>NC_136072.1:28138433-29493433 GCF_964261635.1 Lissotriton helveticus
CCCTTCAGGAGGCCCCCAACCCCTTCTTGGGGTCCCCCATTCAGTCCAAACCCTATGAATATTTACGGAATATTGGAGACTTGGGGGACCCACATCACATTCTGCAGAGGAGCCTCATCATATTTTGTTACCCCACTGGGATAGATTCACCCTGAAGCAAATAAGAGAGTGGGTGAGTTGCCTACTTCACTCCCTAGCTCCAATGAGGCTCCCGGCAGACTGACTGATCTGTATTTACAGAGAATATAGCTTTATAGCCTGCCGTAGTGGGCTACACTGGCTATTAAAAGCCTGCTGCATCGTTAAAGGCCCGAGCCGAAGGCGAGGGACTTTTACAAGGCAGCGGGACTTTATTAGCCGGTATAGCCCTGCTACGAAGGGAGATAAGGCTATTAGAACATTCTGCCACTAGAGGGCAGAATGCTCTGACAAATAAAACAAAGCCTTCAGGAAGCACAAGGGGATTGAAATCCCCTCAGGCTCCCTGAAGCCTTTGTTCACAGCCAGAGCTGTGAACAAAGAAGCATTGGAATGTTGATGCTCCAGGCTTATACCAAGAAATGTCACTTGTTAGTCAAGAAACGAAGATGGTTGTTCCGTAATGGCAGTAGCAGTAACCCCTGAAGAAGGGCACCATGTGCCCGAAATGCATTGGGTATTTTAAATAAACAACACTGCCTCAGACGAATTTGCATCTTTCGTGTTTTATGCAAGAGGTTCGGATGGCCCAGCTTAAACATGTGAAAATGTGTAAATTGGCAAACCTATTCCGCGCGTGGAGAGAAAATGCTGTAAAAACGTTGGATTAAAAAGTTGGATAAAAGTGGTTAAAAATCTGATTATAATGGAATACATGGATTAATTTGAAACTGAGGAAAACGGCCTTCACAGGCGAGTGCAGCTGTGTGTTTGGTTGGGATGGTAACTCACCCCAAATGTAAATCCAGGCTTATACCAGCCATTATAAGCCCGGAGAACTCCATTGTTTTCAATGGAGCTTCCAACATTCCAATGTTCTAATATAGCCTTATAGCCCGCCGTAAAGGGCTATACCGGCTAATAAAGACCCTCTCCAGCGTTCGGCGAGGGCCTTTAACAAGGGAGAGGGACTTTAATAGTCGGTATAGGCCAGCTATGAAGGGCTATAAGGCTATTAGAACATTCTGCCACTAGAGGGCAGAATGTTTTTTTTTAAAAAGAACAAAGCCTCATGGGAGCGTGAGGGGTTTGGAATCCCCTCAGGCTCCTTGAAGCCTTTGTTTACATCCAGAGCTGTGAACAAAGAAACATTGGAATGTTGAAGCTCCAGGCTTCTACCAGCCATTATAAGCCCGGAGCACTCCATTGTTTTCAATGGAGCTCCCAACATTACAATGTTCTAATGACGCTTACTCACAGAATATAACAATAACAACACATGACATAACAGTGTCTGTGTCCATGATTGGCTAGCTGAGACTTCTTTTGTTCAGTTGACTCTACAGTGGTAGGTGAGTGAGCATTCAGAGGTCACCGTCGAGTAGGAAGTTGTAAGCACCTGTACTGTACAATACCATAACCAATCAACGTCACTGTTAGATCCATGGTGATTCCTTTAAAAAGGATTTCAACTTACTGCTTAGACAAGAAGCACTGGCACAGCCAGAATGCGAGTGCTGAGCTATTGGCTGCCAAAGAAAAGCATAAACAAAAAGCAAACAATTCTCTTAATGTATCTCCCACTAACCAAAGCTGTGTTAGGTTGTTAAAACGTGTACAGGTTCAAGGAATTTGTGAGTGCGAGGGCGTGTGAGGGTGGATCGGACTAGCCATGTTTTAGAGGGCTTGTCTAAGTCCAGCCCAACGGGTGGTCGGAGAGAAGGGTGAAGCAGGTGGGAAATGGGGGCAAACCAGCCAAGGCAGACGTCATCATACAGAAGAGGAAGGAAGTGACGTCCCTGTGGCTCCGTCCACACCCTAGAGCCGGAAATAAGCAGGAAAAGACAACAGATGCAGAAAAGAGGACGCTTAATTGCTTTTGGTTCCTGGTGTTGTGTTTCTATGCGCTAACTTTTGTCGAGTGAAAAACAAGATACGACCTCGTCTTCCGTTCTCTGTTACGAACATAGACAGACTGCACCACACTTCAGTGGGGAGCTTTGCACCACCCCCTGGTGTGGAATCCGTCCCTCACAGCTGCCTGCAGAGGGTGTCACTAAAAGAACCACACTGCGCCACACTTCAGTGGGGAGCTTTTCACCACCCCCTGGTGTGGAATCCATCCCTGGCAACTGACTGCAGAGGGTGTCACTAAAAGACCCACACTGTGCCACACTTCAGTGGAGAGCTTTGCACCACCCCTTGGTGTGGAATCCATCCCTGGCAACTGACTGCAGAGGGTGTCACTAAAAGAACCACACTGCGTCACACTTCAGTGGGGAGCTTTGCACCACCCCCTGGTGTGGAATCCATCCCTGGCCACTGACTGCAGAGGGTGTCACTAAAAGAACCACACTGCGCCACACTTCAGTGGGGAGCTTTGCACCACCCCTTGGTGTGGAATCCATCCCTGGCAACTGACTGCAGAGGGTGTCACTAAAAGAACCACACTGCGCCACACTTCAGTGGGGAGCTTTGCACCACCCCCTGGTGTGGAATCCAACCCTTGCTATGGACTGCAGAGGGTGTCACTAAAAGAACCATACTGTGCCACACTAAAGTGGGGAGCTTTGCACCACCCCCTGGTGTGGAATCCATCCCTGGCAACTGACTGCAGAGGGTGTCACTAAAAGAACCACACTGCGCCACACTTCAGTGGGGAGCTTTGCACCACCCCTTGGTGTGGAATCCATCCCTCCCAGCTACCTGCAGAGGGTGTCACTAAAAGAACCACACTGCGCCACACTTCAGTGGGGAGCTTTGCACCAACCCCTGGTGTGGAATCCATCCCTGGCAACTGACTGCAGAGGGTGTCACTAAAAGAACCACACTGCGCCACACTTCAGTGGGGAGCTTTACACCACCCCTTGGTGTGGAATCCGTCCCTCACAGCTGCCTGCAGAGGGTATCACTAAAAGAACCACACTGCGCCACACTTCAGTGGGAAGCTTTGCACCACCCTCTGGTGTGGAATCCATCCCTGGCAACTGACTGCAGAGGGTGTCACTAAAAGAACCACACTGCGCCACACTTCAGTGGGGAGCTTTGCACCACCCCTTGGTGTGGAATCCATCCCTGGCAACTGACTGCAGAGGGTGTCACTAAAAGAACCACACAGCACCACACTTCAGTGGGGAGCTTTGCACCACCCCTTGGTGTGGAATCCATCCCTCACAGCTGCCTGCAGAGGGTGTCATTAAAAGAACAACACTGCGCCACACTTCAATGGGAAGCTTTGCACCACCTCCTGGTGTGGAATCCATCCCTCACAGCTGCCTGCAGAGGGTGTCATTAAAAGAACCACACTGTGCCACACTTCAGTGGGGAGCTTTGCACCACCCCCTGCTGTGGAATCCATCCCTGGCAACTGACTGCAGAGGGTGTCACTAAAAGAACCACACTGCGCCACACTTCAGTGGGGAGCTTTGCACCACCCCTTGGTGTGGAATCCGTCCCTCACAGCTGCCTGCAGAGGGTATCACTAAAAGAACCACACTGCGCCACACTTCAGTGGGGAGCTTTGCACCACCCTCTGGTGTGGAATCCATCCCTGGCAACTGACTGCAGAGGGTGTCACTAAAAGAACCACACTGCGCCACACTTCAGTGGGGAGCTTTTCACCACCCCCTGCTGTGGAATCCATCCCTGGCAACTGACGGCAGAGGGTGTCACTAAAAGAACCACACTGCGCCACACTTCAGTGGGGAGCTTTGCACCACCCCTTGGTGTGGAATCCGTCCCTCACAGCTGCCTGCAGAGGGTATCACTAAAAGAACCACACTGCGCCACACTTCAGTGGGGAGCTTTGCACCACCCTCTGGTGTGGAATCCGTCCCTCACTGCTGCCTGCAGAGGGTGTCATTAAAAGAAAAACACTGCGCCACACTTCAATGGGAAGCTTTGCACCACCCCCTGGTGTGGAATCCATCCCTGGCAACTTACTGCAGAGGGTGTCACTAAAAGAACCACACTGCGCCACACTTCAGTGGGGAGCTTTGCACCACCCCTTGGTGTGGAATCCATCCCTCACAGCTGCCTGCAGAGGGTGTCACTAAAAGAACCACACTGCGCCACACTTCAGTGGGGAGCTTTGCACCACCCTCTGGTGTGGAATCCATCCCTGGCAACTGACTGCAGAGGGTGTCACTAAAAGAACCACACTGCGCCACACTTCAGTGGGGAGCTTTGCACCACCCCTTGGTGTGGAATCCAACCCTGGCAATTGACTGCAGAGGGTGTCACTAAAAGAACCACACTGCGCCACACTTCAGTGGGGAGCTTTGCACCACCCCCTGGTGTGGAATCCAATCCATCCCTGGCAACTGACTGCAGAGGGTGTCATTAAAAGAAAAACACTGCGCCACACTTCAATGGGAAGCTTTGCACCACCCCCTGGTGTGGAATCCATCCCTGGCAACTTACTGCAGAGGGTGTCACTAAAAGAACCACACTGCGCCACACTTCAGTGGGGAGCTTTGCACCACCCCTTGGTGTGGAATCCATCCCTCACAGCTGCCTGCAGAGGGTGTCACTAAAAGAACCACACTGCGCCACACTTCAGTGGGGAGCTTTGCACCACCCTCTGGTGTGGAATCCATCCCTGGCAACTGACTGCAGAGGGTGTCACTAAAAGAACCACACTGCGCCACACTTCAGTGGGGAGCTTTGCACCACCCCTTGGTGTGGAATCCAACCCTGGCAATTGACTGCAGAGGGTGTCACTAAAAGAACCACACTGCGCCACACTTCAGTGGGGAGCTTTGCACCACCCCCTGGTGTGGAATCCAATCCATCCCTGGCAACTGACTGCAGAGGGTGTCACTAAAAGAACCACACTGCGCCACACTTCAGTGGGGAGCTTTGCACCACCCCCTGGTGTGGAATCTGTCCCTCACTGGTGCCTGCAGAGGGTGTTATTAAAAGAACCACACTGCGCCACACTTCAGTGGGGAGCTTTGCACCACCCCCTGCTGTGGAATCCATCCCTGGCAACTGACTGCAGAGGGTGTCACTAAAAGAACCACACTGCGCCACACTTCAGTGGGGAGCTTTGCACCACCCCTTGGTGTGGAATCCGTCCCTCACAGCTGCCTGCAGAGGGTATCACTAAAAGAACCACACTGCGCCACACTTCAGTGGGGAGCTTTGCACCACCCTCTGTTGTGGAATCCATCCCTGGCAACTGACTGCAGAGGGTGTCACTAAAAGAACCACACTGCGCCACACTTCAGTGGGGAGATTTTCACCACCCCCTGCTGTGGAATCCATCCCTGGCAACTGACGGCAGAGGGTGTCACTAAAAGAACCACACTGCGCCACACTTCAGTGGGGAGCTTTGCACCACCCCTTGGTGTGGAATCCGTCCCTCACAGCTGCCTGCAGAGGGTATCACTAAAAGAACCACACTGCGCCACACTTCAGTGGGGAGCTTTGCACCACCCTCTGGTGTGGAATCCGTCCCTCACTGCTGCCTGCAGAGGGTGTCATTAAAAGAACAACACTGCGCCACACTTCAATGGGAAGCTTTGCACCACCCCCTGGAGTGGAATCCATCCCTGGCAACTTACTGCAGAGGGTGTCACTAAAAGAACCACACTGCGCCACACTTCAGTGGGGAGCTTTGCACCACCCCTTGGTGTGGAATCCATCCCTCACAGCTGCCTGCAGAGGGTGTCACTAAAAGAACCACACTGCGCCACACTTCAGTGGGGAGCTTTGCACCACCGTCTGGTGTGGAATCCATCCCTGGCAACTGACTGCAGAGGGTGTCACTAAAAGAACCACACTGCGCCACACTTCAGTGGGGAGCTTTTCACCACCCCCTGGTGTGGAATCCATCCCTGGCAACTGACTGCAGAGGGTGTCACTAAAAGAACCACACTGTGCCACACTTCAGTGGGGAGCTTTGCACCACCCCTTGGTGTGGAATCCATCCCTGGCAACTGACTGCAGAGGGTGTCACTAAAAGAACCACACTGCGTCACACTTCAGTGGGGAGCTTTGCACCACCCCCTGGTGTGGAATCCATCCCTGGCCACTGACTGCAGAGGGTGTCACTAAAAGAACCACACTGCGCCACACTTCAGTGGGGAGCTTTGCACCACCCCCTGGTGTGGAATCCAACCCTTGCTATGGACTGCAGAGGGTGTCACTAAAAGAACCATACTGTGCCACACTAAAGTGGGGAGCTTTGCACCACCCCCTGGTGTGAAATCCATCCCTGGCAACTGACTGCAGAGGGTGTCACTAAAAGAACCACACTGCGCCACACTTCAGTGGGGAGCTTTGCACCACCCCTTGGTGTGGAATCCATCCCTCCCAGCTACCTGCAGAGGGTGTCACTAAAAGAACCACACTGCGCCACACTTCAGTGGGGAGCTTTGCACCACCCCCTGGTGTGGAATCCATCCCTGGCCACTGACTGCAGAGGGTGTCACTAAAAGAACCACACTGCGCCACACTTCAGTGGGGAGCTTTGCACCACCCCTTGGTGTGGAATCCATCCCTGGCAACTGACTGCAGAGGGTGTCACTAAAAGAACCACACTGCGCGACACTTCAGTGGGGAGCTTTGCACCACCCCCTGGTGTGGAATCCATTCCGCACAGCTGCCTGCAGAGGGTATCACTAAAAGAACAACACTGCGCCACACTTCAGTGGGGAGCTTTGCACCACCCTCTGGTGTGGACTCCATCCCTGGCAACTTACTGCAGAGGGTGTCACTAAAAGAACCACACTGCGCCACACTTCAGTGGGGAGCTTTGCACCACCCCTTGGTGTGGAATCCGTCCCTCACAGCTGCCTGCAGAGGGTATCGCTAAAAGAACCACACTGCGATACACTTCAGTGGGGAGCTTTGCACCACCCCTTGGTGTGGAATCCGTCCCTCACAGCTGCCTGCAGAGGGTGTCACTAAAAGAACCACACTGCGCCACACTTCAGTGGGGAGCTTGGCACCACCCCCTGCTGTAGAATCCATCCCTGGCAACTGACTGCAGAGGGTGTCACTAAAAGAACCACACTGCGCCACACTTCAGTGGGGAGCTTTACACCACCCCTTGGTGTGGAATCCGTCCCTCACAGCTGCCTGCAGAGGGTATCACTAAAAGAACCACACTGCGCCACACTTCAGCGGGAAGCTTTGCACCACCCTCTGGTGTGGAATCCATCCCTGGCAACTGACTGCAGAGGGTGTCACTAAAAGAACCACACTGCGCCACACTTCAGTGGGGAGCTTTGCACCACCCCTTGGTGTGGAATCCATCCCTGGCAACTGACTGCAGAGGGTGTCACTAAAAAAACCACACAGCACCACACTTCAGTGGGAAGCTTTGCACCACCCCTTGGTGTGGAATCCATCCCTCACAGCTGCCTGCAGAGGGTGTCATTAAAAGAACAACACTGCGCCACACTTCAATGGGAAGCTTTGCACCACCTCCTGGTGTGGAATCCATCCCTCACAGCTGCCTGCAGAGGGTGTCATTAAAAGAACCACACTGCGCCACACTTCAGTGGGGAGCTTTGCACCACCCCCTGCTGTGGAATCCATCCCTGGCAACTGACTGCAGAGGGTGTCACTAAAAGAACCACACTGCACCACACTTCAGTGGGGAGCTTTGCACCACCCCTTGGTGTGGAATCCGTCCCTCACAGCTGCCTGCAGAGGGTATCACTAAAAGAACCACACTGCGCCACACTTCAGTGGGGAGCTTTGCACCACCCTCTGGTGTGGAATCCATCCCTGGCAACTGACTGCAGAGGGTGTCACTAAAAGAACCACACTGCGCCACACTTCAGTGGGGAGCTTTTCACCACCCCCTGCTGTAGAATCCATCCCTGGCAACTGACGGCAGAGGGTGTCACTAAAAGAACCACACTGCACCACACTTCAGTGGGGAGCTTTGCACCACCCCTTGGTGTGGAATCCGTCCCTCACAGCTGCCTGCAGAGGGTATCACTAAAAGAACCACACTGCGCCACACTTCAGTGGGGAGCTTTGCACCACCCTCTGGTGTCTAATCCGTCCCTCACTGCTGCCTGCAGAGGGTGTCATTAAAAGAACAACACTGCGCCACACTTCAATGGGAAGCTTTGCACCACCCCCTGGTGTGGAATCCATCCCTGGCAACTTACTGCAGAGGGTATCACTAAAAGAACCACACTGCGCCACACTTCAGTGGGGAGCTTTGCACCACCCCTTGGTGTGGAATCCATCCCTCACAGCTGCCTGCAGAGGGTGTCACTAAAAGAACCACACTGCGCCACACTTCAGTGGGGAGCTTTGCACCACCGTCTGGTGTGGAATCCATCCCTGGCAACTGACTGCAGAGGGTGTCACTAAAAGAACCACACTGCGCCACACTTCAGTGGGGAGCTTTTCACCACCCCCTGGTGTGGAATCCATCCCTGGCAACTGACTGCAGAGGGTGTCACTAAAAGAACCACACTGTGCCACACTTCAGTGGGGAGCTTTGCACCACCCCTTGGTGTGGAATCCATCCCTGGCAACTGACTGCAGAGGGTGTCACTAAAAGAACCACACTGCGTCACACTTCAGTGGGGAGCTTTGCACCACCCCCTGGTGTGGAATCCATCCCTGGCCACTGACTGCAGAGGGTGTCACTAAAAGAACCACACTGCGCCACACTTCAGTGGGGAGCTTTGCACCACCCCTTGGTGTGGAATCCATCCCTGGCAACTGACTGCAGAGGGTGTCACTAAAAGAACCACACTGCGCCACACTTCAGTGGGGAGCTTTGCACCACCCCCTGGTGTGGAATCCAACCCTTGCTATGGACTGCAGAGGGTGTCACTAAAAGAACCATACTGTGCCACACTAAAGTGGGGAGCTTTGCACCACCCCCTGGTGTGGAATCCATCCCTGGCAACTGACTGCAGAGGGTGTCACTAAAAGAACCACACTGCGCCACACTTCAGTGGGGAGCTTTGCACCACCCCTTGGTGTGGAATCCATCCCTCCCAGCTACCTGCAGAGGGTGTCACTAAAAGAACCACACTGCGCCACACTTCAGTGGGGAGCTTTGCACCACCCCCTGGTGTGGAATCCATCCCTGGCCACTGACTGCAGAGGGTGTCACTAAAAGAACCACACTGCGCCACACTTCAGTGGGGAGCTTTGCACCACCCCTTGGTGTGGAATCCATCCCTGGCAACTGACTGCAGAGGGTGTCACTAAAAGAACCACACTGCGCGACACTTCAGTGGGGAGCTTTGCACCACCCCCTGGTGTGGAATCCATTCCGCACAGCTGCCTGCAGAGGGTATCACTAAAAGAACCACACTGCGCCACACTTCAGTGGGGAGCTTTGCACCACCCTCTGGTGTGGAATCCATCCCTGGCAACTTACTGCAGAGGGTGTCACTAAAAGAACCACACTGCGCCACACTTCAGTGGGGAGCTTTGCACCACCCCTTGGTGTGGAATCCGTCCCTCACAGCTGCCTGCAGAGGGTATCGCTAAAAGAACCACACTGCGATACACTTCAGTGGGGAGCTTTGCACCACCCCTTGGTGTGGAATCCGTCCCTCACAGCTGCCTGCAGAGGGTGTCACTAAAAGAACCACACTGCGACACACTTCAGTGGGGAGCTTGGCACCACCCCCTGCTGTGGAATCCATCCCTGGCAACTGACTGCAGAGGGTGTCACTAAAAGAACCACACTGCGCCACACTTCAGTGGGGAGCTTTACACCACCCCTTGGTGTGGAATCCGTCCCTCACAGCTGCCTGCAGAGGGTATCACTAAAAGAACCACACTGCGCCACACTTCAGTGGGAAGCTTTGCACCACCCTCTGGTGTGGAATCCATCCCTGGCAACTGACTGCAGAGGGTGTCACTAAAAGAACCACACTGCGCCACACTTAAGTGGGGAGCTTTGCACCACCCCTTGGTGTGGAATCCATCCCTGGCAACTGACTGCAGAGGGTGTCACTAAAAGAACCACACAGCACCACACTTCAGTGGGGAGCTTTGCACCACCCCTTGGTGTGGAATCCATCCCTCACAGCTGCCTGCAGAGGGTGTCATTAAAAGAACAACACTGCGTAACACTTCAATGGGAAGCTTTGCACCACCTCCTGGTGTGGAATCCATCCCTCACAGCTGCCTGCAGAGGGTGTCATTAAAAGAACCACACTGCGCCACACTTCAGTGGGGAGCTTTGCACCACCCCCTGCTGTGGAATCCATCCCTGGCAACTGACTGCAGAGGGTGTCACTAAAAGAACCACACTGCGCCACACTTCAGTGGGGAGCTTTGCACCACCCCTTGGTGTGGAATCCGTCCCTCACAGCTGCCTGCAGAGGGTATCACTAAAAGAACCACACTGCGCCACACTTCAGTGGGGAGCTTTTCACCACCCCCTGCTGTGGAATCCATCCCTGGCAACTGACGGCAGAGGGTGTCACTAAAAGAACCACACTGCGCCACACTTCAGTGGGGAGCTTTGCACCACCCCTTGGTGTGGAATCCGTCCCTCACAGCTGCCTGCAGAGGGTATCACTAAAAGAACCACACTGCGCCACACTTCAGTGGGGAGCTTTTCACCACCCTCTGGTGTGGAATCCGTCCCTCACTGCTGCCTGCAGAGGGTGTCATTAAAAGAAAAACACTGCGCCACACTTCAATGGGAAGCTTTGCACCACCCCCTGGTGTGGAATCCATCCCTGGCAACTTACTGCAGAGGGTGTCACTAAAAGAACCACACTGCGCCACACTTCAGTGGGGAGCTTTGCACCACCCCTTGGTGTGGAATCCATCCCTCACAGCTGCCTGCAGAGGGTGTCACTAAAAGAACCACACTGCGCCACACTTCAGTGGGGAGCTTTCCACCACCCTCTGGTGTGGAATCCATCCCTGGCAACTGACTGCAGAGGGTGTCACTTAAAGAACCACACTGCGCCACACTTCAGTGGGGAGCTTTGCACCACCCCTTGGTGTGGAATCCAACCCTGGCAATTGACTGCAGAGGGTGTCACTAAAAGAACCACACTGCGCCACACTTCAGTGGGGAGCTTTGCACCACCCCCTGGTGTGGAATCCAATCCATCCCTGGCAACTGACTGCAGAGGGTGTCACTAAAAGAACCACACTGCGCCACACTTCAGTGGGGAGCTTTGCACCACCCCTTGGTGTGGAATCCAACCCTGGCAATTGACTGCAGAGGGTGTCACTAAAAGAACCACACTGCGCCACACTTCAGTGGGGAGCTTTGCACCACCCCCTGGTGTGGAATCCAATCCATCCCTGGCAACTGACTGCAGAGGGTGTCACTAAAAGAACCACACTGCGCCACACTTCAGTGGGGAGCTTTGCACCACCCCTTGGTGTGGAATCCGTCCCTCACAGCTGCCTGCAGAGGGTATCACTAAAAGAACCACACTGCGCCACACTTCAGTGGGGAGCTTTGCACCACCCTCTGGTGTGGAATCCATCCCTGGCAACTGACTGCAGAGGGTGTCACTAAAAGAACCACACTGCGCCACACTTCAGTGGGGAGATTTTCACAACCCCCTGCTGTGGAATCCATCCCTGGCAACTGACGGCAGAGGGTGTCACTAAAAGAACCACACTGCGCCACACTTCAGTGGGGAGCTTTGCACCACCCCTTGGTGTGGAATCCATCCCTCACAGCTGCCTGCAGAGGGTATCACTAAAAGAACCACACTGCGCCACACTTCAGTGGGGAGCTTTGCACCACCCTCTGGTGTGGAATCCGTCCCTCACTGCTGCCTGCAGAGGGTGTCATTAAAAGAACAACACTGCGCCACACTTCAATGGGAAGCTTTGCACCACCCCCTGGTGTGGAATCCATCCCTGGCAACTTACTGCAGAGGGTGTCACTAAAAGAACCACACTGCGCCACACTTCAGTGGGGAGCTTTGCACCACCCCTTGGTGTGGAATCCATCCCTCACAGCTGCCTGCAGAGGGTGTCACTAAAAGAACCACACTGCGCCACACCTCAGTGGGGAGCTTTGCACCACCCTCTGGTGTGGAATCCATCCCTGGCAACTGACTGCAGAGGGTGTCACTAAAAGAACCACACTGCGCCACACTTCAGTGGGGAGCTTTGCACCACCCCTTGGTGTGGAATCCAACCCTGGCAATTGACTGCAGAGGGTGTCACTAAAAGAACCACACTGCACCACACTTCAGTGGGGAGCTTTGCACCACCCCTTGGTGTGGAATCCATCCCTCACAGCTGCCTGCAGAGGGTATCACTAAAAGAACCACACTGCGCCACACTTCAGTGGGGAGCTTTGCACCACCCTCTGGTGTGGAATCCGTCCCTCACTGCTGCCTGCAGAGGGTGTCATTAAAAGAACAACACTGCGCCACACTTCAATGGGAAGCTTTGCACCACCCCCTGGTGTGGAATCCATCCCTGGCAACTTACTGCAGAGGGTGTCACTAAAAGAACCACACTGCGCCACACTTCAGTGGGGAGCTTTGCACCACCCCTTGGTGTGGAATCCATCCCTCACAGCTGCCTGCAGAGGGTGTCACTAAAAGAACCACACTGCGCCACACTTCAGTGGGGAGCTTTGCACCACCCTCTGGTGTGGAATCCATCCCTGGCAACTGACTGCAGAGGGTGTCACTAAAAGAACCACACTGCGCCACACTTCAGTGGGGAGCTTTGCACCACCCCTTGGTGTGGAATCCAACCCTGGCAATTGACTGCAGAGGGTGTCACTAAAAGAACCACACTGCGCCACACTTCAGTGGGGAGCTTTGCACCACCCCCTGGTGTGGAATCCAATCCATCCCTGGCAACTGACTGCAGAGGGTGTCACTAAAAGAACCACACTGCGCCACACTTCAGTGGGGAGCTTTGCACCACCCCTTGGTGTGGAATCCGTCCCTCACAGCTGCCTGCAGAGGGTATCACTAAAAGAACCACACTGCGCCACACTTCAGTGGGGAGCTTTGCACCACCCTCTGGTGTGGAATCCATCCCTGGCAACTGACTGCAGAGGGTGTCACTAAAAGAACCACACTGCGCCACACTTCAGTGGGGAGATTTTCACCACCCCCTGCTGTGGAATCCATCCCTGGCAACTGACGGCAGAGGGTGTCACTAAAAGAACCACACTGCGCCACACTTCAGTGGGGAGCTTTGCACCACCCCTTGGTGTGGAATCCATCCCTCACAGCTGCCTGCAGAGGGTATCACTAAAAGAACCACACTGCGCCACACTTCAGTGGGGAGCTTTGCACCACCCTCTGGTGTGGAATCCGTCCCTCACTGCTGCCTGCAGAGGGTGTCATTAAACGAACAACACTGCGCCACACTTCAATGGGAAGCTTTGCACCACCCCCTGGTGTGGAATCCATCCCTGGCAACTTACTGCAGAGGGTGTCACTAAAAGAACCACACTGCGCCACACTTCAGTGGGGAGCTTTGCACCACCCCTTGGTGTGGAATCCATCCCTCACAGCTGCCTGCAGAGGGTGTCACTAAAAGAACCACACTGCGCCACACTTCAGTGGGGAGCTTTGCACCACCCTCTGGTGTGGAATCCATCCCTGGCAACTGACTGCAGAGGGTGTCACTAAAAGAACCACACTGCGCCACACTTCAGTGGGGAGCTTTGCACCACCCCTTGGTGTGGAATCCAACCCTGGCAATTGACTGCAGAGGGTGTCACTAAAAGAACCACACTGCGCCACACTTCAGTGGGGAGCTTTGCACCACCCCTTGGTGTGGAATCCATCCCTCACAGCTGCCTGCAGAGGGTATCACTAAAAGAACCACACTGCGCCACACTTCAGTGGGGAGCTTTGCACCACCCTCTGGTGTGGAATCCGTCCCTCACTGCTGCCTGCAGAGGGTGTCATTAAAAGAACAACACTGCGCCACACTTCAATGGGAAGTTTTGCACCACCCCCTGGTGTGGAATCCATCCCTGGCAACTTACTGCAGAGGGTGTCACTAAAAGAACCACACTGCGCCACACTTCAGTGGGGAGCTTTGCACCACCCCTTGGTGTGGAATCCATCCCTCACAGCTGCCTGCAGAGGGTGTCACTAAAAGAACCACACTGCGCCACACTTCAGTGGGGAGCTTTGCACCACCCTCTGGTGTGGAATCCATCCCTGGCAACTGACTGCAGAGGGTGTCACTAAAAGAACCACACTGCGCCACACTTCAGTGGGGAGCTTTGCACCACCCCTTGGTGTGGAATCCAACCCTGGCAATTGACTGCAGAGGGTGTCACTAAAAGAACCACACTGCGCCACACTTCAGTGGGGAGCTTTGCACCACCCCCTGGTGTGGAATCCAATCCATCCCTGGCAACTGACTGCAGAGGGTGTCACTAAAAGAACCACACTGCGCCACACTTCAGTGGGGAGCTTTGCACCACCCCCTAGTGTGGAATCCATCCCTGGCAACTGACTGCAGAGGGTGTCACTAATTTAACAACCGGGTGATGTTATTTTAGTGAGGAGCTGCAACAGGAAAACGACATGATACATATGTCGGATAAAGTGCCAGAGAGATCTGTGGTTAAAGTGCAGTTAAGGTTGTGGGCGGAGTCAGCACACAATGTAGTCTACACTTATGTGATTATATAGAGCAAACTCGAACCAAAGGTACTGGAGCGCTTTACATGAGCACCTGTTACACTCCTCAAGGTCACATTCACTTTTTAGAAAAGGGGTGGGCGTAAGTGATGTGTCCAGAATCACATGGGTGTTGAGGCGGCGCCGAGACTGAAACCTTGTTATCTAGTTCCAAATGCGGCAGCTCTGCCCTAACGCCACATCTTCCCTACTTATAAATTAAGACAGTATCATTAGCTATTTCCCCAGCCTCCCCCAATTCTCCTCATATTCACCCCCGTCATGTGCTCTTTCCGATGTCGAACATGTTCTCGCGTCCACCGCTCCAGTTTACACACCTAACCATAACTTTCGCCCCCTTCATGCTCTCTTGTCCATGTCAAACATGTTTTGGCATCTCCCCCCGCCCCCCCCCCCCCCCCGACTCGCAACGTCCACAGTTTTGGCGCATTAGAGCGAGAAGGCGCTGGGAGTTGAAATCCTGTTGCAGAGGATCACACACTGCGATCAGGAGGCGAACCCTGATGCAGCGCCAAGCTGTCCAGGATACAAACAACTCTACAACAACTCACCTCGCAAAAGCAGATTTTTGCTCGTATGTTTCCCATCCTGGTTCCAATTCTTCCAAGTCGTCCACCGCCTCCAGGGTCCAACGCTCCTCTCTCTGCAGCCGGGAGACCTGCTCAGAAAACCCCTCCACCCACTCAGAGCTGCTCCGGGCCCCTCCCGTCATCCTGCTGTGCTCGGGCCCCCACTCAGAGCTGCTCGGGCCCCCTCCCGTCATCCTGCTGTGCACGGGCCCCCACTCAGAGCTGCTGGGGCCCCCTCCCGCCATCCTGCTGTGCACGGGCCCCCACTCTGAGCTGCTCAGGCCCCCTCCCGTCATCCTGCTGTGCACGGGCCCCCACTCAGAGCTGCTGGGGCCCCCTCCCGCCATCCTGCTGTGCACGGGCCCCCACTCAGAGCTGCTCGGGCCCCCTCCCGTCATCCTGCTGTGCACGGGCCCCCCACTCTGGGCTCCAGGGAGGTGAACTGTGCGGGGGCGCGCCTGGCTGTGCCCGAGTATGGGCAGCAGACGTGTCTGCGATCAAACTCCAACACAATAACACATCACCACACCCACCCACTGCCTCTTACTGCCAGTGGCCCAACCCTGCGGAGACCTCAGGCACGCGGAAAGACGGCCTCGAATTTCTACTTTGTGCAAACAGTATAATTTTTTATTGATAGAACCAAGTCCTGTGCATACGTTTTAGGTTGATGGCTTTAGTGTGAAGCACTGTGCGTTTCTGATCTCACGAGTCGCTTCTCTTAGTGTGCAGTGAAGTCACGTTTTTTGTACTCTCTACACCATAGGGTATCCACAGAAATTAGAGGTGTTTCTGGATTTCTCACCCCATTTGTGTCTTTTGTTCCATGCGCCAGAATTTGGCTTTTTTGTTTTGAACTATACCATATGCTTTGTGTCCTTCCCAGCCCTGAAGAGCTACAATTGTACCACGTTGTGACGAAACACGTTTCAGCAGTTTTTTTTCCTTTCTGTATTGATCTGGATTGATATATAAAATCTCCATTAAGATACTCCTGATGTCGACCTTCATAATTTCTGCAAGAAAAGTTCTTTAATATTGGTTTTCACACTAAAGCCATCAACCTAAAATGTGTGCACAGGACTTGGTTCTATTTCTACAGTGTGGGTCTTGACCTACACACTCGCAGGGGTTGTTTTGTTTGGGTTTGTTTCCCCTGACCTGGCAGCACCGTGTTAATTTTTTCACATCTTAGACTCCCTTGCGTACTTGCTTTAGCACCATTTCTTCCTGTCCTTAATCCAAACCCTCCACCGAACCAGTATAATTCTTTATTGATGTTACTCTAAAGTTAACTCAACTTTGTAACTTTCATCTACATACCTTGATTAACGATACATATATATATATATATATATATATATATATATATATATATATATATATATATATTCACTGAAAAAACCATAGGTTATAGACCATATATAGTTAGGAATTAGCATTTACAAAACCTTGAAAATTCACTGAAAAAACCATAGGTTATAGACCATATATAGTTAGGAATTAGCATTTAAAAAACCTTATTTTACTCACACAAAACCATTGAAATTCCATATATAGTTAGTTGCACTAACTATATATCGCGCACCCGCAATCCACTGCTGATCATGTCACATATTACATCATTCATGACATGGTCAGTGACATCACTGATGACATCACTGATGACATCTCAAATGACATCACTGATGACATCACTGATGACATCTCATTTGACATCATTCTTGTGCTAATACGATAAACCTCTTCAGACTCTAATATAACCTTAGATACACTCAGTGTATACAGACACTCACACACTGCCACTCATCCATGGAGTTACTCACACACCCAGTCAGTCATGCAAAGAAACAATCTCACCTCCATTTCTTCAACTATACAGTTAAACACACCTTACTTATTGAAACATATACTAACACATATTTACTCTCTTATACAATCCCTGATACAAGTTCACAATGATCGATACAACCACTCACTCATTCAGTGGCTCTCATGCACAGTTATTTATATATGCCAACTCTCACATGTACTGTGTTTTACATATGTACTTACTATGACATGTAGCATTGAGATATCCATTCACTCATCAATACACTCATGCACACAGTCAACTGCCCATGTAGCTGTTTCCACATGCACTCTTGAACTCATACACCTAGTGAATAAACTGCTCACACATCTATGCATAGAGTCACACACCTTCCAGCCACCCCCACACAAACTCAATCTCCCATAGAAATACTTGGGCAACCAATTAATAACACATATAGCCTCTCGTATAGCTAATGATCAACACATGCAGCAGTTTACAGAACAACGGACATAATGATGCACAAATTAAGACAGTTTAGTCACTAACCCATGCATTCAGTGAGACACATTTAATCACTCACTCATACAGTCAGTCACGCACCTACTAAATCCTTCATCCAGACACTTATACATCCACTCATTCTTCAATATGTAAGACATATTTTAACTTTACAGAAACATACAGTCACTGGATGTTGTCATCAGTGATGTCATTTGAGATGTCATCAGTGATGTCATCAGTGATGTCACTGACCATGTCATGAATGATGTAATATGTGACATGATCAGCAGTGGATTGCGGGTGCGCAATATATAGTTAGTGCAACTAACTATATATGGAATTTCAATGGTTTTGTGTGAGTAAAATAAGGTTTTTTAAATGCTAATTCCTAACTATATATGGTCTATAACCTATGGTTTTTTCAGTGAATTTTCAAGGTTTTGTAAATGCTAATTCCTAACTATATATGGTCTATAACCTATGGTTTTTTCAGTGAATTTCAATGGTTTTTTAATAGCAAATATCATAAGCTGTCGAATGTCAAGTACGTGGTAAGTGAAAACATTTTCGTGTTTATGCACACTGATCTGCTTTGAATGGTGCCCCCCCCCTCATTTCTATTAGGAGTACTCTCTCTTTGCAGATAGTGAAAGGTAGTTAACGCAGGCCTTTGCCCCCGTTGTAATCCGTCGTGCCTGCTTCTCTCTCCATTTGATTGATTGTTATCCAAGTATTTACTGTTTTAGAATTAGTTCTCTTTGGTTCATTCTCTATTTACAAACAAACACAGAGTCGCAATACTCTGTTTAGTCTTTGCAGATAACGAAAAATCGTGTAAAAAAAAAGAAAAGGAATCGAGCAAAATCAGTAGGCCACTAATGGGATCTCTTTTTGACCTCGCTAAAATAGAAACATTAGGAACAACCCCTCATGACAAATACAAAACTAGTGAGATGAACTGAACTCCACACAATGATGGCTGCAAAACAGCTCGGCTCCGCCACCCACCCCGCCCAAAATAACGATAAAGAGCGGCTGCCATGATTGGTTGCGGAATGGCCACGACGGAGCTACGAAATGATGCTGCTCTCATGCTAACCCCAGCTTCAGTCTGAAACATCCAGAAACACTGTAGACTACCAATTCGATCAGTTCCGGTAGCGCCCCAATGTAACCCGGTAGAGAAGAACTAGCCCTCCCCTCTTTCACTGATGGTTCTTGTTGCCTGTCCCTTCTGTTCTCATTTAACAGAACTATTTAGCCTGCTGAAAGGGGTTGTGTTCCGACCGCTGGTTGGTGGAGACATTTTGACTATATTCTGGACCTGCGTTGTCGCGTAATGCGTCATATGACGCGCCGCGTTAGCGCATCCGGAAGTCATCCGGGGCGCGCAGCGCGTAACGTAAGCATAACAAGTCATGTGACTTGTTAATAAAACTTTTCATTGGTTCATTTTACTTTTCTTATTGTAATGATGAAAGGCTTGGTCATATGACCTAAAAATTACGCTTTTCATTACTTCCGAACATTATTTTTTCTTAAATATATGTTATAATGTTCCAGGCTAATGTACTTTCCCGGAAATTTTACAACTGTCCTGCAAGTAAAATATATTCTTTTTTCGAGAAAAAGAGCGTTTCTTCGTCCCATGATGGAGCCGTTGAGCAAAAGAGGGTCGACCTGCTGTCTTAGTCGCCGATACGCCTGAATATGAGATTCTTATCGATCACTTTATGTTGCAGGAATAGAAAA
Source organism: Lissotriton helveticus (assembly GCF_964261635.1). Taxonomy (NCBI): domain Eukaryota; kingdom Metazoa; phylum Chordata; class Amphibia; order Caudata; family Salamandridae; genus Lissotriton; species Lissotriton helveticus. The sequence continues at coordinate 28,157,819 of NC_136072.1, forward strand.
CACAACAGCCCTTGACCATTTATCTTTACTGCGTTCCTTCGTATTATACCTTTTACCCTTCATGTAATTGGTCTGCTTTATTTCACTTGCCTTTTAATGATTCTAAAACAGTGACTATTATTACAAACTTTACCAATGTATATACTACTACCATGTTTTCTTTTAAAAACCTTTATTGTGAAAATTTCATTATACAAATACGAGCCTATAACCACGTGGGCCGGCCACGGAGCAAACTGTAATCGTATGTCATGAGTAGACATTTACACTGTAGAGGAACGTAACGGGCGGGCCATTAGGTTGCAAGAACTAAGGTGTCTAACAGTTACGGAATCGGTGGACGTACATTTTATAATTAAAATACGACAGGGCCAGTTACAATAAAATTATCTAGATATACATTTGCGGGCAAGTACCATGGGTGACGTTAATTCGAACTTTCAACAGTACAGTAATCAATAACACATCAGAACTTAATATCAATAGGGATGTCGAAATATTCAATCAATTCTCGTCCCCGCCCGCCATGTGCTTCAAAACTGCATACGTATCTCGTGATTTCAAGGTTCTGCAACCAGTACACAACAAGGAGTTACGAGTCCCATTTATTCCGGCGCCATTTTGGGCGAGGACGGGCAGGTCCAGGATATAGTCAAAATGTCTCTACCAACCATCGACTATGATGATGTTCATATGCTGTATTTATTAGAGTAACACTCATCTGTCCACATGAAATTAATTTGCCACAATCTAAACATGTCATTTTAATCTTTCCAAAGTTCTTCTAAATATTTGGGACCGTTTCCCTTGCCTCTGAAGCTCTCAGTGCCACTTCTTTGATGAATGTACTAGCAGGTCAGGGGTTCTCCTCCAAATCTCTCTTTTATGCAGCACTATAATTAATTGGTGCCACCTCTCCATATGACGATGCATGGTATAGTTACCACAACTATATTTTTTTTCGGTTCCTCTGGAGAGTTCATCGTGGCAGATGAAGCGTGTAACGTACCGGGCATTTACCTTTTTTTGCATGTACAGGAAAGGAAAAAAAAATCGAGCGTCCGAGTTCTAAGGTGTCCCAGGGCCATTTTAGTGGAGGACATGATACAGCGATAATGCCCTGGATAAGGACACTTCCTTCGGGCACCCCACGCCGTCTTTCGGCGCAGCATTGTAGGATGGCCACACCAGTGCGGCAACTTGCTAGACACCACCTCGGTGCCATCCGGATCTCGGCGCCCCACTGCAGATGAACTGCCTCCACATGGAGAAGCGGGAGAGGCTCGTTTGCGCCGCCTCCCCCCCCCCCTTCGGGCACCCCACGCCGACTTTCGGCGCAGCATTGTAGGATGGCCACACCAGTGCGGCAACTTGCTGGACACCACCTCGGTGCCAACCGAATCTCAGCGCCTTGTGTTGTCTTCCATTCCGAAAATATTGTTGGCAGCATTTTGAAAGGAAAGACAAACAGCCGTTTGTGGCCCTCACTACACCGTTCTCCTAGTGAGTCTCACATTGTTACATTTAGGAAGAATGTTGAAGAGTAGTATGTTGAAAATCTGAAGCCATTGTTATACAAACTCTCAACCAGCCTTGGATGGAAAAATCCTGAAGAATGTACAAACTGAAAACCAGTTTTTCTCTGTATAGCATCAGCAGCAACGCTTGAGTCAGCTTTGTGTGAAGCCGCCATTTTGATTCAATCAATAGCGTCCCCCTGCACACATTCAGGGACCTGGTCGTGTCTTCAGGTCAAACGGATTGTGGGACAAGATGCACAAAGGAAAAGGAAAAAAGTTCCGCCGGACCCCGGGAGGTGGCCGCCTATGTCATGGGCGATCTTAGGCCACACCAGGGCAATAGTGAAGCTGCAGCAGGTGCAAATAAGCTTCAGACAGTGTTACAAGCGCTGCTCAGAACTCCCAACTATGACACCACCTCGGTGCCATCCGGATCTTGGCGCCTTGTGCTGGTTCCGGCCTATTCACACATCAGTCCGCTACTGACACCATCTCACAGGCCAACAGGGCGCCCCACGCCGACTTTCAGCATTGTAGGATGGCCACACCAGTGCGGCAACTTACTAGACACCACCTCGGTGCCATCCGGATCTTGGCGCGTTGTGCTGCCTTCGGCCTATTCGCACATCGGTCCGCTACTGACGCAAACTCACAGGCCAACGGGGCGCCCCACGCCGACTTTCAACATTGTAGGATGGCCACACCAGTGCTGCAACTTGCTGGACACCACCTCGGTGCCATCCGGATCTTGGCGCGCTGTGTTGCCTTCGGCCTATTCGCACATCGGTCCGCTACTGACGCCGCCTCACGTGCCAACGTATTTTCTCCGCATTTTATACCCTATGCCGCATAACAGGTCATGTGACTTGTTTATAAAACTTTTCATTGGTTCATTTTACTTTTGGTTTCCTAATGATGGAAGGCTTGATCATATGACCTAAAAACAACACTTTTCATTGGATGAAAACTTTTTTTTTTTCCAAACGATGAAAGCCCCACCTTGTTTCTGGATGTTTCAGACTGAAGCTGGCGTCAGCATGAGAGCACCACCATCTCGTAGCTCCGTCGTAGTCATTCCGCGAGCAATCATGGCAGCCGCTCCCCACCAGAAGCCTGCAGGAGTCGGGGCCCCCAAAACTTTTGATGAATTCTCAAGGCGGAGGGGACGCTTTCGAGAATGGGGTCCAAGACCTAGCAGACAAGCGTCCGATTTTCAAGGTGTCCCAGGGCCATTTCAGTGGACCAGGCCCAAAAAGGAAAGAGCCTGCCGCCATTTTGAGAGTCCTGTGACAGCCGCCTATCGCTGCACCGCAAGAGTGGGCGCAACTCAGCTGAATTGCGGCTTTTGACACAGTGGACCAAAAACGGACGGAATGGCAACTGAAACGGTAAAGGGGCGCCCCACTACAACAGATGACACTCCACCTGGAGAGGCCCGTTCACGCCGCCTCCCCCGGGGCGCCCCACGCCGTTATTCGGAGCAGCATTGTAGGATACCAAAACCAGTGCGGCAACTTACTGGACATCACCTTGGTGCCATCGTTCTGCTGCCTTGGAACTATTCGCACAACAGTTTGCTACTGAAGACCCACCCCCCGCGACGCCCCTCGCCGTTATTTGCTGGGTGGCAACTTACTAGACATCACTTTCGTGTCATCTAGATTTCAGCGCGTTCTGCTGCCTTGGAACTATTCGCACAACAGTTTGCTACTGATGACCCGCCCCACGCCGGAAATCTGGACGTTGTGCTGCGTTGGGACTATTCGCACAGCCGACCGCTACTTCGTTGTTTTTCCCTAAAAATGTTTATATGTTATTACTATTTTTGTTTTCTTGTATATATTTATAAATTATTAAAGTTTTATAATCTTACTACTTTGTCGGAGTGCTATATATTTTTAATGTGACACATAATTGTAAAAACTTTGATGTACAAAGAGTCATCCCTGGAATCTTCCGCTTCACGCTCGGTCCCCTCCCCAATCACAATACAGGATAGTTTTCAGATAATAGCAACGCTTCTGCTGTGACGGATCTCATCGAGTGTGGGCCTTGATCTACTATAACTCCTTTGAAGAGGGGTGAATCTTTACAGCTGTGGCCATAAACTACATCTGCAGGGCTAGCTGATACCCTAGGACCAGCCTGGACAATCGGACACAGAGGAAAAGGAGTGTCAGAGGGTGCAGTAGTGAATAGGGCGAAAGGGAGGTGTCGGGCGGGCACAGGGTGTGATTCTCAGGAAAGAGCAGCGCAGATGGGGGGAGGTTTATTACCCATGCATAAGACAGAGATTGGGGGTGACCACTGCCTGGGGGAGATGCTTGCGAGGGTGGGGAGCCATGCTAAGGATCGACAGCGTGCACAGAGTGGGTCTGGTCAAGGCATCTAAAATGGCTGCCGTGCACGACAAAAGTGTGGCATTTGAAAAAAGACAAGATGGCGCAGACAATGTTTTTCAACACTTCCTGATTTCCTTCGAATCGAACGTTAACAGACGTTGGGGCATATTACCAAAGTTAAGCGATATTTATCCCTAACGATGCATTGCAAAGATTTTTTTACCGTCAGAAATTATCGCAGATAAACCTTGCTATTATCAAAGTTTATCGCAAATACGATAAAAACCGACCGCAATGCATTAATATCGCTGAAAACTCAGCGATATTCATGCATTACCGAGCTAATCCTCTTAGCCATGTTATCCACCTCCCATAGGATAACATGGCTAAGAACTGCTCAGGGCAGCTGTTACTTTTTGGAGATATTCGCGCTTATCTCGAATATTTCCAAAAGTTGATAATAGGAGATAGCGATGTTAGCGACTGTTTCCAGTCGCTAACATCTTGGCATGCCCACTTTGCATGTCATTAGTGATAAATATCACTCACATGCAAAGTGGGGCCCAAGATGGTCGCTATCTCCTACTAGCCGTCGCTAACTGGTGTTAGCAACAGCTAGGTAATACAGATATAATTTTATCTCCGCGAAGCGGAGCGCTGTTACAGATATATATCTTGTTTTTGAACGTTAATTTCTCAAAATGCACTGAAGCACATATATTGAGACCTAGCAAAGGCACATCGGGCTACCAGTCCCTAATATTTTACCAAGTTTCGTGCAAATCCATTCAGCCGTTCGATTATTATTATTATTTATTTATTTTGCCCCCCGGGGCCCTTTTAAAACCTCCACATCAAACCTAGGGGATCAGCGAGGATCTACTATGCCCCCTTATGGTCATTTGCCCCTTCGCTTTGGCCTCCTCTTGTCTCTCGATCCTACCGAGAGACAAGATGGCGGCCGCTACGGACTGTTTGGAATGTTTACAGACACCGGAGAGCCAATCAGCTTCGCTTCGCAAAGCTCCGTAACGCGAAAAGTACGCGAAGCGGTGCGCTGTTACAGATATATATCTTTTTTTGAACGTTAATTTCTCAAAATCCACTGAAGCACATATATTGAGACCTAGCAAAGGCACATCGGGCTACCAGTCCCTACAATTTTGCCAAGTTTCGTGCAAATCCATTCAGCCGTAAGATTATTATTATAATTTATTTTTTTTGCCCCGCGGGGCCCTTTTAAAACCTCCACATCAAACCTAGGGGGTCAGCGAGGATCTACTATTCCCCCTTATGGTCATTTGCCCCTTCGCTTTGGCCTCCTCTTGTCTCTCGATCCTACCGAGAGACAAGATGGCGGCCACTACGGACTGTTTGCGGCCACTACGGACTGTTTGGAATGTTGACAGACGCCGGAGAACCAATCAGCTTCGCTTCACAAAGCTCCGTTGCGCGAAAAGTACGCGTCCTAGGCCGCTGCCCGGTCCGCGCTTACAGATATATATCTTTTTTTAAACGTTAATTTCTCAAAATCCACTGGAGCACATATATTGAGACCTACAAAAGGCACATCGGGCTACCAGTCCCTACAATTTTGCCAAGTTTCGTGCAAATCCATTCAGCCGTTCGGGCTAAAAGTGAGGCCAACCGCCCTATGGAAATTAACATGGGAAAAACGCGTTTTGGGACCCCCCTTTTTTCTCGGCCCCCCCTTGACGAACCCCCCCCCAAATTTTCAAAGGCTGCTCAGAAACAAAATGTGCCATTTTCCTGAAAATTTCAGCCAATTCCGTCCACAAACGCCAAAGTTATTAGACATAGAATTTTCAAAAAACCCATAGAGAAAAAATCCTAACTATATATACCTACTGGCGACCGCCAGTAGGTAATATATATATATATATATATGTATATTAACCCCCCAAAAATGTGCACACTTATTCAAAGGGTTTGATTGCACGCTTTGAATAAGTGTGTGAAATATCTTTTGAAATATGTATGTGGTGACGTCGCAGTACAGCTGAAACGCATACAATGGTGGCCGGACAATAAAAATATATAAGTATTCTAACTCTTAGATTGTCGTTACTTTAGAGTTGTCAGGGTGGTGGTGGTTTAGCCACTTTGAACCCACAACAGACAAGTGCTTTAAAACTGTGTTAGGATGTCCCACATGGGCAGAGTTGATTGAACTTGGCATATGTTTACATAGCATCTGTGTTCGTAGTGTTATACCCAGGGCTTTAAGTGGGATGAAAAACCCGGGAGGTCTCTCAAAGGGGCGTGGACAATGTAGTTAAGGGCGTGGCTTAAAAACACATAAGCTACAAATCTGTGCTTAGCTTAGTGTGTCTCCCTACTTGTATTTTGCTGTTTCTGTCATGGCACCCAGATATAATACAACAAGTATCATCATACCTACACAAGGCAGGAATATTGGTTTTGTCAATGGCTGTTAGTAGCATAAGATAAATAAGCAGCAACTATGGCTTGTATATAATATTGAAAAAGCTTCCACTTAAAGCCCTGGTGACACCACGACAATGTTGCTGCTCCTGAGTTTCAAAAAGAGAAGGGAAATCGAGGGAGAAAATTACTCTTTAAAGGATTTCCCTTCCCTTACAAGGCTCACCTGGCATGACTTCATGCCGTAACCTCTCCGCTAGTGAGAAGTGAGCAGTGTGAGTGCTGTCCAGTAGCGGTCGGTGGTGGGAGTGCTGCCGGGCAGTGACGTGGGACAGGGGAGGGGCAGGGTGGGGGCTAGTAAACTATGGAATACGGCCACATACTGGTACTTAAACATAAAAATAAATAAAACAAATTTAGTTGCGTGCACTGAAATGCCAAATGCGATGCAGTGCGCGCAATGAAATTTGGTTTATTCAGTTCTATGTGTACCGAATTCACTGTGTATGCCTCCTTATTGGTTAATCCCTAACATTTTTCAAACTAGGTCCTGAAGAAAGCCAGGTTAACATTAACCATTATGGCTGAAACATGTCGACCCTGATCCTATTGCCTTGAGATGGTTATTATTTCAAACTATCTGTTTTTTTCACTTCTTTTTAATCTTGGCACTTGGCAAACACTAAATAAAAGATGGTGGTGTTTTCCGGTAGCTATTTTTAACCCGCACTTTTTCGTGCACTGCACTTATCAACATTTTTCAGCACCACTCTACTGAGAACTTGGACAGTTTAGTGTCCTCTAGATGCAGTGTGAGCAAAGTCCCCCTCATTGAGGGGTGCACTTCACTGTTTCTGTATATCTCAGTCCCAAATGACGATGCTCCGCCAGTGAAGTGGGCTGATGGGACGTGTCTCAGTATAGTGGAACTGAGTCCATTGGGTTTTTCTAGCTTAACAGTCTCACCATTTTGTTGACCAGTGTTCTCCTAGTTTTGTTATTAGTTCCTACAGTGCCTTTCCCACTGGGGCTGGATGATATGAAAGAGTTTGCTGTGTAAACACCTCAGCGTTCACAGTGTGAATATAGGTTCTACAAAACTTTATTGACAAGCGTAACATGCACACAAACAGCGTATTGTGAACTAGCAATTATGTGTTTGTTAAAGTTATTCTTTATCATGAAGATACTATTTCACGATGTTCAGTATAACAGTGAATTTAAGAAAGTGTGGGTATAATAACACTATATAGCGAGCACTATTGGACTTAAGAGGCAATGTTCATGAACTTACTTACATGTCTTATTAATCATTTTTAAATGGACACTCTATTACAAAGTAAATTTTCATGACGAAACTGTGAAATGTAAAACAATTATTTTCTGTTTTTCGTTCATGATATTTACAAAATAATGCAAAGTATTTTCTTTATGTCTGTTATATTGTAACACACTGTCTGCCACTTTAAATATGGCAGGAAGTCAACAAACTAAGCTAAGCTAAGCATAGATTATTAACCCTTAATCAAGGAGTGTGTGAAACTCCGAAACGCGTTGGGTTTTACTTTGGTTGCGGTGTGTGGATTAAACATGCGCTTATTTGGAATTGAGTGTCGGCTCTGTATTTATCTTCATGGTTTCGCTAGACTGAAGACTGCTACGGTTGTGTTGGGATATATATATATATATATATATATATATATATATATATATATATGTATATGTATATGTATATATATATATTCACTGAAAAAACCATAGGTTATAGACCATATATAGTTAGGAATTAGCATTTAAAAAACCTTATTTTACTCACACAAAACCATTGAAATTCCATATATAGTTAGTTGCACTAACTATATATCGCGCACCCGCAATCCACTGCTGATCATGTCACATATTACATCATTCATGACATGGTCAGTGACATCACTGATGACATCACTGATGACATCTCAAATGACATCACTGATGACAACATCCAGTGACTGTATGTTTCTGTAAAGTTAAAATATGTCTTACATATTGAAGAATGAGTGGATGTATAAGTGTCTGGATGAAGGATTTAGTAGGTGCGTGACTGACTGTATGAGTGAGTGATTAAATGTGTCTCACTGAATGCATGGGTTAGTGACTAAACTGTCTTAATTTGTGCATCATTATGTCCGTTGTTCTGTAAACTGCTGCATGTGTTGATCATTAGCTATACGAGAGGCTATATGTGTTATTAATTGGTTGCCCAAGTATTTCTATGGGAGATTGAGTTTGTGTGGGGGTGGCTGGAAGGTGTGTGACTCTATGCATAGATGTGTGAGCAGTTTATTCACTAGGTGTATGAGTTCAAGAGTGCATGTGGAAACAGCTACATGGGCAGTTGACTGTGTGCATGAGTGTATTGATGAGTGAATGGATATCTCAATGCTACATGTCATAGTAAGTACATATGTAAAACACAGTACATGTGAGAGTTGGCATATATAAATAACTGTGCATGAGAGCCACTGAATGAGTGAGTGGTTGTATCGATCATTGTGAACTTGTATCAGGGATTGTATAAGAGAGTAAATATGTGTTAGTATATGTTTCAATAAGTAAGGTGTGTTTAACTGTATAGTTGAAGAAATGGAGGTGAGATTGTTTCTTTGCATGACTGACTGGGTGTGTGAGTAACTCCATGGATGAGTGGCAGTGTGTGAGTGTCTGTATACACTGAGTGTATCTAAGGTTATATTAGAGTCTGAAGAGGTTTATCGTATTAGCACAAGAATGATGTCAAATGAGATGTCATCAGTGATGTCATCAGTGATGTCATTTGAGATGTCATCAGTGATGTCATCAGTGATGTCACTGACCATGTCATGAATGATGTAATATGTGACATGATCAGCAGTGGATTGCGGGTGCGCGATATATAGTTAGTGCAACTAACTATATATGGAATTTCAATGGTTTTGTGTGAGTAAAATAAGGTTTTTTAAATGCTAATTCCTAACTATATATGGTCTATAACCTATGGTTTTTTCAGTGAATTTTCAAGGTTTTGTAAATGCTAATTCCTAACTATATATGGTCTATAACCTATGGTTTTTTCAGTGAATTTCAATGGTTTTTTAATAGCAAATATCATAAGCTGTCGAATGTCAAGTACGTGGTAAGTGAAAACATTTTCGTGTTTATGCACACTGATCTGCTTTGAATGGTGCCCCCCCCCTCATTTCTATTAGGAGTACTCTCTCTTTGCAGATAGTGAAAGGTAGTTAACGCAGGCCTTTGCCCCCGTTGTAATCCGTCGTGCCTGCTTCTCTCTCCATTTGATTGATTGTTATCCAAGTATTTACTGTTTTAGAATTAGTTCTCTTTGGTTCATTCTCTATTTACAAACAAACACAGAGTCGCAATACTCTGTTTAGTCTTTGCAGATAACGAAAAATCGTGTAAAAAAAAAGAAAAGGAATCGAGCAAAATCAGTAGGCCACTAATGGGATCTCTTTTTGACCTCACTAAAATAGAAACATTAGGAACAACCCCTCATGACAAATACAAAACTAGTGAGATGAACTGAACTCCACACAATGATGGCTGCAAAACAGCTCGGCTCCGCCACCCACCCCGCCCAAAATAACGATAAAGAACGGCTGCCATGATTGGTTGCGGAATGACCACGACGGAGCTACGAAATGGTGCTGCTCTCATGCTAACCCCAGCTTCAGTCTGAAACATCCAGAAACACTGTAGACTACCAATTCGATCAGTTCCGGTAGCGCCCCAATGTAACCCGGTAGAGAAGAACTAGCCCTCCCCTCTTTGACTGATGGTTCTTGTTGCCTGTCCCTTCTGTTGTCATTTAACAGAACTATTTAGCCTGCTGAAAGGGGTTGTGTTCCGACCGCTGGTTGGTGGAGACATTTTGACTATATTCTGTACCTGCGTTGTCGCGTAATGCGTCATATGACGCGCCGCGTTAGCGCATCCGGAAGTCATCCGGGGCGCGCAGCACGTAACGTAAGCATAACAAGTCATGTGACTTGTTAATAAAACTTTTCATTGGTTCATTTTACTTTTCTTATTGTAATGATGAAAGGCTTGGTCATATGACCTAAAAATTACGCTTTTCATTACTTCCGAACATTATTTTTTCTTAAATATATGTTATAATGTTCCAGGCTAATGTACTTTCCCGGAAATTTTACAACTGTCCTGCAAGTAAAATATATTCTTTTTTCGAGAAAAAGAGCGTTTCTTCGTCCCATGACGGAGCCGTTGAGCAAAAGAGGGTCGACCTGCTGTCTTAGTCGCCGATACGCCTGAATATGACATTCTTATCGATCACTTTATGTTGCAGGAATAGAAAACACAACAGCCCTTGACCATTTATCTTTACTGCGTTCCTTCGTATTATACCTTTTACCCTTCATGTAATTGGTCTGCTTTATTTCACTTGCCTTTTAATGATTCTAAAACAGTCACTATTATTAAAAACTTTACCAATGTATATACTACTACCATGTTTTCTTTTAAAAACCTTTATTGTGAAAATTTCATTATACAAATACGAGCCTATAACCACGTGGGCCTGCCACAGAGCAAACTGTAATCGTATATGATGAATAGACATTTACACTGTAGAGGAACGTAACGGGCGGGCCATTAGGTTGCAAGAACTAAGGTGTCTAACAGTTACGGAATCGGTGGACGTACATTTTATAATTAAAATACGACAGGGCCAGTTACAATAAAATTATCTAGATATACATTTGCGGGCAAGTACCATGGGTGACGTTAATTCGAACTTTCAACAGTACAGTAATCAATAACACATCAGAACTTAATATCAATAGGGATGTCGAAATATTCAATCAATTCTCGTCCCCGCCCGCCATGTGCTTCAAAACTGCATACGTATCTCGTGATTTCAAGGTTCTGCAACCAGTACACAACAAGGAGTTACGAGTCCCATTTATACCGGCGCCATTTTGGGCGAGGACGGGCAGGTCCAGGATATAGTCAAAATGTCTCTACCAACCATCGACTATGATGATGTTCATATGCTGTATTTATTAGAGTAACACTCATCTGTCCACATGAAATTAATTTGCCACAATCTAAACATGTCATTTTAATCTTTCCAAAGTTCTTCTAAATATTTGGAACCGTTTCCCTTGCCTCTGAAGCTCTCAGTGCCACTTCTTTGATGAATGTACTAGCAGGTCAGGGGTTCTCCTCCAAATCTCTCTTTTATGCAGCACTATAATTAATTGGTGCCACCTCTCCATATGACGATGCATGGTATAGTTACCACAACTATATTTTTTTTCGGTTCCTCTGGAGAGTTCATCGTGGCAGATGAAGCGTGTAACGTACCGGGCATTTACCTTTTTTTGCATGTACAGGAAAGGAAAAAAAAATCGAGCGTCCGAGTTCTAAGGTGTCTCAGGGCCATTTTAGTGGACCAGGCCCAAATCCAAAGAACAGGCCGCCATTTTGAGAGTCCTCTTGCAGCCGCCTGTCGCTGTAGCATCAAGAGCAGCCGAAACTCAGCTGAATGGCAACTGAAACGGTAAAGGGGCGCCCCACTACAGCAGACGAGCCTCCACCTAGGAAGGCCCATTCACGCCGGCTCCCCCCCCCTTCGGGCACCCCACGCCGTTATTCGGAGCAGTATTGTAGGATGGCCACACCAGTGCGGCAACTTGCTAGACATCACCTCGGTGGTAACCGAATCTCAACGCCTTGTGGTGTCTTCTATTCAAAAAACATTGTTATGCTGCCTTCGACCTATTCGCCGCAAGTGCGCACACAACTCAACTGCATAGCTTGCTAGACACCACCTCGGTGCCATCCGGATCTTGGAATGTCAGCACCTTTTGGTGTCTTCTCTTCAGAAAATATTGTTGCGCTGCCTTTGGCCCCATTCGCACATCAGTCCGCTACTGACGCCATCTCCCAGGCTAATGGGGCGCCCCACGCCGACTTTCAGCATTGTAGAATGACCAAACCAGTACAGCAACTTGCTAGACATCACCTCGGTGCCATCCGGATCTCGGCGCCCCACTGCAGATGAAGTGCCTCTCAACTATGAAACCACCACGGTGACATCCGGATCTTGGCGCGTTGTGCTGCCTTCGGCCTATTCGCACATCGGTCCGCTACTGACGCCATCTCACAGGCTAATGGGGCGACCCACGCCGAGTTTCAGCATTGTAGGATGACCACACCAGTACAGCAACTTGCTAGACATCACCTCGGTGCCATCCGAATCTTGGCATCTCAACGCCTAGTGGTATCTTCCATACAAAAAATATTGTTACGCTGCCTTTGGCCCCATTCGCACATCAGTCCGCAACTTAGACATCACCTCGGTGCCATCCGGATCTTGGCATCTCAGCGCCTTGTGGTGTCAGTCAGAAAATATTGTTGCGCTGCCTTTGGCCCCATTCGCACATCGGTCCGCTACTGACGCCATCTCACAGGCCAACGGGGCGCCCCACGCCGACTTTCAACATTGTAGGATGGCCACAGAAGTGCGACAACTTACTAGACACCACCTCGGTGCCATCCGGATCTTGGCGCGTTGTGCTGCCTTCGGCCTATTCGCACATCGGTCCGCTACTGACGCAAACTCACAGGCCAACGGGGCGCCCCACGCCGACTTTCAGCATTGTAGGATATCCACACCAGTGCTGCAACTTGCTGGACACCACCTCGGTGCCATCCGGATCTTGGCGCGTTGTATTACCTTCGGCCTATTCGCACATCGGTCCGCTACTGACGCCGCCTCACGTGCCAACGTATTTTCTCCGCATTTTATACCCTATGCCGCATAACAGGTCATGTGACTTGTTTATAAAACTTTTCATTGGTTCATTTTACTTTTGGTTTCCTAATGATGGAAGGCTTGATCATATGACCTAAAAACAACACTTTTCATTGGATGAAAACTTTTTTTTTTCCCAAACGATGAAAGCCCCACCTTGTTTCTGGATGTTTCAGACTAAACTGGCGTCAGCATGAGAGCACCACCATCTCGTAGCTCCGTCGTGGTCATTCCGTGAGCAATCATTGCAGCCGCTCCCCACCAGAAGCCTGCAGGAGTCGGGGCCCCCAAAACTTTTGATGAATTCTCAAGGCGGAGGGGACGCTTTCGAGAATGGGGTCCAAGACCTAGCAGACAAGCGTCCGATTTCCAAGGTGTCCCAGGGCCATTTCAGTGGACCAGGCCCAAAAAGGAAAGAGCCTGCCACCATTTTGAGAGTCCTGTGACAGCCGCCTATCGCTGCACCGCAAGAGTGGGCGCAACTCAGCTGAATTGCGGCTTTTGACACAGTGGACCAAAAACGGACGGAATGGCAACTGAAACGGTAAAGGGGCACCCCACTACAACAGATGACACTCCACCTGGAGAGGCCCGTTCACGCCGCCTCCCCCGGGGCGCCCCACGCCGTTATTCGGAGCAGCATTGTAGGATACCAAAACCAGTGCGGCAACTTACTGGACATCACCTTGGTGCCATCGTTCTGCTGCCTTGGAACTATTCGCACAACAGTTTGCTACTGATGACCCACCCCCCGAGACGCCCCACGCCGTTATTTGCTGGGTGGCAACTTACTAGACATCACTTTCGTGTCATCTAGATTTCGGCGCGTTCTGCTGCCTTGGAACTATTCGCACAACAGTTTGCTACTGATGACCCACCCCCCGCGACGCCCCACGCCGGAAATCTGGACGTTGTGCTGCGTTGGGACTATTCGCACAGCCGACCGCTACTTCGTTGTTTTTCCCTAAAAATGTTTATATGTTATTACTATTTTTGTTTTCTTGTATATATTTATAAATTATTAAAGTTTTATAATCTTACTACTTTGTCGGAGTGCTATATATTTTTAATGTGACACATAATTGTAAAAACTTTGATGTACAAAGAGTCATCCCTGGAATCTTCCGCTTCACGCTCGGTCCCCTCCCCAATCACAATACAGGATGGTTTTCAGATAATAGCAACGCTTCTGCTGTGACGGATCTCATCGAGTGTGGGCCTTGATCTACTATAACTCCTTTGAAGAGGGGTGATTCTTTACAGCTGTGGCCATAAACTACATCTGCAGGGCTAGCTGATAGCCTAGGACCGGCCTGGACAATCGGACACAGAGGAAAAGGAGTGTCAGAGGGTGCGGTAGTGAATAGGGCGAAAGGGAGGTGTCGGGCGGGCACAGGGTGTGATTCTCAGGGAAGAGCAGCGCAGATGGTGGGAGGTTTATTACCCATGCATAAGACAGAGAGCGGGGGTGACCACTGCCTGGGTGAGATGCTTGCGAGGGTGGGGAGCCATGCTAAGGATCGACAGCGTGCACAGAGTGGGTCTGGTCAAGGCATCTAAAATGGCTGCCGTGCACGACAAAAGTGTGGCATTTGAAAAAAGACAAGATGGCGCAGACAATGTTTTTCAACACTTCCTGATTTCCTTCGAATCGAACGTTAACAGACGTTGGGGCATATTACCAAAGTTAAGCGATATTTATCCCTAACGATGCATTGCAAAGATTTTTTTACCGTCAGAAATTATCGCAGATAAACCTTGCTATTATCAAGGTTTATCGCAAATACGATAAAAAACGACCGCAATGCATTAATATCGCTGAAAACTCAGCGATATTCATGCATTACCGAGCTAATGCTCTTAGCCATGTTATCCACCTCCCATTGGATAACATGGCTAAGAACTGCTCAGGGCAGCTGTTACTTTTTGGAGATATTCGCGCTTATCTCGAATATTTCCAAAAGTTGATAATAGGAGATAGCGATGTTAGCGACTGTTTCCAGTCGCTAACATCTTGGCATGCCCACTTTGCATGTCATTAGTGATAAATATCACTCACATGCAAAGTGGGGCCCAAGATGGTCGCTATCTCCTACTAGCCGTCGCTAACTGGTGTTAGCAACAGCTAGGTAATACAGATATAATTTTATCTCCGCGAAGCGGAGCGCTGTTACAGATATATATATTGTTTTTGAACGTTAATTTCTCAAATTGCACTGAAGCACATATATTGAGACCTAGCAAAGGCACATCGGGCTACCAGTCCCTAATATTTTACCAAGTTTCGTGCAAATCCATTCAGCCGTTCGATTATTATTATTATTTTTTTTTTTTGCCCCGCGGGGCCCTTTTAAAACCTCCACATCAAACCTAGGGGGTCAGCGAGGATCTACTATGCCCCCTTATGGTCATTTGCCCCTTCGCTTTGGCCTCCTCTTGTCTCTCGATCCTACCGAGAGACAAGATGGCGGCCGCTACGTACTGTTTGGAATGTTTACAGACACCAGAGAGCCAATCAGCTTCGCTTCGCAAAGCTCCGTAACGCGAAAAGTACGCGAAGCGGTGCGCTGTTACAGATATATATCTTTTTTTGAACGTTAATTTCTCAAAATCCACTGAAGCACATATATTGAGACCTAGCAAAGGCACATCGGGCTACCACTCCCTACAATTTTGCCAAGTTTCGTGCAAATCCATTCAGCCGTTCGATTATTATTATTATTTTTTTTTTTTGCCCCGCGGGGCCCTTTTAAAACCTCCACATCAAACCTAGGGGGTCAGCGAGGATCTACTATTCCCCCTTATGGTCATTTGCCCCTTCGCTTTGGCCTCCTCTTGTCTCTCGATCCTACCGAGAGACAAGATGGCGGCCGCTACGGACTGTTTGGAATGTTGACAGACGCCGGAGAACCAATCAGCTTCGCTTCACAAAGCTCCGTTGCGCGAAAAGTACGCGTCCTGGAGCGCTGCCCGGTCCGCTGTTACAGATATATATCTTTTTTTAAACGTTAATTTCTCAAAATCCACTGTAGCACATATATTGAGACCTACAAAAGGCACATCGGGCTACCAGTCCCTACAATTTTGCCAAGTTTCGTGCAAATCCATTTAGCCGTTCGGGCTAAAAGTGAGGCCAACCGCCCTATGGAAAACTCAATGTTAAAAACACGTTTTGGGACCCCCCTTTTTTCTCGACCCCCCCTGGACGAACCCCCCCCCCCCAATTTTCAGGGGCTGCTCAGAAACAAAATGTGCCATTTTCCTGAAAATTTCAGCCAATTCCGTCCACAAACGCCAAAGTTATTAGACATAGAATTTTCAAAAAACCCGTAGAGAAAAAATCCTAACTATATATACCTACTGGCGACCGCCAGTAGGTAATATATATTTTATATATATATATATATATATATATATATATATATATATATATATATATATATATATATATATATATATATATATATATATATATATATACTGCCAGTAGGTATTATAGTTAGGACCAAGTTTCCATAGAAAAAGCATTTTTTGACTTGCCTATAACTTTGTTGTTATTTGACCAATCTTCATGAAATTTCCCCAAACTAAGGGGGTCATTAGCATCGCGGATTTCCCGCATCCTCTGGGCCGGCGGAAGCCACCGCCGGCCCGGAGAATGCGGGAAATCCGCCGCGGATGAATGAAAGACCCACCGCCAAATTAGGATGGCTGGTGGGTCTTTGAATCTGTCCGCCGCTTTTCCACCGCGGTCGCCTTCTGACCGCGGCGGAAAAGCATTAACATGGCTGGCGGTGTCTATCAGACACCGCCAGCCATATTATGATGGAGTAGGAAGAATGCTTTTCCACTGCGGCTTTTCCGCCGTGGAAAAGCATACGGACCTTCACTGCGGGGGCCCGTTGCAGGCCCCCTGGGTGAAGGGAGGGTGCACATGGGGGGTACCTATGGTACCCCCCTGCATTTGTGTGGACAAAGCGGCAGGCACCGCGCGGTGCCTGCTGCTTTGTGCACGCAAATGCCGTGCATGCATTTTTAACATTGCGGCGGGTGCAGCTTGAAGCTGCACCCGCCGCAATGTTAAAAATAGAGGATGTGACCGCCACCCTGGTGGTCACATCCTAATCTGCATGGAGGGACCGCCGCTGCCCCTGCGGACGGTCCCTCCTACTCTATGGTGGCGGACGGACTCAGGTCCGTCCGCCTTCATAATCGGCCCCTAAGTGTCCAGGTAGGTTCTGCGTGTCATGGAATGTTTGAGGGTGATCCGTGCAATGAGGACCGAGAAATTGGGGTGCGAAGTAAGGGTGTGTTTGTAAATTTTAATTCCCATAGTAACAATTTGTCGAACCTACAGCCCGATCTGCTGGACAAAATTACACCAAATTTTGCTGACAGGTAGATGTTGTTACACAGATTGTACTTTTTAAAAAAAAATTGGTGTAAATCCATTCAGTAGTTGTTGTGAAATTTAAGTTTAAATTACAGATTTATCTCTGACCGTGAAGCCTATGAAACAAAGGCGAGCTTGTGCTGGGAAATGCACTGCTCTGATTGGCTGCCAACACTTCAACCAGGAAGTGCTTGCAGCCATCTTGACACTCAGCTTCACGAGTCCCCCCCCAAAAAAGTGGAAATAAAGAAAAGGGGGCAGGGTAGGAATACCCTGACCCCCAAGCTATGGTTTTGTGGTTCCCCAGCCACTCGGCTGCAGACCTATATGTTGCCCCTGAGGGTAGCCTGTTCCTTCTCCCGCCCTACACAATTTGCAGCCGCTGGCACCTAGCTTCTAGTGCTTTATTCTGCGCCCACTGCTACTGCCGGCTTGTGCGCTGTACATCAGTGGTGGTAAGTGCCCTCACCATGACATTTTATGAGCCATCCTCATCTCCACAATGGCTCCCTATATGCGGTAGTGCAACTCTCCCTCCACCTGGCCCTGCTCCGTGCTGGAAAACTCACTTGGTACTGACTGGAGATTTTTCTTTAGGCATGGCCCAACCCCACACAGTGAAGACACTGATCCTGAGTCCTAGGTCACAGGTGCATCGACGAGCTCCCTGACTGTCACTCGACTCGGAGTGTGACCTGAAAATCAGCTACCCCGGGTTTCTCGTTTCCACCCTCACCCTGCAGCTTACCAATGGGACCCTGTTGATTGATGCTGTTTTTCCTTTGACCACTCTTCTCACGCTAGCTGTACTTAGATTAATGGTCAAGGAACATTAGAATCACACTCAGCTTCCACCTAACTGCCTATACTCCCCTCTTTTGCATAGAGCTGAACGCCTACACTGATTAATTTCACTGACCCCAACACAGTTTGCAAGACGGTGTATATACCATATTTTGTCTCTTCAAAAGACTTTGAACACGGAAGCCTCGCGTTGTACATAAAATCCCCGGTGATAACAAATGTGCTTTCAACGCCTTCCAATGGTCTTACAAACCCCTACTGCCTCCCATCTTGTCCTCCACCAAACTAACTTGCTGCTTGTGAATTCATCCGACTGGGACTGAGCCTTTACTCCTACTTCTCGCGGAACCCGCTCCGCGGGTCCCGCATCGTGAAGGGGGACTTTGCTGCTGCCATTTGAAGGGAACGCTGAGGGAAGTGTGTGTCCACGGGGCTGCGAGCGAGTGTGGGTGCTCGACTGGGACTTCAATTCCCAGGAGCGCCCGCCAGCCAGGATCTCCAACACCTGGGCCGCTCTCCCCGACCCCTCCCACCCTTCCACCGAGCAATTCAAAACCATCACCTTTTTGGTCGGTGAGCGGGACGCTTTGCTGCTTGTGAATTCATCCGACTGGGACTGAGCCTTTACTCCTACTTCTCGCGGAACCCGCTCCGCGGGTCCCGCATCGTGAAGGGGGACTTTGCTGCTGCCATTTGAAGGGAACGCTGAGGGAAGTGTGTGTCCACGGGGCTGAGAGCGAGTGTGGGTGCTCGACTGGGACTTCAATTCCCAGGAGCGCCCGCCAGCCAGGATCTCCAACACCTGGGCCGCTCTCCCCGACCCCTCCCACCCTTCCACCGAGCAATTCAAAACCATCACCTTTTTGGTCGGTGAGCAGGACGCTTTGCTGCTTGTGAATTCATCCGACTGGGACTGAGCCTTTACTCCTACTTCTCGCGGAACCCGCTCCGCGGGTCCCGCATCGTGAAGGGGGACTTTGCTGCTGCCATTTGAAGGGAACGCTGAGGGAAGTGTGTGTCCACGGGGCTGCGAGCGAGTGTGGGTGCTCGACTGGGTCTTCAATTCCCAGGAGCGCCCACCAGCCAGGATCTCCAACACCTGGGCCGCTCTCCCCGACCCCTCCCACCCCTTCCTCCTCTTGTCCGCATACTCTTTATTGGTCAACAGTACTCCCGCAGCGCGGGAGAGCGCGCGGGAGAAGCCCGGGACAAGGGCGGGACCGTCTGTGGCCGTCCGGGGCCGCAGGAGGCCGGGCTGGGCCACAGTATTGTCATTTGTATTTTAATATTGTATGTCATCTTAACTATTTATATTTTATAGTTGCCCACTGCCTTGCCGCTGCTAGCTTTGTATCAAGGTATCAAAAAGGGGTTTCTTTATTCCCCGTTCGATATGAGTCATTCAGCCCCCCCTGGTGTGGGTAGTTTTCCACTTGGCCCTCTTGACAAATTTTTTTTAAAAAAACATCCAAGGATGTAGACAGGGATCTCCTCCTTGCCGAAAGGAGAGCTGTGCGACGACGCTCAATAGAGCAACTGAAGAGAAGCCAACTGCCCTTCCCATCAGACTCAATTCTTACTCAGGCCACGGATGCCCGAGGGCTGAGCTCGATTGAGGATGATGGTACAGATATTAATCAAATTCCCAGCATATTTAGGTTTCCTATTATCTCGCCGCCATGTGTTAGTGCAACCAGTGGTGATCAGCTACTTTGTATTCCTATTGATCACTCGAGCTTTACGGATGTAAATATTTTAGATAGCCAACCTAAGGATCAGGGGCCCCGTCCCACGTTGCCCAACCCTTCACTGGTCTGTATTGAATCCAGTGAGAACATACCCCTGAAGTGTGTGGGCGACGTTGCTATTGGGCCTGATGATGATGTTAAGAGGGTGGTGTGTTCCCCACCGAGGAAAAGAAGGAGAAAGGGTGGGGTAAAAAGGAAAGGCCAAAATCGCCGAACTGTAATAACACCCCCACCAATTGTTATCCCAGAACAACTAATCCCTCATCATGTAGAGTTACCGACGCCAGAAATACAAATCCTGCCTATTCCGGACTTAGCTTTTGAAGGACTTGGTGAGGCGTCTAGTGCCATCATAGAGAAGCTCATTAAGTCTTACATGTTACCTTTGCTGGAGCGTGTTAGGGTTGTGAGTGAAAAATTGGATCGCCTACTGGTGTCCTCTGAGTCAACACAGCCTTCCACCTCTGCTAAGGGCAAGGGTGTTTCCATCAGCCCCCAAACTACTAAACCCGTGATAGGTACCATAAATAATAATACCAGTAAACATCCTAATAGTGTAACCAATGCAGCCACTATCCCAATTAAAGTGTCGGCTGTGGCTGTTAAACCCCCAAGACCAGCCAGTACGGCCAATGCGAATCCCAGGGCGGTTGTTAGTAAACTCCCGCCACAGGGAACTGGGAAACAGTTAAGGAAAGGCGAGGGTACACTGGCTCCCCTTACTGGTAACTCCCACAAACCTCCATTAAGGAGGCACAATGTGAATTTGCCGCCGGACTCTATGAACTTTGTTATTGTAATGACGGGTGTGCCACCTGTCTCGGAAGGGGATCGGGAAAATAATGAAAGTTTAAAAAATAAAGTCATCTTTTGGCTAAAGACAAATAGACCCCTTCCTGCACATCTTAATGGGGACATTGTCACGGTCAGAAGATGTCAATGGGTGGGGGTTCGCCCAAAGGATATAGAGGGTGATACAGTTATCATTAACTTTAGGGACAACAGAGTAGTATCTTACATCTCAGATTGGTTTGTAGGGAAATACGAGGGAGGGGTTTCCACCAGGAATCTTAGTTATTTTTATCCTGAGACCCTGATTAATCCAACCGAACGTCCCCATGCCTCAAATACCAAAAGCCTCCTCAAATGGTCCAATTTTACACCTAGCTTTCATGGACCTCAAATTAATCCAGAGGAACGGTATCGTTCCTACACCCAATCTACCTACAATTGTCCCCCGCAAACACCGGGTTGGGCTAAAACTAAACTTCAACCTCTCGGCCCTCCAGTTATACCAAATAACTCTGTCACAAATAATCCTCTGTACCCTATAGTTCCTTTCAACCATGTCTTTCCGCAGGTCCAACAACCCCCCAACTTCTACCCAGTATATCAAAATCCAACTAGCTTTAATCCTAAAGACCACTGGAACATACCGCTGAGGAACCTTTATGACCCCTTATCAGGGTTATCATCAAATGATTGACCAATATTGTCGATAAGGGATGATGTATCTTATTCGGATTACTTGGGAGGGGGGGGCCGTTCTTTCTAACTTATCCAATAATCCTGGAAGTTTTTTTGAGCACCCATGTAACTACTTGGAGGGGGGTATGACTAACCGAGTAGAGTTGGGTACACTGGATTTGTCATTAACCCCTTTGCCATTAATGAGTGTTATTATAGTGGGTGCAAATCAACCCCCATGTCCTCAAGTTGGGTCTGTAGGGTTGACGATGTTGGGTACGAGCCTGGTTGCCCCTGAGCATGAAGAATCCCCCCCCCCTGTTTAATGTTTCCCACGTTTTTGAGAATACCAACCTTTGTGAACAAATGTACAATAAGGGTACTGTTATGGGTTGTTGGAACATTGCAGGGTTAGAACCTCGAACATGTATTCCTGATTGGGTAGAGTTTATCTCATTAGGAGATATTTGGTGTTTTCAGGAGACTTGGGCAATCCCTCCAGTGTATCTCCATGGTTTTCTGAATTTTTACAAACCCGCGACTAAAGGCCTAAGAGGTCGGGCTATGGGTGGCCTCACAACATGGGTTCGTCAAGCAGCGGGTGTAACAGTCAATGAAATATTTATTGATTGTATAGATTTATTGATTGTTAGCATCCGAACATGCAGAGGGCTGGATATATTGTTGATCAATGTTTATGCTAGGGGAATGACGGGTGGCAGAGTCGCTCACACCCTTACTTGCTTGGATGAGTTTTTAAGTTCTAATGAATATCCTGGTCATGTAGTGCTTATGGGTGACCTTAATACCTGCTTTGAACCATTAAGTAATGATGATGGTTTGTTAACAAATGCAGAGGATGAGATCTGGGGAATCCCACAACTTGAATTACCCCCGATAAACAAATGGTCTCAAGCAGCTTCATATATTAAAGGTCTTTGTCTGAACTGGGGGCTCCGAGCACTCAATGGTCAGACTAGCTCGGATAGGATGGGTAATTATACCTTTTTTAATGGTAGACATAGTAGTCGTATTGACTACATTTTAGTTGACATAACAATGTGGCCGATGGTTTTGGATATGTCTGTTAGACCGCGCCAAGAAAGTGACCATGACCCCTTGGTGGCAGAACTTAAGGACTTTAGTTTCCTCGGGTTGGTTGTACGACACCCTAATCCTGTTCAGGTGGCTGTAGTACTTTCTAACGACATGAGGAGGGTACGATGGCCAAAGGTTTCGGTAGACGTGGAAGCACGCAAAAAGATCAGAGCTCTGGTCTCAAACTCCCTGGCAGAAACTGAAAAGTGTGATGTTCAGAACTTAGATATTGCAGCTATTCATGCCAGCTTGTTTTTGTCCCTAAAATCTTTTTTTGTTAAATATGTTGCAAACAAAGGGAGAGGGAAGGGTAAGAAACCACTAAATTGGTTTAATGAAGCCTGCAGAAAGTCTCATACAGACCTGTTTAAGGCTCTAAAATCAAAGAACCCTGCCCTAATTAAAGTAAGTAGGAAGGCTTTTAATGAAGCCAAGCGCCATGCCAAAGCTGATTGGGATAATGAGCGATGGACATCGCTAACTGAGGCCTGTGGGAGTAGGAACCTACAGCAGTTCTGGCACCTTCTTAGGTGGGGTAACTCACAGGATGACCGCCCAAGCCCTGCGTCTGTTGAACCACAAAAATGGGTGTCCCATTTTGTGGAACAATTTAGATGCTGCAACACAGCGAATGTCTCCATTAAATGGCCATTATCTTTTGACACTCTTGTGTTTTCGGCTAAGGAAGTTGAAGCAGTTTTGAGAGCTATCCCTAGGGGCAAAGCGCCTGGTCCAGACTGTATCCCTGCGGATATTTTTTTGGAGGATCATGACCTTTGGGTTCCATATCTGGTGCGTTTGGTTAATGCATTGGCAGCGGACGCCAGAGTACCCGATTCCTGGGCCGGTGCTGAAATACTGCCTATCTTTAAGAAGGGCGATCGGTCGGTTCCATCCAACTACCGGCCGATCAGCTTAATAGACGCGGTACAGAAGATTATTACCCGTCTTCTCCTCACTAGGATCCAGGCATGCATAGAGGAGCATGATATCCTCACCCCTCTTCAAGCAGGGTTTCGATCCCATGTGAGCACCCTGGATCAGGCATTCCGTTTCATGCTATTGCACTGGAAGACAGTTACCTTGGGAAAAGGCAACCTGTACGCGGCCTTCGTGGATCTTAGGTCAGCTTTTGACCTGGTTCGAGGGCTGGTTTATGGAACTACTTATTGGATATGGGTATGCCCCCTATATTGGTACGCCTCATAGTGAACCTTCATGCCCAGACCTTTGCGTATGTGCGCTGGGGAAAACCGGGAGAGGTGACGGAAAATTTTCCAGTGGATAAGGGTGTCAGGCAAGGCTGTGTCATGGCCCCTACCTTGTTTTCCCTATATATCAACGGGGTTACTAAATATTTTGATAACTTCTCCACGGATGCCCCAAGCCTGGCGGGCCTGCGAATCCCCCTGCTCATGTTCGCAGACGACACTCTCTTGATTTCACGAACCAGACAGGGTCTGCAAAAGGCACTGACAGGGTTCGAGAGTTTCTGCAGCGAACATGAGCTGGAGGTGAACGTGTCCAAAACCAAATTCATGGTTTTGAGGGGGCACAAGCAAATAAACGCCAGGGTCTCCATGGGGGATATCCCCCTGGAGCAAACCAAGCACTTCACCTACCTGGGAGTTACCTTTAGTGACACACTGAGCTGGACCCATCAGATCGAGCTCATGACTTTGAAACACCAACAGTTGGGCGGGGCATTGATTAAGGAGCATAAAGGGTCATTTACGAGGCCAATGTCCCCGCTTATAAAGATCTATGGTGGGAAGGTACTATCGGCAGTCCTCTATGGTGCGGAATTATGGGGTGGCAGTAATCTGAATCCATTAACACTTGCCCAAAATAAGTTTTTAAGAATGTCTACAGGTTTGCCACAGTCGACCCCTCTAACTCCTCTTCTCTATGATCTCGGGTGCCACTCGGTGGTGGACCAAGCAAGACTTCGTCCGTTAACATTCTGGTGTCGTCTGTGGACAACACCTGAACTCCATTATTATGCAGAAGCATGCCTGGAGGTTAAAAATAGTCCTGGTGCCACGAACATTGGTTGGTTCAGAGACCTTAAGGCTACCTTAATAGCCCTGGGTCTTGGCACTTTGTGGTCTTCGCCTGAGTCAGCCATTTTCCCCTCTAAAAGGGACCTTAAAAAATGTTACTGGGACTGGGTGACTCTTAACATGTACCTGAAATCGAGCCCTAGTAGCCTTACCGGTCAGTTTATTGTACATAAGGATGCGCCCAAGCTAGAATGGTATTGGGACACTATAACTAAACCCCTGGACCGCAAATTATTCTTTCAATTCAGATGCGGCTCGCTTCCCATTGGGGAGTTTACTAAAAAGTGGGGAACTGAAAGGACGGGGTTTTGTCCCAAGTGTTATGGTACTGGGGAGAGCCTGGAGCACTTCTTGTATGTATGCCCTCTATATTCTGCCCCCAGAGCCAAATGGCTTAGACCGGTCTGCAGACATCTAGGTACCCGAATGGCTGTGGAAGCAACCAGATTGTTAAGAACCAATCTAGATTCTCTTATTGTTGTCGGGGTTGCTAAATTCTTAGGTTGGGCATGGGTGCTTAGAAGCAGGTTTATCAAAGGTACTCAAATGGTGTCAGCCTAGTGTTTTTTGTAACCGTTTGACCTATGTTTGCATTAGAGGCCTTATGTAAAATTTAGCATATTTGTTTAAGACAATTGATTAATTTTAAATGATCTAAATACTCGTTTTAAATTGAACTATGGTTGTTAAATTCCATTTATAAAATGTTTTGTTTACCTGTACAAGAAGCTGATTAGTTATAAATGATTTAATACTTGTTTTAACTGTTTTACATGTATGTATATATTGTATTTTATGTCTTTTATGATGAACTAATCGAATAAAGACTTCTTGAACTGAATTGAACTGGTAATGCCATTCATTTGAAGTTCTCTTGTCTCCTCCCAATCACACCATCACTGGGCCATCAGGTCACTCGCCCATACCCAGGCAGTGCTTGTAACACACAACTTTTGGCTCATTCTGGCTGGGACTAGACTGCAGACGTATGCCACGATGCCCTGCCCCCTCCATAATCCCCCCCAACTCTGCTCTTGGAGATGCAGCCCTTACTCTTTGAATATTTATTTATTTTATTTATTTATAAAGTTTTATATAGCGCAATCAAGATCCCGAAGTATATCAGAGTGCTTTATAATATGATGGGAGGAACAACATAAATGCAATATCAACATCCTGTAGAGAGAGAAAGAGCGAGAGAGAGAAAAAAAAAGACTGGAATGGTCGCAGAATGCGGGACAATTGCGTCCAGGAGGGTAATACAATAAGCAGGTGTGCACGGGCAACGAGGGGTGTCACACTGTGCATTAAAGATGAGCCGTTACAAATGGAGGTACCATGATAGTGGGAACAATGTCAACGAGCAAGTGAGCCTATCGTCTTAGGGTAAGAATTTGTTCAATAGGAATCGTTTAGCTTCCAATTTGAAAACCTTCGTTGAAGAGATTCTGCGTACTTCCGGTGGAAGAGAGTTCCATATCTTTGGGGCAGCGCCGGAGAAAGCTCGGTGACAAGTTCTTTTTTTGTTAAGGATGAGTGGTTTCAAGAGGAAGGTAGTGGCGCTTCTTGAGGCTCTTAAACCACGGGATCGTTCAAGGTTTTGCACAAGGTACCTGGGAGTATTGAAATGAAGGGCTTTGTGCGCCAGAACGGCAATCTTTAACTGAATTTGTGCTTCGTCAGGCAGCCATTTGAGAGATTTTAGGACTGGGGATATATGTTCGTATCATTTGGTGCCTGTGACCAGTCTAGCCGCCGTGTTTAGTGATGGTCTTAGTGGAGCCAGGGAGTATTTGGGAAGGCCACAAAGGGTAGCACTGCCATAGTCTAGCCTCGGCAAGACAAGCGCTTGAACTACCTGCTTGAAATCATTTAATGGAAGGAAAGGTTTGATATTTCTGAGTGTCCTCATCAAGTGGTTTGCTCCCTTACATACATTGCTGGTATGATTTTTCATGTCAGGTGCTTGTCCATGGTGACTCCAAGAGACTTGGCTGAGTCTATAATGAGAGGAGTGCAATTGAAAGCAGTGAGGTGACTCAGCCAGATGTCTACTTTGGGGAGGTGGTTCGGAGGGGAGATGAGCAGGAATTCTGTTTCGGAAGTGTTAAGCAGGAGATGGTTCTCCGTTAACCAATGTTGAGTAGACGTTAGGGTAGTTTTGAGAGAGATGATGTTTTCCAGGGATGAGATTTTCAAATAGAGTTGCGTGTCGTCCGCATACACGTGGAAGAGAATGTTCATGGAGTTTAATGAGTTAGCGAGAGGTTCCAGGAAAAGGCTGAAGAGGATAGGAGATAGAGCGAACCTTTGGGGACCCCCATGAGTACAGGAGAGGGTTGGGAGAGGGAGTGGTTTGCATTGACTCTTTTTGATCTGTGATGTAGGAAAGGCGAGAACCGTTGAAACAACTGATCAGCAAAACCCATTCTGTTTTGTAGGATGGATAGTAGGTTGTCATGATTAATCACGTTGAATGTTGAGGAAAGGTCAAGGAGGATCAGGAGGCAGGATTCGTTTTTGTAAAGCATTTTTAAAATATCATCCATAACGTGAGAGAGAGACGATTCGGTGCTGTGCCCCTTCCTAAAACCAGAATGATGCTGGTCTAGGAGTTGATAATTCTCTATGTGAGCACAAAATTGAGATTGAATACATTTTTCTAGAAGTTTTGCTAGGGTGGCGATGTTGAAAATGGGGCGTAAATTATTAAGATCAGATTTGTCAGCTTCAGGTTATTTTAGAATAGGTGATACCTGACCTGCTTTTAGGCAATTGGGGATCGTGCCTCGTGAAAGAGAAACATACAGTATCCAAAAAATCTCTCTAACAATTCCAGGAAAAAATTCAAACGCAACCTTCTCAAACAAGAGAAGGCTAATAGCAGATACCTACAACAGGGCCAACAAGGGTACCCTGAAAACAGAACTCATCTTTTACTCTAAACGTCATGCTAAATGGACAAACACTTTCAACTCCACCTACATTTCACAAAATCAACTACAATCCCACATGGATTTAAACTCAGACTGACCCATCCCAAAGCCCTAGTGGGGAGACCTCCATTGCTATCTACAGAACATGGGGGCATATTATCAAGGACGGGTGATACATATCACCGCTTTTATCGGCAGGAAACTGCCAATAAAATGGCGATAATGGGCTTGATATTATGCTCTATAGAATTCCAATCGAAGCCCATGTTAGATGTGAAGACATCTAACATGGGCTTCGATAGGAATTCATAGAGCATATTATCAAGACCATTATCGCCATTTTATCGGCAGTTTCCTGCCGATAAAAGCGGTGATAATGTATCACCCGTCCTTGATAATATGCCCCATAGATCCTTCTAATCCAAGCGTCTGACCAACACTTCACTATCGTTGATCAACACTTCTTGCCTCACTAACACAAGTTGTTTCTACCTTCAAACCTCCCCCTCCCTTAACAGTCAATCCCCAACTCACTTTCCCCCAGGACTGCCGTCCCACTCAAGCCACCACTGCTCACCCCGCATTCACACAGCGTAGTACAGGGAGTGTCAATCCATCCAACATCTCACACACCTTACACTTGATCACTCGACCATGATGCCCCTCGACATGCTCACCAGACCTGAGTACCCCAGCCTGACTTCTAGTCCTCATACTACTGTTCCCCTCTCAAACTCGACTCTCCTTACCCAACCCTCCCAAACCAAACTAACCACCCCTTCCACCCAACTCGATGACTCTGTCCCTTCCCACCCCTCTGTGGAATGCCTGCCTACCTCGAGACCCTCCTCTTGTCCAGACACCCCAAACCAGGCAGCTTCCTTGATACTCTCAATCAGTGCTTGAGTCGAATAGAACAAAAACTTGTCTCCCTAACTATAGACCTCTCTCACTTAAAATCTAGGGGCCTTATTTATTAAGGCCTTGCGCCGCCGGTGCGTCACTTTTTCCCATGTTAAAAATGACGCACCGGCGGCGCAAGGCCTTCATAAATCTGCCCCTAGTTTTGCAAACCATTTCCCCCACCTACTCCACCCTGAAAATAGGGAATGTCTCTCCCCGAAACAGATCTCTTATCTACAGCCGACACTCTATCATGTCCACTTTACCCCTGAGCCAAAGTTCTCACAGCCCCCGAGCCCTCAACCACTTATCCCCCTTGGAAGCTGAAGATCTCACTAAGTCCTACTATTCATATACCTCTCCCACAGACTTCAAACCTCCCTCTAAAATCCCTGGTATATGGGGCACAAACCGATACCGCCGACCTGCACATCACCTAGACCACCCGCCCAGTACACCACTATGCAGACTCTACACTCCATGAACACTCGTCCGAGCTTTCTATCTTGCATGGTCATTAACTGCAGATCAGCAGTTAGATACGCCATACGCATGGGCTTAATTTTAAGGGCTCAGAGTAGGGGGAGAAGGTTGTATGGCATTACAACGCGCGCTTTACCCCGAATGCCATTACAATGCGGGGATTACAACGAAAGTCGTTAGAACGACTTTCGCTGGAGGGCGCTGGATAGTGGAATAGTTTAATTTTCTATTACAACTCCAGCCCACGTTGACAGTAGGGAAGGTGTTGGATAGAAAATTAAACTATTCCCTATACAACAGCGCCCTCCAGCGAAAGTCGTTGTAATAACTTTCCTTGTAATCCCCGTGTTGTAATGGCAGTGCGGGGTAATCCCCGCGTTGTCATGGCTGTTCCCCGGGGGGGAAGGGATAGTTTACAGCGCAGGGTCGGGGCATTTTATGGAGGTAGGTGATAGTTTAGGGTTTAATGCTGGGGAGGTTGGGGTCCGGGTAATATTTGGGGTGTGGGTTTAATTTTTAGGGGGTAGGGGGAAGAGGAACAGTTTACAGGGAAGGGGGCAGGAGTATGATCTTTAGCCTGCATGCCCTCTTACCCATCATGTCTTTACCACGAAATTGCGTGGCCGATGCATGTGTGCTATAGACGCAGTTGTGGTAGATTCTGTGTGGTACAGGCATGTGTTGTTAAGGCATGTGCTGTACCCTCATACAACCCTGTCTCAGACGCCCTATCGTCTGAGCTAGCAGACTGTAGGATGGAAAATTAAATAATAATACAATTGTTTTATTATTCTTTTATATTTCATGCTTGAACTTGCTGGCTCTCAGCAGTGGGGCGACGCTCCCCCGCCCTAACGGAGGTGCCGGCGCTCCATACACGGACACATGACAGGCTATTACCTGCTGTTGATACCTGGTGACAAAGAAAGGTTGATATTTCAAAACATGTCTTGAAAAGGTGGAAGCTGGAATTTGAAAGCAACAGGTGTTCATTTTCTATGGCAAGCTCGTCTGTGGTGGAAAAACGTGTTATTTTAGTAGGAATGAAGCACTATTGTTTGAGGACAACTTGTGAGAATTTTAAGAAAATGGCAAACAGTTGTGTGGGGTAAATGGTTGCATTAATCTAATGACATTTAAATTTATAAGAGTTATAATTCATGTTGCTTTGAGAAGGGAAAGGCATGGACTGGACACAATAGCTGGTGTAATCCAATCAACACGGTAAACACAACAGTGTCATTTTTAGCATTAAGGATAACAAGGCCGGGGGCGTGGCTTGGCACCCACGGAGCATGGACGTGCCTGGGTGAGTGCTCCGGCGGCGATACCTGGGACCCTCGGTTCGCGTTACCGCCAGACATATCCAGTGGCTGTTTCGGATGTCGTAAATCGGCGGGCACACGTTGGTGTACATTCCGGAGCTCATGGTGGTAGTTTTCATGCTTTTCTCGGCCAAAGTAAGTATGTTATTAGTGCCTATCGGACACGGCCGCCATTTTGTTTTTTTATTTTTACCACGCGATATGCGCGATGCAGCTTTCGCCTGTACTTCTCTTCAAAAATTGACTATCGTTGAGCCATGCTGATTTCAGTGTATTTATTTCTCCCCCTGGCACATTTTGGCTCTTTATTTGGATCTCCTTCTTTCTGCTGGTCTTATCTTCTCCTCAAATGACGCAGCCTTCCTACATTTGAGGCAGCTATTTTATGTCTTTGCCCGGCTCCACCTTTTTCTCACAGAGTGCTGCTTTCTTATGTTGCAGTTGAGCATAGGATGTAGCTCCTCCCCCTTTCCTTTTATTGAGCGTTTTGTCTAATGCCTGCAATTTTTACTCTGAATTGATGACTGTTATTTGACTTCCCCTTGGACCAGTCATGCAGTTTTCTTTATTGCTCTGTCGCCAACGCTCTGACTGCCTGCTTCTCCATATTGCAGGTTTCCTCTTGCATTGCTTGCTGTTGGTGCCTTTAGAGTACATTTCAGGTTTTTCCTGCATTCAGAGACTTTTTACTTTGCTATTTTGTTTCCTATAGGCAGTAATAGTGATCATATTGCCTCTCATAATTTTAAACAGATTTACATCAATAACTCTAAGCTATTTTCTGTATTTGCTCAACTTGAATCTCCAACCATGCCATCTTCTCAAGACTTGCAGCCTACAATGGAATCGACGCTGCCAGCTCCAGGCAAAGTCACCACCAAACGGCTTAAGAAAGATCCTCCCTCGCCGCCTAAATCAGTATTGTCAGTCTCTATGGAACTCATTCTGGAGGAAATTAGGGCTCTCCGCCCCTTCATGGAGGAAACAAATACCAAATTGCAGGTCTTGATGGACAACTGGACGCAGATGGATGCTAGAGTTACTTCAGTGGAACGGAATATCACTTCTTTTCAAGAAACCACAGCCAAGGTTTCTCACCTTCCTTCGCAGGTTTCTTCTCTTCAGCGTCAGGTGGAGGAGCTTGAAAATTGCAACAGACGCAATAATTTGCGTATCTACGGCCTGGTGGAAGGTTGCGAGGGGACCGACCCGATTGCCTTCTTCAAGTCTTTTCTTCCCAAGCTCTTGCATCTGCCAGATGAACCTGTGCTCAATATCTAGCGCGCTCACAGGCTTGGACGACTTTCTTCTGCAGTCTCCGCTCCATCAAAGCCGAGAGGTGTCATCATATACTTTTTGGAGTACACAGACCTTTTGAAAGTTCTGTCAGCAGCTAGAGCCTCTCCCCGGCTCACATGATCCGGATCATCTTTGTTCTTCGCGCAAGACTACGCTAAAGCCACAGCAAGTCGACACAAAGCTTTCCTGGATATGAGAGCTGACCTACGTGCTATGGGGGCCCGCTATGGCCTTTTCCACCCATGCCTTTTCAAGGTCACTTATAATAACAAAACGACGACCTATGAGGATCCTGTACGCCTTCGAAGCTTCTTGAACTCTTGCAAGACAGCCGACATGGACTTGTCTGGTCCTTCTCCGTCTTGCTTCCCCCCATGATTGTCTTGTTTTTCACATGACTTCTCTCAATATTGTTCCTCTTTCCATTGTTGTCTGTTCTTTATTTCTCCAGTTGATTCTCCTATTCCTTTGTAGATAATTCTTCATGGTTTGGCTCTGATTGTGTTGGCTATTTCCGAGTTCGTTCATGTGCCTTTCATATTTATGAATTGTTGGATTTCCATGTTTTCGTTTCCTCTTTTGGTCTACTATTTCATGTTTGTTCTCCTGTTTTTGTAGATTTTGAACAGCGTTCCGAGGTGCTCCTCAGGTCGTCCGCCTTGCTGACCCTGCATGTTCCATCTGCTCCATGTGGTTCCACCCTCCCTCCCTCTTCCTGTTACTGTTTACGATCCTGGTTGTCCTTCCTCGCCCTACCCTTTTGTGTAGGTATGTTTTCCCTTCATTGTGTCTCACTTTTATCTCTTCATATGTTCTCGTTTTCTTCCTCTTTTTCCCTTCTCTTCTTTCATTACCGGGTGTCATTTTTTCTCCACTAACTGGCTCTCTGTTCTATTTTTCCTTTTTCATCCTGTTGCCTATTCATTTGCATTATGGGCTTCTATCACATGTCTCTCAATACTGCTACTGCCTCTATCTCTTCTTCTCTTCTCTTGTTCCTCTGCCTTCTCATTTCCTCACTCTTCATTTCCTAATACTTGTTCATTTCTTCTTGTCTTTCTATTCTCTTCTCCTTCACACTTTCTTGTTCTCATTCTCAATGCATTGTGTTTTATTGAATTCCTTTTCTCTTTCTTCTTATTTCTCTCAAATACTCTTTTACTTGCCTTTTGTTTTCTTTTGAGGGGCTCTTTTTATGAATCTGTTCGATTTGTTTACCATAATCAATATTATATTGTATGTCGTTAAGGGTTGTCACATGGAATGTTAAGGGTATTAATTCTCCTATCAAAAGACAAAGAATTTTGACACATCTAGCCAAGTTAAATGTTGATTTTGCATTTTTACAAGAAACTCATCTTTCAGAGGCAGAATCTGCCAAACTCAAAAGGGGATGGGTGGGTGAAGCCTATTACTCTCCTGGCGATGGCAAACGCAACGGGGTTGTAATTTTATGTCGCAAATCCCTCTCTCTTTCTTTAGTAACCCAAGCATCTGACACTGAAGGTAGATGGATATATGTTAAACTATCTCTAAGAGGTGTTCCAATCTCTCTCCTCAACGTGTATGCCCCGACTGGTGGTGACCCTACTTTTTGGCATACGATGTCTACGCACATCACTAAATTCGTAGATGATAATTTCATATTGCAGGAGATTGTAATCAACCTTTTGACCCTTTTCTCGATAGGAACTCCAAAGCTTCCTTTATTCCAAACAAATCCCATAAGCTTTTTGCTCAGGCAATTTCGCAATACAAGCTCATTGATGCTTGGCGTCTCTGTAACTCGACGTGAAAAGAGTTCACCTTTTACTCGCCTTCCCATCATTCCCAATCGAGGATTGATTACATTTTTGTCTCCCACAATATTGCCCAAACTCTCACCAACGCGGAAATCGGTCCCATCTTACTGTCGGATCATGCCCCTGTCTAAATACATATTGATATTCTTCCTAAAATTACTTGGCCTAGGAGATGGCGCTTTAATAACGCTCTTCTCTTAGATCCTAAATCACGGCTTCTTTTACTGACTTTTTTGGTGAGTTTTTCAAGATTAATGATACACACTCCATACCCAAACATACCATTTGGGATGCTTTTAAGGCCTCAGCGAGAGATTTCCTAATTAATTATGTTGCCAAGAAGGGCAGAGTTGCCCGCAAATTCATTGGTGATCTCCTACAGGAAATCAAGAGATTGGAACACATCTATTATACTTCACACTCTCAAGATAGTTTAACTGCTCTTGTTGATGCTAAGATGCACTTCAACAAAAAATCTACAGAAGATGCTTCCCTATACCTATTGAAGTCAAGTGCAAAATTTTATGGAGGTAGGAACAAAGCTGGGAAGATATTGTCTAATTATCTGAAGGTTAAACACAATAAGTTGAATATTGAATCAATTTATGACATTGACTCTAATCTTAAACACAAAGATGTTGATATTTTATCTGAGTTCTCTCTCTTCTACAATACCTTATATTCTTCTGAAACTCAGCCCTCCCCCAATCCCTATCACATTTCTTTTCTACAATACACAAACCTCAACATTTTCCACTTGACCTTACCTCCTTGGAATCAGATGTCTCCCAGCAAGAATTACTCAATGCACTTCAACATCTCATAAAAGACAAGGGGGTATATTATCAAGGGGTTTTATCTCCGCTTTTTTGGCTTTAAAAGCCAAGAAAGCGGAGATAAAATTATCTCCCTATTACCAAGCTGTCGCTAACACCAGTTAGCGACAGCTAATAGGAGATAGGGACCATCATGGGCCCCACTTTGCATGTCAGTGATATTTATCACTAATGATATGCAAAGTGGGCGTGCCAAGATGTTAGCGACTGGAAACAGTCGCTAACATCGCTATCTCCTATTACCAACTTTTGGAGATATTTGCGCTAAGGGCGAATATCTCCAAAAGCTAACACCTGCCCTGAGCAGTTCTTAGCCATGTTATCCAATGGGAGGTGGATAACATGGCTAAGAGCATTTGCTCGATAATGCATGAATATCGCTGACTTTTCAGCGATATTCATGCATTGCGGGCGTTTTTTATCGCATTTGCGATAAACCTTGCTAATAGCAAGGTTTATCTGCGATAAAAATCGCCGATGTGCGGCGATAATTTTTGGCTCTAAACAAGTTAGAGACAAAAATTATCGCTAGTTGTTGATAATATACCCCAAGGCTCCTTGGCCAGATGGTTTAACGGTTGATTTCTATCTCCATTTCTCAAATCTCCTCATACCTAAGTTACACTCCCTGTTAGGCACATTCCTTTCTCTAGGTCGCTCCTCAGGTTCCTATTCTGACGCTCACATTTGCCTAATTCCCAAGGAGGGGAAGGACACTAAATATTGCAGGAACTATAGACCCATTTCTTTATTCAATATTGACTACAAAATCTTTGCCAAGTCACTCGCAGCAAGACTAGATCTCCTATTACCCGATCTGTTAGGCCCGGAGCAATCTGGTTTAGTCAAAGGAAGATTCATCACCGACAACACTAGACTTTTGTTTAATGTCCTGTCAAAGTCCTCGCGTCTGCCGCACTCACTTGCTGCGATTGCCTTGGATGCCGAGAAGGCGTTTGATAGGGTTGAGTGGACCTATCTCTTTTCTACCCTCGAATGGTTTGGCTTCGGCCCTCAATTCATCTCGCTAGTTTCCCTTCTTTACTCTAGAACACGTGCAGCAGTTTGCGCTAATGGTTTAGTCTCTTCCTTCTTTGATTTGGGAAGAGGTGTTCGCCAGGGTTGCCCCTTGTCCCCGTTTCTTTTTAATTTAGCTTTAGAACCTTTTCTTTCCAAGCTTCGCCAACACCCTCACATACATGGTTTCCAAACC
Source organism: Lissotriton helveticus (assembly GCF_964261635.1). Lineage (NCBI taxonomy): Eukaryota > Metazoa > Chordata > Amphibia > Caudata > Salamandridae > Lissotriton > Lissotriton helveticus. The sequence goes on from NC_136072.1 coordinate 28,193,271, forward strand.
CCGCACTCTCATATCAAAGTGGCTGCATACGCTGACGACATTCTGCTTTTTATGTCCAATCCCACTGAATCCATACCTGCCTTTCTTGATGTAGTCCGTGAATACTCTCTAATTTCTGGCTACAAACTTAATAATGACAAATGTGAGATCTTACCTCTAACAAAGTTCACTTTCAAACCTGATTTCAGTGACTCTAATTTCACTTGGAGTTCTTCCTATATTAAATATTTAGGACTACATGTTACCTCCTCTATTTCAGAAACAGTCTCTTTTTGTCTGAACAAGTGTACTCAAAAAATTTCTGATTTAACGTCCAGATGGCACCCCCTTTACTTGTCGTGGTGGGGTCGCCTTGACACCATCAAGATGATGTTGTCCCCTATTATTCTTTACACGATTTCTAATATTCCAGTGCCTATCCCTTCAAAATTCTTTAAGATCCTTAATTCGATTTTATTTTCCTTTCTTTGGAATGGAAAAAAACCACGGATGTCCCTTAGTAGATTAATGTGACCGAAATTGGAGGGTGGAGTTAATTTCCCGGATTTCCCAGCATACCAGAAAGCGTTTCATTTGCGTCAAGCCTCTTTCTGGTTACAGGATCCTGTTGATCCTTGCCCTTTATGGGTCACGGTTGAGCGTCTCTCACTCTCCCCTTTCTCCTTCACCGAATATATGTCTTTTCTTGCAAACCCCCTTCACTATCCACTCCCCTACATACATTTACCACCAAATTGCTCCTAACCGCCACACCTCTCCCCCTTTCTACAGTAGCTTATCTCCTTAGTTCCACCATTTGGCATAACCCACATTTGTTAGGTAACAATAAGCCCTTTTACTGGAAGTCCTGGAGGCAAAAAGGGTTAATTTGGGTATCTCAACTGTTTTCTAATTCCACTTTTCTACCTTTCTCAACACTTCGCCACTCTTTTGACATACCTATTTCCTTTGCCCGCAAGTATCTTGTACTTAAAGATGCAGTCTTGTCAGCATATACTCGACTCTCATAATCTGGTGTTTCTTCCACACCTCCTACTTCCACTTCGCACCTTCACTCCTTCCTGCGAACCACGTCTAAAGCAGCCGCCATTTACAAGAACCTTCATATCACAGAATCCATTAGGCCTAAATCCAAAGTAGAAAAACAATGGGAATGCGACTTTGCCACATCTTGGCCAACGTCATTTTGGTCTAAGATTTGGACTAAGATTCGCAAATCATCCAGAGCAGCGTCCTTGACACAATCCCTTTATTTCATTTATAATAGGCTTCTTCTCACACCGTTGGATCTTAGCAAGAGATTCTCCGTAATCCCAGACCTTTGTTGGTCCTGCTCCTCCCCACACGCCACTCTATTTCATATGTTATTTTCATGTAAGGCTGTTCATAATTTTTGGATACAGGTATGGTCCCAAATCAAGGAAATTTTCCACACCCACATTCCTTTTTCTTTTACTCACATCTTCCTGGCCAATCTTTCCTCCTGTTGGGAGAATGTCTCTCTTAACATCCATATTATTGATTTGTTGCTGGCTGTTGCTTTCCAGCAGATTACAGCTAATTGGAAAGACTTTTCAAATATTTCCTTTAAAGCATGGTGGTAAAATGTATGTCACAACCACAGGTTGGATACTGCTTTTGTCTTCCCTATCCATATGGCAACGAAACATATGCATTTATGGCTTCCAGTTACATTATATTTGGATGTATGTGCAAAACGTTCGTTTCATTTACAGCCTCTTCAACAAGAAGTTTCCAAACCTCCTTAAATACCCTTGACGTTCCTTATATTTTCATTATCTTATTATACTTCCCATTATTGCATTGTTTCTGTATTCATAACCCTTCTTTTTTCTCTGTTTTGCTTTGAAGCCCATTTTTAGTCCTACTTTTAGTTCTTTATTATTGCCCCTAACATATTGTCTTTACTTGATTGTTTTTATTCGCTCTTGAATTGTTTACTTTGTATTGACACCTTGCTTTTATTCAATAAAATCTCTTCTGAACTTAAAAAGGATAACAAGGCCTGGATTGCAGTGTCATATATCTATAATCACATACAAGATGCCAAGAATGGAATGGTCATTTAGTGAGCAGTGCTTTGTTGCAGGAAGTGATCGATTCAGAGAGGGCAGAGATTGAATGGTCATGAGAGTGATTTCTCTTGGGAATGATCGAGGAAAAATAAGACACTGACCTTCACCTGGCCTCTACCACAGTGTAACCGACAGGTAGAAAAGGGTGTGTGTCAGCCTCTGCCTGCTGGTTTGTTGACATGGGCAGCCACTGTTCCTGGTTTGTCATAACTTGCCCTGGGGAAAATTTTAAATTATGTTGGCGTCATTTGCATAATATGGGTAATTTCTCATTATACTTGTTGCTGAAAATTCCCAAAATTACACCATTTCTTAACTTCATTCAATACTGCACCATTTGCGGTAAATAAATACACCAAGGGGCCCATTATGATGTCGGGCGGATTGCCCCCGCCAGCCTGGCGGTAGCAATCCGCCCGACATCGACACTCGTTTTTCCTCTGCCATATTAGTATGGAGGGGGGGACCTCGGCGGACAGAAAGACTGTCCGCCGCTTTTCCGCCCCGGTCGCCTTGCGGCCGGGATAGTAAAGGAATAATATAGTGGCGGTGTCTATCAGATACCGCCAGCCATATTATGATGGGCGTCTGTAGGTGCCTTTCCGCGGCGGCGATGCCACCACGGAAAGGCATGCGGTCTTCACTCTGGGGGCCCCCTGTGGGCCCCCAGAGTGAAGGAGAGGTGGTGGGTGCACACGGGGGGGTACCTGTGGTACCCCCTTCATTTGCATGAACAAAGTGGCAGGCACCGCGCGGTGCCTGCCGCTTTGTTTATACAAATGCATCAATGCATTTTTAGCATTGTGGCGAGCGGTGCAGAGAGCACCACCCGCCACAATGCTAAGAATGCATGATGTGCCCGCCACTGTGGCGGGCACATCCTAAGACCCCACACGGGACCCCCACCCTTATGGCGGGCGGTCCCGAATTCCGACAATTTACCACCAACACGTGGGTACACAAGAATACAGCGACTGTTGTTCACAGTACTTTTTTAAATGTGTCCTTGCGCCAACAAGGGACGTGACTATGTATTTTCTGCTACAATATAGCCTGAAATTACATATTCGCCTTTCCAGTAACTATGCCTAATTTCACATAATTTTGCTGAAATTTTGCGTAATTATGCAAAAGCAAATTACATCAATTTCACTCACCCTTAGTCAGAACATCTCTCATGTCCCAATTTCTTACACTACTTCCCCACAATTTATTTATGCATCCGACCCTCTCCTACTCAGTCCTTTCCTGACTTTTTTCCTCTCCACTTTTTTATTGCCAACTAGTCACCTATGGTCGACGACTGAGCACTGCTCCATTTCTGAGATAATATTTTATTTCAGAAATATTTTATTTCCTCGTTCTCTCTCTTATGAGCCAGCTTCCACTCTTCTGCCATACCTAGCAGCATAAACTGTTACAAGCAAGCAACATAACACTACACATCTCTCGGTCTGCCTACTGGCGACTGCATGTCAGTTGGTCTACTGTATGTATGGGGGGGCTGCAGGTATGTGTGCATGGGTGGCTGTAGGTGTGCTGTTCTGTGAATGCATGGATGCATAGATATGATGCTCTGTCTGCGCATTTGCCTGGGTGCACCATCTGATAAGTGTAGGCATGAATGTTCTTTTTCTGTGCACATCCACTATACTTGTGTGCAGTTCTACCCCCTGGAACCCCCCACCACCACCCTCTGCCCCAGACCGGACGAACAGAAGTGCCAGGGCTGGTTTCTGTTCCCAGTCCGGCCACAAGTGTGCATTTATCGTTATAACTCCTCACGCACTTCAATACTGGGGGGGTTATGAAGCGGACTGAGGCACATATAACTGCACTTTTAGTTTTTTGATTCACTCACTCGAAAGTACCTAAACATACTACAGAGACCGGTGCTCTCAGCACAGCAGTCCTAGTAAAGATAATGTTTGTCTGGTTCTGCCAGGGTTTAGCCACACTAAGAGGACTGACCCGATATTCACAGGGCATGGGTTATACATGCCCCCCACTATACTTTCCAGCGCTAAACTTGTTCTTCGGGTAGTTCTTCTCAGATTGTTTAGGACGCCTTTAAAGCTGCCTCTAGAGATTTCATTATTTCTTTTGTAGCCCATGAAAAGAAGTCTTCTTTTAATAATATCCAATCAATTAATGTACGTATTAAACAACTATGCTTTTTACTCTACCAAAATCTAAAACTTGTCTTGAGGAACTCATTAAGGCTAAATTAGCTTTTTCTAAGCTTTCTACAGAAATAACTAATTCGTGTTTACTTAAATCTAGTGCAAATTATTATGGTGGTCACAAAAAAAGGCAGGGAAACTCCTTGCTAATTACCTAAAGATTAAAAAAGAACGTACCAGGGTTGAATCTCTTCTAACCTCTACTAATCTAATTTTTCATAAAAATGAAGATATCCTTTCAGAAGTTTCCCATTATTTTGAAATCTCTTTCTACTCCTGAGTCTCTTCCTATCAAAAAGATATCCTTCAATATATATCCTCTACCATCCCCCCTTCTTCTCCTGACTTGCATTTCTCCTCTGTGTATGCTGATATTCAGACTAATGATATACTTACTGCTATTAATTTTAGTAAAAAAGGGAACTATAGAGTTTTACATTCATTTTTTTAAAAATTCTTATTTGTAAATTACATCAACTAATTCTTTACTTTATATCTTCTCATAATTCAGGAGGGTCTTTTCAAGATGCTTTAGTATGTCTTCTTCCTAAAGAGAACAAGGACCACACATTGTGCAAAAACTACAGGCCTATTTCATTTATCAATCTAGACTGTAATATCTTTGCGAAAATACTTGCTCTCATGATTGGATTCTTTCCACTTAATTAGGAACGAACAGTGTGGTTTTGTAAAAGGTAGACATATATCAGGTAATACTAGATTATTTATTTAACATGCTAAGTAAATCCAAATCATATAAATATTCTTTGGCTGCGGGTTTTCTTTAGATGCTGAAAAGCTTTTGCTAGAGTTAGTTGGTCTTTTATTTTTTCCTCACTTTCTTGGTTTGGCTTTGGTTCTAAATTTAGTAATTATGTGTCTTTGCAATGTTCTTCTCCTAAATCTTCTATTTTAGCTAACGGAATAATTTCTTTGTTGTTCTCCTCGAATAGAGGTGTCAGACAAGGTCTCCCTCTATCACCCTTGTCATTTGTTCTTGCTCTAGAACCCTTTTTTAATACAAATTCGGATTAATTCACATATTAAATGTATTTCTTATTGTGACAAGAAATTTAAACTTTCCGTTTGTGAGAATGGCATTTTACTTTTTATTTCACATCCACAGACCTCTCCACCAGCCTTTTTGACAGAAGTAGATCATTATGTTCTAGTCTCAGGATATAAACTAAATACTGGTAAATGTGAAAATGTTCCCTTAGCTAAATTGTGTTTCCATGCTGATTTTCTATCTTCTTCTTTCCACTGGAACTCTGATAAAATAAAATATCTTGGACTATCATTAACTACTTCTATTAAAGAAACTGTTAATTTAAATCTGAAGGAATTACATTTAACATTACTTTCGTCTACATCTCAATGGCACCCTTTATTTTTATCATGGTGGGGGCCATTTAGATGCTGTAAAAATAATGTTAGTTCCTATAATATTGTTTTATTTAGTTAATATTCCTATAAATATTTCTAACGTACAATATAAGAAAATATATAATATTTTATCAAAGTTTGTATGGCACAATAAAAGGGCTAGAATGTCTCTTTGTAAACTCAAAAGACCTAAACACATCGGTGATGTTAACTTTCCGGATTTTCATTCTTATCATACAGCTTTCTTCCTTAAACATTCTTCCTTTTTGTTACCTGACAATAATTCTACAACCTATTCCTTATGGGTTGATGTTGAAAAATCTTTTGTTCATCCTTTCTCTTGTGAGGAATATCTTTCCTTTTCTCAAAAACCCTTATCATTATCTTTTCCTATTTTTAAAAATGCCTGTAAAGTTTTCCATTCTATTTTTATTTCTAATCAAAGTGTTAAAATCGAATTCTTCAGTTTGGTATAATAAGCATATTAAGATCCATAATAAATAAATTTTCTGGAAATAGCAGCTTGCTAAAGAACTTGGATGGACTTATCAACTTTTTCAAGATGACGTTTGTATTCCATTTTCGATGGCTCAAACCCGCTTTTCCAAACTAAATACTTATCTGTAATCTTTGCAGTTCAAACCTCTTGTAATCGACTTCTCCCTAATAGCCTGCCTAGCTCCCCTACACCTAATATAAAGTTGATTTTATGTAATTCTCCTTCTGCATCTCAAATTTACAAATAGTAAATGTTTCCAGCCACTCAAGATAAAACAGAGGTAGAATATCATTGGGAATATGACTTAAAACTCTTTTTCAATTCCAGTATGGAATAATATAGGGAAATCCTCTAGATCAGCAAATACAACTCAAACTTTATTTTTCGTTTATAAGAGGCTACTAATTACACCTGCTAAACTACATAGAGTAGACCCCAAACACTCCAACTACCTGTTAGTCATGTACCACTACTTAAGCAGATCTCAAGTGCATGTTATTTGAACGTCCCTCTATTCATAACTTCTGGATACGAATTTGGCTACAGATAAATGCAATTTCCTGTATACAAGTCCCTTTTTCTTTACTTAATATTTTCCTGGGAAGCCTTTCAGAGGATTGGTTATCCCAATCTGGTGACTTTTGTATAGTTGACTTGCTTCTTGCTGTAGCCTTCCAACAGATTACTAAATCCTGGAAAGATGCATCATCTGTATCATTTCAAGCATGGTGGTATGGAGTATGCTACAATCACAGACTAGATAGAACATATGTACATCCAATTACACTGTTAAAAGGGATCTTCTGTGATTACCCATAACAAATGTCTTACATTTTTTCTGCCAAGACATGTGTACATACCCCATATATTGAAGAAGTACCTTAACATTTGTGAATGTATTTATACTTGTTATTATATAGTATCCTATCTGCCAATTCTTATATTTAGTTAGTTATAATACTGGAATATCATTGTTTTGTTTTCTTTAATGGTATATGATTGATCTTTCTCTTCTTTCCTCCTTTCTCTCTTTTGGCCTTTTCTTCTCTTTTCCTATTTTTAACATTACTCATTTCAGGTCACAGGGGAGGAGCCTAGCTCGAGAACGCAATGGCCGCCTTTTAGCTCGGCTCCGTCGGCCCTCCAGCTAACCTCGACTATCCTGTACTATATCCTTCTCTGTGACGAAACTTCAATACAGATTTCGAAATTTAAAGACCCACTCTTACTCACCGTCTGGTCCGGAGGCTCCTGTGTGCTGTGGGTCCGCAGCTGTGCCCTCGGTGAGATTTGGGCCTCCGGGAACTCGAGACCGGGACCTCGCCTGCGGGCCCGGCCGGCGGAGAGGAGAGTGCCGGCCCGGCCGCGAGAGTGAGCCACTGGTGAGAACCGTTGTGCGTATGCCCCGGAGATCCTGAACCGGCCCCGATGATTGGACCGCGCGGCTGGAGGGGGACGAGACGTGTTGGGGGCTGACTGTGAGAGGGGGTCCCTTCGCCTTTGTCCTGTTCGGCGGCCCTGAACCCCGCGCCTGGCTCTCGCTTGTGGGGCCTGCCTTTGCTCGGAGGGGACCCCCTCCCCCATCTGGCGCTTGCCCATCCTGTGCCGGTGAGGCCGTTGTTGGAGGCCTCCGGAGGTCTGTAAAGTCCTACATTTGGGGACTGTTTGGGGGCCCACGGTGGAGTGTGGGGCGGCGAAACTCACAAGATGGCTACCGATAACGCTGGGGGTGCTCCGCTCTGCGCTGACGCTCCTTACCGGCCGGACTGTGTGGAGGCCTGGGTGTGTACTCGGGCGCCTACGCCCGGTAATGTCCTGGACGCATTGGTGTCGTTGTACGATGTTTTCACCCCCGGTGCCTCTATCGACCCTGTGCGGCTCGCCGCCATTTTGGGCCGCCGCTCCTTCATGCATCCCTGTCGTCCTGATGCCTCCATTGCTTCGCCCCCTTCGGCTGCACCAGGAGTTGCTGCTGTTGTTCTTCGGCCGCTTGATGGGCCGGTGACTCTTGACCCTCTGCTTTCTCACCACCTAGATTTCGAGGGCTTCCACACGACGCGGAGATCTGAGCCTTCCCGGGCACCTGGGACTTATGGTGGGCCGCCGTTTGCTCCCGCTTCGTTGGATTCGAACTTTTGTCCTGGAGGTGACTCTTTGTATTGTCGACCTGCGCACCTGAACTCCGGCTTGCCTTTGCCTGCCCTGTCGTTGCTGCCACAATTGCTTTGCATTATGGATTTTCTGTATTCCCTCCGTACGTTGTACGATCGGTGTACGAGCCGTACCCCCATTGTACGATCGGTAACCCCATTGTACGATCGGTGTACGAGCCGTACCCCATGTACAATCGGTGTACGAGCCGTACCCCCATTGTACGATCGGTGTACGGCTCGTACACCGATCGTACATGGGGTATGGCTCGTACACCGATCGTACAATGGGGGTACGGCTCGTACACCCCATGATCGCAGGGGTACGGTGCATACCCCTGTGATTATGGGGGGTACGGACCGTACGGTGTGTATGTGTTTGTGTGCTTCTCCGTACGACTCGCCCTTACCTGACGTGGACCGTACGAATAGCGTCCTCATACCCCGGTCCGGATCGTAGTCGTCGGGTCGTACGGCATGTGTACGAGTCATACGGTATGTGTACGAGTCGTACGCTTCACGGTTTCAGCCTTGCAATACGTACGGATCGCGACGATTCGGACGGATTCACTGAATACGGATCGTACTTCGCGACTCGGACGGACGTGTACGATTCGTACGAAGAGGGCTTTGGATACAAATCGTACGGACGTTTTTTTTCCCGAATCGGAATCGACCCCCAAATGTGCCATTTGTGGTAAAACATTTACCACCAACACGTGGGAACACAAGAATACAGGGACTGTTGTTCACAGTACTTTTTTAAATGTGTCCTTGCGCCAACAAGTGACGGGACTGAATCACTGACAAAATTTCGACGTTGAACATATCGACCTACAGGAATATCGATGCAGAAATATCAAAGGCAATAACATCGACATCCTATCTACAACATGGTAAGTACAAAAATATTGAGAAAAAAAATATAGATGTTATAAATATCGATGTTAAAAATATAGGTTTTTTTCTGTAAAAATATAAATGTAAAATAAAGTAAATAACACTAATAAATAAAATATACAGTTAAAAATATCTAATAATATTTAAAATTAATAAATAATACATATATAATAATAATACATTAATTAAACATATACAGAAAATATATATTATATACGCACTTAACAATACGTTGTAATAATTATTTTAGTTTATAAATTAATAAAAATATTATAAATTACAAATACATTTACAAACATAAAAAATAAACATAAATAAAAAGTAAAGAATTATGTTTAATAAATTAAAAAAATTAAATATACCTTTAATATTTTTAAAATTAATTATATACTACATTATCTAACTTTATACAAAAAAATTAAATAACTAAATAAATAAAAATACTATTCAAAATCCATAAGTAAAAAAATACATTAATAAAAATGTTGGATAGCATAGAACTTGAAATTACCATTCCTGCTCCAGAGAGCACAATAGTAGAGAAACTGTTGTATAAGCGTAGAGGTAAAAATTACTATTCCCACTCCAAACTGTGCAACAGTAGGGAAAAAGTTGGATAGCATAGGGGTAAAGATTACTATTCCAACTCCAGAGAGTGCAACAGTAGGGAAAACATTGCTTAGCGTAGGGGTAAAAATTACTATTCCAACTCCAGAGAGTGCAACAGTAGGGAAAGCGTTGGATAGCGTAGGGGTAAAATTTACTATTCCCACTCCAGAGAGTGCAACAGTAGGGAAAAGTTGGATAGCGTAGGGGTAAAAGTTACTATTCCAACTCCAGAGAGTGCAATAGTAGGGAAAGCGTTGGATAGCGTAGGGGTAAAAATTACTATTCCCACTCCAAACAGTGCAACAGTAGGGAAAACGTTGGATAGCGTAGGGGTAAAAATTACTATTCCAACTCCAGAGAGTGCAACAGTAGGGAAAGTGTTGGATAGCGGGTGGGTAAAAATTACTATTCCCACTCTAGTGAGTGCAACAGTAGGGAAAACATTGGATAGCGTTGGGGTAAAAAGTACTATTCCAACTCTAGAGAGTGCAACAGTAGGGAAAGCGTTAATAGGGATGGGGTAAAAATTACTATTCCCACCCCAGAGAGTGCAACAGTAGAGAAAACGTTGGATAGCGTAGGGGTAAAAATTACTATTCCAACTCCAGAGAGTGCAACAGTAGGGAAAGCATTGGATAGCGTAGGGGTAAAACTTACTATTCCCACTGCAGAGAGTGCAACAGTAGGGAAACCTTTGGATAGTGTAGAGGTAAAAATTACTATTCCAACTCCAGAGAGTGCAACAGTAGGGAAAGCGTTGGATAGCGTAGGGGTACAAATTACTATTCCCACTCCAGAGAGTGCAACAGTAGGGAAAACATTGGTTCGCTTAGGGGTTAAAATTACTATTCCAACTCCAGAGAGTCCAACAGTAGGGAAAGCGTTGGATAGCGTAAGGGTAAAAATTATTATTCCAACTCCAAAGAATGCAACAGTAGGGAAAGCGTTGGATAGCGTAGGGGTAAAAATTACTATTCCAACTCCAGAGAGTGCAACAGTAGGGAAAGCATTGGATAGCATAGAAGTTAAATATAACATACTTATAAATAATTGTTGTAAATAAAATAATTTAAAATTACATTTTTAAATAACTCTACATCATTTGCAAATACCCATTAATAATTACTAAAAACATAATTACAATTAAATAATTAATTAATAATAAATTAACAATAAATACCAATAAATATTATTTTAGAAATATAAATTAACAAATAATAAATATTGAACCTTAAAATATTTTTCAAAACAAAACACATTAATAATTAAAAATTGAATAACAATAAAAAATGGTAAACAAACATTTTTTGTAATGAAAAATTATTTATCAATTAATAAAATAAATTTCCAATTAATAAAAAGTAATTAACAATTAAAAATATCAATTACCAATTAGACAAAATTAATTACCAATTCAAAATGTAATTACCAATTACAAACCTTAATTACCAATTAAAAAATTAATTGCCAATTAAAAAATGTAATTACCAATAACAAACCTTAATTACTAATTAAAAAAATTAATTAGCAATTCAAATAATTAATTACCAATTAATATTTAATTATATATAAAATAATTATCAATATCAATTGAAAATAAATAATTACTTAATTACAATTAAATTACTTCCTACCCAATTCCCCTATAAACCCCCAACCCGCTACAAAACTTAAACACAAAAATGAATTGAAAATAATTTACAATTACTAAAAATTAATAATTAATTTACTATAATTAAATTACTTCCCACCCTATTCCCCTATAAACCTACAACCCTCTCCAGTACTAAAACATAAAATTAAATTACATATAACATTTTCAATATATAAAAAATAGTACACATATAATTCAAAACAAATAAAAAACTTAACAAAAAACATATAACACGTTCATATAAAATACATAATAAAATACATAACAAACAAATATCGATATTAGTAACATCGAAAATAATAACATCGATATAATTGATATCGACATTACTAACTTCGATATTACTTACATCGATATTAAAAAAATCGATATTACTTACCTTAGGGTCGATATTCTGTCCTACGATATTCTTTTTTTTTGTTTAATACATTTTTATTGAACATTTTTGCAAGTAAAACAGAGTACATGCCATAAAATCGGAAATATATGAACCAGAATAGGGATATAGAATCAGGCATACTATTATATGATGAAATAGAGTAAAAATGGTGATGTAGAGGAAGGGGAGGATAAGAGAAAAGAGGGACAAGAGAGAAGGAAAGGAAGGAAAGAAAGAAGAGAAAGGAGGAAGAAGAAAGAGGAGTGGAGAGAAAGGTAGAGAAGACTCAGTGAGATGGAGTAGTGGAGGAAAGATAGGAAGTAAAGGGGAGCCATAGAAGATCAGATTGTATTTTTTGAGAAATTGAGGAAGAGGATACCGTAGCAATTCTATGTTCATCACAAATAAAGTTCCACCACATTGATAAAGATATTTTGGAATTATCTTTCCATGACGATAAAATAACCTTAATGGCCAAAGCAACAAAAAGGTCAAACAATTTAGATTCAGATGAGGTCATATCAATATCAGGCGACAGGGAGCCTAGAAAAACATGCAAAAAAGATAAAGCATTGTTAAACTTAAAAATTGACATGCAAACCTTCCAAACTGAATTCCAAAAGGAGGAAACCATAGCACATTCATATAGCAAATGGATTAATGTTCCTGGATTGTTAGAACAAGACCAACATAAGAGAGAGGAATCAGGGGAAAATTTACAAATGCTAATGGGAGTAATAATCGCTCTACAATACACAAAATAGAGAGATTGAGTCACACGGACAGCTGCAGAAACTTTAAATAACTTTGCCCACATTTTTCCCCACATATCAACAGAAAAAGAAACAGATAGATCATTTTCCCAAATAAGTTCAACGCTAGATTTAGAACGGGTTGGGGCCTCAGAAAGCATAATAGTATAAACAAGAGCAGCCTTAGGAATGTGGGTAGAGAACAAAGGATATAGGGGAGATGGAGGGGTTACACCAGGAAACTTATCAGGAAGCATGAAAGTAGCTAAGTAGGATTGAATAGCAGTCACAATAATAGTGTATTCGCCAATAAGAGCATCAGGAAGTTGGTAACTTAGTTGCAAATCTTGGAAGGGAACAATATTGAAATTATGGAGAAATTGATAGACAAATGATACATTCTTTTCCTTCCAATACTTGTAGTAAAAAGATTTACCCTTATACTTGAGAAATTTATTATACCAAACAATGGAAGATAAAAAACATTGCAAGGGGAGTACATTTTTAGAGAAGGTATTGGAGATAAGAGTTTGTGAATACTTCAAAATGGAGTATTGTGAAATAAAAGAGCAGTTAGACATAAAAGCAACCTGTGTAAAAGAGAAATCCTTCAAAAGGGAGCGTTCAAAAAGAACCCATTTAGGAACTGGCGTTGTCTGAAAATCATATGCCAATGAAAACGATTGTTTAAGTAAAAAAGCAGAGTGGTAGGCTTTAAACAGAGGGAAACAGACACCTCCGTCAGTTTTAGGGCGAGTAAGCTTAAGCAAGGCAATACGAGGGGGTTTGTTATTCCATAGAAATTTTGTACATAAAGAATTTATGCGGGAGAAATATACATTAGGGATTTTGATGAGAAGCATAGATACTGTATACAATACATGGGGAGTAATCATCATTTTAATAGTATCCAGTCTGCCCCACCAGAAAGAAAAAGCTGGGACCACAGGAGGAGAAGAGCTTGCAGTTTCTGGATCAAATTGTTAAAAGTATATTTGAGAGTATCCTTAATGGAAGAAGAAAACCAAATACCCAGATATTTAATTTTGGAGGGACACCAAGTAAATTCCATATCACTAAACATATACTGGGAGCACTCATAATTCAGGGGCAGAACCTCGGTTTTGGATAGGTTAAGTTTATAGCCAGATACAGATGAGTAAAGGCGTTTTCTTTTTGTTCCCCTTTTTTGCTATTGCTAATGTGGTTCAAGTTCACGTGTTTCACTTGTCTCATTTCTTTTGTTGATTTGCCCTTTTTTAATATTCTTGCTTGTTGTGTTTTCTTATGTACTCCCCTTCATGCAGTGTATACCCTTCATTTGTTACGAGTCTCTCCAATCCCTCATCATGTGTAATCTCGTGTCATGGAATGTCCGTGGTCTTGGAAATCCTGTTAAGCGTCAAAAGGTACTGTCCCACTTGTCTAAACTTCACTCTCAAATTGCATTTCTACAAGAGACTCATTGTTCTGATGTGGAGTCGTTAAAGTTAAAACGAAACTGGGTGGGACAAGTTGTTTTTTCTCCTGCCTCTAATAAGAAAGGTGGTGTTGCTATATTATTTCATAAAGCTTTGCAAGTTCAAATTATTTCTACTGAACATGATGATGATGGACGATGGGTGATGGCTAAGATTGTAGTCCAGAATAAAACATTAGTCTTATTGAATATTTATGGCCCTGTTCGTCCTGATCCCAAATTTTGGTCGGATATTAAAATTCTCCTATCTTCTACTGATTGCCCTAATATTTTTGTAGCCGGAGATTTCAACCAATGGTTGGATCCTTTCTCTGACAGACTATCCAAATGTAAATTCCAACCGGATAACACTCACAAAGCTTTCCAATCGGCCATTGCCTGTCGTCCATTTTTTGATGTATGGAAAACGTGTAACCCTGATTTCTTTGAATATACTTTTTTCTCCAATTTGCATCATACTAGATCCAGAATAGATTATATTTTGGTCAGTAAATCCTTACTCCCCTCTATTCAGAAATCAGAAATTGGCTCTATTTTTATTTCAGACCATGCCCCTGTTTTTGCCACACTTGATTTTTCTCTCTCCTCCATGAAGTTTAGCCGTTGGAAATTTAATACATTCCTCTTATCTGACCCACTTTTTGTCACAAATGTTACCACTTTTATTAATTAATTTTTCAGTTTTAATGTTCCTTCGGATACTTCCATTCCTAACACATGGGACGCTTTCAAAGCTGCTTTGCGTGCCTTTGTTTTATCTTTTGTTTCTAAGAAGAAAAGAGTGGCTAAAGCCAAATATGAGGCTCAATTACTTACTATCAAACAACTAGAACACACTTATTTTACCTCTAAAGATCCTGCTGCCCTTACTGCCGTCATTGCTGCGAAAACGGAACTAAATAAATTGGCCACTGTTGAAGCATGTAACGTTTTACTTAAAATCAAATCTAAGTATCACGGGGGCCAAAACAAGGCAGGCAAGATGTTGGCTAATTATCTGAAAATCAAGTCTGAACGTAAAACCGTTGGACCTATCCTTGATGAATCCACTAACAAATTAGTGTCCTTTGATAAAGATATTGCTAATGTTTTTCAGGAATATTATCGATCCCTTTACTCAGATGACACTTTCCCTTCCACTTGTAACCTTGACTCTTTTTTTTCTGGCCTTCCTCCCCCTCCAACTCTTCCTGACGAATTTGCTTCCTTAGAAAAAGAAATTACTCTCCAAGAAGTAACCTCTGCAATCCGTGCTTTGAAAAGATCTAAAGCTCCTGGTCCTGATGGCCTTCCTGTTGAGTTTTATTCTACTTTCTCCTCGATTTTCGCCCCTAAACTTTTACAACTCTTTAATTCCTTTATTACTCAAGCCAAAGCCTCAGGGTCCTTCATAGACGCGTTAATTGTTCTTATCCCCAAACCAGATAAGGACCACTCTTATTGTAAAAACTTCCGCCCTATTTCCCTAATTAATTATGATTGTAAAATTTTTGCCAAGATCCTTGCCTCTCGCCTCGATAATATAATCCCCCTTTTGATTAAAACAGACCAGGTTGGATTTGTAAAGGGTAGGCTTGCTTCAGATAATGCGCGTATGTTTGCTAACATTATTTCCCTTAGTAAGAAATATAAACACCCCCTTGCCGCTCTTTCTTTGGATGCGGAAAAGGCATTTGATCGAATCAATTGGCAATTTATGTTTCAGACACTCCAATGGTTTGGTTTTGGGCCCTCTTTTATTTCATATGTTAAATTATTGTATTCTTGTCCTCGTGCCAGTATTTTTGTAAACAATCAGTTTTCCAAATACTTTTCCTTATCCCGTGGTACAAGGCAAGGTTGCCCCCTCTCTCCCTTATTATTTATTCTATGCCTTGAACCTTTTTTAGAGCGCATCCGCAATAATGACTTGATTACTGGCTTTCAGTTTTCTTCCGTTCACACAAAACTCTCTGCTTATGCGGATGATATTTTAGTCTGTATGTCCAACCCTGTTGACTCCTTACCTCCCTTCATGAATGAAGTCCAACGATATTCTTGACCTCGATTTTCTTCACCTTCGATATTTTTAACTCGATATTAAGGTTGGTCGATAATTTGGAATCGATATTTTGACTGTGCGCCGACGTGACTATGTATTTTCTGCTACAATATAGCCCGAAATTACATATTCGCCTTTCCTGTAATTATGCCTAATTTCACATAATTTTGCTGATATTTTGCATATTTGTGCAAAATCAAATTATATGAATTTCACTCACCCTTAGTCAGAACATCTCTCATGTCCCAATTTCTTACACTACTTCCCCACAATTTATTTATACATCCGACCCTCTCCTACTCAGTCCTTTCCTGACTTTTTTTCCTCTCCACTTTTTTATTGCCAACCAGACACCTATGGTCGACGACTGAGCACTGCTCCATTTCTGAGATAATATTTTATTTCATAAATATTTTATTTCCTCGTTCTCTCTCTCATGAGCCAGCTTCCACTCTTCTGCCATTCCTAGCAGCATAAACTGTTACAAGCAAGCAACATAACACTACACATCTCTCGGTCTGCCTACTGGCTGGGGAGTACATGTCAGTTGGTCTACTGTATGTAGGGGGACTGTAGGTATGTGTGCATGGGTGGCTGTAGGTGTGCTGTTCTGTGAATGCATGGATGCATAGATATGATGCTCTGTCTGCGCATTTGCCTGGGTGCACCATCTGATAAGTGTAGGCATGAATGTTCTATTTCTATGCACATCCACTACACTTGTATGCTTTTCACACACTCACAAAAACACCCATACACACAGACCGGCCATTGACAATAATGTAGTGTGTACAGGGCCAGACTGGCCGTAGCAGGCACCAGGCATTTTACTGATGGGCCGGAAGGGTGGGGGATGGTTTTGTTACAGAGGACCAATATTTATATCGGCCCCCTGTAACAAAAGAAACTGGCAGCAGTGCTGATCAAGTAGCACCCTCCACTGGCCCAGCCCTGGCAGTTCTACCCCCTGGAACGCCCCCACCACTGCCCTCCGCCCCAGGCCGGACGAACAGAACTGCCAGGGCTGATTTCTGTTCCCAGTCCGGCCACAAGTGTGTATTTACCATTATAACTCCTCACGCACTTCGATACTGGGGGGTTATGAAGCGGACTGAGGCACATATAACTGCACTTTTAGTTTTTGGATTCACTCACTCGAAAGTACCTAAACAAACTACAGAGACCGGTGCTCTCAGCACAGCAGTCCTAGTAAAGATAATGGGGCATATTTATGAGTTCTGACGCATCTCTGCAAATCAGCAGGGATGCGCCAGAATGGATGCGTCACGCAATTCCCTCCTTGCGGCACCACAGACGCGCCGCATTTACAATGCGGCGCACCATGGTGCAAGGAAGGGCAGATGCGTGACGCATCTTGTGGTGTACGGGTGGCGCATTGCTGGAGTAGCGTCGCAAGTGCGACGCAACTCCCGCAATGTACAGAGGCCATCCATACATAACGTGGTGCGTCACTCCTTACGCCTGCTTCAAGCAGGCGTAAGGATTTGACGCAGCAGCGTCGTAAAACTGACTCAGTGAAATCTTGTAGATTTCACTGCGTCAGTTTTATGGGGCTTTCCTACGAGGGAACGCCCACCCTGCAACAGAACGCCCACATGAAACCTGACGCAGGTTTCATGTGGCGCAGGGCTTTACAACGTGACGCATCTGCCTAGATGCGTCACGTTGTAAATAGGTCGCAGGGATGCGCCACGTTTCCGCGCCATTGCGTCACGCAACGGCGGCGTAAACGTGGCGCAACCCCAACATAAATCTGCCCCAATGTTTGTCTGGTTCTGCCAGGGTTTAGCCACACTAAGAGGACTGACCCAATATTCACAGGGCATGGGTTATACATGCCCCCCTACTATACTTTCCAGCGCTAAACTTGTTCTTCGGGTAGTTCTCCTCAGATTGTTTAGGACGCCTTTCAAGCTGCCTCTAGAGATTTCATTATTTCCTTTATAGCCCATGAAAAGAAGTCTTCTTTTAATAATATCCAATCAATTAATGTACGTATTAAACAACTATGCTTTTTACTCTACCAAAATCTAAAACTTGTCTTGAGGAACTCATTAAGGCTAAATTTGCTTTTTCTAAACTTTCTACAGAAATAACTAATTCGTATTTACTTAAATCTAGTGCTAAATATTATGGTGGTCAAAATAAGGGAGGGAAACTCCTTGCTAATTACCTAAAGATTAAAAAAGAACGTACCAGGGTTGAATCTCTTCAAACCTCTACTAATCTCATTTTTCATAAAAATGAAGATATCCTTTCAGAAGTTTCCCATTATTTCGAAATCTCTTTTTACTCCTGAGTCTCTTCCTATCAAAAAGATATCATTTAATATATATTCTCTACCATTTCCCCTTCTTCTCCTGATGTGCATTTTTCCCCTGTGTATGCTAATATTCAGACTAATGATATACTTACTGCTATTAAAATTAGTAAAAAAGGGAACTATTGAGTTTTACATTTTTTATTTTTTTTATTTCTTATTTGTAAATTGCATCAACTATTTCTTTACTTTATATCTTCTCAGAATTCTAGTGGGTCATTTCAAGATGCTTTAGTATGTCTTCTTCCTAAAGAGAACAAGGACCACACATTGTGCAAAAACTACAGGCCTATTTCATTAATCCATCTAGACTGTAATATCTTTGCGAAAATACTTGCTCTCACGATTGGATTCTTTCCACTTAATTAGGAACGAACAGTGTGGTTTTGTAAAAGGTAGACATATATCAGGTAATACTAGATTATTTATTTAACATGCTAAGTAAATCCAAATAATATAAATATTCTTTGGCTGCGGTTTCTTTAGATGCTGAAAAGCTTGTGCTAGAGTTATTTGGTCTTTTATTTTTTCCTCACTTTCTTGGTTTGGCTTTGGTTCTTAATTTAGTAATTATGTGTCTTTTTAATGTTCTTTCCCTAAATCTTCTATTTTAGCTAACGGACTAATTTCTTTATTGTTCACCCTATATAGAGGTGTCAGACAAGGTTGCCCTCTATCACCCTTGTCGTTTATTCTTGCTCTAGAACCCTTTTTTAATAAAAAATCAGATGAATTCACATATTAAATGTATTTCTTATTGTGACAAGAAATTTAAACTTTCCGTTTGTGAGAATGGCATTTTACTTTTTATTTCACATCCACAGACCTCTCCACCTGCTTTTTTGACAGAAGTAGATAACTTTGCTCTAGTCTCAGGATATAAACTAAATACTTGTAAATGTGAAAATGTTCCCTTAGATAAATTGTGTTTCCATGCTGATTTTCTATCTTCTTCTTTCCACTGGAACTCTAATAAAATAAAATATCTTGGACTATGGTTCACTTCTTCTATTAAAGAAACTGTTAATTTAAATCTGAAGGAATTACATTCAACATTACTTTTGTCTACATCTCAATGGCGCACTTTATTTTTATCATGGTGGGGGCCATTTAGATGCTGTAAAAATAATCTTAGTTCCTATAATATTGTTTTATTTAGCTAATATTCCTATAAATATTTCTAACGTACAATATAAGAAAATAGATAATATTTTATCAAAGTTTTTATGGCACAATAAAAGGGCTAGAATGTCTCTTTGTAAACTCAAAAGACCTAAACACATGGGTGATGTTAACTTTACGGATTTTCATTCTTACTATACAGCTTTCTTCCTTAAACATTCTTCCTTTTTGTTACCTGACAATAATTCTACAACCTATTCCTTATGGGTTGATGGGTTGATGTTGAAAAACCTTTTATTCATCCTTTCTCTTGTGAGGAATATCTTTCCTTTTCTCAAAAACCCTTATCAGTGTCTTTTCCTAGTTTTTAAAAATGCCTGTAAAGTTTTCCATTCTATTTTTATTTCTTATCAAAGTGTTAAAATTGAATTCTTCAATTTGGTATAATAAGCATATTAAGATCCATAATAAATCAATTTTCTGGAAAAAGCAGCTTGCTAAAGGACTTAGATGGACTTATCAACTTTTTCAAGATGATGTTTGTATTCCATTTTCGATGGCTCAAACCCGCTTTTCCAAACTAAATACTTATCTTTAATCTTTGCAGTTCAATCCTCTTATAATCAACTTCTCCCTAATAGCCTGCCTAGCTCCCCTACACCTAATATAAAGTTGATTTTATGTAATTCTCCTTCTGCATCTCAAATTTACAAATAGTCAATGTCTTCAGACACTCAAGATAACACAGAGGTAGAATGTCATTGGGAATATGACTTAAAACTCTTTTTCAATTCCAGTATGGAATAATATAAGGAAATCCTCTAGATCAGCAAATACAACTCAAACTTTATTTTTCGTTTATAATTGGCTACTAATTATACCTGCTAAACTACATAGAATAGACCCCAAACACTCCAACTACCTGTTAGTCATGTACCACTACTTAAGCAGATCTCAAGTGAATGTTATTTGAGTGTCCCTCTATTCATAACTTCTGGATACGAATTTGCCTAGAGATAAATGCAATTTCCCGTACACAAGTCCCATTTTCTTTACTTAATATTTTCCTGGGAAGCCTTTCAGAGGATTGGTCATCTCAATCTGGTGACTTTTCTATAGTTGACTTGCTTCTTGCTGTAGCCTTCCAACAGATTACTAAATCCTGGAAAGATGCATCATCTGTATCATTTCAAGCATGGTGGTCTGGAGTATGCTACAATCACAGACTAGATAGAACATATGTACATCCAATTACACTGTTAAAAGGGATCTTCTGTGATTACCCATAACAAATGTCTTAAATTTTTTCTGCCAAGACATGTGTATATTCCCCATATATTGAAGAAGTACCTTAACCTTTGTGAATGTATTTATACTTGTTATTATATAGTATCCTATCTGCCAATTCTTATATTTAGTTAGTAATAATACTGGAATATCATTGTTTTGTTTTCTTTGATGGTATATGATTGATCTTTCTCTTCTTTCCTCCTTTCTCTCTTTTGGCCTTTTCTTCTCTTTTCCTATTTTTAACATTACTCATTTCATATTTACTGTATATTTTTTGTTTCATTCTACTGTATTTGAATACTTTACCAAATAAACTTTAATTTTAAACTTAAACAACTCATGTAACTTCTAAAATGGGGGAACGCATTGACAAATCCTACCTTGAAAAAGCAACTCGATGTTGCGAAACATGTGTCAGCTGGAATTATTTACATGATGAATTTTGAACTTCTGATAAATTATATGGAACTAGTATGGATTTCAGGTGTAATGGATATGCGTGATGAGGCTGAAAACATTTCCATTATTGGAGTATGAACTGCATCTGCATGAATTACATGGACAAAGAGAGTCTGAAAGGGGTAAAACAGACAACTAATAAGGATTATAGATGAAATCAAACTTTATATCTTATCACTCCAGATGCTGTTGATGCCCATATGATGCTGTTGTTGATGTAAATTGTGCTTAACGGGAGGGGGGGCAAAGGTTGTTCGTTCTGTTTTGTACATTTGATTTATTATCTGTGTATTAAAGATACTTGAAACTGATAAAGTTTGAAAATATGAACACATTATAGTATAATGACATCTTAACTTAAGGGGAGATTGAAATAAAGGCTGTAAAGATATAATTACACATATTACATTGAAGAGACCGGGAGTCACCCTCGTCCATTCGACAGTCAGAGGACCCCCCCACTCCAGCTCCTTGAAGCCTGCTCATTCAAGAGCCGGGGCTCCATGGCTCTAGTTCTCAGATAGCGCTTAGACTCCTGACACGGAAGCACCCAGAAGGATCCAGAGTGCACCGGGTGTGCTGAGCAAACAGGTCCAACTTTAAGACTTGCATCCACGTGCATTTACTCCAATTAATCTTAATTCGAGGACTTTACCCATCCGCTTTCTTCCATTTTCTTCAAACCGTTCTTCAACATTGTAATATTTAAGTCACTCATACATGTTTGCAGGTTGTCCAAGCGCCACAATATGTGTACGGGTGACTGTGTCCCAATCCTTTCGCTCCGTGCTCAGGTAAAGCTACACATGACATGATACCAGCACCCCTCTGGTCATCACGCACCGCCGAGGGTATAAAGCGCTATACACATGCACATACAATACAGCACATTATGAAAAGTGAACGCTGGGATACTACAGTGATTTTACAAGCAGCAAATACAGGGCCACCCTAGTGATGACGTCATCTCGATTTGTTAAAAATATTGTTGATCATTCTAACAAACTTTTCCCAGTTGGTTTCAGGTTTCACTTCAGGTTTCACCGTAATCTTCTGGTAAAGAAACACAGCCAAAATACACACTATAACCGCAAGGAGGCCCCACAAGAGGGGGCGTGCTGAGTCCCTCGCGTGCACTAGAGAGGTTGTAACTACAGACCATCCCCCCCTCAGTGGACAGAGGTCTGCCTCACAGGCCTCACAGAAGTCGCTCCTGTGACGGCCCGTCGTGGGCACTTCGTGTTGCAGAGCACGTGGTCCCCAAAGGACCCACTCTCCATAGCACTTCTTGCGAATTGCTCTCAGCAGGTTTCCAAGCGCCCTTCTGATATTTTCGCTTGAAAAATGAGGCTCGTTGAATATCAGACATCTATTGCACCGTTGCTTGAATATGCGCATTTTTACCAGGCACCTCCTTCTTTCGGGGAAGCCGCATTTCATGCCGAAGAGGATGAACACGTGGTTTGAAGGCCACTGGCGTCCACACTCTGAGCAGTGGAACCTAAAAAACAATAATAACATTTTTACATCATAAGAGAGGGGCAACGTGGTCTGGCTATTTTAAATAAAGCTACTCCATTCTTTATTTTTTTTATGTTATCCCTAAACTCACTAGCTCACTTCACATCATATGTCACATTGATATAATTTACCATCTGAACTGCTTCTTATACAAGGCATTATTATGAAAGTTTTCATTGTTATTGGTTCACTTGAGATGAGCCAGAACTACAACTCCCAGGCTGCACTGGGTGGTTAAATGAATGCCAAGGAGCTCCTGTCCACAGGTAGTGATCTCTTTTTGATACCTTATTTAGAATATCACAAAGGCAATCATGAACATGTTTTGTAACCAATGTAAAACCTGGTACAGAGAATCATGCAGTAGCCACAGTCAATTTACTGTATTGTATTATTCTTGCATCTCTATAGGGTGTGTTACCCCTGACATGGCTCTGAAGCGCTGCTGAGGAACCCAAGGTTAGTGGTTAATTTGTTATGGCTGGATAAGGTACATAGAGGGCTCATGTTACGCATGGTATACAACGTTTACAACGAAACTTTTACAACGCACTACCATTACAACGCAGGCATTACCACGCATACCATTACAACGCATTGCGCTGGGGGGCGCTCTAGGATAGGGAATAAGTTTAATTTTCTATCCAACACCTTCCCTAGTGTCCACGGGGACTGGAGTTGGAATAGAAAAATATACTTACCACTATCCAGCACCTCTAAGCGCTATGCGTTGTAATGGTATGCGTGGTAAAAACCGCGTTGTAAAAGTATGCGTGGTAAAAGTATGCGTTGTAATGTCATACATCCGTTACGCATACTCATTGTCTTGTTATATTCTGAATTAACCTCTTCCCTATTGGGTGCCTCCAAAATGAATATTGCGTTGCTGATTTTTAAATATTTGCCTGTTTTCCATATACAGAATGTTATTTACTATTGGATTTTACTCCACCTTTAACCCTTTACTGCGCAGAGCTGTGGATTGTGTTTGGTAGCAGGAGGGAGAGGACTGCTCCCTCCTCCTGGACCCCGCTGCCCACCTTCAGTCGACCCACGATACATGTACCGGTCTTTCTCTGGTAGCGCCACTAGAATCTTGTTCTTTCTGCCTCAACCATTTGTTGAATTCTATGGCAGGACGGAGGCTCCGATTATGCTATCTCATTTCTTTACTGACAAATACAACAGCCAATAGGAATACAGTAAAGAAATAACACACTACATTTCCCATGAGTACTTAGTGACCATAGAGAGTAGGCATTATAAAAGGAACCATAGAGGACAACACTTCCTCTTTCTTTGCTGCTCCGCAGCCAGTTAAGTGCACTTTTACCTCTACTTTGCTCTTGTGCTTCAATTGTTGTGTATTGTTGATGCGCTTTGTTCATGTGCTTTGCGCTGTTGATATTTGCCTTTTGACTTGCATTGCCGGTTAATTTCGCCGCTCGCTTCGGCGTTGCTGCGGGGGCTTGTGTTCACCCCCCGGTTGCAGGCTTGCGTTTTCCGCGCCTGTTTGTCCTCTTGTGGAGTGGGAGACGGGGCTGGGAGACGCGCGTCTTTCATTTTCGACCGGCACGCTTGTCGCGCATGCACGGTGTCATCTGTCATTCTGCCCTAGCGGTTGACGGTGATAGCGCGCGCCGAGTGTTTCTCTCAGGAGCATTCTTTTTTTTTTTTTTTTTTTTTTTTTTTAAATCGCGTTTATTGAATTAAGCGCCACTACAAATGAAATGCGGTGCTTTAAAGCAAGGTCAACGTGCGATAAGAAAGTAAATACAACGAAACTGGAATTTAAAAAATATTATATTAAACTTAAGCTGAAAATTGTTTTTATACCAAAGTCCCTTGAAAACCACTAATTGATATTGTGTTTATTTTATATTTACAGTCGTCACATCGCGAGAGACATAACCTCGATGACCGCCTTGTGGTTCACGCATCGAGAAGCGAGCCAAAACAAAAAAAAGAAGAACCAATTGTTAAAACAAATAACAGAGGGCGATAATTACAACATTTAAGTTGATTATTATCTTTCAAAATTGAACACGTTACTCCTGTAAAACGACACATTAAAAATATATGAAATATTAAAATGGTTGTGATGTGTGAACACTTGATGAAAAGATCAAACATGTCAAGTAACCTAGAGATGTACACCGGGGCCCACCTTCCCTTCCTTGCCAGCTTTTTTTTTTTTTTTTTTTTTTTTAAAAACCTTTATTGCACAATGTCAGAAACAAATACGGGCCTACAACCATCCGGCCGGCCTCAACAACGTTTTGGAGCACATCAGCAGACAATATGGCATCGCAGCAGTATTCCAAACAAATTACAGTCGATTCGAATCACACCGGAAGACATGTACTACCGGGAAGCAGGAGAAGGGGAAGGTTCATTGTTAAAGGTTTTCCTTTTTTTGCTTGTAAATAAAGAATAGTAAGCTGGAAAGACTAGAAAGGATCAAGGACCAGACAGATCAGCAAAATTGAAGCGGGCAACTCACAGCAAGAATCCAGCGAGCATGAAGACATCGTCAAAATGGCGGCACCAAAACAGTACATAAGGATTAACAATCGCAGAACGCATCGTGCGCCAGTTGCTACCCACCCCCTTACAACTAACACCAGTGACCCAAAGAAAAAGGGGAAAGACAAAGGGTTATAAAAAAAAAAAAGAAATAAAGGCCCATAGAAACCAAAAAGAACGAAATAAGATCCCCCCACCCTACATGCATGCAAAGGCTACGGCCTACCCCCCCCCTTGCAATGTGTCTGTCGCCCCAAAAAGAGTACCCGAAATGAAGAAGAAAGAAAAGAACAGAAAGAAAAAGGAGGCATATATTACCGGAGGAGGGCCATCCATAAGTACCCAAAACAGCCAGCAAGAATAGTATCGGCCACCCCACCCCCGACCCCTAATGAAACATAACCAACGTCCAGCTCCCCCGTCCATCCATCATCGATAAGTAAGAAGGGGAAAAACAGAGTCAACCTTGTCCCTTGCGATCCAGTGTGCCAATGAAGTACTGTAGCGAAGTAGCCCCACGGAGCAGTGGAGGCAGCCAGAAGGACCACAGCAAAACACGGCACCATCCACCTACGGCCATCCGATTCAGGGCAATGTGATCCAGAAAGGCACAGCACAGGCAAGTCCACAGCAGCAGTCCACCAAAGTGAGTCAATCCAAACGCAGGCAACATACCCAGGATAAGAGTGTCAGTCTCGCAAACAGACCCCAACAGAGGTATCAAAGATGGCTTCCAAAGGCGATCTCCCAGCATCTGTACAAGCGCAGGGCGCAGAACAACCACCATTGCCGCGACCGGCAGAGTCGCGATGTTGTATGGTTCCCTCACCCTCAGCACCTCCTCGCATCTCTGAAGCGGCGGCCTGTAGCAGTCGGGCCCAGGGTGTGGCAGAACGGTCCGCTCGCGAGCGCCAGCTCGGCAAGGCGAGGAGAGTGGGGGCAAAATGACATCCAATCGGCCCTCCAGATCACGGGCGTTGTAACACAGAGCATCGTGCAAGTCGGCCAGAGCACACAAAACGTCGCCGATATTCAAGGGCGCCTCGTAAAAGGATGATACTGCCGTCCCCTGCACATGGGGCTCGCAGACGTGAGGCAACCCCCGGCCCCGATCGCCGGAGTCACTTCCAGGCAGTCGGTCGTCAAGTCGGCTCCCCGACAAGCACAGCCAGGGCGTGGGGACCATGGCAGCACCCTCTATTCCAGCACGCGTATGATGGCAACACAATGCTAGCCAGAACAGATGCTCACGGCAAAGAGCAGCTCTCCAATGCAGGCGCGATTCACTTCGCCCAAAATGGCCCCCACCACTCCGCTCGACAATAAGAAGACTCACGGAATCATCAGGGGAGAGGGATACAATTGTTGCAGCGCCAGCGATGGAACCTTGAAAGCGTGGAGATTAAATGGGATATTGTAGCGCCGCAGCAGAAGACCCAGAACCGCCGCCGCGTCTCGCCAGCCGATGCCGCCCTGCCGTCAATGGCCGATGTTGTTGTCGTCCGGCCGGGCGCAGCCGAGAACAAAGGACCGGTCCCCTTCCTCGAGCACCAACAGGATAACAGGGCGTCCCGTCACTTTCATCGCAGGAAAACCGACGGGGAGCACATCGCTGGAAACAGCGTCGCTTCCCGAACCCAATACCGCAGCATAGTTACAGATTAGCAAGCAGGAGAAGAAGCGGTACGGGAGGGAAGCGGAAGGGTCGGCGGAGCCGAGGGCTCAGGCGGCCATCGCGGTTGCTGGCTAGGCTCCTCCCCCTCTGGAGCATTCTTGACGGTTTTTGTCAGCGCTTTACAAGCTTCTCCTAAGGAGTTAATTGAATTGGCTTATTCCGCCTATGCCCACTGCCAGGTCGCCAGGCCCCTCACGCCCCTGTTCCCTGATAGGACGGGGGTTGTAACATTTTTGAATAGGCTTTGCCTAGAGTGTTAAAGCAAGCCCTCCCTCCACACTTAACTTTGACAGGTTTTCATGGTTTGCTTGGCTTGCTTTGGGGTGTACACTACCCCTGCATTGCCCTTTGGGTTACAATTATATTTCCTTCATCCCTGTGGGCATATTACCTTTATTTAAAAGCACAATGGGAGATTATTATGAGGATGAAGAGTATTACAATGATGGGGAAGCGCCCATAGGCTCCGTGGATGTCGAATATATGGGACAGGCTTTATTTCATGCTGTTGCCCCTTTCCAACGGCACTTGTCTGAGTATGCCACTCAGCAAGGTTGGTTGCCACATTCTGGACGTTCCAAAAGGTCTCCCAAGAATCCACACATGGCGGATTTTGCAAAATTGGCAAAAAAATGTAACCACTTCCCGTCCTTCTAAAAAGTAAAAAAGACCTATGATGATGCCACAGGATTCCCCTTCGACTAATGATTCATCTACTGATTCTTCCTCTTGGGATCCTGTGGTTCCTCCACCCAAGAAGAAGGCTCGTAAGGAGCACTTTGTGGATGCCCCAACTAAACCCTAACTGCTTACCTTTGACCCTACAGATATTGTACACCCCAATTCTTCCGCCTGGCTTCCCTCCCCTGAGGTGGCTGAATATGTGCAGTCGCATATTCGGCGCCCTTTTGATAAGGATGTACGCGCTCGCTTAGGGTCGGAGTGCCCCCATCCGGATCTTTCAGATAAGCTGGCGGATACGCCTGATGTAGATCCCACTATGGTGACCTATTTGAGAAAGTACTCTAAAGATCCGAAAAAGGGTCTGGACAGGTCATGGAGGCCCTGTCAGGACAAAATGTTAGACCTTCTTGGCCCCCTCACGAAGATTTTAGATCTTGCTTACCGCGCCAAGGATACTGACGCTCTCATCGACCCGGAGGAGCTGGTGGGATGGTCTCAGAGGGCCATCTGCATGCTAGGCAATGCCAATTGCGCTCTGTCATGTGAGCGCCGTCGCTCAATTCTCATGAAATTAGACCCCAAATTGACTGATCTGGCCCCTTCAGAATCTGGCCCCCTGGCTCAGGGCTTGCTTTTTGGCCATCCTTTTCTCAAGGAACTCACTAACTTTGTAGCAACGTTCAGTGGCCTTGACAAGGCTCAGGCCAATCTTCGTCGGGCCTTCCGCCTGGTTTTCGGATGGGCTGGACGTAGGGGACGTTCGTCCGGCCGGGGTTCCACTCAACCAAACCAACGTGATGGTCAGTCCCAAAGAGGCGGCGGCTAGGACACCTACAATTCTGGGAAATCCAAGTTTTACCCTTCCCGTAAAGGCAGAGGCCAGTATTCCAAAGGAGGCTACGAGGGAAACCAAGGTGGACGTGCTGATTCCTCGAACTCAGGTGAGCTTGATTCTGGCTTCCGAGGTTGTTTTGGGGGGCAGATTAAAGTATTTTCTCCACAATTGGCAGCAGCTCTCCAGCGATGTATGGGTGTTGGAGACGGTACAAGGCTACAAACTCGAGTTTTACGAAGTCTCCAACACCGACTTCCACTACCCCATGTTTTTTCCCAACAAGATCAGACATTCATCTCCGAGGAAATCGAATCTCTGCTGGCGAAAGGGGCCATCATTCCTTCTTCCTGTCATCCCGACGGCTTCGTCAGCAACATTTTTCTTGTGGAGAAAAAGGGAGGAGGTTCCCGTCTGGTCCTCATTTTAAAGGACTTCAAAGGCGGAGTGGTGTACCGTCATTTCAAGATGGAGGGAATCCATCTTCTTCGGGATCTTCTTCAAGAGGGGGACTGGATGGTCCGTCTAAACCTGAAGGACGCTTACCTGTGTGTTCCGATCTATGCTCCTCATCATCGCTTCCTCCAGTTTCAATGGCTGGGGAAGTGGTTCGAGTACACTGTCCTCCCTTTCGGTCTCTCCTCCGCTCCGTGGTGCTTCACAAAGCTGCTGCGTCCGGTGGTGGAATATTTGCGAGCCCGTGGGGTCCGCTTGATTGTCTACCTCGACGACATTCCTTTGATGGCTCAATGCCCTCTCCTTTTGCAACTTCATTTACAGTGGTCCGTAGAACTCTTACAGTCTCTGGGATTTCTTGTGCATCCTCTGAAGTCAGACTTTCAGCCCTCTCAGTCGATAGATTTTCTCAGGTTACGCATCGATTCGGTGGCCTGCCAGCTCCTTCTTCCCGGTCAGAAGATCAGAGCGATCAAACGGGAGTTGCGCTTGGTGTTGTCCAAACAAATGGTATTGTTGCAGTCGGTGGCTCGGATTGTAGGTCTGTTGTCCTCTTCAATCCAAGCCATCTTCCCGGGCCCCTTACACTATCGCGCTCTTTAGCGCCTCAAGATCAGGCATCTTCAGAAGGGCCTTCGTTACCCCGATCTCATTCCTCTATCGGAGGATGCTCGCTGGGAGATGTTGTGGTGGCTGGACCACATGGAGTCTTGGAATGGTCGAG
Source organism: Lissotriton helveticus (assembly GCF_964261635.1). Classification (NCBI taxonomy): domain Eukaryota; kingdom Metazoa; phylum Chordata; class Amphibia; order Caudata; family Salamandridae; genus Lissotriton; species Lissotriton helveticus. Next base: position 28,223,030 of record NC_136072.1, read on the forward strand.
CGCTGTTCGGGAAGACTCCGGATGTGGTAATCGAATCGGATGCGAGTATTTGGGGTTGGGGAACCCGGTGCGGTTCCCTGACATCGGGAGGCCGTTGGTCCCAGGAGGAGTTATCCCTTCACATCAATTGCTTGGAGCTCCTTGCGGGCTCTTTCGCAATCCATTGTCTTTCACCTCAGGCGTCGAACTGTTGCATTCTCCTCCGCATGGACAATATCTCAGCAGTGAGATATGTCAACAAGCTCGGGGGCACCAAATCCAAACTCCTGGCGGAGATTGCGAAGGACTTTTGGCATCTTTGTCTGCAACGTCAGATCACGATTATTGCCGAATACCTTCCTGGTCGCGACAATCGTATAGCGGATTGGAACTCTCGCCATCTGCGGGATTACAGCGATTGGCGGCTTCACCCTCGTGTGTTTCGGACTTTGTCCCGGACTTGGGGACAATGTCACATTGACCTCTTTGCCTCTCGCCTGAACAAACAGCTTCCCCTGTTTTACAGTTGGCGTCCGGATCCGGAGGCTCTGGCCACGGATGCGTTTCTCCAGTCTTGGCCTCCTCTCCTGTGCTATGTGTTTCCTCCCTTCATGATGATTCCCAGGGTTCTGGCCCGCACGAGGCACTTTCTTTCGGAGCTCATTCTCACGACTCGTCTTTGGAGAGCTCAGGCGTGGTTTCCAGTTCTTCTGGAGATGAGTTGCTCCCCGCCGCTCCTTCTCCCCAGCAAGTGGAACCTGTTGCTGGACCCTCTGCTGGAGCCTCACCCCCTCATTCTTTCGGGGCATCTCCGTCTTGTGGCGTGGCGGATTTCGGGGGACACTGGCAAATCTCAGGCCTTTCTTCAGACGCTGCCCGATTTATCGGTGAAGCTTGGGCCCCCAACACACACAAACGTTATGCGTCAGCTTGGAAACAATGGAGTGATTGGTGTACACAACTGTCAGTGGATCCCCCTTCTGCAGATGTCCCTTCAGTTCTGAATTTTCTCGCATCTCTTGCTTCTTCTGGTTTGGCATACAGGACTGTAAATAACTTTCGTTCTGCAATTTCTGCTGGCCATGTTCCTGTAGATAATAAACCTATTGGGGAACATCCTTTGGTTTCCAAATTACTCAGAGGCATTCGGATGGTAAAACCTCCTTGTCCTAAGTATGTCGCCTTATGGGATGTCTCAGTGGTCTTGAATTCATGGCCTTCTAATACTTTGCTCTCTCGCAAGCAATTGTCTGCCAAGTTGACTATGTTGCTATGCCTGTTGTCCTGCAAGTGCATGTCGGATGTTCGTGCTTTGGATCTTGCAGGGCGCACGTTCTCTCCGGAGGGTGTTTCGTTTGCCATATCTCGCCGTACTAAGTGTAACAGGTCTTCTGTGTCTTATCCTTCTTTTCCACACAATCCGAAGCTTTGTGTGGTTCAATGCATCAAGGATTACGAGGTGAGTACTGCACCTTTTCTGCATGATTTGCAGGGTCAACTGCTTATAGCTTTACAGAAGCCTTTTAAGCCTGTCACTCCCACTACCTTGGCACGTTGGGTAAACTGGCTCATGTTGGAGGCGGGCATTGACGTTTCTGTCTTTGGGGCTCACTCTGCTCGGGGAGCCATGGCTTCTAAGGCATTTTCCTTGGGGGTCGGCCTCCAGGATATCATGAAGGCCGCTGATTGGTCTTCGGAATCTGTATTTAAAACGTTTTATTTCAAGCCTATTGTTGATGTTGCTTCTGTTGTGGTGGCTAAGCTTTGAACAAGCATAATCGTCCGTCCTGCCATAGAATTTAACATTTGCTAACATTCATGCCAAGAATTTTCAATTCTATTAAGGACAGGAGGCGAGGATTATCCCACTCTTGTTTATATCTGCATTATAGTGTTGTTCTCACTGACTGACTGTAATTGTAATTTTCTAAGAATAATGCTGTTCTATGCCTTGTTTTTTCCCTCCCTTTTGTCTAGTTCTGCTTCCTTGGACTAGTGGGTTTTGGTTGTTACGGCTCTGTTTTGCCTTTCAGGTTCAGATCCTAAGTGAGCTGCTGACCTCGTGTTCCATGTGGCAGGATTCGATGCTTTGCAGATGATCTTCTACTTCTGTTTCTTCGTCCTGCTTCCCGATGGCCTGTGCTTCGTGTTTTTCTTTATCTCGTTTGGATTCTTGGAACTTTATTGTTGAACTGTTCTGCACAAAGAAAGAGGAAGTGTTGTCCTCTATGGTTCCTTTTATAATACCTACTCTCTATGGTCACTAAGTACTCATGGGAAATGTAGTGTGTTATTTCTTTACTGTATTCCTATTGGCTGCTGTATTTGTCAGTAAAGAAATGAGATAGAATAATCCTCGCCTCCTGTCCTTAATAGAATTGAAAATTCTTGGCACGAATGTTAGCAAATTTTAAATTGTAACTGTATTTATGTTTCTATAGCACGTACTACCCCTGACAAGGCATTGAAACCTGCAGCACTTCTTCTATTTCCACCACCCATAATGGAAATAAAAGAAGGACAGCCGTTTCCCCTCCTAGACGGTGTGCATACAACAGTGTGTAGAGACAGGACATCTATGAGAGGGTTCAGCTGGGGGCGTGCCTGCTGCCAGGATATGACGTGATTAGAACGTGGGGAGGGAAAGGACTTCTGCTTGGCTTTCTTCTGGGTCCTCACTCAGCCTACTAAACACATTGTAACCTTTTTACAAATCAAGCACTGGCGTCTTTCAAACTAAAAGGAAACTCCGATTACTGTTCCTGCAACCACTCCCCCGTCCACTGCACATTCTCACACTCAGCAGCTCTCCCCAACTAAGAAACAAAAAAACACATTCTAAACCTAGCTCCAACTTGATGGAAACTGTATTTTCTTGGGCAAATCAATTTATCTCCAGGTAAGTCACTTATCATATTAGCCGTGGGGTGGTCCTCCTCTAGCTGGTAGTACCTCTTGCCCTGAACGAACAAATGCAGTTGGCCTCAACATTATTTTATTTTCATTTTTTTGTAAATTATTTTGTTTTTCTTTGAAGTTGTCAGGTTCACTAAATTTGGTGCCTTTGGCGACCTCCTCGTTTGTCCATATGGATCATCCAATCCTGCGTAGACGCAAAGAGGACCCAGGCATACAACAGTACGTGAAAACCAGAATTACATCGACATTCTATAATAAATAAGTCAACCCAGACCAATGTAATGTGTTCTTTGGAAGGATGAAGATGTGAATGCCGTTTACTTAGTAGACAAGCATTTGCAATGCAATAGGTCTCGCATTACTAAAAGTTTGAGCTATTGCTGTTGCAAACAATAATGCAACGCCAATAGCTCAAACTTTCAGTAATACAGCCCGGGCGTAATACAGCCTGGGCGGAGAACATGTTAAGTGTGCATGGCTGTTTGGCCAGCCGAGAAGGCCGGCCAAAGTGTCATGCGCACTTACAGAGTGTAACCACTCCTTCCCCTGCTCTTTGAGCAGAGCAGCCCCGCCCCGTAAAGCTGCCTCAGCAGGAAAAATAAAATGATTACAACATCAAGCTATTATCACATTTATTTTTCCTTTTTTTCCACTGCTGATAAGCAATGATGCAACGCTCCTCCATCTTAGCGGAGAAGCCACGTTGGAGCTCCACACTACACCCTTACCACTATCCTGGTGAATATATTTGCTGCACCTGTTATGTGTGTGGTGCTTGGAATTTTCACAATTTCTATGAATTCAGTGATGTCCGCACCCCCAATCTGAAAATTGATCCAGCACCACGTGGGCAAATGAAATGATTTGCACAGACAGACAGGATGTTGAGCCAACGCTGAGACTCAAACCTGGGGGTAGATTCACAAGGGAATGTAGAAGCAACGTTGCTAATGTCACGCTCCGGCAATTCTGAAAAGGAAGGGAGGCACCGTATTCACAAGAATGCAGTGCACTTGTGAGTTTCCACTAGCCCTGGCGCTAAATCTAGCTGCCTAGCACCAACGGAAGGAACCACAGTGCAAGGGTGTCTGCATTAGGGAAATGATTGTTTATGTGCAGGAAGGTGCCCCTTCCTGCACATAAACAAACCAGAATGCTGAATTGTAACTCCTATGTGTGCTGCATTGTGCAGTAGACATAGAAGTTGCAACTCGTCATTTTTTATTAATGATTATGTGCAGGAAGGGACACCTTCCTGCACATTAACAATAATTTGTGGCGATTTGCTGTTTCTATGTGTGCTGACAGCAAAAACGAGGAGAAATTAAGCATTTCTCCTCTTTTCACCATGTTAAGACCGGCTTCTCTCTGGTCTTATTATTATTATTTGTAAATAGGGGGCAGCGTCAACATCAATGGGTGTTGCGGTGGAACGCCCACAGGAAGACTCATCACATGCTCCTTTCACGCTAAGTGTAGTGTGAAAGGAAGCCTTATTTAAAAGGCGCCATTAAGTTGCTTAACGCTGCCTTGTAAATAAGGTGAAAGGTTTATTCGTGAAGGAACGTCACAAAAAGCTGACGTTCCTGTGGCGATAGGTGCTTGTAAATATGCGCCCAGGTTCGGTAGTTCCGAAGACGGCTGCTCCAGCCTAGCGCCACATCTGCCCCAACTGATAAAGTAGTATCTTTAGCTATTTCTACAGCCCCAACGTACACAACTACCCTTTGTCATTGTACGGCTCTTTCCAATGTCCAGTATGTTCTCACGTTCACCACCCCAACTTACACTTAACTTTCATCCCCTTCATGCACTCAAGACAATGTCAAACATGCCCTCTCCCCCCACACACCACATACAACTTACACAGTTTTGGTGCATTCGAGAGTGAAGGCACTGGGAGATGAACTCAAGTTGCAGAGGATCACACACTACGATCAGGAGGAGATCCCTGGCAGAGCGCCAAGGTGGCCAGGATACAACGACTTCAACTCTATACCAACTCACCTTGCAAAAGCAGATGTTTGCTTGTGTGTTTTCCATCCTGCTTCGAATTCTTCTAAGTAGCCCACCACCTCTAGGGTCCAACGCTCCTCTTTCTGCAGCCGGGAGACCTGCTCAGAAAACGCCTCGACCCACTCAGAGCTGCTCGTGCCGCCCCCTCCCGCCATCCTGCTGTGCACGGCCCCCCACTCTGGGCTCCAGGGAGGTGAACTGTGCGGGGTGCGCGCCTGGCTGTGCCCAAATGTGGGCAGCAGACGTGTCTGAGATCAAACTCTAGCACACCACCACACCCACTGCCTGTGGCCCAACCCTGCGGAGACGCGGAAGCACTCAAAGTTCAATTAAAGACTTTGTACTAGCAATAAAGCTCTTTATTGATGTTGCGCAGACGTTAACCCAACTCTGTAAATTTCCTAGTAACATCATGGCAACCGGCCCCCACCCCACAACACATGCATGTAACCCGCAAATAACACACTAGACACCAGTGTTAGGTGGGAAACAATTGCTGCAGGTTTATTACATACAACATATGTAATCATATTGGGTTAGCTTACGGGCGATCCAAGGGCAGGCCGCATTCTCGCCACCTGCCCGCCTGCTGAGCCAAGCAGCACCGTGGCGAACCACCTATGTGCTGCCCATTCTGGTATTACTGATTATACTCACGCCCCTTACGGGGCGGAGCGTAGCTAGGCAAGCCCCCGGTTGCACAGGCCCACAACCACCCGAAGGACAACTGGGGCGCCGACACAAGTGCCAGGAACCTCCCCTGAGGCCCCTGGTGTTAGGCTCTGGCACCCCTATGTGCCCGCAGAGGTACCCTTCTGCACCTTTATGCTTCCAGATCGCCCTGTAACTCCGCCACAGCCAAGTGCGGCGGCAACCGTCGCCGCCCAGTCCCCCCACTACCCTAGCCTCCTATTTTACCTCAACCCTTCAACTGAAATGCCTCCTGTATGTTTAGGAGAAAAGGTCCACCACCCACAGGCGAGAGGTGATCCCCGTCCACCTCAAAGGGGGCCCCTGGTCCTATCCTGTAAGGCCTCCTGTACGTCTAACCAGTCAAGACCCTCCCTGCTGGCGAGGGTGAACCCCAACAGCTTAATAGTAACCTTGGACCCTTTCCTGAAACAATTCCTGCCTACTGGGACCTAGGCCCCATTGCTCTGTGAATTTGCGCTAAGGGGCTGTTGACGCGTCTCCTAGACCGATCTGACGCCTGGCAGGATATGGCGCCATGCCACACCCTACGCGGCACAATCTCTGACCGCCCTACCGCACCTAGCCCCCTGCGCTTGCTGACCTCCCCTAGATCAGATTTCATCCTGTGCAGCAAAAGAGTCCTTCCTGAAGTAGGGAGGTCGTAACCCCCCAGCTGTATCACCGAAAAATTGGGGGGGCTCCCCGAGAAGCTAGCGAGTGCTTGAGTCTGTTCGAGAGGCTGAACCAAAGCAAGCCTGGGAAACCCAACCCCACAAGCACTGTCTGTGAAAGTCCCTGCATCCAGTTCCTGATCGATGCCCAAACGGCCTAACCTGGAGATGGCCGCGTGCCCAAAGACCCACACTCTGGACAGCACTGATCAGCCCCGGGGGTGGAGAATGTCCTGCCCCGCTGAATTAGAGTAACCACACACTAGACGTGCCAAATGCTCCACAAGACTTTTGTGCTTGACACCTTGTTCCCCTACACCCTAGGACGGCAGCACAGGATGACCTCATCGGTCAGCTTGGTGTGCTACCACAGACCGTAGGTCATGAGAACCTTAAGAAGCACACAAAATTGTGTGCATATTTATATAGCGCGAACTCGACCCGAAGTATTGGAGCGCTTTATATGAACACCGTATTTACATTACACATTGAGATTAAGTGATTTGCCCAGAATCACAGGATGTGGACGCAACCCCAAGGCTCGAACCCTGGTTTCCAGCACTAAAGTCGGCCGTCTAGCCCATGGACCACATCCTCTCCCCTAATTGCCTGAAGGGCATCCCCTTGTTGAGGCTAGCCCCACGGCTGCAAGGCCGGAAGACCTATCAACCTATCTACTGGTTTTGCCACTAGCTACCCTGCTGGTTGAACATCTATGTTTTGTGGAGCGCGCGTGCCCACGGGGCATGCTGCTCACCGGTGATGTTACCCATCGCTGGTGTATCGCCAATAGCCCCTATCTGGGTAGAAGAAATACTGAGTGTTCCTGTTGACCGTGGGCTTAATATTCCAACCTATTTAACCGCAAAGTTTGTGACAGGCCAAAAGTAAACATGCCCTACAAGGTGATCTACCCGAACATTGACTATCCAGTATACTTTCCTACCGTTGGGCTGGTGACTGATAGCAAAGGCAAACAGGAGCTGGGCATAAGATCAGTTTCCTAGGGTAAACAAAATATATCCCGCACCATGATTCCAGGCAGTGGGTGTGCTCCATAAGACACCCCCCAGTTCTGATTGCTACCAACTCTAACGCCACGAGTGTCAGTATGTGCATATCATTCTAGGGTGACTGAGTCCTGCTGAGCCCCCTTCCTGGATGAACCCCAGTGCAGACTGCCAGAGTCAGTGAACCCTGCAGGTTGGCCTGCCAAGCTAAGCCCACCCAGAAATTGCCTGCCAATGAGAGAGGACCAAGCATTCCTTGAACAATGCTCTCTTGTCGTCTGAGGTGGGGACGCCCCAATACAGGCTTCGCTGCATGGCATATTGAAAATGCTGCCCTTTTGAAAAGGTGGTACTGTCACTGCTGTGTTGGATATTGCATGAAATGTATCCTTAAACGCATAGTGGGCTCAACCGCCAATACCATTGCACTGAGCCACTCCCTCCCTCAACTGAAATCAACCATGCACCCCTGAAAACATGTAAAATGTGTGTAAAATCCACTGAAGCCTAACGAAACCATTAGAGCAGTTTAGCTGGGGCATAGTAGAGACGCAGGAGGTACTAGTTAACCTGTCCCTACAGTATGCCACCCTCTAATCATTAGGAATGTCCAGGGACTTTAAAACAGACATATCGACTGTAACAGATCCCCGCCGTACAAAGGCACCTGCCCTACGAGGGACCGCCAGTCAGGTGCTTTCTTTCCTGCCTTTGCCTAATTCTGCCGTCACGTGACCTGGCTTGAAATTATTAACAAAAACGCCAAGGGGCAGATTTATGTTAACTGGCGCATCCCCAGGGATGCGCCAGTTAACATGCGCCACGGTGCGCCACTGCTACGCCACCCATGGGGCGCCGCATTTATGATGCGGCGCACCATGGTGCAAGGAAGTGAGGATGCGTGACGCATCTCTCGGCGCACGGGCGGCGCATTGCAGGAGTCATGTCGCAAGTGCGACATGACTCCTGCAATGCACAGGAGCCACCTATTCTATGCATTGTGCGTCACCCTTACGCCTGCTTCAAGCAGGCGTAAGGAAGTGACGTAGAAAGTGACTGAGTGAAATCTCATAGATATCACTCAGCCTCCCCCTGCGCAGGAACGCCTCCTTATGGCGCAGGGCTTTCCAACGTGACGCATCTCTTAGATGCGTCACGTTGTAAATAGGGTGCATTGTTTGCGCCGCCGTTGCGTCACATTTAGTGACGCAATTGGGGCGCAAGGAGGCGCAAGGCCTTCATAAATCTGCCCCCAAGTGTCCTGGAAGGGCGGCATATCAACTGTAACAGCTCAACACGGTGCAAAGACTCCTGCTAAGAGGGAACCTCAAAGAAGGTGCTGCCTTTACCTGCCTTCCTATAACCTGCTGACATGCGACCTTGGCTGGCGGTACACATTCCTCATAAAATTGGCGCCCACCAAGTCCGAGTAAATTTTATTCTGCGCAAGCTGTGAGACGAATTAAAACACCAACGGTCGCACTACCGACCCATTACGCCAGCTCCTCTATTACTTATTAGTGAGCTGTTGCTGTGTTACCATATTGACAACACGCTTGGAAATAGCTTGTGGTCGAAAACACGTTTAGAAATAGGAAAAGGGGGGGGGTCCGTGCACTGACCATAACTTTCCCTAAGATGGACATGAACGAGCTGGACTGTATCAAGTTCAAAGCTGCTCTAAACAGGGGCTCCCCATGTTCCTACCAAGGGCAGCTGATACTACTACTGCATGTGTTGACACAAGTATGCCCCCTGACCTCGAACCTTAAAATGCTGAGTTTAAAGGGATGTACGACATTACAACGCATGCTTTTACATCGCATGCTTTTACAACGCGAGTTTTACAACGCATACCATTACAACGCATAGTGCTTTGGGGCGCTGGATAGTGAATTATTTAATTTACTATTCCAACTCCAGTCCCCGTGGATAGTAGGGAAGGTGTTGGATAGTAAATTAAATATATTCCCTATCCTAGAGCGCCCCCCAGCGCAATACGTTGTAATGGTTTGCGTTGTAAAAGTTGCGATGTAAAAGCATTGCGTGGTAAAAGTTGCGTTGTAAGTGATGTTTCCCGTTTAAAGCGACAGGGCCCCCGCGCATTCTGGAGAAGGTTGTGCATTATCAACAGAGGGAAGGTGATAATATCAGTGTGCGCCCAGGCAACGTCACCCACGCCTCAGCTTCCCCAGCCTACCATCACTATTTGGTGTGACCCGATAACTAATCATCCAAAGCCCCTCAGTAGCGGGCATCTCTCCTCCGAACTCAGGGTAAGGTATGGCTGAAACCGGCTGATACCCCCAGGCCCCTCCGCCTAAATACGCAAGGCCCTGTTCCCACTGGGCGTCCCACCTGAGAACATGGGCGGGTATTGCGGGAAGTTCCATTACCACACAGTTATGGGGTGCGTGCTGGTCGATGGTGGAGGGGATGAACGTTTATTCCAGAAGTCGGACACAGTAGTAAATGTAAGCTGACTTGCACCGCATTACCACGCAGCCAACCAACGCGAGAACCTTGCCCAGGACTTAATTCCTGTAGGAGAGAAGGCAACAGAGCGCTCCGGGGCGGCCCCAAGAATTTGATTGGTTTTGGACTGGACCCTGGAAATGTAAATGTAAGTCCGTATTTGAAAGCGTGAACTACTCACCCTTACTAGTCTCAAGGCACTGGGGGCCATTGAGGAAATTAAGTGAGCTATTGCCCAGAAACACCTGGTGCTGAGCTGAGCTGCCGCCGGAGATCACACCATGAACCTGTGCTCCGAAGTCATTTGCCCTGGCCGCTGCCCCACACCGCTCCAATTATCTTTAGTACTAGGGAGCCGCTCAGAAAACCTCAATCACCCCCACGGTGTGTGCACTGAAGAATATTCACTTGCCGTCAGGTACGTGTATGTAAGGTATACGCCTAAAAGATGGGGTGTTATACCGATGCAGAGACTCGAACCTGGGATACAAAACCAGGTAATCAGCTCCCCTCTTGCGATTCACGGACTGCAAGGGATAGAACTGAATGGCTTCAACTGCTAGGTGTAGTGACCCAGAGTCACAGTCAGCCGTCTAGTGTTTCTTGTATGCCCTACACTAAACACCCACCCACCACTGATGTCACTGGTCAGGTGACACAGGTCTAATAAAAGGGGCCAAGCCCATGTGCTCTGGGCCAGTTGTACCCAGTAGCTGACTGTGTCTGCGTCAGTCCTTTCCAGCAATGAGGGCCCAGGGCCCCCAACATTACACTAGGGTCAGAGCAAAACTACAATATTAAAAGTATGACCATCCCCCAAACTGGTGCCAGGGGTCCTGGGAGAACACGTTGCGTGGGGGGGGGGCGGGCTGAAGGCTCTGGTAGCTGCTGGCACCATGACTCATGAGATGGCAGTCCGGAGACTCTGGCACTGAGCACTACCACGGCATACGGAGGAAATTTTGGGAGATTATTGTTGCGTGTGGTGTAGCTCCACAGCTCCGCTAGTATTTGCATGCTAACATGCCATGGTTCGACTCCTATGCCTTGCACCACCAACATGTGTTGCTCCGCCCTGCTCGCCGGGGCAAGGGGGAGAGTCCTGCACAACGCATTGGGTGCACGCCCGGGGACGACATCTGTTGGGTGATGTGATAATTACTATAGGTACGTTATTATGGCACTTTAAGGACTGTTCACATTTGTATGTTCTGGATTCGATACGTTTTTAAGAGAATGTCGTTAGGGTGTGTGATTCAAGGAGTTACACTTCACCTGAGAGTTACTGGTCGTGGGTCCTGTAATGCTAGGTCACGATAGGCAGGAACCGCAACATAACATATTTAAATGCAGGAACTTGCATACTACAGGTGATCAAGCCCCTTAGTTGCGCCACTCGGTTGCCCTCCGGTGATGAAAGGGGAGCCATCACTGCATCTGGCTACTAGGCACCGAGCCAGCTCGACCACCAGGCACTTTGTGCTGTATTGTGCCTCTAATGTTCTATGTACCTTTTGACCCTAGGACACATGTCGTTGTTTTCTCCAGTAATGCACCGTTTGCTACCTCTTGTATTTGGGTTGCTCACGTGTCCCTATTGCCTCCAGCTATGTAGCGTTTCCAACTTGTTCGCTTATAACTCCCTCTTCCTGTATAATTACTGTTCCTATTGTGAAACGCTCTGGCACAACCGGGGCCGGAACCCGGATCTGTAGGGCTGCTGGGCCGAGGAAGCCCCAAAGGGCCACTTTCCTCCCCCCAGCACTGCCTGTCCAGCCGCCACCTCTCCCCCTCGTGCCAACCGGGACAGCACAAGCTGCCTGAGCGCGCACCTCTCAAGGAGGGGGCCCTAGCCCCGGCTCGCCCACACCCGCAACGAGGCAATCTACTTCCACCAAGGTGGGTAGGAGGAGGGGTAGGCCCCCCCGCGGCGGGCAACGAAAAACACCCTGGCCGCCATTTTAGGTTACCCTAGCTGCCATCTCAGGTTTGAAACGGTGGAAGGGGGAGTGTGCCAGAGTAGCCTACCCCTCATGCCACCACCGACCAGAAGTCGCCCCCGCCTGGTTGTGGGCGGGAGATGCAGACGGAAGCCGGGGTACAGGCTGCGAGGGCTGGGCCCGATGGCCGAAGTGTTACGGAGCTCCCCAGGGCCAGTGGGAGCCCCGCAGTGACATTGGTGCTTCAGGAGGGCAGGGAGCCAGAGGTACATTAGCCCGTGTCATGCGGCATGCAAAGAAGCCCCGGCCCCTAATGAAGTGAAGAAAAGGGGGGGAGCAACCGGGCACGCTCCTGTTGCCCGGCGATAGTCAGCACCAAATCCCTGAGCCCCCCCCCAGTTTAATTTGTTAAGTCCATTAAAGTTTCCCTGCTACTAAGCCTACTGCTCGAAACGGATCCCCCGCTCCGCCTGCAGCTCTGGCTGCTGAGCCACGGCCGCTCGCTCATGGGAGACCTGCTGTAATCGATAACACGTAAAAAAACGAGGGGATAAGGATACTGCCCAGAACCACCGAATGTAGATCGCGTCCCAGAGAATCCACCTACCGCTCCCCCAGTGGCTGTTGTGCGGTTCCACTACCAAGGTTACCCGACTTAGCTAAATTTTGTTGCGCTTTACATGAGCACTGTATTTAAATGAAAGCGTTTCGCCCAGAATCGCAGGATGTTGCAACTTTCTGCCAGGCTCGAACCTGGATCCCAAACTCCGGGGCGTACGCCAAAGCCTTAAGCCACACCAACCTTACACATTCCGTTACAGGGAGTATGAGTGATTTGTGGTCGTGAGGCTCGAACCCTGCTGTTCCCCACACCAAAGTCGGCAGACTAGCCGACGGACCGCATCCTCTCTGCCGTTGGACTCTGTCTCTCGGACAAGAGAAATGCGTCGGTGGCGGTTTATGCCCTAACTACTGCCAAATACCAAGGTGGGGCGAGCCAGCCGTGGTCGAGAAGGGGGAGGGGGGGGGGGGGGGCAGTACAGGGTCAGCTGACCGAGCGGTGCGGAGGCGGGCCTGTCACGGCCTCACAGCCCCCTACCCCGCGGACTGCATGGGACAGCATTGTTGTAAAGCAGTTAAAGGCTTGAGGCCTAACATTTCTGCTGGGAGATTTTTCGAATCCTGTCATGAGGGGGGGTTGGGGGGGGGCAGCCGACCGCAGGGAGGTCCCCACCCCCGGGCTGATTGGGAGGGGCTAGTGGGGGGGGTTGCATCAGGGCACCGGCCTTGGGCTGGTTTTGGGCTGGTTTTGGGCTCCCTCGGTTCCTACTGGGGGAGCCCAGCTATATATCCCTCTGGCCCCTCCTCCCGGCCACCATTTTAGGTTGAATGACCTGGTGGCCGGGAGCTCATTAGTTATATTGGAAATTTTATTGTTGTGTGGTGTTAATAATTCGTCATGTCTGGTGAGGATTATCGCGTTTTAGAGGCGATCCGCCTCTTGAGCGAAGCGGGACGCCTGGACCTGGTTATTGGGGACGTGGCTGGGACGTCGCGTCCTCGGCGACAGGCCTCGGCGCGTGTTGCGGCGGTGGTGGCGGCGTGTGCCTCGCCGAAAAAGCCGCGCAGGGAAGCGGTAAGTGAAAGGGGCCGCCCGCGCTCTAGGAGAGCGGCCCCTAGTAGTGTGTCGCTTGCGGAGGGGGAAGCGGTTCTGATGCGCGAGGCGGGGTTGGGGGAAGGTGAGGCGTCGGCTTCCTTGGTGTCCATGGTGCCGCTGCAGCGCTCGCTTTCGGTCCCCGCTGCCAGGGGCAAGCGGGCCGTCAGACGGGGAGGTAGAAAGCGTTCTGCTTCTGTCTCCGCCTGTCAGGCTGAGGAAGCGGCGGCCGCGGCACCGGCGGTTGGCGCGCATGCGCAGGTTGAATCTATTGCGACGCGCATTCAAGTTGGAGGTTGCTTACCGGCGGCAGCGCCGGCCGGCGCCTCTGGTCAACCCTCGGTTTTTGGGACACTTGGTGTGCGTCAGGGGGCGGATTTGTTGGCTGTTCGTAAGGGACCTATAGATACCCGAGTTTCTACGCCAGCTTGCGCTTATGGGCCACAATTGTTTGATGACGTCGAGCTTCAGCCTACTGTGCAGCCTGCACATTCAGGGGCTGGGGAGGTTTTTGTGCCTTTTAGCCCCCTGTTGTTTTCCCCCCCTGTCTCTACTCGGGGAGAGGTGCTGTCAGTTCTTAGTGGTTCTGTGGGGGAGGGGGAGTGGGCGCAGTTGGAGAGAGGGTCAGGGGCAGGTTTGCTGGGTCAGCAGTCTGGTTGTGTTATGTTGGGTGTCCCGCAGGATGTTTCTGGGTCTGGCAAGGGGTTCATTGAGCCTTTTGAGGGTGGTGCTGTTACTTTTCCTCTGCAGGAGAGTGGCGATAGGCAGGTGGGTGTTAGATCTTGGGAGGGCCTAGATGTTTTTCCCTCCTGGGCAGAGGGGGTTCGTGATGCGGGCAGGGCTACACCCATCCAGGGCACTGATATGCTGAGTGGTTTTGGGGGCACTTTGCGTTTTCCAGGTTTGCCTGTTGGGGTCAGATCACTTGGGAGGATGGAGCAGCCCCGCGCTGATATCCAGCAGAAAGGGCAGGGTGGACTGGCATCGGGCCCTGCGTCCAAGATTGTTCAGGGGTTGCTGGACTGGAGTAGTGGAGATGAGGTGGTGGAGCCTTCCCCTCCTCGGAAGGGCTTATCGGTTCAATCTAGGGGGTCTGTTGCTAGGGAGGTTGGTCGGGTGCAGTTTCAGGATTCTGGTTTTTGTATGGCTAGTGGTGTTGATAGCTTTGGCCGTTCTGGTAGTAAGGGTCCCGGCACATCAGTTCAGCCTTTTGCTTTGCAGGTCAGGGAGCGTCGTGGAGAGGCAGACTTGGTAGGGTGGAGTGCGGCCCAGTTGCACCGAGGAGAAGGGAGGGTGGAGCCTGGCGCGGCATACCCCGTACCGGCGAGGGACCCCGGCGCGGTCAACGTAAGCAGGTCAGGCGCGACCTCGTTGGCCCCAACGTCTTCATTACAGGATCTCGGCGCGGTCAGCAGAAGCAGGTCGGGCGCGGCCTCGCTGGCCCCAACTTCTCTTTCTACAGGTATCGGCGGGGTCGGCAGAAGCGGACCCGGCGCGTCCTCGCTGGCCCCATTGTCGGGTTCTCTGGATATCGGCGGGGTTGGCAGAAGCAGGACCGGCGCGTCCTCGCTGGCCCCACATGTTTCTTCTCATCAACAAAGGGATTCATCGTTGGTTAAGTTGTACAAATCTGGTCAACGTTAGGGGGAGTACAGACGGGTCCAGTCGGCTCCCCCGCCTACAATGTCAGTACGGGCTGGTAAGGCCCGGGTTGGTTTCAGAAGTCCGTCAGAGGTGTTGGATCCTCCTAGGTTGGAGGAATCCTTGGTTTTAGATTATGATGAGGAGAGCCCTGAGGAGGGCGAGATACGTGCTGAGGGTACAAGGGGGGGGGCTTTTTCACGCTTCTGATGATGTTTTACAGGCACCGGTGGTGGTGCGTCCGAGACCTACAGTTTCCAGGCCAACTCGGGAGAGCGGCCCCGCGGTGAGGGTTCCTCGTTCAGGCGATGATGTTGAACAGATGGCATGGAGAGAGAGGCCGGCACAACTGCCTTTGTTGAATCCAGGTGAGCTTGATGGGCCGCGGGACAAGCCATTGATGGTTTCTGTTGGAACGGGGGGGGATCCTCCTTCAGAGGGTGTGGATCTTAAGCTCCACAAGGGTCGTTATGTTAAGGATCAAGGAGTGGGTACGAGTGACGGGGGGGTGGGTTCTAAGGTGGATTCTGGGACTGTTACGGAGCCCGTGGAGGTAGGTAAGGACCCCCCACACAGCAAGGAGCTTAAAATAAAGAAATTGCCTTACATGGGCGTCACAAAACCGTTGGGCGCTCATTTAATGCTGTCTACTAAGGAAAGGATTTGGAAAGGGGAGTATGTTGAATTATTGAAGCTCTTACATAGGGAGGTTAGGTCTAAGGAGGGGTCTAAGGAGGAAGAGTATGAGTTGGCCAAGCGCCCGAAGGTTCCTTTGACCATAGAAAACTGGACAGCGGCATTTCTTATATATGCTAGTGTGTATTGTGAGAAATTCCCTGAGCGCTGTGTGGCACTTTTTAAGTATATGGATGTGTGGGGAACGGGGTCGGTGGAATGAGAATCGTCACGAGTTGAAGCAGGTCTGTAACTCTTTTTATTCGGTTTAACAACACCGAGACAAGTTCAGGGATAATAAGGATAGTCTCTTGGGAAACAAATGCACGAGGGTCCTCTCCTTTGGGGAAGGGTCCGGCTCTTCGGTTCCGGTCTTGAGGAAGCGGGCGTTGACCACAGGGCTGGAGTTCACTCGGAAAGAAAAGGAAAGAAAAACAGCCACGTTAGGGGCTGGGCTCGACATATACAAATGTGGGAGGAGGGAAGGGTAGTGAGGGATCACCAGGTTACTAACACCAAACCTATCAGTCAGGGAGTGTAGGCGGCCGACAAGATACGACGGTAGTGACCACCCTCAGACTACCCCGTCCCACCCCGTGATTTGAACAACCCTTGAAAACGCCCCCGTACCTTGTGGAGCCACACTTCTCCCCTGGAAGTGTGGCGGGGCGGCTCGTAGTATCGTTGGCCTCCTGGCTTGTCGTCACTCGGTTTCAGGGGTCCCAGCAGCGGTTCCACGACAGCGGCTCCGTCTTCCTCCGTGGCTTCCTCCGTGGCGTCCTCCTCGGGTTCCAGCTGGCGTTCCGAAGGTTTCGCGCCGGCAATCCAGAACGGAGCTTCCTTAAACGCCCCCGCCTCCACCGGTTGGTCAGTATCGGGTGACGTCGTCTGACCTGATTGGGCGAGTGCAGGTGGACATGCCCCTAGCGTCACAGGGTCTGGATACAGAGGTACACTCCCCTGAGGCAGAGCCGGGGAGATCCAGGAAACGTCAAAAGTATCCTGCGGACGGGGTGGAAAGGAAGAGGCATTAGCAAGGACACCCCGTCCGTCCGAGTCAGGGAGTTCGTCTAAGTCAGGAAGCTCCGCTTCGTGACACATCCCACCCCCAGGATTGACCCGATCGGGGGAAATCGGATAGCGGGACAGAAAGTCAACATTCCCCTGCAAAGCACCCTTACGATGACGGACCTCGATCTGGAAGGGCTGCAGGGCCAAGAACCAACGCAAAATGCGATCATTGTTCCCCCTATTGCGCTGAAGCCAAGTCAAAGGAGCATGGTCCGTGTACAACACAAATGGCCTCCCCTCAAGATAGTACCTCAGTTTTTCAACACCCCAACGAACAGCCAAACACTCTTTCTCAATCGTTGAATATGCCTGTTCTCTCGGAAACAGCTTGCGGCTGATAAAGAGCACGGGCCGTTCAGCCCCAGTCTCATCTTCCTGGGAAAGGACCGCACCAATGCCAACCCCCGAAGCGTCAGTCTGGAGGACGAAGGGTTTAAGGAAGTCAGGGGAAATGAGGACAGACGAGGAAGTCAAAGCGTCCTTCAAGGCTTGGAAAGCCGAAGACTGTGCTAGAGAGGGCGCAGGAAGTGCAGCAGATTTGGTATTCTTCCCAAGGAGGTCGGTGAGAGGAGCGGCCAGGCTAGCAAACAGAGCAATGAACCGGCGGTAATAGCCCACCAGTCCCAAGAAGGCCCTGAGTTCTTTCTTTGAAGTTGGGTAAGGCAGAGCGTTAATCGCTTCCACTTTCTCCATCTGGGGCTTAATTTGTCCATCGCCCAAAAGATACCCAAGGTATTTTACCTGCTGGAAAGCAAACCGGGACTTCTTCGCATTGATGTGGAGACTGGCCTCCCCAAGACTGGACAATATTTGTTTGAGGTGAGACAAATGGTCCTCCCAGGTTTTACTAAACACTACAATATCGTCTAGGTAAGCAGACGCATATTGTAGGTGAGGTACCAGTAGGGTGTCCATAACTCTTTGAAATGTAGCTGGCGCCCCATGTAAACCAAAGGGGAGTACAGTAAAATGGTAGTGACCTGATGGCGTTGAAAATGCAGTTTTTTCCATGTCTTTGGGAGCAAGGGGAATTTGCCAGTATCCCTTGGTGAGATCTATGGTGGTTATGTACCGAGCCTCCCCAAGACGTTCCAATAATTCATCGACTCTGGGTAGAGGGTACGCATCCTGTTTGGATACCCGATTAACGGCCCTAAAGTCGATGCAAAAACGGATGCTACCGTCAGGCTTCGGTACTAACACCACTGGCGAGCACCAGTTGCTATGGGAAGGGACTATGATCCCAGCCTTCAGCATGCCGTCTACTTCGGCTTGGAAAGCTGAACGTCTGGCCTCAGGAATACGATAGGGCTTCTGTTTCACCACTGTATTTGGGAGAGTAGGTATGCTGTGTTCCGCTAAGTGAGTACGACCCGGTTGATCAGAGAAAACTGCTGAATGTGACAAAAGTAGTTTTCTGACTTCTTCCTGTTGGGTCGATGATAATTCGGGATTCACAGGGGCAGCATCAACAGTATGCTCAGTATGAATTGCAGGGGAGACCACATTGACTGACTGTGGGGGTGGACCTAACCATTTCTTTAGAATGTTGATATGATACATTTGGGTTTTGCCTCTTCCTAACTGTACCAGATACGTGGTACGTCCTATTTTCCTCTGGATTTTATAAGGCCCCTGCCACTCCTTCCTCATTTTGTGCGTGGAAGAGGGTAACAGAATCAGAACCCAATCGTCTATATCCAACACTCTCCACTTAGTACCACGGTCATACAGGGTTTTCTGTTTAGTCTGTGCTACCGCTAAGTGTTCGTGAGCTAGGGTTCTGAGTTTATGTAGCCTACTCTGGAGTTGTCTAGTATAATCCAACAGGGCTTCAGCTTCTTGTGCTCCTTCTGTTTCCCAGCTATCCTTTGTGATCTCGAGGAGCGTTCTAGGGGATCTCCCAAACAACAACTCGAATGGGGACGTCCCTAAGCTGGATTGTTTCTGACTGCGCAGTACAAAGAGGGCCAAGGGTAGTAACTGATCCCAGTTCTTTCCATCACCCGATAACAGTTTCTTTAGTGTCAACTTAAGGGAGCCGTTGTAACGCTCAACCAATCCATCTGTTTGGGGGTGATATACAGAGGTTTTGATGTGTTTGATATCGAGCTGTTTGCACACTTGCTGCATCAAACGGGACACAAAAGGGGTGCCCTGATCTGTAACGATCTCTTTCGGGAAGCCCATGCGTGAGAAGACTTCAACAAGCCTCTGGGCTATTGCTACTGACGTTGCTGACTTGAGAGGAAAGGCCTCGGGATACCGCGTAGCATAATCAACCAAAACCAAGGCATACAGATGCCCGCGGGATGATTTGGGTAAGGGCCCAATGAGGTCCATTCCGATACGGTCAAACGGAACCCCTATGATAGGCATGGGTACCAATGGGGCAGGAGGTGGAGTGTATGGATTCCGTTTCTGACATATTCTACACTCCTGACAGTATTTCTGAACCTGGGCATAAATACCAGGCCAAAAAAAATGTCGTAGTATAGACTGGCTCGTTTTTTCTACCCCAGAATGGCCAGCTAGCAAATGGGCATGACCAAAGAACAGTATCTGCTCTCGAAAGGCAATTGGGACCAGCAACTGGGGTTCAGCGTCAGCCTTGGCAAGCCTATACAATAACCCGTTTTTTTCTAAAAACGTGGGATACGTTCTAGTGGTTGGATCCTGCCCACTTCGTGCCACCTGCCATGCGTTGGCGAGACTTGCGTCATTCAATTGGGCGGTCCTGAAGTGAGTATCTCGGGCCCAAGGTTCTGCGGCCAACAAGGAGTCATGGGGCAAAGATAGACGTTGTAAGGTTTCCAACAGCAAAGCACTAAAGGAAGGATTATCAGTCCCTATGATTATGGGCTCAGGTAAACCCGCCATAACTCCCACTACGACTTCCATTTTCTTTCCTGAAGGTGTATGAAGGGCGATTTTGGCTACGGGATAGTCCCTGACGTCCCCATGGACACAACGGATACTAACCCGTTTCCCTGGAATGTGAGAGTGGTGGTCTACTAACTCTTCCCTTACTACTGAATGTTTGCACCCGGAATCTAGCAAGGCTCGTATACTAGTACCGTTTAAGAGGACACGTACATAGAAGGTGGTTCCGGTTTCTTGTGCATACAGGATAGACCTGGGAGCATAGCTCACATCCATAGGTTCGTCTTCTCTGTCTTTTTTCTTCCGACAAAATCGAGCAATATGACCCCATTCACCACAGTCATAACATTGAGGCCCTGAAGTGGGAAGTTCTGGTCGTTGGAACCGAATTTTCGGGGGTTCAGGAGTGGGTTTTTGAAACCGTTTCTCAGTTTTGACAGGTGTAATGATTTTGGTATTCCTTTCGGGCTCCTTCATGTACGGCTTACCCTGAGCCCGGGCATAACAAGTAGCCATCTCGATAGCATGTTCCAAGGTTATCCCCGCATGTTGTTTGAGCCACCTTTGTGTACTATAGGGAAGGGACTCGATAAATTGTTCGAGATATATTTTATTCATAATGGCGTCGAGATTCCCATCATTTGGCTTTAACCACAAGTCGGCGGACTCCTTTAGTTTAAAGAACAGGGTTTTGGGTAGATCCCCTGGTGACCCCTTCTCTTGCCGAAACCTTAATCGATGGGTTTCTTCGTCTACCCCCAACCTATCGAGGATATATTGTTTCACAGCCGCATATGCAGTTGTTCCATCCCGGTTTACTGTCTGATATGCTGCCTGGGCTTCACCAGTCAGCAACGGTGCCAAATAGAAGGGCCACCTATCACCTGGCCAGGAACTAGCTCTCGCCGCTCTTTTAAAGTTCAAAAAGAAAGCAAGGGGGTCTTCACCTGTGCTAAATTTCTGTAATGGAACGACAGTACCTGGAGGTGGGGCTGTAGCTCTTCCCTGTCCTATGACATTCATCAACTGTGTTTGTCCTTCCGCCAATTTTAGGATACTATCGGACTGAGTTTGAATGGCTTGGGAAAACGCAGTCCGGTCTGCTTCCATTTGGGACAAAAGATTCTCCATCTTGTATCGGATGGCGTGGTTCACTGGATGATCCGAGTCACGGCACCACTTGTGGGGAACGGGGTCGGTGGAATGAGAATCGTCACGAGTTGAAGCAGGTCTGTAACTCTTTTTATTCGGTTTAACAACACCGAGACAAGTTCAGGGATAATAAGGATAGTCTCTTGGGAAACAAATGCACGAGGGTCCTCTCCTTTGGGGAAGGGTCCGGCTCTTCGGTTCCGGTCTTGAGGAAGCGGGCGTTGACCACAGGGCTGGAGTTCACTCGGAAAGAAAAGGAAAGAAAAACAGCCACGTTAGGGGCTGGGCTCGACATATACAAATGTGGGAGGAGGGAAGGGTAGTGAGGGATCACCAGGTTACTAACACCAAACCTATCAGTCAGGGAGTGTAGGCGGCCGACAAGATACGACGGTAGTGACCACCCTCAGACTACCCCGTCCCACCCCGTGATTTGAACAACCCTTGAAAACGCCCCCGTACCTTGTGGAGCCACACTTCTCCCCTGGAAGTGTGGCGGGGCGGCTCGTAGTATCGTTGGCCTCCTGGCTTGTCGTCACTCGGTTTCAGGGGTCCCAGCAGCGGTTCCACGACAGCGGCTCCGTCTTCCTCCGTGGCTTCCTCCGTGGCGTCCTCCTCGGGTTCCAGCTGGCGTTCCGAAGGTTTCGCGCCGGCAATCCAGAACGGAGCTTCCTTAAACGCCCCCCGCCTCCACCGGTTGGTCAGTATCGGGTGACGTCGTCTGACCTGATTGGGCGAGTGCAGGTGGACATGCCCCTAGCGTCACAGGGTCTGGATACAGAGGTACACTCCCCTGAGGCAGAGCCGGGGAGATCCAGGAAACGTCAAAAGGATCCTGCGGACGGGGTGGAAAGGAAGAGGCATTAGCAAGGACACCCCGTCCGTCCGAGTCAGGGAGTTCGTCTAAGTCAGGAAGCTCCGCTTCGTGACAGGATGTGATCAGAAAAGCGCAGATTACTGGCAGTGGTTATGCCTGGTCACAGTACGATGAGGAATTCCGGGCTCGGATGGCTTGGGATCCTGAAGCGAAATGGGGAGAGTTGGATAATGACTTGTGGCAACACACTATGGGAGCATCGGCAGGTGGTAAGACAATTTTCACAGCTAGTGGGTATCCATTACCTTCACGGCCCTTTCAGGGTAGGCCCACTCGGGGAGGGGTGGGTGCAGCTGCGTCAGTCCAATCTGCCAATGGGACATGTTGGGATTTTAACAGAGGATATTGCTCAAGAGAGTATTGCAAATTTCGACACGAATGCTCCCAATGTGGTAAACCGCACCCACTGTCCAAGTGTTGGGGGCCTCGGGTTACGGGGGGTAGACAGTGGTCACAACAGACAGCCAATGCCCCTGCTCCTGCACAGCAGCCTCAACCTTACAGGGGGGGGAAGAACACTTCTGGAACTGGGCCCAAAGGCTCATACGCCAGTTAATCCTTTTCACTTGGCTGTGGCTCTGAGGGGCTACGGGAATGTCGAGGCTGCTAAGTTATTGTTGGATGGTTTTCAGGAAGGTTTTCGTTTGGGTTACACAGGGCCGCGGTTGCGGCGGTGGTCAAAGAATCTATTGTCGGCCAATGAACATCCAGAGGTGGTGCAAGACAAATTGGATAAGGAAGTGCGGGAGGGAAGGATGGCGGGTCCTTTTGATGATTGGCCCTTGGAAAATCTTATTGTCTCCCCAATTGGTGTGGTGCCTAAGAAAGAGCCTGGGCAATTTCGTTTGATTCAACATTTGTCATGGCCGGAGGGCTCATCAGTTAACGATTTCATTGATGGTGAGGCTGCTTCAGTGTCTTATTCTTCAGTGGATGTGGCCATGGCCCTGGTTGTATCTGCCGGCACTGGTGCGGCGATGGCAAAATGTGACATCAAATCGGCATTCCGTTTATTGCCTGTACATCCTGGGGATTGGGATCTTTTGGGGATTCAATTTCAGGGGAAGTGGTATGTGGATAAGGCTCTACCAATGGGTTGTTCCATATCCTGTGCGTTATTTGAGACCTTTAGCACATTTCTCCAATGGTTTTTCACCGACACGTCAGGACATCAGCTTGTGACTCACTACCTGGATGATTTCTTTTTTGTAGGTGCTCCCAATTCCTCAGCATGCCAGAATGCTTTGCGAACATTCCAAACTCTGATGGAATTTTTAGGTGTGCCGTTGGCACCGGAAAAGACAATGGGCCCCTGCGCGACCATGTCTTTTTTGGGAATCGAGATTGATTCTACTGTTATGGAGGCACGTTTACCAGTGGATAAAAAAGAAAAAATGTTGGACCTCTTACATGTTATGTTGAACAAGGCAAAGGTGACAGTGAAGGAAGTTCAGGTGCTGCTGGGCCATCTTAACCTTGCTTGTAGGGTGGTCAGGGCAGGTAGAACTTTTTGCAGGCGTTTGGGTAGAGCTCTGTCTGGTCAGTTTTTACCTCACCATCACGTTCGCTTGTCAGCAGGTGTTAAGGAGGATCTGCGGATGTGGGTAGCCTTTCTGCACTCTTTCAATGGCATTCCTCTGTACAGAGAAGAGAATTGGATTTGGGACGTCCAAATTTTTTCAGATGCTGCAGGCAGTGATGGTTTCGGTCTTTACTGGCAGGGCAGATGGTGTGCTGAACAGTGGCCTGCTGCGTGGAAGAACGGAGGCAGGAGTATTGCCTTCCTGGAGCTTTTCCCTGTGGTGGTGGCGTTGACTTTGTGGGGTCAGGAGTTTTCTCACAAAAAAGTGCTGTTTCGAATTGATAATAAGGCTGTAGTGGACATTATCAATCGGCAGTCGGCCAGGGATGCTCACATCTTGAAGCTCTTGCGAGTCTTTGTGTTGGGGTGCTTGACGTATGACATCAGTTTTAAGGCCTTACACATTCCTGGGGTGGACAATGACATTGCGGATGCTTTGTCTCGTTCACAGTGGGAGAGATTCCATGGGCTAGCCTCGGAGGCGGACAGGACGCCGACCCGCATGCCGGAACATCTGTGGACTGTAGGCGAGACAGGGTTTTGCAGCTGGTGGTAGGTTCGCTTGCAGTTTCCACTAGGACAGCGTATGAATTGGCCTGGAAAGAGTTTTTAGAATCTGGGGCCGGCTGGCGCGCTCCGGGCTGGAGACGATCTGAAGATGTGGTACAGTTCATTCTTCACTTGATAGACAGGGGGCTGACACGTGTGACGATTGCTGGAAAATTGGCTGGTATTGCGTTCATGGGCAAATTGCTATGGGGCTATTCTCCTTCGGCAGGGGAGGTGGGTAAGCGCATGCTAGAAGGTTGGTCTAGGGAGAGGGGTAGGGAACATATGGTTCGCCGACCTTTGTCTTGGCAGACGTTAGCCCGAGTTTTGCAGGTTTTGCCCTCGGTTTGTCTGAATGGGTTTGAGGTTTGTCTGTTTTCTACTCTTATGGTTTGGATGTTTTTTGGTGCTTTCAGAGTTTCTGAGTTACTGGGGTCGAAAGTTACTTTTGGGGTGGGGTGGGAGAATGTTCGATTTTTGGAAGCAGGGTTGCACGTTTGGTTGGCTCGGGCAAAAACTGATCAACACAGCAAAGGGAGGGGCATCTGGCTGGAAGCTTCTTCCCCTCCTGAGACGTGTCCTTTGAGGTGGGCCAGGCGTTTGCGGGACTGTTCGGGGGCCGCCTTTGAGGGCCCTGTTTTTCGACATGTGGATGGTTCCAGGGTGACGGAGTACCAACTGCGCATGGTTTTGCGTAAAGCGCTGCGCTTCCTGGGCTTGGATGAGACACAGTATGGTACGCATTCTTTCAGGATTGGGGCAGCTACAGAAGCTCATAACAGGGGTTGGTCGCAGCAAGACATTATGTCTTTAGGGCGTTGGTCCTCCAACTGTTTTAGGCGCTATGTGCGTACTGATCCTGTTATGGCGCCTGCGGATGATAGTTTTTCTTGAGTTTGATGCTGCTTTTCTTTTTCAGGTTCAGTGGCCGGCCCCCGTTCGACTGTTATGACGATCTGGATAGTGGGACATTCCTTCATTAGGCGCGCGGAAGATCAAGCTATAAGAAGCTATTTTGGTTCCACACTTGGTTTTAATTCTCGTCTTTTTAATGTTGTATGGAAGGGGAAGGGAGGTATGATCTGGAGGGAGCTTATCCCGGCCTTGAATTCTTGGTTGGTGGGAGGTATTTGTCCTGACGTGCTGCTCTTACACCTTGGGGAGAATGACCTTTGTGGGGTGAAAGGGGTGGTTTTATTGAGAGCGATGAAGAAGGATCTTTCTCTTATTCGTCAACAATGGGCGGGTTGCCATGTTTTATGGACAGAATTGGTCCCTAGAAGAACCTGGAGGGGTGCGATCAAGCCTAGGGCGGTTGATAAGGCACGAAGGAAGTTGAATCTGGAGGTTTCCCGTTTTTGTAGAGATCTGGGTTTTGGGCGGGTGTCCCATAAGGACATCCGTTATGACAATGTGGAATTCTTTCGCGGCGATGGTGTTCACTTATCTCGTATAGGGATGGATTTATATCTCTTGGAATTGCGAGAGGTGCTCTCCAGGTGTTTGAAGATTCAACATTTCTTGGGTTGAGGTTCTGGTTCCTTGGTTGGTCGGTTTTGGGGGGCAGAAAGAGAGGAGGGTAATTCCTTCCCCCTCTTTTCTGGGTGGCGGAAATTGGGCGTTCTTGGTCAGCAGGGACATGAAGCTTGTTGGGTTTTTGCTAAAGTTGGGCTATGGCTGGAAAAGTTTAAATAGTTGTTTCGTGGGGTGGTTACAAGGTTTTGGGTAATGTAAGTTGTTGGTGGGTAAGTTTTGCAATGTGATGTTTTGCCGTGGGTTGGGATGATATTTAAATGATTATCAGGTTTTGGTATTGTTTGAATTGTAATTATGTTGTGCTGGGTGGGGGCGGGGTTTGTGACGTGTTAGGGGCGGGCCTGACGTTTGGGGTTGTAAGGTAACATCTTATTTAGTGAGGACTAGTTTTGTGAGGCGGTTGCCAGGTTGGTATTGTTGTAAATATGCACCTGTTTCAATAAAAGCGGCCTTTTGCACACTTTCAATTTGTCTGGTGTCTGCTCACCCCCCCTCACCCCTCCCTCCCAAGGGGGGCTTGGGGGGGGGGCAGCCGACCGCAGGGAGGTCCCCACCCCCGGGCTGATTGGGAGGGGCTAGTGGGGGGGGGTTGCATCAGGGCACCGGCCTTGGGCTGGTTTTGGGCTGGTTTTGGGCTCCCTCGGTTCCTACTGGGGGAGCCCAGCTATATATCCCTCTGGCCCCTCCTCCCGGCCACCATTTTAGGTTGAATGACCTGGTGGCCGGGAGCTCATTAGTTATATTGGAAATTTTCCCTCCCTCCCTCCCTATTCTCAGTTAGGTTTTTCTCGTATTTTTCCCGGGTCTTCTATTTATTTATTTATTTATTTATTTTCATTATTTATTTGTTTTATCTTTCATAATTTTAGGGTCTTTTGTCGGAACAGGTGGATATGGGGTAACAAAACATGTTGTTCATTGTCGCTTGGAACAGGTGCCGTGCGGAAATTGGGCGTTCTTGGTCAGCAGGGACATGAAGCTTGTTGGGTTTTTGCTAAAGTTGGGCTATGGCTGGAAAAGTTTAAATAGTTGTTTCGTGGGGTGGTTACAAGGTTTTGGGTAATGTAAGTTGTTGGTGGGTAAGTTTTGCAATGTGATGTTTTGCCGTGGGTTGGGATGATATTTAAATGATTATCAGGTTTTGGTATTGTTTGAATTGTAATTATGTTGTGCTGGGTGGGGGCGGGGTTTGTGACGTGTTAGGGGCGGGCCTGACGTTTGGGGTTGTAAGGTAACATCTTATTTAGTGAGGACTAGTTTTGTGAGGCGGTTGCCAGGTTGGTATTGTTGTAAATATGCACCTGTTTCAATAAAAGCGGCCTTTTGCACACTTTCAATTTGTCTGGTGTCTGCTCACCCCCCCTCACCCCTCCCTCCCAATGAGCCGAGCACAGCTAGAAACGTGGAAAGTTTTACCACAAGGACAAAAGCTATTCATTTGAAAGACATTATTAAAAGCGGAAATTTCGCAGGATGTGCTCTGCTGGGCCCAAAGTGTTACTCAATCACCATCGAAGCTCGGGGCAGCATGCCAAGGCTCCTCATGCCTTCTTAATCACATCCAGGCACTCCTCGCCCCTTTACCTCACTCTTACAGGTTTTTTCCTCTCACCTTTCTTCTTCTTTCACTATTCTTTCTTCTCTCTCCGTCTCCCTCTTCCCTATTTTGTGTTTTTCTGTCTCTTGCTTTGGAGCAAAATCTGCATGTTGAGGAAAAATAGGTCCCTGTCTCCACAAATGAGTGCCAGTGAAGCCCACCTGCAACCACCGTCTCAAATTAAGCCCTGAGTATAGCACAGCTGTATTTATCTATATAGACTTACCATGTCGAGATCTGATCAATATTTTTGCTACAATACTGTTGCAGCACAGTAAGGAGAGCCTTAGACATTGGAGGGAAGGCCACACTGATTTCGTTTGATCTATCGGCTGCCTTCGATACTTTCCACCACACCATTCTGGTGGACAGATTAGCAGAAATGGGGGTGCAGGGAGCGCCTCTCCACCTGCTAAAATCTTTCCTGGATCGGATCGGATCCTTGTCGGCTCCCTTGTGGAGTGCCACAGTGCTCCTCAATTAGCCCAACTCTTTTTAATATCTATATTGCGGCTCTGGCCCCAGTTATAAAAGCTTTAGCTTTGAATGCTGATGATACACAGATAGTTGTACCAGTTAGGAACCAGCCACATTCCGTTACCAAGCAGTTTCATGACTGCATGCTTTCTGCAAGCTCATGGATGAGCGCTAAAAGTCTGAAGCTTAATTCTAGCAAAACGGAGGTGGTTCTCTTTGGAAACGATCCCTTTTTCTGGTCCCCAGATTGGTGGACAACGAATCTTGGTGAGCTACCAGTACCGGTAGGAAAGGGCAAAAATCTTGGGGTAATAATAGATAATAAACTCACTTTTGTGGGGCAGGTTAACGCCCTTACAGGCACATGCATCAGTGTTGGTTTTTGCGATTCCTTAATTGCGATTTTTAAGGAATCGCAATTAGGGAATCGCAAAAGCCTATGCATATAGAAATCGCTTAAAAAAATAGCGATTTCTAAAAATTCCTTAATTGCGACTCTCAAATTGCGAATCGTAATTAAGGAATACCTCCCCTTTAATGCCTATGGGCCTAGAGGCCCATAGGAATGAATGGGAAGGCATTCTCAATTTGCGATTCTCAATTAGAGAATCGCAAATTGAGAATGCAATTTCAAGGGTGCCAGGTTGTGAAAAGGACACCCTGTTGCACCCCTGAAATTGATCTGTGCACATATGTTGCACACACACATGCCCTAAGGGCATGTGTGTGCGCAACATGAAACTTTGAAAAATGCACAAAAGTGCATTTTTCAAAGTTTTTATTTGCTACTCCTATTAGCGAAATCGCTAATTTTTTTTACTTTGATGCATTGCATTTAAGGAATCTCAATTTGGGATTTCTTAAATGCAATCTCAATTTAAGGAATCTCAATCTAGAGATTCCTTAAATTGCGATTTTTGCATTTGGGATGATGCATCCCAAATGCAAAAATACCGGTCGCAAAGGGGCAGATTCTGAGAATCGGCCCGTTTGCGACCGGTTTTTAGCTTGATGCATGTGGCTGTTAAATCTTCTACTTTTCTCATTCTGTGGAAAATTTGAAATTTCCTGCTGTTTATCCCAGTAAGATTTCAACAACTGGTCATGTCAGCTTTGATATTGGGCCGATTAAATTACTGTAATTGCCTCTATCTTAATCTATGGGCTAAGCATTTTAGGAAACTCCGGGTGCTGCAAAATGCGGCCGCAAGAGTGCTCTCCCGTACACCAATGTACGTATCTGTTACGAAAACCATCAAGCAATTACAGCGTTGCCAGTGAAGGAGAGGGTTCATTTTAAAGCACTGTGCATTGCGTATAAAACACTATACAAACAAGGACCAGGAGAACTAAGCCAGAAATTCAGCAGAGCACTTAAATCATCTAATTCCAGCACTTTGGTGGTACCTTCATCCCTACCGCGCTACCGCGTTTTCCCGCTGTGCACTGGAATTTGAAAAATGGCTTGTTTATGACAAAGCTAGCTCGTCATCCGCGTAGTGCAGGTAACGCCCATGACGAGCTGGCTTTGTCATTAGCGCTGAAGGGGTTAAAAGAACGAACTTGGGTGGTAGAAGTTTCCATCTGGGTACCATAAAAATAAGGAATAAACTCCCGACCTCCATCCGATCAGCTTCTTCCTTACTTAACTTCAGGCAGGAGCTGAAAACTTGGCTTTTTATTACTTCAGATTTCTAGTAAGATACCAGCCCTTCCTTGGTTTGATCAGTAGGTCAGCACCAGGACACCATTTGGTAACAGAGGGGCATATGTATCAAGCCCTTTTCCTGTTCGCAAAAGGGCCGATTCTCAGAATTGGCCCGTTTGCGAGCGGGAAAAAGCCTTTTGGGATATATCATCCCAATAGGCCATCGCAAAATAGGGAATGACAAAATTTGCGTTTCCCTATTTTGCGAATGCAATTCTGGAAGCACCCAAGTTGTGCAAATTTTCCATAAGAAATCGCAAATTACCACCACATTCAAGTTGGTGGTAATTTGCGATTTTCTAGAGAAATTCACTTTTAAGCATTTTTCAAAGTGTCATGTAGCACACATGTTATGTTATGTTATGTTAGTAGTTTGTGTAAGCGCGACAGCTTCCCCAGCAAACAGGCGTCCCGGCGCTGGTAGATCAAAAAATGTAGTACCGATAGAGGCAGGCCAAGCTGGAACAAGCAACCCTAAGGAGGAGGAAACAGAAAGGTTTTGACAACCTTCCGGAAGGCAGACAGGTTCTCCATACCACGGATGCCCACCGGCAAGGAGTTCCAGAGCTTGGCTCCCAGCACCCGGAAGGAACGACCACCAATGCGGCATAGTTTGGTACGAGGTACGATCACTTGATGTTGTCCCAGTGAGCGCAAACTACGCTGGGGCACATATGGAGTCCGAAGCGGACACAGGAGATCTGGGCACCTGGATTTAAGAATCTTGAACGCCAGACAGAGAGCTTTGAACTGGATTTGGGAATCAATTGGAAGCCAGTGCAGCTTTCTGTTCGTGGCTCTGGCAGAGCATCTACGGGGAAGACCTACCAAGGTCCTTGCTGCAGAGTTCTGAACTCTCTGCAGACGTGCTATCTCGGCTTTGTTTACGCCCAAAAACAGCACACTGGCGTAGTCCAGGCGTGAAAGAATGATAGCTTGAAGAATAAGCTGCCGTACTTTAGAATCAAAGAACTTCAGTATCGGATTAAGGCCCCTTAACAGACCCACACAGGTAGCTGCCACTCTCTTGGTGTGGGTCTGGAAGCTGAGCGAGGAGTCCATCCAGACTCCCAAGTTTTTAACTAATGATTTGGGTGCTGGGATGGTGCCCAACGAGGATGGCCACCAGTGCTCATTCCAGTGGGTGGTGTTCTTCCCTACAAGCAGCACCTCCGTTTTGCCTGCAGTAAGCTGCAGGCAGGTGTCAGTCATCCATTGGGCTACTGCAGCCATCCCGTCCCTAAATCTCGTGGCCGATGTAGATGGCCCTTCAGTAAGAGTGATGACCAGCTGAGTATCATCTGCATATGATACCAGCGTAAGGTCCCACTCTTTAGCTACTGCCGCAAGCGGATGCACATAGAGATTAAAAAGGGACGGGCTGAGTGAAGAGCCCTGAGAGACTCCCTGACCGATGTGATGGGACTGAGAAAGATGCGGAGGTGCCGACACCCGGAAGGATTTATCCTTTAAAAATGAACGAAACCATTCCAGGGCGAGACCAGTGATCCCAGCTGTCTCCAGACGATATAACAGGATGTTATGCAAAACCGTGTCAAAGGCCGCGCTGAGATCTAAAAAAATCAGCGCTGCACTCTGACCGGCGTCGAGAATCGTCCGGAGATGTTCGGTCGTGGCCAGTAGGGCAGACTCGGTACTGTGACCCGGCCTGAACCCATTTTGAGATGGGTCCAGAATGCCGTTATGGTGCATGAATTGAGACAGCACATTGTTAACGTGGGCCTCAGCGAGCTTAGCCACCCATGGGAGAAGGGAAATCGGTCTAAAGTTTTCTGGTTTAGAAGGATCCAGGGTGGGCTTCTTAATGATAGGGGAGACCCAGGTCTGTTTCCAGGCAGTGGGAACACTGGCCATAGAAAAGGACAGGTTAAGTATAAAACTCAAAGGCTGCTGGAAAAGCATCAGAGACTCAATAAATTGTGCCGGCCTCATAGGATCTGCCGGAGAACCAAATTTAACTTTCCTACAGAGTTTGTTCAGCTCATCATTAGGGCATGTATGTGCTCCACATGTGCACACATGCATATTTCAGGGGTGCAACAGGGTGTCTTTTTGACGCCCTTGCACCCTTGAAATTGCATTTGTGTTAGACCTGTCAGCCCTAGGGTGGTCTTTCCCTGTGTTTTTTTGCCCTTGCCTCATTTTTCCCACCTTCTTTTTGTTGGCCCATAGGTCTCCGGGCACCTTTTCATGGCTAATCTGTGTTAGGGTGCAGATGCTCTCTACTTCAAACATGGCTGCCACTGGCCCCTGCTACTGCAGCGTGGTCTTTTTAGTGTAGCACCCTAGTTGCCAGGAGAAGGCTGGATCCCCTATACAATGTTGCAATGCCAGCCACCCATCCCCTGTCCATAGGTAGAGTGGGGAAGCTCCTGGAACCTTCCAGAAGAAAGGCAGAGCTGATTTTTGCCACCTTAGAGAGTGGTCACCTGGCCTGGGCATACTTAAGCAAGGGAGGGAACGTTTTCTAGTCAGTTGGGGCATCACTGACCTGGGGAACCCACTCAGGAGTTTTAGACGGGAGGGCCTAGTTAGGAACCTATGCTACTGGGAGTGACAGGATTTAGGTGCTGCCTCTTAAGCTGGGTGAGGTGTCCTAGACTAGCCCCCTGATCTGGCCCAGCGGTAGGGAACCCCAGGGTCCATCTGCAGTGACTGAGGAAAAGTCATCCAGCCTCCAACTCACCCCCCCCCCTTTTCACCATCAAGAAACCAACCTCTAAGGGCGCAGAACCATCCAAGCGCCAATAAGTCTACTTTTCTTTGACCAGAGACTGCTGGGGGATCGACCAGGTACTGGACTGTGCTGCTCTGCGCACCCCCTGCCTGCTGTGGGCCTTTCAGCCCCACCTGTCTCCCCCCCCTGACTGACTCTCTCTTCCTTACATTCTGCCTGCCTGCTTGCTGCATGATTGGGAAACGCTGTCCCTTGTCCCCAACCAGCGCTGTGTCAGAGACTGCCTGGACTGAATAACGCTAGTGCCCTGAGCCCTGCCTTGCCATGGGGAGCGCCCCCTCATCGAGTGCCTCAAGCGCTTCTCGGCGCTGTTCTGACCCCCGTAGTGATCTGAGAATTAGGCGCACTGCGCAGGTTGACTCACCGCCACGGCCCGGAGCCGTCTGCGCTCTCCTCAGGGGACACGTGCAACCCCCCCATCGGCGGCCCCCGTATGCCAGGAGAGGGCCGCCGAAATCCTCCATAGGCCACGCTGGGCGGAGTGCCGCCTCATCCGGTCACCCTCGGCGGCCCCCGTACGCCTGAAGCGGGCGGAGTGCCGCCTCATCCGGTCACCCTCGGCGGCCCCCGTACGCCTGAAGCATCTGTGGGCCTGCATCACATGACGGGGAGCGCCGCCGCGTCACCGGCCGCGCCCCCGCCACAGCCACGCAGTCATTGGCTGCCTGCCCCGGGTCTTCTGTGTTGAGCCCCGGCGCCCGGGGAAGCCCCATCTCATCGCGGAGGGGGCCATGGAGCCAGGAAGCCCCCTCCGATCTGCCCCGCATGCTGACCTCGCCTCGTCCCCGGCGCCGGTACCCTGAAGCTGTGCCTGCACAGCGCCGGGTCGAGTGAGGCCTCGGGAGGGTCAGAATCCCTCTCCTGCCACAGAACCATCGCAAGGGCTCCCGAAGGAGCCGAAGATAACAGGTAATCCCGGGGAGGAGGGCGGAAGGCCGGTTTTGGCCCCGAGTTCGCCCCTCCCCCGGCAAAAATGGTGACTGGGCCCGCATGAGCTTGTGAGACTGGGAGGCCTGAATTGAGTATCTAGGTGACTCGGGCCCATTGACTGTGGGGGCCTGAAGAGCAGGCTATACTACATTAACTGTGTCCGGCCCATTTGGTGATAAGAACATTCACTTCATTGACTGTTGGTGCATGGTGGCAGTCTTAAGCTGCCTTTCCTGTTCATACTGGCTTATATGTTTTCATGCCTGCTTACGAGAGGATCTTTTTCCCTGTACTGAATTTCTTGCAGGGGCGGGCTTCTACAGTTCCTGATGGGGTTAAGTTCTGGACCCTAGTGATTTATGCCAGTACTGTCTCAATGATCTGATCTTGGTTGCAAGACTGTTGATATTTACAAGAGGAAATGCATATGATTGCTTTCTACAGGTTAACCCATGGCTTATGAAACTACCTTTCAGCCTGCTGAATAGTATAACGCGACAGGCTGTGTTCTTGGGAGTTTTCTGCTGTACTGAGAGTACTTAATGAACTGTTTTACCATTTTACAGGAAATGTATTTTGAAAGGTGTTCCTGCAATGTCCTAATGAGATCCTTTCAGGAAATGCTAATGCTGTGCTGATGCATTATTTGCTTGATCTAAAACCTATATAAAAGAACTTGATTTACAATCACAACTATCGATGTGGTCTCCTTTATTGCGCCCACTTCTTGTCTCAGTGGATGCGTGTGTTGAGTAGCTGCTTTACACATGAGCCCCTGGCGGCCTTCCTGCTCGAGCCAAGCTACCCCCCGGAGAACTGGTGGTCCCAGTTCTTACAATTTGCAATTTGGGAGTACCTTATGAGTACTCGCAAATTGTGAATGTCTTCCCGTTCATTCCTATGGACCTCTAGGACCATTGGAATGAATGGGAAGGTATTCTTTAATTTCGAATCACAATTTGTGATTCACAATTAAGGAGCATGTAGGAATCGCAATTACTCCACCCCACACTTCTCCACTGCACTCTACAGCACTCTACAACATTCTATGTAACTTTCTTTCCTCTTCAATCTACTACACACCATGCCACTTTACTCCGCTCTACGCCACTCCACACTGTGCCACTCCACTCTGACACTTCACTCGACTTTACCACGCTTGACTCTACAACAATTTACTCCACTATAATACATTTTACTCCACTCTACACTACTGCACTCTACGCCCCTCTACTCTATGCCCAGCCACTTCACTCTACTCTATGACATTCTACTCCATGTCAGTCTACACTCCACCACTCTACTTTACAACATTTTACGCCACTTCACTCTATCCCACCCCACTCTACTCCACTCAAAGACCCTCTATGACACTCTGTTCCACTCTTTGCCACTCCACTCTACGACACTTTACTCCAATCTAAGACACTTCACTCCACTCTACAGCTTTCTACAGCTTTCTACTCCATGCCACTCTATTTTACAACACTTTACTCCACTTCACTCTAGGCCACTCTACTCCTCTCAAGGACACTTCACTCCACGACACTTCATTTTGTGCCACTCTATGACACTACACTCTACGACACTCATAGCTGCTTCACTCTACTGCACTCCATGCCACTTTACTCCACTCTATGCCACTCCACTCTACGACACTTTACTCCAATCTAAGACACTTTACTCCACTCTACGCTACACCACTATACTCCCCTCCATGAAATGCCCCTCCACTCCACTTTACGCCATTCTAGGCCACTCTACTCTACGACACTCTGCCCCATGCCACTCAGTGCTACACCACTCTACTTTACACTCCTTTACGCCACTTCACTCTAGCCCAACCTACTCCTCTCCATATATATATTGTATATACACTGTGGCAGGATGAAGACAGGAGGTGAACCATTTCCAGCAGGTCGATTAATAGCAGAGCAAAGTCAGGGATGCCCCCTGTTGCCTTTGGATTTTTTTCTTTTTGCCCTATTTGTGCAGCAGCTGAGGCACAGGTGAGATGCTGTGGGTGTCCGGGTGGAAGAAAAGGTGTATGTCAACTCGCAGTGTGCAGACGATGTTCTGCCATGCATTGAAAATCACCAAATGGCTCACTACTGATGCTAGAGAGCATCCCACAGGTGGGACTACAGTCAGGGGTTGTGCAGGTAATCTGCAGTAAATCAGTGGTGTATGTATATCTGATGTTGGGTGCAGAGACACATGCGCATGCGCAGGCTCCCGCACATGTGCAGTTTCCAAAGATGATGAAGCGATTGAGAAGATTGCGGCGCAATAAGATAAGTTTACTTTAAAGTTATTATTTTGCCTTTTAATTTAATTGCTGGAGGGCAGGCGGGAGGCAGGCGGGAAGCGGGAGGCGGGATGGGGGCGGGCGGCCAACTTCCATTTCGCCCGCGAATGGGCGGAAATTTGCCCCGTTTTTCCGACTTCTTTGCGGAAGGCAGAAAGTGCGAATGGAAATGTCCGCCCACCCTTAGTTTGCATCACAAAAGTGATGCAAATTTATGCAAAATCTTTTTTTACTAATTTACTTTCCAGTGCTCAATTTGTTTAGTGCTGGAAAACGCTTGCATTGCTTAGCACCAAGGGGGCGTACCATGTGCGGTGTATGGACGTTCCCACACAACCACCCTACCTTT
The DNA here is from genome assembly GCF_964261635.1 of Lissotriton helveticus. Taxonomy (NCBI): domain Eukaryota; kingdom Metazoa; phylum Chordata; class Amphibia; order Caudata; family Salamandridae; genus Lissotriton; species Lissotriton helveticus. Next base: position 28,258,480 of record NC_136072.1, read on the forward strand.
CTGAGGATAAGCCCTATTACTTAAAAAAGTAGGCAGGGTTTAGAGTGAGAAAGTAGTGCCCATTTCAACTAGGCGCTATGAAGGAGAAATGCTTTCATTCCTCTTGTCTTTTTCAACTTTGTATTCATGCTGCACTGTTCTATCTTATTCTAAGCATGGTATTCCCTTCCAGTACAAAACCTATGCTAGACTCACCGAGAGACTCTGGCGCTACGGTGCAAAGGTGTGTCAGTGGCGCACTTCAGCGTTTTTTTTGCGCCGGCGTTAGAGAGAGGGGAGGAGAGTGCCATATTTCTGCATACATGCCACTCTCCTGCCCTCTTCTTCTCACGTAGTGCAGCGCAGCATTTGCAGCTATTGCCGTAACCTTCCACAATCGGACCGCGGACATTTGTCTCGTTTTCTTCCCCGCTGCTGTCTGCTTCCTGTGGATTACCTGCTGTAAATGGTCTTTCCTATCCTGACTTTCGTGTTCGCTAATTTACTCCTGTATTGTTTATTTATCCATTATGTAACTACTGTGAAACTTTTGTAACTTGTAACTCGCTGCGACCTTATGTAAACCGCTCCGATACCTCCGGGTCTAGCCAGCGCTATATAAAACTCAAGTAAATCTATACTACTATAATAAAGTAAGAACTTTCAGGCTTTGAGGCGGGTAAACTCGGGAACCACAGCGCCAATCTACATACCCAATACACCGTTGAAATCGTCAGGGTGTGTAGATGGTTATAGGCTATATAAATGACAAAATAAAACGTTATGTACAATATTTATATTTTTTTTAAAAAGTAGTCCCCCCCAAAGTAGCGCCGGCCGCGACGTGCGTGCTCACGTCAGCACGGGGAGGAGAGGCGTCCGAGGAGCGTTGGACATGGCGCGGGAGAGGAGCAGTGACGTGAGGCCAGCAGGGGTGGGAGCAGTGGAGAGGCGGACATATCACGGGGGAGGAGCGGCGGCGGACAGGCGGTAAGGAGCAGAGTGGCGGAGCGGAGAAATGAGGACCGGTGGCTGAGGCGCGAGGAGCGGTGAAATGAGGACCTGCGGCTCAGGTAATGCTCCGGGGACAATGTCGGGGCAGGCGGGTGTCAGGAAACACCCGTTGCAACGAAAGTATTGCATCGCGCTTCCATCGCCGCAGGCTTCAGAACGCATGCAATTACATCGCATGGACCTTTAAGTCGCTAGCGGTTGCATAGCATCTACATCGGGTGGCTGTTTGGAGGCTGATTTGGATGGCGCTGTTGAAATAACTACCGGCAAATACCAGGCTGAGGCACTTGAAGCTAAACATTATAAATAACCAGATGTTAAAATATGAGGCACTTGATCCAAACAGTACAATGTTGAAATAAATACCTGCAAATACCACGCTGAGGCACCTGAAAATAAACACATGAAGGCACATGAAGATACATAAATAATTTATGATAGCGTAAAGAGATAAAAGATTAGTTTATAAAGGGAAAGGTCGTGAGTTCGAATCCCCAACTTGCAACAAATGCTACCAATAATTTATGCAAAATGTACATTTTTGAGAATCTTGTATGCTGTCACCTGAAGATAAACATTACGAGCTTACATTAAATACCTCGCTGAGGCACATGAAGATACAAATGTGGGGAAAAAAAAATACCACGCTGACTGACTAGCTTTGCTTAATTAATTTATGATAGCGTAAAGAGATAAAAGAAACGTTTATGAAGGGGAAGGTCGTGAGTTCGAATCCCCAACTTGCTACAAATAATTTATGCAAAATGTACATTTTTGAGAATGTTGTATGCTGTATAATTTTTCTGTTACGTGTACATGAAAAGCTGTTTCGTCATGTACATCGGTGGATGGACGGATGGATGAAGGGTGTATGGTTGGACGGGTGAAATGCTGGGAGGTTGAATGGACCGGAGAAAGGCTGGGTGGATGAATGGATGGATGAAAGGGTGGATGGTTGGGCGGGTGAACGGCTGGGTGGATAAATGGATGGATGAAAGGGTGGATGGAAGATGGTTGCATGATGAATGATGTATGGATGATGAGCTGGTGGATGAATGATGGGTGGATAGATGGGTGAGAGGGTGAGTGACTGTTGTTTGTAATGCACAAAAATGAATATTTGGCCGAACAATATAATACAGCGCTGACTGTCCAAATAACCATTCACAGAAGACAAGTTGGGTCTCTAAATACCAGCTTCCCATTAAAAATGTATGATAGCGTAAAGAGCTAAACGGAACGTTTATGAAGGGGAATGTCGGCAGTTCGAATCCCGAACTTGCAACAACTGCTACAAATAATGAATTCCACATGAACCTTTTTGAGAAATAACGTAAAGAAAAAAAATAATGCGATGTTCAGGATGTTAGGGCATTAATAGTGTCAATATTGTATGCTGTATCATTATTCATGTACGTGTACATTCAAAGCTGTTTCGTCATGTACATCAATGGATGCATGGATGAAGGGTGTATGGGTGGACGGGTGAAACGCTGGGTGGTTGGACGGGTGAAATGCTGGGTGGTTGGACGGGTGAAATGCTGGGTGGTTGGATGGATGGATGAAAGGGTGGATGGAAGATGGTTGCATGGATGAATGATATATGGATGATGGGCTGGTGGATGGATGGGTGAGAGGGTGGGTGAACGGACGAAGGGTGTGTGGCTGGACGGGTGAAAGGTGGAAGGCAAGATGGATGCATGGATGGACGGATTGATGGATGGATGGGAGGATGAAGAATGGGTGGGTGTATGGATGGATGGATGTGGGGCTGGTAGGATGCGGATGGATGAAGGATGGATCAATGGATGGATGAAAGGATGGATGGATGGATGGAAGGGTGGATGGCCCAGTGGGGTGTCTCAGGTAATTAGTATTATGCCGAAGTTCCCAAAATTACAATTATTGTTATTTGAACTCCAGTGGGCCTCTGAATGTCAATGCCAGTTTTTAGAATTATCTGCTGCCATCCGCTGCACCAAAGAGAGGCTTGGAAAGAATTGGATGGCGCTGTTTTCACAGCAGGACGGCCGCATTAATATATTCAAACCCCAATGCCCCAAACCCCAATGCCCATAGAGATCCCCTTTCAAGTGAACCTCCTTTTCCCATTTCCCTCACCCGCATGGTCTAACCCCATATGCGTGATGCTTGGCAAAGCTGATGGTCCAACTGTTGCACAGCTTTTCTCACAAATGCCAACATTTCAGGAAAATTGGTAAACTCCTTATCACTTGAAAACTAATGTGATGCAGAGATTACCCGAATCGTCCCAACAATTTAACAAGGACTCAAAAATTTGTATTGGCACTTACTGAGAATTGTAGAGATTCTTTGACAAATGTAGAGAGATAATGTGCAAAGTCTAATACCCCCATTACATATGTCTGGTAAATGGTATGGCATTTATCACACTTTATAACGTCTGCAGAGTCAACGTTTATTGAGGTCAATAAATAACACCCAATTCATTTTTGGGGGGGGCGTAACATGTACGTTTTCTTTGCTTTCCGCACCAAAATTGTTTGCCTGTCTTACTAAATACTGAGCGTTTACCCCCCAATAATTATCGACACGTTGGAGCTGATGATATTTATTGCAAAACAAATAATTGTGATACTTGCTGTAAGAGGATTTGCCACACATATGGCAAATAAACATGCTGCTCGTAGTGAGGCAGATCAGCTCAGCATCATGTGACTCAGGGCAATAGCTCACGTAATCTCCCCCACGGCCCCCCAAAGTCTAGGTGGCACTGTACAAATACCGGGTTTTTGCAAAATGTGTATTAACAGGAAGTCACAAAAACTCCTTCATCAGTAAAGACAGGAGGTATTTTGTGAGCCATTAAGACTAACTGCAAATGCATGGATTGGGCCTGCAAGGGAGGACGGATCTCCAGACCTGCATGTGCTTTCCTTACACGAAACAGGCTAAAATTAAAATAAGAGTTTAAAAAAAATAGGGTTACATTACTTGCAATTTACAAATTAATAATATACCATACTAACAAAGTAATAAAAGTAGAAGATTTGGGGTCGAGGGAGACGGGAGGGGGGGAGGGGCAGGGGTAGAGGTGGGTTCATGCGGCAAACACAAGAAACCGCGTTGTTTTGCCCTGCGACGTAATGTACTGCGGGGTGATGTTCGGGCCAATGGGAAGCAATGCAATCGCGTTGCAAAGGGATGCAATGTCATTGGTCACGATGTAATGGAGGAAGCGATGTAATAGACGCGATGTTACAGCGTGCGATGTAGCTGACCCCGATGTAGCGTCATACATCCACGTGTGTCGGGCCAGGCAGGGGACGAGAAATTACTAAAACAATAATCGGGGTAGGTGGGGGACGGGCTGCTGGGCAATGTCTGGGTAGGCGGGGGTAGGGGAGGCCTAAATGCTCCCGGACAAGGTCGGGACGGGCTGCTAGTATATATATAATTGTTTTTTATTATGAAAGAGAAGTCCAGCAATTTCATACCTCCCTAATAAGGGTCAGTCACAATAATGTCCCATATCATAAGAGCGGTGGAAGCGGCATAGGAGACATAGACACAGGCACCCTGTGATGGAAGCACATTGGAGCTACCAACTGGTGCCCATGGAGTACACAAGTTGTTAGGGGTGCTCAGACACACAGCTCATGCCTTCGTACAGATGCCCTGTTGGCAGGCTTCACAGAGCTCCCTATGGTGGGGTGTCGTCCGGATTGTATTTTGTCTGGCGGGAGTTGCCTCATAGGGATACACCTCATGGTAGCAGTTCTTCTTAATTTTGGCCATCAGGATCAACAAAATGTCTTCAAATTTGTCCTCATTGAATTGTGGAGTATGGTATTTTTTGCTGTTGCACTCGAGGCACTGCTGGCGGAAGGGGCGCATGAGTACCTGCCCGCGTCCAGCCCTCTTGCGCAGCCGGTAGTGAAAAACGATGCAGGTCTTGGCAGAATTCCAGGAATGGGAGCAATCAGAGCAGATGAAGCTGCAGACGGGAAAAAAAACAACAGTTACAGAAAAATCTGCCATATTGCCAATAAAAATGCAAATATAGGTTCATTGCCAGTGGAGGGGAGACAGAATATAGTGGGGCAGAAATCCTTACATCAAAGCGAATGGAAATGCTCAAGGCTCAATAAAATGCTCAAAGAGGCGTAGCAACTCACACCTTCTGGTCTTTTATGCTACATTCTCAAACTGTCATTGGCACACTCAACATGCTTCCAGGGCTGTTCTTGAATCTGTTCTTGAGTGATGTTATTTTACTTAGGTTCTAAATGATGAAGGCAGACTGCTAAACACTACTTTATATAGGCAATGGACTAATACAACAAATAGAAGTAATCTTAAAAATTGCTGTTGTAGGTCTAGTGTATTTTTCTTCAAAACAGGACAACAGGAACTCATGAACACAAAAAACAGACTACAGGAATATCTCAATGGGCCAGCAAACCTGGATAGGCAATCATGAACACAAAAAACAGACTGCAGGAATATCCCCATGGGCCAGCAAACCTGGAGAGGCAATCATGAACACAAAAACCAGACTGCGGGAATATCCCCGTGGGCCAGCAAGCCAGGATTTGGGATCATGAACATAAAAAAAAGACTGCAGGAATATCCCCATGGGCCAGCAAACCTGGATAGGCAAGCATTAACACACAAAAAATAGACTGCAGGAATATCCCCATGGGCCAGCAAGCCAGGATTGGTCCACTCAGCTACTTTGAATGCCAGCTGGGTTGGCAGTGATTGCTTATGGTCAGCTGGCTTAATTAAATGTGCACTTTTTGAAAATTTAACATTTTAAATGTAGTTAAAGGTGCTACTTTGCGTCAGATTCTCTGTTTTAGTGTCCCGCCTCTTGTCCACACCTAGACTCAGAAGCGGATCCCATTGGCTGCCTTTACTTGGAGGCAAGTTAGAAGAAAGCCCTGCAGTGCGGACCATACTGATTATAGGTAAAGTATTTTGAGCACAGGGATCTGCAGAAAGAGGTCACCATAAGGGTGGGCTGGGTTGGAAACCAAGCTTGACCTCTTGCTCTCTCTATCCTCTCTCTTCTGCCCTCACTCGTATATTCCCTCTCTTTACATCTGTCCATTTTCTCTCTCATTCTCTCTCTCTCTTTTATGTATATATATATATACACAGAGTTCCAATCAATTCGACAAAACTGGCTAAGAGGAGGCAAAAACAAGCCCCCGGAGCGACAAGAAGAAGGAGAACCAGGAGAGCAGGGGGAGGTGGCAAAAGGAAGAGGAAGGGGGAAACCAAAACCCCAAACCCGGCCAAACCGCAAAACGAGGAAGTAAATAATATTGGACAGACAAAGGAGAATAACCTCACAGTGGTCAATCTCACAAACATATCTCTGACCAATGAACAACATGAACTCCTCAGCCTGGGGCTCACTTTCTGCCCTAATGCGGATCTTGAATTTACACAAACTAAAATCGATCTGTTCAAGTTTACTAGAAAGCTTAAATTGCATAAGCATTTTAAAATAAGACCTCATATCAAGGGATCGTCCAAACCTGGGCTCAGGTTAACAGCCACCGACACCTTGATTGGCAAAGACATGCCCTGTATTGAAGCAATGGAAGCTTTGAGGAGTGAAAATGAAGACATGGATAATTTGGACATGAATATGGCAGAGAGGGCAGCGGCCCAGGGCATTGAACAAGAAAGAGATGGTGGTCAGTTCAAGCCTCTCTCAACGTTTATCCCTCAATCTCCCTGGGATGCCATCGACGCTTTCTCAGAAGCCATGTTGATGGAGTTGGTAAAACATAGAAAGGTTTCCCATTCTATTACAAGTAATATCACTCAAACTCAAAAGAGAGCCTCACAGGAATTATTAAGCGACACAAAAACGATCATAAAACCTTCGGACAAGGGAGGTAATGTCGTCTTAATGACGAGAGAATATTATCATCAAGAAGCCATGAGGCAACTCTCTGACACAAAGTATTACATAATCACCACTAGAGAACTATATGAATTGAGTGTCAGGGAGTATGATAACTTGATTTTAAAGTGGTATAACCTTTCAATGCTTGACAAGGATGAACATATCTTCCTACGTAGTAGCAACCCGATGGTGCCTACGTTTTACCACCTGCCCAAATTACATAAGAACAATATCACTCCACCTGGCCGACCGATTGTGGCATCTATCGGGGGGCTAACAGAGAACATGTCTAAATTTGTGGACAATTACATCTTCCCCTTGGTTTTGACACTTGATTCTTATGTTCAAGACACCAAAGATTTTTTGAGTAAAGTGGACATCATGGACTGGCAATATGATTATCTATTCCTTGTGATGGATATTACCAGTCTATACACCATCATTGAGCACCAACATGGACTGACTGCTGTTGAATACTATCTTAACAAACGTCCAATTCGTTTTGCGCAGCACAATATCATGCTAATGGAATTTGTGCAATTCTGTTTAACAAACAATATATTTTTGTTTGAGGATAGTTTGTATCGGCAGACCTCTGGGACAGCTATGGGCACCTGCTTCGCTCCCAGCTACGCGAACTTGTTCGTTGGCTGGTGGGAGGAGCGGGTGCCCAGAAGCTATCAAGAAGGCGGTGAAAGCGGGAAAGTGGTACACTGGTACCGCTACATTGATGACTTGTTCATCGTGTGGCAGGGGACTGAGGATATGGCCAAGAAATACGTCCATTCCCTCAATGATAACATCTATAATGTACACCTGTCTGGGACTATTAGTGGGGTGGCAGCCAACTATTTGGACCTACGGGTGTACATTGAGGATGGCCATATCCAAACCTCTTTGTATCGCAAAGAGACAGCAGGAAATTCTATTCTATTTGCCAAAAGTGCCCATCCACCTAAACTCATTAAGAGTATCCCGTATGGGGAACTGTTAAGAATAAGAAGAAACAGTACCCAAGATAAAGATTTCGAGGCGGCTGCCTCGGAATGCTTATCCCGCTTCCGTCTCAGAGGATATGATGAACCACTTTTATCAAACACTCTGAAGAAAGTGAGAATGATCTCGAGAAAGGACTTACTCGATAAGAAATTGGGTGGGATGGATACGAATACCAGGAATGTCTTCAGAATGATTACTCCTTACTCTGCGGGTGCCGAGAGACTTAGAAGCTTGATGCGTAAGAACTGGCACATCTTGCTCACAGATGACGTACTAAGAGAGGATTTACCGCCGCACCCATTAGTGACCTTTAGCAAGGCTAGGTCTTTGGGGGATTTGTTAGTACATAGTCATCTTGAACCTCTACCCACTCAGACTAACACCTTAAAAACAATGAGTGGTTTTTTCCCATGTGGGAAATGTAAGGCGTGCAGCAATAGCCGTAGGGTTTTGCAATATGATATTCCTGATGCTGGTAGGACTAGAAAGATCCAAAAATTCATTACCTGTAGCACCACCTATGCCGTGTATTGTCTGATATGCCCATGCGGTCTAAGATATATTGGGAGTACCATCAACCAACTTAAATTGAGAGTGCTAGAACATCAGAGGGCTATCGACAAAGTTGACCCCGCGTACCCAGTAGCACGGCATTTTGCCGAATATCATAACAGGAATAGGACAAAACTACGCTACTTTGGGCTAGATTATGTTCCATACAATCCACGGGGTGGGGACAGACTGAGAAGGCTTAGACGCCTGGAATCCAGGTATATCATCGACCTGTCCACTAAGTTCCCTAAGGGTATGAACAGCGGAGAAGAAATGGTGGTACATCTGGGCAAATGAAGGGTAGTAATAAGAACATGAAGATATTAGTGTTTGATATCCTATTAGATCAGGATACCTATCTTTTACATTATTTTACAATACTTAAAAGCAATGTTTATGAATATATGTATATACTGTATATAATGTATAGATTTATCAGCTGTATCTTCCTCTCACGATGATCACCTACTTCTATATACAGTACAACCATCATTGAATTATTATTGTATATATCCCATATCTGGAATCTTGCAACTCTCACTTTCTGTGTCGTAATAGAATAAGTATATATTTAGCTTTCATAGTCCACTGCCCCACTTCACATCATGATATGATGAATTTATGGATATGCTTATAACAGCGTTTGTGTAGTGGCGAGCAGTTTGTATATAATATCCCGTGTGTGTTTTCTGCTGGACGGACGTCTGGCTGTTTGCTGTGTTGTTAGGTTTTTCCTTTTTCGTCATCCCTTTTCATTAATTAATTTCGAATAATTGACTGTTTAGGATGAGGTCATTGCGACAATTATGAATTGCCGTTGTATGAGATGCGCTGAACCCATTTATGCACTTATATATTTTTCTTAGCATAGTAATGTATGTTGTCATGATGTCTGTTTATTTTTACTATACAAGGGACTTTTGCCGATCCACGGCCTCATCACTTTTTCTATAATTAGAAGAGATTGTTGAATTTCTGCCCATTGTTAATGAAGATTTATCCAATCCATGGATTAATTCTGCAGTGGTTCTGAGGTTAGGAAACCATTCCAAGATGGTGTTCTATGTAACGCTGGAAGGGCTGGTCCCTTGTCGATGTATATCAATAATCACATGCCCTTATTTAAATGAGTATGCTGGGAAATGGGTTGTGACACCGACGAAGGCTTCTGCCGAAACGTTTGTTTTGCTGTAATAAACTGCACGTTGTATGAGTAACCTCCCGGAGTGCTGCTCTTCTTTTCCTGAAACGGAGAAGTGTTTGAGAGTTTTATATATATGTATATATATATATATATATATATGTGTGTGTGTGTGTGTGTGAGTGTGTGTGTGTGTGAAGAGAGAGAGAGAGGCCCTTCTCTTACTCTCTCTTTCTGCCTCCTTCTCTCTCATTCTCTCTCTCTTTTGTGTGTGTGTGTGTGTGTGTGTGTGCACGCGTGCGTGCATGTGTGCGTGCGTGTGTGTGTGTGTGTGAGTGAGGAGAGAGAGAGAGCCCCTTCTCTTACTCTCTCTTTCACCCTTCTCTTTCAGTCTCCTGATGCCCCCACACTGCCTGCTGCATTGCAACTCAGGGAGCTCGAGGAAGTGGGAGAGGCTCTATCAGAGCCCTGGGGCTTCAGAAACTGGCTTCCAATGTCTCCAGCCCCCATGGAAATGAGCCAGAGAATGAATGACCAGTCTGGCCCTCTTGAGAGGTCATCACATTGCAACCTCCACCCAGCTTCAAGCAGCATCAGGGTCTGGAAGCCTTAACCTCATCGCCGCGGGGCTAATTCCCCCGTGGTGAGGGGGAGGGGGGCCGCGCGCGGCGCCGCGGTGCTGATGACGAGCTTGGCTAGTCATGCAGCACTGTGGCGCTGTGCTGATGACGAGCTGAGCTCAGTGCAGCGGGGTATTTATCCCCGCGTGGGCGTTCCGCGGAGGCCATGACGAGCTCACAGCACAGCGTCACCGTGCTCTCGTCATCAGCACGCGAAGGGTTAAAGAGGGCCTTATGTTATGTGCCAAGAAAGGCAAGTAGGGATGTGAGCAATCCAGCTGCACTGGCACCGCAAGCAAATATTTTTTATTTTACAATTTTTCTATAGTGCCACTGTACCAGATGGGTGTCAGTGCACTTTACAGCCAGACAACTGGGGAGAGAAATGCCTCTGATTACAATTAACAGGAATTAATTAGCAGATAGGAGGGTGTCTAGAAGAGGACAGCAATTGCAGCAGGGCATAAGTAAGAGCATCAGAGCTGGTATTACAGGGAGGGGGTGATTTGGGTGAGATTTGACTCATGGAAGGAAAGTGGAGCAGGGTGAGATGGGCTGGGAGGGAGCAAGGAAGAAGTGGATGCAAGGAATTGTGGGAGGTCGGTAAGCAGATGAGGGCTAGGAGCGGGTGGTTGTCAAGCCCAAGTAATGTTAGAAAATGAAAGTTTTAATTTTTTTTTTAATTGAGGTATTTTTCACATCTTCTTTCTTCTGTTAGGGAGTTATAGGGGGGAAAGGATTTGATCCAGAGAAGGCCAAAGAGATGATTGCATTTTTTTTTTGTTTCTTCACCTTCAATCTAAGGGCTCAATTAAAATTAAGCAATGTTTGACACACCTAGGGGCGTGACATGGGTGTTGCTGTGGGTGTTCCCACGCAACACCCATGTCCACTAATGCATTTCCAGATTTACGAGAAATCGTAAATCTGGAAATGCATTAGAATGCTACGCCACCCCAGGGGTGGTGTAGCAAGGGGCAACGAGGAGAAATGTTTTCCTTTCTCCTTGTTTTTTATCCTCTTTCACTGCGTGCTGCATTCTACAGCACACATTGGAAAAGGAAATCACCTCAATTGATAGTTTTTGTGCGGGAGGGTGCCCCTTCTTGCACAAAAACAATCTCCCCACTACGCAGGCATCCTTGCACCATGGTCTAAGGGTGCCTACGCCGGCGCATGGCAGCAGTTTGTGCACCAGTGCAGGGGGAAGCACAGAGATGCGACATATTGTTGTAAATATGTTGCATCCCTGTGCTTCGAAACGAATGCAGCGCGTGCAGTAAAATGGCTTGCGACACCGCGCTGTGTTTGTTTCTTGTAGATCTGCCCCCCCGGTATTTATCGGGTACGGTAAAGACCACATCATTGGATTGTTCTCTCCGATAAATTTCAGCCGACATTTAATGGGAGTAAGTGGCCAGGTAATGCTTATTTTGATGCAGAAAGCGCTAAATTCCTCAAGTTACATCACATTTTTACGGCAAATCTTGTAATAGGCGCTATTTATTGCACTTGTTAAATTCCGAAACCTGTGGCAATGGTTCTTAAGAGGTGCGGTAAACAGCACCCCATAATCCGGGGCTCTGGTAGACTAAGCCCCGCTGTATCTTTGCTCCTGAGATGATTGGTCTTTCCAGACATGTTTGTAGCAGACCATGGGGCATATTATCAAGGGGGGCGATAGGCACTTTTCGCCGGTTTAGCGGCGAAAATTCTATCGCCCTATTATCAAGCTGTCGCTAACAGCAGTTAGCGACAGCTTGAAGGCTATAGCGAGCGGTTTGGGGTCCGCTTTGCATGTCAGCGAAATTTATCGCTAATGACATGCAAAGTGGGCGTACCCAATCCGTTAGCAACTGAAAGCAGTCGATAATGTCGCTATCGCCTATTCACAAGGCTGGCATAGCGATGGAATTATTCCCGCTATCGCCAAAAACGCCTGCTCTGATCAGTTCTTAGCAATGTTATCCAATGGGAGGTGGATAACATGGCTAAGAGCATTCCGTCGCTAATGCGAGAATATCGCTGTATTCTCAGCGATATTCTCGCATTACGCCACTATCGCTGGATATTTTAGCGCTATGGAGAAAAACATTGCTAATAGCATGCTTTCTCCGCTAAAAAATATTCCGCAATAAAAAAAAGTCGCTAAGCGCATTTAGCGATAAATTTCGCAAGTTGTTGGTAATATGCCCCCATAAATCTACGCTTGTGCCTGTGTGGATGCTTTGAGGTGAGGCAGGACAGATTTCTAGATCTGGGTTTCAAGGGGGAGTCAGTGAGTTATGTCAGGGCTCCAGTGAGGTAGTAACATTTTGAGGTGTCCCATCCTAATCTGGCTGCAGAAAGAAGGGTCGACGTGAGAGAGGGCATGGATTTGGGAACTGCCAAAAGGCTGCTGTTTCCACCATCATTTTCCTTAGATTACCAGAGGTTCGACCATCGAGGGTCATTAGTTTGTGACAAGAATGTTTTTTTAGATTTGTTTTACACAGATTGATGTGGCTCCTGCTGTCTTTACAGTTTGGTTGTTCTTGGAAGTTACTTAAGATGATTTGCTTGGCCAGAACCCAAGTGGCTGTATCTGATTGGAAGAGGTAAGATTAAACCTATCTTTCTGTAGCGCACTCATTCACTCACTGTTGAATGATAGTGTCCAAGATGAATAATTCAGTTATTTTAGGGTTCAGTCCAGGAACATTAGGTGACTTCCGGATTCTACTGTTTGCAGGCAGACCTCTGGAGTGAGAGCATCTTGGAGGGAGGTAGTTTCCTGGGTGTTTCTTTCACCATCTTCCTCCATCGGATTTCTCTTTGGCTCCACGCACAATTCCAACAACACAGGGACAAGTGTTAAAACCTCTAAACTCTGCAGGTGATTGGGGTTGGGTTAGAGGCGGCATTACCCATATTGCCCAAGTTTTTTTTATGTGTATTTTTGTAGCCCTGAAGAAGTCCCTGGATGGGACGAAACGCGTTGGCGGTTTCAAAAGTTTTTATGATGAAAAATAAAGGATGAACTGGAACATAACATCGACTCGTCTTTGAAATAATTCTGCATCTTTGATTATTCAAATTGCTATATTGTGTGTACAAAGTGTACTGGGCTATCTTATTTGTGTACATTTGGGTAAGCTGTTTTTGACCAGCTTCCTAAACCTTGGGGGTATAGGGAATTGTGCCTCCAGCCCTTGTTTGCACCTTTTTTGTTTCTTTGCCATTGAAAAGGGAATTTAGGACTTGTGCGGGTTTTAACCCCTCCCATGCTCGTGACGGAACCTTTCCGTCACGAGCCTCGGGTGGGCTGTGCTGGTGACGGAACGGTTCCGTCACGGCCCCGCCGCCGCGCCTGCGTGGCGCTGATTTCGCGCCTGCGCGTTCTATTGAGCGAGCGGGCCGTGACGGAATTGTTCCGTCACAAGCACAGCTCACACGCGTACCGTGACGGAGCGGTTCCGTCACGAGCACGGGACCGCCGCGCCGCCACCCCGCCCCCTTAGCACTGCGGAAGAATAGCCGCCGCAGCGAAGGAGTTAATGCTTTTAATTCCCATTCGTGCATATTCACCATATTGACCAAGTGCTTGTGCTTTGCAGGAACAAGGTCTGGCAACTGATTATCCTTTGATACCCTGGCAAATCTCAAGCATCTGGGTTGGCCTCTGGTTGTCACTAGTATAAAATACCGCTGGTAAACCAAAAAGAATAAGTACATTTATTGGGGGGAAAAGGCTGTAAAAGAAGCAAAACATGGGGTAAAATATGGATTCTACATGTTATGCCTCCTTTGCAAGTTAAAACTTGAAACACAAGCGGGCATATTATCAAGGGCAGTATCACCACTTTAGCGGCACTTTTTGCAGCTAAAGCGGCGATATTTTTATCGCCCTATTTACAAGGCGTCGCTAACATGCATTAGCACATGTTAGCAACCAATTTTGTAATGCTTCTCATGCCAGCAGTAAACATCGCTAATGAGATGCAAAGTAGGCATTCCCTCAAAAATACAACATGAAAGAGGGCGGTAACACAACAGAGTTGCATTAACAAGGCGGCCCGGTCTTGCGAAGCGATATTAAAAGTCCTGCTAACTGCAGTTATCGCCGGATCCTAATGTCTGGTTAAAACCTGACTTAAGCATGTTTTGTATGGGAGGTGGATTGACAGGTTAAGTCCACACTCCCATATTAACAAGCTTTTCATTAGCGCTGTGAAATCATTGCTTGATTTCACACGCTAATGATGATTATCGCCATCTATCGCTGGTTTGTACATCGCCTGTGAGCTAAGCGTTGCTAATACGCCGCCCAGCGATAGTCGGCGATAATCAAATCCGCGCTAAGCGCGATTTACGATATTCAATGCATGCCGTTCATAATATGCCCCAAGGTCTTTACCACATGGTATATACTTCACCCAGGGTGGTGGTAGCCGGAGCGGCCGCTAGAGAATTGTAGTGGTGGGGCAGGGGTGGAGGGGAATTACAAAAAAAATAAACAAAACTAATGCCCACTTACCTGCCAGTCGCCACCTCTCCTCTGTTCACTTCTGTAGTCTCCAGGAAGCACACAGACCTCCAGACTTCCCTAGCCAATCACAATGCTGCTGTCACCAACATGACAGAAGTGTTGTGATTGGTCAGAGCGCCGTGGTCCGGCGTTCAGACAGGGAGTGGGAGCCTGTGCCTGTTCTCCACCCGGCCTTGCAATACAGCCGGGTGGAGAACATGCAAAGTGCAAATGGCGGTTTGGCCCACCCTAGACAGACGGCCAAACAGCCACACCCACTTATGGTTCAGTTACCACTCTTCCTACCTATGAGGACAGCCAAGCCCCGCTCTATCCCGGATGGGTCTCCGTGCAAAAAATAAAATTATAATAACATAAGGTTATTAACGTTGTGCTATTATCATTTTATTTTTCCTTTGAACATAGTGGGGCACCGTTCCTCCGCCTTAGCAGAGGAGCCGCCACTGAGCGGTAGTAACCACACATGATAAAAACCTCATTCTATTCCATTTATCTTGTAATGGCAGCAACTGTTCCTCATTAATGAATACAACATTGCAGTCCCTGTGCTAACAGACTGTATTAAAATGTTGAGGGGGATATGTAAAAGTAAGTGGCATAGAGAGGCGTTCACCTTCTTGGCTTAACGCCTCTCTCCGCCACTTCTGAAACGCAAGACTGCACCCTATTTACAAGAATGTGGTGCAGCCTTGCGTTTTCCCCTGCGATGGCGCTAAGTTTAGCAACTTAGCGCCAATGCAGGCACCCTTGCACCAGAGTGCAAGGGTGTCTGCGTGCAGGGGAGGATTGTTTATGTGTAGGAAGGTGTCAATTCCTAGACATAAACAATCCTGAAATGGCATTCTGTCACTTTCATGTGTGCTGCTTCATGCAGCACGCAGGAAAGTGACAATATGGCAATTAAAAAAAAGGTTTGGTTATGTACAAGAAGGGACACCTTCCTGTACATAAAAAAAACAAAGGCATTTTGCTTTTTCCGTGTGTGCTGCACAAGGCAGCACACATTGAAAAAGCAAAAAGGGGGAGAAATAATTCATTTCTCCTCTTTTCGCCATCTTAAGAGCAGTTTTTTCCTGGTCTTAATGTTGGCGCTGCCTCCTATGTATGCCACCCTTGTACAGAGGGGGCAGCGTCAAAATGAATGGGTGTTGCAGTGGAACGCCCACCGCAACATCCACTGCACACCCTTTTCACGCTGACCATAGCGTGACAGGGGGCCTTATGTACAATGCAGCGTTACGCCACGTTAAGTGGCTTAACGCTGCCTTGTACATAAGGCACAGCCCCTATCGCCACCACAACGTCACTCTAGGTGACGCTGTGGTGGTGATAGAGACTTCTACATATGCCCCGGAGTTGTGTGGTAATTATCACACCCTCACAGTTTTCCCATCATGAATTTTGTCAGGTCAAAACTGCCCAAATTGATCAAGGGACAAAACCCATAAGAAAAGGAAAAACATGTAGATTTAGCTTGTTAAATACCTATTGTGCATGTTATGCCTCATTTGAAGTTGAGAAGTCAGAATAACGTATTTGCCACATGTGTGAAATACCTCAGTCTGAATGAATGTTATTTGTCCCACTTGGTAAATACCACGCCTAATTTCACCCATTTTGCATTGAAGGTCTGAACCTTTTTTAGTGGCTTGGGTGGTAAACATTTTAATGTCTAAAATCATCGTTACTTGGAGGAGTTTTCATCCGAATGGAGCTAGATTAACCAGCCCTATTGGAATTACAAATCCTATAGGAACAGCTGGGACCTCCTGTTCCTCATGTGGACACCCCTCCTGCTGAAATGGTGGGTTTCTACAACTGAGGGCAGTTGCTGACCAGCCCAATCGCTGTTCACTCCCTTTCACGCTGCATGTCACAAATGGTGCACGGGTACCCCTCCATCTTGCGAGTTTATCGATCAATCGAGGGTTTATAAAGCACAGCAAATCACCCGTGAGGGTCTCAAGGCGCTGGAGTTGCTAACTGCTTCGTGGTGATCTGTTCATTCAGCCGCAATGAGGGAAAAACAAGGAGAAAGCAGTAAAAACGAGGTAAAAAAGGGAGAAGGGACCCAGGAAAAACGGGGGAAGAAGCGGGGAGAAAGCAATGAAAACAAGGGAAAAGCAAGGAGAAAGGATTCAGGAATCTGGGATAAAGCAAGTATAAGGCGGTGAAAATGAGGAAAAAACAAGGAGAAGGTATTAAAAAAACAAGGGGAAAAACAAGGAGAAGACAGGAGCAAGAGTGATGCAGCAACGCGGGGAGAGCTGGGCCTCTGGTTGATAAAGGAATGGGGTGTTGTGTCCAAGAACTGGATCCACAGAGGCTAGAATGGAGCTGAAGGGAGCCCTCTGTGCTGAATGTACTGAGGTGAGCTACCTGTGGCAAGCCAGGCCACGCCCCGCAAGAATGCACCTCTATTCAAAAGGAGACCAGGGGTGTGCACCAGCTCAAACCTGTCCAGGCACGGCCCGTGCGGGGCGTTATAGCGGGGCGGTGACGTCAGGCGGGGGAGGTTCAGGGTGGGGGGGGTTGTAAAATGCGGAATATAGACCATTACAGATAAGTACCGAAAAAAAAAAAAATTGTTGCCCGCGCTGCATCACATTTGGCGATGCATATGAAAACTACGGAACTTGAAAAATAAAGACATCACTGAAGATACTTTTTGTGAACATATATCATTGTGAATTGAAGCTATTGTTCTTGCTTTATATTAAGATTACGCTCCTTCCTAAATTGTTTTGTTTGTTGAGTGGCAGAGAGGTTAGGCGGTGCCTTGGTGGGAGGTTGAGCGTAACATCATTAGAATTGTACTACATTGCCTAGAAAGTGCGACCATTTGGTATCCCCATTATCGCCAATTTCGGGTTTGTTAAATGTAAATTATTAGTTTAATAATCAATTATGTTAATTGTGTAAATCATTTTTTGTTACATTTTATAAGTGTGGAGTGTGTTTTGTGGGGGTATATTGTGGGAAGTACATTCATTATAATTCATTCATAATTAATGAAAATTAGTTTGTTGCTGAAAATTTATATTAATAGTGTAAATAATGTTTTAGGTGCAGGCTGTGAGTTTTGTGGTGGTATAGGGTGGGAAGAAACTAAACTAAATGTATAAAATAAATCGTGTTTTTTAATAAATCATTTGTTAATAAAAATATTTATTTATATGAAAATGTTTTTGTATTTAATTTATAATAATATTTCTAGGTATTTGTGATATGTATTTAACATTGTAATATGTTTTTATTTTTTAAAATGTTTAACATTAAATATTTTTGTACTTTATTTTTCAACATATGTATATTTTTTTATTTACTTTGTCTTTATAATAATTTTATGTTCTTGAAGATATTTTGTTTGTTTTTAATGTTGAACTGACTGGAGTGGGAATAGTAAATTTGACTCCTCCATTATCCAACACTTTTCCTACTGTTGCATTTATTGAAGTGGGAATAGTACATTTTACCCCTCCGCTTTCCAACACTTTCCCTTCTGTTGTGCTGACGGGAGTGGGAATAATAAATTGTATCCCTCCACTATACAACACTTTCAATACTGTTGTACTTATTGGAGTGGCAATAGTACATCTTACTCCTCTGCTATACAACATTTTCCGTACTGTTACAATCATTGAAGTGGGAATAGTTCATTTTACCCCTCCGCAAGCTAACACTTACTCTACTGTTGTACTGGCTGGAATGGGTCCAATATATATTACCTATGCGCAACCTAACACTTTTACTGCTGTTGCATTTATTGGAGGGAAATTTGTACATTTTAACCAGTTTTATTATTTTTGCATTGTGTGACTTGGGACAAGTAGATTTTTTATATATTTATTTTAATAGTTTGCGTTGTTTGGTATAAATTGTAGTGGGAAAAGTATACGTATTACATTTTATATTTAATAATTTATTTTATGCTGTTATAATTCAGAATATTATGATTGTGTTTATTAAAAATTATAATAGTTGTACTGATTAATATTTTTAATGTGTAAAATAAATTTTACTAAATGTAAAGAATTTTAAGTTGTTTATTTTTTTAGTTAATTAGATCAGCTTGTTTTTTTAAAGATTTCATGTTAATGTTTTATATATATATATATATACATAAATATATATATATATAAATGTATATATAATTATTTATTTATTTTTATATTATTTGTAAATTATAATACAAATGAAAAGTATTAGTTTAATAGCTTTTTTGTAAGTAGATATATGTAAATATATATTAATTCTTATATATGTGTGTAACTTTGTAAATTTACATTTATTTGTAATATTTTTTAAGATATATGTAAAATACTTTTATTTTTTTAATTAATGTTACTATTTAATATATTTCTTATTTATTATTTTATATATATTTAAAAAACGATGTTTCATAAACTATATCAATGACATTGATATATTTTTTCACGTTATTTTTATGCCTACCATTATGAAGTTGTGATGACTATATAATTGCCCTTAATGTTTTGGCCGCGATATTTTTGTATCTCAGTATTTACAGGGACGATATTCTGTCAGTGAACCGTCACAGACACGCCAGCTGATGCTAGAGGCCTGTAACCTATACTTAAACGTGTTCTCCAAGGGTTGCGCATTATTCTTCGGTTCCACAGTCAACCTCCATCTTTTCTAGGGGCGTGGCCTGTGCAATAATGAACTTTGCATGAATAAATAAAGAGCAGACACAAAATGGGAGCAGCTGTGTGTACATTTATTCAATGGCAACACAAACAAGAACAAGGAAGAAATGCCATTTATTCGGGTTTAACATTAACTCGCTTTTATAGCACCTGAAAAGTTGTTGATTTGCATGTTTTGTTGATCTTGAATAAACATAATAAAACTCACGAGGACGCAGTGTTCGGTTTATTTATATCACCTGCTCCCTTTGCAAAGAATTGTCATATCTGTAATATCTAATGGATAAGGGTGCCTTAATGATGGCTGCACACAGTGTAAAATGATTATTA
Source organism: Lissotriton helveticus (assembly GCF_964261635.1). Lineage (NCBI taxonomy): Eukaryota > Metazoa > Chordata > Amphibia > Caudata > Salamandridae > Lissotriton > Lissotriton helveticus. The sequence goes on from NC_136072.1 coordinate 28,278,221, forward strand.
AAGGTCAGTCACTGAATCTGTTGTTAGGTTTAGCTTTAGTTTCACTCATGACAAACCTACTGTAACTGAAGAAAGACTACACCAGGGGCAGAATGAGCAGAGAGTAGTTTTCTTTGCTTTCTGATTGGTTGTTTACAATGTGAGTTTCTGATTGGTGGGATTGGATGTTTAAGGTGGATAGGACCAAGTGAAGAATGTTCACATTATGAGGTGGCTGGTCAAGAAAATCCACACCCTAATGAGTTCTGACCAAAATGGCTTCATGCCTGGCAGAAGTACCAGGCACTGACTTTGTAGGTTTCGTGTAGTATTTTATAAAAACTCATTGATTGGTGGCTTTATGCAAAGTCGACTTTGAAACCATACACTGGCCCTCCATGTTTGAAGTACTAGAGAGGATGTGGCCTAGTCAACAATTTCACAGGTGTGTGAAGGCCCTTTACTCTGCCTCAGGGGCCCCCGTTCATGTCAAAAGTGCTTTCTCGGCCCCCTTCTAGATAGGCAGCGTCACGTGCCTGGGACACCCACTCTTCCCACTATTCTTTGCCCTAGTCGTTGAGCCCCCGCAGAGTGGACCAGGTGTGATGCAGTTCTTTGGGGGTGTCGGGATCTCTCTGTATACAGATGACCTTCTCCACTTCATGCAGCAGCCCAAAATCTCCATTCCAAGAATTTTCCATATGCCAAAAGTCTACGGGAATGCATCGTACCCAGCGGCGGCCCATCCTAATGGGCTGAGGGGCCACGCCCCCTCACCTGTTCCCCAAAAAGAAGAGCGTCTGCCAGGCTGAGCAAAGGCACGCTTTTTTTCAGTTCAGACACCCATGAGCTAGACATGCCGAGGGTCGGACTGGGAACCGAAACCGGCCCTGGCAAACGGCTCAGAGGGGGTGCGACCGAGCTGTTTGCTACGGCCGTTTTTGGACGATTTTGTTACAAGGAGCCGATATTGCCAGCCCCCTGTAACAAAAACGGCCCCCCACCCTAGCGCCCCTCCGGGGAAATGGCTGGTGCCCGCTGCGGCCAGTCCGGCCCTGGACATGCCTAAATGTGCAGGCTCCAGGCTGCCTGAGCTAAACTTTGGCTGAAGAAGTCACAGCTCAATCAGGCATGACCTCTTCCGCCTGGTTAAGCACCTCAAGACCCTTGTCCTTGTGACTAGGCGGGGCGTCAATAATTGCCTCGGACCTGGGAGCTGGTATTCTAATCCCTGAAATGCCTAGGGCTGTGTCAATCACTGACACCTATTCACAGAGTGTGGTGGGTTGAGCAGTCTCAATGACCCCATCCCAATCCGTGACGAGTGAGAGACTGCTGCCTTCCCTCATTTGTTGATCTAAGGTCAGCCAGTGAAGGAAGGCAGCTGTCCCAGCCATCCTGGGACCTCTGAGGCAGAGCGGTGCGGGTAAGTGTGATTTTATTTTCAATGTTTGGTGCTTGTGTGAATATTTGGGAGTGAGTGAAGAGAATTGGTGTGAGTTTTTGCAATCGTGTGTGAATGCATGGATGTGAGTTAGTGTTTTTGTGTGCGTTTGTGCTCCAGGGTAAGCTGGGACAACCAACTTATATAGCACTGGTAGAGGACCCTCCACAATATGCCTATATCTCGAAATTAAAATTGGCCCAACCCACCTCAGATTTCTTGACATGAGGATCACGTTCGACCATGGACTAGTCTGGAGACTCAATATTGCCCCGTTGCATATTAGGAGATAGCGGGAACTCCGCAACTGGGCCAAGCTCCAATTAACCATCATGGGTCAAGATGCCTTCTTCAAGATGGTAGCCCTGACCCATATCTAGTTCAATAAACAAAACTACCCCTATTCTCTTCTCCTACATTTCTTTCAGGAACAACACTATTTATTAGCACATTTTTTGTGGGCGGGGTAACCCGCATGAATAATTTGCTACATGTGCACAGACTATGTCTGACGATGGGCTGGGGATCCCTAACCTTCAATTTAAGTATTGGACCTCCCAACCTATTTCGTTGAATGATTGCCTCTTTTGCAACAGGGTGGACACAGCGGTACACCAGGAGCTATCCATACTGAAACCGTATGACCTTTACTCCCCTCTGTACGGAGCTCAGGCCCTGCACACGCTACCCACAATCTCTAGGATCACAACACACTGCCAGAAAGCAGCAATCAAATACCTAGGCTGGCAGGGCTGGGTGACCGCGGAGACCCCCTTAGTCGCATCACACACTTCTCGGACACAGGGACTCCAAGCATTGGATATCATTGGTATCTTCAAGATCGGAGACTTCTGGCCGACCTTATGAAATCCTTTGAACAGTTAACAGTTGACCTTGCAATTCATGACAGTCAATTCTTTAGGTATTTACAGCTTAGGTCCGCCCTAGCAGCCATATGCCGAGCTGTGTGCGGTGCCTGGTGTCCGGTCCTGTTCTGGATAAGTTACTTGTCACAGCGCTTGAAAGCATAACACTCTGCATAAAAGACAGCGTCGGGCATAAGGTTGTTCACTCCTTGTTATTAATTCCTCAACTCTTATACATGGCCTACTGATGTGGAGGTACTCTCCACAAGTCCTCTTCTCTCTGTCTACTCAGATAGTGTGAGGGAAACCAATGCTTCCCGTCTCCTCCCAGGAAGTTCCTGGTGTCCCATTTCTGTCCGGGCAAGCTAGACCGCTGACCTACTTATTTAACAATGTCCTTTCCTAGAGGACATGACACCTGGGTTCCACTTCTTGGAGGCAAATATCACAATGAAACAAGTCGTGTGGAGGGGGATATCATGGATATAGAGGTCCTTGATCGTTAACTCTACTGACCCATTCTTGTATCTCAGAGAAAAATGGGGAGCCTTTGAGGATGACGATCGGACCGAAGCAAAAATGGACCCCAGATTCCCGACTATTTCTGTTATACTCGAACTTGACCAATTAAGATACTTACACCGTGCATACTTTTATCCCCATGGATGTGGAAAATAAGCAGAGCTATTACAGCCGCATGCTGACATTGTAAGAACACGGAGGGCACATTCCCGCACGTCATATGGGGTTGTCAAGTCATTACCACATACTGGACCAAAACACACACATACACCGAGGGCACAGTAGGTCACAACCTTTCTCTAGACCCTAGGGTTTCTTTGTTGGGAATCACGGATGGTTGGGGGCTCGTCAATTCTTTCACCTATTTAAAAAAATTTGATCCTAGGTTAGCAGAGACAGATCTGAAAGGCGGCCATCTTGGATAGGGCATTCAATAGTCTGCATAATGAGTATCTAGTGAGACTTACACACATAATTGAAACCCAAAACTCACACCAAGAGTGAAGGATGCAAGATCTGACAGTCTTTTAGAGCCACAACTATTTGGAAAAGAAGCCACAACCAGCAGACAAAAGACCACATTCCTACTAACCCAACAGCAGCAAGAGGCCAAGGAGTTACTGAACATTGCGGTGCATACAAACTGCCCTATATATCATAAAATAATATATTATGCCATTGTGTGATTGGTGGTGAATGCCCCCTGGAGGTTGAGTCATCCACTGGTGCACGTTGGCCACTGCCAGTTTCTGCAATGAGAACCTTGTTGTCATTTCACATGTCTGGGGTTCTCATACAAGCCTTTCTGTTCACTAACATGGAACAGTAAGCGCCAGGAAGCTTACGGTGACAGAGCGCTATACAAAATTCCCTTAAGATAAGATAAGATAAGACCAGTGCTTATTTGAAACAAATTACCAATTTCAATATATGTGTTAGTGTTTCTATGGAGCTGCAAAATCTAGTTGGAAATCTGAGGAGTGAAATACAAAGCAATAGTACTGAGAAAGGAACTATGTCTGAGAAAGGGACGGTACAACAGTTTCAGTGTCAGCAGTTGCAACTGGCTGCCGTCACGTGGACCGCAACCTCCTAAGACCATCTTTGGGCCTTGGCACTTATATTTTTTGCAAACTAAACACCGTTCACCACAATAAGAGTTAATATCACCTATCTTACTGATACCCATTTTTCAACCTCAAGTGAATGGGAGTTGGAATCAGCCCCGTTGGATTCATTGCGGTATCCAGCAGGGTTGGGGATGCTCACCACAGTTTAACATATTTACCTGCCCTTAGATGCCTTCTCAAACACCTTCCACCCTTCCTTCTGCTTCTCTTGCGCCAGCTCGTTAGTGATGCTATAGTTTAATTGGAGACGCCATGTGTCTCCATGCTCCTCTTCCAGCTCCTCCTCCTAATTTCATTGAACAGGTCAATCCAGGCGTTCCCTGATTCGGGCCGAGACATGTCCTTCAAAGAAAAGGAACCAATGAAAATCTTATTCAGTAACATTTTGGCTCTGACAGAAATTCTACGAATACATATTATTGACTTTTCAGGTGACTTCCACCATCATATACAAAATTCTATTCTTCTTTGTTGTAGCATATTTTCACATTGAACTGTTTGCAGTGAGACTAAGGCTCTCATTACTAGAATCGGGATGTATGACGGTACAACACGTACCGTTACAACGCGTACCTTTACGACGCAGGTTTAACGACTTGCGTTGGGGGGCGCTGGATAGTGAATAGTTTAATTTACTATTCAAAATCCAGTCCCCGTGGATAGTAGGGAAGGTGTTGGATACTAAATGAAACTATCCCCTATCCTAGAGCGCCCTCCAGCGAGAGTCGTTGTAATGACTTTCGTTGTAAATCCTGCGTTGTAACGGTACCGCGTTGTAACGGTTCCGTTGTAAAGGATGTTTCCCCTAGTATCGCAGTAATGAACGCCTAATTAGAAATCTTACACAAAGTTTATTTTTGTAATCTGGATCTAAAATCAATTGAGTTCTACACAAAATATTTACAATTCTCTTTTACTGTAAAACGTTCTTATTTTTCTGTTTATAGTTTTCTGTTGTGCCAGTGGGATTACTGTTCTCTACATTAAGCAGGGGTCGGTGGAACTAGCAGAATTGTACTCCATGAAATTCTGCAGAGTCACGTGAAACTACCATGAGATTTCACTGAGTTCCGCGAGAACTGCACGCTGCTCAAGCTGATTTTTAGCCGTGGGAGCTTGTGATGCAGTGTAAAATCGGTGCATACTGCACCATGCGCCTCTCCTTCTTTCTGTCGCTCTAGCGGATTTTCGGCTTGAGCGGTAGTATTCTCAACGTGAATGGTAGCGACCTTCCGCAACCGCCTGCTTTGAAATATTGCTCCGGGACTCATCCGAGCACTCCATTTTTCTTGCTCATGCTTGCTAACTTAATGAAAGGGAGATGCGTGTGAGAAAAACTCCGCCATGTGTCGGTTCGCAGAGTTTTTCTGGAACTCCGTGCTCCAGGCGGAGCACGGAGTGGGAAAAGCTCAGTGAACTCCACCAGTTGAGCAGAGTTTACCGCCCACCCCTATACATAAGATGGTCAATGTATCACAATTCCCACCGATAGTGTGACAGCCGGGCTAAAACTTGCGTGGTACCAGAATACCATTGTCAGAATATAGTCTCACATAAATATTATGTCATAAATATTTTTTACAAACCTATAGCTCATTCGAGTTCATAGTAAAAAACCTACAGGAAATGGGACTGAGATACTCCACCTATAACTTAATTCTATTAATTAATGGGGTCGATAGGCAGGAAAGGTATAATATTGGACTATAACTCTTAGTAATGGTCAGAAGGAGAAGCCGCATCACAAGGCTTTTCGGCTCTCAATGTAGGTTTATTCAAATAAACGTATCAGTACAGAAAGTTAAAGTTAGTTAATTAAGGGAATTAAAATAAACCAGACTCATATATTGCAAAGCTGCAATGTGCCTTTACGAAATTAAGTACGCAGAGCACACACTCCCACAGGACAATAATTTTGTAAACCGTATTTAGGACACAATTTTCATGTAGACGATGTTTCTGTAATGATCGTCTGATGTGCAGCCCACTTATAAAGGATTAGGGCAGCATTGGCAATATCAGGATACATTGGTCTAGGTGGTAAAATGTAGTTGACAGCGCCTGGATACCCTCACAGGTGACAAGTAGCGCTCTACAAATCTACTGATTGGTTGATTGGTTGATTGATTGATGGCGTAGTTCGTACAATATAGGAGAGGTTCCAATCTAAGCCGAGTGAATCGCGGAGTGCATTAGCAGATGCATACCGAATAGGTGTGTTTTATGAGTGTCTGAGATAAGTCAAAACACTCTTAAGCCTACAGAAGTCTGCAAAAGGAAGGTGCACTATTGCTATGCACAGCAACCACGCGGACCCTGTAACCCAGTGATACTCAAAGTACGGCCCGGGGGCCGCTTGCGGCCCTCTTCACCTTTAAATGCGCCCCCTCTGGTGAACAGTAGCACCAGCTCCTGTTTATTTGCTAGCACTAATATTTAGAGAAATATGTTAAATAAATGGGCAAACGTTTATTAACCTGCAAATAAATGCTTGCCTGTTTATTTAACATGTTTTTGAACCTCCTTACACAATCCTTGACCCACCCAGACCCCCTCCCGCCACCCGTCTGGCATCAGTGCGGCCCTCGGGCACATCACAAAGCATCCTTTGTGGCCCCTGGGCAAATGTTTGTGAGTATCCATGCTCTCACCAGTGCTTAATTTGTAAAAGAGTGATTGCTGGTGCGGAAGCTCTGCTCCGACCCTGAGGACGGTGTCATTAAAGGTTGTTGCGTGGAATGCCAAGGTGGGATAGACTTAAATCCACCTCGTGCCTCTTTAATCTACTACCAGACACTCCTGTATCTTTATCCCACTCTTGCCGGTCCCCGCTTTCTCCCTTTGTGATGTTTTTTCCGCCTTTCTTTAACTTTCTTTCCACTTGGTGTGATTTTTCCTCCTTTGCTTTTGGGAAATATCAGATGTGGAAAAAAAGGGCTGGTCCCTGAAATTGAGTGCTGGTGGACCCCACCTGCTACCTCCGGCTCAAATTAAGCACTGCCTTATCCTGCTCTCTCCATAGGGCCCCTTTCCTGTAGGAGTGGACCCGCTCCTTTGACTCTCAGCAGCGATATTCTGCTTTGCGGGCTGAAGCATTGATACACATGCCTTGACTATTAGGTAATTACGGATTTTTCCTATTTACGCTGGGACTCTTTTTCGTGCTCCATGTTTACAATGTGATCACATATAGTTAATCAAATGCCCCGTTTGAGTAGATCTGGACTATACTGTGCCTGAGCTCTTTCCTTTCTTTTTTCTTGTTGAATGTTTGCAGACCTCCCCACAGCGGCGTCTCCTTTTGTTACTTGTCCGACCCAAAGACCCTGCTATGTATTTATTTATTAATTTATTTATTTATTAAGCTTGTAGAGCGCGACAGCTACCCAAAAAGGGTTTCCCGGCGCTATTAGAAAACATGAGCAGTATGACGGAGAAAGCCAGAAAGTTACTGATTGAAAAGCCAAGTTTTAATGGATTTACGGAAACGGCCGTAACAGTTTTCTGAACGGATGTCAAGGGGAAGAGAATGCCAGAGTCGGGGACCTAGGAAAGAGAAGGACCTGCCGCCCATTCTTGAGTATTTATATTTAGGCAGGCAGAAGAGAACTTGAGAGGAAGATCGGAGTGTGCGTGCAGGAGAATACGTTTTAACAAGAGTTTGCTGATATCTGGGAGCATTCCCAGACTTGATTTTGTGCATATAACTCAAGGCTTTGAATTTCACTCGACTCTCCATTCTAAGCCAGTGGAGGTCCCGGAGGCGCCCTGAGATGTGTCTATTATATATATATATATATATATATATATATATATATATATATATATATATATATATATATATATATATACTAGTGCTTATACTCGAGTACTATACCGGGTAAGTGTTGCTCTACCGGTATACCACGCTCCCATAGACGCCTAATGCAATCCCTGTACTGGTGTTTATGTAATTTGTTCGGACCATCCTGGTCTGATGATTCACCTTACTTGGTGTTCACAGATCCATATTTCATCGCGTGCACTGCCGTGACAACCACCGGAAGACCCGACCAGTACTCATACTTGAGTCACTTTCCTGGTGAGTTTCACAATACCCTGATACTATGGGCCTCATTTATGAGGCCGTGCGTCAGTTTTGCGCTTCCGATGCGTCACTTTTTGCGACGCATCGGCGGCGTAAAACATGCCTCCTGTTGTGCACTATTTACAAAGTGACGCATCTAAGCAGATGCGTCACTTTGTAAACCCCTGCGCTACATTATACCTGCGTCAGGTATAATGTATGCAGAGGGGGCGTTCCCCCGCAAAAAGCCTCGTAATAATGACGCAGTGAAATCTATGAGATTTCAATGTGTCACTTTAAGGACGCTGTTACTTCAAAATCTTGCGCCTGCCTCACAGCAGGTGTACGACTGACGCAAGCCCTTTTACTTGGGGCTTTCCCCATGTGAAAGGACACATTGCTGGAGTTGCGTCACTTTTGTGACACACCCCAGCAATGCGTGACTTTTGCGCTTACAGATACGTCAGAAATACTGACGTATCTGTAACTCCTTGCGACATGATGCGTACTGTAAATACTGTAAATATGACGCATCATTGGTGTCGCAAGGAGGACGCAGTGAAAAGTGATGCATCGCTGTTTTCACGCAGCGATGCGTCACTTTTCATAAATCAGGCCCTATGTTTCTATGTACGACCGGTACTAGAGTTGTCACTCGTATGTGGCACTACTCAGGGCTTTAAGTGGGATGAAAAAACTGGGGGTCTCTCAAAGGGGCGTGGCCAGTGTAATTAGGGGCGTGGCTTTAAAACACTCACGGTAAAAATCTGTGTTTAGCATAGTGTGCCACCGGTGTTGTATTTTGCTGTTTCTGTCATTGCATCCAGACATGTGATACAACAAGTAACATCGTACCTACAACAAGTAAGGACTATTGGCTTTGTCAATGGTTATTAGTTGCATAAGATAAAAAAAAACTGCAACTATGGCTTGTTACATAGAATATTGAAAAAGCTTCCAATTAAATCCCTGGTGACACCACCACAATGTTGCTGCTCTTTGTGTTTCAGAAAGAGAAGGGAAATCCAGAGAGAAATTAACTCTTTGAAGGATTTCCCTTCCCTACAGCGCTCACCTGGCATGACGTCATGCCGTAACTTCTCCACTAGTGAGCAGTGTGGGCAGCGCACATCGATGTGCCTGCTGTCTCGAAACGGGTCTGTATCAGGCTGTTTTGCACCCTGGCACTTTTTTTCTGGACTGCAGTGACAGCAAACTGCTGTCACCGCAGTCCGAGAAAAAAACAGACCACCTGTGCCAGGGCACAAAACAGAGCCCGATAGAGACCCGTTTTGAGGCCCCCTTTAAAAACTGCCGGTGCTCAGCACCGGTGAGACCCGGCCCACTTAAAGCCTGGAACTACTGCTATGGCACCCATTTACCCTCGGGGCCATTTCTAGTGATCAATTTATAAACACACCCCTCACCTGTACCCTGGTCACATCTGTGAGTGTTTTGGCTTTACTGGACCCCCAATGCCCTCTTTTCTCTTCATTTATTTAGTGCGAATTTCATCGTGCTTCCTAGTTCTTGAAAAACCCGATCACCAGGTCCAGAGCCCAGCCGGGTCGGAATTATCACCGGCTGCGCAGTGAGCTTTTTTCTTTAGTCTTACATTCGGAGAACTAAGGGGCATATTATCAAGGGGGTTTATCTCCGCTTTTTTGGCTTTAAAAGCGGAGATAAAATTATCTCCCTATTACCTAGCTGTCGCTAGCACCAGTTAGCGACAGCTAGTAGGAGATAGCGACCATCTTGGGCCCCACTTTGCATATCAGTGATAGTTATCACTAATGACATGCAAAGTGGGCTTGCCAAGATGTTAGCGACAGGAAACAGTCGCTAACATCGCTATCTCCTATTACCAACTTTTGGAAATATTCGCGCTAAGCGCGATTATCTCCATAAGCTAACACCTGCCCTGAGCAGTTCTTAGCCATGTTATCCAATGGGAGGTGGATAACATGGCTAAGAGCATTAGCTCGGTAATGCATGAATATCGCTGACTTTTTAGCGATAATCATGCATTTCGGCCAATTTATATCGCTTAGGAGATATAACTTGATAATAGCAAGGTTCCTAAGCGATAAAAAGTCGCCGCAGCTCGGCTATAAAAATATCGCCGCTAAACCAACATAGCGATAATTATCGCTAGTTGTTGGTAATATGCCCCTAACTTTCTTTCCACCCTCTCGATTTTTACTTTCTGTTCTTTCTACCACAGACCTCACCAGAAATACAACGATTTTGGGAAGGTATCGCCAGCTACATTAGTATCTGCACTTTTTAAGAGCACTCACATGACATAATGCACGTTTCCGTGTCACATATCCGTGGCCTGATATATCCGTGCACCTCTTAATGACGATCATCGGTAATGTCTCTATCGCTTGGAGCTCTTCAATTTTTAATCCCACTATTTCTCCTCCTTTTATATCACTTGGATCGTACCGTCAGTTTTCCTTATGCAATATTCTGTTTATTTGGTGGCTCTTATTAGTCTCGGAGCCGCTTATCAATCACTCTTTTTCTCCCTTTTCTTCCTCTGCACATTACGTGGCTTACTACTCAAACCACTATCACACGTTACCCGGATACAAAGTAACTCAACTTTGGTTTCCACTCTGCCGTGGCCTCCTTATATACCTTATCACTTTCACGTGGGATGAGACTACAACACGGAAGTACTGCCCACCATGTAACCGATTTCTTGGATGGCACTTTGATTTAATGTATGTCATGTTGTACATTGCATTTTCCTTTTGTATCTTTCCCAGCCCTGAGGAGTCGCAGAATTTATGTTCCATCGCGACGAAACACGTGTCGGCTGGCCTCTAAAGCACTAAAACGAGGAAACTTCTGAAAGACATTGGGGTATATTATCAAGGGATTTATCTCCGCTTTTTTGGCTTTAAAAGCCAAGAAAGCGGAGATAAAATTATCTCCCTATCATCAATGGGGTGCTAACACGCAAATTCGCATGTTAGCACCCTTTTTCTCTACGCTTCCCCTCGCATCTCTAATGAGATGCAAAGGGGGCGTTCCAGAGAAAAATAATAGGAGAAATATTGTTAAGCGACATTTCCCCTATTATCAAGGATTTCGCTGACCCTGTTAGCGATAAAAAAAAGCAGCGCTAACCGCGGTTAGCACTGCTTTTTTTACACCTGGTATTTTCCTGACTTATCCATGATATCCTATGGAAGGTGGATATCATGGCTAAGTTTGTGAGCCCCTATCATCAAGCTAACTCCAAACTTCGAGAGATTATCGTTGGTTTTCCAGCGATAATCTCTCATTTGGCAGTTAGCGCGAGGATTTTTATCACTTCTGAGATAAGCCTTGCTAATAGCAAGTTATCTCTGCGATAATTACCGGCGATGCTTAGCGTTAAAAAATTCGTTGCTAAGCCTCGTTAGCGATAAATATCGCTCATCGTTGGTAATATGCCCCATTGTTCCCTTTCTTGTTTTCCTCCAGCATTTGTGACTGTTCTACTGTAGTGTCATACTGGACACACCTTTTGCTTTACTTGTATTTGAGTGCGGGGGGCTTTCTATATTTTTCTTCCAGTGTGTTGTTCTCAACACACTAAATTAGAAGGGTTATAGGGCTTCCCCTTCGTCCTCTAGCACCACTGCCTTAACGTCCAAACATACAATACTCACGTTAAAACCCTATCGCTTTGACTTACCTTAAGCATTGCCTCCAACACCTTTGCATAACATTCACAGGTTTCTTTCGAACATTCTTTGAATGAGAGTACATGTGAGAGAAGCTTGCACATTGATTAATAACAGGTGCACAGTTTTCTCATAAGAAGAGAGTAAGAAGACCTTGCATAGATACAAGAAAGGTGGTCTCCTCACAGGTCGCATTGTTGGGTTCTCAGCTGAGTGACAAGGAGAGCCAGAAGGTGGTAGGTGCTCCAGGGAAGGGTTGCTTCCAGCCTTGAGAGGTCTTGAATTTAGGGGTGTCCAGTTGTAGTGGAATGATACTTCTTGTGACGTGGGAACCTTCCCTTCATTTACTCTGATGTCCTTCATGCCCCCCCCCCCCAAAAAAAAGTACCTAACCCATTCCCCCTGCAGTCAGAGGAACATCAGTCCCACATTGAGAAGACAGATTTTAAAACTCTAAATTTGAAAACAGTGCAATTTCACAATGCCCTAATGGCAAGAGCAGTTACATCATGTGCCTTTTAGAACCTGGACACGTCACAGAAAGTGAAATCAGATGACCTTTGTTCCAGACGACATGGAATTTTTTTAAATAAATAAATGAGTGAAAACTTGTGGTTTCCATAATCCAAATATTTATTGTGTGAACTGCTGCTTTTGTGAAGATTTACCATTTGTGCAGAGTTGTGTAGTGTTCTTTTGAGGGAAAAGATAATGGCATGACTTTTCTGAAAGTGCAATAAATGTTCCAATCTTACCCTGCTCTTACAGCTAGCATCTCTGGGTGGTCGGGGTTGTTAAAAAATGCTGAAGAAAGGGGAGTAAAGCCTTAAACCTCATCTTGTATCTATTTACTTATGGAAAGGTTTCCTTTAGAGTGAAAGTGACTCAGAGTGATGTACATCAATTAATAATAGAAGGAAATCACAGCCTGCAGTAAACTAGTTCATGGGACACAAGTGAAAGGTGAAGTGTGTCATGGTATGAAGGCCACAATGAGGAGGAGGAGGGGAGATAAAAAGAGGGTAAGATAAAAGGAGGGCACAGGAGAAAGCAGAGGGGTGGGGGGAGGTGCAGAGAGGGAGAGAGGTGCGTCATCAGAGCTGCCCTGACCCTGAAAATGAGCCAAGTTGGAGACAGCATGTGACAGCGGCGCTAAGGCAGAGGAGCGTCGCCCCACTGCTCTGTGAGAAGTTCAAACCGGAAAAATAAAATAATAATAACAAACATTATCATTTTATTTTTCAGTCTCTGTCTCAGCTGATATGGGGCGGGGCTGGACGTCACCGGAACAGTGGTAGCGCTGTCTTAAGTGCGCATGAATGTTTGGCCAGCCCGAGGCTGTATCACAGCCTGGGGTGGAGAACGCGCCCAGGCCCCCAGTCCCTCTCGGAGCGCTGAACCACAGTGCTCAGACCAATCACAACGCTGCCATTGCTAGCGCTGACAGGGGCAATGGGTGGCGTAAGGTGCAGTTGCCCCTGACACAGGCCCTGGCACTTAAGCATTAGCTGAAGACTTACCTTTCAGCCCTCACCCATCTCCTGGAGCGTGACCCTCCATTGGCCTGTGCTTTATTTGTTAACCCCTTCCATGCTTATGACGAGAGTCACAGTCGAGCTGAGCACGTCATAACGGCCACGGCCCGCCCACGCGCAATTGATTCCCCGCCTGTGCGGGAGAATTATTCAGTGGGCGGGGTTGTGATGAGCCCAACTTATCATGAGCACAGCTCCACTGTGACTCATGACGAGCTGGGCTCGTCATGAGCGCCGCGGCGCCAGCTCCCCCCGTGGGGGAAATACCCCAGTGGCAAAGGTGTTAAAATGACTTGAGGGCAAGGCTCAAAGCTTCACTTAGGAGTCGACTGCGAGTGCTGCCAAATGCCTGTGGTTGCCACCATGCTTGCCAAAGGGGACCCAAATGACACCAGCATGCAGGCCTGAGGTGGCATCCCCTCAGAATGTGTGCAGCCTGCCAGCTCTTGATGCCAAAGAGCTCTCCGCAGTGGGAGCATGCTCATCAGGTGTGCTTGGCACCAACGAGCACGACTTCACCACCTAACAGCCACTTATGGAAGCACTTCTGACAAGTGCCAAGCACTGGAAACACCCAGCTCAAATTAAGCACTGTCTTCATCCAATATCACCAAAGCACACGGATATCCCGCCCAAGATGGACGACAGCTGGATGTGCACGTTTATCAGGATTTCCACAATGATGTGCCTATATGCATGCTACAATAGGTCCTTCCTGCTTGTGATAATGTGTTGGATACAAAAAAGTCAAACAAATATTGGCAAATGTTATATAATAACATGGCATGTCTTTCATTGCTAACAGAACCACTATTGTTCCATTGGTACTAGCGGCAACTGATTGACACGTGTCTGCTAAGTACGCTTTACACAAAGGGGCCAATTCCGATCTCAGTCGGAAGGGCACCGAATCGGGTTCGGCATTAGCGGACCCGATTCGGAGGCTGAATTTACGTCCGAGTCGTACATGGGTCCGGATTTCGAAGTACGATGCGGACAAGCGCGAAATCTCCGTCCGAATCGTTTCCGGGTCCGAACCGCTCCATACGACTCGGTCACAAGCGAACTGTGGCGCGCAATGGAGACGTTTCACGACCGAGCTAGTACGATGCTTGATTCGGACAGCCGGATCGATTCGGAGCATCTGGCTCGCAATAGCTCCCAGGGTTGGACTTCGGGGGTCTGTGTCGGACCCCCTGTTACCCTCAGCCTTACAACTGGGACACAGGGGGAGACCCATGGGTCTCCCCAAGACAGGCATGTACGTTGCAGATGGCACCCACGCGTACCCACTGTAGGGGGTGCACTTGTCTGCGACGTACCCAATCAGTCAATGGGAACCCATGTTCGCGTCATACGACCGGCTCCCATTGACTTCTATGGGAGTACAACCGAACCGAGTCCGACAGCATACGGCCGCATCGTACTCGCTCAGTCGGACTACAGGAGTCCTGATCGGTCAGAAAACACCCCGGATCCGGCACGGTCGGAGTGCTTTATGACCCAGATCGGAATCGGCCCCTCGGTCTCAATAGGTGCCTGATATAGCAAAGACTTTTACCAGTTCTGTGTCTATGGGGAAGCACGTTAGTACATAAAGGCCTGGGAGTGGGTCTTCCTAAAGCCAGACAAATTTTGGGATTGCATTGAGATGCAATGGAAAGAGTGAGATTTTAGCTCCTGTGAATGGAACAGCGATGGTTCCTGAAATGTGTGGGGTACCGTTTCCATATCTGGTTCGCCCTGAGGTACAAAGTCCACCCTCGCTCGGTTGCCAGTCGGAGAACAGAAGAATGAAAGGACCCCTTACTTGGAGAACTCACAGCTCCAGCATTAGCGGGGAAAAGACTTTTGTCATGAACGCATCTATGTGATATGGAGAGACATTTAGACTGGCCAGTGTTGTCTCTACTGACCTCAGACACATGCTTAGACATTCCAGGCCCAGTGGCCAGCCTGGCCCATGAACCCCTAGCCACCTAGACATCCAGATAGAAGGTGTTAGCATAACCCAACCTGCAATGAACCTGGCCACTGAGGCAAGATGAGGCTCAGGTGTTTTTTGTGGGAGTGGAAACTTAACAATTGTATTTATTTATTTATTCTCAGGGTTTTCTATAGCTCGAACCAGACCCAGGGTACATAAAGAGCAAGGTGAAAACAATTAGTGAAAACACGCTGTATACCAAAACAAAGCATAAAAGTAACAGCATATAGTAAAAGGGCTCGGTGGATAGCAGCATTGAGCAAGTTTGAGTTTGCATAGGTCTTAGCTTCGCGGTCTCATTGACTCAAAAGTAGAGGTCATTCGGAGGTTGTATAGCTGGGGTCGTGTTTGTGCAGTTTTAAGGTAGAACTTTGCTCATCAAGAATGATTTTGCTTCCTTTTTGTAGAGAGGAGTAGAGGAGATTTTTCTGATGTATGGCGGAAGCGAGTTCCATATTCTTGGCGCTGCTCCGGAGAAAGCTCTGTTGGTGGTTTTGGTCTTGTTGAAACGTGAGGGTTTCTGAAGTCGATTGTCTGCGCTCCTAGAGTGTCTGTTACCTCCTGATAAGGTACGTTTGTGGGCTAGGTACTGGGGGGTGTTGTGGTGTAGCGCCTTGTGAGTGATGCAGGCCATCTTTAGGTAAATGAAACATTGAAGACAATTGATAGCCTCCATAAAGTGGGAGGCTTATGTGGTTCAGTCAGAACTGCACTGGCACCGAGGCCAAGACATCTTGGGTGAAGGAAGGGGACAATGAGGTCTAGATTTGACCATGTGATCAGAGCCAGGCAGGGTGGGACTGGCCTATAGGGCAATCAGGCAGTGCATGAAAGCTGGCCTAATAGCTCAGTGTGTTGACAGTATTTTATGGGGGATTTTGGGCCTGTTTCTTAGTTTGATGCGCCTTTTTTGCTGTTTATTTCTCTGATATTACCATAAAAATATCCTGTAGCAAGCACAAATCCATGCAATCTCCCGTTCCTTGCAAACCCCTATGCAACTTGTATTTACAAGTTCAACACTACCCTATTTGAAAAAGTGGGCCTTTTTTTAGCTATTTGATTCGCTAATGGGGGGGACACTTTTATTTTGGTGCCCGTGCCTTCTATTTTCTGTCTGACCCTAGAGAGAGGGGACTTTGAGGCAAATGACCATGTGATCAGAGGAATGGGGCTTTGAGGGGGATGACCATGTGACCAGTGAAAGGGGGCTTTGAGGCGGAGACCATAGATTGACTCCAGGGGCGTCGCTTGGTCGGTAGGACTGGGGGAGTTTAAGCTTCAAATTTCCCAACAATCACACTGGCATATCATGGTAAAATACCCAACTATTTACTAGAGAATACATTTATTAGGGAGGTGTAACACCCCAAACGCCACTCCTGAACCCACACCCCTGTCCTTACTGTATGTGTTGCACACACAGTATGTGTTACACACAAACACACACATATCTAAAAAGCACAACCTTATATTTTCTCTGATAGAACCATTTTTGGATCTTTCTGATTCAAACGTACATACAAACCAGCTTTCGACACATAACACAGACTTGCATCTCACTTAAGTATGTATATGAATAAATGGCATTTTTACCTTCCGCGGCTTTGCCTTCTTACCCATGTCACTCACTGAGAGGTCCTGAAATGCACGTATTCATTCTCACAACCTGACCTCCCACAGAGGGGTGGTGATGGCTCTTGTTATTGATACCACGTGGGGTGCTTCACACCATTCAAACCAGTTGCAACGACAGCCCTCAAGTACTGCGATGACAAGGGCTGTTTCAATCCTATCATTACTTTGGGGGTCATTAGGATGGCGGGCAGACTTTGCCCGCCCGCGATTCTCGTGGTAATAGGGACCGCCCGCCATAAGGGCAGGGGTCCCGTGGGGGGTATTAGGATGCGCCCGCCACAGTGGCGGGCACATCCTGCATGTTACGCATTGTAGCGGACGATGCTCTCAGCACCGCCCGCCACAATGCTTAAAAAGCACTTTTGCATTTGCATAATCAAGGCAGCAGGCACCGCGCGGTGCCTGCCGCTTTGATTATGCAAATGCAGGGGGGTATCACAGGTACTCCCCTGTGTGCACCCCCCTGCAGGGGGCCCCCAGAGTGAAGTCTGCATGCCTTTCCGTGGCAGCATTGCCGCCACGGAAAGGCATTGAAAAATGCCTATCATAATATGGCTGGCGGTGTCTGATAGGCACCGCCCCGGAAAAGCGGCGGACGGTCTTTCCATCCGCCGAGGTCCCCCCCGCCATACTAATATGGCGGGGGGGAAATCAAGAGTGGATGTCGGGCGGATTGCCAGCCTGGCGGGGGAAATCCGCCTGACATCATAATGGGGCCTTTAGTGTTGACGCTCAGCTGTTGTCAAGGAGTTATTTGTTAAAGTTTTCAAAATGGACCATTTTGTTTTTTTGGGACACATGACACTTCAGGTCAGTTTTACTCTGAATATTTTTAAATATAAGACAAACTCCCCAAAAAGTTTGTGAAGTATGAGGGACACTCTGGGAACACATTTCCCCATCTGTGCTGTATGATGCCCTCTACACACACCAACAGCTATCATGTGCTTAATTTGTAAAAAATAAGTGCCAGGTCTCTTATCAGGGGGCCACTGCAATTTGCACCACCCATTGCCCCCGCCAGCGCTGCCAATGACAGTACCAACACAACTACTAACCATCACACTCCCACAAGTAATAATAATAATCCACATTTGTAAAGCGCACAATCACCCATAAGGGTCTCCAGGCACTGGGGGCCGTCGGGAATATTAACCAAGCTATTGTCCAGAGTCACATGGTGCTGAGCTGAGCTGCCGCTGGAGCCGGGATCGAACCGTGATCCCCAGATTCCGGAGTCAGTCACCCTAGCCACGGCGCCACACCTCTTCTGACTATTCCAGGCCCCCAAAGCTATAAGAATGGCTTGGGCAGCTGGTAATAGTCATTTTTTATTTATATTGAATAAATAATTACCTGTTGTTGTTGTCATCTCCAAAATAAGCCAGAGAGTGCCACCTTGTGCCGGCTGTCAGAAGCACCGAATGAAGTGCTGGCGCCGAGCACCGAAAACCACCGGCTCAAATTAAGCACTGGTAGACACGGTCCCTATTCTGAGAAGAGGACTTCCTAAAAAGAATGCCTCGGATAGTCGCTGCTATCCAGGGGTGCCCTTTCAGCTGTCTGCCTGTTAGCAGAAAATCAACTTTAGTTCTGAAAGGGTCTGTTCTCAGCCTCCGATACAGCCACCCACTTCTTCCTCTGAGTCCCCAAGAAAATCAAAAGGTTGTGTGAATGACGTACAATCTCTGCTGTCAGTGGCAGATTTTCAACTGTGTAGTATAAACCATGTTATTTATTTTATTTATTTATTTGTGTTTTATAAAGCGTGAACATGACCCTTCAGGGTATCAGAGCGCTGTGCATAGAATAGTCAAATCATACATACAACAAAATACAAGATGGAAAATGCAAGGTGCAATGCAAATAAAAAACAGATACAATATACCAAAACTGCTTGTTAAATCCCAGCTCCTGAGGAGTCCACATGAAACTGATCCCACTGAAGTTACTAAAGACACTTAGGGGCCCATTATGATGTCGGGCGGATTGCCCCCGCCAGGCTGGCGGTAGCCACCGCCAGCACGGCGGGGGCAATCCGCCAGACATCCACACTCGTTTTCTCCCCCGCCATATTAGTATGGCGGAGGGACCTCGGCAGATGGAAAGACCGTCCGCCGCTTTTCCGCCCCGGTCGCCTTGCGGCCGGGGCGGAAAGGGAATAATATGGTGGCGGTGTCTATCAGACACCGCCAGCCATATTATGATGGGCGTCAATAGGTGCCTTTCCGCGGCAGCGATGCCGCCACGGAAAGGCATGCGGTCTTCACTCTGGGGGCCCTCTGCGGGCCCCCAGAGTGAAGGAGAGGTGGGGGTGCACACGGGGGGTTACCAGTGGTACCCCCCTTCATTTGCATTAACAAAGCGGCAGGCACCGCACAGTGCCTGCCGCTTTGTTTATGCAAATGCATCAACGCATGTTTAGCATTGCAGTGGGTGGTGCAGAGAGCACCGCCCGCCACAATGCTAAAAATGCAGGATGTGCCTGCCACTGTGGCGGGCACATCCTAATACCCTCCTGGGGACCCCTGCCCTTATGGCTGGCGGTCCGGAATTCCGACAAAGTCCGCCCGTCATCCTAATGAGCCCCTTAGTGAAGGAATCTATTCATCACAATGCTGAAATTCCGCAGGCCCGCTTGTCTTCAGCAGTCCCCTTTCAGCGCCTTCAAAGAAAATGTGTTGTAAAATGTTGCAAATGTTGTAAAGTAACCAACAGTTTTAAGAGCAGAGAGGAGTGTGTGCGCGTGAGTTTTTGTCTCTGTGTGCAGGTAAAAAATTATTGGTGAAATCCTGCAGCCATCTCACAATACCTGACTGAAAGCACCTGTATATATTTAACAAGAGATAGAGAGCAAAGGGATTTTATCCACTTGAGTGGACGGAAGGGTACTCCCAGTCCTAAGGTTCAATAGCTATATAACAAATGGAAGGAGTACCACCAAAGATAAGGCTAAACAGCCAGTATTGGTGGAATGAGACCCTGAGTGGGAAGAAGAAGTCCTTCTTTGTTTTTTAAGGAACCCCTCACTCACCGACCTGGTCGGTGACATGCTTCATCATCGGGGCCACCTTGACAGCCGAATGCCGCCAAGGTGTGCTGCGACACCTGAAATACAGTGGAGCGGGTATGTGAGTGATGAATGTGAAAAAAAGGGTCAGTGGGTTAAAAATTGTCCTGGTATGACTTAATATAATTTATTCTAAGGCTACTGGACAATGTTAAAATAGTGTGTGTAGATACAATGAAGGCTTTAATAGGACCTAGTGTATCTGAGGTATGTGATAGGTCTACATGTTTCAAACCATGGGTGGGAGTTACCGGTTTTTCTTCAGGACCATAAAAAATGAAAGGAGTTGGGTGGTCAGGGTACACTAACGCCCTGCCATACCTGCAACCCTTTCAAGAACCTAGATAGCAAGTTTGCTAAATGGTAAAAAAGATTTGCAACCAAGTATGGTTACAAAAAAATGACAAAAACCTGTGAAAAAGATAAAGGATTATAAGTCACAAAGGGTAGTTTACATGCCTGTAACGTAGTGAAGTGACGTGGTCCATTCTATCTTTGAGTCATTCCACAACCAGTATCAGCGAATTGTGCAACGTGCGGTGTACCTGAATAGTTTGTGGGAACAAACAGTTTCCTTAAAAAGCACACCTATCAATGTTGGTGTGATTGTGTACATAGAATTCTATGTTTAAACCAGTCATACACAGGCTACATCGTGCGTGCCTAACTCATGACTGTGTTTAATTAGTGTCAGGAAATTGCCGACGTGGTAATATGCCAACTTGATCCAAAGTAACAATACAAACAAGACAGAACAACACACAACATATATATTGCCAGAAATTAAATAGTGCTCACTTCTCAATGGAGAAATGCTTGCTGCACGGGGATTGAAGGGAGGCAGCAATGCTCGAAAACTTATTCTGTGGAGTCAAGGGGAAAATGGGGGTAGAGATAGTATCAAAATACCGACTGTTCTCATACCTCCTTAGCGGAAGTAGTCCGAAAACGGATGCGTTTCCATTAGTGCGATTTCTACTTACAGTTTTCAGCATTAAGAGCGACTTCTCACCTAGACCGCCCCTCCGCGTCCCGTGTTTTGGCAGAGAAGCAGCGCCGAAGTTAAAGGCGGCTGCCATTGCGGGCGCGGAGGGCGTGGCTGGCCGGCGCAGCGCGATGACGTGACGTAATCACGTGGGCGTCACGCGTGCGCCCGGTTACCTTGCCGACCCCGTCTAAACAAAGACCTCCGTGTAACGGAGTAAGCCGCTTGATGTGGACAGGATGGAGTGGGAATAGGGTATTTTTGCCCATGGATAATTCTACATTGGGAAAAGTGTATCAAAAACTGGCGCACATTAAGGGAACAAACGTGCAATCGTAGTGCACTGTTAGTGGGGAATGCTTCCTAATACTTAATTGGCGCTAGCATAAGAAAAAAGGGGGGAACTTTGTATCACTGCATAAATCTCTACGTTTGGGTGGTTAAGGAAGATGTTCCTTAGGAGATTGGAAGAAAAAACGGCCAACTAGGTGGGGGAAAGAAAGGGGAAAGGGGGGGGGGGGGAAACCACTCTTTTCCTTCAAAAAATCACAAAGCTTAAAAGATACTCTTGTCAATACCAGACCAAAGTTAAAAAAGACCCCACCCACAGCTTCCATCACCAGGACTTGGGGCCTACCAGATGTGACTGGACACTTCCTCAAATATGGCCCACAGCTCTAATACTGTCTCTCTCCTGTCCTTCTAGCCCATGTATTTGGTCCGTATATGTGTCCTCGTGTGTTTGAATATGTGAGGGTCAAAGGTTCCCTCCTTTGTCCATGGAAACATGTATGCCTTAGTGTGTGCGTGCCATTTGTGGCAATACTTGTTAAGTTGTTTAGCCTGTGTTGGGATCCTAGTTTGCATGTGATTAAGTGGCAACTCCATGATAAGTTCGGACGGTTTTAGGGCAAAAATGCACCCTAGTCTTTCTGGTTTTGGGGGTAATATATACAAGGGGATTGCTGGTTCTAACTACTTACTATGAGCTCAATGCTACTCACAGATGCACAAACAAGAACATTTCACAAACACAAATAGCAATGCTTCTGAAGTGTCGCAAACTAGAAGATAATGCAATTGTTAAAAATGTCATGAAATTTGGCAGCAAATAGCAGAGTTCACTGTGATATGAAATATTGATTGTGAGAAATCGCAACACCTTCATATACCACATTGAGAGATATAAAAAACATAATACTCAAGACAAAAAATATAAGTGCATTAATTTATCAGCATCACAGCACCAAACGGATGTACGTCATTACAACGCATGCTTTTACAACGCATGCCTTTACGACGCAAGTTTTACAACGCAAGTCGTTACAACGACTTGCGTTGGGGGTCGCTGGATAGTGAATAGTTTAATTTACTATTCCCACTCTAGTCCCAGTGGATAGTAGGGAAGGTGTTGGATAGTAAATTAAAACTATTCCCTATCCTAGAGCGCCCCCCAGCGCAAGTCGTTGTAAAAGTTGCGTTGTAATGGTTGCGTCGTAAAGGTACTTCGTTGTAAAGGTTGCGTTGTAAACGCTGTTCCCACACCAAACAATATCAAATATACCTTGCATCAATTTCAATACCACAAAAAGAAAAAAACTGACAGAGAAAAAAATGGTGACTTTGTTAAAAATACCTTAGCCCACTCCTAGTGCATGCTATTCTGTGAACAGGCAAAGCCCTGCTTGGTACATGGGACTAAGTGAGCCCAATAGTCTGTCAGACAAAGAAATGACAATTTGTTTGCAGAGAAAAGAAATACCTCAAAGAACCACAGGCCCCTCTTGGGCAAACACAAGCTACACCAAATCTCCCAGATGTAAATCTTTTTTCCTAGCGTCCGTATTGCACCCTGGTTTACACCAAGGGGCTTAGCATACCATCTGTGTCATGCCCAGCGTTCCAAGCGAACAACACCTCTCACTTCTTTCAGATACCAACTGTGCTTTGAGAAACCGGTAGCATTGAGAAAAACTCTTTAGACTTAAAAATAAGACTGTGGTGGTCACCCTATATCACACCAAGGGCTAATGTGAACCATCTATGTCCACCCAGCATCCCAAGCTGTGAGGCGTCAATTCTGACCCAGAGGAAAAGTGCACATCTGTAACACGCCCACCGGTCCAAGTGACAAACAACCTTCCCCCTTTCTAGCGTGCTGACTATCGAAAAAAAGGTGAACTCCACGGGATCGCCTCCAAGGCCGTTTTGCGACTGCTTAGCTCGGACACATAAAATAGGTAAAATGCCAGATTTCTGTCAGTGGGAGGGTACTCAGATTAAATGTTTGCACTTCTTCCTATTTTGCCATACGGCAAATGCTGAATCTAAGGATCAGATGTGGTCTCTGACGGCAGCTGTAGGATGGACCTCCACCCGCGGATTCAGCAGAACTTCCAATCAATTGCGGTGTCTACTCACTGTTCTTGTTGTGCAGATGTGAATCTGTACAGGCAAGGTCTTGTTCCTTCCGCTGCAGTCAGGTCCAAGAAAGCAGTCTCTCCTGGCAGACTCACCAAAATATTGCTTGAATATGAATTTACATTGAAAAAAACAAAAGACAAGAGGTGTTTGGCAAAACAGGAACAGTTGGTTTAATTAAACACTTCGGCCGGGAGCACAGTTACAGAAGCAAGTCTGAGGACGGGTTCAAAGTACTATCGATTTGAACACATTTTTATAAACTTCTCTGGATATTATAAAGTACTTCTGACAATCCTTTTTTGATAAAAGATTGCGGGCCTTGTCTGTGGAATCATAAATAAGGCCCCTGATTACAAATGCAGGTGAGCCTCCACCTTGCGTGGACACAATGGGGGCCAGTGGTAATGTGTGTAAATATCCAGCGTGAGGGGCGTTTAAGCATTGCGAGAACTGTGTGTGCCGTGTCAGATTGAATGTGTGTTCCTAACTTCATGTGACATCTGACTTTATGGTGTTTTGGGAGCACATGCACCCCTCTGGCCTTGTGTGCTTTTTTGGGGCCAATCTCCCTGGTCCATTGTAGTGTCGCTGCTCTTTTTTTGGGGGATTGATCGGAGTTTCCTGTTTGTGCATTTGTTTGCTGGGTATGTGCCTCCTCACCTATGACCTTTCAATCAGTAACCCCAGGCCTAGGTTGCAGAGCCTGTATGACCACGTACTTCTGAGTCTGGATGGTGTGAGAGTTTAAATTGGTAGAATTTAATAATAGTGATGCGATTTCATCCGTGTATGTGATTGCATCATTGTGCATGTTGACATTGATTTTATCAATATTAACAGGAGGTTAGCTATGTCATTGCAGGAGGTTAATGTGATCGCTAGTAGGGGTACGTCAGTTCCTGCAGACGGGTGGAGGGGTTAGTGCAGGAGTAGTTTGGATATGGCATTTCGAGAGTTTGGTGTGATGACTAGTAGGGGTATCTGAGCTTGTGCAGGTGGCCGGGGGCTTAGTGAAGGAGCGAACGGAGGTTAGCTATGGCAGTGCAGGAGTTTGTTGGATTACTAGTAGGTGTATCTGAGCTCGTGCAGGTCACCGGTGGGGTTAGTGCAGGAGCGAATGGAGGTTAGATGTGGTGGTGCAGGAGTTTGTTGGATTACTAGTAGGTGTATGTGAGTTCATGCATGTGGCCGGTGGGGTTAGTGCAGGAGCGAATGGAGGTTAGCTATGGCGGTGCAGGAGTTTGTTGGATTACTAGTAGGTGTATCTGAGCTCGTGCAGGTCGCCGGTGGGGTTAGTGCAGGAGCGAATGGAGGTTAGATGTGGTGGTGCAGGAGTTTGTTGGATTACTAGTAGGTGTATGTGAGTTCATGCATGTGGCCGGTGGGGTTAGTGCAGGAGCGAATGGAGGTTAGCTATGGCGGTGCAGGAGTTTGTTGGATTACTAGTAGGTGTATCTGAGCTCGTGCAGGTGGCTGGTGGGGCTAGTGCAGGAGCGAATGGAGGTTAGCTATGGCGGTGCAGGAGTTTGTTGGATTACTAGTAGGTGTATCTGAGCTCGTGCAGGTCGCCGGTGGGGTTAGTGCAGGAGCGAATGGAGGTTAGATGTGGTGGTGCAGGAGTTTGTTGGATTACTAGTAGGTGTATGTGAGTTCATGCATGTGGCCGGTGGGGTTAGTGCAGGAGCGAATGGAGGTTAGCTATGGCGGTGCAGGAGTTTGTTGGATTACTAGTAGGTGTATCTGAGCTCGTGCAGGTGGCCGGGGGGCTTAGTGCAGGAGCGAACGGAGGTTAGCTATGGCGGTGCAGGAGTTTTTTGGATTACTAGTAGGTGTATCTGAGCTCGTGCAGGTGGCCGGGGGGCGTAGCTATGGTGGTGCAGGAGTTTGTTGGATTACTAGTAGGTGTATCTGAGCTCGTGTAGGTGGCCGGGGGGCTTAGTGCAGGAGTGAACAGAGGTTAGCTATGGCGGTGCAGGAGTTTGTTGGATTACTAGTAGGGGTATCTGAGCTCGTGCAGGTGGCCGGGGGGCTTAGTGCAGGAGCGAACGGAGGTTAGCTATGGCCGTGCAGGAGTTTGTTGGATTACTAGTAGGTGTATCTGAGCTCGTGCAGGTGGCCGGGGGGCTTAGTGCAGGAGCGAACGGAGGTTAGCTATGGTGGTGCAGGAGTTTGTTGGATTACTAGTAGGTGTATCTGAGCTCGTGCAGGTGGCCGGGGGGCTTAGTGCAGGAGCGAACGGAGGTTAGCTATGGCGGTGCAGGAGTTTTTTGGATTACTAGTAGGTGTATCTGAGCTCGTGCAGGTGGCCGGGGGGCTTAGTGCAGGAGCGAACGGAGGTTAGCTATGGCGGTGCAGGAGTTTTTTGGATTACTAGTAGGTGTATCTGAGCTCGTGCAGGTGGCCGGGGGGCTTAGTGCAGGAGCGAACGGAGGTTAGCTATGGCGGTGCAGGAGTTTTTTGGATTACTAGTAGGTGTATCTGAGCTCGTGCAGGTGGCCGGGGGGCTTAGTGCAGGAGCGAACGGAGGTTAGCTATGGCGGTGCAGGAGTTTTTTGGATTACTAGTAGGTGTATCTGAGCTCGTGCAGGTGGCCGGGGGGCTTAGTGCAGGAGCGAACGGAGGTTAGCTATGGCGGTGCAGGAGTTTGTTGGATTACTAGTAGGTGTATCTGAGCTCGTGCAGGTGGCCGGGGGGCTTAGTGCAGGAGCGAACGGAGGTTAGCTATGGCGGTGCAGGAGTTTGTTGGATTACTAGTAGGTGTATCTGAGCTCGTGCAGGTGGCCGGGGGGCTTAGTGCAGGAGCGAACGGAGGTTAGCTATGGCGGTGCAGGAGTTTTTTGGATTACTAGTAGGTGTATCTGAGCTCGTGCAGGTGGCCGGGGGGCTTAGTGCAGGAGCGAACGGAGGTTAGCTATGGCGGTGCAGGAGTTTTTTGGATTACTAGTAGGTGTATCTGAGCTCGTGCAGGTGGCCGGGGGGCTTAGTGCAGGAGCGAACGGAGGTTAGCTATGGCGGTGCAGGAGTTTGTTGGATTACTAGTAGGTGTATCTGAGCTCGTGCAGGTGGCCGGGGGGCTTAGTGCAGGAGCGAACGGAGGTTAGCTATGGCGGTGCAGGAGTTTGTTGGATTACTAGTAGGTGTATCTGAGCTCGTGCAGGTGGCCGGTGGGGTTAGTGCAGGTTTTTCAAGATAGCATGCCATTTGAGGATGCAAGACTGTGTAAAGAAACAGCATACCTGCCAAATTGAACATAAATCTCAGTGTGTGCAGAGTGGGCGGGGCTAGAAGAAGGTGGGGCCTCGTGCAGAGAAGTACGTATGAAGCACTTTTGCCCCCACCCTGCCCCCATGCCTCCTCCTACAAAATAAAAATAAAAAGCCTGATGAGGGGGTGCCCATGTCCTGGGGTGTTATCACCAGCAGTTCAAAGCCTCTGAAAACGAGCTGGAAATTCACTATTTACAGTGGTTCTTAGCTGGCTTTTCCTGCCCCCATGCAATATTGACTCCTCACCGGGTGACCGTGATATAGAGGCCGATATCGTGTGTCACACAGTGGCACCTTGTGAGTTGGCAGGTCTGAAACAGTATTATCAACATGTGAAGATAGTGGTATTTTAGGTACTTTTGATATGCACTAACAACAGGCATACTGTCTGCTAGGTTACCACTAGGCTACTGATGCAAGCAGGCGAGCCCATAGGGCTAAAACAGCTTTAGACCCCCCCCCCCTCGTCGTGTGTCTCAGCCCGGGCAGCTGCAGCTTCAGCTGCTGTGGGCTTGGCTGGGCAGTGTATCTCCGCCACCTCTGTGTTTTTCACAGGTGTTTAAAAGACCATTTACATCCCTTTGGGACTGGTCGCAAATAGGGATGTATGTACAAAATCGCATTTTAGGCATGTATGAGCGCCACATGTGCAACCATGCTTATTTCAGGGGTGCAACAGGGTGTCCTTTGGACACCCCTGCACCCTTGAAATTATTCTCAATTTGCGATTCTCAAATTGCGAATCGCAAATTGAGAATAACTTCCCATTCATTCCTATGGGCCTCCTGGCCCATAGAAATGAATGCCAAGCGCGAGCGGAGCATCGGTGAGCGCGCACTTAGGGCCCGGCCCCCCGGCCCCCGCCCCTACCTTATCTAGATAGGGGCGGCCGGTCTGCCCCAATGGGCGACCGGCCGCTTAACTCTTCCGGGGCAGGAGGACGCACTTCCGGTGTGACAGAGGGCGGAGCCTGGTGACCTATTTAGGTCCCAGGAGCAGGGCCCCCTGCCTCTCCTTCCTCGGTTGCACCGGACCGGTGGCGGCCTCCCAGAAGCGTCCCTCCTCCACCCCCGTGTCTAGTTTTAAACTTAGTGTAAATTTTAAAATTCCCGAATTCCCTTGGCCGGTGGTAGGAGCGGATGTCCGAGGCTTTACACAGCCGAGTGCGTGATGGGAGACGACGAGGAGGAGAAGCGCGTCGGATTGCAGCCATTCATCTCGTCAGGTAAGGAGTCGGGTGCCGGGGGGGCCTGTGTGCAGCCGCGGATTACGGGAGGGGTGTCTGGGTATTGAGTCTGCTCCTGTGGTCTGCGGCTGCCGGCAGGGTCCCTGGGCCTGTGGGCTCCTTCCTGGTCGACGTGGGTGGGCTGAGGGGGTCGGTATCAGGGCCTGGCATGGCTGGATAAGTAGACGGGGAAAATACACACGGGCCAGTTAGGGCCCGGCACAGAAGGCCTTGTACAGACAAAGTTTAGGTGTTTTCAGTCGGATTTGAGCAGTACTGCTGGTACCTTGCTGGGGAGTCGGAGTGGGTCTTTCCCTTTCGGAACCGGTGACCGCGTTTCCCGCCTAAACCAGGCAGCTTCGTGAATGCTCAGTTATCCTGGGGCCTTCATACAGGGAGGGGGGACCACGGCTCGAGCCTTGGGATGGTGTCACATCGGGGCCTGCGGTTGCATTTCGGGTACTAAATGGGTCGGGTGGTGTAGGGTCAGGAAATTAGGCGGCGGTGGATGCTTCATGACTCTATGATCTTGCGGTACAGTGCGCTGCGCTGGATAGGCTGTGGCGGTTATGGTGAGGGAAAAACTACAGAATCGTGTTACCTAAGGTCGGTGCACCGCGCGGAGAAAAATGAGGGGGCTGTGGAGAGGCGGAAGCCCTTAAATTCCACGTTACCATGCCAGAAAATCGATAGGCACGTTGGTGCACGTTAGATCGGCGGAGTATGCTTTTCAGTAGTAGTGAATTTTGCAGATCCTGCAGCTTCGGTGTGACGGCCTTGCACAGGAACGAGCCAATGGGGGATTATATCCGAACTGGTTAACCCGGGTAAACCCACCTTTTTCTGCTGCAAGTTGGTTTGAAATGGATGTCCTGTTCTGCCAGGTGGAAGCGTTTTTCCATGAACCAGTGTGAAAATGGCCGCATCTAGGTTGGCTTTTAAAAGAGCATGAGTGTACGGAAATGCAGTTAAACTCCTTTCTATTCCACCGTACGTTTGAGCAACTACCTGACTTACGTTGTGTTAGCTACTTGTCCATAATTGTGATGATTCTATTAACGAGCTCCGGTGGCGCTATCAGTTAGCGCGTGGTTCTTGTATTGCAGTACTCGCACTGGGCCATGACGAGGTTATGAGTTCGGGCCTCACCTTTAGCGGCTGATTTGTTTTAAAAAAAGTATTCACAGTTAGTAGATATCTGTTTATTAAACATAAGAACTGTAGTTTTCGGCCTCGGTAAGGTTCCATATTAAAGGCACATCCCTGCTCACGGGTGCCGTCCCAGTCGGGCAGTTACTAATGGTGTCCGGTCGGTTGAGTAACTGATCTTGCTGCCTCTGGTAGTGTGTAACGGAAACCTCATTTCTTACTTAAATGCATTTTTAGCTGAACTTGATCTTGCGTGTCACCTGTATTCAGCCTGTGGTTTTGTCCTTTGCATTAAAACATGAAAGTGTTTCCTGCAGTTTGGGATTGTCTTCATCTTTTCCATGTGGCCCTGTCCTCAATGTTTGGCTTACACTTGTCGGATATCCAATACTTGCCTGCAGGTCTTCGTCTGACCGGATGTTTCAAAAAGAAATTAAACCATTTATTTAGGCCCGTGCCACCCCCTTTGTTTGCATCAATATCACTAGCATGTGGCAAGTCAGTCTGAGCGGTGAACTGTGTTCATCTAAGTGGGCTGTTGTTTGGACCTGTGGTTTTTAGTCCTGCATCTTTGGGCCTATAAGGCTTTGCACCTTTTAATTTTGTTATGTTCTGTGCCCCTAGAGAAGGAATAGAATAACATTAGCTGGTATCATGCCAGTATTTTTGAAATGCCACCTTTTTCACTGTTTCTCACCATGCATTGAACCAGTAGTGTGAAATAATTTTGTTTACACAACATACTTATCTACCATTCTTCGGTTGGTCACCATTGCTCCTTTTCCATGGGGAGATTATCCCGGCATGCCCGAAGCGGTTGCGAGGCCTGGGGCATTCATATCAAGTGGCATGGGCACCCGAATATAAGTTTAAATCGATTCAATAGTAATATCCTCTTGGGACTGGCGAATTAGTGGGGGAACTAAAGGTTTGTAATTGTGGCAGGAAATGGGGAGCCAAAGTAACCTCATGGGAGAAATGGGGACTCAGAGTAACAAGGGCTACCAGTAAGTTACTGGTTCATTACCTTCTCAACCGATTTCTTGTACCACTACTTACTATATGAAGATATGTTATAGAAATAAATTGCAGCCTGATTACCAGAACAACAGAGCCCCCAAATAGATGCAGATAAATACATTTAATTTAAAAAAGGCAAATACAGAGAAAACGCAGTCTAGTAAGCATCCCTCTCTTATAAAGGAGAAAAGGGCTTGAATGTATGGCGTCATAATTTACTGCGTTACTTTTCTTTAGTTGGGCAACCGAAAAGTTTCATCCAGGGGTGAATGCTAAAATGTCCATTATTGACAATCATCCTAAACTATGCATCGTGAACGGTGTTCTCGGAGGAGTGGCTCTTGGAGGTGTAAGTGTTACATGGCAAAGAGTGACAAATTGTTTATCCCTGCGAAATTGTGGTTTTAGCAATTTTAATGGATCTAGTCTGAATTACTGTGACCTTTGTGTCTGCATGTATGAGAATTTCGGTAATCAGACCTGGATATAATTAAGTGCCATTGTTTGATGGCTGGGTTTTTGGATGGTAAATGCATATGGTTTGCAGATCCACAATAAGACCGGAGAGGAATGTAATGGGAACAGACTGGCGTGAGGGTGCAAGTCTGTACTGGTTGGCAGTGGATATTTATTGGGGAATAAAGGGATCAGTAGGGGCAGAACGTACAAGAATTGAAGTTCAGGTAGCTGCGAGGGACTCTGCAATGACTGTGTACATGAATAATTCTTCTTGAACAAGGTGCCTGTGTCAGGCTGTCACTGCTACCGCTCTGTGCGATCTAAATAGGACAGGAGTGCTCCCTTACCATAGAGTAAAGAGGTTTATTGCTAGTACGTGAGACAAATGGGGATAGCTCCATGTGTGTACCTTGCATAGTGGTCTCAGTGGCTTACAGTTTGCTTATCGTGTACATACGGTTTCACGGTACTGCTAATTCAGGAGTGGAAACCATAAGATAAACTGCGTTATTAATTCACTTCATGTCAAATATCATCCTGGGAAGTAGGCCAGATTCGGGTGAATGAGAAGTAGCGAGAGTTCACTGGTCTTGTCACCTTGTCTGATAACATAGGACCTCACCTGTAATTAGCGGGTAGTTCCCATATACCCTACACTCGTCCGTCAGGTTGGGATATCATAGACTAGGTTTTATAGGCAGACAGCCTCCATGCTCCCCCTTCCGTATACGTTAAGTTCGGGGATCAGCGAGCGCACGGGGTCACCTGAATCTCCGCCTAGTCTTAGCATCCTCAGAACAGGACAGCCCTGGCCCCCATGATCATGGAAATTGTACACCACCTTTCTCTCAGTCAGTCGTGCTCACTTAGTTTGTCTTAGGAATACACGGAATTACAACGGGCTGTCCGTTTCCATAGGAATGTATGGAACAGTTTCCCAGGCGCACAGCAGGAGTGGGTCAGGCCTGGGGTGGTACGGGTTGTGGGTCATCTAGGTGTGGCAGTACCAAAGCAAGCCGTTTGGGTTAGCATTAGTGGGACTGGGACTGAGCGCGTTGGGACACTCGGCCCTCCCTGTCAGGATAGGTATGGCAATGCTAACAGCTGAGGCAGGCGTACCAGACAGCACAATGGAATAGGTCGGGCGCTGGTCGTCCAACGATTGTATGAGACCCATTTGGCCAGAATGGTTGTGTCAGAAATGCTGATGATTTGCCAATGACCATACTTGACTTTTCTATTTCTCTCCTGTTCAGTAGTGTGCCCGCGAAGGTAGCGGGGGCACGGGGCACTCGTTCGTGCATCAGGCTACGAGGTGACTATGTCAGCGGCGAGTGGTATGGCCGGTAGGCCTGAGGGGAACAATGTTCTTGTGTCGAGACGGCTGTCCCCGAGACGGGTGGCCCCGGGAAGAAGTCGAGAGCCTGGAATGTCTCGGTGAGGCGGCGCAAGGAGGAATTGCCCAAGTTGTGCTCAGGAAAGGGCCGCTGGTGTAACATTCCACCCGGAGGGTCTCCGGTGAGGTGAGGTATCACAAGGTTGGAGTACAGTTACAGGGCTTCGAGATGCAGCCCAGGGGGGAAGTAGCCAAGATGTGCTCAGTGAAGGGCCGCTGGTATCACATTCCGCACCAAATGGTTTTCGTATGGTATCGCACCGATGGAGTGCAGTTATTGGACATCGGTACACATAGCTGGGTTAGAGGATAAGGGTCTTTCATTCAGAGCGCAGGTGGGGGAAGGTGACGGACCTGTGGGCCCGGATCACCTTTGTGGCGGTAGAAAGACCTTGGAACAGTAAAATTGACCGACGGAATAGACGGGAGTCCGCCTTGCGTACTCCCTAGGCCAGCACTGAGGGGGGGAGATGGTAAGCTCTCCGCTGTGAAATAGGGCCCCGGCTGGGGAGGCTAGGGCGACAGGTTACGAGCCTCCTGGGTTCCTGGTCAGCCTGGTGGTCGGAGGGTGGGCCCCCGGAGAAGGCGGACAAGGATCAGAGGTTGGGGGCCCTCTCCTCATGGGGCGCAGGTGGGTTCCACCTCGCGCGGATGCACGGCATGGAAGAGGGGAGCCAGAAGCCCCCCTTAGTGTTGGTTGGAGGATTAGAATCTTAACCTGGCGGAAGAAGATCACGAAGTCAAGAATGAAATTGTGTTGATAACTGTATATAATGAATTTTGAAATGCCTTGTCATGTTTATGAAATGTCAAAATATTAAACATGGCCGTTTTACACCCACACAAATCTCTGTGGTTGATTTCATGTGGGTTGTAAAGTTATGGGAGGGAGCGGGGAGCATGCTGGGGGATCCGGGTCCTATGGGAAAGTATTCCTTAATTGTGATTCGCAATTTACTAATCACAATTAAGGAATACTTGGAAATCGCTAAAAAAATGCGATTTTGTACATACATCCCTATTTGCGATTCTCAAATAGCGATTTCTAAAAAATCGCTATTTGAGAATCTGTGGGCCATATGTATCATCAACCTGATTTGTGAATCTCAAATAGCGATTTTTGGGAAATCTTTTAGATTTCTTTGATACATACCATTTTGCACCAATGCGTTCGCAAACGCCGAAATTCTGTGAATTTCGGCGTTTGGGAAGGCATTAGTGCTTGATACATATGGCCCATAGTGAGAATGTGTGTGTGTACGTGCGCTGCTGGTCTGGGATACTGGAGGTTATTCTTGCCTTATGGACAAAGGCACTAATAGAATATGGATCGGAGGTGTTACCTATGGCAAACTGCAGGCCCTGCCATGCTTCTATGCAGACACGATCATTGGCTGCGGGTACCCGAACTGTCTAATATGAGAAAATTACTAACCCAGTCATACCCAGCGGCAGGCACACAGAACACACGCCACCACCCCTTGCAGAAGGCCCTGACATGATGCACATAATTCTTAGCATAAGGGGTGGATCAATGGCAAAATGTTGGAACTGATATTTGAGGTAACTCTTCTCATAAGATTTCCTGTACTAATTTTATAGATAGGGAGTGTCAATGGCAAAATGCTGACCATTGTATAGTGTAGGGAATTTTTAGAGGTACCCAAGACTGTGGCTGAAGTATCCTTGGTAAATTTCTGGCACCGTCATATAGAATGTACTCATTGGCATAAGGGGCTCAACCGTGAAAAAAATGATGACTTTGGTATAGTGGAAGTAATTTCTTACTTGAGACATTTGAAACAAATGAGATCTACTCATAGGAAAGGCCAGGCTTCCCCGGTGCACCATGAAAGTACAGGGATATTTCATGAATGGCCTGTAAAGGTCTGCAGCATTTTACACATTTGATCCGAAAAATGTCAAAAAAGTCTTAGAGGAGAACTCTACTCTCCCTTAAATCATCTACAAGAAATCTGTTAAATTGTTTTGCTTGTTGGAATTCAGGTAAAGTATCACACCCCAACTCTTCCTTAGATCATAATCCTCATATAATGACTATGAGGTTAGCTCTGAACTTATTTCTGGAAATGATTGGCCTATCCCATTGCTGGGAGCAGAACTGGCATTACGGCGGGGCAACCGGTGCAGCTGCTCCTGGTCCTGCTTTTGGCGGGGGGGGGTGCTGTGTTTAAAAATATTTTTGGGTTTAAAAGCACATGAACTTCCTTGTGCATCAGGCAGTTTTGAGGCAAAAATAAAAATGTCAAGATAACTCTGGTGATTGAGGTTCCTACTAGCGAGTTCGGAATTTTGTCTAGTTGCAGTTTCGGCTCATTGTAAAGTAGTTTGGAGGGTTAATGTGACTGCTGCAAAGAACGCATACCATGTAGATCACAGAACTGAGTGTGAGTAAACTATGAGCAGCACTATAAAAAAGATTAAATGCACGTCAAAGAAACGCTACGGGGAAATGAGGTGCACTCTTGGAGAGTGATAATGAGGGAAATCATGGAGAACAAGGTTGTGGGGGAGGAGAGAGCCAAAAAAGATTGTCATCACAGCCTTTTCTTATATGGCCGAATTATTATGGAATCAACTGCCCCTTCCACAAGTTTTTTTATTTTTTTATTACATTGAGATCCACCTAAGCTCTCAATGCCTGTCGCTGTCTAGGAGAAATATACAAAGCCCAACTGCCACCAACTACACCCAGTCATGTGACCTTAGACAGGCAACAGGCACCAGATAACTAAAGCTAGTGGCATTTTCAGAATTGTAATTTAAAATTCAACTCCACCATAATTTAAGATTTTGAATTTGGATTCCAGCGACACCAAACTTCAATCATTTATATTTTGCCATTTCGAAATTACACTTATAAAATGTAATACGGTAATCCCAATGTTGTCCTATGGGAGATGTAGGCCTTGCAGTAGTGAAAAACTAATGTAAGAGGTTTTTTTTACTACCAGGAAATGTAATATCTAAAAGCACAAGGCCTGCCTTTTAAATAGATTGTACTATGCCCTCTGGGTTGTCAAGGGCATACCTTAGGGGTGACTTATATGTGTAAAAAGTGTAGGTTTAGGCATGGATAAAGGTTTATTTTGCCAGATGGACATGGCAGGGTAAACTGCACACACAGGCTCTGCAATGGCAGGCTAGAGACATGGTTAAAGGGCTACTTAAGTGGGTGGCACAAGCAGTTCTGCAGGCCCACTAGTAGCATTTAATTTCCAGGCCCTGGGCACATGTATTGCATTTTACTGGGACTTATAAATAAAGAAAATATGCCATTGGATATGAGCCAATATTAGTGTTTAGAGGTGAGAGCAACAGCAGTTTTTCACTGGTTAGCAGTGGTTGAGTGTGCAGAGTCCAAATACCAGCAACAACAAGCTCAGAAGAGTGGAGGAAGACAGAAAGTTGGGGAGAAGACCACCCTAGGGTTGTCAGGTCTAACAATCCTCAAGTGTGGTTTTCAACATTAATTACAAAAGGAAAGTGGGATCCGCTTTGACGTACCCGGTTATGATATGACACAAAGTGGAGCGTAAGGACGGTTCCCTCAGACTGCGGAAGTGTGTTGCCTCTGTGTCTGTACCTGGAGGGTGGAGATGCCGACACTGGTGTGAGGATGATGGTGACATGGCTACCTATAGGAATTTATTGAAGACTTTGTTAGGGAGGGGCTGCTGATTAGACTTCCTGAAGCTCTGTCCTTTGTTAGATGGCGTGTGTGAGGGGCGGGCATGCAGGGTCTGTTGTTTAAGGTGAAGCGGACCGTTTTGCTGAGGAACAGACTTGGGGCATATTACCAACGATGAGCGATATTTATCGCTAACGATGCTTAGCAACAAATTTTTTAACACTAAGCATCGCCGGAAATTATCGCAGAGATAGCTTGCTATTAGCAAGGTTTATCTCAAAAGTGATAAAAATCCTCGCACTAACTGCCAAATGAGAGATTATCGCTGGAAAACCAACGATAATCTCTCGAAGTTTGGCGTTAGCTTGATGATAAGGGCTCACAAACTTAGCCATGATATCCACCTTCCATAGGATATCATGGCTAAGTCAGGAAAATACCAGGTGTAAAAAAAGCAGCGCTAACCGCGGTTAGCGCTGCTTTTTTTTTATCACTAACAGGGTTAGCGAAATCCTTGATAATAGGAGAAATGTCGCTTAACGACATTTCTCCTATTATTTTTCTCTGGAACGCCCCCTTTGCATCTCATTAGAGATGCAAGGGGAAGCGTAGAGAAAAAGGGTGCTAACATGCGAATTCACGTGTTAGCACTCTGTTGCTGATAGGGAGATAATTTTATCTCCGCTTTCTTGGCTTTTAAAGCCAAAAAAGCAGAGATAAATCCCTTGATAATATGCCCCTTGGTTCGTTCTTAATCACACTTTCAGTGCAGAAACCTCACGCCTGTTTGTGCCTCTGTTGTGGTCGCTCTGGGTCAGAGGCTACTGTGTTGTGAGAAACATAACTAAACAAACATTGTCTTTGGAGAGCAGCCAGGAAAGGACATTTAAAAGGAAAACCACATAAACTGGTTCTGCAGGAAAAGACGGTGGATTAAATTGCAACTTGACCTGACAAAGAATACCTGAAGGGTTTCTACATTATTGCTGAGATATTGAAAAGTGTTTTGCCAGTAAAGTTAAGGACATGAATATAGAGCCTGATAGGGACCTATTTCAGAGTTGTTTTTCAATTACTGCTGGGTCTGAGACCCAGTTAAACCCTCAACGTTATCTGGTTGAGTAGCAACTTTACAAGTAGGTGTCCTGTATCTAGCATGGAGCCCAGTTCAGCTTACACTCTCCAGCCACCCAGAGAGACTTTATTACAGCACTGGAATGAAATGCGACTGTGTTTTTGCCCCCGGGGAAGGGTGGGATAGCAATATTCAACCAGTGCTTTAAGTTGGATGAAAAAAGTCAGAAGGGGGGTCTCTAAAAGAGGGGTGCACCAAAAAGCGTAACTAAGAATCCTTTCTAGGTGGCATGGCCAATGTAATTAAGGGTGTGGCTTAAACATGTACACTAAAATCCTGAGCTTCACACAGGGTGCCCCTGAATAGTATTTGGGTGCCTCTCAGTGACTTTCTGATGTTGCATGCAGACATGTCACACAACAAAAAGCACATAAACCTAAAAGGTAACAAGACAAAATATTGAATTCAGAATATAGAATTACCAAAATATCGAAGTCAAAATATAGAATGGACAAAATATCGAATGGACAGAATATAGTGGTGGAAAATATCGAATTGAAGGTAAGTAATTTAATATCAAATTGTAATTTTTACCCCTACGCTATCCAACGCTTTCCCTACTGTTGCACTCTCTGGAATCGGAATAGTAATTTTTACCCCCACGCTATCCAACGCTTTCCCTACTGTTGCACTCACTGGGGTGGTAATATTAAATGTTATATTTATTATTTCATTAATTTTAAATTACTTTTAAGACATTAAAAAAAATTCGATATTTTGACTAACTATATTTTCTAAAACTATATTTTTGATTCGATATTTTTGTACTTACCTGTTTGTAGATAGGAATTCGATATTTCTGCATTCTATATTTTTTCTTCGATATTTTGGTCATTCTATATTTGTGTATTCGATATTATGTCAGCGATCCACCTAAAACAAGGAAGACATTTTGCCTTTACCAGTGCTTGTTAGATGTACCAGACAAATGAATAACAATGATTTTGCTGTTCACAATTAGACTCAAACATTTTCCAATCCTGAAAATATGAGTCTGAACTAAACATTAATAATGACGGCAGAAGGGAATGAGAGTTTCTCAGACCCTCCCATTCTCCCCCTCACATCACTAAAATTGTGCAGCGTCTCGTTCTGAGAGACACGTGCACCCCTTTTCTCCCCATATCTTTATGAAATCCTCTATGTGCATCTCTCACACTTCCTATAACTACCATTGGCACATATGCAAGTATTGCTCTGTGCACTCCGCCGAGAGGCCAATAACTGTATTGGAATATAGAGTGTATACTTTTATGAGCCATCTAGCCTTCTAGATGCAAATGAGGGCACGCCCCTTGGGGTCACACCACCACACATTTAGCGGCATTGCGATTGGTATTACAGAAGGTGTCTGCTTGCCCTTCTCTCATTACAAAGTGCACAGGGGGCTCATAAAGTGGGAACATACACCTGTTGCACCCCCAGGGCACTTTCTATAATACAGCCCCTACTTGGTGGTATTGGGCTCAGTAAGCCAGGGTGCCAGGGGTAATAACTTTATTTGAAAGGGACAAGGGCACCCAAGGCGCAATAAGCTAAGGACCATGGGCAAGTACTGTATTATAAAGAACAAGGGTCCTTAGAGCAAAAAACAATGAAAAGAAGAAATAAATATAGACCAAATGGAAATATATTGTTAGGGGAAATGTCCAGCCGGACAATATATTTCCCTGATACAAAGGTAATTCTAAAACAATAGAACACTGAGTGTGATAAAAGCGGGACACCGGCCGGTGTCCGACTAACACACTGAGAAGACATACAACATACAAAATAGCAGGCAATAGCAGGACATCTGATTAGGATAAATCATAAACCAGACAATCTAAAGTATACACATATGCAAGAAAAAAGTATAAAACAATTTATGCATTTAGTGTAATGTGTCGACGACGTTTCGAACCATAATTAATAAAGGTTCATCCTCAGGACAGAGGGTAATTGCCTTGAAATTACACATTTGCAAATATATCACTAGTAGGAATGTACATATGCCATACCATGAGAAAAGAAAGGAGACATAAAAGGATAAAGACATGTCATTAGAACATTGTCAAGACTGCGTGCATAGATTGCATGACTCATACCATGCCATGGTGCAGCCGGCAACGGGGTGTAGTCCATGCTAAGTACAGGCAGTGGAAACAACGGGGGGAGCAAGACTAGTGGCGCCGCGTATCTACAGTGCATGGAAGTGACTATGGCTAGTGCATGCCAAAGTGCAATGAATAAACACGTGTGGAGTGAAACGGCAACGAACAGGCGTGCCAGTAAATGCAGTGAAATGTGACATTGTGTGACATTGCTGGGAAGTGGAGTGGCTTACCAATTGTGTAGCACTCAATTAAAGAAGATTTCTTGTACTTGTTAATTAATTTGCTAAAGAGCAAAGAAACATAATAGATCTAATGGAGAGAAAAAGATTCGGTGAAGTGGCGCAAAATACTTCACAAAAATGCAGGGCTATAAGGAAAAAATCCTACCTTTGAGAGTGCCCTCGATAAGGGGGTCTGTGAAAGGAGGGGAAGAAATTGTAATTAAAGTTAAGGGGTAGCGTGGATAATACGAGTTGCAAGGGGCTGGCTTACCCGAAATGCGGTGGTCTCGGTATCCGGGTCTGGGGGAAATAAACGGGCGGCGTGAGTGCCAGTGGTCTCATTAGCCGAATAAATGAAAGGTATACAGAATGACCGGGACGGATCTCACCTGGTAATACAGCTTGCAAGGCCACAATGGGGGTTCTTGCTGGCACCGGGAATCTGCGCGGCGAACCTTTGCAAAGCAAGACGCGATGTAGTGGGTAGGGGAGTCACGTGGGGGGTGAGAGCCAATCGGTTTGCGCCAAAGGCTGTCGGCCATTTTGGAATGGGAAAAGAACACCCATTTACAAGGCACGACGCGATGTAGTAAGCAGGGGAGTCGCGTGGGGAATAAGAACCAACCAGTGTGCACCAAAAGGGGTGTCGGCCATTTTGAAGTGGGAACAAGACCCATAGGAAGGTAGTGATATTAAAAAATCTTCCGAGTAAAGGACGGGGAATTACATGCCAGTGGATACAGCTCACTCTAAACATACAGTAACACCATCCAATCATAATTAATGAATTTATAACACATTTTTTAAATTTTTCCATTTTTTACAAGTGCACCCTGAGGAGGAAAATTACAGTTGTATTTAAAGGCTTCAGTTAAAATCAGTAAAAAGAAGGAAACAGTTTGTAATTATAAAGTCAAATTGTTAAATCAGAGAGGTCCAATCCTCAGTCCGATTGAGCCCAGTGTGAAGACTTTTAGTCTTCAGAATCCATCGCAGTTCCTCCTTGTTCAGAAGTTGTTGCAGGTTGCCGCCACGGCTGGGGGGTTTGACCAGGCAAATGATGGTCCATTTGAAATCCATTTCTGTGTGGGCCTGTTCAGTGAAATGCTGTACGAGGGGAGCATTCGCGGTTCTACAGCGTATCCTGCTCCGATGTTGGCACATCCTTGTTCGTGCCTTTTGTGTTGTTTGTCCAATATAGATCATAGAGCAAGGGCAGAAAATAGCATAGATCGCATTTGAGCTATTACAGTTTGAGAATTCTCTACGTTCATATTTCATATCTCTGTAAATAAACTCTTTGCCTTCTATAGTGCTTTCACACATTGAACAGTTACCACATCTAACATGTCCAGTGAGTTTTGGCAGGCCCCATAGTGTATCAATTGTGGTCATTTCTGCAGGGGCGGGTAGTGCTGCCCGCACCAAATGATCTTTTAAATTCTTGGCCTTCTTAAAGGCAAACATGGGTTTTTCTAGTTGTAATTGGTCAGCATTCAGCACAGGCCAGTGTTTTTTAATGCTCTTAGTGAGGGAATTAGATATTGGAGAGAAGGTTGTAACACACACCAAACGGTTCTGTGGTTTTTTTGGTTTAGATTCCAACAGAACTTCCCTCGGACAAAACCATGCTCTTTTTGACGAAGTTTTTATCAATCTGCGGGGGTAGCCGCGGGCGCTAAGTTTAGCACTGAGTAGATGGGCCTCTCTGAAGTAATCTTCTTTTAGATAACAATTTCTTCTGAGCCTTAGAAATTGTGAAAAGGGTAAAGAGTCACGGAGCGCTCACGGAGCGCCCGCGGCTACCCCCGCAGATTAATAAAAACTTCGTCAAAAAGAGCATGGTTTTGTCCGAGGGAAGTTCTGTTGGAATCTAAACCAAAAAAACCACAGAACCGTTTGGTGTGTGTTACAACCTTCTCTCCAATATCTAATTCCCTCACTAAGAGCATTAAAAAACACTGGCCTGTGCTGAATGCTGACCAATTACAACTAGAAAAACCCATGTTTGCCTTTAAGAAGGCCAAGAATTTAAAAGATCATTTGGTGCGGGCAGCACTACCCGCCCCTGCAGAAATGACCACAATTGATACACTATGGGGCCTGCCAAAACTCACTGGACATGTTAGATGTGGTAACTGTTCAATGTGTGAAAGCACTATAGAAGGCAAAGAGTTTATTTACAGAGATATGAAATATGAACGTAGAGAATTCTCAAACTGTAATAGCTCAAATGCGATCTATGCTATTTTCTGCCCTTGCTCTATGATCTATATTGGACAAACAACACAAAAGGCACGAACAAGGATGTGCCAACATCGGAGCAGGATACGCTGTAGAACCGCGAATGCTCCCCTCGTACAGCATTTCACTGAACAGGCCCACACAGAAATGGATTTCAAATGGACCATCATTTGCCTGGTCAAACCCCCCAGCCGTGGCGGCAACCTGCAACAACTTCTGAACAAGGAGGAACTGCGATGGATTCTGAAGACTAAAAGTCTTCACACTGGGCTCAATCGGACTGAGGATTGGACCTCTCTGATTTAACAATTTGACTTTATAATTACAAACTGTTTCCTTCTTTTTACTGATTTTAACTGAAGCCTTTAAATACAACTGTAATTTTCCTCCTCAGGGTGCACTTGTAAAAAATGGAAAAATGTAAAAAATGTGTTATAAATTCATTAATTATGATTGGATGGTGTTACTGTATGTTTAGAGTGAGCTGTATCCACTGGCATGTAATTCCCCGTCCTTTACTCGGAAGATTTTTTAATATCACTACCTTCCTATGGGTCTTGTTCCCACTTCAAAATGGCCGACACCCCTTTTGGTGCACACTGGTTGGTTCTTATTCCCCACGTGACTCCCCTGCTTACTACATCGCGTCGTGCCTTGTAAATGGGTATTCTTTTCCCATTCCAAAATGGCCGACAGCCTTTGGCGCAAACCGATTGGCTCTCACCCCCCACGTGACTCCCCTACCCACTACATCGCGTCTTGCTTTGCAAAGGTTCGCCGCGCAGATTCCCGGTGCCAGCAAGAACCCCCATTGTGGCCTTGCAAGCTGTATTACCAGGTGAGATCCGTCCCGGTCATTCTGTATACCTTTCATTTATTCGGCTAATGAGACCACTGGCACTCACGCCGCCCGTTTATTTTCCCCAGACCCGGATACCGAGACCACCGCATTTCGGGTAAGCCAGCCCCTTGCAACTCGTATTATCCACGCTACCCCTTAACTTTAATTACAATTTCTTCCCCTCCTTTCACAGACCCCCTTATCGAGGGCACTCTCAAAGGTAGGATTTTTTCCTTATAGCCCTGCATTTTTGTGAAGTATTTTGCGCCACTTCACCGAATCTTTTTCTCTCCATTAGATCTATTATGTTTCTTTGCTCTTTAGCAAATTAATTAACAAGTACAAGAAATCTTCTTTAATTGAGTGCTACACAATTGGTAAGCCACTCCACTTCCCCGCAATGTCACACAATGTCACATTTCACTGCATTTACTGGCACGCCTGTTCGTTGCCGTTTCACTCCACACGTGTTTATTCATTGCACTTTGGCATGCACTAGCCATAGTCACTTCCATGCACTGTAGATACGCGGCGCCACTAGTCTTGCTCCCCCCGTTGTTTCCACTGCCTGTACTTAGCATGTACTACACCCCGTTGCCGGCTGCACTATGGCATGGTATGAGTCATGCAATCTATGCACGCAGTCTTGACAATGTTCTAATGACATGTCTTTATCCTTTTATGTCTCCTTTCTTTTCTCATGGTATGGCATATGTACATTCCTACTAGTGATATATTTGCAAATGTGTAATTTCAAGGCAATTACCCTCTGTCCTGAGGATGAACCTTTATTAATTATGGTTCGAAACGTCGTCGACACATTACACTAAATGCATAAATTGTTTTATACTTTTTTCTTGCATATGTGTATACTTTAGATTGTCTGGTTTATGATTTATCCTAATCAGATGTCCTGCCATTGCCTGCTATTTTGTATGTTGTATGTCTTCTCAGTGTGTTAGTCGGACACCGGCCGGTGTCCCGCTTTTATCACACTCAGTGTTCTATTGTTTTAGAATTACCTTTGTATCAGGGAAATAAATTGTCCGGCTGGACATTTCCCCTAACAATATATTTCCATTTGGTCTATATTTATTTCTTCTTTTCATTGTTTTTTGCTCTAAGGACCCTTGTTCTTTATAATATAGGGGTAATAACTTTGGCACATAATTGGAGCAAATTGTTCAGTTGGGGCTTTACTTCCTGCTGAAAGAGCTGGGTCCCCCTATTGTCCAGTACACAGCTTTCCGATGCGTGCTGGCACTTCTCTTCCTACAATGTCCCGTATCGACGATGAGTGTCACTATGTTCATTCCACAAATGGAATCAAAAGCCTATGACTGACAATGGTGCCTCGCCGGCACTAAGCTTTCCTGCATTGGAACTTCCTCACCAAAGATGGCCGCCAAACCTGCCTTCTTGATGCAGCATGATGAACGATGCGTAACCCCATGTGGTAGGGTTTGCGGTAATTGACCACACATGGCATGCTGTGAGATCCTTGACCTCACCTGGTTCTCTGTAATGTGATGCTGGGT
The DNA here is from genome assembly GCF_964261635.1 of Lissotriton helveticus. Taxonomy (NCBI): domain Eukaryota; kingdom Metazoa; phylum Chordata; class Amphibia; order Caudata; family Salamandridae; genus Lissotriton; species Lissotriton helveticus. Next base: position 28,321,792 of record NC_136072.1, read on the forward strand.
TATTTCTGGTTCAATATCAGATGATTGGCGCATTGCGGCACAGCCTAACCTGGTGGCTCTTTGTAAGGCTGGTACCCCATTCTCCATAAAACCGCACCCTTTGAGTGACTGTTCACTCACATGCCCTAAACAAACATCTGCAATCCAACAGGTCTCTCATTTCCGCGAGTTTGAGCTATTGGCATTGTAAATGACAATGCCTTTTATTTATGTTTTTGTTTTTAAAACATAAACAAAAGGCATTGTCATTTACAATGCCAACAGCTTAAACTCTCGCAACTGCGAGACCTATTGCATTCCAAATGGTGGTAGGCGTCACTGAGTTGCCCCCTTCTGTCTCCCCTGGCCCCTGAAGAGCTCCCCGTTTGCTACGAGTTAAATAAACAAGGCGGTGGTCACAACTGTGCATGAGAGACCCTCCTACCCTCCTGCAGTAAGAAAAACTCATTAAAAAAAATAGTGCTTACAGACTAAAGAAGACGTACAGTGTAACAACCGAAGTAAATGTATTTATTTATGGCACTTATAGAGCGCGCTGATACCAAACGGTGTCCTGGCGCTGCAGTGATAGCTCCCCTAGCCATGAAACCTGTAAAGTAAAAGGGCCAGTCCTCATGGGAGGTTCCAAATGAAGACAATGCAGCACTAAGGAGGGACTTGCAAGCCTCTTAACGAATCAAAAACCAGCATTTACAAAGGAAAATGACACAAGCCAATGACAAATATGGGCGGAGAGTATGCAGGGCTTGAAGTACATACTCCAATACTGCACCTTTGAGTGACTGGTGTCACATGCTTCCTAAAATCTGAGTGATATTGTTAAATCTCACAGCATTTGAATATTGTAGGAATGTGCCCTGTTTAGATGGTCCCCCCCCACAGTTTTTGCTCCAATGCTGATGGTTATGACTCTGATAGTGCACTGGAGTCTGCAGCCCAAAAACTCCATAAGACGGTTATGTGTAAATTGGCAACCTCAATTGACCAGGACTTTACCCTCCTTATAAGCCCTAGTATACAATACCAGTGATACCCAAGGCATGCCTGGGAAAGGGGTCCCCCGGGCTGGCAGCACTGTTTGTGCCACCCTGAGTGTCCCAGGTAAACTACTGACAGAGGACTGCCAATGCAGACTGCAGGAGCAGTGTAAGCTACTCCATCACGACTTTGTCCCTACCAAGCGTGTCAACGTCAATTTACTGCTTTTAATATACGTCCGTCACCCCTAAGGAAGGCCTCCTGAGTCCAGGAGGCAGGGTTCCTTATTAAAGATGTGGGCATGAAAGTGCAATCTTATATGTCTCTATAGTGGACTTTACCATTAAAGTACACTATAAGTGATAAGTAGTCAAAAGGATAACACAGGCTTGCACCTGGGCAGAATCGGGGTCCCTAGCTCCATTATGGTACTACCTAAATATGTCAAGTTTGGTATCAAACAACTTGCCTTCTCACCCCTGACATGAATCTTGTGTCGAGGGTGATGTGGTATGCACCCTTGTGGCTACCTTAGAGGTTGCCAACTTGATTGCCCCAGCTACTCTATTCTCAGGCTGGCAGCCCGTATTTGCTGCTGCCAAGACAGGATTCTAACCTCCTGTCAGGCAGTGTGATCACTCCCAGGAGCCAGGAACAAAGGCCTGGGCAGAAAGAAGGTCACACCTCCTCTCTCCCAGGAAGGCTAGTGAAGTAGCACATCAAGGTGATGAGCTTAAAAGGCGATGTCACCTCTGATATGCATCAAGGCTGACTCCCAAAGGAGGAAACAGCCCTCCCCTGCCACAGGCACATTTGCACCCGGATAGGCAGGAAAGATGGTATTCATGAGGTGTACATCCGCAGAAGGCTAGTCACACTTCTAGGATGGGCTGCCATGTCTGTACTTCTAAGGTACCTTTTAAAAGGGGTAAATAGTGTGTTCTTGGTAGAAAAGGTGACCTACAACCCTGGACGTGGTCACCTCAGGGGTGGATTTGCCGCTGGGGCAAGCAGACCGTTGACCACTTGCACCCACACCCCTAAAACCCCTAAATCTAGGATTTAAGGGCCACCTCTGACACGAGAAGCTCAGTTCTGAATCAACCTGCATCGAAGAGGACATAGCAGAAACCTTTGGCTGTGACAACAGGACTAACACAAACCAAAGGAGGGATAACATGCACCTGTGGCAACACTACTGGAATTGTCTGACAAAGACTTATCCTAGGCTAACTCTCGGCCCTTTGACAGAGGAATCCTTGTGAGAGACTGAAGCTCCCTCAGCCCCCCCTGGCCTAGTGGTACTAGTACTCTGCAAACTGCAGGTAAAACAAAACTAGAGATCTGAAGAATCCGCTGAGGGATCGGACAATCCAGATGGTCTAGTGCATTGTGGGAACTATAGTCCTGCCTTCCATGAAGTTCAGACAGCTACCGTGTTCCCCGGGACCACTGGACGTTGAAGTATCAATCTGCTGTACTTAACGCTGCCAAGGCTTGGTGGTCATTTCAAAACAATGATTATTCATCCACACATGGAAGATGTTTTTTTCCAGGTTGCTCTTTCTTTACTCACTTACACAGTCCTGAAGAAGACCCACTGTTGAGGCAATTACTGGCCCTTTTCCTCCTTGCCGGTTCGAAACGTCGACATCCTATGAAAAGTCTGGATGGATTGAGGAGATGTTTCACAGAAGGACAATTTGGAATTTGCACCTTAACCTCAGTCTGATTAAACTGAATTTAATTCTGCTATGTAGTAAAGATTTGGAACAGGCTTCAATGTGAAGAAATATGGCATATGCAATGGGTCCATACCTCCCCTTTTTCTTTTGCTTGTAAATCTACACGAGCACCCTCTCTGAGCACCTTTATTGTCACTGAAAATCTTTTTGGAGCTGAGAATTGAATTTAATACACTTATTCAGACTGCTGTTTTGTAATACAATTTCAAATTTCTAAAGTGACTCTTCTTTTCTGTGTGTCAGAAATGTTAACTCATAACTGGGCTTAAGTAGTAACAATACCCCCAGGATTGTCTTTCGTACATTACTAGTTCTTTTATGTGCAGATGAGGAGGTTTTAATTTCAACGGGTCCGATTCACAGAACTAACTTAAGACAAAATCCTAAACTTACTACTTTTGGTATTCACAGAAGTTAGGATTTTGTCTTAAGTTTGTCTTAAGACAGACTTAAGACAGACTTAAGACAAAATCCTAACTTAAGTCTGTCTTAAAACAAACTTAAGACAAAATCCTAACTTCTGTGAATACAAAAAGTAGTAAGTTTAGGATTTTGTCTTAAGTTAGTTCTGTGAATCGGCCCCACAAACAGTAATTAGCCTCCAGATTCCCTTTAAATGGTTTTAATGATTTCATGATAAAAAGTTGAAAAGTAAACCACCAGAAATTATTGATCCTAACCTGTGGTGCAGAAAACACCAAATAAAAATTATTGTTTCATTAGTAAGACCCCGATCACTAAGGTTTCCCATTTTACTTATTTTGGCATCCTGCTTGAAGCTAATTTGTCATGGGGGAGAATGGCCAGCCAGAGAATACAGAAAATTGGAGTATTCCCAAAACATTGGGGTACAAGTTAATTACAGAGATGTTCCAGTTATATAAATCCAAATGCCTGGGTGTAGGAACATATGGAGCAGGTGTGTGGGTTCATGGAGCACCAGCTAGAATGCAGGCCTCTGAAAACTAGTTCCTCTGCTGGCTATTGGCCATCATTAATTTGACCCCAATCTATATCTCCCATAGCAAATGAGCATGGGCTATTAGGAAGATCAAGTTAAAATGGGCCCCCTTTTACTCTGGGTTAAAATTTGGTGTACCACACAAGCAGGTTTTTCGAAAAACATTCTGAGTGGTTGTCTGAATTTGGGCATTAGATACTCTACACCTTGGCTGGCATATGCCAGGAAAATGTTCAATGACAGGGGCCTGGACACATTTTTCGAAACTCCAGATGGTAGTGTACCCCAAAATAAGGCCATAGTTAAGGAAAATGTTTTCATGCTGAACGAAGAGATTAGAATCGCTAGATCCAGGGATGTATGACGGTACAACGCGTGCTTTTACAACGCGTACCGTTACCACGCAGGTTTTACAACGCAAGTCGTTACAACGACTTGCGTTGGGGGGCGCTGGATAGTGGAATAGTTTAATTCACTATTCCGACTCCAGTCCCCGTGGATAGTAGGGAAGGTGTTAGATAGTAAATTAAACTATTCCCTATCCTACAGGGCTCTCCAGCGCAAGTCATTGTAACGACTTGCGTTGTAAAACCTGCGTGGTAATGGTACCGCGTTGTAAAAGTTTCGTCGTAAAGGATGTTTCCCAGATCCAGCCCTTTAACCTCCGTTCTTAACCATTTCCCAATTTCCACAATGCCTGGGATAGAGCAGTATCCAATTTGGGAGGAAAAACCAGAACATAGGCTTTCCCTTTAGAGTCGCAGGTTACATCAATTCACTATTTGGTTGCTTTCGCTAATTCTGGCTCCTGTTTTGAATCTCTTCCCAGGCTGCCCAGGTAATAATTCCTCGCCCCAAATGATAGTGCACTTTATGCTTTTTTGCACTTCATATAGGGCTACATGCATCAAAGTAAGGAATTGGGGTTCCAAAATTGCGATTTGTAAGAAATTGCAATTTAGGAATCGCAATTCCTTATGCATGTAGGAATCGTAAAAAAATTGTGAATCCTACACATTCCTTATTTGCGATTCGCAAATTGCGATTCGCAAATAAGGAATTGCTTCCCATTCATTGCTATGGGCCATGAGGCCCATAGGAATCAATGGGAATTGCATGCAAAATTTGCGAGTACCAAATAGGTACTCGCGAATTGCGCATGCAATTTCAAGGGTGCCAAAGGGAGACCCTGATGCACCCCTGAAATTGCAATTTAAAAACATGTTGCACACACACATGCCTCAAGGACATGTATGCGTGCAACATAGAACTTTGAAAAATGCACTTTTGTGCATTTTTCAAAGTTCTCGCAAATTACCATCAACTTTGAGTTGGTGGTAATTTGCGTTTCTGAAATGCAAAATCGCATTCTTTTTTGTTGCAGTGCATTTAGGGAATCACAATTTTAAGTAATCGCAAATTTAGCAATTACTTAAATAGCGATTTCTGCATTTGGGATGATGCATCTCAAATGAAAAAATTGTGGTTGCAAAGGGGCAGATTCTGCTAATCTGCCCCTTTGAGACCGCAAAAAACAATGATGCATGTGCCCCTTAGCAGCTTGAGAGCACGCTTCTTATGACCAATTTTAAAGCACAAGCACTTTACTTTACACCAAGAGGGACTGATATTTTCAATACGCTTAAGTACGCCTAAAATCCATTTGCTGTTCTTAATTATATTTTGTCTGCAATAAAATTGACAAGGAGGTACGCTTTATAAGAATATTTATTTTAGCCATGATTAGATTGTTAACTGTATTTAAAGGATTGCTAGCCTTCATGGGTGCCAATAAAGACATTGCTAACTGTAAAAAATAATTATATTTTTTAATTTGAACCTTTATTTTTTCCTGTTTACTGAATTATAATCTTCAAAATGGAAACTATGCAGTTATTACATATGCTATTCGCATCTGCATATTCACCATGCTCCTCCTGTTTCTATTGCCGTTACTTACTGATTTTTCCATCATGGGTTATCCATAGTGGAAGTCGCTACTATCCACCTCCCTTGGACCATCGAATTCCTTCTGTTCACCATAACTATTTTTAGCTGGTAAGTCCTTTGAACTTCTGGTTTTGATACTTAAGGTTCCTATTGGTATTCCCCAGCAAGAATTCTATTTTAATTGTATGTGTTTCTATAATCTAGAACACACTGAGGTGATCTAATCTCTTTTCACAATCTTAAACTTATCTATCCTGGTGATGGCTTTTTAAGTATTTCACATTGTCAGTCTAATGTATGTCACTTGGCAACTTTTGAGTAGACTTTAACTGTTTTATTAATTTTTAAGCTCAGTGCAATAATGTGTATATCTGAACTTGTAGCATATGAATTATGTATTTACGGATCCACATAAATATATATACCTTTTCTCTGATCCATTCTCAGGATATACCTTTGTGGCTCTCTGTAGTATCCTTGCACTATCCCCTTTTATTATAGAATGTTCTAGCTATGATGCGCAGTGGAATGTTGACAGTCTGTGGGCTTAGGCTGGGCAGTTGGCTTGGGGCTGAGCATCATGCAGGATGTTCCTGTTGGGGTCTTTATGGTTTATTCCATCTTATCTACCTAACTTCTAATAAACCATTTATCTACATCTTCTGTCTGAGGACTTGATTACTACAGTATTTATGGCGACGAAGTGACCTTCCCACGTACTAGGTGAAGCAAAATTCAGCATAAATAACAACCCAGAAGTAGTCTTCAAAAGAATTAAGTTAAGATAATCCTTCAGCAGAGAGAAAATGACGAGCGGAAACAAGAACATCAAGACAAAAGGACCAAGAGCCACAAAACGTAAAAGACAAGGAAGTTATCATCGAAAAGAAGAAATCAAGAAATATAAGATGCTTCAAAGTAAGGAGCCACTAAAGGAACATCAGCGCAGTATGAAAAAACGACCCCATCAGTGTCCATCAGATCGGACGGCCTTTGCCAAAACGTGCTGTGAGTGGTTTTCCTTGTACATATGGTCATCTTAAGCATCAGAAGTAAGCATGATCTTATCTTTACTTGTTTTTGGCTCTTTAAAATTGCAGTGCGACCTGCGATGAGACATTAAAAAAAAAAAAAAAAAACTTGTGCCGGTTAGAGCATGTAGTACACTGTCTACACAGAATTAATTTTTTTTGGTCGCTTGTGTACATGGAAAAACCGGTACTTTCACGAGCGCAACTTTAACATAGACGTGTTGTAATTCATCCTATTTTTTTAATAGCTACGTTTTTTAATGGCTCTGAAGACATTAATAGCAAGTTCGACACTAAGCGGAAGCACTGTTTACATCTCGAATTTATTTTTAGAAGTACTGTTTACATCTCGTAACGTTCAACTTGGGATTGGCAGTGAAACGAACTATTAAAGTCTTAAGCTGTTTAGTCTAGTCACATTAATAGCGAAAGTGTGAAGCCGTGCCTTTTACTGTCTCAAGAAGAAGAATATAGTCGACACTAGAAGTATTAGAAGTGTTTAATTTTCATCGTTAACGTTGTTTTTAATCAACATTATTTTCAACTGCGTCATGCAATGTGCTCGAGATACCAACTGTCATTTTAAATCCTGACAATGAAACAACGCGAAGCTTACCTTTGCTCCTGAGCACTTTATGACGTTTTGGGAGTGTGCGTGTTCTTTACGTCTGTAAGCAACGCTGTGCGCAGAGCCACTCGGCGCAACGTAGGAAATGTGACACCATTTTACGTACTGAGTTTACTTGTCCATTGTCACCATGGGAACTATCTTTCTACGAGAAACACGTTAAAAATTTTTGTTGAAATCCTTCAACAAGGACAGTAAAAGACATGTTATTTTACACACTGGCGAAATGGTTATTCCTGCCTGGCAGTGAATTTTTAGAAAGAAGACAAATTTCTGTTTAAGTCGGAAAAATTACGGCTACGACCTTCATAGATCGACGATTTGCTTTGGTGACCTCGGGTGAGAGACCGCTCACCGGAGCATATACTAGCTCTTATTGTATTTTGCTGGCAATTTTATAATAGAGAAAGTATTTTGTTGCGGTATTGTGTGTGTGTCTGGATGTGATCTTATCTAGTAGTTTTGGGTTGTAGCGTTTTTGCTGTTTCTATGCAGTTCTTTCCGTGTGTGTTTGACTGTTTTTTTTTTTCGTGCGTGTCAGACTGGCTGTTATCTTAAATTTCAGCGTTTTGTGTTCCATTGTAGTTCTTTTTGGTACTGACACGAATTAGTAATGTTTTGTGTTTCAATGTAATTTTACACACACTTAGGCCTCGATTCCGATCCAGTAAAATTAACGTCCGTACGATTCGTATCCGGAGCCGTTTCCGTACGACTCGTACACACACCGTACTACTCGGCGAGTACGATCCGGACCGGGTGATCAGGACGCGATTCGTACGGCCACGTCAGGTGAGTCGTACGGAAAAGCATACAAACACATCCATACCGTACGGTCCGTACACCCCATGATCGCAGGGGTACGGTGCGTACCACTGCGATCATGGGGTGTACGAGCCGTACCCCCATTGTACGATCGGTGTACGAGCCGTACCCCCATTGTACGATCGGTGTATGAGCCGTACCCCCATGTACGATTGGTGTATGAGCCATACCCCCATTGTACGATGGGTGTACGAGCCATACCCCATGTACGATCGGTGTGTTAGCCGTACTCCCATTGTACGATCGGTGTGTTAGCCGTACCCCCATTGTACGATCGGTGTACGAGCCGTACCCCCATGTACGATCGGTGTACGGGCCGTACCCCCATTGTACGATGGGTGTACGAGCCGTACCCCATGTACGATCGATGTACGAGCCGTACACCCATCGTACAATGGGGGTATGGCTCGTACACCGATCGTACAATGGGAGTACGGCTCGTACACCGATCGTACATGGAGGTACGGCTCGTACACCGATCGTACAATGGTCGTACATGGGGGTACGGCTCGTACACCGATCGTACAATGGAGGTACGGCTCGTACACCGATCGTACATGGGGGTACGGCTCGTACACCGATCGTACAATGGGGGTACGGCTCGTACACCCCATGATCGCAGGGGTACGGTGCGTAGCCCTGCGATCATGGGGGGTACGCACCGTACCCGGGGGGCCGTTCCGTACCTGTTTCGGCGTGAACTCTGCTTTTACGGCTGTTTTCAGCTCCCGTAGAAAAAGGGCTGTACGGTGCGTACCCGACACGTATCGTACTTGCTGGGTCGTAAACCCAGCCGCGAACCGTACAGATGTCGCGTACAGCGGGTTCCGAGGGAGAATCGTACGGAGATTAGAGTCGTACGGTGTCTTGTACGACTCGTACGGAGTACGGCTCCTGGTACGAATCGTACTTCGTCGTACGTACGGGACGTTTACAGGTACGATTCGTACGGGGAAAAAACGCTCCGTACGACGAATCGGAGCGCTTTTTACCGGATCGGAATCGACCCCTTAGTGTAGGAGCGGGTTTTAGTCCCATGATCCTTAGGAATGGGTTTTGGATTTAAGCAGTCCCACTTTCTTCTTTGACATTACTCTGGTTAAGAGGTGCATGTTTTTTTTTGTATAGGAATGGGTTTTAGTCCCATTACCCTGTAACACGCTAGCTTTTAAAAAATTGAAATTATTAGTTTTGTTTGAGGGGGTTTTGGTCCCACCTTTGTGTTTTTAGGGGGTGTCAGTCCCACCTAAATAGTATTACACTAGGGTTTGAGTCCCATAGTGTCTCATAAAAGAGGGGTGGCGTTTTTGGCTACGTCACAGTCTTCTCATGTGAGAAGCACTTTGGAGTGGGTTCTAGTCCCATTACTCTAGTCTATGTTTTTTTTTACCCTTGTATAACATTCATGGTCCCTAGTTTTTGGGGCAGGTTTAGATTTTAGGTTTTGGGTCCCATTTGTTTATCGGTCCTCAGTTTTTAGGGCTAGATATGGGTCTTAGTCCCTTCATCGTCTAATTTACACATATGAGTAGGAATCTGTTTTTTTTAGTTCCTATCTTCTTATTTCTCTGTAGTCTTTATCCATTTTAGAAAGCATTTTATTCCTATTAGAGGGATTACTTTATTAGTCTTGCCTTATTGGTTTCGTTATTATACACGTGGGTTTGTAGTCCCATGGTGTCTTTTACTACAGGAGTGCCATTATTTTTTTTTCTCTTCTTGTCTGTAGCACTTTCTTGGGTTTTGGTGAGCTCATTGATTAAGAGAGCTCAATATTTACATATTCTAACATTGTTCTAAATTAGAGGAGGAGGAGGATGGTGAGGTTGATTCTATCTGTTCACTTTCCTTCTTCTTTTACAATTTTTGTATTTCTGTTTTCCCTCGTGTGATGTTAATTTTAATTCCATCCCTGGGTTACAGATGTCTTTATATTTGTATTATATTTCAATTTTTTGTTCTTCCCTTTAAGTTTATTGTGTTCCATTATTAAAGGGAAAGGATAATGTAGTATCCTTGCACTATCCCCTTTTATTATAGAATGTTCTAGCTATGATGCGCAGTGGAATGTTGACAGTCTGTGGGCTTAGGCTGGGCAGTTGGCTTGGGGCTGAGCATCATGCAGGATGTTCCTGTTGGGGTCTTTATGGTTTATTCCATCTTATCTACCTAACTTCTAATAAACCATTTATCTACATCTTCTGTCTGAGGACTTGATTACTACACTCTCCTGATGAAGGCACGCCCTGTGCCGAAACGCGCATTGAGAACCTTAAGAATTGTTACCACCTAGCCAGAACATATCAATTGCCCAGTTTTTATAATTCTTTCATAAAATTCCTTAAAAATAATTTTTTTGTGTATTTGTTGTTCGATTTGTTTGTCTACATTGTTTTGGATAAAGTGCTTACCGATCGTAACTTATGGTAAATATGTTCTATGGGATGTATATGCACTGGTATGTATATGTTTTGAATTTAGTTTTTTCCATGTTGCATCTTTTAGATAAATTTCAATAAAAAAGAATGTATATGTTTTAAATAGCTGTTGATTTTTATTTACTGCACTGAGCTTGGGTTATCCCCCATATCATGTCAAAAATAAATTAATGTAATGCCCATGGTATTTACTGCCTAGGAAAGTTTTTCTCGTTGGTTTATTTTCCTTGCTATGCCTTAACCCCTTCTGTTATAATTTATATTTTTATGGTGTTTTTAAACTCGTGCTAATTGATGTGTGATTTTTTTCATAATTCTGACCCTAAGAACTATTTGATGTAAAATGCATTTTTTTATTTGTGTTTTTTTGGTCATTGTTATGACCGAATTAACAGAATTGAATTAACGAACGGACCTCATAACTGTGTAATTGAATCTGAGTGATAGTATTTAAGTAATTAAGGAGGAGTTGATTCATTTGGCCCTTTGCTTTGCAATTTTTCAAATACCTTTTCCTATTTGACCAAGGCTTGTTGGTCACCAGTCCGAGAACCGACCCCTTCACTCGATGCTGCACCAAGAAGGAACTCCATCCAACTTTTGTCTGACATCAGCGGCGGCCCCGTTGTTGTGTTTATGCATCTTGTTCTCCGCAGCATGGTGTAAGCGGTAAAAGCAGCTCTCCCGCGGCTCCCGTTCCGCACCAAGGACAGCCAGAATAACTCTGCACACGGGCTTTATGGGCCAGGTAAAATCAAACTGACTGTCGTCGCTTGGTCCTGTGGCCCACATCACCTCTACCCTTCTTCGGTCATTTGCAACTTGACTTGCAAGCGACCAATTGTGGCTTGTAGTTTTTACCATTGACCGTAATGATAAAGTTTCACTGTATTCCTTTGCACTGATTTTATATTGCTTCTAAAATTCATTACTCCAGTTATTTGTATATTATCTTATTTGTTTTGGTGTCTAAATTAAGGTAAAAATCTGCTTTATTTTTGCATATTGGTGTCGAATTTCTTTCGAGTCATGTCAATTACTTATCATCCATGATGGTGCTCTGAAATGCTTCACACATATTCCTCTAGTAAAGCCTAAATGCTCTTTGCCAGTCTACCAGGACTGAGCTAAGTATTTATTATTGTGAATCCAAGAACCATCTTTGAGGTTTGTGAGAGTATTGCCTGGTGAGGCCCAACCAGCATCACTACATAATACTCCACTTTCCTACAAATATCTTTTGTGATATGACACTGAGGCGAATGGGAGGAAGTGAAGAACATATTAGCATATTGATCTTCTGATTTTCCACTGCTCAGTCTATAAAAATATCTCTCTCTCTCTCTCTCTCTCTTTCTCTCTTTCTCTCTTTCTCTCTTTCTCACACACACATAGACCAGCCATTGGCCATACTGTAGTGTGTATTTACTTTTCTAACTCCACACGCACTTTAATACTGGGTAAGGTTCTAAAGCGGACCGTGGCAAATATAACTGTACTTTTTTTATTCAGTCGCTCGAAAGTACCTAAACAAACTACAGAGACTGGTCCGCACAGCAGTCCTAGTAAAGATAGTGTTTGACTGGTTCTGTCAGGGTTTAGCTACATTACGAGGACTGATCCGATAGTCATTCGTGGGTAGTACATGCCTCCCACACAATCAATCCCTCTGTTTTTCTTCCAAAAATCAGCGTGAGGCATTTCTTGCGCTGGGCTCACATGAAGCTATGGGCCCGCCACTTTCTCTTGTCGACTGACAGTTCGGAGGACCAGCCAATGAGAGGAAGAAACAGAGTATGGGAGGTAAGCGAGAAGCATAGAGGATTCACTGCTCTAGATATATATATTATTTTTTTATTCATTTTGTGCAATTTTATATAGTGTGTACATTACCAAAGGGTGCTAGAGCGCTTTACAAAAGAATAAATCTATACTACTATTATAAAGAGAGAACTTTGAACCTTTGAGGCGGGTAAACTCGTGAACAACAGCGCCAATCCAAACACCCGATACATCGTTGTAATTGTCAGGGTCTGCAGATGGACATAGGCTATATAAAAAAATAAAATATACGTTCTTTAAAATATTTACGATTAAAAAAAAAAGTAGTCCCTTGGAAGTAGCGCCGGCCGCGATGTGCGTGCTGACATCAGGAGCGCGGGGAGGAGCGGCCTATCGGAGCGCGAGGAGGAGCTGCGGACATGTGCGCGGGGAGGAGCGGCGGACAGGCGGGGAGGAGCGGTGAGGAGTGGCGGACAGGCGGTGAGGAGCGGCAGACAGGCGGGGAGGAGCGGCGGACAGGCGGTGAGGAGCGGTGAGGAGTGGCGAGGAGCAGCGGACAGGCGGGGAGGAGCGGCGGCTGAGGTAGGTGAAACGGCCCGTGTGCGGCTCATTGGGGGCCCTGAAAGTGGCGGGTACGCTCTGGGGGACCCACGGACAACGTCGGGGCGGGCGGGGACCCTGAAGCCTGAGACAACATTGGGGCGGGGGCCCAGAAGCCTGATTTCTCCCGGACAACGTCGGGATGGGCTGCTAGTCATTACATAAGGCATATAAATGACATTAGCCAAAGGTGTTTGGACATCTGCAATAGACAAAGAAAAGTGTGGACGGGTTCCAGACTCAGGATGATGTCTAGCGAAATGGAAGTCGAGAAGTAAGCCTCAAGCCACCAATCAGTGAGGACACTAAAGACAACAGGTGAAGAGTGGAGAAGCCAAATTAACTCAAAGGTTTTTCAAAGAGAAGGCTCCCTGGTTGTACTTGCTGAAAAGGACTGAATCATAAATCATTCCTTTTTGAAGGCCAGGGGGGGGGGCTCTAGCAGCAGAGCTCTGCATCCCCTGATGGTCTTGTCTTGTTTTTGTGTGGTTTTGTGAAATTAGGGATTTCCTGAGTAAAAATGGAGCCCTCAAATTGGGTAGAATGCAAGTAACTAGGAAAGTAGTAATTTTCAAGACTGAAGAACACCAGGCCCCTACTTAAGTTACTGTAATGAAGTGTGGGTAGATAGTGTAGTTGAAAATTCAGCTAGAGAGGAAATGTTCCTATGGAGAATGTCGATGTCAAAAATGATACATTCATGTATGAAAACAAAATCGCATCTCTATTAATAAATTTGTCTATTATGAACTCTACATCAACCCCGACTCTGAAATAAGCAGTTGGGCAGAACTTTGAAACCTATGGCCAAGGTCACTGATTGACTGGTCACAGTTGTGGTGGCATGTAGCCCACAGACAAATGCATAAACAGGAAGTCCTAGATCAATCCCACAGATAGGCGCAGCAATACCACAAAGGTCCAGGGAGATTGGCCTCAATAAAGAGGGATTGGCTGGAGGTGTACCCTCGTTCCCAAAATACCATAAAGTCAGATGCCACATGAAGTTAGGAACATAATAGCCGATCGGGACACAGTACACACAGTTCAAGAAGTGATCACATGCTCTCCATGCCGAACATCTGGACATGTGACCCACTGGCTGCATCGTGTCCATGCAAGGGTGAGGCCCACCTGGATTCCTAATCAAATTCATTGGTTTATGGCTCAAAAGAAAGAGGTCCTGAATCCTTACCAAAAAAGGATCGCCGGAACTGCTTTATTGCATCAAACAAATTGTATAAAATCTATGGCCTATCGATTGTAAGTTGAAACAGTCTTCAGACTCTATGTGAGTCATTAGGATGGCGGGCGGACAAAGTCCGCCCGCCATCCTATCGTGAAATGGGACCGCCCGCCATAAGGGCCGTGGTCCCGTGGGGGGCCATTAGGATGCGCCCGCCACAGTGGCGGGTGCATCCTGCATTCCTGACCTTGTGGCGGGCGGTGCACTCAGCACCGCCCGCCACAATGCCAGGAAGGCATGTCATGCACTTCCATGCACAACATGGCAGGCACCCTGCGGTGCCTTCCATGTTGTGCATGGAACTGCAGGGGGGTACCATAGGGTGCACAGAGTCCCTGGGGGCCCGCAACGGGCCCCCGCAACAATTCCCACACGCCTTTCCACCCCCATAGTAATATGGCTGGCGGTGTCTAACAGACACCGCCACCATATTAAACTCTTTCCCGCCCAGTCTTTTTTTCAAGGTATTTCATATTCAAGCTGCAACCTTAAGCTTGTCAGCCAGGTAACGTGGAGTGGTTGTCTGCATGGATTTCGGCCCATGTGTCTGTGACTTCCTTGCTGCCTGCTGTGATCGGCTTTCAGGGAGTCCCAGCACATGGTAGCTCATCTTGACAATAAGGGTGGGCTTGGCATATTGGAGTCACCGCCCTGGCATAATGTTGGCACTTACACTCTGTGGCCCTCTTGAAAATCTAGTTGTTATCGCTGGCTTTTAGGATGCATTCCTGACATATGTTGGATTATTTTCGTTTTGGTGTCATTTAAAATATACAAATATTACCTATTTTTATAAATTGGTGTTGGATTTTCATTTTGTGTGTTCGTTGTATCTTAATTATTTACTGAAATGGTGTTTTCAAATGCTTTACATACCTGTCTTTGAAGTTAAGCCTGTCTGCTCGCAGCCACGTTACCAAGGGTTGAGCATAGGAATACTTTTCTAAGACCTATGCTAGGTCCTACCATGTAATTGTGGCCTTATTGCCAGTGGCAGACCTACATTTGCTCCTACCAATAACCCACTTTCCAACACAGTGGCCCACCCCCACGGAGACCGCGGAAACACTCAGCCTCAGATTTCAATACAAGACTTTGTACTAGCAATAAAGCACTTTATTGATGTTGCGCAGATGTTAACCCACTCTGTAAATTTCCTTCTGCATGCCTTGATATATATCTATGGACAAGAAAAGGTAAATGCACTTGGAGTTAAGTATTGACCGTGTTTACTTGTAAAAGTATAAGTGCCAGGACCCAAAGTGTTACTAAATCGCCATCGAAGGTCGGGGTAGAATGCCAACAAGGATGTGTAGTCTTGCTTACACCTCATGCCTCCTTAATCTACATCCAGACACTGCTTCCCCTTTAACTCACTCGTACAGGTTTGTTTCATCTCTTCTTTCTTTCCCTTTCCCTTTCAATATTCTTCATTCTTTCTCCGTGTCCTTCTCCCCTATTTTGTGTGTTTCTGTCTCTTACTCTGGAGCAAAATCTCCATGTTGTGGTAAAATACGTCCTTGTCGCCAACATGAGTGCCAGTGGGGCCGACCTGCAACCACCGGCTCAAATTAAGCCCTGAGTATAGCACAGCTGTTGTTATCCTCATATACTTACCTTTTCGAGGTCTGATCAACAATATTTTTGCTACAATACTGGTGTAGCACAATATTTAAGACACAGTGCTTCACTACCATACTGTCACACCCAGGCCGCCTCCTTCTGCATGACTGCCGGTTCGGCTTCTTTCTCTGGGTCTTTGGACCCATTTTGAGCCTTCAAACATATCCAGTGTCCTGTTCGGTCAAAGCCTACCAAACAGTTTAGCTGTCTGTTTTGCTAAAGACATTGTGGGGACATTCCGAAAGCTGACCTAAGAATGCATTACGCCCATTGCTCACCATTGGCTTTCTGGTTTGTAAATCACAGTTGCTTGCTTTCTATTTGCTGGCTTCATTTGTTTTAGGCTATCCAGCTTGCGATTGTCCCTCCTAGCACAGCCTATTTACTGTATTCTTCCACGAGTGTTCGCTTTCTGTTACCAGGCCTTTACGTTTTGTTTTTATGTTGTCACATTTGCTGTGCACTCAAAGACAGAGTTGGAATGTCATACTCTGTCTTCTGAGGAGTTTGGGGTTTGCTTTTCTTTCTCTGACTTCAAAGCGAGAGGCTTTATCTTAGTATCTGGCGGTGTGAAAGGGGGTGGCTTTTTTTCTTTGCTTCTTTGCAGGGTTTTTCACTCCCTGCCTCTGTCACAGCTTCTGGGTTTTCTATCGCTGTGAAATCTTTTGATACTGTGCGCTCTACAAATGTATTTTACTTACATATTAAAGGCTCTTTTCTAGCAAACAACAAAATGTAAATGCCTGTAAACGAACTGTGCAAATATTTCAGAATATATTATAATTAGTAAAGCACAAATGGAGCACATTTTTTGTAATTCTGAGTTTGCTGGAAACAAATATTTGAATACGATCAAACAAATCAATACACTAGGTGACGTCATTCCGCACATTATTGTTTATGCACTTTATAGTTTTATCATTTAAACGGTATGTCTGTTCAAATGTAAGGGTCATTTCAATTGAAAATGTATTGTCTATAATGGCAGTACGCTCCACACTATGTATAGTCCTCTCTACGACACTCCACTCTATTCCACTCTATGCCACTCTATGCTTCTCCACTCTATGACACCATATTCCACTCCACTCTACACCACTCTACTCTATTCTACTCTATGGCACTCTACTTCACCCTCTACGACTCTACTCAACTCTACCCCACTCAACTCCACTCTATTCCACTCCACTCCACTCCACTCCTCACCCCACTACTCTGCTGCACTGTATAGCACTCTACACCACTTCAATCTATGCCACTCTACTCCACATTATGCCACTCCACTCTACGCCGCTCTAGGCCACTCTACTCCATTTATACGATACGCCACTCTTTGACACTCCACTATATCCATTTCACTCTTCTACAGCACTCTACTCCACCCAATGCCACTGTACTCAACCCTAAGCCACTCTACTCCACTCTATTCCACTCCACTCTACTCCACTCCACACTACTCTACTGCACTCTACAGCACTCTACTCCACTCTACACCACTTCACTCTATGCCATTCTACTCCACATTATGCCACTCCACTCTACGCTCCTCTAGGCCACACTACTCCATTCTCTGACACACCACTTTTTGACACTCCACTATATCCCATTTCACTCTTCTCCACTCTTTGACCCTCTATGTCACTCTACTCCACTCAATGTCGCTCCTCTCTATGCCACTCCACTCTACGACACTCTACTCCATGCCACTCTACTTTACAACACCTTATTCCACTTCTCTCCAGGTTACTCTACTCCTCCCAAGGACACCTCACTCTATGACAGTACTTTGTGCCACTCTATGACACTACACTGTATGAGACTCTATGCCACTCTACATTCTATGCCACTCTATGCCACTCTAATACACTCCATGCCACTATACACTGCTCTATACCACTTAACACTGTGTAACTCAACTCTGACACTTCACTCCACTTCACTCCACTCCACAACAATTTACTCCACTGCAATACACTTTATTCTACTCTACACTACATCACTCTACGCCCTTCCACTCTATGCCCCTCCACTTCACTCCACTTTATTCCATTATAGGTGACTCTTCTCTACGACACTCTACTGCATGCCACTCTGTGCCATGCCACTCTACTTTACAACACTTTATACCAATCTTTGCCACTCCACTCTATCCCACTACACTCTACAGCACTCTACTCGATGCCACTCTATGCCATGCACTGTACTTTACAACACTTTACTCCACTTCACTCTAGGCCACTCTACTCCTCTCAAGGACACTTCACTCTACAACGCTCAGTAGTTTTGTGCCACTCTGTGACACTTCACTCCACAACACTCTATGCTGCTCCACTCTACTACACTCCATGCCACTTTACTCCCCTCAATGCCACTCCACTCCACTCTATGACACTTTATTCCAAACTAAGACACTTTACTCCACTCTACGCTACACCACTCTACTCCCCTCCACGAAATGACCCTCCACTCCACTTTACGCCATTCTAGGCCACTCTACTCTATGACACTCTTTTCCATGCCACTCTGTGCCACACCACTCTACTTTACACCACTTTACACCACTTCACTCTGAGCCACCCTACGCCTCTCCATATATATATTTTTTATATATTGAGGCAGGATGAGGACAGGAGGTAACCCATCTCCAGCAGGTCAATTAACAGCAAAGAAAGCCAGGGATGTCCCCTGTTGCCTTTGACCTTTTTCTTTTTGCCTTTTTTGTGCCACAGCTGCGGCACAGGTGAGATACTGTGGGTGTCAGGGTGGAAAAAAAGGTTCATGTCACCTCGCAGTATGCAGACCATATTCTGCCATGCATTGAAAATCACCCAATGGTTCACCACTGATATTTGACACCATACTGCAGGTGGGACTAGAGTCACGGGTGGTGCGGGTAAACTGCAGTAAATCAGTGGTGTATGTATATCTGATGTTGGGTGCAGAGACACATGTCCTGCTTGGTAGATTAGAAATAACAGCTTCTTCTGTCGGTCCCAATGTCATTTAGTAGTCAAAGAGGTCTATTTGCTAAGATGTAATGCTGTATTTGCATCACAAAAGTGATGCAAATTGATGCAAAATCTTTTTTTTACTAATTTACTTTCCAGTGCTAAATTTGTTTAGTGCTGGAAAACGCTTGCATTGCTTAGCGCCAAGGGAGCATACCATGAGTGGTGCCTGGGCGTTCCCAAACAACCACCCTAGCCTTCTGAGGATAAGCCCTATTACTTAAAAAGTAGACAGGGTTTAGAGTGAGAAAATAGTACTCATTTCAACTAGGCGCTATGAAGCAGAAATGCTTATATTTCTCTTTTCTTTTTCAACTTTGTATGTGTGCTGCACTGTTCTAACTTATTCGATGTTGTTTCAGAAAGGTTCCGAATGGGATTCGGAATCTCGGAATCCGATTCAAAACCTATGTTTCTGACCAAATCGTACACATTTCGAACCAACCCATTATAATGTACGGAAACTGTTAAGGCTACCGAGTCGGATCCGAAAGGTATTTGGACAGCCCGAGTCTTTCGGAGTCGATTCGTACAGCTCTATGGACACAGTTTTCAAGAGAGCGATTATGATGACCGATTCGGACAGCCGTTCCAATTCGGTCAGCCCGACACAAAACGGCTGTCCGAACCTGACTTTGGGGCCTATAGCAGGCCACCCTACACCCTGAGGTCTCCAGTTGGGGCCTGTGGGGGAACCCAAGGGATCCTCTGTTAAGCCATGTACAGTGTGGCACGCACCATGGGGTGCCCTGCCACAGGGTGCAAGGTGTTCCCAAACCACCCCTTTTTTTAATGGGAGGCTTTGTTCTGGTTCGAACACAGGCACCCATTGAAGTCAAAGTGAGTCCGAACGAACAATGTTGGGAAGCATCGTAAACAGTGGGTCGGACTAACAGAATCTGATTTGGTCGGAAACGATTCTGAAACCGATTCGGTCAGAAGAGTTTCCAAACGACACCGTAATCGTTCCCTCAGTCTAAGCATGGTATTCCCTTCCAGTACAAAACCTATGCAAGACTCACAGAGAAACTCTTTCTCTATGGTGAAAAGGTGTGTCCGAGACGCACAGCAGCATATTTCTGCGGCGGCGTCAGGCAGAGGGGGGAGAGTGCCATATTTCTGTAAATATGGCACTATCCTGCTCTCTTCTTCTCACGTAGTGCAGCGCAGCCTTTGCGGTTGTTGCACTGCACCTGGTGTGTATCCAGTAAATCTGCCCCGAAGTGTCTTGCCTAAAATGATCACTGTCCCATGTAACAGTGCACACCTACAACAGATTTAACAACATTTTTCAGGAACTGTGATGTATGCTGCTGGTCTCTATTGGGGGCGTGGCTGTGAGGTAGCATTGTCACAGTGATGTTTTCTAGGTAGAGTGATAGTGCGGTTTCTCCATATTTTCTCAGGTGCTCTGTGGCATCTCAACTGCAATACGTAGTTCTCAGGATGGTGGACATTTGTACGGATCTGTTCACGGTGTTGACACAATACCCAGTTCACCCCCACCTGTTGTGGGCCTTATGCTGCTAGCAGATACATAGCTACCATTCTTGCCCGTGTAGGACCTAGAAGATGACACTTTGCCACACCTGGGCACACATATGTACATTACCCCGCTGCACATTGAATGCACACCCGAACACGCCTCTGCCTATATGTTTGTGAATAACATTTCGTAGTATTTGAGATGTACTACTGCAGTGATACTTTACATATTGTGACTAAGCCCTCGTAAATGTGTACCTGCAACTTACTTATTGCCACGCCTATGGCATGAAATGACCCCAGGGGTCTCAGCACAAGGTCCGCGATGCAATGATACTATGGGGTCCTTCTTCCACAGGTAGTGGGGCTAGTAGGGGGCTCTGGAAGGATGTCATGGTCATGCTGTCTGGACTAAAGGGCTGACAGCGGACCCCAGCTTGTTGGGGGCACACAGTGTACGGACAACAGCCAGGGTGTCACCAATGCTGCTCCTGGCACCTGGCATGCCATGGAGAAGCATTGTGAGGAACAGTGGAAGGGGAGAGATGGACGACTCAGGAGGGGGCAAGGAAAGAGCACAAGCGTCCTCTGAGGAGTAAGACATGCAGTCTCATGGAGTGCTAATAAACTAATGAAAAACAAAAACAAAGCAGGGAGTTCCATGATGTCAGCAGTGGAAGGATACACTTAATCCCACATACAGAAAGTGTAAACTAGCCATGCTCCAGGGGAGGGACAAACACAGAACAGGCAAGAAAGCCACAGATAAAGTGAAGGGAACTGAGGTTAACAAGAAAGTCATCTTATCATGAGCAAGGACAGACTCTGTGGAGTACTTTACAAAATTCTGTTTGCAAAAGGCAGTTGGAGCTGTCTGTAGCGAGATGGCAAACATGGTCCAGTGGTTCCAATAAACTAATGCATCAGAGGTTCGCACGAATGGACACTGGCAGAAACTGATGTCAGGTCACATGGAACAGGGGATGACGCAAGATGGTGTCTCACGTGACTATCAGAGTATTGGACCACCCTTCTGACGACTGCACCCCCCCCCCTAATGGGGAAATGTTTGCAGTACCCTGAGTGGCTTGGGCCAGGTGTGAAGAATACAGTGTTTCGCAGCTCCACTACTAATGGGCCGTTTTCGATTCGGGTCGGAAGGGCTCCGAACCATGGTCAGAGCCCTTCCGACCGAATCGGTCATTGCCGGCCGGATTACATTCCGACTGAGCCATTCCAATGGGCTCGGTCAGAATGGAATCCTACTCAGATTTCTGGATGCCTGTGACGGGCTCGGAGAGCCTGTCTGCCACCCGGAAGTCCTCCAGTACTCCTCCAGTCCCCTCTTTACGACCGAGGGAGTACGATGGCAGTTTTCACTGCCTTTTCGTGTCGGTCTGTCCGGCACGAAAAGGCAGTCGGAAACTGTCTTTGGGGGCCCCCATGAGTGCAAGGCAGCCGAATGGCAGCCTGGGGGCACCTATACGGCCCCTCTGTGGATCCCTGCACCCGGTGGCAGGCACCTTGGGGTGCCGGCCACAGGGTGCAGGGATGAACTGCACCCCTGCTTTTCTCAATGCAGGCATGCATTCCGCTCAGAATGCATGCCTGCATTGTGAAGTATATGAGTGCGACCGAACCCTGTTCGGTCGCATCGTATTAGCAGGGCAGTAACCAACAACAGCAGGTGGTGGGTTACTACTCCTGACCGATGTCAGAAGGACCTGAGTCTGTCCGACATCGGAATCGGCCCCTACTTGATGTCATCCCTGATCCAAATTATGTACATTAAGTAGTACAGGAGATTACAATCTCCAAAGCCTGGTGATCAAGTCAGATACCTCCTTGACTTAAGTTTTAATTAAAAAATAAATACAAAGATTGTGTTACCAACAATAAAATATTTGAAATTATTTCTATGTAAATTTTAGGGGTGACGTAGATATACAAGATAATATTGCTTCAAAGTAATAATTTGCAACTTGTTTTGTCTAGTTAAAATAGCGGGAGAAAGAGAAAAGCTATAACTCCTAAGTATACCACCGCTTTTAACCCAAAGTACACGCTTGGTGTTTCACGCACTAACACAATGAATTAGGCTGCGGTGTTCTGAGCACTCGCACCATGGATTAGACTGCGGTGTTCCACGCACTCGCACAGTGGACTAGACTGCGGTGTTCCGCGCACTCGCACCATGGATTAGACTGCGGTGTTCCACGCACTCGAACAGTGGATTAGACTGCGGTGTTCAGCGCACTCGCACAGTGGATTAGACTGTGGTGTTCCACGCACTCGCACCGTGGATTAGACTGCAGTGTTCCGCGCACTCGCACTGTGGATTAGACTGCGGTGTTCCGTGCACCCGCACTGTGGATTAGACTGCGGTGTTCTACGCACTCGCACAGTGGATTAGACTGTGGTGTTCCGCGCACTCGCACTGTGGATTAGACTGCGGTGTTCTGAGCACTCGCACCGTGGATTAGAAATATTTAACTCCTAGAACAGTGGAACGTATTGATAAATCCTGCCTTGAAAAAGCAGCTCGGTGTCGCAACGTTATTTACTCAATTGGAGTGTGAACTTCTTCTGCATGAAGCATATCAACAAATTAAAATAATAAAAAGATTTTAAAAAGAAAATTAAAAAAAATGAAGCATATCAACAAAGATAGGTGTTCAACTTGCTGGAAGGGGTAAAACAGGCAACAAATTAAGATTATAATGAAATAAAAAGTATATCTATCACTTCAGATGTTGTTGATGCCCTTGTGATGCTGTTGTTGATGTAACTGTGCAAAATAGGGATAGGGGGGTTTATTTAGTTTGGCAACTGTAAGGTTAAAGTTGCTTGGTAACTAATATGTTTCGAAAAAATGAACACATTATAGCATGATGGCATCATAACACAACAGGAGATTGGAATAAATACTGCAAAGATACCATGGCACATCAATGTATTACAATGAAGAGATCCCGAGGGTCACATTTGTCAATGGAACAGCCAGAGGGTCTCCCATTCCAGCTCCTTGAAGCCTACACAATCCTTCTTTGAAAGGCAGAACTGTGAATCCGGACGACAGAACTCACAATGGAAGGACTGAGTCCATTTACGCCATCAGTACCTGTCTTTGCCGTGACAGACTGGCTCACAGTGCCTCACCTGAACCCCTAACCCATCCATAGTAACAGGTCATTTTGGCAACCTGAAACATGACACTCTGATCCCCAAGGAATCGTGGAAACAGATCTTACACCTTTGGTTGTCCACTCATGCATGCCCATGATAAACACAAGAAAAACACAACAAAAGTTTACAATATATTTATTCAAACTATTGTAATCTTGCATAAAATGAACAAGCTGTGATTATAGGGCATTGAAGCATAGCCATGTGACCAGCATTATGAACATGGTGAAGAAAATAAATATCCAGACCATGGCAGATTACATTTCTATCTACATTTACCCTACTCTGAGAGCATAACGGAAGTGGTATCTGCATGATCTCGGAGTTTAGCCGTAGACCCCATACCTGGTGTTAGCGTAGTTTGCGCAGTACGGCATGTCCAATGCGGCAGCCGTCTTAGGACGATTGTCACTGCCGGAATGCTCCTCTCTGACCCAAAATGGAAGCAGGCACATTTTATATAATAAAACAATGGCATTGTGGAAAAGCAGCCTTGACCCAATGTATTGTGTGGTTGTTAGAAGCTAGTTTAGTGAGAACAACCTGTATTACTCCAACATTTGTAAAGTGAAAGTGGCACTCCAAAATTTTTTAGATGCAGCGATGGGCTGTATGTACAGGAATACACCGTACACCTGTGTTCACTCTAACGCTAGCGCTAAAGAAGCTGACTAGCACCAGCGCAGGCACCCTTATGCCATGTTGCAAGGGTGTCTGGTGATTGTTTATGTGCAGGAAGGAACAGAAACAATCTTCACAGACGATTTGCTGTTTCTTTTGCAGCACACATGGAAGGAGCAAAATACGAGGAGAAATAAAACATTTCT
Source organism: Lissotriton helveticus (assembly GCF_964261635.1). Classification (NCBI taxonomy): domain Eukaryota; kingdom Metazoa; phylum Chordata; class Amphibia; order Caudata; family Salamandridae; genus Lissotriton; species Lissotriton helveticus. Next base: position 28,346,105 of record NC_136072.1, read on the forward strand.
CCTTATATCGCCTGTTTAAGACCAGGTATTTTCTGGTCTTATTTTTGGCGCTGCCCCATACCCTGTAACTAGGTGGCAGCGTCAAAAAGCATCAGGCGTTGTGGCAGAACGCCCAGTGCAACACCCATTGCCTGCCCCTTTCAGGCTCAGTGCTGTGTAAATAGTGGCATTATTTACAAGGCGGCACTAAGCCACGTTAAGTGTCTTAACCCCATCTCGTAAATAAGGCAAAGGAGTTAACGCCACCAGAATATCAGAAAAAGTGATGGTCTGGTGGCGTTAACCCCTTGTACGTATGCCCCTAAATGTTCCAACTATGTGTGAGAAAACTACCAAAGAGTATACATCATGTACTACCTATTCCTAGGTCTAGAATAGCGTGCAAGCATATATCAAATAAGCCCTTGCCAAGCAAAGTGAGAGGTAAACGCCAGGAGGCTACAGTTATTTTACAGGCAACAAATACAGGAACACCATAGTAATGACGTAATCTCGATTCGTTAAACAATGCTGGTAATCATGTTTGCAAACTTTTCCCAGTTAGTTTCAGGTTTCACCATCATGTTTACAAACTTTTCCCAGTTAGTTTCAGGTTTCACAAACATGTTTACAAACTTTTCCCAGTTGGTTTCAGGTTTCACAAACATGTTTACAAACTTTTCCCAGTTAGTTTCAGGTTTCACCATCATGTTTACAAACTTTTCCCAGTTAGTTTCAGGTTTCACAAACATGTTTACAAACTTTTCCCAGTTAGTTTCAGGTTTCACCATTATGTTTACAAACTTTTCCCAGTTGGTTTCAGGTTTCACAAACATGTTTGCAAACTTTTCCCAGTTAGTTTCAGGTTTCACCATCATGTTGTAATAACAAAACACAAACGCAGCAACAATACACATTAGAAAGGCAAGACAGCCCAGCAGATGTGAGGACTCCGGCTCCCGCACACCACGCCCTATAAAAGTGTGAACATCATGCCCTATAGAGTTGTATACATCATGCCCTATGGAAGTGTTTACATGTAACCCTACAGAGGTGTTCACATCATGCCCAATAAAGGTGTTTCCATCATGCCCTATAGAGGTGTTTCCATCATGCCCTATAGAGGTGTTTCCATCATGCCCTATAGAGGTGTATTCATCATGCTTTATAGAGGTGTTTCCATCATGCCCTATAGAGATGTATTCATCATGCCCTATAGAGGAGTATTCATCATGCCCTATAGAGGTGTTTCCATCATACCCTATATAAGTGTTTGCACATTTCCCTGTAGAGGTGTTTCCATCATGCCCTATAGAGATATATTCATCATGCCCTATAGAGGTGTTTCCATCATGCCCCATATAAGTGTTTTCAAACTGCCCTATAGAGGTGCATATTTTATGCCCTATATAAGTGTTTGCACACTGCCCTATAGAGTTGTTTCCATCATGCCCTATAGAAGTGTTTTCACACCGCTCTGTAGAGGTGTTTTCATCATGTCCTATAGACATGTATTCATGCCCTATAGAGGTGCATAGTTCATACCCTATAGAGGTGTTTCTGACACGCCTCCTCTTTGGACAGCGTTTTTTATGACAAGCTCCACAGAGGTCACTCCTGTGAGGCCCCCTCGTGTGCTCTTCAGGCACCAGATCACGAGGTTTCCAGGACAGACACTCTCCATAGCACTGTTTGAGAATTTCTCCCTGGAGGTTTCCAAGCGCTATACTGATATTTGTGCTTGAAAGACGAGGCTCGTTGAATGTTAGACAGTCACGACATTGTTGTTTGAATGCACACATTTGCACCAGACCCCTCCTGCTGTCGGGGTAGCCGCGTTTCATGCCGAAGAGGATAAACGCCTGGTTTGAAGGCCACTTGCGTCCACACTTTGAGCAGTGGAACCTAAAAAACAAAAATATATTTACATCATAAAAGACTGATAATATGGTCTGGCTATTCAAATAAAGTAACACTGTTCTTTTGTATTTTTATTATATTCCTAAAAGAACTCGCTAACTTCATGTCCTGTGAGTGAGATACAGTTTACCAGCTGGCCTGCCCCTTCTACAAAGCACTGTAATTCGAAATTTAATTGTGATTGTGATTGGTGCACTTGAACTACAACTCCCAGGCTGCACTGGGTGGTTAACCCCTCCCATGCTCATGACGAACAAGCTCAGCTCGTCATGGCCCGTGGAACGCTCAGGTGCGGGGAGAATTCCCCTGCTGTGCTGAGCGTTCCACGGGAGCCGGTGCACCTGTGACGAGCTCAGCTCGTCATGAGCACAGGAGCGCCGTGGCTCATGACCAGCTGAGCTCGTCATGAGCATGGGGGCGCTGTCCGCGCCCCCTCCCCCCAGCACAGCGGGGGAATGACCCCCGCAGCGAAGGGGTTAAATGAATGTCTTGGTGTCCTTGTCGCCATGTAGTCACTGTTTTGTATGTACCTAAATTAGAATATTACAAAGGCAAACTTGAACATGTTTAGCAACCAGCATACAATTCTTCTACACAGAATCATGCAGGAGCCATAAACAATTTATTGCAGTGGTTCCCAAACTTTTTCGACCCACGGCTCCCTTGTCCCATTGGCCATTGTCCATGGCTCCCCTCTGTTACTTTTTTTGGAGAGTGAGGTGATTGTAAGCCCGGCCTCGGGAGTACTTGAAACTTTCTCCCTGAAAATAATAGGGATGAAGGTAATAAAATCATATATGCAGGGTGTTTTGTATTACTAAGGTGGCGCCTCTAATAAAATATTCCTAGTTACACATCTTTGCCCATGCCTTGTTTAGAGAATACTCTCAAATGTTTTTATCCACTTACAGTGCTAGATAGCACCCGTATGCATGTAGGCCCCATTGCCAAAGTGTTTCTGCTCTTGAAGAATTTTTGCATGCACTCCCATTTCTACCCATGTCATACGTGTCAACACACCTGTCTGGAATTTTCTTTAAACCACACACAACTTTATTTTTTGCTGCCTCCTCCCGAAAATTGCCTCCAAATCAATGCAAGTAAAATAAATTCCTCAGATTTGTTTTTTTTAAATGTCCCTCTTTCGTGCTTCCAAATGTTGGCATTATACCGGATGTGGGTGTTTTACTTCCCTGTGCTCAAGGAGAGAGCAGGTCTGTCTGGAAATGTGTGTGTACTGAAAAAAATGTGTACTGGAAGTACCCATGATTCAAGTACAAATGTCAATACTTAATAATACTTAGTGTGTTTAATAGACAGGACAATTGTCCTTTCCTGATAACTTGCATTGGTGTAAAATGCATTTGGAAAAAACAAAACTATTAACGAGTCTAACAAAATAAATCAGGCATTTTCTGCTTACTTTGGGAGTGTTGGAACGTGGGGATCCAGTGAAATATGTTTTGGAGGCACCTAGTGGAGAGGTGGTTAGTCCATAAAATAACAAGTCATTGAGTGTGTACTACGAGCCCTTTAAGTACCTTATGGAGCCACAACATAGATACAATACAACAGTGGTTCCCAAACTGTGCGCCATGGCTGCATTTAATACGGAGGTTTTCTATGTACAGAATGTTATTTGCTACCGGATTTTACTCCACCTCTAACTTTACAAATCTTATTCTAGATATCATACATTTTTAGACTATATTTCCCAGTGTCTAAAAGATAGAGAGAGAAAGAGAGAGAGAGAGAGAGAGAGGGAGAGAGAGAGAGAGAGAGAGAGAGAGTGTGAGTGAGTGAGTGTGTTTGTTTGGGTGTGTGGGTGTGTGTGTGTGTGTGTGTGTGTGTGTGTGTGTTTTGAGGTTCTTTTCTTGATATTGTATTGATGTGATGGGTGAAGCTTTGAAAGAAGCACCCTGTGTGAATGGAGTGCTTTGCCCATTCCAATATGGCGGTGACTTTCACTACCAGATTCACTTCCCGTGATATCAGGATTTCATGTCTCCCAGGGTCATGAGAGAACCAAAGTGGATTTTAACACAGAATGAGCCGAAAAGTGTCTCATGAGCTCACAACATCTTCTGCCATGACATTTGGTTTGTCTTCTAGGACAAATCCTGAATTTTACTAGGGAAGGGTAACTTGGGGGTCTGTCCTGGGGTGTAACCCATGCCCCTTCAGCCCCTGTGGCATAGGGGGGACCCTTCAGGAGGCCCCCAACCCCTTCTTGGGGTCCCCCATTCAGTCCAAACCCTATGAATATTTACGGAATATTGGAGACTTGGGGGACCCACATCACATTCTGCAGAGGAGCCTCATCATATTTTGTTACCCCACTGGGATAGATTCACCCTGAAGCAAATAAGAGAGTGGGTGAGTTGCCTACTTCACTCCCTAGCTCCAATGAGGCTCCCGGCAGACTGACTGATCTGTATTTACAGAGAATATAGCTTTATAGCCTGCCGTAGTGGGCTACACTGGCTATTAAAAGCCTGCTGCATCGTTAAAGGCCCGAGCCGAAGGCGAGGGACTTTTACAAGGCAGCGGGACTTTATTAGCCGGTATAGCCCTGCTACGAAGGGAGATAAGGCTATTAGAACATTCTGCCACTAGAGGGCAGAATGCTCTGACAAATAAAACAAAGCCTTCAGGAAGCACAAGGGGATTGAAATCCCCTCAGGCTCCCTGAAGCCTTTGTTCACAGCCAGAGCTGTGAACAAAGAAGCATTGGAATGTTGATGCTCCAGGCTTATACCAAGAAATGTCACTTGTTAGTCAAGAAACGAAGATGGTTGTTCCGTAATGGCAGTAGCAGTAACCCCTGAAGAAGGGCACCATGTGCCCGAAATGCATTGGGTATTTTAAATAAACAACACTGCCTCAGACGAATTTGCATCTTTCGTGTTTTATGCAAGAGGTTCGGATGGCCCAGCTTAAACATGTGAAAATGTGTAAATTGGCAAACCTATTCCGCGCGTGGAGAGAAAATGCTGTAAAAACGTTGGATTAAAAAGTTGGATAAAAGTGGTTAAAAATCTGATTATAATGGAATACATGGATTAATTTGAAACTGAGGAAAACGGCCTTCACAGGCGAGTGCAGCTGTGTGTTTGGTTGGGATGGTAACTCACCCCAAATGTAAATCCAGGCTTATACCAGCCATTATAAGCCCGGAGAACTCCATTGTTTTCAATGGAGCTTCCAACATTCCAATGTTCTAATATAGCCTTATAGCCCGCCGTAAAGGGCTATACCGGCTAATAAAGACCCTCTCCAGCGTTCGGCGAGGGCCTTTAACAAGGGAGAGGGACTTTAATAGTCGGTATAGGCCAGCTATGAAGGGCTATAAGGCTATTAGAACATTCTGCCACTAGAGGGCAGAATGTTTTTTTTTAAAAAGAACAAAGCCTCATGGGAGCGTGAGGGGTTTGGAATCCCCTCAGGCTCCTTGAAGCCTTTGTTTACATCCAGAGCTGTGAACAAAGAAACATTGGAATGTTGAAGCTCCAGGCTTCTACCAGCCATTATAAGCCCGGAGCACTCCATTGTTTTCAATGGAGCTCCCAACATTACAATGTTCTAATGACGCTTACTCACAGAATATAACAATAACAACACATGACATAACAGTGTCTGTGTCCATGATTGGCTAGCTGAGACTTCTTTTGTTCAGTTGACTCTACAGTGGTAGGTGAGTGAGCATTCAGAGGTCACCGTCGAGTAGGAAGTTGTAAGCACCTGTACTGTACAATACCATAACCAATCAACGTCACTGTTAGATCCATGGTGATTCCTTTAAAAAGGATTTCAACTTACTGCTTAGACAAGAAGCACTGGCACAGCCAGAATGCGAGTGCTGAGCTATTGGCTGCCAAAGAAAAGCATAAACAAAAAGCAAACAATTCTCTTAATGTATCTCCAACTAACCAAAGCTGTGTTAGGTTGTTAAAACGTGTACAGGTTCAAGGAATTTGTGAGTGCGAGGGCGTGTGAGGGTGGATCGGACTAGCCATGTTTTGGAGGGCTTGTCTAAGTCCAGCCCAACGGGTGGTCGGAGAGAAGGGTGAAGCAGGTGGGAAATGGGGGCAAACCAGCCAAGGCAGACGTCATCATACAGAAGAGGAAGGAAGTGACGTCCCTGTGGCTCCGTCCACACCCTAGAGCCGGAAATAAGCAGGAAAAGACAACAGATGCAGAAAAGAGGACGCTTAATTGCTTTTGGTTCCTGGTGTTGTGTTTCTATGCGCTATCTTTTGTCGAGTGAAAAACAAGATACGACCTCGTCTTCCGTTCTCTGTTACGAACATAGACAGACTGCACCACACTTCAGTGGGGAGCTTTGCACCACCCCCTGGTGTGGAATCCGTCCCTCACAGCTGCCTGCAGAGGGTGTCACTAAAAGAACCACACTGCGCCACACTTCAGTGGGGAGCTTTTCACCACCCCCTGGTGTGGAATCCATCCCTGGCAACTGACTGCAGAGGGTGTCACTAAAAGACCCACACTGTGCCACACTTCAGTGGAGAGCTTTGCACCACCCCTTGGTGTGGAATCCATCCCTGGCAACTGACTGCAGAGGGTGTCACTAAAAGAACCACACTGCGTCACACTTCAGTGGGGAGCTTTGCACCACCCCCTGGTGTGGAATCCATCCCTGGCCACTGACTGCAGAGGGTGTCACTAAAAGAACCACACTGCGCCACACTTCAGTGGGGAGCTTTGCACCACCCCTTGGTGTGGAATCCATCCCTGGCAACTGACTGCAGAGGGTGTCACTAAAAGAACCACACTGCGCCACACTTCAGTGGGGAGCTTTGCACCACCCCCTGGTGTGGAATCCAACCCTTGCTATGGACTGCAGAGGGTGTCACTAAAAGAACCATACTGTGCCACACTAAAGTGGGGAGCTTTGCACCACCCCCTGGTGTGGAATCCATCCCTGGCAACTGACTGCAGAGGGTGTCACTAAAAGAACCACACTGCGCCACACTTCAGTGGGGAGCTTTGCACCACCCCTTGGTGTGGAATCCATCCCTCCCAGCTACCTGCAGAGGGTGTCACTAAAAGAACCACACTGCGCCACACTTCAGTGGGGAGCTTTGCACCAACCCCTGGTGTGGAATCCATCCCTGGCAACTGACTGCAGAGGGTGTCACTAAAAGAACCACACTGCGCCACACTTCAGTGGGGAGCTTTACACCACCCCTTGGTGTGGAATCCGTCCCTCACAGCTGCCTGCAGAGGGTATCACTAAAAGAACCACACTGCGCCACACTTCAGTGGGAAGCTTTGCACCACCCTCTGGTGTGGAATCCATCCCTGGCAACTGACTGCAGAGGGTGTCACTAAAAGAACCACACTGCGCCACACTTCAGTGGGGAGCTTTGCACCACCCCTTGGTGTGGAATCCATCCCTGGCAACTGACTGCAGAGGGTGTCACTAAAAGAACCACACAGCACCACACTTCAGTGGGGAGCTTTGCACCACCCCTTGGTGTGGAATCCATCCCTCACAGCTGCCTGCAGAGGGTGTCATTAAAAGAACAACACTGCGCCACACTTCAATGGGAAGCTTTGCACCACCTCCTGGTGTGGAATCCATCCCTCACAGCTGCCTGCAGAGGGTGTCATTAAATGAACCACACTGTGCCACACTTCAGTGGGGAGCTTTGCACCACCCCCTGCTGTGGAATCCATCCCTGGCAACTGACTGCAGAGGGTGTCACTAAAAGAACCACACTGTGCCACACTTCAGTGGAGAGCTTTGCACCACCCCTTGGTGTGGAATCCGTCCCTCACAGCTGCCTGCAGAGGGTATCACTAAAAGAACCACACTGCGCCACACTTCAGTGGGGAGCTTTGCACCACCCTCTGGTGTGGAATCCATCCCTGGCAACTGACTGCAGAGGGTGTCACTAAAAGAACCACACTGCGCCACACTTCAGTGGGGAGCTTTTCACCACCCCCTGCTGTGGAATCCATCCCTGGCAACTGACGGCAGAGGGTGTCACTAAAAGAACCACACTGCGCCACACTTCAGTGGGGAGCTTTGCACCACCCCTTGGTGTGGAATCCGTCCCTCACAGCTGCCTGCAGAGGGTATCACTAAAAGAACCACACTGCGCCACACTTCAGTGGGGAGCTTTGCACCACCCTCTGGTGTGGAATCCGTCCCTCACTGCTGCCTGCAGAGGGTGTCATTAAAAGAAAAACACTGCGCCACACTTCAATGGGAAGCTTTGCACCACCCCCTGGTGTGGAATCCATCCCTGGCAACTTACTGCAGAGGGTGTCACTAAAAGAACCACACTGCGCCACACTTCAGTGGGGAGCTTTGCACCACCCCTTGGTGTGGAATCCATCCCTCACAGCTGCCTGCAGAGGGTGTCACTAAAAGAACCACACTGCGCCACACTTCAGTGGGGAGCTTTGCACCACCCTCTGGTGTGGAATCCATCCCTGGCAACTGACTGCAGAGGGTGTCACTAAAAGAACCACACTGCGCCACACTTCAGTGGGGAGCTTTGCACCACCCCTTGGTGTGGAATCCAACCCTGGCAATTGACTGCAGAGGGTGTCACTAAAAGAACCACACTGCGCCACACTTCAGTGGGGAGCTTTGCACCACCCCCTGGTGTGGAATCCAATCCATCCCTGGCAACTGACTGCAGAGGGTGTCATTAAAAGAAAAACACTGCGCCACACTTCAATGGGAAGCTTTGCACCACCCCCTGGTGTGGAATCCATCCCTGGCAACTTACTGCAGAGGGTGTCACTAAAAGAACCACACTGCGCCACACTTCAGTGGGGAGCTTTGCACCACCCCTTGGTGTGGAATCCATCCCTCACAGCTGCCTGCAGAGGGTGTCACTAAAAGAACCACACTGCGCCACACTTCAGTGGGGAGCTTTGCACCACCCTCTGGTGTGGAATCCATCCCTGGCAACTGACTGCAGAGGGTGTCACTAAAAGAACCACACTGCGCCACACTTCAGTGGGGAGCTTTGCACCACCCCTTGGTGTGGAATCCAACCCTGGCAATTGACTGCAGAGGGTGTCACTAAAAGAACCACACTGCGCCACACTTCAGTGGGGAGCTTTGCACCACCCCCTGGTGTGGAATCCAATCCATCCCTGGCAACTGACTGCAGAGGGTGTCACTAAAAGAACCACACTGCGCCACACTTCAGTGGGGAGCTTTGCACCACCCCCTGGTGTGGAATCTGTCCCTCACTGGTGCCTGCAGAGGGTGTTATTAAAAGAACCACACTGCGCCACACTTCAGTGGGGAGCTTTGCACCACCCCCTGTTGTGGAATCCATCCCTGGCAACTGACTGCAGAGGGTGTCACTAAAAGAACCACACTGCGCCACACTTCAGTGGGGAGCTTTGCACCACCCCTTGGTGTGGAATCCGTCCCTCACAGCTGCCTGCAGAGGGTATCACTAAAAGAACCACACTGCGCCACACTTCAGTGGGGAGCTTTGCACCACCCTCTGTTGTGGAATCCATCCCTGGCAACTGACTGCAGAGGGTGTCACTAAAAGAACCACACTGCGCCACACTTCAGTGGGGAGATTTTCACCACCCCCTGCTGTGGAATCCATCCCTGGCAACTGACGGCAGAGGGTGTCACTAAAAGAACCACACTGCGCCACACTTCAGTGGGGAGCTTTGCACCACCCCTTGGTGTGGAATCCGTCCCTCACAGCTGCCTGCAGAGGGTATCACTAAAAGAACCACACTGCGCCACACTTCAGTGGGGAGCTTTGCACCACCCTCTGGTGTGGAATCCGTCCCTCACTGCTGCCTGCAGAGGGTGTCATTAAAAGAACAACACTGCGCCACACTTCAATGGGAAGCTTTGCACCACCCCCTGGTGTGGAATCCATCCCTGGCAACTTACTGCAGAGGGTGTCACTAAAAGAACCACACTGCGCCACACTTCAGTGGGGAGCTTTGCACCACCCCTTGGTGTGGAATCCATCCCTCACAGCTGCCTGCAGAGGGTGTCACTAAAAGAACCACACTGCGCCACACTTCAGTGGGGAGCTTTGCACCACCGTCTGGTGTGGAATCCATCCCTGGCAACTGACTGCAGAGGGTGTCACTAAAAGAACCACACTGCGCCACACTTCAGTGGGGAGCTTTTCACCACCCCCTGGTGTGGAATCCATCCCTGGCAACTGACTGCAGAGGGTGTCACTAAAAGAACCACACTGTGCCACACTTCAGTGGGGAGCTTTGCACCACCCCTTGGTGTGGAATCCATCCCTGGCAACTGACTGCAGAGGGTGTCACTAAAAGAACCACACTGCGTCACACTTCAGTGGGGAGCTTTGCACCACCCCCTGGTGTGGAATCCATCCCTGGCCACTGACTGCAGAGGGTGTCACTAAAAGAACCACACTGCGCCACACTTCAGTGGGGAGCTTTGCACCACCCCCTGGTGTGGAATCCAACCCTTGCTATGGACTGCAGAGGGTGTCACTAAAAGAACCATACTGTGCCACACTAAAGTGGGGAGCTTTGCACCACCCCCTGGTGTGGAATCCATCCCTGGCAACTGACTGCAGAGGGTGTCACTAAAAGAACCACACTGCGCCACACTTCAGTGGGGAGCTTTGCACCACCCCTTGGTGTGGAATCCATCCCTCCCAGCTACCTGCAGAGGGTGTCACTAAAAGAACCACACTGCGCCACACTTCAGTGGGGAGCTTTGCACCACCCCCTGGTGTGGAATCCATCCCTGGCCACTGACTGCAGAGGGTGTCACTAAAAGAACCACACTGCGCCACACTTCAGTGGGGAGCTTTGCACCACCCCTTGGTGTGGAATCCATCCCTGGCAACTGACTGCAGAGGGTGTCACTAAAAGAACCACACTGCGCGACACTTCAGTGGGGAGCTTTGCACCACCCCCTGGTGTGGAATCCATTCCGCACAGCTGCCTGCAGAGGGTATCACTAAAAGAACAACACTGCGCCACACTTCAGTGGGGAGCTTTGCACCACCCTCTGGTGTGGACTCCATCCCTGGCAACTTACTGCAGAGGGTGTCACTAAAAGAACCACACTGCGCCACACTTCAGTGGGGAGCTTTGCACCACCCCTTGGTGTGGAATCCGTCCCTCACAGCTGCCTGCAGAGGGTATCGCTAAAAGAACCACACTGCGATACACTTCAGTGGGGAGCTTTGCACGACCCCTTGGTGTGGAATCCGTCCCTCACAGCTGCCTGCAGAGGGTGTCACTAAAAGAACCACACTGCGCCACACTTCAGTGGGGAGCTTGGCACCACCCCCTGCTGTGGAATCCATCCCTGGCAACTGACTGCAGAGGGTGTCACTAAAAGAACCACACTGCGCCACACTTCAGTGGGGAGCTTTACACCACCCCTTGGTGTGGAATCCGTCCCTCACAGCTGCCTGCAGAGGGTATCACTAAAAGAACCACACTGCGCCACACTTCAGCGGGAAGCTTTGCACCACCCTCTGGTGTGGAATCCATCCCTGGCAACTGACTGCAGAGGGTGTCACTAAAAGAACCACACTGCGCCACACTTCAGTGGGGAGCTTTGCACCACCCCTTGGTGTGGAATCCATCCCTGGCAACTGACTGCAGAGGGTGTCACTAAAAAAACCACACAGCACCACACTTCAGTGGGAAGCTTTGCACCACCCCTTGGTGTGGAATCCATCCCTCACAGCTGCCTGCAGAGGGTGTCATTAAAAGAACAACACTGCGCCACACTTCAATGGGAAGCTTTGCACCACCTCCTGGTGTGGAATCCATCCCTCACAGCTGCCTGCAGAGGGTGTCATTAAAAGAACCACACTGCGCCACACTTCAGTGGGGAGCTTTGCACCACCCCCTGCTGTGGAATCCATCCCTGGCAACTGACTGCAGAGGGTGTCACTAAAAGAACCACACTGCACCACACTTCAGTGGGGAGCTTTGCACCACCCCTTGGTGTGGAATCCGTCCCTCACAGCTGCCTGCAGAGGGTATCACTAAAAGAACCACACTGCGCCACACTTCAGTGGGGAGCTTTGCACCACCCTCTGGTGTGGAATCCATCCCTGGCAACTGACTGCAGAGGGTGTCACTAAAAGAACCACACTGCGCCACACTTCAGTGGGGAGCTTTTCACCACCCCCTGCTGTAGAATCCATCCCTGGCAACTGACGGCAGAGGGTGTCACTAAAAGAACCACACTGCGCCACACTTCAGTGGGGAGCTTTGCACCACCCCTTGGTGTGGAATCCGTCCCTCACAGCTGCCTGCAGAGGGTATCACTAAAAGAACCACACTGCGCCACACTTCAGTGGGGAGCTTTGCACCACCCTCTGGTGTCTAATCCGTCCCTCACTGCTGCCTGCAGAGGGTGTCATTAAAAGAACAACACTGCGCCACACTTCAATGGGAAGCTTTGCACCACCCCCTGGTGTGGAATCCATCCCTGGCAACTTACTGCAGAGGGTGTCACTAAAAGAACCACACTGCGCCACACTTCAGTGGGGAGCTTTGCACCACCCCTTGGTGTGGAATCCATCCCTCACAGCTGCCTGCAGAGGGTGTCACTAAAAGAACCACACTGCGCCACACTTCAGTGGGGAGCTTTGCACCACCGTCTGGTGTGGAATCCATCCCTGGCAACTGACTGCAGAGGGTGTCACTAAAAGAACCACACTGCGCCACACTTCAGTGGGGAGCTTTTCACCACCCCCTGGTGTGGAATCCATCCCTGGCAACTGACTGCAGAGGGTGTCACTAAAAGAACCACACTGTGCCACACTTCAGTGGGGAGCTTTGCACCACCCCTTGGTGTGGAATCCATCCCTGGCAACTGACTGCAGAGGGTGTCACTAAAAGAACCACACTGCGTCACACTTCAGTGGGGAGCTTTGCACCACCCCCTGGTGTGGAATCCATCCCTGGCCACTGACTGCAGAGGGTGTCACTAAAAGAACCACACTGCGCCACACTTCAGTGGGGAGCTTTGCACCACCCCTTGGTGTGGAATCCATCCCTGGCAACTGACTGCAGAGGGTGTCACTAAAAGAACCACACTGCGCCACACTTCAGTGGGGAGCTTTGCACCACCCCCTGGTGTGGAATCCAACCCTTGCTATGGACTGCAGAGGGTGTCACTAAAAGAACCATACTGTGCCACACTAAAGTGGGGAGCTTTGCACCACCCCCTGGTGTGGAATCCATCCCTGGCAACTGACTGCAGAGGGTGTCACTAAAAGAACCACACTGCGCCACACTTCAGTGGGGAGCTTTGCACCACCCCTTGGTGTGGAATCCATCCCTCCCAGCTACCTGCAGAGGGTGTCACTAAAAGAACCACACTGCGCCACACTTCAGTGGGGAGCTTTGCACCACCCCCTGGTGTGGAATCCATCCCTGGCCACTGACTGCAGAGGGTGTCACTAAAAGAACCACACTGCGCCACACTTCAGTGGGGAGCTTTGCACCACCCCTTGGTGTGGAATCCATCCCTGGCAACTGACTGCAGAGGGTGTCACTAAAAGAACCACACTGCGCGACACTTCAGTGGGGAGCTTTGCACCACCCCCTGGTGTGGAATCCATTCCGCACAGCTGCCTGCAGAGGGTATCACTAAAAGAACCACACTGCGCCACACTTCAGTGGGGAGCTTTGCACCACCCTCTGGTGTGGAATCCATCCCTGGCAACTTACTGCAGAGGGTGTCACTAAAAGAACCACACTGCGCCACACTTCAGTGGGGAGCTTTGCACCACCCCTTGGTGTGGAATCCGTCCCTCACAGCTGCCTGCAGAGGGTATCGCTAAAAGAACCACACTGCGATACACTTCAGTGGGGAGCTTTGCACCACCCCTTGGTGTGGAATCCGTCCCTCACAGCTGCCTGCAGAGGGTGTCACTAAAAGAACCACACTGCGACACACTTCAGTGGGGAGCTTGGCACCACCCCCTGCTGTGGAATCCATCCCTGGCAACTGACTGCAGAGGGTGTCACTAAAAGAACCACACTGCGCCACACTTCAGTGGGGAGCTTTACACCACCCCTTGGTGTGGAATCCGTCCCTCACAGCTGCCTGCAGAGGGTATCACTAAAAGAACCACACTGCGCCACACTTCAGTGGGAAGCTTTGCACCACCCTCTGGTGTGGAATCCATCCCTGGCAACTGACTGCAGAGGGTGTCACTAAAAGAACCACACTGCGCCACACTTAAGTGGGGAGCTTTGCACCACCCCTTGGTGTGGAATCCATCCCTGGCAACTGACTGCAGAGGGTGTCACTAAGAGAACCACACAGCACCACACTTCAGTGGGGAGCTTTGCACCACCCCTTGGTGTGGAATCCATCCCTCACAGCTGCCTGCAGAGGGTGTCATTAAAAGAACAACACTGCGTAACACTTCAATGGGAAGCTTTGCACCACCTCCTGGTGTGGAATCCATCCCTCACAGCTGCCTGCAGAGGGTGTCATTAAAAGAACCACACTGCGCCACACTTCAGTGGGGAGCTTTGCACCACCCCCTGCTGTGGAATCCATCCCTGGCAACTGACTGCAGAGGGTGTCACTAAAAGAACCACACTGCGCCACACTTCAGTGGGGAGCTTTGCACCACCCCTTGGTGTGGAATCCGTCCCTCACAGCTGCCTGCAGAGGGTATCACTAAAAGAACCACACTGCGCCACACTTCAGTGGGGAGCTTTTCACCACCCCCTGCTGTGGAATCCATCCCTGGCAACTGACGGCAGAGGGTGTCACTAAAAGAACCACACTGCGCCACACTTCAGTGGGGAGCTTTGCACCACCCCTTGGTGTGGAATCCGTCCCTCACAGCTGCCTGCAGAGGGTATCACTAAAAGAACCACACTGCGCCACACTTCAGTGGGGAGCTTTTCACCACCCTCTGGTGTGGAATCCGTCCCTCACTGCTGCCTGCAGAGGGTGTCATTAAAAGAAAAACACTGCGCCACACTTCAATGGGAAGCTTTGCACCACCCCCTGGTGTGGAATCCATCCCTGGCAACTTACTGCAGAGGGTGTCACTAAAAGAACCACACTGCGCCACACTTCAGTGGGGAGCTTTGCACCACCCCTTGGTGTGGAATCCATCCCTCACAGCTGCCTGCAGAGGGTGTCACTAAAAGAACCACACTGCGCCAC
Organism: Lissotriton helveticus; assembly: GCF_964261635.1. Lineage (NCBI taxonomy): Eukaryota > Metazoa > Chordata > Amphibia > Caudata > Salamandridae > Lissotriton > Lissotriton helveticus. The sequence continues at coordinate 28,361,175 of NC_136072.1, forward strand.
ACTTCAGTGGGGAGCTTTCCACCACCCTCTGGTGTGGAATCCATCCCTGGCAACTGACTGCAGAGGGTGTCACTTAAAGAACCACACTGCGCCACACTTCAGTGGGGAGCTTTGCACCACCCCTTGGTGTGGAATCCAACCCTGGCAATTGACTGCAGAGGGTGTCACTAAAAGAACCACACTGCGCCACACTTCAGTGGGGAGCTTTGCACCACCCCCTGGTGTGGAATCCAATCCATCCCTGGCAACTGACTGCAGAGGGTGTCACTAAAAGAACCACACTGCGCCACACTTCAGTGGGGAGCTTTGCACCACCCCTTGGTGTGGAATCCAACCCTGGCAATTGACTGCAGAGGGTGTCACTAAAAGAACCACACTGCGCCACACTTCAGTGGGGAGCTTTGCACCACCCCCTGGTGTGGAATCCAATCCATCCCTGGCAACTGACTGCAGAGGGTGTCACTAAAAGAACCACACTGCGCCACACTTCAGTGGGGAGCTTTGCACCACCCCTTGGTGTGGAATCCGTCCCTCACAGCTGCCTGCAGAGGGTATCACTAAAAGAACCACACTGCGCCACACTTCAGTGGGGAGCTTTGCACCACCCTCTGGTGTGGAATCCATCCCTGGCAACTGACTGCAGAGGGTGTCACTAAAAGAACCACACTGCACCACACTTCAGTGGGGAGATTTTCACAACCCCCTGCTGTGGAATCCATCCCTGGCAACTGACGGCAGAGGGTGTCACTAAAAAAACCACACTGCGCCACACTTCAGTGGGGAGCTTTGCACCACCCCTTGGTGTGGAATCCATCCCTCACAGCTGCCTGCAGAGGGTATCACTAAAAGAACCACACTGCGCCACACTTCAGTGGGGAGCTTTGCACCACCCTCTGGTGTGGAATCCGTCCCTCACTGCTGCCTGCAGAGGGTGTCATTAAAAGAACAACACTGCGCCACACTTCAATGGGAAGCTTTGCACCACCCCCTGGTGTGGAATCCATCCCTGGCAACTTACTGCAGAGGGTGTCACTAAAAGAACCACACTGCGCCACACTTCAGTGGGGAGCTTTGCACCACCCCTTGGTGTGGAATCCATCCCTCACAGCTGCCTGCAGAGGGTGTCACTAAAAGAACCACACTGCGCCACACTTCAGTGGGGAGCTTTGCACCACCCTCTGGTGTGGAATCCATCCCTGGCAACTGACTGCAGAGGGTGTCACTAAAAGAACCACACTGCGCCACACTTCAGTGGGAAGCTTTGCACCACCCCTTGGTGTGGAATCCAACCCTGGCAATTGACTGCAGAGGGTGTCACTAAAAGAACCACACTGCACCACACTTCAGTGGGGAGCTTTGCACCACCCCTTGGTGTGGAATCCATCCCTCACAGCTGCCTGCAGAGGGTATCACTAAAAGAACCACACTGCGCCACACTTCAGTGGGGAGCTTTGCACCACCCTCTGGTGTGGAATCCGTCCCTCACTGCTGCCTGCAGAGGGTGTCATTAAAAGAACAACACTGCGCCACACTTCAATGGGAAGCTTTGCACCACCCCCTGGTGTGGAATCCATCCCTGGCAACTTACTGCAGAGGGTGTCACTAAAAGAACCACACTGCGCCACACTTCAGTGGGGAGCTTTGCACCACCCCTTGGTGTGGAATCCATCCCTCACAGCTGCCTGCAGAGGGTGTCTCTAAAAGAACCACACTGCGCCACACTTCAGTGGGGAGCTTTGCACCACCCTCTGGTGTGGAATCCATCCCTGGCAACTGACTGCAGAGGGTGTCACTAAAAGAACCACACTGCGCCACACTTCAGTGGGGAGCTTTGCACCACCCCTTGGTGTGGAATCCAACCCTGGCAATTGACTGCAGAGGGTGTCACTAAAAGAACCACACTGCGCCACACTTCAGTGGGGAGCTTTGCACCACCCCCTGGTGTGGAATCCAATCCATCCCTGGCAACTGACTGCAGAGGGTGTCACTAAAAGAACCACACTGCGCCACACTTCAGTGGGGAGCTTTGCACCACCCCTTGGTGTGGAATCCGTCCCTCACAGCTGCCTGCAGAGGGTATCACTAAAAGAACCACACTGCGCCACACTTCAGTGGGGAGCTTTGCACCACCCTCTGGTGTGGAATCCATCCCTGGCAACTGACTGCAGAGGGTGTCACTAAAAGAACCACACTGCGCCACACTTCAGTGGGGAGATTTTCACCACCCCCTGCTGTGGAATCCATCCCTGGCAACTGACGGCAGAGGGTGTCACTAAAAGAACCACACTGCGCCACACTTCAGTGGGGAGCTTTGCACCACCCCTTGGTGTGGAATCCATCCCTCACAGCTGCCTGCAGAGGGTATCACTAAAAGAACCACACTGCGCCACACTTCAGTGGGGAGCTTTGCACCACCCTCTGGTGTGGAATCCATCCCTGGCAACTGACTGCAGAGGGTGTCACTAAAAGAACCACACTGCGCCACACTTCAGTGGGGAGCTTTGCACCACCCCTTGGTGTGGAATCCAACCCTGGCAATTGACTGCAGAGGGTGTCACTAAAAGAACCACACTGCGCCACACTTCAGTGGGGAGCTTTGCACCACCCCCTGGTGTGGAATCCAATCCATCCCTGGCAACTGACTGCAGAGGGTGTCACTAAAAGAACCACACTGCGCCACACTTCAGTGGGGAGCTTTGCACCACCCCCTAGTGTGGAATCCATCCCTGGCAACTGACTGCAGAGGGTGTCACTAATTTAACAACCGGGTGATGTTATTTTAGTGAGGAGCTGCAACAGGAAAACGACATGATACATATGTCGGATAAAGTGCCAGAGAGATCTGTGGTTAAAGTGCAGTTAAGGTTGTGGGCGGAGTCAGCACACAATGTAGTCTACACTTATGTGATTATATAGAGCAAACTCGAACCAAAGGTACTGGAGCGCTTTACATGAGCACCTGTTACACTCCTCAAGGTCACATTCACTTTTTAGAAAAGGGGTGGGCGTAAGTGATGTGTCCAGAATCACATGGGTGTTGAGGCGGCGCCGAGACTGAAACCTTGTTATCTAGTTCCAAATGCGGCAGCTCTGCCCTAACGCCACATCTTCCCTACTTATAAATTAAGACAGTATCATTAGCTATTTCCCCAGCCTCCCCCAATTCTCCTCATATTCACCCCGTCATGTGCTCTTTCCGATGTCGAACATGTTCTCGCGTCCACCGCTCCAGTTTACACACCTAACCATAACTTTCGCCCCCTTCATGCTCTCTTGTCCAAATCTCCACCCACTCAGAGCTGCTCCGGGCCCCTCCCGTCATCCTGCTGTGCTCGGGCCCCCACTCAGAGCTGCTCGGGCCCCCTCCCGCCATCCTGCTGTGCACGGGCCCCCACTCAGAGCTGCTCGGGCCCCCTCCCGTCATCCTGCTGTGCACGGGCCCCCACTCAGAGCTGCTGGGGCCCCCTCCCGCCATCCTGCTGTGCACGGGCCCCCACTCAGAGCTGCTCCGGGCCCCTCCCGTCATCCTGCTGTGCTCGGGCCCCCACTCAGAGCTGCTCGGGCCCCCTCCCGTCATCCTGCTGTGCACGGGCCCCCACTCAGAGCTGCTCGGGCCCCCTCCCGACATCCTGCTGTGCACGGGCCCCCACTCAGAGCTGCTCGGGCCCCCTCCCGTCATCCTGCTGTGCACGGGCCCCCACTCAGAGCTGCTGGGGCCCCCTCCCGCCATCCTGCTGTGCACGGGCCCCCACTCTGAGCTGCTCGGGCCCCCTCCCGTCATCCTGCTGTGCACGGGCCCCCACTCAGAGCTGCTGGGGCCCCCTCCCGCCATCCTGCTGTGCTCGGGCCCCCACTCAGAGCTGCTCGGGCCCCCTCCCGTCATCCTGCTGTGCACGGGCCCCCACTCAGAGCTGCTCGGGCCCCCTCCCGCCATCCTGCTGTGCACGGGCCCCCACTCAGAGCTGCTGGGGCCCCCTCCCGCCATCCTGCTGTGCACGGGCCCCCACTCAGAGCTGCTCGGGCCCCCTCCCGTCATCCTGCTGTGCACGGGCCCCCACTCAGAGCTGCTGGGGCCCCCTCCCGCCATCCTGCTGTGCACGGGCCCCCACTCTGAGCTGCTCGGGCCCCCTCCCGTCATCCTGCTGTGCACGGGCCCCCACTCAGAGCTGCTGGGGCCCCCTCCCGCCATCCTGCTGTGCACGGGCCCCCACTCAGAGCTGCTCGGGCCCCCTCCCGTCATCCTGCTGTGCACGGGCCCCCCACTCTGGGCTCCAGGGAGGTGAACTGTGCGGGGGCGCGCCTGGCTGTGCCCGAGTGTGGGCAGCAGACGTGTCTGCGATCAAACTCCAACACAATAACACATCACCACACCCACCCACTGCCTCTCACTGCCAGTGGCCCAACCCTGCGGAGACCTCAGGCACGCGGAAAGACGGCCTCGAATTTCTACTTTGTGCAAACAGTATAATTTTTTATTGATAGAACCAAGTCCTGTGCATACGTTTTAGGTTGATGGCTTTAGTGTGAAGCACTGTGCGTTTCTGATCTCACGAGTCGCTTCTCTTAGTGTGCAGTGAAGTCACGTTTTTTGTACTCTCTACACCATAGGGTATCCACAGAAATTAGAGGTGTTTCTGGATTTCTCACCCCATTTGTGTCTTTTGTTCCATGCGCCAGAATTTGGCTTTTTTGTTTTGAACTATACCATATGCTTTGTGTCCTTCCCAGCCCTGAAGAGTTACAATTGTACCACGTTGTGACGAAACACGTTTCAGCAGTTTTTTTTCCTTTCTGTATTGATCTGGATTGATATATAAAATCTCCATTAAGATACTCCTGATGTCGACCTTCATAATTTCTGCAAGAAAAGTTCTTTAATATTGGTTTTCACACTAAAGCCATCAACCTAAAATGTGTGCACAGGACTTTGTTCTATTTCTACAGTGTGGGTCTTGACCTACACACTCGCAGGGGTTGTTTTGTTTGGGTTTGTTTCCCCTGACCTGGCAGCACCGTGTTAATTTTTTCACATCTTAGACTCCCTTGCGTACTTGCTTTAGCACCATTTCTTCCTGTCCTTAATCCAAACCCTCCACCGAACCAGTATAATTCTTTATTGATGTTACTCTAAAGTTAACTCAACTTTGTAACTTTCATCTACATACCTTGATTAACGATACATATATATATATATATATATATATATATATATATATATATATATATATATATATTCACTGAAAAAACCATAGGTTATAGACCATATATAGTTAGGAATTAGCATTTACAAAACCTTGAAAATTCACTGAAAAAACCATAGGTTATAGACCATATATAGTTAGGAATTAGCATTTAAAAAACCTTATTTTACTCACACAAAACCATTGAAATTCCATATATAGTTAGTTGCACTAACTATATATTGCGCACCCGCAATCCACTGCTGATCATGTCACATATTACATCATTCATGACATGGTCAGTGACATCACTGATGACATCACTGATGACATCTCAAATGACATCACTGATGACAACATCCAGTGACTGTATGTTTCTGTAAAGTTAAAATATGTCTTAGATATTGAAGAATGAGTGGATGTATAAGTGTCTGGATGAAGGATTTAGTAGGTGCGTGACTGACTGTATGAGTGAGTGATTAAATGTGTCTCACTGAATGCATGGGTTAGTGACTAAACTGTCTTAATTTGTGCATCATTATGTCTGTTGTGATGTAAACTGCTGCATGTGTTGATCATTAGCTATACGAGAGGCTATATGTGTTATTAATTGGTTGCCCAAGTATTTCTATGGGAGATTGAGTTTGTGTGGGGGTGGCTGGGAGGTGTGTGACTCTGTGCATAGATGTGTGAGCAGTTGATTCACTAGGTGTATGAGTTCAAGAGTGCATGTGGAAAAAGCTACATGGGCGGTTGACTGTGTGCATGAGTGTATTGATGAGTGAATGGATATCTCAATGCTACTTGTCATAGTAAGTACATATGTAAAACACAGTACATGTGAGAGTTGGCATATATAAATAACTGTGCATGAGAGCCACTGAATGTGTGAGTGGCTGTATGGATCATTGTGAACTTGTATCAGGGATTGTATAAGAGAGTAAATATGTGTTAGTATATGTTTGAATAAGTAAGGTGTGTATAACTGTATAGTTGAGGAAATGGAGGTGAGATTGTTTCTTTGCATGACTGACTAGGTGTGTGAGTAACTCCATGGATGAGTGACAGTGTGTGAGTGTCTGTATACACTGAGTGTATCTAAGGTTATATTAGAGTCTGAAGAGGTTTATCGTATTAGCACAAGAATGATGTCAAATTAGATGTCATCAGTGATGTCATCAGTGATGTCATTTGAGATGTCATCAGTGATGTCATCAGTGATGTCACTGACCATGTCATGAATGATGTAATATGTGACATGATCAGCAGTGGATTGCGGGTGCGCAATATATAGTTAGTGCAACTAACTATATATGGAATTTCAATGGTTTTGTGTGAGTAAAATAAGGTTTTTTAAATGCTAATTCCTAACTATATATGGTCTATAACCTATGGTTTTTTCAGTGAATTTTCAAGGTTTTGTAAATGCTAATTCCTAACTATATATGGTCTATAACCTATGGTTTTTTCAGTGAATTTCAATGGTTTTTTAATAGCAAATATCATAAGCTGTCGAATGTCAAGTACGTGGTAAGTGAAAACATTTTCGTGTTTATGCACACTGATCTGCTTTGAATGGTGCCCCCCCCCCTCATTTCTATTAGGAGTACTCTCTCTTTGCAGATAGTGAAAGGTAGTTAACGCAGGCCTTTGCCCCCGTTGTAATCCGTCGTGCCTGCTTCTCTCTCCATTTGATTGATTGTTATCCAAGTATTTACTGTTTTAGAATTAGTTCTCTTTGGTTCATTCTCTATTTACAAACAAACACAGAGTCGCAATACTCTGTTTAGTCTTTGCAGATAACGAAAAATCGTGTAAAAAAAAAGAAAAGGAATCGAGCAAAATCAGTAGGCCACTAATGGGATCTCTTTTTGACCTCGCTAAAATAGAAACATTAGGAACAACCCCTCATGACAAATACAAAACTAGTGAGATGAACTGAACTCCACACAATGATGGCTGCAAAACAGCTCGGCTCCGCCACCCACCCCGCCCAAAATAACGATAAAGAGCGGCTACCATGATTGGTTGCGGAATGGCCACGACGGAGCTACGAAATGATGCTGCTCTCATGCTAACCCCAGCTTCAGTCTGAAACATCCAGAAACACTGTAGACTACCAATTCGATCAGTTCCGGTAGCGCCCCAATGTAACCCGGTAGAGAAGAACTAGCCCTCCCCTCTTTCACTGATGGTTCTTGTTGCCTGTCCCTTCTGTTCTCATTTAACAGAACTATTTAGCCTGCTGAAAGGGGTTGTGTTCCGACCGCTGGTTGGTGGAGACATTTTGACTATATTCTGGACCTGCGTTGTCGCGTAATGCGTCATATGACGCGCCGCGTTAGCGCATCCGGAAGTCATCCGGGGCGCGCAGCGCGTAACGTAAGCATAACAAGTCATGTGACTTGTTAATAAAACTTTTCATTGGTTCATTTTACTTTTCTTATTGTAATGATGAAAGGCTTGGTCATATGACCTAAAAATTACGCTTTTCATTACTTCCGAACATTATTTTTTCTTAAATATATGTTATAATGTTCCAGGCTAATGTACTTTCCCGGAAATTTTACAACTGTCCTGCAAGTAAAATATATTCTTTTTTCGAGAAAAAGAGCGTTTCTTCGTCCCATGATGGAGCCGTTGAGCAAAAGAGGGTCGACCTGCTGTCTTAGTCGCCGATACGCCTGAATATGAGATTCTTATCGATCACTTTATGTTGCAGGAATAGAAAACACAACAGCCCTTGACCATTTATCTTTACTGCGTTCCTTCGTATTATACCTTTTACCCTTCATGTAATTGGTCTGCTTTATTTCACTTGCCTTTTAATGATTCTAAAACAGTGACTATTATTACAAACTTTACCAATGTATATACTACTACCATGTTTTCTTTTAAAAACCTTTATTGTGAAAATTTCATTATACAAATACGAGCCTATAACCACGTGGGCCGGCCATGGAGCAAACTGTAATCGTATGTCATGAGTAGACATTTACACTGTAGAGGAACGTAACGGGCGGGCCATTAGGTTGCAAGAACTAAGGTGTCTAACAGTTACGGAATCGGTGGACGTACATTTTATAATTAAAATACGACAGGGCCAGTTACAATAAAATTATCTAGATATACATTTGCGGGCAAGTACCATGGGTGACGTTAATTCGAACTTTCAACAGTACAGTAATCAATAACACATCAGAACTTAATATCAATAGGGATGTCGAAATATTCAATCAATTCTCGTCCCCGCCCGCCATGTGCTTCAAAACTGCATACGTATCTCGTGATTTCAAGGTTCTGCAACCAGTACACAACAAGGAGTTACGAGTCCCATTTATTCCGGCGCCATTTTGGGCGAGGACGGGCAGGTCCAGGATATAGTCAAAATGTCTCTACCAACCATCGACTATGATGATGTTCATATGCTGTATTTATTAGAGTAACACTCATCTGTCCACATGAAATTAATTTGCCACAATCTAAACATGTCATTTTAATCTTTCCAAAGTTCTTCTAAATATTTGGGACCGTTTCCCTTGCCTCTGAAGCTCTCAGTGCCACTTCTTTGATGAATGTACTAGCAGGTCAGGGGTTCTCCTCCAAATCTCTCTTTTATGCAGCACTAAAATTAATTGGTGCCACCTCTCCATATGACGATGCATGGTATAGTTACCACAACTATATTTTTTTTCGGTTCCTCTGGAGAGTTCATCGTGGCAGATGAAGCGTGTAACGTACCGGGCATTTACCTTTTTTTGCATGTACAGGAAAGGAAAAAAAAATCGAGCGTCCGAGTTCTAAGGTGTCCCAGGGCCATTTTAGTGGAGGACATGATACAGCGATAATGCCCTGGATAAGGACACTTCCTTCGGGCACCCCACGCCGTCTTTCGGCGCAGCATTGTAGGATGGCCACACCAGTGCGGCAACTTGCTAGACACCACCTCGGTGCCATCCGGATCTCGGCGCCCCACTGCAGATGAACTGCCTCCACATGGAGAAGCGGGAGAGGCTCGTTTGCGCCGCCTCCCCCCCCCCCCCCCTTCGGGCACCCCACGCCGACTTTCGGCGCAGCATTGTAGGATGGCCACACCAGTGCGGCAACTTGCTGGACACCACCTCGGTGCCAACCGAATCTCAGCGCCTTGTGTTGTCTTCCATTCCGAAAATATTGTTGGCAGCATTTTGAAAGGAAAGACAAACAGCCGTTTGTGGCCCTCACTACACCGTTCTCCTAGTGAGTCTCACATTGTTACATTTAGGAAGAATGTTGAAGAGTAGTATGTTGAAAATCTGAAGCCATTGTTATACAAACTCTCAACCAGCCTTGGATGGAAAAATCCTGAAGAATGTACAAACTGAAAACCAGTTTTTCTCTGTATAGCATCAGCAGCAACGCTTGAGTCAGCTTTGTGTGAAGCCGCCATTTTGATTCAATCAATAGCGTCCCCCTGCACACATTCAGGGACCTGGTCGTGTCTTCAGGTCAAACGGATTGTGGGACAAGATGCACAAAGGAAAAGGAAAAAAGTTCCGCCGGACCCCGGGAGGTGGCCGCCTATGTCATGGGCGATCTTAGGCCACACCAGGGCAATAGTGAAGCTGCAGCAGGTGCAAATAAGCTTCAGACAGTGTTACAAGCGCTGCTCAGAACTCTCAACTATGACACCACCTCGGTGCCATCCGGATCTTGGCGCCTTGTGCTGGTTCCGGCCTATTCACACATCGGTCCGCTACTGACGCCACCTCACAGGCCAACGGGGCACCCCACGCCGACTTTCGGCGCAGCATTGTAGGATGGCCACACCAGTGCTGCAACTTGCTGGACACCACCTCGGTGCCATCCGGATCTTGGCGCGCTGTGTTGCCTTCGGCCTATTCGCACATCGGTCCGCTACTGACGCCGCCTCACGTGCCAACGTATTTTCTCCGCATTTTATACCCTATGCCGCATAACAGGTCATGTGACTTGTTTATAAAACTTTTCATTGGTTCATTTTACTTTTGGTTTCCTAATGATGGAAGGCTTGATCATATGACCTAAAAACAACACTTTTCATTGGATGAAAACTTTTTTTTTTTCCAAACGATGAAAGCCCCACCTTGTTTCTGGATGTTTTAGACTGAAGCTGGCGTCAGCATGAGAGCACCACCATCTCGAGCAATCATGGCAGCCGCTCCCCACCAGAAGCCTGCAGGAGTCGGGGCCCCCAAAACTTTTGATGAATTCTCAAGGCGGAGGGGACGCTTTCGAGAATGGGGTCCAAGACCTAGCAGACAAGCGTCCGATTTCCAAGGTGTCCCAGGGCCATTTCAGTGGACCAGGCCCAAAAAGGAAAGAGCCTGCCGCCATTTTGAGAGTCCTGTGACAGCCGCCTATCGCTGCACCGCAAGAGTGGGCGCAACTCAGCTGAATTGCGGCTTTTGACACAGTGGACCAAAAACGGACGGAATGGCAACTGAAACGGTAAAGGGGCGCCCCACTACAACAGATGACACTCCACCTGGAGAGGCCCGTTCACGCCGCCTCCCCCGGGGCGCCCCACGCCGTTATTCGGAGCAGCATTGTAGGATACCAAAACCAGTGCGGCAACTTACTGGACATCACCTTGGTGCCATCGTTCTGCTGCCTTGGAACTATTCGCACAACAGTTTGCTACTGAAGACCCACCCCCCGCGACGCCCCACGCCGTTATTTGCTGGGTGGCAACTTACTAGACATCACTTTCGTGTCATCTAGATTTCAGCGCGTTCTGCTGCCTTGGAACTATTCGCACAACAGTTTGCTACTGATGACCCGCCCCACGCCGGAAATCTGGACGTTGTGCTGCGTTGGGACTATTCGCACAGCCGACCGCTACTTCGTTGTTTTTCCCTAAAAATGTTTATATGTTATTACTATTTTTGTTTTCTTGTATATATTTATAAATTATTAAAGTTTTATAATCTTACTACTTTGTCGGAGTGCTATATATTTTTAATGTGACACATAATTGTAAAAACTTTGATGTACAAAGAGTCATCCCTGGAATCTTCCGCTTCACGCTCGGTCCCCTCCCCAATCACAATACAGGATAGTTTTCAGATAATAGCAACGCTTCTGCTGTGACGGATCTCATCGAGTGTGGGCCTTGATCTACTATAACTCCTTTGAAGAGGGGTGAATCTTTACAGCTGTGGCCATAAACTACATCTGCAGGGCTAGCTGATACCCTAGGACCAGCCTGGACAATCGGACACAGAGGAAAAGGAGTGTCAGAGGGTGCAGTAGTGAATAGGGCGAAAGGGAGGTGTCGGGCGGGCACAGGGTGTGATTCTCAGGAAAGAGCAGCGCAGATGGGGGGAGGTTTATTACCCATGCATAAGACAGAGAGCGGGGGTGACCACTGCCTGGGGGAGATGCTTGCGAGGGTGGGGAGCCATGCTAAGGATCGACAGCGTGCACAGAGTGGGTCTGGTCAAGGCATCTAAAATGGCTGCCGTGCACGACAAAAGTGTGGCATTTGAAAAAAGACAAGATGGCGCAGACAATGTTTTTCAACACTTCCTGATTTCCTTCGAATCGAACGTTAACAGACGTTGGGGCATATTACCAAAGTTAAGCGATATTTATCCCTAACGATGCATTGCAAAGATTTTTTTACCGTCAGAAATTATCGCAGATAAACCTTGCTATTATCAAAGTTTATCGCAAATACGATAAAAACCGACCGCAATGCATTAATATCGCTGAAAACTCAGCGATATTCATGCATTACCGAGCTAATCCTCTTAGCCATGTTATCCACCTCCCATAGGATAACATGGCTAAGAACTGCTCAGGGCAGCTGTTACTTTTTGGAGATATTCGCGCTTATCTCGAATATTTCCAAAAGTTGATAATAGGAGATAGCGATGTTAGCGACTGTTTCCAGTCGCTAACATCTTGGCATGCCCACTTTGCATGTCATTAGTGATAAATATCACTCACATGCAAAGTGGGGCCCAAGATGGTCGCTATCTCCTACTAGCCGTCGCTAACTGGTGTTAGCAACAGCTAGGTAATACAGATATAATTTTATCTCCGCGAAGCGGAGCGCTGTTACAGATATATATCTTGTTTTTGAACGTTAATTTCTCAAAATGCACTGAAGCACATATATTGAGACCTAGCAAAGGCACATCGGGCTACCAGTCCCTAATATTTTACCAAGTTTCGTGCAAATCCATTCAGCCGTTCGATTATTATTATTATTTATTTTTTTTGCCCCGCGGGGCCCTTTTAAAACCTCCACATCAAACCTAGGGGATCAGCGAGGATCTACTATGCCCCCTTATGGTCATTTGCCCCTTCGCTTTGGCCTCCTCTTGTCTCTCGATCCTACCGAGAGACAAGATGGCGGCCGCTACGGACTGTTTGGAATGTTTACAGACACCGGAGAGCCAATCAGCTTCGCTTCGCAAAGCTCCGTAACGCGAAAAGTACGCGAAGCGGTGCGCTGTTACAGATATATATCTTTTTTTGAACGTTAATTTCTCAAAATCCACTGAAGCACATATATTGAGACCTAGCAAAGGCACATCGGGCTACCAGTCCCTACAATTTTGCCAAGTTTCGTGCAAATCCATTCAGCCGTAAGATTATTATTATAATTTTTTTTTTTTGCCCCGCGGGGCCCTTTTAAAACCTCCACATCAAACCTAGGGGGTCAGCGAGGATCTACTATTCCCCCTTATGGTCATTTGCCCCTTCGCTTTGGCCTCCTCTTGTCTCTCGATCCTACCGAGAGACAAGATGGCGGCCACTACGGACTGTTTGCGGCCACTACGGACTGTTTGGAATGTTGACAGACGCCGGAGAACCAATCAGCTTCGCTTCACAAAGCTCCGTTGCGCGAAAAGTACGCGTCCTAGGCCGCTGCCCGGTCCGCGCTTACAGATATATATCTTTTTTTAAACGTTAATTTCTCAAAATCCACTGGAGCACATATATTGAGACCTACAAAAGGCACATCGGGCTACCAGTCCCTACAATTTTGCCAAGTTTCGTGCAAATCCATTCAGCCGTTCGGGCTAAAAGTGAGGCCAACCGCCCTATGGAAATTAACATGGGAAAAACGCGTTTTGGGACCCCCCTTTTTTCTCGGCCCCCCCTTGACGAACCCCCCCCCCAAATTTTCAAAGGCTGCTCAGAAACAAAATGTGCCATTTTCCTGAAAATTTCAGCCAATTCCGTCCACAAACGCCAAAGTTATTAGACATAGAATTTTCAAAAAACCCATAGAGAAAAAATCCTAACTATATATACCTACTGGCGACCGCCAGTAGGTAATATATATATATATATATATATGTATATTAACCCCCCAAAAATGTGCACACTTATTCAAAGGGTTTGATTGCACGCTTTGAATAAGTGTGTGAAATATCTTTTGAAATATGTATGTGGTGACGTCGCAGTACAGCTGAAACGCATACAATGGTGGCCGGACAATAAAAATATATAAGTATTCTAACTCTTAGATTGTCGTTACTTTAGAGTTGTCAGGGTGGTGGTGGTTTAGCCACTTTGAACCCACAACAGACAAGTGCTTTAAAACTGTGTTAGGATGTCCCACATGGGCAGAGTTGATTGAACTTGGCATATGTTTACATAGCATCTGTGTTCGTAGTGTTATACCCAGGGCTTTAAGTGGGATGAAAAACCCGGGAGGTCTCTCAAAGGGGCGTGGACAATGTAGTTAAGGGCGTGGCTTAAAAACACATAAGCTACAAATCTGTGCTTAGCTTAGTGTGTCTCCCTACTTGTATTTTGCTGTTTCTGTCATGGCACCCAGATATAATACAACAAGTATCATCATACCTACACAAGGCAGGAATATTGGTTTTGTCAATGGCTGTTAGTAGCATAAGATAAATAAGCAGCAACTATGGCTTGTATATAATATTGAAAAAGCTTCCACTTAAAGCCCTGGTGACACCACGACAATGTTGCTGCTCCTGAGTTTCAAAAAGAGAAGGGAAATCGAGGGAGAAAATTACTCTTTAAAGGATTTCCCTTCCCTTACAAGGCTCACCTGGCATGACTTCATGCCGTAACCTCTCCGCTAGTGAGAAGTGAGCAGTGTGAGTGCTGTCCAGTAGCGGTCGGTGGTGGGAGTGCTGCCGGGCAGTGACGTGGGACAGGGGAGGGGCAGGGTGGGGGCTAGTAAACTATGGAATACGGCCACATACTGGTACTTAAACATAAAAATAAATAAAACAAATTTAGTTGCGTGCACTGAAATGCCAAATGCGATGCAGTGCGCGCAATGAAATTTGGTTTATTCAGTTCTATGTGTACCGAATTCACTGTGTATGCCTCCTTATTGGTTAATCCCTAACATTTTTCAAACTAGGTCCTGAAGAAAGCCAGGTTAACATTAACCATTATGGCTGAAACATGTCGACCCTGATCCTATTGCCTTGAGATGGTTATTATTTCAAACTATCTGTTTTTTTCACTTCTTTTTAATCTTGGCACTTGGCAAACACTAAATAAAAGATGGTGGTGTTTTCCGGTAGCTATTTTTAACCCGCACTTTTTCGTGCACTGCACTTATCAACATTTTTCAGCACCACTCTACTGAGAACTTGGACAGTTTAGTGTCCTCTAGATGCAGTGTGAGCAAAGTCCCCCTCATTGAGGGGTGCACTTCACTGTTTCTGTATATCTCAGTCCCAAATGACGATGCTCCGCCAGTGAAGTGGGCTGATGGGACGTGTCTCAGTATAGTGGAACTGAGTCCATTGGGTTTTTCTAGCTTAACAGTCTCACCATTTTGTTGACCAGTGTTCTCCTAGTTTTGTTATTAGTTCCTACAGTGCCTTTCCCACTGGGGCTGGATGATATGAAAGAGTTTGCTGTGTAAACACCTCAGCGTTCACAGTGTGAATATAGGTTCTACAAAACTTTATTGACAAGCGTAACATGCACACAAACAGCGTATTGTGAACTAGCAATTATGTGTTTGTTAAAGTTATTCTTTATCATGAAGATACTATTTCACGATGTTCAGTATAACAGTGAATTTAAGAAAGTGTGGGTATAATAACACTATATAGCGAGCACTATTGGACTTAAGAGGCAATGTTCATGAACTTACTTACATGTCTTATTAATCATTTTTAAATGGACACTCTATTACAAAGTAAATTTTCATGACGAAACTGTGAAATGTAAAACAATTATTTTCTGTTTTTCGTTCATGATATTTACAAAATAATGCAAAGTATTTTCTTTATGTCTGTTATATTGTAACACACTGTCTGCCACTTTAAATATGGCAGGAAGTCAACAAACTAAGCTAAGCTAAGCATAGATTATTAACCCTTAATCAAGGAGTGTGTGAAACTCCGAAACGCGTTGGGTTTTACTTTGGTTGCGGTGTGTGGATTAAACATGCGCTTATTTGGAATTGAGTGTCGGCTCTGTATTTATCTTCATGGTTTCGCTAGACTGAAGACTGCTACGGTTGTGTTGGGATATATATATATATATATATATATATATATATATATATATATATATATATATATATGTATATGTATATGTATATATATATATTCACTGAAAAAACCATAGGTTATAGACCATATATAGTTAGGAATTAGCATTTAAAAAACCTTATTTTACTCACACAAAACCATTGAAATTCCATATATAGTTAGTTGCACTAACTATATATCGCGCACCCGCAATCCACTGCTGATCATGTCACATATTACATCATTCATGACATGGTCAGTGACATCACTGATGACATCACTGATGACATCTCAAATGACATCACTGATGACAACATCCAGTGACTGTATGTTTCTGTAAAGTTAAAATATGTCTTACATATTGAAGAATGAGTGGATGTATAAGTGTCTGGATGAAGGATTTAGTAGGTGCGTGACTGACTGTATGAGTGAGTGATTAAATGTGTCTCACTGAATGCATGGGTTAGTGACTAAACTGTCTTAATTTGTGCATCATTATGTCTGTTGTTCTGTAAACTGCTGCATGTGTTGATCATTAGCTATACGAGAGGCTATATGTGTTATTAATTGGTTGCCCAAGTATTTCTATGGGAGATTGAGTTTGTGTGGGGGTGGCTGGAAGGTGTGTGACTCTATGCATAGATGTGTGAGCAGTTTATTCACTAGGTGTATGAGTTCAAGAGTGCATGTGGAAACAGCTACATGGGCAGTTGACTGTGTGCATGAGTGTATTGATGAGTGAATGGATATCTCAATGCTACATGTCATAGTAAGTACATATGTAAAACACAGTACATGTGAGAGTTGGCATATATAAATAACTGTGCATGAGAGCCACTGAATGAGTGAGTGGTTGTATCGATCATTGTGAACTTGTATCAGGGATTGTATAAGAGAGTAAATATGTGTTAGTATATGTTTCAATAAGTAAGGTGTGTTTAACTGTATAGTTGAAGAAATGGAGGTGAGATTGTTTCTTTGCATGACTGACTGGGTGTGTGAGTAACTCCATGGATGAGTGGCAGTGTGTGAGTGTCTGTATACACTGAGTGTATCTAAGGTTATATTAGAGTCTGAAGAGGTTTATCGTATTAGCACAAGAATGATGTCAAATGAGATGTCATCAGTGATGTCATCAGTGATGTCATTTGAGATGTCATCAGTGATGTCATCAGTGATGTCACTGACCATGTCATGAATGATGTAATATGTGACATGATCAGCAGTGGATTGCGGGTGCGCGATATATAGTTAGTGCAACTAACTATATATGGAATTTCAATGGTTTTGTGTGAGTAAAATAAGGTTTTTTAAATGCTAATTCCTAACTATATATGGTCTATAACCTATGGTTTTTTCAGTGAATTTTCAAGGTTTTGTAAATGCTAATTCCTAACTATATATGGTCTATAACCTATGGTTTTTTCAGTGAATTTCAATGGTTTTTTAATAGCAAATATCATAAGCTGTCGAATGTCAAGTACGTGGTAAGTGAAAACATTTTCGTGTTTATGCACACTGATCTGCTTTGAATGGTGCCCCCCCCCTCATTTCTATTAGGAGTACTCTCTCTTTGCAGATAGTGAAAGGTAGTTAACGCAGGCCTTTGCCCCCGTTGTAATCCGTCGTGCCTGCTTCTCTCTCCATTTGATTGATTGTTATCCAAGTATTTACTGTTTTAGAATTAGTTCTCTTTGGTTCATTCTCTATTTACAAACAAACACAGAGTCGCAATACTCTGTTTAGTCTTTGCAGATAACGAAAAATCGTGTAAAAAAAAAGAAAAGGAATCGAGCAAAATCAGTAGGCCACTAATGGGATCTCTTTTTGACCTCACTAAAATAGAAACATTAGGAACAACCCCTCATGACAAATACAAAACTAGTGAGATGAACTGAACTCCACACAATGATGGCTGCAAAACAGCTCGGCTCCGCCACCCACCCCGCCCAAAATAACGATAAAGAACGGCTGCCATGATTGGTTGCGGAATGACCACGACGGAGCTACGAAATGGTGCTGCTCTCATGCTAACCCCAGCTTCAGTCTGAAACATCCAGAAACACTGTAGACTACCAATTCGATCAGTTCCGGTAGCGCCCCAATGTAACCCGGTAGAGAAGAACTAGCCCTCCCCTCTTTGACTGATGGTTCTTGTTGCCTGTCCCTTCTGTTGTCATTTAACAGAACTATTTAGCCTGCTGAAAGGGGTTGTGTTCCGACCGCTGGTTGGTGGAGACATTTTGACTATATTCTGTACCTGCGTTGTCGCGTAATGCGTCATATGACGCGCCGCGTTAGCGCATCCGGAAGTCATCCGGGGCGCGCAGCACGTAACGTAAGCATAACAAGTCATGTGACTTGTTAATAAAACTTTTCATTGGTTCATTTTACTTTTCTTATTGTAATGATGAAAGGCTTGGTCATATGACCTAAAAATTACGCTTTTCATTACTTCCGAACATTATTTTTTCTTAAATATATGTTATAATGTTCCAGGCTAATGTACTTTCCCGGAAATTTTACAACTGTCCTGCAAGTAAAATATATTCTTTTTTCGAGAAAAAGAGCGTTTCTTCGTCCCATGACGGAGCCGTTGAGCAAAAGAGGGTCGACCTGCTGTCTTAGTCGCCGATACGCCTGAATATGACATTCTTATCGATCACTTTATGTTGCAGGAATAGAAAACACAACAGCCCTTGACCATTTATCTTTACTGCGTTCCTTCGTATTATACCTTTTACCCTTCATGTAATTGGTCTGCTTTATTTCACTTGCCTTTTAATGATTCTAAAACAGTCACTATTATTAAAAACTTTACCAATGTATATACTACTACCATGTTTTCTTTTAAAAACCTTTATTGTGAAAATTTCATTATACAAATACGAGCCTATAACCACGTGGGCCTGCCACAGAGCAAACTGTAATCGTATATGATGAATAGACATTTACACTGTAGAGGAACGTAACGGGCGGGCCATTAGGTTGCAAGAACTAAGGTGTCTAACAGTTACGGAATCGGTGGACGTACATTTTATAATTAAAATACGACAGGGCCAGTTACAATAAAATTATCTAGATATACATTTGCGGGCAAGTACCATGGGTGACGTTAATTCGAACTTTCAACAGTACAGTAATCAATAACACATCAGAACTTAATATCAATAGGGATGTCGAAATATTCAATCAATTCTCGTCCCCGCCCGCCATGTGCTTCAAAACTGCATACGTATCTCGTGATTTCAAGGTTCTGCAACCAGTACACAACAAGGAGTTACGAGTCCCATTTATACCGGCGCCATTTTGGGCGAGGACGGGCAGGTCCAGGATATAGTCAAAATGTCTCTACCAACCATCGACTATGATGATGTTCATATGCTGTATTTATTAGAGTAACACTCATCTGTCCACATGAAATTAATTTGCCACAATCTAAACATGTCATTTTAATCTTTCCAAAGTTCTTCTAAATATTTGGAACCGTTTCCCTTGCCTCTGAAGCTCTCAGTGCCACTTCTTTGATGAATGTACTAGCAGGTCAGGGGTTCTCCTCCAAATCTCTCTTTTATGCAGCACTATAATTAATTGGTGCCACCTCTCCATATGACGATGCATGGTATAGTTACCACAACTATATTTTTTTTCGGTTCCTCTGGAGAGTTCATCGTGGCAGATGAAGCGTGTAACGTACCGGGCATTTACCTTTTTTTGCATGTACAGGAAAGGAAAAAAAAATCGAGCGTCCGAGTTCTAAGGTGTCCCAGGGCCATTTTAGTGGACCAGGCCCAAATCCAAAGAACAGGCCGCCATTTTGAGAGTCCTCTTGCAGCCGCCTGTCGCTGTAGCATCAAGAGCAGCCGAAACTCAGCTGAATGGCAACTGAAACGGTAAAGGGGCGCCCCACTACAGCAGACGAGCCTCCACCTAGGAAGGCCCATTCACGCCGGCTCCCCCCCCCTTCGGGCACCCCACGCCGTTATTCGGAGCAGTATTGTAGGATGGCCACACCAGTGCGGCAACTTGCTAGACATCACCTCGGTGGTAACCGAATCTCAACGCCTTGTGGTGTCTTCTATTCAAAAAACATTGTTATGCTGCCTTCGACCTATTCGCCGCAAGTGCGCACACAACTCAACTGCATAGCTTGCTAGACACCACCTCGGTGCCATCCGGATCTTGGAATGTCAGCACCTTTTGGTGTCTTCTCTTCAGAAAATATTGTTGCGCTGCCTTTGGCCCCATTCGCACATCAGTCCGCTACTGACGCCATCTCCCAGGCTAATGGGGCGCCCCACGCCGACTTTCAGCATTGTAGAATGACCAAACCAGTACAGCAACTTGCTAGACATCACCTCGGTGCCATCCGGATCTCGGCGCCCCACTGCAGATGAAGTGCCTCTCAACTATGAAACCACCACGGTGACATCCGGATCTTGGCGCGTTGTGCTGCCTTCGGCCTATTCGCACATCGGTCCGCTACTGACGCCATCTCACAGGCTAATGGGGCGACCCACGCCGAGTTTCAGCATTGTAGGATGACCACACCAGTACAGCAACTTGCTAGACATCACCTCGGTGCCATCCGAATCTTGGCATCTCAACGCCTAGTGGTATCTTCCATACAAAAAATATTGTTACGCTGCCTTTGGCCCCATTCGCACATCAGTCCGCAACTTAGACATCACCTCGGTGCCATCCGGATCTTGGCATCTCAGCGCCTTGTGGTGTCAGTCAGAAAATATTGTTGCGCTGCCTTAGGCCCCATTCGCACATCGGTCCGCTACTGACGCCATCTCACAGGCCAACGGGGCGCCCCACGCCGACTTTCAACATTGTAGGATGGCCACAGAAGTGCGACAACTTACTAGACACCACCTCGGTGCCATCCGGATCTTGGCGCGTTGTGCTGCCTTCGGCCTATTCGCACATCGGTCCGCTACTGACGCAAACTCACAGGCCAACGGGGCGCCCCACGCCGACTTTCAGCATTGTAGGATGTCCACACCAGTGCTGCAACTTGCTGGACACCACCTCGGTGCCATCCGGATCTTGGCGCGTTGTATTACCTTCGGCCTATTCGCACATCGGTCCGCTACTGACGCCGCCTCACGTGCCAACGTATTTTCTCCGCATTTTATACCCTATGCCGCATAACAGGTCATGTGACTTGTTTATAAAACTTTTCATTGGTTCATTTTACTTTTGGTTTCCTAATGATGGAAGGCTTGATCATATGACCTAAAAACAACACTTTTCATTGGATGAAAACTTTTTTTTTTCCCAAACGATGAAAGCCCCACCTTGTTTCTGGATGTTTCAGACTAAACTGGCGTCAGCATGAGAGCACCACCATCTCGTAGCTCCGTCGTGGTCATTCCGTGAGCAATCATTGCAGCCGCTCCCCACCAGAAGCCTGCAGGAGTCGGGGCCCCCAAAACTTTTGATGAATTCTCAAGGCGGAGGGGACGCTTTCGAGAATGGGGTCCAAGACCTAGCAGACAAGCGTCCGATTTCCAAGGTGTCCCAGGGCCATTTCAGTGGACCAGGCCCAAAAAGGAAAGAGCCTGCCACCATTTTGAGAGTCCTGTGACAGCCGCCTATCGCTGCACCGCAAGAGTGGGCGCAACTCAGCTGAATTGCGGCTTTTGACACAGTGGACCAAAAATGGACGGAATGGCAACTGAAACGGTAAAGGGGCACCCCACTACAACAGATGACACTCCACCTGGAGAGGCCCGTTCACGCCGCCTCCCCCGGGGCGCCCCACGCCGTTATTCGGAGCAGCATTGTAGGATACCAAAACCAGTGCGGCAACTTACTGGACATCACCTTGGTGCCATCGTTCTGCTGCCTTGGAACTATTCGCACAACAGTTTGCTACTGATGACCCACCCCCCGAGACGCCCCACGCCGTTATTTGCTGGGTGGCAACTTACTAGACATCACTTTCGTGTCATCTAGATTTCGGCGCGTTCTGCTGCCTTGGAACTATTCGCACAACAGTTTGCTACTGATGACCCACCCCCCGCGACGCCCCACGCCGGAAATCTGGACGTTGTGCTGCGTTGGGACTATTCGCACAGCCGACCGCTACTTCGTTGTTTTTCCCTAAAAATGTTTATATGTTATTACTATTTTTGTTTTCTTGTATATATTTATAAATTATTAAAGTTTTATAATCTTACTACTTTGTCGGAGTGCTATATATTTTTAATGTGACACATAATTGTAAAAACTTTGATGTACAAAGAGTCATCCCTGGAATCTTCCGCTTCACGCTCGGTCCCCTCCCCAATCACAATACAGGATGGTTTTCAGATAATAGCAACGCTTCTGCTGTGACGGATCTCATCGAGTGTGGGCCTTGATCTACTATAACTCCTTTGAAGAGGGGTGATTCTTTACAGCTGTGGCCATAAACTACATCTGCAGGGCTAGCTGATAGCCTAGGACCGGCCTGGACAATCGGACACAGAGGAAAAGGAGTGTCAGAGGGTGCGGTAGTGAATAGGGCGAAAGGGAGGTGTCGGGCGGGCACAGGGTGTGATTCTCAGGGAAGAGCAGCGCAGATGGTGGGAGGTTTATTACCCATGCATAAGACAGAGAGCGGGGGTGACCACTGCCTGGGTGAGAGGCTTGCGAGGGTGGGGAGCCATGCTAAGGATCGACAGCGTGCACAGAGTGGGTCTGGTCAAGGCATCTAAAATGGCTGCCGTGCACGACAAAAGTGTGGCATTTGAAAAAAGACAAGATGGCGCAGACAATGTTTTTCAACACTTCCTGATTTCCTTCGAATCGAACGTTAACAGACGTTGGGGCATATTACCAAAGTTAAGCGATATTTATCCCTAACGATGCATTGCAAAGATTTTTTTACCGTCAGAAATTATCGCAGATAAACCTTGCTATTATCAAGGTTTATCGCAAATACGATAAAAAACGACCGCAATGCATTAATATCGCTGAAAACTCAGCGATATTCATGCATTACCGAGCTAATGCTCTTAGCCATGTTATCCACCTCCCATTGGATAACATGGCTAAGAACTGCTCAGGGCAGCTGTTACTTTTTGGAGATATTCGCGCTTATCTCGAATATTTCCAAAAGTTGATAATAGGAGATAGCGATGTTAGCGACTGTTTCCAGTCGCTAACATCTTGGCATGCCCACTTTGCATGTCATTAGTGATAAATATCACTCACATGCAAAGTGGGGCCCAAGATGGTCGCTATCTCCTACTAGCCGTCGCTAACTGGTGTTAGCAACAGCTAGGTAATACAGATATAATTTTATCTCCGCGAAGCGGAGCGCTGTTACAGATATATATATTGTTTTTGAACGTTAATTTCTCAAATTGCACTGAAGCACATATATTGAGACCTAGCAAAGGCACATCGGGCTACCAGTCCCTAATATTTTACCAAGTTTCGTGCAAATCCATTCAGCCGTTCGATTATTATTATTATTTTTTTTTTTTGCCCCGCGGGGCCCTTTTAAAACCTCCACATCAAACCTAGGGGGTCAGCGAGGATCTACTATGCCCCCTTATGGTCATTTGCCCCTTCGCTTTGGCCTCCTCTTGTCTCTCGATCCTACCGAGAGACAAGATGGCGGCCGCTACGTACTGTTTGGAATGTTTACAGACACCAGAGAGCCAATCAGCTTCGCTTCGCAAAGCTCCGTAACGCGAAAAGTACGCGAAGCGGTGCGCTGTTACAGATATATATCTTTTTTTGAACGTTAATTTCTCAAAATCCACTGAAGCACATATATTGAGACCTAGCAAAGGCACATCGGGCTACCACTCCCTACAATTTTGCCAAGTTTCGTGCAAATCCATTCAGCCGTTCGATTATTATTATTATTTTTTTTTTTTGCCCCGCGGGGCCCTTTTAAAACCTCCACATCAAACCTAGGGGGTCAGCGAGGATCTACTATTCCCCCTTATGGTCATTTGCCCCTTCGCTTTGGCCTCCTCTTGTCTCTCGATCCTACCGAGAGACAAGATGGCGGCCGCTACGGACTGTTTGGAATGTTGACAGACGCCGGAGAACCAATCAGCTTCGCTTCACAAAGCTCCGTTGCGCGAAAAGTACGCGTCCTGGAGCGCTGCCCGGTCCGCTGTTACAGATATATATCTTTTTTTAAACGTTAATTTCTCAAAATCCACTGTAGCACATATATTGAGACCTACAAAAGGCACATCGGGCTACCAGTCCCTACAATTTTGCCAAGTTTCATGCAAATCCATTTAGCCGTTCGGGCTAAAAGTGAGGCCAACCGCCCTATGGAAAACTCAATGTTAAAAACACGTTTTGGGACCCCCCTTTTTTCTCGACCCCCCCTGGACGAACCCCCCCCCCCAATTTTCAGGGGCTGCTCAGAAACAAAATGTGCCATTTTCCTGAAAATTTCAGCCAATTCCGTCCACAAACGCCAAAGTTATTAGACATAGAATTTTCAAAAAACCCATAGAGAAAAAATCCTAACTATATATACCTACTGGCGACCGCCAGTAGGTAATATATATTTTATATATATATATATATATATATATATATATATATATATATATATATATATATATATATATATATATATATATATATATATATATATATACTGCCAGTAGGTATTATAGTTAGGACCAAGTTTCCATAGAAAAAGCATTTTTTGACTTGCCTATAACTTTGTTGTTATTTGACCAATCTTCATGAAATTTCCCCAAACTAAGGGGGTCATTAGCATCGCGGATTTCCCGCATCCTCTGGGCCGGCGGAAGCCACCGCCGGCCCGGAGAATGCGGGAAATCCGCCGCGGATGAATGAAAGACCCACCGCCAAATTAGGATGGCTGGTGGGTCTTTGAATCTGTCCGCCGCTTTTCCACCGCGGTCGCCTTCTGACCGCGGCGGAAAAGCATTAACATGGCTGGCGGTGTCTATCAGACACCGCCAGCCATATTATGATGGAGTAGGAAGAATGCTTTTCCACTGCGGCTTTTCCGCCGTGGAAAAGCATACGGACCTTCACTGCGGGGGCCCGTTGCAGGCCCCCTGGGTGAAGGGAGGGTGCACATGGGGGGTACCTATGGTACCCCCCTGCATTTGTGTGGACAAAGCGGCAGGCACCGCGCGGTGCCTGCTGCTTTGTGCACGCAAATGCCGTGCATGCATTTTTAACATTGCGGCGGGTGCAGCTTGAAGCTGCACCCGCCGCAATGTTAAAAATAGAGGATGTGACCGCCACCCTGGTGGTCACATCCTAATCTGCATGGAGGGACCGCCGCTGCCCCTGCGGACGGTCCCTCCTACTCTATGGTGGCGGACGGACTCAGGTCCGTCCGCCTTCATAATCGGCCCCTAAGTGTCCAGGTAGGTTCTGCGTGTCATGGAATGTTTGAGGGTGATCCGTGCAATGAGGACCGAGAAATTGGGGTGCGAAGTAAGGGTGTGTTTGTAAATTTTAATTCCCATAGTAACAATTTGTCGAACCTACAGCCCGATCTGCTGGACAAAATTACACCAAATTTTGCTGACAGGTAGATGTTGTTACACAGATTGTACTTTTTAAAAAAAAATTGGTGTAAATCCATTCAGTAGTTGTTGTGAAATTTAAGTTTAAATTACAGATTTATCTCTGACCGTGAAGCCTATGAAACAAAGGCGAGCTTGTGCTGGGAAATGCACTGCTCTGATTGGCTGCCAACACTTCAACCAGGAAGTGCTTGCAGCCATCTTGACACTCAGCTTCACGAGTCCCCCCCCAAAAAAGTGGAAATAAAGAAAAGGGGGCAGGGTAGGAATACCCTGACCCCCAAGCTATGGTTTTGTGGTTCCCCAGCCACTCGGCTGCAGACCTATATGTTGCCCCTGAGGGTAGCCTGTTCCTTCTCCCGCCCTACACAATTTGCAGCCGCTGGCACCTAGCTTCTAGTGCTTTATTCTGCGCCCACTGCTACTGCCGGCTTGTGCGCTGTACATCAGTGGTGGTAAGTGCCCTCACCATGACATTTTATGAGCCATCCTCATCTCCACAATGGCTCCCTATATGCGGTAGTGCAACTCTCCCTCCACCTGGCCCTGCTCCGTGCTGGAAAACTCACTTGGTACTGACTGGAGATTTTTCTTTAGGCATGGCCCAACCCCACACAGTGAAGACACTGATCCTGAGTCCTAGGTCACAGGTGCATCGACGAGCTCCCTGACTGTCACTCGACTCGGAGTGTGACCTGAAAATCAGCTACCCCGGGTTTCTCGTTTCCACCCTCACCCTGCAGCTTACCAATGGGACCCTGTTGATTGATGCTGTTTTTCCTTTGACCACTCTTCTCACGCTAGCTGTACTTAGATTAATGGTCAAGGAACATTAGAATCACACTCAGCTTCCACCTAACTGCCTATACTCCCCTCTTTTGCATAGAGCTGAACGCCTACACTGATTAATTTCACTGACCCCAACACAGTTTGCAAGACGGTGTATATACCATATTTTGTCTCTTCAAAAGACTTTGAACACGGAAGCCTCGCGTTGTACATAAAATCCCCGGTGATAACAAATGTGCTTTCAACGCCTTCCAATGGTCTTACAAACCCCTACTGCCTCCCATCTTGTCCTCCACCAAACTAACTTGCTGCTTGTGAATTCATCCGACTGGGACTGAGCCTTTACTCCTACTTCTCGCGGAACCCGCTCCGCGGGTCCCGCATCGTGAAGGGGGACTTTGCTGCTGCCATTTGAAGGGAACGCTGAGGGAAGTGTGTGTCCACGGGGCTGCGAGCGAGTGTGGGTGCTCGACTGGGACTTCAATTCCCAGGAGCGCCCGCCAGCCAGGATCTCCAACACCTGGGCCGCTCTCCCCGACCCCTCCCACCCTTCCACCGAGCAATTCAAAACCATCACCTTTTTGGTCGGTGAGCGGGACGCTTTGCTGCTTGTGAATTCATCCGACTGGGACTGAGCCTTTACTCCTACTTCTCGCGGAACCCGCTCCGCGGGTCCCGCATCGTGAAGGGGGACTTTGCTGCTGCCATTTGAAGGGAACGCTGAGGGAAGTGTGTGTCCACGGGGCTGAGAGCGAGTGTGGGTGCTCGACTGGGACTTCAATTCCCAGGAGCGCCCGCCAGCCAGGATCTCCAACACCTGGGCCGCTCTCCCCGACCCCTCCCACCCTTCCACCGAGCAATTCAAAACCATCACCTTTTTGGTCGGTGAGCGGGACGCTTTGCTGCTTGTGAATTCATCCGACTGGGACTGAGCCTTTACTCCTACTTCTCGCGGAACCCGCTCCGCGGGTCCCGCATCGTGAAGGGGGACTTTGCTGCTGCCATTTGAAGGGAACGCTGAGGGAAGTGTGTGTCCACGGGGCTGCGAGCGAGTGTGGGTGCTCGACTGGGTCTTCAATTCCCAGGAGCGCCCGCCAGCCAGGATCTCCAACACCTGGGCCGCTCTCCCCGACCCCTCCCACCCCTTCCTCCTCTTGTCCGCATACTCTTTATTGGTCAACAGTACTCCCGCAGCGCGGGAGAGCGCGCGGGAGAAGCCCGGGACAAGGGCGGGACCGTCTGTGGCCGTCCGGGGCCGCAGGAGGCCGGGCTGGGCCACAGTATTGTCATTTGTATTTTAATATTGTATGTCATCTTAACTATTTATATTTTATAGTTGCCCACTGCCTTGCCGCTGCTAGCTTTGTATCAAGGTATCAAAAAGGGGTTTCTTTATTCCCCGTTCGATATGAGTCATTCAGCCCCCCCTGGTGTGGGTAGTTTTCCACTTGGCCCTCTTGACAAATTTTTTTTTTAAAAACATCCAAGGATGTAGACAGGGATCTCCTCCTTGCCGAAAGGAGAGCTGTGCGACGACGCTCAATAGAGCAACTGAAGAGAAGCCAACTGCCCTTCCCATCAGACTCAATTCTTACTCAGGCCACGGATGCCCGAGGGCTGAGCTCGATTGAGGATGATGGTACAGATATTAATCAAATTCCCAGCATATTTAGGTTTCCTATTATCTCGCCGCCATGTGTTAGTGCAACCAGTGGTGATCAGCTACTTTGTATTCCTATTGATCACTCGAGCTTTACGGATGTAAATATTTTAGATAGCCAACCTAAGGATCAGGGGCCCCGTCCCACGTTGCCCAACCCTTCACTGGTCTGTATTGAATCCAGTGAGAACATACCCCTGAAGTGTGTGGGCGACGTTGCTATTGGGCCTGATGATGATGTTAAGAGGGTGGTGTGTTCCCCACCGAGGAAAAGAAGGAGAAAGGGTGGGGTAAAAAGGAAAGGCCAAAATCGCCGAACTGTAATAACACCCCCACCAATTGTTATCCCAGAACAACTAATCCCTCATCATGTAGAGTTACCGACGCCAGAAATACAAATCCTGCCTATTCCGGACTTAGCTTTTGAAGGACTTGGTGAGGCGTCTAGTGCCATCATAGAGAAGCTCATTAAGTCTTACATGTTACCTTTGCTGGAGCGTGTTAGGGTTGTGAGTGAAAAATTGGATCGCCTACTGGTGTCCTCTGAGTCAACACAGCCTTCCACCTCTGCTAAGGGCAAGGGTGTTTCCATCAGCCCCCAAACTACTAAACCCGTGATAGGTACCATAAATAATAATACCAGTAAACATCCTAATAGTGTAACCAATGCAGCCACTATCCCAATTAAAGTGTCGGCTGTGGCTGTTAAACCCCCAAGACCAGCCAGTACGGCCAATGCGAATCCCAGGGCGGTTGTTAGTAAACTCCCGCCACAGGGAACTGGGAAACAGTTAAGGAAAGGCGAGGGTACACTGGCTCCCCTTACTGGTAACTCCCACAAACCTCCATTAAGGAGGCACAATGTGGATTTGCCGCCGGACTCTATGAACTTTGTTATTGTAATGACGGGTGTGCCACCTGTCTCGGAAGGGGATCGGGAAAATAATGAAAGTTTAAAAAATAAAGTCATCTTTTGGCTAAAGACAAATAGACCCCTTCCTGCACATCTTAATGGGGACATTGTCACGGTCAGAAGATGTCAATGGGTGGGGGTTCGCCCAAAGGATATAGAGGGTGATACAGTTATCATTAACTTTAGGGACAACAGAGTAGTATCTTACATCTCAGATTGGTTTGTAGGGAAATACGAGGGAGGGGTTTCCACCAGGAATCTTAGTTATTTTTATCCTGAGACCCTGATTAATCCAACCGAACGTCCCCATGCCTCAAATACCAAAAGCCTCCTCAAATGGTCCAATTTTACACCTAGCTTTCATGGACCTCAAATTAATCCAGAGGAACGGTATCGTTCCTACACCCAATCTACCTACAATTGTCCCCCGCAAACACCGGGTTGGGCTAAAACTAAACTTCAACCTCTCGGCCCTCCAGTTATACCAAATAACTCTGTCACAAATAATCCTCTGTACCCTATAGTTCCTTTCAACCATGTCTTTCCGCAGGTCCAACAACCCCCCAACTTCTACCCAGTATATCAAAATCCAACTAGCTTTAATCCTAAAGACCACTGGAACATACCGCTGAGGAACCTTTATGACCCCTTATCAGGGTTATCATCAAATGATTGACCAATATTGTCGATAAGGGATGATGTATCTTATTCGGATTACTTGGGAGGGGGGGGCCGTTCTTTCTAACTTATCCAATAATCCTGGAAGTTTTTTTGAGCACCCATGTAACTACTTGGAGGGGGGTATGACTAACCGAGTAGAGTTGGGTACACTGGATTTGTCATTAACCCCTTTGCCATTAATGAGTGTTATTATAGTGGGTGCAAATCAACCCCCATGTCCTCAAGTTGGGTCTGTAGGGTTGACGATGTTGGGTACGAGCCTGGTTGCCCCTGAGCATGAAGAATCCCCCCCCCCTGTTTAATGTTTCCCACGTTTTTGAGAATACCAACCTTTGTGAACAAATGTACAATAAGGGTACTGTTATGGGTTGTTGGAACATTGCAGGGTTAGAACCTCGAACATGTATTCCTGATTGGGTAGAGTTTATCTCATTAGGAGATATTTGGTGTTTTCAGGAGACTTGGGCAATCCCTCCAGTGTATCTCCATGGTTTTCTGAATTTTTACAAACCCGCGACTAAAGGCCTAAGAGGTCGGGCTATGGGTGGCCTCACAACATGGGTTCGTCAAGCAGCGGGTGTAACAGTCAATGAAATATTTATTGATTGTATAGATTTATTGATTGTTAGCATCCGAACATGCAGAGGGCTGGATATATTGTTGATCAATGTTTATGCTAGGGGAATGACGGGTGGCAGAGTCGCTCACACCCTTACTTGCTTGGATGAGTTTTTAAGTTCTAATGAATATCCTGGTCATGTAGTGCTTATGGGTGACCTTAATACCTGCTTTGAACCATTAAGTAATGATGATGGTTTGTTAACAAATGCAGAGGATGAGATCTGGGGAATCCCACAACTTGAATTACCCCCGATAAACAAATGGTCTCAAGCAGCTTCATATATTAAAGGTCTTTGTCTGAACTGGGGGCTCCGAGCACTCAATGGTCAGACTAGCTCGGATAGGATGGGTAATTATACCTTTTTTAATGGTAGACATAGTAGTCGTATTGACTACATTTTAGTTGACATAACAATGTGGCCGATGGTTTTGGATATGTCTGTTAGACCGCGCCAAGAAAGTGACCATGACCCCTTGGTGGCAGAACTTAAGGACTTTAGTTTCCTCGGGTTGGTTGTACGACACCCTAATCCTGTTCAGGTGGCTGTAGTACTTTCTAACGACATGAGGAGGGTACGATGGCCAAAGGTTTCGGTAGACGTGGAAGCACGCAAAAAGATCAGAGCTCTGGTCTCAAACTCCCTGGCAGAAACTGAAAAGTGTGATGTTCAGAACTTAGATATTGCAGCTATTCATGCCAGCTTGTTTTTGTCCCTAAAATCTTTTTTTGTTAAATATGTTGCAAACAAAGGGAGAGGGAAGGGTAAGAAACCACTAAATTGGTTTAATGAAGCCTGCAGAAAGTCTCATACAGACCTGTTTAAGGCTCTAAAATCAAAGAACCCTGCCCTAATTAAAGTAAGTAGGAAGGCTTTTAATGAAGCCAAGCGCCATGCCAAAGCTGATTGGGATAATGAGCGATGGACATCGCTAACTGAGGCCTGTGGGAGTAGGAACCTACAGCAGTTCTGGCACCTTCTTAGGTGGGGTAACTCACAGGATGACCGCCCAAGCCCTGCGTCTGTTGAACCACAAAAATGGGTGTCCCATTTTGTGGAACAATTTAGATGCTGCAACACAGCGAATGTCTCCATTAAATGGCCATTATCTTTTGACACTCTTGTGTTTTCGGCTAAGGAAGTTGAAGCAGTTTTGAGAGCTATCCCTAGGGGCAAAGCGCCTGGTCCAGACTGTATCCCTGCGGATATTTTTTTGGAGGATCATGACCTTTGGGTTCCATATCTGGTGCGTTTGGTTAATGCATTGGCAGCGGACGCCAGAGTACCCGATTCCTGGGCCGGTGCTGAAATACTGCCTATCTTTAAGAAGGGCGATCGGTCGGTTCCATCCAACTACCGGCCGATCAGCTTAATAGACGCGGTACAGAAGATTATTACCCGTCTTCTCCTCACTAGGATCCAGGCATGCATAGAGGAGCATGATATCCTCACCCCTCTTCAAGCAGGGTTTCGATCCCATGTGAGCACCCTGGATCAGGCATTCCGTTTCATGCTATTGCACTGGAAGACAGTTACCTTGGGAAAAGGCAACCTGTACGCGGCCTTCGTGGATCTTAGGTCAGCTTTTGACCTGGTTCGAGGGCTGGTTTATGGAACTACTTATTGGATATGGGTATGCCCCCTATATTGGTACGCCTCATAGTGAACCTTCATGCCCAGACCTTTGCGTATGTGCGCTGGGGAAAACCGGGAGAGGTGACGGAAAATTTTCCAGTGGATAAGGGTGTCAGGCAAGGCTGTGTCATGGCCCCTACCTTGTTTTCCCTATATATCAACGGGGTTACTAAATATTTTGATAACTTCTCCACGGATGCCCCAAGCCTGGCGGGCCTGCGAATCCCCCTGCTCATGTTCGCAGACGACACTCTCTTGATTTCACGAACCAGACAGGGTCTGCAAAAGGCACTGACAGGGTTCGAGAGTTTCTGCAGCGAACATGAGCTGGAGGTGAACGTGTCCAAAACCAAATTCATGGTTTTGAGGGGGCACAAGCAAATAAACGCCAGGGTCTCCATGGGGGATATCCCCCTGGAGCAAACCAAGCACTTCACCTACCTGGGAGTTACCTTTAGTGACACACTGAGCTGGACCCATCAGATCGAGCTCATGACTTTGAAACACCAACAGTTGGGCGGGGCATTGATTAAGGAGCATAAAGGGTCATTTACGAGGCCAATGTCCCCGCTTATAAAGATCTATGGTGGGAAGGTACTATCGGCAGTCCTCTATGGTGCGGAATTATGGGGTGGCAGTAATCTGAATCCATTAACACTTGCCCAAAATAAGTTTTTAAGAATGTCTACAGGTTTGCCACAGTCGACCCCTCTAACTCCTCTTCTCTATGATCTCGGGTGCCACTCGGTGGTGGACCAAGCAAGACTTCGTCCGTTAACATTCTGGTGTCGTCTGTGGACAACACCTGAACTCCATTATTATGCAGAAGCATGCCTGGAGGTTAAAAATAGTCCTGGTGCCACGAACATTGGTTGGTTCAGAGACCTTAAGGCTACCTTAATAGCCCTGGGTCTTGGCACTTTGTGGTCTTCGCCTGAGTCAGCCATTTTCCCCTCTAAAAGGGACCTTAAAAAATGTTACTGGGACTGGGTGACTCTTAACATGTACCTGAAATCGAGCCCTAGTAGCCTTACCGGTCAGTTTATTGTACATAAGGATGCGCCCAAGCTAGAATGGTATTGGGACACTATAACTAAACCCCTGGACCGCAAATTATTCTTTCAATTCAGATGCGGCTCGCTTCCCATTGGGGAGTTTACTAAAAAGTGGGGAACTGAAAGGACGGGGTTTTGTCCCAAGTGTTATGGTACTGGGGAGAGCCTGGAGCACTTCTTGTATGTATGCCCTCTATATTCTGCCCCCAGAGCCAAATGGCTTAGACCGGTCTGCAGACATCTAGGTACCCGAATGGCTGTGGAAGCAACCAGATTGTTAAGAACCAATCTAGATTCTCTTATTGTTGTCGGGGTTGCTAAATTCTTAGGTTGGGCATGGGTGCTTAGAAGCAGGTTTATCAAAGGTACTCAAATGGTGTCAGCCTTGTGTTTTTTGTAACCGTTTGACCTATGTTTGCATTAGAGGCCTTATGTAAAATTTAGCATATTTGTTTAAGACAATTGATTAATTTTAAATGATCTAAATACTCGTTTTAAATTGAACTATGGTTGTTAAATTCCATTTATAAAATGTTTTGTTTACCTGTACAAGAAGCTGATTAGTTATAAATGATTTAATACTTGTTTTAACTGTTTTACATGTATGTATATATTGTATTTTATGTCTTTTATGATGAACTAATCGAATAAAGACTTCTTGAACTGAATTGAACTGGTAATGCCATTCATTTGAAGTTCTCTTGTCTCCTCCCAATCACACCATCACTGGGCCATCAGGTCACTCGCCCATACCCAGGCAGTGCTTGTAACACACAACTTTTGGCTCATTCTGGCTGGGACTAGACTGCAGACGTATGCCACGATGCCCTGCCCCCTCCATAATCCCCCCCAACTCTGCTCTTGGAGATGCAGCCCTTACTCTTTGAATATTTATTTATTTTATTTATTTATAAAGTTTTATATAGCGCAATCAAGATCCCGAAGTATATCAGAGTGCTTTATAATATGATGGGAGGAACAACATAAATGCAATATCAACATCCTGTAGAGAGAGAAAGAGCGAGAGAGAGAAAAAAAAAGACTGGAATGGTCGCAGAATGCGGGACAATTGCGTCCAGGAGGGTAATACAATAAGCAGGTGTGCACGGGCAACGAGGGGTGTCACACTGTGCATTAAAGATGAGCCGTTACAAATGGAGGTACCATGATAGTGGGAACAATGTCAACGAGCAAGTGAGCCTATCGTCTTAGGGTAAGAATTTGTTCAATAGGAATCGTTTAGCTTCCAATTTGAAAACCTTCGTTGAAGAGATTCTGCGTACTTCCGGTGGAAGAGAGTTCCATATCTTTGGGGCAGCGCCGGAGAAAGCTCGGTGACAAGTTCTTTTTTTGTTAAGGATGAGTGGTTTCAAGAGGAAGGTAGTGGCGCTTCTTGAGGCTCTTAAACCACGGGATCGTTCAAGGTTTTGCACAAGGTACCTGGGAGTATTGAAATGAAAGGCTTTGTGCGCCAGAACGGCAATCTTTAACTGAATTTGTGCTTCGTCAGGCAGCCATTTGAGAGATTTTAGGACTGGGGATATATGTTCGTATCATTTGGTGCCTGTGACCAGTCTAGCCGCCGTGTTTAGTGATGGTCTTAGTGGAGCCAGGGAGTATTTGGGAAGGCCACAAAGGGTAGCACTGCCATAGTCTAGCCTCGGCAAGACAAGCGCTTGAACTACCTGCTTGAAATCATTTAATGGAAGGAAAGGTTTGATATTTCTGAGTGTCCTCATCAAGTGGTTTGCTCCCTTACATACATTGCTGGTATGATTTTTCATGTCAGGTGCTTGTCCATGGTGACTCCAAGAGACTTGGCTGAGTCTATAATGAGAGGAGTGCAATTGAAAGCAGTGAGGTGACTCAGCCAGATGTCTACTTTGGGGAGGTGGTTCGGAGGGGAGATGAGCAGGAATTCTGTTTCGGAAGTGTTAAGCAGGAGATGGTTCTCCGTTAACCAATGTTGAGTAGACGTTAGGGTAGTTTTGAGAGAGATGATGTTTTCCAGGGATGAGATTTTCAAATAGAGTTGCGTGTCGTCCGCATACACGTGGAAGAGAATGTTCATGGAGTTTAATGAGTTAGCGAGAGGTTCCAGGAAAAGGCTGAAGAGGATAGGAGATAGAGCGAACCTTTGGGGACCCCCATGAGTACAGGAGAGGGTTGGGAGAGGGAGTGGTTTGCATTGACTCTTTTTGATCTGTGATGTAGGAAAGGCGAGAACCGTTGAAACAACTGATCAGCAAAACCCATTCTGTTTTGTAGGATGGATAGTAGGTTGTCATGATTAATCACGTTGAATGTTGAGGAAAGGTCAAGGAGGATCAGGAGGCAGGATTCGTTTTTGTAAAGCATTTTTAAAATATCATCCATAACGTGAGAGAGAGACGATTCGGTGCTGTGCCCCTTCCTAAAACCAGAATGATGCTGGTCTAGGAGTTGATAATTCTCTATGTGAGCACAAAATTGAGATTGAATACATTTTTCTAGAAGTTTTGCTAGGGTGGCGATGTTGAAAATGGGGCGTAAATTATTAAGATCAGATTTGTCAGCTTCAGGTTATTTTAGAATAGGTGATACCTGACCTGCTTTTAGGCAATTGGGGATCGTGCCTCGTGAAAGAGAAACATACAGTATCCAAAAAATCTCTCTAACAATTCCAGGAAAAAATTCAAACGCAACCTTCTCAAACAAGAGAAGGCTAATAGCAGATACCTACTACAGGGCCAACAAGGGTACCCTGAAAACAGAACTCATCTTTTACTCTAAACGTCATGCTAAATGGACAAACACTTTCAACTCCACCTACATTTCACAAAATCAACTACAATCCCACATGGATTTAAACTCAGACTGACCCATCCCAAAGCCCTAGTGGGGAGACCTCCATTGCTATCTACAGAACATGGGGGCATATTATCAAGGACGGGTGATACATATCACCGCTTTTATCGGCAGGAAACTGCCAATAAAATG
Source organism: Lissotriton helveticus (assembly GCF_964261635.1). Classification (NCBI taxonomy): domain Eukaryota; kingdom Metazoa; phylum Chordata; class Amphibia; order Caudata; family Salamandridae; genus Lissotriton; species Lissotriton helveticus. The sequence goes on from NC_136072.1 coordinate 28,396,737, forward strand.
GCGATAATGGGCTTGATATTATGCTCTATAGAATTCCAATCGAAGCCCATGTTAGATGTGAAGACATCTAACATGGGCTTCGATAGGAATTCATAGAGCATATTATCAAGACCATTATCGCCATTTTATCGGCAGTTTCCTGCCGATAAAAGCGGTGATAATGTATCACCCGTCCTTGATAATATGCCCCATAGATCCTTCTAATCCAAGCGTCTGACCAACACTTCACTATCGTTGATCAACACTTCTTGCCTCACTAACACAAGTTGTTTCTACCTTCAAACCTCCCCCTCCCTTAACAGTCAATCCCCAACTCACTTTCCCCCAGGACTGCCGTCCCACTCAAGCCACCACTGCTCACCCCGCATTCACACAGCGTAGTACAGGGAGTGTCAATCCATCCAACATCTCACACACCTTACACTTGATCACTCGACCATGATGCCCCTCGACATGCTCACCAGACCTGAGTACCCCAGCCTGACTTCTAGTCCTCATACTACTGTTCCCCTCTCAAACTCGACTCTCCTTACCCAACCCTCCCAAACCAAACTAACCACCCCTTCCACCCAACTCGATGACTCTGTCCCTTCCCACCCCTCTGTGGAATGCCTGCCTACCTCGAGACCCTCCTCTTGTCCAGACACCCCAAACCAGGCAGCTTCCTTGATACTCTCAATCAGTGCTTGAGTCGAATAGAACAAAAACTTGTCTCCCTAACTATAGACCTCTCTCACTTAAAATCTAGGGGCCTTATTTATTAAGGCCTTGCGCCGCCGGTGCGTCACTTTTTCCCATGTTAAAAATGACGCACCGGCGGCGCAAGGCCTTCATAAATCTGCCCCTAGTTTTGCAAACCATTTCCCCCACCTACTCCACCCTGAAAATAGGGAATGTCTCTCCCCGAAACAGATCTCTTATCTACAGCCGACACTCTATCATGTCCACTTTACCCCTGAGCCAAAGTTCTCACAGCCCCCGAGCCCTCAACCACTTATCCCCCTTGGAAGCTGAAGATCTCACTAAGTCCTACTATTCATATACCTCTCCCACAGACTTCAAACCTCCCTCTAAAATCCCTGGTATATGGGGCACAAACCGATACCGCCGACCTGCACATCACCTAGACCACCCGCCCAGTACACCACTATGCAGACTCTACACTCCATGAACACTCGTCCGAGCTTTCTATCTTGCATGGTCATTAACTGCAGATCAGCAGTTAGATACGCCATACGCATGGGCTTAATTTTAAGGGCTCAGAGTAGGGGGAGAAGGTTGTATGGCATTACAACGCGCGCTTTACCCCGAATGCCATTACAATGCGGGGATTACAACGAAAGTCGTTAGAACGACTTTCGCTGGAGGGCGCTGGATAGTGGAATAGTTTAATTTTCTATTCCAACTCCAGCCCACGTCGACAGTAGGGAAGGTGTTGGATAGAAAATTAAACTATTCCCTATACAACAGCGCCCTCCAGCGAAAGTCGTTGTAATAACTTTCCTTGTAATCCCCGTGTTGTAATGGCAGTGCGGGGTAATCCCCGCGTTGTCATGGCTGTTCCCCGGGGGGGAAGGGATAGTTTACAGCGCAGGGTCGGGGCATTTTATGGAGGTAGGTGATAGTTTAGGGTTTAATGCTGGGGAGGTTGGGGTCCGGGTAATATTTGGGGTGTGGGTTTAATTTTTAGGGGGTAGGGGGAAGAGGAACAGTTTACAGGGAAGGGGGCAGGAGTATGATCTTTAGCCTGCATGCCCTCTTACCCATCATGTCTTTACCACGAAATTGCGTGGCCGATGCATGTGTGCTATAGACGCAGTTGTGGTAGATTCTGTGTGGTACAGGCATGTGTTGTTAAGGCATGTGCTGTACCCTCATACAACCCTGTCTCAGACGCCCTATCGTCTGAGCTAGCAGACTGTAGGATGGAAAATTAAATAATAATACAATTGTTTTATTATTCTTTTATATTTCATGCTTGAACTTGCTGGCTCTCAGCAGTGGGGCGACGCTCCCCCGCCCTAACGGAGGTGCCGGCGCTCCATACACGGACACATGACAGGCTATTACCTGCTGTTGATACCTGGTGACAAAGAAAGGTTGATATTTCAAAACATGTCTTGAAAAGGTGGAAGCTGGAATTTGAAAGCAACAGGTGTTCATTTTCTATGGCAAGCTCGTCTGTGGTGGAAAAACGTGTTATTTTAGTAGGAATGAAGCACTATTGTTTGAGGACAACTTGTGAGAATTTTAAGAAAATGGCAAACAGTTGTGTGGGGTAAATGGTTGCATTAATCTAATGACATTTAAATTTATAAGAGTTATAATTCATGTTGCTTTGAGAAGGGAAAGGCATGGACTGGACACAATAGCTGGTGTAATCCAATCAACACGGTAAACACAACAGTGTCATTTTTAGCATTAAGGATAACAAGGCCGGGGGCGTGGCTTGGCACCCACGGAGCATGGACGTGCCTGGGTGAGTGCTCCGGCGGCGATACCTGGGACCCTCGGTTCGCGTTACCGCCAGACATATCCAGTGGCTGTTTCGGATGTCGTAAATCGGCGGGCACACGTTGGTGTACATTCCGGAGCTCATGGTGGTAGTTTTCATGCTTTTCTCGGCCAAAGTAAGTATGTTATTAGTGCCTATCGGACACGGCCGCCATTTTGTTTTTTTATTTTTACCACGCGATATGCGCGATGCAGCTTTCGCCTGTACTTCTCTTCAAAAATTGACTATCGTTGAGCCATGCTGATTTCAGTGTATTTATTTCTCCCCCTGGCACATTTTGGCTCTTTATTTGGATCTCCTTCTTTCTGCTGGTCTTATCTTCTCCTCAAATGACGCAGCCTTCCTACATTTGAGGCAGCAATTTTATGTCTTTGCCCGGCTCCACCTTTTTCTCACAGAGTGCTGCTTTCTTATGTTGCAGTTGAGCATAGGATGTAGCTCCTCCCCCTTTCCTTTTATTGAGCGTTTTGTCTAATGCCTGCAATTTTTACTCTGAATTGATGACTGTTATTTGACTTCCCCTTGGACCAGTCATGCAGTTTTCTTTATTGCTCTGTCGCCAACGCTCTGACTGCCTGCTTCTCCATATTGCAGGTTTCCTCTTGCATTGCTTGCTGTTGGTGCCTTTAGAGTACATTTCAGGTTTTTCCTGCATTCAGAGACTTTTTACTTTGCTATTTTGTTTCCTATAGGCAGTAATAGTGATCATATTGCCTCTCATAATTTTAAACAGATTTACATCAATAACTCTAAGCTATTTTCTGTATTTGCTCAACTTGAATCTCCAACCATGCCATCTTCTCAAGACTTGCAGCCTACAATGGAATCGACGCTGCCAGCTCCAGGCAAAGTCACCACCAAACGGCTTAAGAAAGATCCTCCCTCGCCGCCTAAATCAGTATTGTCAGTCTCTATGGAACTCATTCTGGAGGAAATTAGGGCTCTCCGCCCCTTCATGGAGGAAACAAATACCAAATTGCAGGTCTTGATGGACAACTGGACGCAGATGGATGCTAGAGTTACTTCAGTGGAACGGAATATCACTTCTTTTCAAGAAACCACAGCCAAGGTTTCTCACCTTCCTTCGCAGGTTTCTTCTCTTCAGCGTCAGGTGGAGGAGCTTGAAAATTGCAACAGACGCAATAATTTGCGTATCTACGGCCTGGTGGAAGGTTGCGAGGGGACCGACCCGATTGCCTTCTTCAAGTCTTTTCTTCCCAAGCTCTTGCATCTGCCAGATGAACCTGTGCTCAATATCTAGCGCGCTCACAGGCTTGGACGACTTTCTTCTGCAGTCTCCGCTCCATCAAAGCCGAGAGGTGTCATCATATACTTTTTGGAGTACACAGACCTTTTGAAAGTTCTGTCAGCAGCTAGAGCCTCTCCCCGGCTCACATGATCCGGATCATCTTTGTTCTTCGCGCAAGACTACGCTAAAGCCACAGCAAGTCGACACAAAGCTTTCCTGGATATGAGAGCTGACCTACGTGCTATGGGGGCCCGCTATGGCCTTTTCCACCCATGCCTTTTCAAGGTCACTTATAATAACAAAACGACGACCTATGAGGATCCTGTACGCCTTCGAAGCTTCTTGAACTCTTGCAAGACAGCCGACATGGACTTGTCTGGTCCTTCTCCGTCTTGCTTCCCCCCATGATTGTCTTGTTTTTCACATGACTTCTCTCAATATTGTTCCTCTTTCCATTGTTGTCTGTTCTTTATTTCTCCAGTTGATTCTCCTATTCCTTTGTAGATAATTCTTCATGGTTTGGCTCTGATTGTGTTGGCTATTTCCGAGTTCGTTCATGTGCCTTTCATATTTATGAATTGTTGGATTTCCATGTTTTCGTTTCCTCTTTTGGTCTACTATTTCATGTTTGTTCTCCTGTTTTTGTAGATTTTGAACAGCGTTCCGAGGTGCTCCTCAGGTCGTCCGCCTTGCTGACCCTGCATGTTCCATCTGCTCCATGTGGTTCCACCCTCCCTCCCTCTTCCTGTTACTGTTTACGATCCTGGTTGTCCTTCCTCGCCCTACCCTTTTGTGTAGGTATGTTTTCCCTTCATTGTGTCTCACTTTTATCTCTTCATATGTTCTCGTTTTCTTCCTCTTTTTCCCTTCTCTTCTTTCATTACCGGGTGTCATTTTTTCTCCACTAACTGGCTCTCTGTTCTATTTTTCCTTTTTCATCCTGTTGCCTATTCATTTGCATTATGGGCTTCTATCACATGTCTCTCAATACTGCTACTGCCTCTATCTCTTCTTCTCTTCTCTTGTTCCTCTGCCTTCTCATTTCCTCACTCTTCATTTCCTAATACTTGTTCATTTCTTCTTGTCTTTCTATTCTCTTCTCCTTCACACTTTCTTGTTCTCATTCTCAATGCATTGTGTTTTATTGAATTCCTTTTCTCTTTCTTCTTATTTCTCCCCTAAATTACTCTTTTACTTGCCTTTTGTTTTCTTTTGAGGGGCTCTTTTTATGAATCTGTTCGATTTGTTTACCATAATCAATATTATATTGTATGTCGTTAAGGGTTGTCACATGGAATGTTAAGGGTATTGTTGGACAGGCCACATGAAGGGCCGCTCTCCCCCGGCCCAACCAGGCCCGAACCAGCCACGCAAGTACCACACACCACCATTGCACGTCCACCGTCCCCGCAGGGACCCCTACACTCGAACCTGTTGACCGCGTAGGCCGACCCACTACCGGCCTGCGCGCCCATCCTGGGCGCCATCTTGGACACTCCACCACGAGGCCGCCTGGCCCCCGATCGACCTCAACCCTGGGCCTGGCCAGGCCTCAGACATTCCGGCACCAACATCCACCCAGGAGGTGAGCGGGCTACTTGGTCAGTCAATGGGAGCAAGAGGTGTCGATGGCTCTCCCCCGCCAAGTACCGCTCGCCCATCACCTCCCCGGGCGCTGGCTCCACCCCCCTGCTGGGTGTCTGAACCCCCTCATCCCGGACCTCCCGACCTCCAAGTGCGAGGGTCCGGACATCAAAGCACACCAGCCCTATAACTGGGGCAGCTCCAGAGCAGGACGGGAGTTGTATCTTGGAGTCGAGAGACGCAAAGAAGAACTCATCCTTGACGGACTACTGGCGCTGCCGTAGCTCTGTCTTGTGCACCTTCGTCTTGCCTGCTGGCGCTGCCGCGGCTTTGGGAACCACCCTATCCTTCATCGTCGTCGGGACCTGCTGGCGTGGCCGCGGACCGTTGTAACCACCACCTTCATCGGGACCTGCTGGCTCTGCCGCGGACCGTCGTCTTCCTTCATCCATCTCGGGACCTGCTGGCTCCGCCGCGGCCCGTTCATCTACACCCCCGAGCTCGAGGATTGAGAGCTATTGCCATCTTTTTAGTAACAAGACTGTCCCGCTACCCTCTTCCCAAACAGAGACCAGAATAGAGGGGACCCCTGAGTCCAGACCTCCTTGTACCATTCTACCGTACTCGAAGAATTCCCTATAAAGTATCGTTGAACTTTATCCTTGTGTGGTGTCTGTCTGTGGGGGGGAAGTTACTTGTCTGTACGATTCGCTGGAGACAGCTCTCCCCGGAGACCTCTCCCCTTATCCTCGGCCGACCCTCCCGGTCCGTCTAACATTGGTGGCAGCGGTGGGATCCGAATCACCGCATAAACCGTACAGAGAGTAGCTCACCCCACGGCGAATCACGATGTCAACTAAAGACAGCGGATCAACGGAGAAATTCCAGATGGAGAAATTGGACGAGTACAGCCATCGTGAACTTAAACAGTTCTGTATCGAATTAGGTATCGCTACCACCGGACTAAATACCAAAGATGACTTTAAGCAGGCCCTGGAATCTTGGGCAGAAACCGGGGCTGCCGGAACCCCCGATCAAGACATCGCAGCACAAACCCCCATGGCCCCTGAAGAACGAAGAACGGGTCTCTCGCCAGACGAGATCCAGGAACGAGAAAGAACCCGACTACACGAGCTGGAAATGGCCCGGCTCAAAATGGACGTTGAACTAAAGTTGGCCGAACAGAAAATCAACTTAGAGCACCTGCGTCTCCGAGAAGAAAGAGAGGAGAAACAGAGACAAAGGGAGCTCGAGGAAAAGAAACTGGCATATGAACATGAGCGGAAATTAGCTGAAATCGACCTACGCAAACAGAATAAAGAAGCAGGGGTGCCCGAGCAACCCCACACTCCAGGGGCAACAGAGAAGAAGGTACACATCCCCAAGGATGTCGTTCGAGAATACTTCCGAGAGGACGACATCCAGCAATGGTTTAAGGCCTATGAAATCGCTATGACTGCACACCGGATCGATAGAAGCGATTGGGGGGCCGGTCTGTGGGGGAGATTCCTCAATGAGGGCCGCGACGCCCTGCTGCAACTCCCGGACCACCAGATGACCTCCTATGACCATATGAAAGCTGCACTCCTCACCCGCTATGGCCTCACACCCGAGATGTACCGTCAGAGGTTCCGAGACTGCACCCGCATCCCAGGTACAACTTGGGTGGACTATGTCAATTACTTTAGCCGAGCCTTCGAGGGCTGGATCAAAGGAAGCAAGGTCACAACCTACGAACAACTGTTCAATCTTATGGTATGGGAGCATCTGTCGAACAATTGCTTCATTGAACTTCGCCAGCACCTCCTCGACAGCAAGTTAACGGATCCCCGGCAGCTCGCAGCCGAAGCAGACCGGTGGGAGATCACCAGAGTGAGTCGAAATGGGTCCTCCGAACAGAACCGGAACAACAATGGTCAGCACCGTCCCCGAGGAGGTGGAGGCCAAGGACGCGGAAGAAGCAACGCTCCGGTCACCCCCACTACCAGCCCCACCCCCCCGGCCAACCGGGGCAGCACCCCAGCGCGACCGGGACATCGAGCCAATGTTACCTGCCATCGATGCCAACGAGTCGGACACTATGCAAACGACCCAAACTGCCCCCAGTACCAGAGCCCAAGACCCCGCCAAGTAGCCGCCGCTGCTCTGGGGGAGGAACAGATCTCAGAGGAACAAGAAGAATATGAACAGGAACACCAAGAATGGGAGCCAGCCGCCATGGCTCTCGCCTGCCTAGGGGGGAGAGACATGGTCCCGCGAGTCCCCCTACCCGCTAATACCCAGAAGTACAGCCAATGGGTGGGCATCAATGGACGCCGGGCTGAAGCCCTTCGTGACACTGGGGCCAGTGTAACAGCCGTCCGCTGTCACCTGGTGACCCCCGAACAATACTTACCAAACATTCTCTGCCCTGTACGTTCAGCCGATAACTCAGAAAGTCTGTGTCGGATGGCCTGCGTCCCCTTCGAATGGGGAGGGGTCTCCGGCATGTTGAAGGTGACGGTCCGAGATGATGCCCCCGTAGACTGCCTCCTGGGTAATGACCTGGAAAGCTCTCCTTGGGCAGCAGTCGAACGAAAAGAACACCTGGGGATGCTGGGCGTCCCGGACTGGGCGTGCGTCACCACCCGGTCCATGACCGCCCGTGCCAACACCCGCCCAGAGGAACTCGAATGGCCGGCGCCACCGCCTCCGGTCGCCCCCGCCGAAACCACCGACCGTGACGCCCCCCCCGAACCAGCTCAACCTCCAGACCTCGCTAACCTCGACCAGTGGCCTCAAGAGGGGGGGCCCACGCAAGAACAATTTCGCCAAGAACAAAAGACCTGTCCCTCCCTCGAGGGACTCCGCCAGCAAGCACTAGCCCAAAGCGCAGGGGATACCTCCGGAACTCACTGGGTCTACTGGGACAATGATCTGCTGTACAGTGAGCAAAGAGTCGCGGAGCTGGGGGCCAGCCGAGTCCTAGTGGTACCCCTCCGTTTTAGAGACTTTCTGCTAAACCTGGCCCACGATGTCCCCCTGGCAGGACACTTGGGTCAAGACAAAACCTATAGCCGCCTGGTGACCCACTTCTTCTGGCCCAAAATGAGGGACAATGTACACCAGCATTGCCGATCTTGCCCCACGTGCCAAGCCAGTGGGAAGAGCGGCCGCAAACTGAAAGCCCCCCTGCAACCTTTTCCCGTGGTCACCACCCCGTTCGAGAGGGTCGGAATCGATATCGTAGGGCCCCTGGACCCGCGCACAAAACAAGGCCATCGATTCATCCTGGTGCTAGTGGACCACGCCACCCGCTACCCGGAGGCTGTTCCCCTGCGGACTGTGACAGCCCCGGTAGTCGGCCGGGCTCTGATGGGGATCTTCTCCCGGGTAGGCTTCCCCCGGGAGGTCGTCAGTGACAGAGGCACGAACTTTATTTCGAAATATATGAAATCTCTCTGGCAACAGTGCGGGGTTACCTACCGGTTCACGACCCCCTATCACCCTCAAGGAAACGGCCTCGTCGAGCGGTTCAACCGCACGCTCAAAGGGATGATCGGGGGGTTGGAAGAGCCCCTCCGTCGCCAGTGGGATGTGCTGCTGCCGTGCCTCCTCTTCGCATATCGAGAGGTTCCCCAGAAGTCCCTGGGCTTCAGCCCATTTGAACTGCTATATGGACACCCCGTGCGCGGGCCGCTCAGCCTAGTTAAGGAAGGCTGGGAGATGCCCCCTCTAAAGAACCCACCAGATGTTTTCCGCTACCTCCTAACACTCCGCAACCAGACCCGGCGATTCCGAGAACTAGCAAAAGCCAACCTAGAGGCCAGTCAAGAGGACATGAAAAGGTGGTATGACCGGAATGCCTCCTCCATCGAATTTGAACCTGGGCAACAGGTATGGGTGATGTCCCCCACCGAACCTTGCGCCCTACAAGACAAGTGGACAGGGCCCTTCAAAGTGGTCGAGCGCAAGGGTCCGGCTACCTATCTCATCGACTTGGAATCTTCCCGGAACCCCCTCCGGGTCCTCCACGCTAACAGACTGAAACCGCACTTTGTACGGACAGAACTCAGCCTCCTGATGGCCACAGACAATGGGGCTGAAGAGGACTCCGAGCCCCTCCCGGACCTCCTACGAACGCGGGAGAAAGACGGTTCCGTAGAGGGGGTCCGACTCTCAGAGGCCCTCACCCGAGAGCAACACCAGGAGTGCCAAGTTCTCCTGTCACAATTCGCCAGCCTGTTCTCCCTCACCCCAGGTGTCACTTCCTGGTGTACGCACGATGTGGACACGGGGGACAGCCCCCCTATCCGCCACCGGGCCTACCGCGTGCCAGATCGGGTACGGGCCTGCATCCAGGAGGAAGTAGCCAAAATGCTCACGCTCGGGGTCATCGAGCCCTCAGACAGCCCCTGGGCCAGCCCGGTAGTACTGGTCCCCAAAGCAGCCGCCCCCGGCACCACACCAGAACTCCGGTTCTGCGTCGACTACAGGGGCTTGAATGCGGTCACCAGGACAGACGCACATCCCATCCCCCGGGCAGATGAACTAATCGACCGCATGGGAGCTGCCCGCTACCTCAGTATCTTCGACCTGACGGCGGGCTACTGGCAAATCGGCCTCACACCCCGGGCACAAGAACGTTCTGCCTTTTCCACTCCCGATGGCCATTACCATTTCACAGTCATGCCCTTCGGCATGAAGAATGCCCCAGCAACCTTCCAACGGCTCGTCAATCAGGTCCTGGCGGGGCTCGAAGGATTCAGCGCCGCCTACCTAGACGACATCGCTGTATACAGCAACCAGTGGTCCGAGCACCTCCACCACCTCCGAGCAGTGCTGCACGCCCTTCAGCAAGCTGGCCTCACGATCAAGGCCAGCAAATGTCAAATTGGGCAAGGGTTTGTAACCTACCTCGGGCACCAGGTGGGAAGCGGCCTGGTGGCCCCTCTGCAGCTAAAAATTGCCGCCATCCAGTCCTGGCAGCCCCCCCTTACCCAGACCGAGGTACGAGCCTTCCTGGGCCTCACGGGCTATTACCGAAGGTTCGTGAAAGACTATGGTACTATCGTGAGGCCCCTCACAGAGCTCACGTCAAAAAATCAGCCCCAGAAAGTCAACTGGACCCCAGAGTGTCAAGCTGCATTTGAACAATTGAAAGCCGCCATGTGCTCCGACCCTGTGCTCCAGGCCCCCGACTACAGCCGGGAGTTCATCGTCCAGACGGATGCCTCCGACCATGGCATTGGGGCAGTCCTGTCTCAAGTGAACACCGAAGGCCGTGATCAGCCGGTGGCCTTCATCAGCCGGCGACTCCTACCACGGGAACAACGCTGGAGCACCATAGAGAGGGAGGCCTTCGCGGTGGTATGGGCCCTCAAGAAGCTCCGGCCCTACCTTTTTGGCACACCCTTTCGGGTACAGACCGACCACCGACCCCTGCAGTGGCTGATGCAGATGCGGGGGGAAAACCCGAAGTTACTACGCTGGTCCATCTCCCTACAAGGGATGGACTTCACAGTTGAACATCGGCCTGGGCCAGATCACGCCAACGCAGATGGCCTGTCCCGGTTCTTCCGCCTCGACGAGAAGAGTCCCCAAGAGAATGGGTAACTCTCCCCGCCTTCAGCTGGGGGGGACGCATGTTGGACAGGCCACATGAAGGGCCGCTCTCCCCCGGCCCAACCAGGCCCGAACCAGCCACGCAAGTACCACACACCACCATTGCACGTCCACCGTCCCCGCAGGGACCCCTACACTCGAACCTGTTGACCGCGTAGGCCGACCCACTACCGGCCTGCGCGCCCATCCTGGGCGCCATCTTGGACACTCCACCACGAGGCCGCCTGGCCCCCGATCGACCTCAACCCTGGGCCTGGCCAGGCCTCAGACATTCCGGCACCAACATCCACCCAGGAGGTGAGCGGGCTACTTGGTCAGTCAATGGGAGCAAGAGGTGTCGATGGCTCTCCCCCGCCAAGTACCGCTCGCCCATCGCCTCCCCGGGCGCTGGCTCCACCCCCCTGCTGGGTGTCTGAACCCCCTCATCCCGGACCTCCCGACCTCCAAGTGCGAGGGTCCGGACATCAAAGCACACCAGCCCTATAACTGGGGCAGCTCCAGAGCAGGACGGGAGTTGTATCTTGGAGTCGAGAGACGCAAAGAAGAACTCATCCTTGACGGACTACTGGCGCTGCCGTAGCTCTGTCTTGTGCACCTTCGTCTTGCCTGCTGGCGCTGCCGCGGCTTTGGGAACCACCCTATCCTTCATCGTCGTCGGGACCTGCTGGCGTGGCCGCGGACCGTTGTAACCACCACCTTCATCGGGACCTGCTGGCTCTGCCGCGGACCGTCGTCTTCCTTCATCCATCTCGGGACCTGCTGGCTCCGCCGCGGCCCGTTCATCTACACCCCCGAGCTCGAGGATTGAGAGCTATTGCCATCTTTTTAGTAACAAGACTGTCCCGCTACCCTCTTCCCAAACAGAGACCAGAATAGAGGGGACCCCTGAGTCCAGACCTCCTTGTACCATTCTACCGTACTCGAAGAATTCCCTATAAAGTATCGTTGAACTTTATCCTTGTGTGGTGTCTGTCTGTGGGGGGGAAGTTACTTGTCTGTACGATTCGCTGGAGACGGCTCTCCCCGGAGACCTCTCCCCTTATCCTCGGCCGACCCTCCCGGTCCGTCTAACAGGTATTAATTCTCCTATCAAAAGACAAAGAATTTTGACACATCTAGCCAAGTTAAATGTTGATTTTGCATTTTTACAAGAAACTCATCTTTCAGAGGCAGAATCTGCCAAACTCAAAAGGGGATGGGTGGGTGAAGCCTATTACTCTCCTGGCGATGGCAAACGCAACGGGGTTGTAATTTTATGTCGCAAATCCCTCTCTCTTTCTTTAGTAACCCAAGCATCTGACACTGAAGGTAGATGGATATATGTTAAACTATCTCTAAGAGGTGTTCCAATCTCTCTCCTCAACGTGTATGCCCCGACTGGTGGTGACCCTACTTTTTGGCATACGATGTCTACGCACATCACTAAATTCGTAGATGATAATTTCATATTGCAGGAGATTGTAATCAACCTTTTGACCCTTTTCTCGATAGGAACTCCAAAGCTTCCTTTATTCCAAACAAATCCCATAAGCTTTTTGCTCAGGCAATTTCGCAATACAAGCTCATTGATGCTTGGCGTCTCTGTAACTCGACGTGAAAAGAGTTCACCTTTTACTCGCCTTCCCATCATTCCCAATCGAGGATTGATTACATTTTTGTCTCCCACAATATTGCCCAAACTCTCACCAACGCGGAAATCGGTCCCATCTTACTGTCGGATCATGCCCCTGTCTAAATACATATTGATATTCTTCCTAAAATTACTTGGCCTAGGAGATGGCGCTTTAATAACGCTCTTCTCTTAGATCCTAAATCACGGCTTCTTTTACTGACTTTTTTGGTGAGTTTTTCAAGATTAATGATACACACTCCATACCCAAACATACCATTTGGGATGCTTTTAAGGCCTCAGCGAGAGATTTCCTAATTAATTATGTTGCCAAGAAGCGCAGAGTTGCCCGCAAATTCATTGGTGATCTCCTACAGGAAATCAAGAGATTGGAACACATCTATTATACTTCACACTCTCAAGATAGTTTAACTGCTCTTGTTGATGCTAAGATGCACTTCAACAAAAAATCTACAGAAGATGCTTCCCTATACCTATTGAAGTCAAGTGCAAAATTTTATGGAGGTAGGAACAAAGCTGGGAAGATATTGTCTAATTATCTGAAGGTTAAACACAATAAGTTGAATATTGAATCAATTTATGACATTGACTCTAATCTTAAACACAAAGATGTTGATATTTTATCTGAGTTCTCTCTCTTCTACAATACCTTATATTCTTCTGAAACTCAGCCCTCCCCCAATCCCTATCACATTTCTTTTCTACAATACACAAACCTCAACATTTTCCACTTGACCTTACCTCCTTGGAATCAGATGTCTCCCAGCAAGAATTACTCAATGCACTTCAACATCTCATAAAAGACAAGGGGGTATATTATCAAGGGGTTTTATCTCCGCTTTTTTGGCTTTAAAAGCCAAGAAAGCGGAGATAAAATTATCTCCCTATTACCAAGCTGTCGCTAACACCAGTTAGCGACAGCTAATAGGAGATAGGGACCATCATGGGCCCCACTTTGCATGTCAGTGATATTTATCACTAATGATATGCAAAGTGGGCGTGCCAAGATGTTAGCGACTGGAAACAGTCGCTAACATCGCTATCTCCTATTACCAACTTTTGGAGATATTTGCGCTAAGGGCGAATATCTCCAAAAGCTAACACCTGCCCTGAGCAGTTCTTAGCCATGTTATCCAATGGGAGGTGGATAACATGGCTAAGAGCATTTGCTCGATAATGCATGAATATCGCTGACTTTTCAGCGATATTCATGCATTGCGGGCGTTTTTTATCGCATTTGCGATAAACCTTGCTAATAGCAAGGTTTATCTGCGATAAAAATCGCCGATGTGCGGCGATAATTTTTGTCTCTAAACAAGTTAGAGACAAAAATTATCGCTAGTTGTTGATAATATACCCCAAGGCTCCTTGGCCAGATGGTTTAACGGTTGATTTCTATCTCCATTTCTCAAATCTCCTCATACCTAAGTTACACTCCCTGTTAGGCACATTCCTTTCTCTAGGTCGCTCCTCAGGTTCCTATTCTGACGCTCACATTTGCCTAATTCCCAAGGAGGGGAAGGACACTAAATATTGCAGGAACTATAGACCCATTTCTTTATTCAATATTGACTACAAAATCTTTGCCAAGTCACTCGCAGCAAGACTAGATCTCCTATTACCCGATCTGTTAGGCCCGGAGCAATCTGGTTTAGTCAAAGGAAGATTCATCACCGACAACACTAGACTTTTGTTTAATGTCCTGTCAAAGTCCTCGCGTCTGCCGCACTCACTTGCTGCGATTGCCTTGGATGCCGAGAAGGCGTTTGATAGGGTTGAGTGGACCTATCTCTTTTCTACCCTCGAATGGTTTGGCTTCGGCCCTCAATTCATCTCGCTAGTTTCCCTTCTTTACTCTAGAACACGTGCAGCAGTTTGCGCTAATGGTTTAGTCTCTTCCTTCTTTGATTTGGGAAGAGGTGTTCGCCAGGGTTGCCCCTTGTCCCCGTTTCTTTTTAATTTAGCTTTAGAACCTTTTCTTTCCAAGCTTCGCCAACACCCTCACATACATGCTTTCCAAACCCCGCACTCTCATATCAAAGTGGCTGCATACGCTGACGACATTCTGCTTTTTATGTCCAATCCCACTGAATCCATACCTGCCTTTCTTGATGTAGTCCGTGAATACTCTCTAATTTCTGGCTACAAACTTAATAATGACAAATGTGAGATCTTACCTCTAACAAAGTTCACTTTCAAACCTGATTTCAGTGACTCTAATTTCACTTGGAGTTCTTCCTATATTAAATATTTAGGACTACATGTTACCTCCTCTATTTCAGAAACAGTCTCTTTTTGTCTGAACAAGTGTACTCAAAAAATTTCTGATTTAACGTCCAGATGGCACCCCCTTTACTTGTCGTGGTGGGGTCGCCTTGACACCATCAAGATGATGTTGTCCCCTATTATTCTTTACACGATTTCTAATATTCCAGTGCCTATCCCTTCAAAATTCTTTAAGATCCTTAATTCGATTTTATTTTCCTTTCTTTGGAATGGAAAAAAACCACGGATGTCCCTTAGTAGATTAATGTGACCGAAATTGGAGGGTGGAGTTAATTTCCCGGATTTCCCAGCATACCAGAAAGCGTTTCATTTGCGTCAAGCCTCTTTCTGGTTACAGGATCCTGTTGATCCTTGCCCTTTATGGGTCACGGTTGAGCGTCTCTCACTCTCCCCTTTCTCCTTCACCGAATATATGTCTTTTCTTGCAAACCCCCTTCACTATCCACTCCCCTACATACATTTACCACCAAATTGCTCCTAACCGCCACACCTCTCCCCCTTTCTACAGTAGCTTATCTCCTTAGTTCCACCATTTGGCATAACCCACATTTGTTAGGTAACAATAAGCCCTTTTACTGGAAGTCCTGGAGGCAAAAAGGGTTAATTTGGGTATCTCAACTGTTTTCTAATTCCACTTTTCTACCTTTCTCAACACTTCGCCACTCTTTTGACATACCTATTTCCTTTGCCCGCAAGTATCTTGTACTTAAAGATGCAGTCTTGTCAGCATATACTCGACTCTCATAATCTGGTGTTTCTTCCACACCTCCTACTTCCACTTCGCACCTTCACTCCTTCCTGCGAACCACGTCTAAAGCAGCCGCCATTTACAAGAACCTTCATATCACAGAATCCATTAGGCCTAAATCCAAAGTAGAAAAACAATGGGAATGCGACTTTGCCACATCTTGGCCAACGTCATTTTGGTCTAAGATTTGGACTAAGATTCGCAAATCATCCAGAGCAGCGTCCTTGACACAATCCCTTTATTTCATTTATAATAGGCTTCTTCTCACACCGTTGGATCTTAGCAAGAGATTCTCCGTAATCCCAGACCTTTGTTGGTCCTGCTCCTCCCCACACGCCACTCTATTTCATATGTTATTTTCATGTAAGGCTGTTCATAATTTTTGGATACAGGTATGGTCCCAAATCAAGGACATTTTCCACACCCACATTCCTTTTTCTTTTACTCACATCTTCCTGGCCAATCTTTCCTCCTGTTGGGAGAATGTCTCTCTTAACATCCATATTATTGATTTGTTGCTGGCTGTTGCTTTCCAGCAGATTACAGCTAATTGGAAAGACTTTTCAAATATTTCCTTTAAAGCATGGTGGTAAAATGTATGTCACAACCACAGGTTGGATACTGCTTTTGTCTTCCCTATCCATATGGCAACGAAACATATGCATTTATGGCTTCCAGTTACATTATATTTGGATGTATGTGCAAAACGTTCGTTTCATTTACAGCCTCTTCAACAAGAAGTTTCCAAACCTCCTTAAATACCCTTGACGTTCCTTATATTTTCATTATCTTATTATACTTCCCATTATTGCATTGTTTCTGTATTCATAACCCTTCTTTTTTCTCTGTTTTGCTTTGAAGCCCATTTTTAGTCCTACTTTTAGTTCTTTATTATTGCCCCTAACATATTGTCTTTACTTGATTGTTTTTATTCGCTCTTGAATTGTTTACTTTGTATTGACACCTTGCTTTTATTCAATAAAATCTCTTCTGAACTTAAAAAGGATAACAAGGCCTGGATTGCAGTGTCATATATCTATAATCACATACAAGATGCCAAGAATGGAATGGTCATTTAGTGAGCAGTGCTTTGTTGCAGGAAGTGATCGATTCAGAGAGGGCAGAGATTGAATGGTCATGAGAGTGATTTCTCTTGGGAATGATCGAGGAAAAATAAGACACTGACCTTCACCTGGCCTCTACCACAGTGTAACCGACAGGTAGAAAAGGGTGTGTGTCAGCCTCTGCCTGCTGGTTTGTTGACATGGGCAGCCACTGTTCCTGGTTTGTCATAACTTGCCCTGGGGAAAATTTTAAATTATGTTGGCGTCATTTGCATAATATGGGTAATTTCTCATTATACTTGTTGCTGAAAATTCCCAAAATTACACCATTTCTTAACTTCATTCAATACTGCACCATTTGCGGTAAATAAATACACCAAGGGGCCCATTATGATGTCGGGCGGATTGCCCCCGCCAGCCTGGCGGTAGCAATCCGCCCGACATCGACACTCGTTTTTCCTCTGCCATATTAGTATGGAGGGGGGGACCTCGGCGGACAGAAAGACTGTCCGCCGCTTTTCCGCCCCGGTCGCCTTGCGGCCGGGATAGTAAAGGAATAATATAGTGGCGGTGTCTATCAGATACCGCCAGCCATATTATGATGGGCGTCTGTAGGTGCCTTTCCGCGGCGGCGATGCCACCACGGAAAGGCATGCGGTCTTCACTCTGGGGGCCCCCTGTGGGCCCCCAGAGTGAAGGAGAGGTGGTGGGTGCACACGGGGGGGTACCTGTGGTACCCCCTTCATTTGCATGAACAAAGTGGCAGGCACCGCGCGGTGCCTGCCGCTTTGTTTATACAAATGCATCAATGCATTTTTAGCATTGTGGCGAGCGGTGCAGAGAGCACCACCCGCCACAATGCTAAGAATGCATGATGTGCCCGCCACTGTGGCGGGCACATCCTAAGACCCCACACGGGACCCCCACCCTTATGGCGGGCGGTCCCGAATTCCGACAATTTACCACCAACACGTGGGTACACAAGAATACAGCGACTGTTGTTCACAGTACTTTTTTAAATGTGTCCTTGCGCCAACAAGGGACGTGACTATGTATTTTCTGCTACAATATAGCCTGAAATTACATATTCGCCTTTCCAGTAACTATGCCTAATTTCACATAATTTTGCTGAAATTTTGCGTAATTATGCAAAAGCAAATTACATCAATTTCACTCACCCTTAGTCAGAACATCTCTCATGTCCCAATTTCTTACACTACTTCCCCACAATTTATTTATGCATCCGACCCTCTCCTACTCAGTCCTTTCCTGACTTTTTTCCTCTCCACTTTTTTATTGCCAACTAGTCACCTATGGTCGACGACTGAGCAGTACTCCATTTCTGAGATAATATTTTATTTCATAAATATTTTATTTCCTCGTTCTCTCTCTCATGAGCCAGCTTCCACTCTTCTGCCATTCCTAGCAGCATAAACTGTTACAAGCAAGCAACATAACACTACACATCTCTCGGTCTGCCTACTGGCGACTGCATGTCAGTTGGTCTACTGTATGTATGGGGGGGCTGCAGGTATGTGTGCATGGGTGGCTGTAGGTGTGCTGTTCTGTGAATGCATGGATGCGTAGATATGATGCTCTGTCTGCGCATTTGCCTGGGTGCACCATCTGATAAGTGTAGGCATGAATGTTCTATTTCTGTGCACATCCACTACACTTGTGTGCAGTTCTACCCCCTGGAACTCCCCACCACCACCCTCTGCCCCAGACCGGACGAACAGAAGTGCCAGGGCTGGTTTCTGTTCCCAGTCCGGCCACAAGTGTGTATTTATCGTTATAACTCCTCACGCACTTCGATACTGGGGGGGTTATGAAGCGGACTGAGGCACACATAACTGCACTTTTAGTTTTTTGATTCACTCACTCGAAAGTACCTAAACATACTACAGAGACCGGTCCTCACAGCACAGCAGTCCTAGTAAAGATAATGTTTGTCTGGTTCTGCCAGGGTTTAGCCACACTAAGAGGACTGACCCGATATTCACAGGGCATGAGTTATACATGCCCCCCACTATACTTTCCAGCGCTAAACTTGTTCTTCGGGTAGTTCTTCTCAGATTGTTTAGGACGCCTTTAAAGCTGCCTCTAGAGATTTCATTATTTCTTTTGTAGCCCATGAAAAGAAGTCTTCTTTTAATAATATCCAATCAATTAATGTACGTATTAAACAACTATGCTTTTTACTCTACCAAAATCTAAAACTTGTCTTGAGGAACTCATTAAGGCTAAATTAGCTTTTTCTAAGCTTTCTACAGAAATAACTAATTCGTGTTTACTTAAATCTAGTGCAAATTATTATGGTGGTCACAAAAAAAGGCAGGGAAACTCCTTGCTAATTACCTAAAGATTAAAAAAGAACGTACCAGGGTTGAATCTCTTCTAACCTCTACTAATCTAATTTTTCATAAAAATGAAGATATCCTTTCAGAAGTTTCCCATTATTTTGAAATCTCTTTCTACTCCTGAGTCTCTTCCTATCAAAAAGATATCCTTCAATATATATCCTCTACCATCCCCCCTTCTTCTCCTGACTTGCATTTCTCCTCTGTGTATGCTGATATTCAGACTAATGATATACTTACTGCTATTAATTTTAGTAAAAAAGGGAACTATAGAGTTTTACATTCATTTTTTAAAAAATTCTTATTTGTAAATTACATCAACTAATTCTTTACTTTATATCTTCTCATAATTCAGGAGGGTCTTTTCAAGATGCTTTAGTATGTCTTCTTCCTAAAGAGAACAAGGACCACACATTGTGCAAAAACTACAGGCCTATTTCATTTATCAATCTAGACTGTAATATCTTTGCGAAAATACTTGCTCTCATGATTGGATTCTTTCCACTTAATTAGGAACGAACAGTGTGGTTTTGTAAAAGGTAGACATATATCAGATAATAGTAGATTATTTCTTTAGCATGCTAAGTAAATCCAAATCATATAAATATTCTTTGGCTGCGGGTTTTCTTTAGATGCTGAAAAGCTTTTGCTAGAGTTAGTTGGTCTTTTATTTTTTCCTCACTTTCTTGGTTTGGCTTTGGTTCTAAATTTAGTAATTATGTGTCTTTGCAATGTTCTTCTCCTAAATCTTCTATTTTAGCTAACGGAATAATTTCTTTGTTGTTCTCCTCGAATAGAGGTGTCAGACAAGGTCTCCCTCTATCACCCTTGTCATTTGTTCTTGCTCTAGAACCCTTTTTTAATACAAATTCGGATTAATTCACATATTAAATGTATTTCTTATTGTGACAAGAAATTTAAACTTTCCGTTTGTGAGAATGGCATTTTACTTTTTATTTCACATCCACAGACCTCTCCACCAGCCTTTTTGACAGAAGTAGATCATTATGTTCTAGTCTCAGGATATAAACTAAATACTGGTAAATGTGAAAATGTTCCCTTAGCTAAATTGTGTTTCCATGCTGATTTTCTATCTTCTTCTTTCCACTGGAACTCTGATAAAATAAAATATCTTGGACTATCATTAACTACTTCTATTAAAGAAACTGTTAATTTAAATCTGAAGGAATTACATTTAACATTACTTTCGTCTACATCTCAATGGCACCCTTTATTTTTATCATGGTGGGGGCCATTTAGATGCTGTAAAAATAATGTTAGTTCCTATAATATTGTTTTATTTAGTTAATATTCCTATAAATATTTCTAACGTACAATATAAGAAAATATATAATATTTTATCAAAGTTTGTATGGCACAATAAAAGGGCTAGAATGTCTCTTTGTAAACTCAAAAGACCTAAACACATCGGTGATGTTAACTTTCCGGATTTTCATTCTTATCATACAGCTTTCTTCCTTAAACATTCTTCCTTTTTGTTACCTGACAATAATTCTACAACCTATTCCTTATGGGTTGATGTTGAAAAATCTTTTGTTCATCCTTTCTCTTGTGAGGAATATCTTTCCTTTTCTCAAAAACCCTTATCATTATCTTTTCCTATTTTTAAAAATGCCTGTAAAGTTTTCCATTCTATTTTTATTTCTAATCAAAGTGTTAAAATCGAATTCTTCAGTTTGGTATAATAAGCATATTAAGATCCATAATAAATACATTTTCTGGAAATAGCAGCTTGCTAAAGAACTTGGATGGACTTATCAACTTTTTCAAGATGACGTTTGTATTCCATTTTCGATGGCTCAAACCCGCTTTTCCAAACTAAATACTTATCTGTAATCTTTGCAGTTCAAACCTCTTGTAATCGACTTCTCCCTAATAGCCTGCCTAGCTCCCCTACACCTAATATAAAGTTGATTTTATGTAATTCTCCTTCTGCATCTCAAATTTACAAATAGTAAATGTTTCCAGCCACTCAAGATAAAACAGAGGTAGAATATCATTGGGAATATGACTTAAAACTCTTTTTCAATTCCAGTATGGAATAATATAGGGAAATCCTCTAGATCAGCAAATACAACTCAAACTTTATTTTTCGTTTATAAGAGGCTACTAATTACACCTGCTAAACTACATAGAGTAGACCCCAAACACTCCAACTACCTGTTAGTCATGTACCACTACTTAAGCAGATCTCAAGTGCATGTTATTTGAACGTCCCTCTATTCATAACTTCTGGATACGAATTTGGCTACAGATAAATGCAATTTCCTGTATACAAGTCCCTTTTTCTTTACTTAATATTTTCCTGGGAAGCCTTTCAGAGGATTGGTTATCCCAATCTGGTGACTTTTGTATAGTTGACTTGCTTCTTGCTGTAGCCTTCCAACAGATTACTAAATCCTGGAAAGATGCATCATCTGTATCATTTCAAGCATGGTGGTATGGAGTATGCTACAATCACAGACTAGATAGAACATATGTACATCCAATTACACTGTTAAAAGGGATCTTCTGTGATTACCCATAACAAATGTCTTACATTTTTTCTGCCAAGACATGTGTACATACCCCATATATTGAAGAAGTACCTTAACATTTGTGAATGTATTTATACTTGTTATTATATAGTATCCTATCTGCCAATTCTTATATTTAGTTAGTTATAATACTGGAATATCATTGTTTTGTTTTCTTTAATGGTATATGATTGATCTTTCTCTTCTTTCCTCCTTTCTCTCTTTTGGCCTTTTCTTCTCTTTTCCTATTTTTAACATTACTCATTTCAGGTCACAGGGGAGGAGCCTAGCTCGAGAACGCAATGGCCGCCTTTTAGCTCGGCTCCGTCGGCCCTCCAGCTAACCTCGACTATCCTGTACTATATCCTTCTCTGTGACGAAACTTCAATACAGATTTCGAAATTTAAAGACCCACTCTTACTCACCGTCTGGTCCGGAGGCTCCTGTGTGCTGTGGGTCCGCAGCTGTGCCCTCGGTGAGATTTGGGCCTCCGGGAACTCGAGACCGGGACCTCGCCTGCGGGCCCGGCCGGCGGAGAGGAGAGTGCCGGCCCGGCCGCGAGAGTGAGCCACTGGTGAGAACCGTTGTGCGTATGCCCCGGAGATCCTGAACCGGCCCCGATGATTGGACCGCGCGGCTGGAGGGGGACGAGACGTGTTGGGGGCTGACTGTGAGAGGGGGTCCCTTCGCCTTTGTCCTGTTCGGCGGCCCTGAACCCCGCGCCTGGCTCTCGCTTGTGGGGCCTGCCTTTGCTCGGAGGGGACCCCCTCCCCCATCTGGCGCTTGCCCATCCTGTGCCGGTGAGGCCGTTGTTGGAGGCCTCCGGAGGTCTGTAAAGTCCTACATTTGGGGACTGTTTGGGGGCCCACGGTGGAGTGTGGGGCGGCGAAACTCACAAGATGGCTACCGATAACGCTGGGGGTGCTCCGCTCTGCGCTGACGCTCCTTACCGGCCGGACTGTGTGGAGGCCTGGGTGTGTACTCGGGCGCCTACGCCCGGTAATGTCCTGGACGCATTGGTGTCGTTGTACGATGTTTTCACCCCCGGTGCCTCTATCGACCCTGTGCGGCTCGCCGCCATTTTGGGCCGCCGCTCCTTCATGCATCCCTGTCGTCCTGATGCCTCCATTGCTTCGCCCCCTTCGGCTGCACCAGGAGTTGCTGCTGTTGTTCTTCGGCCGCTTGATGGGCCGGTGACTCTTGACCCTCTGCTTTCTCACCACCTAGATTTCGAGGGCTTCCACACGACGCGGAGATCTGAGCCTTCCCGGGCACCTGGGACTTATGGTGGGCCGCCGTTTGCTCCCGCTTCGTTGGATTCGAACTTTTGTCCTGGAGGTGACTCTTTGTATTGTCGACCTGCGCACCTGAACTCCGGCTTGCCTTTGCCTGCCCTGTCGTTGCTGCCACAATTGCTTTGCATTATGGATTTTCTGTATTCCCTCCGTACGTTGTACGATCGGTGTACGAGCCGTACCCCCATTGTACGATCGGTAACCCCATTGTACGATCGGTGTACGAGCCGTACCCCATGTACAATCGGTGTACGAGCCGTACCCCCATTGTACGATCGGTGTACGGCTCGTACACCGATCGTACATGGGGTATGGCTCGTACACCGATCGTACAATGGGGGTACGGCTCGTACACCCCATGATCGCAGGGGTACGGTGCATACCCCTGTGATTATGGGGGGTACGGACCGTACGGTGTGTATGTGTTTGTGTGCTTCTCCGTACGACTCGCCCTTACCTGACGTGGACCGTACGAATAGCGTCCTCATACCCCGGTCCGGATCGTAGTCGTCGGGTCGTACGGCATGTGTACGAGTCATACGGTATGTGTACGAGTCGTACGCTTCACGGTTTCAGCCTTGCAATACGTACGGATCGCGACGATTCGGACGGATTCACTGAATACGGATCGTACTTCGCGACTCGGACGGACGTGTACGATTCGTACGAAGAGGGCTTTGGATACAAATCGTACGGACGTTTTTTTTCCCGAATCGGAATCGACCCCCAAATGTGCCATTTGTGGTAAAACATTTACCACCAACACGTGGGAACACAAGAATACAGGGACTGTTGTTCACAGTACTTTTTTAAATGTGTCCTTGCGCCAACAAGTGACGGGACTGAATCACTGACAAAATTTCGACGTTGAACATATCGACCTACAGGAATATCGATGCAGAAATATCAAAGGCAATAACATCGACATCCTATCTACAACATGGTAAGTACAAAAATATTGAGAAAAAAAATATAGATGTTATAAATATCGATGTTAAAAATATAGGTTTTTTTCTGTAAAAATATAAATGTAAAATAAAGTAAATAACACTAATAAATAAAATATACAGTTAAAAATATCTAATAATATTTAAAATTAATAAATAATACATATATAATAATAATACATTAATTAAACATATACAGAAAATATATATTATATACGCACTTAACAATACGTTGTAATAATTATTTTAGTTTATAAATTAATAAAAATATTATAAATTACAAATACATTTACAAACATAAAAAATAAACATAAATAAAAAGTAAAGAATTATGTTTAATAAATTAAAAAAATTAAATATACCTTTAATATTTTTAAAATTAATTATATACTACATTATCTAACTTTATACAAAAAAATTAAATAACTAAATAAATAAAAATACTATTCAAAATCCATAAGTAAAAAAATACATTAATAAAAATGTTGGATAGCATAGAACTTGAAATTACCATTCCTGCTCCAGAGAGCACAATAGTAGAGAAACTGTTGTATAAGCGTAGAGGTAAAAATTACTATTCCCACTCCAAACTGTGCAACAGTAGGGAAAAAGTTGGATAGCATAGGGGTAAAGATTACTATTCCAACTCCAGAGAGTGCAACAGTAGGGAAAACATTGCTTAGCGTAGGGGTAAAAATTACTATTCCAACTCCAGAGAGTGCAACAGTAGGGAAAGCGTTGGATAGCGTAGGGGTAAAATTTACTATTCCCACTCCAGAGAGTGCAACAGTAGGGAAAAGTTGGATAGCGTAGGGGTAAAAGTTACTATTCCAACTCCAGAGAGTGCAATAGTAGGGAAAGCGTTGGATAGCGTAGGGGTAAAAATTACTATTCCCACTCCAAACAGTGCAACAGTAGGGAAAACGTTGGATAGCGTAGGGGTAAAAATTACTATTCCAACTCCAGAGAGTGCAACAGTAGGGAAAGTGTTGGATAGCGGGTGGGTAAAAATTACTATTCCCACTCTAGTGAGTGCAACAGTAGGGAAAACATTGGATAGCGTTGGGGTAAAAAGTACTATTCCAACTCTAGAGAGTGCAACAGTAGGGAAAGCGTTAATAGGGATGGGGTAAAAATTACTATTCCCACCCCAGAGAGTGCAACAGTAGAGAAAACGTTGGATAGCGTAGGGGTAAAAATTACTATTCCAACTCCAGAGAGTGCAACAGTAGGGAAAGCATTGGATAGCGTAGGGGTAAAACTTACTATTCCCACTGCAGAGAGTGCAACAGTAGGGAAACCTTTGGATAGTGTAGAGGTAAAAATTACTATTCCAACTCCAGAGAGTGCAACAGTAGGGAAAGCGTTGGATAGCGTAGGGGTACAAATTACTATTCCCACTCCAGAGAGTGCAACAGTAGGGAAAACATTGGTTCGCTTAGGGGTTAAAATTACTATTCCAACTCCAGAGAGTCCAACAGTAGGGAAAGCGTTGGATAGCGTAAGGGTAAAAATTATTATTCCAACTCCAAAGAATGCAACAGTAGGGAAAGCGTTGGATAGCGTAGGGGTAAAAATTACTATTCCAACTCCAGAGAGTGCAACAGTAGGGAAAGCATTGGATAGCATAGAAGTTAAATATAACATACTTATAAATAATTGTTGTAAATAAAATAATTTAAAATTACATTTTTAAATAACTCTACATCATTTGCAAATACCCATTAATAATTACTAAAAACATAATTACAATTAAATAATTAATTAATAATAAATTAACAATAAATACCAATAAATATTATTTTAGAAATATAAATTAACAAATAATAAATATTGAACCTTAAAATATTTTTCAAAACAAAACACATTAATAATTAAAAATTGAATAACAATAAAAAATGGTAAACAAACATTTTTTGTAATGAAAAATTATTTATCAATTAATAAAATAAATTTCCAATTAATAAAAAGTAATTAACAATTAAAAATATCAATTACCAATTAGACAAAATTAATTACCAATTCAAAATGTAATTACCAATTACAAACCTTAATTACCAATTAAAAAATTAATTGCCAATTAAAAAATGTAATTACCAATAACAAACCTTAATTACTAATTAAAAAAATTAATTAGCAATTCAAATAATTAATTACCAATTAATATTTAATTATATATAAAATAATTATCAATATCAATTGAAAATAAATAATTACTTAATTACAATTAAATTACTTCCTACCCAATTCCCCTATAAACCCCCAACCCGCTACAAAACTTAAACACAAAAATGAATTGAAAATAATTTACAATTACTAAAAATTAATAATTAATTTACTATAATTAAATTACTTCCCACCCTATTCCCCTATAAACCTACAACCCTCTCCAGTACTAAAACATAAAATTAAATTACATATAACATTTTCAATATATAAAAAATAGTACACATATAATTCAAAACAAATAAAAAACTTAACAAAAAACATATAACACGTTCATATAAAATACATAATAAAATACATAACAAACAAATATCGATATTAGTAACATCGAAAATAATAACATCGATATAATTGATATCGACATTACTAACTTCGATATTACTTACATCGATATTAAAAAAATCGATATTACTTACCTTAGGGTCGATATTCTGTCCTACGATATTCTTTTTTTTTGTTTAATACATTTTTATTGAACATTTTTGCAAGTAAAACAGAGTACATGCCATAAAATCGGAAATATATGAACCAGAATAGGGATATAGAATCAGGCATACTATTATATGATGAAATAGAGTAAAAATGGTGATGTAGAGGAAGGGGAGGATAAGAGAAAAGAGGGACAAGAGAGAAGGAAAGGAAGGAAAGAAAGAAGAGAAAGGAGGAAGAAGAAAGAGGAGTGGAGAGAAAGGTAGAGAAGACTCAGTGAGATGGAGTAGTGTAAATTAATTATATACTACATTATCTAACTTTATACAAAAAAATTAAATAACTAAATAAATAAAAATACTATTCAAAATCCATAAGTAAAAAAATACATTAATAAAAATGTTGGATAGCATAGAACTTGAAATTACCATTCCTGCTCCAGAGAGCACAATAGTAGAGAAACTGTTGTATAAGCGTAGAGGTAAAAATTACTATTCCCACTCCAAACTGTGCAACAGTAGGGAAAAAGTTGGATAGCATAGGGGTAAAGATTACTATTCCAACTCCAGAGAGTGCAACAGTAGGGAAAACATTGCTTAGCGTAGGGGTAAAAATTACTATTCCAACTCCAGAGAGTGCAACAGTAGGGAAAGCGTTGGATAGCGTAGGGGTAAAATTTACTATTCCCACTCCAGAGAGTGCAACAGTAGGGAAAAGTTGGATAGCGTAGGGGTAAAAGTTACTATTCCAACTCCAGAGAGTGCAATAGTAGGGAAAGCGTTGGATAGCGTAGGGGTAAAAATTACTATTCCCACTCCAAACAGTGCAACAGTAGGGAAAACGTTGGATAGCGTAGGGGTAAAAATTACTATTCCAACTCCAGAGAGTGCAACAGTAGGGAAAGTGTTGGATAGCGGGTGGGTAAAAATTACTATTCCCACTCTAGTGAGTGCAACAGTAGGGAAAACATTGGATAGCGTTGGGGTAAAAAGTACTATTCCAACTCTAGAGAGTGCAACAGTAGGGAAAGCGTTAATAGGGATGGGGTAAAAATTACTATTCCCACCCCAGAGAGTGCAACAGTAGAGAAAACGTTGGATAGCGTAGGGGTAAAAATTACTATTCCAACTCCAGAGAGTGCAACAGTAGGGAAAGCATTGGATAGCGTAGGGGTAAAACTTACTATTCCCACTGCAGAGAGTGCAACAGTAGGGAAACCTTTGGATAGTGTAGAGGTAAAAATTACTATTCCAACTCCAGAGAGTGCAACAGTAGGGAAAGCGTTGGATAGCGTAGGGGTACAAATTACTATTCCCACTCCAGAGAGTGCAACAGTAGGGAAAACATTGGTTCGCTTAGGGGTTAAAATTACTATTCCAACTCCAGAGAGTCCAACAGTAGGGAAAGCGTTGGATAGCGTAAGGGTAAAAATTATTATTCCAACTCCAAAGAATGCAACAGTAGGGAAAGCGTTGGATAGCGTAGGGGTAAAAATTACTATTCCAACTCCAGAGAGTGCAACAGTAGGGAAAGCATTGGATAGCATAGAAGTTAAATATAACATACTTATAAATAATTGTTGTAAATAAAATAATTTAAAATTACATTTTTAAATAACTCTACATCATTTGCAAATACCCATTAATAATTACTAAAAACATAATTACAATTAAATAATTAATTAATAATAAATTAACAATAAATACCAATAAATATTATTTTAGAAATATAAATTAACAAATAATAAATATTGAACCTTAAAATATTTTTCAAAACAAAACACATTAATAATTAAAAATTGAATAACAATAAAAAATGGTAAACAAACATTTTTTGTAATGAAAAATTATTTATCAATTAATAAAATAAATTTCCAATTAATAAAAGTAATTAACAATTAAAAATATCAATTACCAATTAGACAAAATTAATTACCAATTCAAAATGTAATTACCAATTACAAACCTTAATTACCAATTAAAAAATTAATTGCCAATTAAAAAATGTAATTACCAATAACAAACCTTAATTACTAATTAAAAAAATTAATTAGCAATTCAAATAATTAATTACCAATTAATATTTAATTATATATAAAATAATTATCAATATCAATTGAAAATAAATAATTACTTAATTACAATTAAATTACTTCCTACCCAATTCCCCTATAAACCCCCAACCCGCTACAAAACTTAAACACAAAAATGAATTGAAAATAATTTACAATTACTAAAAATTAATAATTAATTTACTATAATTAAATTACTTCCCACCCTATTCCCCTATAAACCTACAACCCTCTCCAGTACTAAAACATAAAATTAAATTACATATAACATTTTCAATATATAAAAAATAGTACACATATAATTCAAAACAAATAAAAAACTTAACAAAAAACATATAACACGTTCATATAAAATACATAATAAAATACATAACAAACAAATATCGATATTAGTAACATCGAAAATAATAACATCGATATAATTGATATCGACATTACTAACTTCGATATTACTTACATCGATATTAAAAAAATCGATATTACTTACCTTAGGGTCGATATTCTGTCCTACGATATTCTTTTTTTTTGTTTAATACATTTTTATTGAACATTTTTGCAAGTAAAACAGAGTACATGCCATAAAATCGGAAATATATGAACCAGAATAGGGATATAGAATCAGGCATACTATTATATGATGAAATAGAGTAAAAATGGTGATGTAGAGGAAGGGGAGGATAAGAGAAAAGAGGGACAAGAGAGAAGGAAAGGAAGGAAAGAAAGAAGAGAAAGGAGGAAGAAGAAAGAGGAGTGGAGAGAAAGGTAGAGAAGACTCAGTGAGATGGAGTAGTGGAGGAAAGATAGGAAGTAAAGGGGAGCCATAGAAGATCAGATTGTATTTTTTGAGAAATTGAGGAAGAGGATACCGTAGCAATTCTATGTTCATCACAAATAAAGTTCCACCACATTGATAAAGATATTTTGGAATTATCTTTCCATGACGATAAAATAACCTTAATGGCCAAAGCAACAAAAAGGTCAAACAATTTAGATTCAGATGAGGTCATATCAATATCAGGCGACAGGGAGCCTAGAAAAACATGCAAAAAAGATAAAGCATTGTTAAACTTAAAAATTGACATGCAAACCTTCCAAACTGAATTCCAAAAGGAGGAAACCATAGCACATTCATATAGCAAATGGATTAATGTTCCTGGATTGTTAGAACAAGACCAACATAAGGGAGAGGAATCAGGGGAAAATTTACAAATGCTAATGGGAGTAATAATCGCTCTACAATACACAAAATAGAGAGATTGAGTCACACGGACAGCTGCAGAAACTTTAAATAACTTTGCCCACATTTTTCCCCACATATCAACAGAAAAAGAAACAGATAGATCATTTTCCCAAATAAGTTCAACGCTAGATTTAGAACGGGTTGGGGCCTCAGAAAGCATAATAG
Source organism: Lissotriton helveticus (assembly GCF_964261635.1). Taxonomy (NCBI): domain Eukaryota; kingdom Metazoa; phylum Chordata; class Amphibia; order Caudata; family Salamandridae; genus Lissotriton; species Lissotriton helveticus. The sequence goes on from NC_136072.1 coordinate 28,426,687, forward strand.
TATAAACAAGAGCAGCCTTAGGAATGTGGGTAGAGAACAAAGGATATAGGGGAGATGGAGGGGTTACACCAGGAAACTTATCAGGAAGCATGAAAGTAGCTAAGTAGGATTGAATAGCAGTCACAATAATAGTGTATTCGCCAATAAGAGCATCAGGAAGTTGGTAACTTAGTTGCAAATCTTGGAAGGGAACAATATTGAAATTATGGAGAAATTGATAGACAAATGATACATTCTTTTCCTTCCAATACTTGTAGTAAAAAGATTTACCCTTATACTTGAGAAATTTATTATACCAAACAATGGAAGATAAAAAACATTGCAAGGGGAGTACATTTTTAGAGAAGGTATTGGAGATAAGAGTTTGTGAATACTTCAAAATGGAGTATTGTGAAATAAAAGAGCAGTTAGACATAAAAGCAACCTGTGTAAAAGAGAAATCCTTCAAAAGGGAGCGTTCAAAAAGAACCCATTTAGGAACTGGCGTTGTCTGAAAATCATATGCCAATGAAAACGATTGTTTAAGTAAAAAAGCAGAGTGGTAGGCTTTAAACAGAGGGAAACAGACACCTCCGTCAGTTTTAGGGCGAGTAAGCTTAAGCAAGGCAATACGAGGGGGTTTGTTATTCCATAGAAATTTTGTACATAAAGAATTTATGCGGGAGAAATATACATTAGGGATTTTGATGAGAAGCATAGATACTGTATACAATACATGGGGAGTAATCATCATTTTAATAGTATCCAGTCTGCCCCACCAGAAAGAAAAAGCTGGGACCACAGGAGGAGAAGAGCTTGCAGTTTCTGGATCAAATTGTTAAAAGTATATTTGAGAGTATCCTTAATGGAAGAAGAAAACCAAATACCCAGATATTTAATTTTGGAGGGACACCAAGTAAATTCCATATCACTAAACATATACTGGGAGCACTCATAATTCAGGGGCAGAACCTCGGTTTTGGATAGGTTAAGTTTATAGCCAGATACAGATGAGTAAAGGCGTTTTCTTTTTGTTCCCCTTTTTTGCTATTGCTAATGTGGTTCAAGTTCACGTGTTTCACTTGTCTCATTTCTTTTGTTGATTTGCCCTTTTTTAATATTCTTGCTTGTTGTGTTTTCTTATGTACTCCCCTTCATGCAGTGTATACCCTTCATTTGTTACGAGTCTCTCCAATCCCTCATCATGTGTAATCTCGTGTCATGGAATGTCCGTGGTCTTGGAAATCCTGTTAAGCGTCAAAAGGTACTGTCCCACTTGTCTAAACTTCACTCTCAAATTGCATTTCTACAAGAGACTCATTGTTCTGATGTGGAGTCGTTAAAGTTAAAACGAAACTGGGTGGGACAAGTTGTTTTTTCTCCTGCCTCTAATAAGAAAGGTGGTGTTGCTATATTATTTCATAAAGCTTTGCAAGTTCAAATTATTTCTACTGAACATGATAATGATGGACGATGGGTGATGGCTAAGATTGTAGTCCAGAATAAAACATTAGTCTTATTGAATATTTATGGCCCTGTTCGTCCTGATCCCAAATTTTGGTCGGATATTAAAATTCTCCTATCTTCTACTGATTGCCCTAATATTTTTGTAGCCGGAGATTTCAACCAATGGTTGGATCCTTTCTCTGACAGACTATCCAAATGTAAATTCCAACCGGATAACACTCACAAAGCTTTCCAATCGGCCATTGCCTGTCGTCCATTTTTTGATGTATGGAAAACGTGTAACCCTGATTTCTTTGAATATACTTTTTTCTCCAATTTGCATCATACTAGATCCAGAATAGATTATATTTTGGTCAGTAAATCCTTACTCCCCTCTATTCAGAAATCAGAAATTGGCTCTATTTTTATTTCAGACCATGCCCCTGTTTTTGCCACACTTGATTTTTCTCTCTCCTCCATGAAGTTTAGCCGTTGGAAATTTAATACATTCCTCTTATCTGACCCACTTTTTGTCACAAATGTTACCCCTTTTATTAATTAATTTTTCAGTTTTAATGTTCCTTCGGATACTTCCATTCCTAACACATGGGACGCTTTCAAAGCTGCTTTGCGTGCCTTTGTTTTATCTTTTGTTTCTAAGAAGAAAAGAGTGGCTAAAGCCAAATATGAGGCTCAATTACTTACTATCAAACAACTAGAACACACTTATTTTACCTCTAAAGATCCTGCTGCCCTTACTGCCGTCATTGCTGCGAAAACGGAACTAAATAAATTGGCCACTGTTGAAGCATGTAACGTTTTACTTAAAATCAAATCTAAGTATCACGGGGGCCAAAACAAGGCAGGCAAGATGTTGGCTAATTATCTGAAAATCAAGTCTGAACGTAAAACCGTTGGACCTATCCTTGATGAATCCACTAACAAATTAGTGTCCTTTGATAAAGATATTGCTAATGTTTTTCAGGAATATTATCGATCCCTTTACTCAGATGACACTTTCCCTTCCACTTGTAACCTTGACTCTTTTTTTTCTGGCCTTCCTCCCCCTCCAACTCTTCCTGACGAATTTGCTTCCTTAGAAAAAGAAATTACTCTCCAAGAAGTAACCTCTGCAATCCGTGCTTTGAAAAGATCTAAAGCTCCTGGTCCTGATGGCCTTCCTGTTGAGTTTTATTCTACTTTCTCCTCGATTTTCGCCCCTAAACTTTTACAACTCTTTAATTCCTTTATTACTCAAGCCAAAGCCTCGGGGTCCTTCATAGACGCGTTAATTGTTCTTATCCCCAAACCAGATAAGGACCACTCTTATTGTAAAAACTTCCGCCCTATTTCCCTAATTAATTATGATTGTAAAATTTTTGCCAAGATCCTTGCCTCTCGCCTCGATAATATAATCCCCCTTTTGATTAAAACAGACCAGGTTGGATTTGTAAAGGGTAGGCTTGCTTCAGATAATGCGCGTATGTTTGCTAACATTATTTCCCTTAGTAAGAAATATAAACACCCCCTTGCCGCTCTTTCTTTGGATGCGGAAAAGGCATTTGATCGAATCAATTGGCAATTTATGTTTCAGACACTCCAATGGTTTGGTTTTGGGCCCTCTTTTATTTCATATGTTAAATTATTGTATTCTTGTCCTCGTGCCAGTATTTTTGTAAACAATCAGTTTTCCAAATACTTTTCCTTATCCCGTGGTACAAGGCAAGGTTGCCCCCTCTCTCCCTTATTATTTATTCTATGCCTTGAACCTTTTTTAGAGCGCATCCGCAATAATGACTTGATTACTGGCTTTCAGTTTTCTTCCGTTCACACAAAACTCTCTGCTTATGCGGATGATATTTTAGTCTGTATGTCCAACCCTGTTGACTCCTTACCTCCCTTCATGAATGAAGTCCAACGATATTCTTGACCTCGATTTTCTTCACCTTCGATATTTTTAACTCGATATTAAGGTTGGTCGATAATTTGGAATCGATATTTTGACTGTGCGCCGACGTGACTATGTATTTTCTGCTACAATATAGCCCGAAATTACATATTCGCCTTTCCTGTAATTATGCCTAATTTCACATAATTTTGCTGATATTTTGCATATTTGTGCAAAATCAAATTATATGAATTTCACTCACCCTTAGTCAGAACATCTCTCATGTCCCAATTTCTTACACTACTTCCCCACAATTTATTTATACATCCTACCCTCTCCTACTCAGTCCTTTCCTGACTTTTTTTCCTCTCCACTTTTTTATTGCCAACCAGACACCTATGGTCGACGACTGAGCACTGCTCCATTTCTGAGATAATATTTTATTTCATAAATATTTTATTTCCTCGTTCTCTCTCTCATGAGCCAGCTTCCACTCTTCTGCCATTCCTAGCAGCATAAACTGTTACAAGCAAGCAACATAACACTACACATCTCTCGGTCTGCCTACTGGCTGGGGAGTACATGTCAGTTGGTCTACTGTATGTAGGGGGACTGTAGGTATGTGTGCATGGGTGGCTGTAGGTGTGCTGTTCTGTGAATGCATGGATGCATAGATATGATGCTCTGTCTGCGCATTTGCCTGGGTGCACCATCTGATAAGTGTAGGCATGAATGTTCTATTTCTATGCACATCCACTACACTTGTATGCTTTTCACACACTCACAAAAACACCCACACACACAGACCGGCCATTGACAATAATGTAGTGTGTACAGGGCCAGACTGGCCGTAGCAGGCACCAGGCATTTTACTGATGGGCCGGAAGGGTGGGGGATGGTTTTGTTACAGAGGACCAATATTTATATCGGCCCCCTGTAACAAAAGAAACTGGCAGCAGTGCTGATCAAGTAGCACCCTCCACTGGCCCAGCCCTGGCAGTTCTACCCCCTGGAACGCCCCCACCACTGCCCTCCGCCCCAGGCCGGACGAACAGAACTGCCAGGGCTGATTTCTGTTCCCAGTCCGGCCACAAGTGTGTATTTACCATTATAACTCCTCACGCACTTCGATACTGGGGGGTTATGAAGCGGACTGAGGCACATATAACTGCACTTTTAGTTTTTGGATTCACTCACTCGAAAGTACCTAAACAAACTACAGAGACCGGTGCTCTCAGCACAGCAGTCCTAGTAAAGATAATGGGGCATATTTATGAGTTCTGACGCATCTCTGCAAATCAGCAGGGATGCGCCAGAATGGATGCGTCACGCAATTCCCTCCTTGCGGCACCACAGACGCGCCGCATTTACAATGCGGCGCACCATGGTGCAAGGAAGGGCAGATGCGTGACGCATCTTGTGGTGTACGGGTGGCGCATTGCTGGAGTAGCGTCGCAAGTGCGACGCAACTCCCGCAATGTACAGAGGCCATCCATACATAACGTGGTGCGTCACTCCTTACGCCTGCTTCAAGCAGGCGTAAGGATTTGACGCAGCAGCGTCGTAAAACTGACTCAGTGAAATCTTGTAGATTTCACTGCGTCAGTTTTATGGGGCTTTCCTACGAGGGAACGCCCACCCTGCAACAGAACGCCCACATGAAACCTGACGCAGGTTTCATGTGGCGCAGGGCTTTACAACGTGACGCATCTGCCTAGATGCGTCACGTTGTAAATAGGTCGCAGGGATGCGCCACGTTTCCGCGCCATTGCGTCACGCAACGGCGGCGTAAACGTGGCGCAACCCCAACATAAATCTGCCCCAATGTTTGTCTGGTTCTGCCAGGGTTTAGCCACACTAAGAGGACTGACCCAATATTCACAGGGCATGGGTTATACATGCCCCCCTACTATACTTTCCAGCGCTAAACTTGTTCTTCGGGTAGTTCTCCTCAGATTGTTTAGGACGCCTTTCAAGCTGCCTCTAGAGATTTCATTATTTCCTTTATAGCCCATGAAAAGAAGTCTTCTTTTAATAATATCCAATCAATTAATGTACGTATTAAACAACTATGCTTTTTACTCTACCAAAATCTAAAACTTGTCTTGAGGAACTCATTAAGGCTAAATTTGCTTTTTCTAAACTTTCTACAGAAATAACTAATTCGTATTTACTTAAATCTATTGCTAAATATTATGGTGGTCAAAATAAGGGAGGGAAACTCCTTGCTAATTACCTAAAGATTAAAAAAGAACGTACCAGGGTTGAATCTCTTCAAACCTCTACTAATCTCATTTTTCATAAAAATGAAGATATCCTTTCAGAAGTTTCCCATTATTTCGAAATCTCTTTTTACTCCTGAGTCTCTTCCTATCAAAAAGATATCATTTAATATATATTCTCTACCATTTCCCCTTCTTCTCCTGATGTGCATTTTTCCCCTGTGTATGCTAATATTCAGACTAATGATATACTTACTGCTATTAAAATTAGTAAAAAAGGGAACTATTGAGTTTTACATTTTTTATTTTTTTTATTTCTTATTTGTAAATTGCATCAACTATTTCTTTACTTTATATCTTCTCAGAATTCTAGTGGGTCATTTCAAGATGCTTTAGTATGTCTTCTTCCTAAAGAGAACAAGGACCACACATTGTGCAAAAACTACAGGCCTATTTCATTAATCCATCTAGACTGTAATATCTTTGCGAAAATACTTGCTCTCACGATTGGATTCTTTCCACTTAATTAGGAACGAACAGTGTGGTTTTGTAAAAGGTAGACATATATCAGGTAATACTAGATTATTTATTTAACATGCTAAGTAAATCCAAATAATATAAATATTCTTTGGCTGCGGTTTCTTTAGATGCTGAAAAGCTTGTGCTAGAGTTATTTGGTCACTTTCTTGGTTTGGCTTTGGTTCTTAATTTAGTAATTATGTGTCTTTTTAATGTTCTTTCCCTAAATCTTCTATTTTAGCTAACGGACTAATTTCTTTATTGTTCACCCTATATAGAGGTGTCAGACAAGGTTGCCCTCTATCACCCTTGTCGTTTATTCTTGCTCTAGAACCCTTTTTTAATAAAAAATCAGATGAATTCACATATTAAATGTATTTCTTATTGTGACAAGAAATTTAAACTTTCCGTTTGTGAGAATGGCATTTTACTTTTTATTTCACATCCACAGACCTCTCCACCTGCTTTTTTGACAGAAGTAGATAACTTTGCTCTAGTCTCAGGATATAAACTAAATACTTGTAAATGTGAAAATGTTCCCTTAGATAAATTGTGTTTCCATGCTGATTTTCTATCTTCTTCTTTCCACTGGAACTCTAATAAAATAAAATATCTTGGACTATGGTTCACTTCTTCTATTAAAGAAACTGTTAATTTAAATCTGAAGGAATTACATTCAACATTACTTTTGTCTACATCTCAATGGCGCACTTTATTTTTATCATGGTGGGGGCCATTTAGATGCTGTAAAAATAATCTTAGTTCCTATAATATTGTTTTATTTAGCTAATATTCCTATAAATATTTCTAACGTACAATATAAGAAAATAGATAATATTTTATCAAAGTTTTTATGGCACAATAAAAGGGCTAGAATGTCTCTTTGTAAACTCAAAAGACCTAAACACATGGGTGATGTTAACTTTACGGATTTTCATTCTTACTATACAGCTTTCTTCCTTAAACATTCTTCCTTTTTGTTACCTGACAATAATTCTACAACCTATTCCTTATGGGTTGATGGGTTGATGTTGAAAAACCTTTTATTCATCCTTTCTCTTGTGAGGAATATCTTTCCTTTTCTCAAAAACCCTTATCAGTGTCTTTTCCTAGTTTTTAAAAATGCCTGTAAAGTTTTCCATTCTATTTTTATTTCTTATCAAAGTGTTAAAATTGAATTCTTCAATTTGGTATAATAAGCATATTAAGATCCATAATAAATCAATTTTCTGGAAAAAGCAGCTTGCTAAAGGACTTAGATGGACTTATCAACTTTTTCAAGATGATGTTTGTATTCCATTTTCGATGGCTCAAACCCGCTTTTCCAAACTAAATACTTATCTTTAATCTTTGCAGTTCAATCCTCTTATAATCAACTTCTCCCTAATAGCCTGCCTAGCTCCCCTACACCTAATATAAAGTTGATTTTATGTAATTCTCCTTCTGCATCTCAAATTTACAAATAGTCAATGTCTTCAGACACTCAAGATAACACAGAGGTAGAATGTCATTGGGAATATGACTTAAAACTCTTTTTCAATTCCAGTATGGAATAATATAAGGAAATCCTCTAGATCAGCAAATACAACTCAAACTTTATTTTTCGTTTATAATTGGCTACTAATTATACCTGCTAAACTACATAGAATAGACCCCAAACACTCCAACTACCTGTTAGTCATGTACCACTACTTAAGCAGATCTCAAGTGAATGTTATTTGAGTGTCCCTCTATTCATAACTTCTGGATACGAATTTGCCTAGAGATAAATGCAATTTCCCGTACACAAGTCCCATTTTCTTTACTTAATATTTTCCTGGGAAGCCTTTCAGAGGATTGGTCATCTCAATCTGGTGACTTTTCTATAGTTGACTTGCTTCTTGCTGTAGCCTTCCAACAGATTACTAAATCCTGGAAAGATGCATCATCTGTATCATTTCAAGCATGGTGGTCTGGAGTATGCTACAATCACAGACTAGATAGAACATATGTACATCCAATTACACTGTTAAAAGGGATCTTCTGTGATTACCCATAACAAATGTCTTAAATTTTTTCTGCCAAGACATGTGTATATTCCCCATATATTGAAGAAGTACCTTAACCTTTGTGAATGTATTTATACTTGTTATTATATAGTATCCTATCTGCCAATTCTTATATTTAGTTAGTAATAATACTGGAATATCATTGTTTTGTTTTCTTTGATGGTATATGATTGATCTTTCTCTTCTTTCCTCCTTTCTCTCTTTTGGCCTTTTCTTCTCTTTTCCTATTTTTAACATTACTCATTTCATATTTACTGTATATTTTTTGTTTCATTCTACTGTATTTGAATACTTTACCAAATAAACTTTAATTTTAAACTTAAACAACTCATGTAACTTCTAAAATGGGGGAACGCATTGACAAATCCTACCTTGAAAAAGCAACTCGATGTTGCGAAACATGTGTCAGCTGGAATTATTTACATGATGAATTTTGAACTTCTGATAAATTATATGGAACTAGTATGGATTTCAGGTGTAATGGATATGCGTGATGAGGCTGAAAACATTTCCATTATTGGAGTATGAACTGCATCTGCATGAATTACATGGACAAAGAGAGTCTGAAAGGGGTAAAACAGACAACTAATAAGGATTATAGATGAAATCAAACTTTATATCTTATCACTCCAGATGCTGTTGATGCCCATATGATGCTGTTGTTGATGTAAATTGTGCCTAACGGGAGGGGGGGCAAAGGTTGTTCGTTCTGTTTTGTACATTTAATTTATTATCTGTGTATTAAAGATACTTGAAACTGATAAAGTTTGAAAATATGAACACATTATAGTATAATGACATCTTAACTTAAGGGGAGATTGAAATAAAGGCTGTAAAGATATAATTACACATATTACATTGAAGAGACCGGGAGTCACCCTCGTCCATTCGACAGTCAGAGGACCCCCCCACTCCAGCTCCTTGAAGCCTGCTCATTCAAGAGCCGGGGCTCCATGGCTCTAGTTCTCAGATAGCGCTTAGACTCCTGACACGGAAGCACCCAGAAGGATCCAGAGTGCACCGGGTGTGCTGAGCAAACAGGTCCAACTTTAAGACTTGCATCCACGTGCATTTACTCCAATTAATCTTAATTCGAGGACTTTACCCATCCGCTTTCTTCCATTTTCTTCAAACCGTTCTTCAACATTGTAATATTTAAGTCACTCATACATGTTTGCAGGTTGTCCAAGCGCCACAATATGTGTACGGGTGACTGTGTCCCAATCCTTTCGCTCCGTGCTCAGGTAAAGCTACACATGACATGATACCAGCACCCCTCTGGTCATCACGCACCGCCGAGGGTATAAAGCGCTATACACATGCACATACAATACAGCACATTATGAAAAGTGAACGCTGGGATACTACAGTGATTTTACAAGCAGCAAATACAGGGCCACCCTAGTGATGACGTCATCTCGATTTGTTAAAAATATTGTTGATCATTCTAACAAACTTTTCCCAGTTGGTTTCAGGTTTCACTTCAGGTTTCACCGTAATCTTCTGGTAAAGAAACACAGCCAAAATACACACTATAACCGCAAGGAGGCCCCACAAGAGGGGGCGTGCTGAGTCCCTCGCGTGCACTAGAGAGGTTGTAACTACAGACCATCCCCCCCTCAGTGGACAGAGGTCTGCCTCACAGGCCTCACAGAGGTCGCTCCTGTGACGGCCCGTCGTGGGCACTTCGTGTTGCAGAGCACGTGGTCCCCAAAGGACCCACTCTCCATAGCACTTCTTGCGAATTGCTCTCAGCAGGTTTCCAAGCGCCCTTCTGATATTTTCGCTTGAAAAATGAGGCTCGTTGAATATCAGACATCTATTGCACCGTTGCTTGAATATGCGCATTTTTACCAGGCACCTCCTTCTTTCGGGGAAGCCGCATTTCATGCCGAAGAGGATGAACACGTGGTTTGAAGGCCACTGGCGTCCACACTCTGAGCAGTGGAACCTAAAAAACAATAATAACATTTTTACATCATAAGAGAGGGGCAACGTGGTCTGGCTATTTTAAATAAAGCTACTCCATTCTTTATTTTTTTTATGTTATCCCTAAACTCACTAGCTCACTTCACATCATATGTCACATTGATATAATTTACCATCTGAACTGCTTCTTATACAAGGCATTATTATGAAAGTTTTCATTGTTATTGGTTCACTTGAGATGAGCCAGAACTACAACTCCCAGGCTGCACTGGGTGGTTAAATGAATGCCAAGGAGCTCCTGTCCACAGGTAGTGATCTCTTTTTGATACCTTATTTAGAATATCACAAAGGCAATCATGAACATGTTGTGTAACCAGTGTAAAACCTGGTACAGAGAATCATGCAGTAGCCACAGTCAATTTACTGTATTGTATTATTCTTGCATCTCTATAGGGTGTGTTACCCCTGACATGGCTCTGAAGCGCTGCTGAGGAACCCAAGGTTAGTGGTTAATTTGTTATGGCTGGATAAGGTACATAGAGGGCTCATGTTACGCATGGTATACAACGTTTACAACGAAACTTTTACAACGCACTACCATTACAACGCAGGCATTACCACGCATACCATTACAACGCATTGCGCTGGGGGGCGCTCTAGGATAGGGAATAAGTTTAATTTTCTATCCAACACCTTCCCTAGTGTCCACGGGGACTGGAGTTGGAATAGAAAAATATACTTACCACTATCCAGCACCTCTAAGCGCTATGCGTTGTAATGGTATGCGTGGTAAAAACCGCGTTGTAAAAGTATGCGTGGTAAAAGTATGCGTTGTAATGTCATACATCCGTTACGCATACTCATTGTCTTGTTATATTCTGAATTAACCTCTTCCCTATTGGGTGCCTCCAAAATGAATATTGCGTTGCTGATTTTTTAATATTTGCCTGTTTTCCATATACAGAATGTTATTTACTATTGGATTTTACTCCACCTTTAACCCTTTACTGCGCAGAGCTGTGGATTGTGTTTGGTAGCAGGAGGGAGAGGACTGCTCCCTCCTCCTGGACCCCGCTGCCCACCTTCAGTCGACCCACGATACATGTACCGGTCTTTCTCTGGTAGCGCCACTAGAATCTTGTTCTTTCTGCCTCAACCATTTGTTGAATTCTATGGCAGGACGGAGGCTCCGATTATGCTATCTCATTTCTTTACTGACAAATACAACAGCCAATAGGAATACAGTAAAGAAATAACACACTACATTTCCCATGAGTACTTAGTGACCATAGAGAGTAGGCATTATAAAAGGAACCATAGAGGACAACACTTCCTCTTTCTTTGCTGCTCCGCAGCCAGTTAAGTGCACTTTTACCTCTACTTTGCTCTTGTGCTTCAATTGTTGTGTATTGTTGATGCGCTTTGTTCATGTGCTTTGCGCTGTTGATATTTGCCTTTTGACTTGCATTGCCGGTTAATTTCGCCGCTCGCTTCGGCGTTGCTGCGGGGGCTTGTGTTCACCCCCCGGTTGCAGGCTTGCGTTTTCCGCGCCTGTTTGTCCTCTTGTGGAGTGGGAGACGGGGCTGGGAGACGCGCGTCTTTCATTTTCGACCGGCACGCTTGTCGCGCATGCACGGTGTCATCTGTCATTCTGCCCTAGCGGTTGACGGTGATAGCGCGCGCCGAGTGTTTCTCTCAGGAGCATTCTTTTTTTTTTTTTTTTTTTTTTTTTTTAAATCGCGTTTATTGAATTAAGCGCCACTACAAATGAAATGCGGTGCTTTAAAGCAAGGTCAACGTGCGATAAGAAAGTAAATACAACGAAACTGGAATTTAAAAAATATTATATTAAACTTAAGCTGAAAATTGTTTTTATACCAAAGTCCCTTGAAAACCACTAATTGATATTGTGTTTATTTTATATTTACAGTCGTCACATCGCGAGAGACATAACCTCGATGACCGCCTTGTGGTTCACGCATCGAGAAGCGAGCCAAAACAAAAAAAAGAAGAACCAATTGTTAAAACAAATAACAGAGGGCGATAATTACAACATTTAAGTTGATTATTATCTTTCAAAATTGAACACGTTACTCCTGTAAAACGACACATTAAAAATATATGAAATATTAAAATGGTTGTGATGTGTGAACACTTGATGAAAAGATCAAACATGTCAAGTAACCTAGAGATGTACACCGGGGCCCACCTTCCCTTCCTTGCCAGCTTTTTTTTTTTTTTTTTTTTTTTTAAAAACCTTTATTGCACAATGTCAGAAACAAATACGGGCCTACAACCATCCGGCCGGCCTCAACAACGTTTTGGAGCACATCAGCACACAATATGGCATCGCAGCAGTATTCCAAACAAATTACAGTCGATTCGAATCACACCGGAAGACATGTACTACCGGGAAGCAGGAGAAGGGGAAGGTTCATTGTTAAAGGTTTTCCTTTTTTTGCTTGTAAATAAAGAATAGTAAGCTGGAAAGACTAGAAAGGATCAAGGACCAGACAGATCAGCAAAATTGAAGCGGGCAACTCACAGCAAGAATCCAGCGAGCATGAAGACATCGTCAAAATGGCGGCACCAAAACAGTACATAAGGATTAACAATCGCAGAACGCATCGTGCGCCAGTTGCTACCCACCCCCTTACAACTAACACCAGTGACCCAAAGAAAAAGGGGAAAGACAAAGGGTTATAAAAAAAAAAAAGAAATAAAGGCCCATAGAAACCAAAAAGAACGAAATAAGATCCCCCCACCCTACATGCATGCAAAGGCTACGGCCTACCCCCCCCCTTGCAATGTGTCTGTCGCCCCAAAAAGAGTACCCGAAATGAAGAAGAAAGAAAAGAACAGAAAGAAAAAGGAGGCATATATTACCGGAGGAGGGCCATCCATAAGTACCCAAAACAGCCAGCAAGAATAGTATCGGCCACCCCACCCCCGACCCCTAATGAAACATAACCAACGTCCAGCTCCCCCGTCCATCCATCATCGATAAGTAAGAAGGGGAAAAACAGAGTCAACCTTGTCCCTTGCGATCCAGTGTGCCAATGAAGTACTGTAGCGAAGTAGCCCCACGGAGCAGTGGAGGCAGCCAGAAGGACCACAGCAAAACACGGCACCATCCACCTACGGCCATCCGATTCAGGGCAATGTGATCCAGAAAGGCACAGCACAGGCAAGTCCACAGCAGCAGTCCACCAAAGTGAGTCAATCCAAACGCAGGCAACATACCCAGGATAAGAGTGTCAGTCTCGCAAACAGACCCCAACAGAGGTATCAAAGATGGCTTCCAAAGGCGATCTCCCAGCATCTGTACAAGCGCAGGGCGCAGAACAACCACCATTGCCGTGACCGGCAGAGTCGCGATGTTGTATGGTTCCCTCACCCTCAGCACCTCCTCGCATCTCTGAAGCGGCGGCCTGTAGCAGTCGGGCCCAGGGTGTGGCAGAACGGTCCGCTCGCGAGCGCCAGCTCGGCAAGGCGAGGAGAGTGGGGGCAAAATGACATCCAATCGGCCCTCCAGATCACGGGCGTTGTAACACAGAGCATCGTGCAAGTCGGCCAGAGCACACAAAACGTCGCCGATATTCAAGGGCGCCTCGTAAAAGGATGATACTGCCGTCCCCTGCACATGGGGCTCGCAGACGTGAGGCAACCCCCGGCCCCGATCGCCGGAGTCACTTCCAGGCAGTCGGTCGTCAAGTCGGCTCCCCGACAAGCACAGCCAGGGCGTGGGGACCATGGCAGCACCCTCTATTCCAGCGCGCGTATGATGGCAACACAATGCTAGCCAGAACAGATGCTCACGGCAAAGAGCAGCTCTCCAATGCAGGCGCGATTCACTTCGCCCAAAATGGCCCCCACCACTCCGCTCGACAATAAGAAGACTCACGGAATCATCAGGGGAGAGGGATACAATTGTTGCAGCGCCAGCGATGGAACCTTGAAAGCGTGGAGATTAAATGGGATATTGTAGCGCCGCAGCAGAAGACCCAGAACCGCCGCCGCGTCTCGCCAGCCGATGCCGCCCTGCCGTCAATGGCCGATGTTGTTGTCGTCCGGCCGGGCGCAGCCGAGAACAAAGGACCGGTCCCCTTCCTCGAGCACCAACAGGATAACAGGGCGTCCCGTCACTTTCATCGCAGGAAAACCGACGGGGAGCACATCGCTGGAAACAGCGTCGCTTCCCGAACCCAATACCGCAGCATAGTTACAGATTAGCAAGCAGGAGAAGAAGCGGTACGGGAGGGAAGCGGAAGGGTCGGCGGAGCCGAGGGCTCAGGCGGCCATCGCGGTTGCTGGCTAGGCTCCTCCCCCTCAGGAGCATTCTTGACGGTTTTTGTCAGCGCTTTACAAGCTTCTCCTAAGGAGTTAATTGAATTGGCTTATTCCGCCTATGCCCACTGCCAGGTCGCCAGGCCCCTCACGCCCCTGTTCCCTGATAGGACGGGGGTTGTAACATTTTTGAATAGGCTTTGCCTAGAGTGTTAAAGCAAGCCCTCCCTCCACACTTAACTTTGACAGGTTTTCATGGTTTGCTTGGCTTGCTTTGGGGTGTACACTACCCCTGCATTGCCCTTTGGGTTACAATTATATTTCCTTCATCCCTGTGGGCATATTACCTTTATTTAAAAGCACAATGGGAGATTATTATGAGGATGAAGAGTATTACAATGATGGGGAAGCGCCCATAGGCTCCGTGGATGTCGAATATATGGGACAGGCTTTATTTCATGCTGTTGCCCCTTTCCAACGGCACTTGTCTGAGTATGCCACTCAGCAAGGTTGGTTGCCACATTCTGGACGTTCCAAAAGGTCTCCCAAGAATCCACACATGGCGGATTTTGCAAAATTGGCAAAAAAATGTAACCACTTCCCGTCCTTCTAAAAAGTAAAAAAGACCTATGATGATGCCACAGGATTCCCCTTCGACTAATGATTCATCTACTGATTCTTCCTCTTGGGATCCTGTGGTTCCTCCACCCAAGAAGAAGGCTCGTAAGGAGCACTTTGTGGATGCCCCAACTAAACCCTAACTGCTTACCTTTGACCCTACAGATATTGTACACCCCAATTCTTCCGCCTGGCTTCCCTCCCCTGAGGTGGCTGAATATGTGCAGTCGCATATTCGGCGCCCTTTTGATAAGGATGTACGCGCTCGCTTAGGGTCGGAGTGCCCCCATCCGGATCTTTCAGATAAGCTGGCGGATACGCCTGATGTAGATCCCACTATGGTGACCTATTTGAGAAAGTACTCTAAAGATCCGAAAAAGGGTCTGGACAGGTCATGGAGGCCCTGTCAGGACAAAATGTTAGACCTTCTTGGCCCCCTCACGAAGATTTTAGATCTTGCTTACCGCGCCAAGGATACTGACGCTCTCATCGACCCGGAGGAGCTGGTGGGATGGTCTCAGAGGGCCATCTGCATGCTAGGCAATGCCAATTGCGCTCTGTCATGTGAGCGCCGTCGCTCAATTCTCATGAAATTAGACCCCAAATTGACTGATCTGGCCCCTTCAGAATCTGGCCCCCTGGCTCAGGGCTTGCTTTTTGGCCATCCTTTTCTCAAGGAACTCACTAACTTTGTAGCAACGTTCAGTGGCCTTGACAAGGCTCAGGCCAATCTTCGTCGGGCCTTCCGCCTGGTTTTCGGATGGGCTGGACGTAGGGGACGTTCGTCCGGCCGGGGTTCCACTCAACCAAACCAACGTGATGGTCAGTCCCAAAGAGGCGGCGGCTAGGACACCTACAATTCTGGGAAATCCAAGTTTTACCCTTCCCGTAAAGGCAGAGGCCAGTATTCCAAAGGAGGCTACGAGGGAAACCAAGGTGGACGTGCTGATTCCTCGAACTCAGGTGAGCTTGATTCTGGCTTCCGAGGTTGTTTTGGGGGGCAGATTAAAGTATTTTCTCCACAATTGGCAGCAGCTCTCCAGCGATGTATGGGTGTTGGAGACGGTACAAGGCTACAAACTCGAGTTTTACGAAGTCTCCAACACCGACTTCCACTACCCCATGTTTTTTCCCAACAAGATCAGACATTCATCTCCGAGGAAATCGAATCTCTGCTGGCGAAAGGGGCCATCATTCCTTCTTCCTGTCATCCCGACGGCTTCGTCAGCAACATTTTTCTTGTGGAGAAAAAGGGAGGAGGTTCCCGTCTGGTCCTCATTTTAAAGGACTTCAAAGGCGGAGTGGTGTACCGTCATTTCAAGATGGAGGGAATCCATCTTCTTCGGGATCTTCTTCAAGAGGGGGACTGGATGGTCCGTCTAAACCTGAAGGACGCTTACCTGTGTGTTCCGATCTATGCT
This sequence comes from Lissotriton helveticus, assembly GCF_964261635.1. NCBI lineage: Eukaryota > Metazoa > Chordata > Amphibia > Caudata > Salamandridae > Lissotriton > Lissotriton helveticus. Next base: position 28,443,044 of record NC_136072.1, read on the forward strand.
CCTCATCATCGCTTCCTCCAGTTTCAATGGCTGGGGAAGTGGTTCGAGTACACTGTCCTCCCTTTCGGTCTCTCCTCCGCTCCGTGGTGCTTCACAAAGCTGCTGCGTCCGGTGGTGGAATATTTGCGAGCCCGTGGGGTCCGCTTGATTGTCTACCTCGACGACATTCCTTTGATGGCTCAATGCCCTCTCCTTTTGCAACTTCATTTACAGTGGTCCGTAGAACTCTTACAGTCTCTGGGATTTCTTGTGCATCCTCTGAAGTCAGACTTTCAGCCCTCTCAGTCGATAGATTTTCTCAGGTTACGCATCGATTCGGTGGCCTGCCAGCTCCTTCTTCCCGGTCAGAAGATCAGAGCGATCAAACGGGAGTTGCGCTTGGTGTTGTCCAAACAAATGGTATTGTTGCAGTCGGTGGCTCGGATTGTAGGTCTGTTGTCCTCTTCAATCCAAGCCATCTTCCCGGGCCCCTTACACTATCGCGCTCTTTAGCGCCTCAAGATCAGGCATCTTCAGAAGGGCCTTCGTTACCCCGATCTCATTCCTCTATCGGAGGATGCTCGCTGGGAGATGTTGTGGTGGCTGGACCACATGGAGTCTTGGAATGGTCGAGCGCTGTTCGGGAAGACTCCGGATGTGGTAATCGAATCGGATGCGAGTATTTGGGGTTGGGGAACCCGGTGCGGTTCCCTGACATCGGGAGGCCGTTGGTCCCAGGAGGAGTTATCCCTTCACATCAATTGCTTGGAGCTCCTTGCGGGCTCTTTCGCAATCCATTGTCTTTCACCTCAGGCGTCGAACTGTTGCATTCTCCTCCGCATGGACAATATCTCAGCAGTGAGATATGTCAACAAGCTCGGGGGCACCAAATCCAAACTCCTGGCGGAGATTGCGAAGGACTTTTGGCATCTTTGTCTGCAACGTCAGATCACGATTATTGCCGAATACCTTCCTGGTCGCGACAATCGTATAGCGGATTGGAACTCTCGCCATCTGCGGGATTACAGCGATTGGCGGCTTCACCCTCGTGTGTTTCGGACTTTGTCCCGGACTTGGGGACAATGTCACATTGACCTCTTTGCCTCTCGCCTGAACAAACAGCTTCCCCTGTTTTACAGTTGGCGTTCGGATCCGGAGGCTCTGGCCACGGATGCGTTTCTCCAGTCTTGGCCTCCTCTCCTGTGCTATGTGTTTCCTCCCTTCATGATGATTCCCAGGGTTCTGGCCCGCACGAGGCACTTTCTTTCGGTGCTCATTCTCACGACTCGTCTTTGGAGAGCTCAGGCGTGGTTTCCAGTTCTTCTGGAGATGAGTTGCTCCCCGCCGCTCCTTCTCCCCAGCAAGTGGAACCTGTTGCTGGACCCTCTGCTGGAGCCTCACCCCCTCATTCTTTCGGGGCATCTCCGTCTTGTGGCGTGGCGGATTTCGGGGGACACTGGCAAATCTCAGGCCTTTCTTCAGACGCTGCCCGATTTATCGGTGAAGCTTGGGCCCCCAACACACACAAACGTTATGCGTCAGCTTGGAAACAATGGAGTGATTGGTGTACACAACTGTCAGTGGATCCCCCTTCTGCAGATGTCCCTTCAGTTCTGAATTTTCTCGCATCTCTTGCTTCTTCTGGTTTGGCATACAGGACTGTAAATAACTTTCGTTCTGCAATTTCTGCTGGCCATGTTCCTGTAGATAATAAACCTATTGGGGAACATCCTTTGGTTTCCAAATTACTCAGAGGCATTCGGATGGTAAAACCTCCTTGTCCTAAGTATGTCGCCTTATGGGATGTCTCAGTGGTCTTGAATTCATGGCCTTCTAATACTTTGCTCTCTCGCAAGCAATTGTCTGCCAAGTTGACTATGTTGCTATGCCTGTTGTCCTGCAAGTGCATGTCGGATGTTCGTGCTTTGGATCTTGCAGGGCGCACGTTCTCTCCGGAGGGTGTTTCGTTTGCCATATCTCGCCGTACTAAGTGTAACAGGTCTTCTGTGTCTTATCCTTCTTTTCCACACAATCCGAAGCTTTGTGTGGTTCAATGCATCAAGGATTACGAGGTGAGTACTGCACCTTTTCTGCATGATTTGCAGGGTCAACTGCTTATAGCTTTACAGAAGCCTTTTAAGCCTGTCACTCCCACTACCTTGGCACGTTGGGTAAACTGGCTCATGTTGGAGGCGGGCATTGACGTTTCTGTCTTTGGGGCTCACTCTGCTCGGGGAGCCATGGCTTCTAAGGCATTTTCCTTGGGGGTCGGCCTCCAGGATATCATGAAGGCCGCTGATTGGTCTTCGGAATCTGTATTTAAAACGTTTTATTTCAAGCCTATTGTTGATGTTGCTTCTGTTGTGGTGGCTAAGCTTTGAACAAGCATAATCGTCCGTCCTGCCATAGAATTTAACATTTGCTAACATTCATGCCAAGAATTTTCAATTCTATTAAGGACAGGAGGCGAGGATTATCCCACTCTTGTTTATATCTGCATTATAGTGTTGTTCTCACTGACTGACTGTAATTGTAATTTTCTAAGAATAATGCTGTTCTATGCCTTGTTTTTTCCCTCCCTTTTGTCTAGTTCTGCTTCCTTGGACTAGTGGGTTTTGGTTGTTACGGCTCTGTTTTGCCTTTCAGGTTCAGATCCTAAGTGAGCTGCTGACCTCGTGTTCCATGTGGCAGGATTCGATGCTTTGCAGATGATCTTCTACTTCTGTTTCTTCGTCCTGCTTCCCGATGGCCTGTGCTTCGTGTTTTTCTTTATCTCGTTTGGATTCTTGGAACTTTATTGTTGAACTGTTCTGCACAAAGAAAGAGGAAGTGTTGTCCTCTATGGTTCCTTTTATAATACCTACTCTCTATGGTCACTAAGTACTCATGGGAAATGTAGTGTGTTATTTCTTTACTGTATTCCTATTGGCTGCTGTATTTGTCAGTAAAGAAATGAGATAGAATAATCCTCGCCTCCTGTCCTTAATAGAATTGAAAATTCTTGGCACGAATGTTAGCAAATTTTAAATTGTAACTGTATTTATGTTTCTATAGCACGTACTACCCCTGACAAGGCATTGAAACCTGCAGCACTTCTTCTATTTCCACCACCCATAATGGAAATAAAAGAAGGACAGCCGTTTCCCCTCCTAGACGGTGTGCATACAACAGTGTGTAGAGACAGGACATCTATGAGAGGGTTCAGCTGGGGGCGTGCCTGCTGCCAGGATATGACGTGATTAGAACGTGGGGAGGGAAAGGACTTCTGCTTGGCTTTCTTCTGGGTCCTCACTCAGCCTACTAAACACATTGTAACCTTTTTACAAATCAAGCACTGGCGTCTTTCAAACTAAAAGGAAACTCCGATTACTGTTCCTGCAACCACTCCCCCGTCCACTGCACATTCTCACACTCAGCAGCTCTCCCCAACTAAGAAACAAAAAAACACATTCTAAACCTAGCTCCAACTTGATGGAAACTGTATTTTCTTGGGCAAATCAATTTATCTCCAGGTAAGTCACTTATCATATTAGCCGTGGGGTGGTCCTCCTCTAGCTGGTAGTACCTCTTGCCCTGAACGAACAAATGCAGTTGGCCTCAACATTATTTTATTTTCATTTTTTTGTAAATTATTTTGTTTTTCTTTGAAGTTGTCAGGTTCACTAAATTTGGTGCCTTTGGCGACCTCCTCGTTTGTCCATATGGATCATCCAATCCTGCGTAGACGCAAAGAGGACCCAGGCATACAACAGTACGTGAAAACCAGAATTACATCGACATTCTATAATAAATAAGTCAACCCAGACCAATGTAATGTGTTCTTTGGAAGGATGAAGATGTGAATGCCGTTTACTTAGTAGACAAGCATTTGCAATGCAATAGGTCTCGCATTACTAAAAGTTTGAGCTATTGCTGTTGCAAACAATAATGCAACGCCAATAGCTCAAACTTTCAGTAATACAGCCCGGGCGTAATACAGCCTGGGCGGAGAACATGTTAAGTGTGCATGGCTGTTTGGCCAGCCGAGAAGGCCGGCCAAAGTGTCATGCGCACTTACAGAGTGTAACCACTCCTTCCCCTGCTCTTTGAGCAGAGCAGCCCCGCCCCGTAAAGCTGCCTCAGCAGGAAAAATAAAATGATTACAACATCAAGCTATTATCACATTTATTTTTCCTTTTTTTCCACTGCTGATAAGCAATGATGCAACGCTCCTCCATCTTAGCGGAGAAGCCACGTTGGAGCTCCACACTACACCCTTACCACTATCCTGGTGAATATATTTGCTGCACCTGTTATGTGTGTGGTGCTTGGAATTTTCACAATTTCTATGAATTCAGTGATGTCCGCACCCCCAATCTGAAAATTGATCCAGCACCACGTGGGCAAATGAAATGATTTGCACAGACAGACAGGATGTTGAGCCAACGCTGAGACTCAAACCTGGGGGTAGATTCACAAGGGAATGTAGAAGCAACGTTGCTAATGTCACGCTCCGGCAATTCTGAAAAGGAAGGGAGGCACCGTATTCACAAGAATGCAGTGCACTTGTGAGTTTCCACTAGCCCTGGCGCTAAATCTAGCTGCCTAGCACCAACGGAAGGAACCACAGTGCAAGGGTGTCTGCATTAGGGAAATGATTGTTTATGTGCAGGAAGGTGCCCCTTCCTGCACATAAACAAACCAGAATGCTGAATTGTAACTCCTATGTCTGCTGCATTGTGCAGTAGACATAGAAGTTGCAACTCGTCATTTTTTATTAATGATTATGTGCAGGAAGGGACACCTTCCTGCACATTAACAATAATTTGTGGCGATTTGCTGTTTCTATGTGTGCTGACAGCAAAAACGAGGAGAAATTAAGCATTTCTCCTCTTTTCACCATGTTAAGACCGGCTTCTCTCTGGTCTTATTATTATTATTTGTAAATAGGGGGCAGCGTCAACATCAATGGGTGATGAGGTGGAACGCCCACAGGAAGACTCATCACATGCTCCTTTCACGCTAAGTGTAGTGTGAAAGGAAGCCTTATTTAAAAGGCGCCATTAAGTTGCTTAACGCTGCCTTGTAAATAAGGTGAAAGGTTTATTCGTGAAGGAACGTCACAAAAAGCTGACGTTCCTGTGGCGATAGGTGCTTGTAAATATGCGCCCAGGTTCGGTAGTTCCGAAGACGGCTGCTCCAGCCTAGCGCCACATCTGCCCCAACTGATAAAGTAGTATCTTTAGCTATTTCTACAGCCCCAACGTACACAAGTACCCTTTGTCATTGTACGGCTCTTTCCAATGTCCAGTATGTTCTCACGTTCACCACCCCAACTTACACTTAACTTTCATCCCCTTCATGCACTCAAGACAATGTCAAACATGCCCTCTCCCCCCACACACCACATACAACTTACACAGTTTTGGTGCATTCGAGAGTGAAGGCACTGGGAGATGAACTCAAGTTGCAGAGGATCACACACTACGATCAGGAGGAGATCCCTGGCAGAGCGCCAAGGTGGCCAGGATACAACGACTTCAACTCTATACCAACTCACCTTGCAAAAGCAGATGTTTGCTTGTGTGTTTTCCATCCTGCTTCGAATTCTTCTAAGTAGCCCACCACCTCTAGGGTCCAACGCTCCTCTTTCTGCAGCCGGGTGACCTGCTCAGAAAACGCCTCGACCCACTCAGAGCTGCTCGTGCCGCCCCCCTTCATCCTGCTGTGCACGGCCCCCCACTCTGGGCTCCAGGGAGGTGAACTGTGCGGGGTGCGCGCCTGGCTGTGCCCAAATGTGGGCAGCAGACGTGTCTGAGATCAAACTCTAGCACACCACCACACCCACTGCCTGTGGCCCAACCCTGCGGAGACGCGGAAGCACTCAAAGTTCAATTAAAGACTTTGTACTAGCAATAAAGCTCTTTATTGATGTTGCGCAGACGTTAACCCAACTCTGTAAATTTCCTAGTAACATCATGGCAACCGGCCCCCACCCCACAACACATGCATGTAACCCGCAAATAACACACTAGACACCAGTGTTAGGTGGGAAACAATTGCTGCAGGTTTATTACATACAACATATGTAATCATATTGGGTTAGCTTACGGGCGATCCAAGGGCAGGCCGCATTCTCGCCACCTGCCCGCCTGCTGAGCCAAGCAGCACCGTGGCGAACCACCTATGTGCTGCCCATTCTGGTATTACTGATTATACTCACGCCCCTTACGGGGCGGAGCGTAGCTAGGCAAGCCCCCGGTTGCACAGGCCCACAACCACCCGAAGGACAACTGGGGCGCCGACACAAGTGCCAGGAACCTCCCCTGAGGCCCCTGGTGTTAGGCTCTGGCACCCCTATGTGCCCGCAGAGGTACCCTTCTGCACCTTTATGCTTCCAGATCGCCCTGTAACTCCGCCACAGCCAAGTGCGGCGGCAACCGTCGCCGCCCAGTCCCCCCACTACCCTAGCCTCCTATTTTACCTCAACCCTTCAACTGAAATGCCTCCTGTATGTTTAGGAGAAAAGGTCCACCACCCACAGGCGAGAGGTGATCCCCGTCCACCTCAAAGGGGGCCCCTGGTCCTATCCTGTAAGGCCTCCTGTACGTCTAACCAGTCAAGACCCTCCCTGCTGGCGAGGGTGAACCCCAACAGCTTAATAGTAACCTTGGACCCTTTCCTGAAACAATTCCTGCCTACTGGGACCTAGGCCCCATTGCTCTGTGAATTTGCGCTAAGGGGCTGTTGACGCGTCTCCTAGACCGATCTGACGCCTGGCAGGATATGGCGCCATGCCACACCCTACGCGGCACAATCTCTGACCGCCCTACCGCACCTAGCCCCCTGCGCTTGCTGACCTCCCCTAGATCAGATTTCATCCTGTGCAGCAAAAGAGTCCTTCCTGAAGTAGGGAGGTCGTAACCCCCCAGCTGTATCACCGAAAAATTGGGGGGGCTCCCCGAGAAGCTAGCGAGTGCTTGAGTCTGTTCGAGAGGCTGAACCAAAGCAAGCCTGGGAAACCCAACCCCACAAGCACTGTCTGTGAAAGTCCCTGCATCCAGTTCCTGATCGATGCCCAAACGGCCTAACCTGGAGATGGCCGCGTGCCCAAAGACCCACACTCTGGACAGCACTGATCAGCCCCGGGGGTGGAGAATGTCCTGCCCCGCTGAATTAGAGTAACCACACACTAGACGTGCCAAATGCTCCACAAGACTTTTGTGCTTGACACCTTGTTCCCCTACACCCTAGGACGGCAGCACAGGATGACCTCATCGGTCAGCTTGGTGTGCTACCACAGACCGTAGGTCATGAGAACCTTAAGAAGCACACAAAATTGTGTGCATATTTATATAGCGCGAACTCGACCCGAAGTATTGGAGCGCTTTATATGAACACCGTATTTACATTACACATTGAGATTAAGTGATTTGCCCAGAATCACAGGATGTGGACGCAACCCCAAGGCTCGAACCCTGGTTTCCAGCACTAAAGTCGGCCGTCTAGCCCATGGACCACATCCTCTCCCCTAATTGCCTGAAGGGCATCCCCTTGTTGAGGCTAGCCCCACGGCTGCAAGGCCGGAAGACCTATCAACCTATCTACTGGTTTTGCCACTAGCTACCCTGCTGGTTGAACATCTATGTTTTGTGGAGCGCGCGTGCCCACGGGGCATGCTGCTCACCGGTGATGTTACCCATCGCTGGTGTATCGCCAATAGCCCCTATCTGGGTAGAAGAAATACTGAGTGTTCCTGTTGACCGTGGGCTTAATATTCCAACCTATTTAACCGCAAAGTTTGTGACAGGCCAAAAGTAAGCATGCCCTACAAGGTGATCTACCCGAACATTGACTATCCAGTATACTTTCCTACCGTTGGGCTGGTGACTGATAGCAAAGGCAAACAGGAGCTGGGCATAAGATCAGTTTCCTAGGGTAAACTAAATATATCCCGCACCATGATTCCAGGCAGTGGGTGTGCTCCATAAGACACCCCCCAGTTCTGATTGCTACCAACTCTAACGCCACGAGTGTCAGTATGTGCATATCATTCTAGGGTGACTGAGTCCTGCTGAGCCCCCTTCCTGGATGAACCCCAGTGCAGACTGCCAGAGTCAGTGAACCCTGCAGGTTGGCCTGCCAAGCTAAGCCCACCCAGAAATTGCCTGCCAATGAGAGAGGACCAAGCATTCCTTGAAAAATGCTCTCTTGTCGTCTGAGGTGGGGACGCCCCAATACAGGCTTCGCTGCATGGCATATTGAAAATGCTGCCCTTTTGAAAAGGTGGTACTGTCACTGCTGTGTTGGATATTGCATGAAATGTATCCTTAAACGCATAGTGGGCTCAACCGCCAATACCATTGCACTGAGCCACTCCCTCCCTCAACTGAAATCAACCATGCACCCCTGAAAACATGTAAAATGTGTGTAAAATCCACTGAAGCCTAACGAAACCATTAGAGCAGTTTAGCTGGGGCATAGTAGAGACGCAGGAGGTACTAGTTAACCTGTCCCTACAGTATGCCACCCTCTAATCATTAGGAATGTCCAGGGACTTTAAAACAGACATATCGACTGTAACAGATCCCCGCCATACAAAGGCACCTGCCCTACGAGGGACCGCCAGTCAGGTGCTTTCTTTCCTGCCTTTGCCTAATTCTGCCGTCACGTGACCTGGCTTGAAATTATTAACAAAAACGCCAAGGGGCAGATTTATGTTAACTGGCGCATCCCCAGGGATGCGCCAGTTAACATGCGCCACGGTGCGCCACTGCTCCGCCACCCATGGGGCGCCGCATTTATGATGCGGCGCACCATGGTGCAAGGCAGTGAGGATGCGTGACGCATCTCTCGGCGCACGGGCGGCGCATTGCAGGAGTCATGTCGCAAGTGCGACATGGCTCCTGCAATGCACAGGAGCCACCTATTCAATGCATTGTGCGTCACCCTTACGCCTGCTTCAAGCAGGCGTAAGGAAGTGACGTAGAAAGTGACTGAGTGAAATCTCATAGATATCACTCAGCCTCCCCCTGCGCAGGAACGCCTCCTTATGGCGCAGGGCTTTCCAACGTGACGCATCTCTTAGATGCGTCACGTTGTAAATAGGGCGCATTGTTTGCGCCGCCGTTGTGTCACATTTAGTGACGCAATTGGGGCGCAAGGAGGCGCAAGGCCTTCATAAATCTGCCCCCAAGTGTCCTGGAAGGGCGGCATATCAACTGTAACAGCTCAACACGGTGCAAAGACTCCTGCTAAGAGGGAACCTCAAATAAGGTGCTGCCTTTACCTGCCTTCCTATAACCTGCTGACATGCGACCTTGGCTGGCGGTACACATTCCTCATAAAATTGGCGCCCACCAAGTCCGAGTAAATTTTATTCTGCGCAAGCTGTGAGACGAATTAAAACACCAACGGTCGCACTACCGACCCATTACGCCAGCTCCTCTATTACTTATTAGTGAGCTGTTGCTGTGTTACCATATTGACAACACGCTTGGAAATAGCTTGTGGTCGAAAACACGTTTAGAAATAGGAAAAGGGTGGGGGGGTCCGTGCACTGACCATAACTTTCCCTAAGATGGACATGAACGAGCTGGACTGTATCAAGTTCAAAGCTGCTCTAAACAGGGGCTCCCCATGTTCCTACCAAGGGCAGCTGATACTACTACTGCATGTGTTGACACAAGTATGCCCCCTGACCTCGAACCTTAAAATGCTGAGTTTAAAGGGATGTACGACATTACAACGCATGCTTTTACATCGCATGCTTTTACAACGCGAGTTTTACAACGCATACCATTACAACGCATAGTGCTTTGGGGCGCTGGATAGTGAATTATTTAATTTACTATTCCAACTCCAGTCCCCGTGGATAGTAGGGAAGGTGTTGGATAGTAAATTAAATATATTCCCTATCCTAGAGCGCCCCCCAGCGCAATACGTTGTAATGGTTTGCGTTGTAAAAGTTGCGATGTAAAAGCATTGCGTGGTAAAAGTTGCGTTGTAAGTGATGTTTCCCGTTTAAAGCGACAGGGCCCCCGCGCATTCTGGAGAAGGTTGTGCATTATCAACAGAGGGAAGGTGATAATATCAGTGTGCGCCCAGGCAACGTCACCCACGCCTCAGCTTCCCCAGCCTACCATCACTATTTGGTGTGACCCGATAACTAATCATCCAAAGCCCCTCAGTAGCGGGCATCTCTCCTCCGAACTCAGGGTAAGGTATGGCTGAAACTGGCTGATACCCCCAGGCCCCTCCGCCTAAATACGCAAGGCCCTGTTCCCACTGGGCGTCCCACCTGAGAACATGGGCGGGTATTGCGGGAAGTTCCATTACCACACAGTTATGGGGTGCGTGCTGGTCGATGGTGGAGGGGATGAACGTTTATTCCAGAAGTCGGACACAGTAGTAAATGTAAGCTGACTTGCACCGCATTACCACGCAGCCAACCAACGCGAGAACCTTGCCCAGGACTTAATTCCTGTAGGAGAGAAGGCAACAGAGCGCTCCGGGGCGGCCCCAAGAATTTGATTGGTTTTGGACTGGACCCTGGAAATGTAAATGTAAGTCCGTATTTGAAAGCGTGAACTACTCACCCTTACTAGTCTCAAGGCACTGGGGGCCATTGAGGAAATTAAGTGAGCTATTGCCCAGAAACACCTGGTGCTGAGCTGAGCTGCCGCCGGAGATCACACCATGAACCTGTGCTCCGAAGTCATTTGCCCTGGCCGCTGCCCCACACCGCTCCAATTATCTTTAGTACTAGGGAGCCGCTCAGAAAACCTCAATCACCCCCACGGTGTGTGCACTGAAGAATATTCACTTGCCGTCAGGTACGTGTATGTAAGGTATACGCCTAAAAGATGGGGTGTTATACCGATGCAGAGACTCGAACCTGGGATACAAAACCAGGTAATCAGCTCCCCTCTTGCGATTCACGGACTGCAAGGGATAGAACTGAATGGCTTCAACTGCTAGGTGTAGTGACCCAGAGTCACAGTCAGCCGTCTAGTGTTTCTTGTATGCCCTACACTAAACACCCACCCACCACTGATGTCACTGGTCAGGTGACACAGGTCTAATAAAAGGGGCCAAGCCCATGTGCTCTGGGCCAGTTGTACCCAGTAGCTGACTGTGTCTGCGTCAGTCCTTTCCAGCAATGAGGGCCCAGGGCCCCCAACATTACACTAGGGTCAGAGCAAAACTACAATATTAAAAGTATGACCATCCCCCAAACTGGTGCCAGGGGTCCTGGGAGAACACGTTGCGTGGGGGGGGGGGCGGGCTGAAGGCTCTGGTAGCTGCTGGCACCATGACTCATGAGATGGCAGTCCGGAGACTCTGGCACTGAGCACTACCACGGCATACGGAGGAAATTTTGGGAGATTATTGTTGCGTGTGGTGTAGCTCCACAGCTCCGCTAGTATTTGCATGCTAACATGCCATGGTTCGACTCCTATGCCTTGCACCACCAACATGTGTTGCTCCGCCCTGCTCGCCGGGGCAAGGGGGAGAGTCCTGCACAACGCATTGGGTGCACGCCCGGGGACGACATCTGTTGGGTGATGTGATAATTACTATAGGTACGTTATTATGGCACTTTAAGGACTGTTCACATTTGTATGTTCTGGATTCGATACGTTTTTAAGAGAATGTCGTTAGGGTGTGTGATTCAAGGAGTTACACTTCACCTGAGAGTTACTGGTCGTGGGTCCTGTAATGCTAGGTCACGATAGGCAGGAACCGCAACATAACATATTTAAATGCAGGAACTTGCATACTACAGGTGATCAAGCCCCTTAGTTGCGCCACTCGGTTGCCCTCCGGTGATGAAAGGGGAGCCATCACTGCATCTGGCTACTAGGCACCGAGCCAGCTCGACCACCAGGCACTTTGTGCTGTATTGTGCCTCTAATGTTCTATGTACCTTTTGACCCTAGGACACATGTCGTTGTTTTCTCCAGTAATGCACCGTTTGCTACCTCTTGTATTTGGGTTGCTCACGTGTCCCTATTGCCTCCAGCTATGTAGCGTTTCCAACTTGTTCGCTTATAACTCCCTCTTCCTGTATAATTACTGTTCCTATTGTGAAACGCTCTGGCACAACCGGGGCCGGAACCCGGATCTGTAGGGCTGCTGGGCCGAGGAAGCCCCAAAGGGCCACTTTCCTCCCCCCAGCACTGCCTGTCCAGCCGCCACCTCTCCCCCTCGTGCCAACCGGGACAGCACAAGCTGCCTGAGCGCGCACCTCTCAAGGAGGGGGCCCTAGCCCCGGCTCGCCCACACCCGCAACGAGGCAATCTACTTCCACCAAGGTGGGTAGGAGGAGGGGTAGGCCCCCCCGCGGCGGGCAACGAAAAACACCCTGGCCGCCATTTTAGGTTACCCTAGCTGCCATCTCAGGTTTGAAACGGTGGAAGGGGGAGTGTGCCAGAGTAGCCTACCCCTCATGCCACCACCGACCAGAAGTCGCCCCCGCCTGGTTGTGGGCGGGAGATGCAGACGGAAGCCGGGGTACAGGCTGCGAGGGCTGGGCCCGATGGCCGAAGTGTTACGGAGCTCCCCAGGGCCAGTGGGAGCCCCGCAGTGACATTGGTGCTTCAGGAGGGCAGGGAGCCAGAGGTACATTAGCCCGTGTCATGCGGCATGCAAAGAAGCCCCGGCCCCTAATGAAGTGAAGAAAAGGGGGGGAGCAACCGGGCACGCTCCTGTTGCCCGGCGATAGTCAGCACCAAATCCCTGAGCCCCCCCCCAGTTTAATTTGTTAAGTCCATTAAAGTTTCCCTGCTACTAAGCCTACTGCTCGAAACGGATCCCCCGCTCCGCCTGCAGCTCTGGCTGCTGAGCCACGGCCGCTCGCTCATGGGAGACCTGCTGTAATCGATAACACGTAAAAAAACGAGGGGATAAGGATACTGCCCAGAACCACCGAATGTAGATCGCGTCCCAGAGAATCCACCTACCGCTCCCCCAGTGGCTGTTGTGCGGTTCCACTACCAAGGTTACCCGACTTAGCTAAATTTTGTTGCGCTTTACATGAGCACTGTATTTAAATTAAAGCGTTTCGCCCAGAATCGCAGGATGTTGCAACTTTCTGCCAGGCTCGAACCTGGATCCCAAACTCCGGGGCGTACGCCAAAGCCTTAAGCCACACCAACCTTACACATTCCGTTACAGGGAGTATGAGTGATTTGTGGTCGTGAGGCTCGAACCCTGCTGTTCCCCACACCAAAGTCGGCAGACTAGCCGACGGACCGCATCCTCTCTGCCGTTGGACTCTGTCTCTCGGACAAGAGAAATGCGTCGGTGGCGGTTTATGCCCTAACTACTGCCAAATACCAAGGTGGGGCGAGCCAGCCGTGGTCGAGAAGGGGGAGGGAGGGGGGGGGGGGGCAGTACAGGGTCAGCTGACCGAGCGGTGCGGAGGCGGGCCTGTCACGGCCTCACAGCCCCCTACCCCGCGGACTGCATGGGACAGCATTGTTGTAAAGCAGTTAAAGGCTTGAGGCCTAACATTTCTGCTGGGAGATTTTTCGAATCCTGTCATGAGGGGGGGTTGGGGGGGGGCAGCCGACCGCAGGGAGGTCCCCACCCCCGGGCTGATTGGGAGGGGCTAGTGGGGGGGGGTTGCATCAGGGCACCGGCCTTGGGCTGGTTTTGGGCTGGTTTTGGGCTCCCTCGGTTCCTACTGGGGGAGCCCAGCTATATATCCCTCTGGCCCCTCCTCCCGGCCACCATTTTAGGTTGAATGACCTGGTGGCCGGGAGCTCATTAGTTATATTGGAAATTTTATTGTTGTGTGGTGTTAATAATTCGTCATGTCTGGTGAGGATTATCGCGTTTTAGAGGCGATCCGCCTCTTGAGCGAAGCGGGACGCCTGGACCTGGTTATTGGGGACGTGGCTGGGACGTCGCGTCCTCGGCGACAGGCCTCGGCGCGTGTTGCGGCGGTGGTGGCGGCGTGTGCCTCGCCGAAAAAGCCGCGCAGGGAAGCGGTAAGTGAAAGGGGCCGCCCGCGCTCTAGGAGAGCGGCCCCTAGTAGTGTGTCGCTTGCGGAGGGGGAAGCGGTTCTGATGCGCGAGGCGGGGTTGGGGGAAGGTGAGGCGTCGGCTTCCTTGGTGTCCATGGTGCCGCTGCAGCGCTCGCTTTCGGTCCCCGCTGCCAGGGGCAAGCGGGCCGTCAGACGGGGAGGTAGAAAGCGTTCTGCTTCTGTCTCCGCCTGTCAGGCTGAGGAAGCGGCGGCCGCGGCACCGGCGGTTGGCGCGCATGCGCAGGTTGAATCTATTGCGACGCGCATTCAAGTTGGAGGTTGCTTACCGGCGGCAGCGCCGGCCGGCGCCTCTGGTCAACCCTCGGTTTTTGGGACACTTGGTGTGCGTCAGGGGGCGGATTTGTTGGCTGTTCGTAAGGGACCTATAGATACCCGAGTTTCTACGCCAGCTTGCGCTTATGGGCCACAATTGTTTGATGACGTCGAGCTTCAGCCTACTGTGCAGCCTGCACATTCAGGGGCTGGGGAGGTTTTTGTGCCTTTTAGCCCCCTGTTGTTTTCCCCCCCTGTCTCTACTCGGGGAGAGGTGCTGTCAGTTCTTAGTGGTTCTGTGGGGGAGGGGGAGTGGGCGCAGTTGGAGAGAGGGTCAGGGGCAGGTTTGCTGGGTCAGCAGTCTGGTTGTGTTATGTTGGGTGTCCCGCAGGATGTTTCTGGGTCTGGCAAGGGGTTCATTGAGCCTTTTGAGGGTGGTGCTGTTACTTTTCCTCTGCAGGAGAGTGGCGATAGGCAGGTGGGTGTTAGATCTTGGGAGGGCCTAGATGTTTTTCCCTCCTGGGCAGAGGGGGTTCGTGATGCGGGCAGGGCTACACCCATCCAGGGCACTGATATGCTGAGTGGTTTTGGGGGCACTTTGCGTTTTCCAGGTTTGCCTGTTGGGGTCAGATCACTTGGGAGGATGGAGCAGCCCCGCGCTGATATCCAGCAGAAAGGGCAGGGTGGACTGGCATCGGGCCCTGCGTCCAAGATTGTTCAGGGGTTGCTGGACTGGAGTAGTGGAGATGAGGTGGTGGAGCCTTCCCCTCCTCGGAAGGGCTTATCGGTTCAATCTAGGGGGTCTGTTGCTAGGGAGGTTGGTCGGGTGCAGTTTCAGGATTCTGGTTTTTGTATGGCTAGTGGTGTTGATAGCTTTGGCCGTTCTGGTAGTAAGGGTCCCGGCACATCAGTTCAGCCTTTTGCTTTGCAGGTCAGGGAGCGTCGTGGAGAGGCAGACTTGGTAGGGTGGAGTGCGGCCCAGTTGCACCGAGGAGAAGGGAGGGTGGAGCCTGGCGCGGCATACCCCGTACCGGCGAGGGACCCCGGCGCGGTCAACGTAAGCAGGTCAGGCGCGACCTCGTTGGCCCCAACGTCTTCATTACAGGATCTCGGTGCGGTCAGCAGAAGCAGGTCGGGCGCGGCCTCGCTGGCCCCAACTTCTCTTTCTACAGGTATCGGCGGGGTCGGCAGAAGCGGACCCGGCGCGTCCTCGCTGGCCCCATTGTCGGGTTCTCTGGATATCGGCGGGGTTGGCAGAAGCAGGACCGGCGCGTCCTCGCTGGCCCCACATGTTTCTTCTCATCAACAAAGGGATTCATCGTTGGTTAAGTTGTACAAATCTGGTCAACGTTCGGGGGAGTACAGACGGGTCCAGTCGGCTCCCCCGCCTACAATGTCAGTACGGGCTGGTAAGGCCCGGGTTGGTTTCAGAAGTCCGTCAGAGGTGTTGGATCCTCCTAGGTTGGAGGAATCCTTGGTTTTAGATTATGATGAGGAGAGCCCTGAGGAGGGCGAGATACGTGCTGAGGGTACAAGGGGGGGGGCTTTTTCACGCTTCTGATGATGTTTTACAGGCACCGGTGGTGGTGCGTCCGAGACCTACAGTTTCCAGGCCAACTCGGGAGAGCGGCCCCGCGGTGAGGGTTCCTCGTTCAGGCGATGATGTTGAACAGATGGCATGGAGAGAGAGGCCGGCACAACTGCCTTTGTTGAATCCAGGTGAGCTTGATGGGCCGCGGGACAAGCCATTGATGGTTTCTGTTGGAACGGGGGGGGATCCTCCTTCAGAGGGTGTGGATCTTAAGCTCCACAAGGGTCGTTATGTTAAGGATCAAGGAGTGGGTACGAGTGACGGGGGGGTGGGTTCTAAGGTGGATTCTGGGACTGTTACGGAGCCCGTGGAGGTAGGTAAGGACCCCCCACACAGCAAGGAGCTTAAAATAAAGAAATTGCCTTACATGGGCGTCACAAAACCGTTGGGCGCTCATTTAATGCTGTCTACTAAGGAAAGGATTTGGAAAGGGGAGTATGTTGAATTATTGAAGCTCTTACATAGGGAGGTTAGGTCTAAGGAGGGGTCTAAGGAGGAAGAGTATGAGTTGGCCAAGCGCCCGAAGGTTCCTTTGACCATAGAAAACTGGACAGCGGCATTTCTTATATATGCTAGTGTGTATTGTGAGAAATTCCCTGAGCGCTGTGTGGCACTTTTTAAGTATATGGATGTGATCAGAAAAGCGCAGATTACTGGCAGTGGTTATGCCTGGTCACAGTACGATGAGGAATTCCGGGCTCGGATGGCTTGGGATCCTGAAGCGAAATGGGGAGAGTTGGATAATGACTTGTGGCAACACACTATGGGAGCATCGGCAGGTGGTAAGACAATTTTCACAGCTAGTGGGTATCCATTACCTTCACGGCCCTTTCAGGGTAGGCCCACTCGGGGAGGGGTGGGTGCAGCTGCGTCAGTCCAATCTGCCAATGGGACATGTTGGGATTTTAACAGAGGATATTGCTCAAGAGAGTATTGCAAATTTCGACACGAATGCTCCCAATGTGGTAAACCGCACCCACTGTCCAAGTGTTGGGGGCCTCGGGTTACAGGGGGTAGACAGTGGTCACAACAGACAGCCAATGCCCCTGCTCCTGCACAGCAGCCTCAACCTTACAGGGGGGGGAAGAACACTTCTGGAACTGGGCCCAAAGGCTCATACGCCAGTTAATCCTTTTCACTTGGCTGTGGCTCTGAGGGGCTACGGGAATGTCGAGGCTGCTAAGTTATTGTTGGATGGTTTTCAGGAAGGTTTTCGTTTGGGTTACACAGGGCCGCGGTTGCGGCGGTGGTCAAAGAATCTATTGTCGGCCAATGAACATCCAGAGGTGGTGCAAGACAAATTGGATAAGGAAGTGCGGGAGGGAAGGATGGCGGGTCCTTTTGATGATTGGCCCTTGGAAAATCTTATTGTCTCCCCAATTGGTGTGGTGCCTAAGAAAGAGCCTGGGCAATTTCGTTTGATTCAACATTTGTCATGGCCGGAGGGCTCATCAGTTAACGATTTCATTGATGGTGAGGCTGCTTCAGTGTCTTATTCTTCAGTGGATGTGGCCATGGCCCTGGTTGTATCTGCCGGCAGTGGTGCGGCGATGGCAAAATGTGACATCAAATCGGCATTCCGTTTATTGCCTGTACATCCTGGGGATTGGGATCTTTTGGGGATTCAATTTCAGGGGAAGTGGTATGTGGATAAGGCTCTACCAATGGGTTGTTCCATATCCTGTGCGTTATTTGAGACCTTTAGCACATTTCTCCAATGGTTTTTCACCGACACGTCAGGACATCAGCTTGTGACTCACTACCTGGATGATTTCTTTTTTGTAGGTGCTCCCAATTCCTCAGCATGCCAGAATGCTTTGCGAACATTCCAAACTCTGATGGAATTTTTAGGTGTGCCGTTGGCACCGGAAAAGACAATGGGCCCCTGCGCGACCATGTCTTTTTTGGGAATCGAGATTGATTCTACTGTTATGGAGGCACGTTTACCAGTGGATAAAAAAGAAAAAATGTTGGACCTCTTACATGTTATGTTGAACAAGGCAAAGGTGACAGTGAAGGAAGTTCAGGTGCTGCTGGGCCATCTTAACCTTGCTTGTAGGGTGGTCAGGGCAGGTAGAACTTTTTGCAGGCGTTTGGGTAGAGCTCTGTCTGGTCAGTTTTTACCTCACCATCACGTTCGCTTGTCAGCAGGTGTTAAGGAGGATCTGCGGATGTGGGTAGCCTTTCTGCACTCTTTCAATGGCATTCCTCTGTACAGAGAAGAGAATTGGATTTGGGACGTCCAAATTTTTTCAGATGCTGCAGGCAGTGATGGTTTCGGTCTTTACTGGCAGGGCAGATGGTGTGCTGAACAGTGGCCTGCTGCGTGGAAGAACGGAGGCAGGAGTATTGCCTTCCTGGAGCTTTTCCCTGTGGTGGTGGCGTTGACTTTGTGGGGTCAGGAGTTTTCTCACAAAAAAGTGCTGTTTCGAATTGATAATAAGGCTGTAGTGGACATTATCAATCGGCAGTCGGCCAGGGATGCTCACATCTTGAAGCTCTTGCGAGTCTTTGTGTTGGGGTGCTTGACGTATGACATCAGTTTTAAGGCCTTACACATTCCTGGGGTGGACAATGACATTGCGGATGCTTTGTCTCGTTCACAGTGGGAGAGATTCCATGGGCTAGCCTCGGAGGCGGACAGGACGCCGACCCGCATGCCGGAACATCTGTGGACTGTAGGCGAGACAGGGTTTTGCAGCTGGTGGTAGGTTCGCTTGCAGTTTCCACTAGGACAGCGTATGAATTGGCCTGGAAAGAGTTTTTAGAATCTGGGGCCGGCTGGCGCGCTCCGGGCTGGAGACGATCTGAAGATGTGGTACAGTTCATTCTTCACTTGATAGACAGGGGGCTGACACGTGTGACGATTGCTGGAAAATTGGCTGGTATTGCGTTCATGGGCAAATTGCTATGGGGCTATTCTCCTTCGGCAGGGGAGGTGGGTAAGCGCATGCTAGAAGGTTGGTCTAGGGAGAGGGGTAGGGAACATATGGTTCGCCGACCTTTGTCTTGGCAGACGTTAGCCCGAGTTTTGCAGGTTTTGCCCTCGGTTTGTCTGAATGGGTTTGAGGTTTGTCTGTTTTCTACTCTTATGGTTTGGATGTTTTTTGGTGCTTTCAGAGTTTCTGAGTTACTGGGGTCGAAAGTTACTTTTGGGGTGGGGTGGGAGAATGTTCGATTTTTGGAAGCAGGGTTGCACGTTTGGTTGGCTCGGGCAAAAACTGATCAACACAGCAAAGGGAGGGGCATCTGGCTGGAAGCTTCTTCCCCTCCTGAGACGTGTCCTTTGAGGTGGGCCAGGCGTTTGCGGGACTGTTCGGGGGCCGCCTTTGAGGGCCCTGTTTTTCGACATGTGGATGGTTCCAGGGTGACGGAGTACCAACTGCGCATGGTTTTGCGTAAAGCGCTGCGCTTCCTGGGCTTGGATGAGACACAGTATGGTACGCATTCTTTCAGGATTGGGGCAGCTACAGAAGCTCATAACAGGGGTTGGTCGCAGCAAGACATTATGTCTTTAGGGCGTTGGTCCTCCAACTGTTTTAGGCGCTATGTGCGTACTGATCCTGTTATGGCGCCTGCGGATGATAGTTTTTCTTGAGTTTGATGCTGCTTTTCTTTTTCAGGTTCAGTGGCCGGCCCCCGTTCGACTGTTATGACGATCTGGATAGTGGGACATTCCTTCATTAGGCGCGCGGAAGATCAAGCTATAAGAAGCTATTTTGGTTCCACACTTGGTTTTAATTCTCGTCTTTTTAATGTTGTATGGAAGGGGAAGGGAGGTATGATCTGGAGGGAGCTTATCCCGGCCTTGAATTCTTGGTTGGTGGGAGGTATTTGTCCTGACGTGCTGCTCTTACACCTTGGGGAGAATGACCTTTGTGGGGTGAAAGGGGTGGTTTTATTGAGAGCGATGAAGAAGGATCTTTCTCTTATTCGTCAACAATGGGCGGGTTGCCATGTTTTATGGACAGAATTGGTCCCTAGAAGAACCTGGAGGGGTGCGATCAAGCCTAGGGCGGTTGATAAGGCGCGAAGGAAGTTGAATCTGGAGGTTTCCCGTTTTTGTAGAGATCTGGGTTTTGGGCGGGTGTCCCATAAGGACATCCGTTATGACAATGTGGAATTCTTTCGCGGCGATGGTGTTCACTTATCTCGTATAGGGATGGATTTATATCTCTTGGAATTGCGAGAGGTGCTCTCCAGGTGTTTGAAGATTCAACATTTCTTGGGTTGAGGTTCTGGTTCCTTGGTTGGTCGGTTTTGGGGGGCAGAAAGAGAGGAGGGTAATTCCTTCCCCCTCTTTTCTGGGTGGCGGAAATTGGGCGTTCTTGGTCAGCAGGGACATGAAGCTTGTTGGGTTTTTGCTAAAGTTGGGCTATGGCTGGAAAAGTTTAAATAGTTGTTTCGTGGGGTGGTTACAAGGTTTTGGGTAATGTAAGTTGTTGGTGGGTAAGTTTTGCAATGTGATGTTTTGCCGTGGGTTGGGATGATATTTAAATGATTATCAGGTTTTGGTATTGTTTGAATTGTAATTATGTTGTGCTGGGTGGGGGCGGGGTTTGTGACGTGTTAGGGGCGGGCCTGACGTTTGGGGTTGTAAGGTAACATCTTATTTAGTGAGGACTAGTTTTGTGAGGCGGTTGCCAGGTTGGTATTGTTGTAAATATGCACCTGTTTCAATAAAAGCGGCCTTTTGCACACTTTCAATTTGTCTGGTGTCTGCTCACCCCCCCTCACCCCTCCCTCCCAAGGGGGGCTTGGGGGGGGGGGCAGCCGACCGCATGGAGGTCTCCACCCCCGGGCTGATTGGGAGGGGCTAGTGGGGGGGGGTTGCATCAGGGCACCGGCCTTGGGCTGGTTTTGGGCTGGTTTTGGGCTCCCTCGGTTCCTACTGGGGGAGCCCAGCTATATATCCCTCTGGCCCCTCCTCCCGGCCACCATTTTAGGTTGAATGACCTGGTGGCCGGGAGCTCATTAGTTATATTGGACATTTTCCCTCCCTCCCTCCCTATTCTCAGTTAGGTTTTTCTCGTATTTTTCCCGGGTCTTCTATTTATTTATTTATTTATTTATTTTCATTATTTATTTGTTTTATCTTTCATAATTTTAGGGTCTTTTGTCGGAACAGGTGGATATGGGGTAACAAAACATGTTGTTCATTGTCGCTTGGAACAGGTGCCGTGCGGAAATTGGGCGTTCTTGGTCAGCAGGGACATGAAGCTTGTTGGGTTTTTGCTAAAGTTGGGCTATGGCTGGAAAAGTTTAAATAGTTGTTTCGTGGGGTGGTTACAAGGTTTTGGGTAATGTAAGTTGTTGGTGGGTAAGTTTTGCAATGTGATGTTTTGCCGTGGGTTGGGATGATATTTAAATGATTATCAGGTTTTGGTATTGTTTGAATTGTAATTATGTTGTGCTGGGTGGGGGCGGGGTTTGTGACATGTTAGGGGCGGGCCTGACGTTTGGGGTTGTAAGGTAACATCTTATTTAGTGAGGACTAGTTTTGTGAGGCGGTTGCCAGGTTGGTATTGTTGTAAATATGCACCTGTTTCAATAAAAGCGGCCTTTTGCACACTTTCAATTTGTCTGGTGTCTGCTCACCCCCCCTCACCCCTCCCTCCCAATGAGCCGAGCACAGCTAGAAACGTGGAAAGTTTTACCACAAGGACAAAAGCTATTCATTTGAAAGACATTATTAAAAGCGGAAATTTCGCAGGATGTGCTCTGCTGGGCCCAAAGTGTTACTCAATCACCATCGAAGCTCGGGGCAGCATGCCAAGGCTCCTCATGCCTTCTTAATCACATCCAGGCACTCCTCGCCCCTTTACCTCACTCTTACAGGTTTTTTCCTCTCACCTTTCTTCTTCTTTCACTATTCTTTCTTCTCTCTCCGTCTCCCTCTTCCCTATTTTGTGTTTTTCTGTCTCTTGCTTTGGAGCAAAATCTGCATGTTGAGGAAAAATAGGTCCCTGTCTCCACAAATGAGTGCCAGTGAAGCCCACCTGCAACCACCGTCTCAAATTAAGCCCTGAGTATAGCACAGCTGTATTTATCTATATAGACTTACCATGTCGAGATCTGATCAATATTTTTGCTACAATACTGTTGCAGCACAGTAAGGAGAGCCTTAGACATTGGAGGGAAGGCCACACTGATTTCGTTTGATCTATCGGCTGCCTTCGATACTTTCCACCACACCATTCTGGTGGACAGATTAGCAGAAATGGGGGTGCAGGGAGCGCCTCTCCACCTGCTAAAATCTTTCCTGGATCGGATCGGATCCTTGTCGGCTCCCTTGTGGAGTGCCACAGTGCTCCTCAATTAGCCCAACTCTTTTTAATATCTATATTGCGGCTCTGGCCCCAGTTATAAAAGCTTTAGCTTTGAATGCTGATGATACACAGATAGTTGTACCAGTTAGGAACCAGCCACATTCCGTTACCAAGCAGTTTCATGACTGCATGCTTTCTGCAAGCTCATGGATGAGCGCTAAAAGTCTGAAGCTTAATTCTAGCAAAACGGAGGTGGTTCTCTTTGGAAACGATCCCTTTTTCTGGTCCCCAGATTGGTGGACAACGAATCTTGGTGAGCTACCAGTACCGGTAGGAAAGGGCAAAAATCTTGGGGTAATAATAGATAATAAACTCACTTTTGTGGGGCAGGTTAACGCCCTTACAGGCACATGCATCAGTGTTGAATTTTGCGATTCCTTAATTGCGATTTTTAAGGAATCGCAGTTAAGGAATCGCAAAAGCCTATGCATATAGAAATCGCTTAAAAAAATAGCGATTTCTAAAAATTCCTTAATTGCGACTCTCAAATTGCGAATCGTAATTAAGGAATACCTCCCCTTTAATGCCTATGGGCCTAGAGGCCCATAGGAATTAATTGGAAGGCGTTTTCAATTTGCCATTCTCAATTAGAGAATCGCAAATTGAGAATGCAATTTCAAGGGTGCCAGGTTGTGAAAAGGACACCCTGTTGCACCCCTGAAATTGATCTGTGCACATATGTTGCACACACACATGCCCTAAGGGCATGTGTGTGCGCAACATGAAACTTTGAAAAATGCACAAAAGTGCATTTTTCAAAGTTTTTATTTGCTACTCCTATTAGCGAAATCGCTAATTTTTTTTACTTTGATGCATTGCATTTAAGGAATCTCAATTTGGGATTTCTTAAATGCAATCTCAATTTAAGGAATCTCAATCTAGAGATTCCTTAAATTGCGATTTTTGCATTTGGGATGATGCATCCCAAATGCAAAAATACCGGTCGCAAAGGGGCAGATTCTGAGAATCGGCCCGTTTG
This sequence comes from Lissotriton helveticus, assembly GCF_964261635.1. Lineage (NCBI taxonomy): Eukaryota > Metazoa > Chordata > Amphibia > Caudata > Salamandridae > Lissotriton > Lissotriton helveticus. Next base: position 28,466,206 of record NC_136072.1, read on the forward strand.
CGACCGGTTTTTAGCTTGATGCATGTGGCTGTTAAATCTTCTACTTTTCTCATTCTGTGGAAAATTTGAAATTTCCTGCTGTTTATCCCAGTAAGATTTCAACAACTGGTCATGTCAGCTTTGATATTGGGCCGATTAAATTACTGTAATTGCCTCTATCTTAATCTATGGGCTAAGCATTTTAGGAAACTCCGGGTGCTGCAAAATGCGGCCGCAAGAGTGCTCTCCCGTACACCAATGTACGTATCTGTTACGAAAACCATCAAGCAATTACAGCGTTGCCAGTGAAGGAGAGGGTTCATTTTAAAGCACTGTGCATTGCGTATAAAACACTATACAAACAAGGACCAGGAGAACTAAGCCAGAAATTCAGCAGAGCACTTAAATCATCTAATTCCAGCACTTTGGTGGTACCTTCATCCCTACCGCGCTACCGCGTTTTCCCGCTGTGCACTGGAATTTGAAAAATGGCTTGTTTATGACAAAGCTAGCTCGTCATCCGCGTAGTGCAGGTAACGCCCATGACGAGCTGGCTTTGTCATTAGCGCTGAAGGGGTTAAAAGAACGAACTTGGGTGGTAGAAGTTTCCATCTGGGTACCATAAAAATAAGGAATAAACTCCCGACCTCCATCCGATCAGCTTCTTCCTTACTTAACTTCAGGCAGGAGCTGAAAACTTGGCTTTTTATTACTTCAGATTTCTAGTAAGATACCAGCCCTTCCTTGGTTTGATCAGTAGGTCAGCACCAGGACACCATTTGGTAACAGAGGGGCATATGTATCAAGCCCTTTTCCTGTTCGCAAAAGGGCCGATTCTCAGAATTGGCCCGTTTGCGAGCGGGAAAAAGCCTTTTGGGATATATCATCCCAATAGGCCATCGCAAAATAGGGAATGACAAAATTTGCGTTTCCCTATTTTGCGAATGCAATTCTGGAAGCACCCAAGTTGTGCAAATTTTCCATAAGAAATCGCAAATTACCACCACATTCAAGTTGGTGGTAATTTGCGATTTTCTAGAGAAATTCACTTTTAAGCATTTTTCAAAGTGTCATGTAGCACACATGTTATGTTATGTTATGTTAGTAGTTTGTGTAAGCGCGACAGCTTCCCCAGCAAACAGGCGTCCCGGCGCTGGTAGATCAAAAAATGTAGTACCGATAGAGGCAGGCCAAGCTGGAACAAGCAACCCTAAGGAGGAGGAAACAGAAAGGTTTTGACAACCTTCCGGAAGGCAGACAGGTTCTCCATACCACGGATGCCCACCGGCAAGGAGTTCCAGAGCTTGGCTCCCAGCACCCGGAAGGAACGACCACCAATGCGGCATAGTTTGGTACGAGGTACGATCACTTGATGTTGTCCCAGTGAGCGCAAACTACGCTGGGGCACATATGGAGTCCGAAGCGGACACAGGAGATCTGGGCACCTGGATTTAAGAATCTTGAACGCCAGACAGAGAGCTTTGAACTGGATTTGGGAATCAATTGGAAGCCAGTGCAGCTTTCTGTTCGTGGCTCTGGCAGAGCATCTACGGGGAAGACCTACCAAGGTCCTTGCTGCAGAGTTCTGAACTCTCTGCAGACGTGCTATCTCGGCTTTGTTTACGCCCAAAAACAGCACACTGGCGTAGTCCAGGCGTGAAAGAATGATAGCTTGAAGAATAAGCTGCCGTACTTTAGAATCAAAGAACTTCAGTATCGGATTAAGGCCCCTTAACAGACCCACACAGGTAGCTGCCACTCTCTTGGTGTGGGTCTGGAAGCTGAGCGAGGAGTCCATCCAGACTCCCAAGTTTTTAACTAATGATTTGGGTGCTGGGATGGTGCCCAACGAGGATGGCCACCAGTGCTCATTCCAGTGGGTGGTGTTCTTCCCTACAAGCAGCACCTCCGTTTTGCCTGCAGTAAGCTGCAGGCAGGTGTCAGTCATCCATTGGGCTACTGCAGCCATCCCGTCCCTAAATCTCGTGGCCGATGTAGATGGCCCTTCAGTAAGAGTGATGACCAGCTGAGTATCATCTGCATATGATACCAGCGTAAGGTCCCACTCTTTAGCTACTGCCGCAAGCGGATGCACATAGAGATTAAAAAGGGACGGGCTGAGTGAAGAGCCCTGAGAGACTCCCTGACCGATGTGATGGGACTGAGAAAGATGCGGAGGTGCCGACACCCGGAAGGATTTATCCTTTAAAAATGAACGAAACCATTCCAGGGCGAGACCAGTGATCCCAGCTGTCTCCAGACGATATAACAGGATGTTATGCAAAACCGTGTCAAAGGCCGCGCTGAGATCTAAAAAAATCAGCGCTGCACTCTGACCGGCGTCGAGAATCGTCCGGAGATGTTCGGTCGTGGCCAGTAGGGCAGACTCGGTACTGTGACCCGGCCTGAACCCATTTTGAGATGGGTCCAGAATGCCGTTATGGTGCATGAATTGAGACAGCACATTGTTAACGTGGGCCTCAGCGAGCTTAGCCACCCATGGGAGAAGGGAAATCGGTCTAAAGTTTTCTGGTTTAGAAGGATCCAGGGTGGGCTTCTTAATGATAGGGGAGACCCAGGTCTGTTTCCAGGCAGTGGGAACACTGGCCATAGAAAAGGACAGGTTAAGTATAAAACTCAAAGGCTGCTGGAAAAGCATCAGAGACTCAATAAATTGTGCCGGCCTCATAGGATCTGCCGGAGAACCAAATTTAACTTTCCTACAGAGTTTGTTCAGCTCATCATTAGGGCATGTATGTGCTCCACATGTGCACACATGCATATTTCAGGGGTGCAACAGGGTGTCTTTTTGACGCCCTTGCACCCTTGAAATTGCATTTGTGTTAGACCTGTCAGCCCTAGGGTGGTCTTTCCCTGTGTTTTTTTGCCCTTGCCTCATTTTTCCCACCTTCTTTTTGTTGGCCCATAGGTCTCCGGGCACCTTTTCATGGCTAATCTGTGTTAGGGTGCAGATGCTCTCTACTTCAAACATGGCTGCCACTGGCCCCTGCTACTGCAGCGTGGTCTTTTTAGTGTAGCACCCTAGTTGCCAGGAGAAGGCTGGATCCCCTATACAATGTTGCAATGCCAGCCACCCATCCCCTGTCCATAGGTAGAGTGGGGAAGCTCCTGGAACCTTCCAGAAGAAAGGCAGAGCTGATTTTTGCCACCTTAGAGAGTGGTCACCTGGCCTGGGCATACTTAAGCAAGGGAGGGAACGTTTTCTAGTCAGTTGGGGCATCACTGACCTGGGGAACCCACTCAGGAGTTTTAGACGGGAGGGCCTAGTTAGGAACCTATGCTACTGGGAGTGACAGGATTTAGGTGCTGCCTCTTAAGCTGGGTGAGGTGTCCTAGACTAGCCCCCTGATCTGGCCCAGCGGTAGGGAACCCCAGGGTCCATCTGCAGTGACTGAGGAAAAGTCATCCAGCCTCCAACTCACCCCCCCCCCTTTTCACCATCAAGAAACCAACCTCTAAGGGCGCAGAACCATCCAAGCGCCAATAAGTCTACTTTTCTTTGACCAGAGACTGCTGGGGGATCGACCAGGTACTGGACTGTGCTGCTCTGCGCACCCCCTGCCTGCTGTGGGCCTTTCAGCCCCACCTGTCTCCCCCCCCTGACTGACTCTCTCTTCCTTACATTCTGCCTGCCTGCTTGCTGCATGATTGGGAAACGCTGTCCCTTGTCCCCAACCAGCGCTGTGTCAGAGACTGCCTGGACTGAATAACGCTAGTGCCCTGAGCCCTGCCTTGCCATGGGGAGCGCCCCCTCATCGAGTGCCTCAAGCGCTTCTCGGCGCTGTTCTGACCCCCGTAGTGATCTGAGAATTAGGCGCACTGCGCAGGTTGACTCACCGCCACGGCCCGGAGCCGTCTGCGCTCTCCTCAGGGGACACGTGCAACCCCCCCATCGGCGGCCCCCGTATGCCAGGAGAGGGCCGCCGAAATCCTCCATAGGCCACGCTGGGCGGAGTGCCGCCTCATCCGGTCACCCTCGGCGGCCCCCGTACGCCTGAAGCATCTGTGGGCCTGCATCACATGACGGGGAGCGCCGCCGCGTCACCGGCCGCGCCCCCGCCACAGCCACGCAGTCATTGGCTGCCTGCCCCGGGTCTTCTGTGTTGAGCCCCGGCGCCCGGGGAAGCCCCATCTCATCGCGGAGGGGGCCATGGAGCCAGGAAGCCCCCTCCGATCTGCCCCGCATGCTGACCTCGCCTCGTCCCCGGCGCCGGTACCCTGAAGCTGTGCCTGCACAGCGCCGGGTCGAGTGAGGCCTCGGGAGGGTCAGAATCCCTCTCCTGCCACAGAACCATCGCAAGGGCTCCCGAAGGAGCCGAAGATAACAGGTAATCCCGGGGAGGAGGGCGGAAGGCCGGTTTTGGCCCCGAGTTCGCCCCTCCCCCGGCAAAAATGGTGACTGGGCCCGCATGAGCTTGTGAGACTGGGAGGCCTGAATTGAGTATCTAGGTGACTCGGGCCCATTGACTGTGGGGGCCTGAAGAGCAGGCTATACTACATTAACTGTGTCCGGCCCATTTGGTGATAAGAACATTCACTTCATTGACTGTTGGTGCATGGTGGCAGTCTTAAGCTGCCTTTCCTGTTCATACTGGCTTATATGTTTTCATGCCTGCTTACGAGAGGATCTTTTTCCCTGTACTGAATTTCTTGCAGGGGCGGGCTTCTACAGTTCCTGATGGGGTTAAGTTCTGGACCCTAGTGATTTATGCCAGTACTGTCTCAATGATCTGATCTTGGTTGCAAGACTGTTGATATTTACAAGAGGAAATGCATATGATTGCTTTCTACAGGTTAACCCATGGCTTATGAAACTACCTTTCAGCCTGCTGAATAGTATAACGCGACAGGCTGTGTTCTTGGGAGTTTTCTGCTGTACTGAGAGTACTTAATGAACTGTTTTACCATTTTACAGGAAATGTATTTTGAAAGGTGTTCCTGCAATGTCCTAATGAGATCCTTTCAGGAAATGCTAATGCTGTGCTGATGCATTATTTGCTTGATCTAAAACCTATATAAAAGAACTTGATTTACAATCACAACTATCGATGTGGTCTCCTTTATTGCGCCCACTTCTTGTCTCAGTGGATGCGTGTGTTGAGTAGCTGCTTTACACATGAGCCCCTGGCGGCCTTCCTGCTCGAGCCAAGCTACCCCCCGGAGAACTGGTGGTCCCAGTTCTTACAATTTGCAATTTGGGAGTACCTTATGAGTACTCGCAAATTGTGAATGTCTTCCCGTTCATTCCTATGGACCTCTAGGACCATTGGAATGAATGGGAAGGTATTCTTTAATTTCGAATCACAATTTGTGATTCACAATTAAGGAGCATGTAGGAATCGCAATTACTCCACCCCACACTTCTCCACTGCACTCTACAGCACTCTACAACATTCTATGTAACTTTCTTTCCTCTTCAATCTACTACACACCATGCCACTTTACTCCGCTCTACGCCACTCCACACTGTGCCACTCCACTCTGACACTTCACTCGACTTTACCACGCTTGACTCTACAACAATTTACTCCACTATAATACATTTTACTCCACTCTACACTACTGCACTCTACGCCCCTCTACTCTATGCCCAGCCACTTCACTCTACTCTATGACATTCTACTCCATGTCAGTCTACACTCCACCACTCTACTTTACAACATTTTACGCCACTTCACTCTATCCCACCCCACTCTACTCCACTCAAAGACCCTCTATGACACTCTGTTCCACTCTTTGCCACTCCACTCTACGACACTTTACTCCAATCTAAGACACTTCACTCCACTCTACAGCTTTCTACAGCTTTCTACTCCATGCCACTCTATTTTACAACACTTTACTCCACTTCACTCTAGGCCACTCTACTCCTCTCAAGGACACTTCACTCCACGACACTTCATTTTGTGCCACTCTATGACACTACACTCTACGACACTCATAGCTGCTTCACTCTACTGCACTCCATGCCACTTTACTCCACTCTATGCCACTCCACTCTACGACACTTTACTCCAATCTAAGACACTTTACTCCACTCTACGCTACACCACTATACTCCCCTCCATGAAATGCCCCTCCACTCCACTTTACGCCATTCTAGGCCACTCTACTCTACGACACTCTGCCCCATGCCACTCAGTGCTACACCACTCTACTTTACACTCCTTTACGCCACTTCACTCTAGCCCAACCTACTCCTCTCCATATATATATTGTATATACACTGTGGCAGGATGAAGACAGGAGGTGAACCATTTCCAGCAGGTCGATTAATAGCAGAGCAAAGTCAGGGATGCCCCCTGTTGCCTTTGGATTTTTTTCTTTTTGCCCTATTTGTGCAGCAGCTGAGGCACAGGTGAGATGCTGTGGGTGTCCGGGTGGAAGAAAAGGTGTATGTCAACTCGCAGTGTGCAGACGATGTTCTGCCATGCATTGAAAATCACCAAATGGCTCACTACTGATGCTAGAGAGCATCCCACAGGTGGGACTACAGTCAGGGGTTGTGCAGGTAATCTGCAGTAAATCAGTGGTGTATGTATATCTGATGTTGGGTGCAGAGACACATGCGCATGCGCAGGCTCCCGCACATGTGCAGTTTCCAAAGATGATGAAGCGATTGAGAAGATTGCGGCGCAATAAGATAAGTTTACTTTAAAGTTATTATTTTGCCTTTTAATTTAATTGCTGGAGGGCAGGCGGGAGGCAGGCGGGAAGCGGGAGGCGGGATGGGGGCGGGCGGCCAACTTCCATTTCGCCCGCGAATGGGCGGAAATTTGCCCCGTTTTTCCGACTTCTTTGCAGAAGGCAGAAAGTGCGAATGGAAATGTCCGCCCACCCTTAGTTTGCATCACAAAAGTGATGCAAATTTATGCAAAATCTTTTTTTACTAATTTACTTTCCAGTGCTCAATTTGTTTAGTGCTGGAAAACGCTTGCATTGCTTAGCACCAAGGGGGCGTACCATGTGCGGTGTATGGACGTTCCCACACAACCACCCTACCTTTCTGAGGATAAGCCCTATTACTTAAAAAAGTAGGCAGGGTTTAGAGTGAGAAAGTAGTGCCCATTTCAACTAGGCGCTATGAAGGAGAAATGCTTTCATTCCTCTTGTCTTTTTCAACTTTGTATTCATGCTGCACTGTTCTATCTTATTCTAAGCATGGTATTCCCTTCCAGTACAAAACCTATGCTAGACTCACCGAGAGACTCTGGCGCTACGGTGCAAAGGTGTGTCAGTGGCGCACTTCAGCGTTTTTTTTGCGCCGGCGTTAGAGAGAGGGGAGGAGAGTGCCATATTTCTGCATACATGCCACTCTCCTGCCCTCTTCTTCTCACGTAGTGCAGCGCAGCATTTGCAGCTATTGCCGTAACCTTCCACAATCGGACCGCGGACATTTGTCTCGTTTTCTTCCCCGCTGCTGTCTGCTTCCTGTGGATTACCTGCTGTAAATGGTCTTTCCTATCCTGACTTTCGTGTTCGCTAATTTACTCCTGTATTGTTTATTTATCCATTATGTAACTACTGTGAAACTTTTGTAACTTGTAACTCGCTGCGACCTTATGTAAACCGCTCCGATACCTCCGGGTCTAGCCAGCGCTATATAAAACTCAAGTAAATCTATACTACTATAATAAAGTAAGAACTTTCAGGCTTTGAGGCGGGTAAACTCGGGAACCACAGCGCCAATCTACATACCCAATACACCGTTGAAATCGTCAGGGTGTGTAGATGGTTATAGGCTATATAAATGACAAAATAAAACGTTATGTACAATATTTATATTTTTTTTAAAAAGTAGTCCCCCCCAAAGTAGCGCCGGCCGCGACGTGCGTGCTCACGTCAGCACGGGGAGGAGAGGCGTCCGAGGAGCGTTGGACATGGCGCGGGAGAGGAGCAGTGACGTGAGGCCAGCAGGGGTGGGAGCAGTGGAGAGGCGGACATATCACGGGGGAGGAGCGGCGGCGGACAGGCGGTAAGGAGCAGAGTGGCGGAGCGGAGAAATGAGGACCGGTGGCTGAGGCGCGAGGAGCGGTGAAATGAGGACCTGCGGCTCAGGTAATGCTCCGGGGACAATGTCGGGGCAGGCGGGTGTCAGGAAACACCCGTTGCAACGAAAGTATTGCATCGCGCTTCCATCGCCGCAGGCTTCAGAACGCATGCAATTACATCGCATGGACCTTTAAGTCGCTAGCGGTTGCATAGCATCTACATCGGGTGGCTGTTTGGAGGCTGATTTGGATGGCGCTGTTGAAATAACTACCGGCAAATACCAGGCTGAGGCACTTGAAGCTAAACATTATAAATAACCAGATGTTAAAATATGAGGCACTTGATCCAAACAGTACAATGTTGAAATAAATACCTGCAAATACCACGCTGAGGCACCTGAAAATAAACATTATGAGCTAATAAATACCTGCAAATACCACGCTGAGGCACCTGAAAATAAACACATGAAGGCACATGAAGATACATAAATAATTTATGATAGCGTAAAGAGATAAAAGATTAGTTTATAAAGGGAAAGGTCGTGAGTTCGAATCCCCAACTTGCAACAAATGCTACCAATAATGTATGCAAAATGTACATTTTTGAGAATCTTGTATGCTGTCACCTGAAGATAAACATTACGAGCTTACATCAAATACCTCGCTGAGGCACATGAAGATACAAATGTGGGGGAAAAAAAATACCACGCTGACTGACTAGCTTTGCTTAATTAATTTATGATAGCTTAAAGAGATAAAAGAAACGTTTATTAAAGGAAGGTCGTGAGTTCGAATCCCCAACTTGCTACAAATAATTTATGCAAAATGTACATTTTTGAGAATGTTGTATGCTGTATAATTTTTCTGTTACGTGTACATGAAAAGCTGTTTCGTCATGTACATCGGTGGATGGACGGATGGATGAAGGGTGTATGGTTGGACGGGTGAAATGCTGGGAGGTTGAATGGACCGGAGAAAGGCTGGGTGGATGAATGGATGGATGAAAGGTTGGATGGTTGGACGGGTGAACGGCTGGGTGGATAAATGGATGGATGAAAGGGTGGATGGAAGATGGTTGCATGATGAATGATGTATGGATGATGAGCTGGTGGATGAATGATGGGTGGATAGATGGGTGAGAGGGTGACATATTTCTTTTTAACATCAGCTTATCCACACCCAAGCTGATGTTAAAAAGAAATATGTCGTTCAATTAACATGATTATGAGTGGAAATAATCAACGAAAATTAGAATCTAATGGAAATATATGATGCAAAATCACTAAAATAAAAGCAATTACACAAGTGAAGAATCCCAGTGTGGTTCATGTATGAAATAACGCACCTATTTACAAGAAGGCTTTTCTCCTTGTACCACGATTGGAGTTCTATTTAAGACACGGGAGGACGCCGTGTGTCATAGGTTGCGCTAACTTGAAAGTATAAAATCGAAGTCTAAGCGTGGTACTCGAGTGCAGAGGGATAACATTGAAATACTCAGGGCAATAGCTCACGTAATCTCCCCCACGGCCCCCCAAAGTCTAGGTGGCACTGTACAAATACCGGGTTTTTGCAAAATGTGTATTAACAGGAAGTCACAAAAACTCCTTCATCAGTAAAGACAGGAAGTATTTTGTGAGCCATTAAGACTAACTGCAAATGCATGGATTGGGTCTGCAAGGGAGGACGGATCTCCAGAGAGAGATCTCAGGCTAAACAGGCTAAAATTAAAATAAGAGTTTAAAAAAAATAGGGTTACATTACTTGCAATTTACAAATTAATAATATACCATACTAACAAAGTAATAAAAGTAGAAGATTTGGGGTCGAGGGGGACAGGAGGGGGGGAAGGGGCAGGGGTAGAGGTGGGTTCATGCGGAAAACACAAGAAACCGCGTTGTTTTGCCCTGCGACGTAATGTACTGCGGGGTGATGTTCGGGCCAATGGGAAGCAATGAAATCGCGTTGCAAAGGGATGCAATGTCATTGGTCACGATGTAATGGAGGAAGCGATGTAATAGACGCGATGTTACAGCGTGCGATGTAGCTGACCCCGATGTAGCGTCATACATCCACGGGTGTCGGGCCAGGCAGGGGACGAGAAATTACTAAAACAATAATCGGGGTAGGCGGGGGACGGGCTGCTGGGCAATGTCTGGGTAGGCGGGGGTAGGGGAGGCCTAAATGCTCCCGGACAAGGTCGGGACGGGCTGCTAGTATATATATAATTGTTTTTTATTATGAAAGAGAAGTCCAGCAATTTCATACCTCCCTAATAAGGGTCAGTCACAATAATGTCCCATATCATAAGAGCGGTGGAAGCGGCATAGGAGACATAGACACAGGCACCCTGTGATGGAAGCACATTGGAGCTACCAACTGGTGCCCATGGAGTACACAAGTTGTTAGGGGTGCTCAGACACACAGCTCATGCCTTCGTACAGATGCCCTGTTGGCAGGCTTCACAGAGCTCCCTATGGTGGGGTGTCGTCCGGATTGTATTCTGTCTGGCGGGAGTTGCCTCATAGGGATCCACCTCATGGTAGCAGTTCTTCTTAATTTTGGCCATCAGGATCAACAAAATGTCTTCAAATTTGTCCTCATTGAATTGTGGAGTATGGTATTTTTTGCTGTTGCACTCGAGGCACTGCTGGCGGAAGGGGCGCATGAGTACCTGCCCGCGTCCAGCCCTCTTGCGCAGCCGGTAGTGAAAAACGATGCAGGTCTTGGCAGAATTCCAGGAATGGGAGCAATCAGAGCAGATGAAGCTGCAGACGGGAAAAAAAACAACAGTTACAGAAAAATCGGCCATATTGCCAATAAAAATGCAAATATAGCTTCATTGCCAGTGGAGGGGAGACAGAATATAGTGGGGCAGAAATCCTTACATCAAAGCGAATGGAAATGCTCAAGGCTCAATAAAATGCTCAAAGAGGCGTAGCAACTCACACCTTCTGGTCTTTTATGCTACATTCTCAAACTGTCATTGGCACACTCAACATGCTTCCAGGGCTGTTCTTGAATCTGTTCTTGAGTGATGTTATTTTACCTAGGTTCTAAATGATGAAGGCAGACTGCTAAACACTACTTTATATTGGCAATGGACTAATACAACAAATAGAAGTAATCTTAAAAATTGCTGTTGTAGGTCTAGTGTATTTTTCTTCAAAACAGGACAACAGGAAATCATGAACACAAAAAACAGACTACAGGAATATCTCAATGGGCCAGCAAACCTGGATAGGCAATCATGAACACAAAAAACAGACTGCATGAATATCCCCATGGGCCAGCAAACCTGGATAGGCAATCATGAACACAAAAAAACAGACTGCAGGAATATCCCCATGGGCCAGCAAACCTGGATAGGCAATCATGAACACAAAAAACAGACTGCAGGAATATCCCCATGGGCCAGCAAACCTGGAGAGGCAATCATGAACACAAAAACCAGACTGCGGGAATATCCCCGTGGGCCAGCAAGCCAGGATTTGGGATCATGAACATAAAAAAAAGACTGCAGGAATATCCCCATGGGCCAGCAAACCTGGATAGGCAAGCATTAACACACAAAAAATAGACTGCAGGAATATCCCCATGGGCCAGCAAGCCAGGATTGGTCCACTCAGCTACTTCGAATGCCAGCTGGGTTGGCAGTGATTGCTTATGGTCAGCTGGCTTCATTAAATGTGCACTTTTTGAAAATTCAACATTTTAAATGTAGTTAAAGGTGCTACTTTGCGTCAGATTCTCTGTTTTAGTGTCCCGCCTCTTGTCCACACCTAGACTCAGAAGCGGATCCCATTGGCTGCCTTTACTTGGAGGCAAGTTAGAAGAAAGCACTGCAGTGCGGACCATACTGAATATAGGTAAAGTATTTTGAGCACAGGGATCTGCAGAAAGAGGTCACCATAAGGGTGGGCTGGGTTGGAAACCAAGCTTGACCTCTTGCTCTCTCTATCCTCTCTCTTCTGCCCTCACTCGTATATTCCCTCTCTTTACATCTGTCCATTTTCTCTCTCATTCTCTCTCTCTCTTTTATGTATATATATATATACACAGAGTTCCAATCAATTCGACAAAACTGGCTAAGAGGAGGCAAAAACAAGCCCCCGGAGCGACAAGAAGAAGGAGAACCAGGAGAGCAGGGGGAGGTGGCAAAAGGAAGAGGAAGGGGGAAACCAAAACCCCAAACCCGGCCAAACCGCAAAACGAGGAAGTAAATAATATTGGACAGACAAAGGAGAATAACCTCACAGTGGTCAATCTCACAAACATATCTCTGACCAATGAACAACATGAACTCCTCAGCCTGGGGCTCACTTTCTGCCCTAATGCGGATCTTGAATTTACACAAACTAAAATCGACCTGTTCAAGTTTACTAGAAAGCTTAAATTGCATAAGCATTTTAAAATAAGACCTCATATCAAGGGATCGTCCAAACCTGGGCTCAGGTTAACAGCCACCGACACCTTGATTGGCAAAGACATGCCCTGTATTGAAGCAATGGAAGCTTTGAGGAGTGAAAATGAAGACATGGATAATTTGGACATGAATATGGCAGAGAGGGCAGGGGCCCAGGGCATTGAACAAGAAAGAGATGGTAGTCAGTTCAAGCCTCTCTCAACGTTTATCCCTCAATCTCCCTGGGATGCCATCGACGCTTTCTCAGAAGCCATGTTGATGGAGTTGGTAAAACATAGAAAGGTTTCCCATTCTATTACAAGTAATATCACTCAAACTCAAAAGAGAGCCTTACAGGAATTATTAAGCGACACAAAAACGATCATAAAACCTTCGGACAAGGGAGGTAATGTCATCTTAATGACAAGAGAATATTATCATCAAGAAGCCATGAGGCAACTCTCTGACACAAAGTATTACATAATCACCACTAGAGAACTATATGAATTGAGTGTCAGGGAGTATGATAACTTGATTTTAAAGTGGTATAACCTTTCAATGCTTGACAAGGATGAACACATCTTTCTACGTAGTAGCAACCCGATGGTGCCTACGTTTTACCACCTGCCCAAATTACATAAGAACAATATCACTCCACCTGGCCGACCGATTGTGGCATCTATCGGGGGGCTAACAGAGAACATGTCTACATTTGTGGACAATTACATCTTCCCCTTGGTTTTGACACTTGATTCTTATGTTCAAGACACCAAAGATTTTTTGAGTAAAGTGGACATCATGGACTGGCAATCGGATTATCTATTCCTTGTGATGGATATTACCAGTCTATACACCATCATTGAGCACCAACATGGACTGACTGCTGTTGAATACTATCTTAACAAACGTCCAATTCGTTTTGCGCAGCACAATATCATGCTAATGGAATTTGTGCAATTCTGTTTAACAAACAATATATTTTTGTTTGAGGATAGTTTGTATCGGCAGACCTCTGGGACAGCTATGGGCACCTGCTTCGCTCCCAGCTACGCGAACTTGTTCGTTGGCTGGTGGGAGGAGCGGGTGCCCAGAAGCTATCAAGAAGGCGGTGAAAGCGGGAAAGTGGTACACTGGTACCGCTACATTGATGACTTGTTCATCGTGTGGCAGGGGACTGAGGATATGGCCAAGAAATACGTCCATTCCCTCAATGATAACATCTATAATGTACACCTGTCTGGGACTATTAGTGGGGTGGCAGCCAACTATTTGGACCTACGGGTGTACATTGAGGATGGCCATATCCAAACCTCTTTGTATCGCAAAGAGACAGCAGGAAATTCTATTCTATTTGCCAAAAGTGCCCATCCACCTAAACTCATTAAGAGTATCCCGTATGGGGAACTGTTAAGAATAAGAAGAAACAGTACCCAAGATAAAGATTTCGAGGCGGCTGCCTCGGAATGCTTATCCCGCTTCCGTCTCAGAGGATATGATGAACCACTTTTATCAAACACTCTGAAGAAAGTGAGAATGATCTCGAGAAAGGACTTACTCGATAAGAAATTGGGTGGGATGGATACGAATACCAGGAATGTCTTCAGAATGATTACTCCTTACTCTGCGGGTGCCGAGAGACTTAGAAGCTTGATGCGTAAGAACTGGCACATCTTGCTCACAGATGACGTACAAAGAGAGGATTTACCGCCGCACCCATTAGTGACCTTTAGCAAGGCTAGGTCTTTAGGGGATTTGTTAGTACATAGTCATCTTGAACCTCTACCCACTCAGACTAACACCTTAAAAACAATGAGTGGTTTTTTCCCATGTGGGAAATGTAAGGCGTGCAGCAATAGCCGTAGGGTTTTGCAATATGATATTCCTGATGCTGGTAGGACTAGAAAGATCCAAAAATTCATTACCTGTAGCACCACCTATGCCGTGTATTGTCTGATATGCCCATGTGGTCTAAGATATATTGGGAGTACCATCAACCAACTTAAATTGAGAGTGCTAGAACATCAGAGGGCTATCGACAAAGTTGACCCCGCGTACCCAGTAGCCCGGCATTTTGCCGAATATCATAACAGGGATAGGACAAAACTACGCTACTTTGGGATAGATTATGTTCCATACAATCCACGGGGTGGGGACAGACTGAGAAGGCTTAGACGCCTGGAATCCAGGTACATCATCGACCTGTCCACATACAGCCTGATTCATGTACGGGCCGTTTTGCGTGTCCCTAATAGCGATTTATAGCGACTCGCTATAGAGGAAACGCAAAACGGCATTCATGTACTTTTCGGGGAAAAAATAGCGACTCGCACGCGGGCGCTAAAGCCGTTAGCGACCAACTAAAAACGCAGAAAAATCGCTATTCCCGGCTACCTGCGATCGGGATTGCGACTCGCAATCCCGTGCGATCGGGAATGCGACTCGCAATCCCGTGCGATCGGGAATGCGACTCGCAATCCCGTGCGATCGGGAATGCGACTCGCATTCTCGCGCGATCGGGAAAACGGGAAGACGCATTCCGAGCACCGTGATGACATCACATCCAGGAAGCAGGCAGTTCCCACCCCCAAACACCACAGTGACGCTATCCTACGAGTGAGCACGTCGGAAAGCAGACGCCTAACCAGCGATAGCGACTCCAGAAACGCCTGAAATAGCGACCGCCATGTCTGAGGAACCTGTCCCTGGCCCCAGCAACAGCGCAGGACGAAAGCGAAAGCTCAAGTTCTCAGAGCAGGAGCTCGAGAACCTAATTGAAGGGGTGGTGGCCAACCATGACAGGCTGTTCGGCCTCAACTCCAGGTAGGTCCCAGAGCAGGACAAGCGGAGGATCTGGCTGGGAATAGCCTCCAGCGTAAACTCGGTGGGTGTGGCCGATAGGTCATTGGAGGAGCTAAAGAAGCGCTGGTATGACCTCCGAGGTCGTGCCAAGGAGAGGGTGGCGGAGGGCCTTGGTGAGGCATCGGGCACTGGAGGTGGCGGACCGACAGTCCCACCCAACACACCCCTGGAGGACCAGGTTGAGAACACCTTGGAGAGGGAGGCGTGCGTTGGCGTGACCCCTCTGGACTCCTCCCGCCCCACCCAAGACACCCAAGGTAAGTGGCATGCGACTGCGACCCTGTCCCCTATGACCGTCCCTGACCAAATAGGCTCACTCATTGGCCCTTAGTCATGCCTATGTTGTGCATCAGGAAATGCCCTGAAGCATTGTGGGAGATGTAGTATGTCCACAATGTAGTAGTACCACAATGCAGCCAGAAAGGTTCCAAAGTACGCAAATCCACAGCCATCCAGGGAATGTCACCCAGCATGCATGTAACATCTGCACGTCTGACAGTCACATGCAACTAATGAGTATCCACTTACCCTCACAGGTGGCGCAGATAGCAGTGACAGCAAGAGGCTGCAGATTGATGAGGAGGCCCAGGAGGAGGATTCACAACCCGAAACCCAGGCACCAGCCCCTGCCGCTGCACCAACACCAGCAGCCAGGCCCCCCACCGTACCTGCTCCTGCATCTGCCGCTGCACCAACACCAGCAGCCAGGCCCCCCACCGTTGTGGCCCCTGCATCTAGCATCCCACCGGCAGCCAAGGCCAGGCCCCCCACCGTAGCTGCATCTCGATCTGCCGCACCACCCGCAGCCAAGGCCAGGCCCCCCACCGTACCTGCTCCTGCATCTGCCGGCCCACCGGCAGCCAGAGCCAGGCACCCCACCAATGTGCCTCCAGTTCCTGCCGCACCAGCAACACCTGCTGCGACACCACCTGCAGCTCGTGCAACGAGATCTGGGCCTGCGACAGCGGCAACACAGCGGCCGATCAGCAGGAGGACGCTCATCCATGCCTGTATGAGCGTCGAGCGGCGCATGCTCAGAATCCACCAGCGCCAGTCGCAGCAGCAAGGAGCCATCCAGCTCCAGCTGCACAAAATTGGCCGCAATGTGGCGGGAGTTGGAGACAGGATGGACCGCATGACGGCGGCCATGGGCCGCATGACTGCAGCCATGGAGGAGAACACTGCTGCGCTCATCAAGCACCGCAGTGTAGCAAGCAGGCGCCACCACCAGCTAATGAGCCGGCTGTCGTCCTATAGTAGGTCAAATTATGTGGCAGCAAATGCCACCACCCAGTTGTCGCGGCGCTCTCTCACCCAGCAGCACCAACTGGTCCAGTGCTGCGAGGACATAACCAGGGTCCTGGAGCACCTAACCACCGCCGTGACGGCACTTCACACACCTGTGCTACCGGCCACTGTAGGGGGAGACGATGCCAGTGAGGGTGCCTCCAGCGTGAGCAGCCAATCTGCCACGCAGGTCCCGCCACCTAGGCGCAGCACCAGGGCAACGCCTGGTACAGGTGCCCAGGATGAGGATGAGCCTCACAGGCGCCTGGGCATTACTCGCCGGAGGCGCCTTTGACACTGTCTGAGGGACACTGGCACAGGCTGACGCTAAGCCTGCCAAGAACCTTCACACTGCAGTATGCAGGAATACTGTAATTTGTAAATAGTTGAAACCATAACCTTTTTCTTGTGAATGAAACAAATACATTTATTTTGCTGCACACATTAGCCTTGTGTAATCATTACATTTTGCATGCAATTGTGATATGTGGGGTGGGGGAAGAGGGTGGGCTAGAAATTGTTCGCTGTGATGTGGTTGCGACGTCTGTGGCCTTCAGCTGGGTTCTCCCCACGTGCATGGTGCGCATGTGCTGGTGGCCGGTCGTCCCCCTCAGATTCACTGCCTGAGATGTCAACAGGTATCCGGCGCTTGGTTGCAATGTTATGAAGCATTGCACAGACAGCTACAATGCGGCAGCACGCTGCAGGACTGTAATACATCGCCCCACCTGTCTTGTGCAGAATACGGAACCTGCTCTTGAGCAGGCCAAATGTCCTTTCTATACAGTTCCTTGTCCGGATGTGCGCAACATTGTAGCGCCGTTGCTGAGGTGTGGCAGGGTTGAGGTACGGGTCAGGAGGTATTCCCGTAGGGCGTAGCCACTGTCACCTGAATGAGAGGAGCAGATGTTGATTGCCTGTGCAGCGCAGTTACTTCATAGCAATGTGACATTGTCGACAAAGTGTACTTACCAAGTAGGTGTCCTTCCCCCAACTCTCCCCTGACCAGTCGTGTGTGCAGTCCGCTGTGCCTGAAGATAAAGGAGTCATAGGTACTGGGCCACAATGTCAGTGATGATGGTCTTGGCATTGCAGACCATCTGTATGGTGAGGAAGTGGTAGGACTTCCTGTTGCGGTACATATACTCCGTGGCAGCTGGTGGGCAGATGGCGACGTGGGAACAGTCTATGCAGCCGAGGACATGGGGAAAATGGGCGACATTGTAAAATTGTAGTTTTGTCAGGTCCAATTCCTGTTGGCTCGTGGGAAATGTGATGTGGCGGTGGAGCTGGCTGAGCATGGCGTCAACAAAAGTGTGGAGGCAGCGTGACATGGTGGGCTGGGATATCCCCCCAGCAGCGGCTACTATGCCCTGGAAACTGCCGGAGGCCAGGAGGTGCAGGCTGCACAATACCTGCACATGTGTGGGCACAGAATTGTTTCGCCTTGTTGGGTGCTGCATGATGGGGTCGAGTTCTTGTATCAGCCAGGTGATCATTTCCCCATTCAGCCTGTATTTAGCATAAATCTGTTCTCTGGTTTGGCCCAGCAAGGTGACCCGCTGCCGGTAAATCCTTTCCTGCCTCATGCGTCTCCTCCGTGCTGCTCGCTGTAGCCTTCGCCGCCTCACCACCATGTACATCCCTGGCATTGTGGAACGCCTAATGCTGCTGCTGAATGTCCTTATGTGTGATTGGTCAGGCCTGGACCTGTTGGTGATTGGCCAACAGTTTTTCAAATTTTACTTAATCATGGCTTTTATGGTTACCACCTGCTTTGAGTTGTCCTTAAATTGCGCCGCGCAAACGTGCGAATTTGCGCTTTTTCGCTATTGTATTTTTTTCATGAATGCCGATTGAGACAATATTGCGTTTCGCTATTCATTTAGCAGATTCCGTGGTTGGTCGCTATTTCCGTATCGCTAATGCTCGACTACCCGGAGTCTGCGACTATTATAGCGTAATCGCTATTTAAATCGCTATTCTGTGTTTGCGAATTCGCTATTTTGTACTTGAATGCCGATTCCGTGTTTTGCACCCGCAATTGCATTTTCGCAGCCATTGCGGGCGCAATTTCGCTTCATGAATCAGGCTGTAAGTTCCCTAAGGGTATGAACAGCGGAGAAGAAATGGTGGTACATCTGGGCAAATGAAGAACATGAAGATATTAGTGTTTGATATCCTATTAGATCAGGATACCTATCTTTTACATTATTTTACAATACTTAAAAGCAATGTTTATGAATATATGTATATACTGTATATAATGTATAGATTTCTCAGCTGTATCTTCCTCTCACGATGATCACCTACTTCTATATACAGTACAACCATCATTGA
Organism: Lissotriton helveticus; assembly: GCF_964261635.1. NCBI lineage: Eukaryota > Metazoa > Chordata > Amphibia > Caudata > Salamandridae > Lissotriton > Lissotriton helveticus. The sequence continues at coordinate 28,485,088 of NC_136072.1, forward strand.
ATTATTATTGTATATATCCCATATCTGGAATCTTGCAACTCTCACTTTCTGTGTCGTAATAGAATATGTATATATTTAGCTTTCATAGTCCACTGCACCACTTCACATCATGATATGATGAATTTATGGATATGCTTATAACAGCGTTTGTGTAGTGGCGAGCAGTTTGTATATAATATCCCGTGTGTGTTTTCTGCTGGACGGACGTCTGGCTGTTTGCTGTGTTGTTAGGTTTTTCCTTTTTCGTCATCCCTTTTCATTAATTAATTTCGAATAATTGACTGTTTAGGATGAGGTCATTGCGACAATTATGAATTGCCGTTGTATGAGATGCGCTGAACCCATTTATGCACTTATATATTTTTCTTAGCATAGTAATGTATGTTGTCATGATGTCTGTTTATTTTCACTATACAAGGGACCTTTGCCGATCCACGGCCTCATCACTTTTTCTATAATTAGAAGAGATTGTTGAATTTCTGCCCATTGTTAATGAAGATTTATCCAATCCATGGATTAATTCTGCAGTGGTTCTGAGGTTAGGAAACCATTCCAAGATGGTGTTCTATGTAACGCTGGAAGGGCTGGTCCCTTGTCGATGTCTATCAATAATCACATGACCTTATTTAAATGAGTATGCTGGGAAATGGGTTGTGACACCGACGAAGGCTTCTGCCGAAACGTTTGTTTTGCTGTAATAAACTGCACGTTGTACGAGTAACCCCCGGAGTGCTGCTCTTCTTTTCCTGAAACGGAGGAGTGTTTGAGCGTTTTATATATATATATGTGTGTGTGTGTGTGTGTGTGTGTGAGTGTGTGTGTGTGTGAAGTGAGAGAGAGAGCCCCTTCTCTTACTCTCTCTTTCTGCCTCCTTCTCTCTCATTCTCTCTCTCTCTTTTGTGTGTGTGTGTGTGTGTGTGTGCACGCGTGCGTGCGTGTGTGCGTGTGTGTGTGTGTGTGTGAGTGAGGAGAGAGAGAGAGACCCTTCTCTTACTCTCTCTTTCACCCTTCTCTTTCAGTCTCCTGATGCCCCCACACTGCCTGCTGCATTGCAACTCAGGGAGCTCGAGGAAGTGGGAGAGGCTCTATCAGAGCCCTGGGGCTTCAGAAACTGGCTTCCAATGTCTCCAGCCCCCATGGAAATGAGCCAGAGAATGAATGACCAGTCTGGCCCTCTTGAGAGGTCATCACATTGCAACCTCCACCCAGCTTCAAGCAGCATCAGGGTCTGGAAGCCTTAACCTCATCGCCGCGGGGCTAATTCCCCCGTGGTGAGGGGGAGGGGGGCCGCGCGCGGCGCCGCGGTGCTGATGACGAGCTTGGCTAGTCATGCAGCACTGTGGCGCTGTGCTGATGACGAGCTGAGCTCGTCATGGCCCCGCCCGCTCAATGGAACGCCCAGCACAGCGGGGTATTTATCCCCGCGTGGGCGTTCCGCGGAGGCCATGACGAGCTCACAGCACAGCGTCACCGTGCTCTCGTCATCAGCACGCGAAGGGTTAAAGAGGGCCTTATGTTATGTGCCAGGAAAGGCAAGTAGGGATGTGAGCAATCCAGCTGCACTGGCACCTCAAGCAAATATTTTTTATTTTACAATTTTTCTATAGTGCCACTGTACCAGATGGGTGTCAGTGCACTTTACAGCCAGACAACTGGGGAGAGAAATGCCTCTGATTACAATTAACAGGAATTAATTAGCAGATAGGAGGGTGTCTAGAAGAGGACAGCAATTGCAGCAGGGCATAAGTAAGAGCATCAGAGCTGGTATTACAGGGAGGGGGTGATTTGGGTGAGATTTTACTCATGGAAGGAAAGTGGAGCAGGGTGAGATGGGCTGGGAGGGAGCAAGGAAGAAGTGGATGCAAGGAATTGTGGGAGGTCGGTAAGCAGATGAGGGCTAGGAGCGGGTGGTTGTCAAGCCCAAGTAATGTTAGAAAATGAAAGTTTTAATTTTTTTTTTAATTGAGGTATTTTTCACATCTTCTTTCTTCTGTTAGGGAGTTTTAGGGGGGAATGGATTTGATCCAGAGAAGGCCAAAGAGATGATTGCATTTTTTTTTGTCTCTTCACCTTCACTCTAAGGGCTCAATTAAAATTAGGCAATGTTTGACACACCTAGGGGCGTGACATGGGTGTTGCTGTGAGTGTTCCCACGCAACACCCATGTCCACTAATGCATTTCCAGATTTACGAGAAATCGTAAATCTGGAAATGCGTTAGAATGCTACGCCACCGAGGAGAAATGTTTTCCTTTCTCCTTGTTTTTTTTCCTCTTTCATTGCGTGCTGCATTCTACAGCACACATTGGAAAAGGAAATCACCTCAATTGATAGTTTTTGTGCGGGAGGGTGCCCCTTCTTGCACAAAAACAATCTCCCCACGACGTAGGCACCCTTGCACCATGGTGTAAGGGTGCCTGCGCCGGCGTATGGCAGCAGTTTGTGCACCAGTGCAGGGGGAAGCACAGAGATACGACATATTGTTGTAAATATGTTGCATCCCTGTGCTTCGAAACGAACGCAGCGCATGCAGTAAAATGGCTTGCGACACCGCGCTGTGTTTGTTTCTTGTAGATCTGCCCCCCCGGGTACGGTAAAGACCACATCATTGGATTGTTCTCTCCGATAAATTTCAGCCGACATTTAATGGGAGTAAGTGGTCAGGTAATGCTTATTTTGATGCAGAAAGCGCTAAATTCCTCAAGTTACATCACATTTTTACGGCAAATCTTGTAATAGGCGCTATTTATTGCACTTGTTAAATTCCGAAACCTGTGGCAATGGTTCTTAAGAGGTGCGGTAAACAGCACCCCATAATCCGGGGCTCTGGTAGACTAAGCCCCGCTGTATCTTTGCTCCTGAGATGATTGGTCTTTCCAGACATGTTTGTAGCAGACCATGGGGCATATTATCAAGGGGGGCGATAGAATTTTCGCCGCTAAACCGGCGAAAAGTGCCTATCGCCCTATTATCAAGCTGTCGCTAACAGCAGTTAGCGACAGCTTGAAGGCTATAGCGAGCGGTTTGGGGTCCGCTTTGCATGTCAGCGAAATTTATCGCTAATGACATGCAAAGTGGGCGTACCCAACCCGTTAGCAACTGAAAGCAGTCGATAATGTCGCTATCGCCTATTCACAAGGCTGGCATAGCGATGGAATTATTCCCGCTATCGCCAAAAACTAACGCCTGCTCTGATCAGTTCTTAGCAATGTTATCCAATGGGAGGTGGATAACATGGCTAGGAGCATTCCGTCGCTAATGCGAGAATATCGCTGTATTCTCAGCGATATTCTCGCATTACGCCACTATCGCTGAATATTTTAGCGCTATGGAGAAAAACATTGCTAATAGCATGTTTTCTCCGCTAAAAAATATTCAGCGATAAAAAAAAGTCGCTAAGCGCATTTAGCGATAAATTTCGCAAGTTGTTGGTAATATGCCCCCACAAATCTACGCTTGTGCCTGTGTGGATGCTTTGAGGTGAGGCAGGACAGATTTCTAGATCTGGGTTTCAAGGGGGAGTCAGTGAGTTATGTCAGGGCTCCAGTGAGGTAGTAACATTTTGAGGTGTTCCATCCTAATCTGGCTGCAGAAAGAAGGATCGACGTGAGAGAGGGCATGGATTTGGGAACTGCCAAAAGGCTGCTGTTTCCACCATCATTTTCCTTAGATTACCAGAGGTTCGACCATCGAGGGTCATTAGTTTGTGACAAGAATGTTTTTTTAGATTTGTTTTACACAGATTGATGTGGCTCCTGCTGTCTTTACAGTTTGGTTGTTCTTGGAAGTTACTTAAGATGATTTGCTTGGCCAGAACCCAAGTGGCTGTATCTGATTGGAAGAGGTAAGATTAAACCTATCTTTCTGTAGCGCACTCATTCACTCACTGTTGAATGATAGTGTCCAAGATGAATAATTCAGTTATTTTAGGGTTCAGTCCAGGAACATTAGGTGACTTCCGGATTCTACTGTTTGCAGGCAGACCTCTGGAGTGAGAGCATCTTGGAGGGAGGTAGTTTCCTGGGTGTTTCTTTCACCATCTTTCTCCATCGGATTTCTCTTTGGCTCCACGCACAATTCCAACAACACAGGGACAAGTGTTAAAACCTCTAAACTCTGCAGGTGATTGGGGTTGGGTTAGAGGCGGCATTACCCATATTGCCCAAGTTTTTTTTATGTGTACTTTTGTAGCCCTGAAGAAGTCCCTGGATGGGACCAAACGCGTTGGCGGTTTCAAAAGTTTTTATGATGAAAAATAAAGGATGAACTGGAACATAACATCGACTCGTCTTTGAAATAATTCTGCATCTTTGAATATTCAAATTGCTATATTGTGTGTACAAAGTGTACTGGGCTATCTTATTTGTGTACATTTGGGTAAGCTGTTTTTGACCAGCTTCCTAAACCTTGGGGGTATAGGGAATTGTGCCTCCAGCCCTTGTTTGCACCTTTTTTGTTTCTTTGCCATTGAAAAGGGAATTTAGGACTTGTGCGGGTTTTAACCCCTCCCATGCTCGTGACGGAACCTTTCCGTCACGAGCCTCGGGTGGGCTGTGCTGGTGACAGAACGGTTCCGTCACGGCCCCGCCGCCGCGCCTGCGTGGCGCTGATTTCGCGCCTGCGCGGCGCGTTCTATTGAGCGAGCGGGCCGTGACGGAATTGTTCCGTCACAAGCACAGCTCACCCGCGTGCCGTGACGGAGCGGTTCCGTCACGAGCACGGGACCGCCGCACCGCCGCCCCGCCCCCTTAGCACTGCGGAAGAATAGCCGCCGCAGCGAAGGAGTTAATGCTTTTAATTCCCATTCGTGCATATTCACCATATTGACCAAGTGCTTGTGCTTTGCAGGAACAAGGTCTGGCAACTGATTATCCTTTGATACCCTGGCAAATCTCAAGCATCTGGGTTGGCCTCTGGTTGTCACTAGTATAAAATACCGCTGGTAAACCAAAAAGAATAAGTACATTTATTGGGGGGAAAAGGCTGTAAAAAGAGCAAAACATGGGGTAAAATATGGATTCTACATGTTATGCCTCCTTTGCAAGTTAAAACTTGAAACACAAGCGGGCATATTATCAAGGGCAGTATCACCACTTTAGCATCACTTTTTGCATTTAAAGCGGCGATATTTTTATCGCCTTATTTACAAGGCGTCGCTAACATGCATTAGCGCATGTTAGCAGCCAATTTTGTAATGCATCTCATGCCAGCGATAAACATCGCTAATGAGATGCAAATAGGCATTCCCACAAAAATACAACATGAAAGAGGGCGGTAACACAACAGAGTTGTATTAGCAAGGCGGCCCGGTCTTGCGAAGCGATATTAAAAGTCCGGCTAACTGCAGTTATCGCCGGATCCTAATGTCTGGTCAAAACCTGACTTAAGCATGTTTTGTATGGGAGGTGGATTGACAGGTTAAGTCCACACTCCCATATTAACAAGCTTTTCATTAGCGCTGTGAAATCATTGCTTGATTTCACACGCTAATGATGATTATCGCCATCTATCGCTGGTTTGTACATCGCCTGTGAGCTAAGCGTTGCTAATACGCCGCCCAGCGATAGTCGGCGATAATCAAATCCGCGCTAAGCGCGATTTACGATATTCAATGCATGCCGTTCATAATATGCCCCAAGGTCTTTACCACATGGTATATACTTCACCCAGGGTGGTGGTAGCCGGAGCGGCCGCTAGAGAATTGTAGTGGTGGGGCAGGGGTGGAGGGGAATTACAAAAAAAATAAACAAAACTAATGCCCACTTACCTGCCAGTCGCCACCTCTCTTCTGTTCACTTCTGTAGTCTCCAGGAAGCACACAGACCTCCAGACTTCCCTAGCCAATCACAATGCTGCTGTCACCAACATGACAGAAGTGTTGTGATTGGTCAGAGCGCCGTGGTCCGGTGTTCAGACAGGGAGTGGGAGCCTGTGCCTGTTCTCCACCCGGCCTTGCAATACAGCCGGGTGGAGAACATGCAAAGTGCAAATGGCGGTTTGGCCCGCCCTAGACAGACGGCCAAACAGCCACACCCACTTATGGTTCAGTTACCACTCTTCCTACCTATGAGGACAGCCAAGCCCCGCTCTATCCCGGATGGGTCTCCGTGCAAAAAATAAAATTATAATAACATAAGGTTATTAACGTTGTGCTATTATCATTTTATTTTTCCTTTGAACATAGTGGGGCACCGTTCCTCCGCCTTAGCAGAGGAGCCGCCACTGAGCGGTAGTAACCACACATGATAAAAACCTCATTCTATTCCATTTATCTTGTAATGGCAGCAACTGATCCTCATTAATGAATACAACATTGCAGTCCCTGTGCTAACAGACTGTATTAAAATTTTGAGGGGGATATGTAAAAGTAAGTGGCATAGAGAGGCGTTCACCTTCTTGGCTTAACGCCTCTCTCCGCCACTTCTGAAACGCAAGACTGCACCCTATTTACAAGAATGTGGTGCAGCCTTGCGTTTTCCCCTGCGATGGCGCTAAGTTTAGCAACTTAGCGCCAATGCAGGCACCCTTGCACCAGAGTGCAAGGGTGTCTGCGTGCAGGGGAGGATTGTTTATGTGTAGGAAGGTGTCAATTCCTGGACATAAACAATCCTGAAATGGCATTCTGTCACTTTCATGTGTGCTGCTTCATGCAGCACGCAGGAAAGTGACAAAATGGCAATTAAAAAAAAAAGGTTTGGTTATGTACAAGAAGGGACACCTTCCTGTACATAAAAAAAACAAAGGCATTTTGCTTTTTCCGTGTGTGCTGCACAAGGCAGCACACATTGAAAAAGCAAAAAGGGGGAGAAATAATTCATTTCTCCTCTTTTCGCCATCTTAAGAGCAGTTTTTTCCTGGTCTTAATTTTGGCGCTGCCCCCTATGTATCCCACCCTTGTACAGAGGGGGCAGCGTCAAAATGAATGGGTGTTGCAGTGGAACGCCCACCGCAACATCCACTGCACACCCTTTTCACGCTGACCATAGCGTGACAGGGGGCCTTATGTACAATGCAGCGTTACGCCACGTTAAGTGGCTTAACGCTGCCTTGTACATAAGGCACAGCCCCTATCGTCACCACAACGTCACTCTAGGTGACGCTGTGGTGGTGATAGAGACTTCTACATATGCCCCGGAGTTGTGTGATAATTATCACACCCTCACAGTTTTCCCTTCATGAATTTTGGCAGGTCAAAACTGCCCAAATTGATCAAGGGACAAAACCCATAAGAAAAGGAAAAACATGTAGATTTAGCTTGTTAAATACCTATTGTGCATGTTATGCCTCATTTGAAGTTGAGAAGTCAGAATAACGTATTTGCCACATGTGTGAAATACCTCAGTCTGAATGAATGTTATTTGTCCCACTTGGTAAATACCACGCCTAATTTCACCCATTTTGCATTGAAGGTCTGAACCTTTTTTAGTGGCTTGGGTGGTAAACATTTTAATGTCTTAAATCATCGTTACTTGGAGGAGTTTTCATCCGAATGGAGCTGGATTAACCAGCCCTATTGGAATTACAAATCCTATAGGAACAGCTGGGACCTCCTGTTCCTCATGTGGACACCCCTCCTGCTGAAATGGTGGGTTTCTACAACTGAGGGCAGTTGCTGACCAGCCCAATTGCTGTTCACTCCCTTTCACGCTGCATGTCACAAATGGTGCACGGGTACCCCTCCATCTTGCGAGTTTATCGATCAATCGAGGGTTTATAAAGTATAGCAAATCACCCGTGAGGGTCTCAAGGCGCTGGAGTTGCTAACTGCTTCGTGGTGATCTGTTCATTCAGCCGCAATGAGGGAAAAACAAGGAGAAAGCAGTAAAAACGAGGTAAAAAAGGGAGAAGGGACCCAGGAAAAAACGGGGGAAGAAGCGGGGAGAAAGCAATGAAAACAAGGGAAAAGCAAGGAGAAAGGATTCAGGAATCTGGGATAAAGCAAGTATAAGGCAGTGAAAATGAGGGAAAAACAAGGAGAAGGTATTAAAAAAACAAGGGGAAAAACAAGGAGAAGACAGGAGCAAGAGTGACGCAGCAACGCGGGGAGAGCTGGGCCTCTGGTTGATAAAGGAATGGGGTGTTGTGTCCAAGAACTGGATCCACAGAGGCTAGAATGGAGCTGAAGGGAGCCCTCTGTGCTGAATGTACTGAGGTGAGCTACCTGTGGCAAGCCAGGCCGCGCCCCGCAAGAATGCACCTCTATTCAAAAGGAGACCAGGGGTGTGCACCAGCTCAAACCTGTCCAGGCACGGCCCGTGCAGAGCGTTATAGCGGGGCGGTGACGTCAGGCGGGGGAGGATCAGGGTGGGGGGGTTGTAAAATGCGGAATATGGACCATTACAGATAAGTACCGAAAAAAAAAAAATTGTTGCCCGCGCTGCATCACATTTGGCGATGCATATGAAAACTACGGAACTTGAAAAATAAAGACATCACTGAAGATACTTTTTGTGAACATATATCATTGTGAATTGAAGCTATTGTTCTTGCTTTATATTAAGATTACGCTCCTTCCTAAATTGTTTTGTTTGTTGAGTGGCAGAGAGGTTAGGCGGTGCCTTGGTGGGAGGTTGAGCGTAACATCATTAGAATTGTACTACATTGCCTAGAAAGTGCGACCATTTGGTATCCCCATTATCGCCAATTTCGGGTTTGTTAAATGTAAATTATTAGTTTAATAATCAATTATGTTAATTGTGTAAATCATTTTTTGTTACATTTTATAAGTGTGGAGTGTGTTTTGTGGGGGTATATTGTGGGAAGTACATTGATTATAATTCATTCATAATTAATGAAAATTAGTTTGTTGCTGAATATTTATATTAATAGTGTAAATAATGTTTTAGGTGCAGGCTGTGAGTTTTGTGGTGTTATAGGGTGGGAAGAAACTAAACTAAATGTATAAAATAAATCGTGTTTTTTAATAAATCATTTGTTAATAAAAATATTTATTTATATGAAAATGTTTTTGTATTTAATTTATAATAATATTTCTAGGTATTTGTGATATGTATTTAACATTGTAATATGTTTTTATTTTTTAAAATGTTTAACATTAAATATTTTTGTACTTTATTTTTCAACATATGTATATTTTTTTATTTACTTTGTCTTTACAATAATTTTATGTTCTTGAAGATATTTTGTTTGTTTTTAATGTTGAACTGACTGGAGTGGGAATAGTAAATTTGACTCCTCCATTATCCAACACTTTTCCCACTGTTGCATTTATTGAAGTGGGAATAGTACATTTTACCCCTCCGCTTTCCAACACTTTCCCTTCTGTTGTGCTGACGGGAGTGGGAATAATAAATTGTATCCCTCCACTATACAACACTTTCAATACTGTTGTACTTATTGGAGTGGGAATAGTACATTTTACTCCTCTGCTATACAACATTTTCCGTACTGTTACAATCATTGAAGTGGGAATAGTTCATTTTACCCCTCCGCAAGCTAACACTTACTCTACTGTTGTACTGGCTGGAATGGGTCCAATATATATTACCTATGCGCAACCTAACACTTTTACTGCTGTTGCATTTATTGGAGGGAAATTTGTACATTTTAACCAGTTTTATTATTTTTGCATTGTGTGACTTGGGACAAGTAGATTTTTTATATATTTATTTTAATAGTTTGCGTTGTTTGGTATAAATTGTAGTGGGAAAAGTATACGTATTACATTTTATATTTAATAATTTATTTTATGCTGTTATAATTCAGAATATTATGATTGTGTTTATTAAAAATTATAATAGTTGTACTGATTAATATTTTTAATGTGTAAAATAAATTTTACTAAATGTAAAGAATTTTAAGTTGTTTATTTTTTTAGTTAATTAGATCAGCTTGTTTTTTTAAAGATTTCATGTTAATGTTTTATATATATATATATATATACATAAATATATATATATATAAATGTATATATATTTATTTATTTATTTTTATATTATTTGTAAATTATAATACAAATGAAAAGTATTAGTTTAATAGCTTTTTTGTAAGTAGATATATGTAAATATATATTAATTCTTATATATGTGTGTTTAACTTTGTAAATTTACATTTATTTGTAATATTTTTTAAGATATATGTAAAATACTTTTATTTTTTTAATTAATGTTACTATTTAATATATTTCTTATTTATTATTTTATATATATTTAAAAAACGATGTTTCATAAACTATATCAATGACATTGATATATTTTTTCACGTTATTTTTATGCCTACCATTATGAAGTTGTGATGACTATATAATTGCCCTTAATGTTTTGGCCGCGATATTTTTGTATCTCAGTATTTACAGGGACGATATTCTGTCAGTGAACCGTCACAGACACGCCAGCTGATGCTAGAGGCCTGTAACCTATACTTAAACGTGTTCTCCAAGGGTTGCGCATTATTCTTCGGTTCCACAGTCAACCTCCATCTTTTCTAGGGGCGTGGCCTGTGCAATAATGAACTTTGCATGAATAAATAAAGAGCAGACACAAAATGGGAGCAGCTGTGTGTACATTTATTCAATGGCAACACAAACAAGAACAAGGAAGAAATGCCATTTATTCGGGTTTAACATTAACTCGCTTTTATAGCACCTGAAAAGTTGTTGATTTGCATGTTTTGTTGATCTTGAATAAACATAATAAAACTCACGAGGACGCAGTGTTCGGTTTATTTATATCACCTGCTCCCTTTGCAAAGAATTGTCATATCTGTAATATCTAATGGATAAGGGTGCCTTAATGATGGCTGCACACAGTGTAAAATGATTATTAAAGGTCAGTCACTGAATCTGTTGTTAGGTTTAGCTTTAGTTTCACTCATGACAAACCTACTGTAACTGAAGAAAGACTACACCAGGGGCAGAATGAGCAGAGAGTAGTTTTCTTTGCTTTCTGATTGGTTCTTTACAATGTGAGTTTCTGATTGGTGGGATTGGATGTTTAAGGTGGATAGGACCAAGTGAAGAATGTTCACATTATGAGGTGGCTGGTTAAGAAAATCCACACACTAATGAGTTCTGACCAAAATGGCTTCATGCCTGGCAGAAGTACCAGGCACTGGCTTTGTAGGTTTCATGTAGTATTTTATAAAAACTCATTGATTGGTGGCTTTATGCAAAGTCGACTTTGAAACCATACACTGGCCCTCCATGTTTGAAGTACTAGAGAGGATGTGGCCTAGTCAACAATTTCACAGGTGTGTGAAGGCCCTTTACTCTGCCTCAGGGGCCCCCGTTCATGTCAAAAGTGCTTTCTTGACCCCCTTCTAGATAGGCAGCGTCACGTGCCTGGGACACCCTCTCTTCCCACTATTCTTTGCCCTAGTCGTTGAGCCCCCGCAGAGTGGACCAGGTGTGATGCAGTTCTTTGGGGGTGTCGGGATCTCTCTGTATACAGATGACCTTCTCCACTTCATGCAGCAGCCCAAAATCTCCATTCCAAGAATTTTCCATATGCCAAAAGTCTACGGGAATGCATCGTACCCAGCGGCGGCCCATCCTAATGGGCTGAGGGGCCACGCCCCCTCACCTGTTCCCCAAAAAGAAGAGCGTCTGCCAGGCTGAGCAAAGGCACGCTTTTTTTCAGTTCAGACACCCATGAGCTAGACATGCCGAGGGTCGGACTGGGAACCGAAACCGGCCCTGGCAAACGGTTCGGAGGGGGTGCGACCGAGCTGTTTGCTACGGCCGTTTTTGGACGATTTTGTTACAAGGAGCCGATATTGCCAGCCCCCTGTAACAAAAACGGCCCCCCACCCTAGCGCCCCTCCGGGGAAATGGCTGGTGCCCGCTGCGGCCAGTCCGGCCCTGGACATGCCTAAATGTGCAGGCTCCAGGCTGCCTGAGCTAAACCTTGGCAGCTCCATCAGGCATGACCTCTTCCGCCTGGCGAAGCACCTCAAGACCCTTGTCCTTGTGACAAGGCGGGGCGTCAATAATTGCCTCGGACCTGGGAGCTGGTATTCTAATCCCTGAAATGCCTAGGGCTGTGTCAATCACTGCCACCTATTCACAGAGTGTGGTGGGTTGAGCAGTCTCAATGACCCCATCCCAATCCGTGACGAGTGAGAGACTGCTGCCTTCCCTCATTTGTTGATCTAAGGTCAGCCAGTGAAGGAAGGCAGCTGTCCCAGCCATCCTGGGACCTCTGAGGCAGAGCGGTGCGGGTAAGTGTGATTTTATTTTCAATGTTTGGAGCTTGTGTGAATATTTGGGAGTGAGTGAAGAGAATTGGTGTGAGTTTTTGCAATCGTGTGTGAATGCATGGATGTGAGTTAGTGTTTTTGTGTGCGTTTGTGCTCCAGGGTAAGCTGGGACAACCAACTTATATAGCACTGGTAGAGGACCCTCCACAATATGCCTATATCTCGAAATTAAAATTGGCCCAACCCACCTCAGATTTCTTGACATGAGGATCACGTTCGACCATGGACTAGTCTGGAGACTTAATATTGCCCCGTTGCATATTAGGAGATAGCGGGAACTCCGCAACTGGGCCAAGCTTCAATTAACCATCATGGGTCAAGATGCCTTCTTCAAGATGGTAGCCCTGACCCATATCTAGTTCAATAAACAAAACTACCCCTATTCTCTTCTCCTACATTTCTTTCAGGAACAACACTATTTATTAGCACAATTTTTGTGGGCGGAGTAACCCGCATGAATAATTTGGTACATGTGCACAGACTATGCCTGACGGAGGGTTGGGGATCCCTAACCTCCAATTTAAGTACTGGACCTCCCAACTTATTTCGTTGAATGATTGCCTCTTTTGCAACAGGGTGGACACAGCGATACACCAGGAGCTATCCATACTGAAACCGTATGACCTTTACTCCCCTCTGTATGGAGCTCAGGCCCTGCACTTGCTACCCACAATCTCTAGGATCACAACACACTGCCAGAAAGCAGCAATCAAACACCTAGGCTGGCAGGGCTGGGTGACCGCGGAGACCCCCCTAGTCGCATAACACACTTCTCGGACACAGGGACTCCAAGCATTGGATATCATTGGTATCTTCAAGATCGGAGACTTCTGGCCGACCTTATGAAATCCTTTGAACAATTAACAGTTGACCTTGCAATTCATGACAGTCAATTCTTTAGGTACTTGGAGCTCAGGTCCGCCCTAGCAGCCATATGCAGAGCTGTGTGCGGTGCCTGGTGTCCAGTCCTGTTCTGGATAGGTTACTTGTCACAGCCCTGATAAGCATAACACTCTGCATAAAAGACAGCGTCAGGCATAAGGTTGTTCTCTCCTTTTTATTAATTCCTCAACTCTAATACATAGCCTACTGATGTGGAGGTGCTCTCCACAAGTCCTCTTCTCTCTGTCTACTCAGATAGTGACAGGGAAACTAATGCTTCTCGTCTCCTCCCAGGAAGTTCCTGGTGTCCCATTTCTGTCCGGGCAAGCTAGACCGCTGACCTACTTATATAACAATGTCCTTTCCTAGAGGACATGACACCTGGGCTCCACTTCTTGGAGGCAAAAATCACAATGAAACAAGTCGTGTGGAAGGGGATCTCATGGGTGTAGAGGTCCTTAATCGATCGTTAACTCTACTGACCCATTCTTGTATCTCAGAGAAAAATGGGGAGTCTTTGAGGATGACGATCGGACTGAAGCAAAAATGGACCCCAGATTCCCGACTAATTCTGTTATACTCGAACTCGACCAATTAAGATACTTGCACCGTGCATACTTTTATCCCCATGGATGTGGAAAGTAAGCAGAGCCATTACAGCCGCATACTGACATTGTAAGAAAATGGAGGGCACGTTCCTGCACGTCATATGGGGGTGTGCAGTCATTACCACATACTGGACCACAACACACACATACACCGAGGGCATAGTAGGTCACAACCTTCCACTAGACCCTAGGGTTTCTGTTGGGGATCATGGATGGTTGAGGGCTCGTCAATTGTTTCACCTATTTAAAAAAAATGTGATCCTAGGTTAGCAGAGACAGATCTGAAAGACGGCCATCTTGGATAGGGTATTCAATAGTCTGCATAATGAGTACCTAGTGAGACTTACACACATAATTGAAACCCAAAACTCACACCAAGAGTGAAGGATGCAAGATCTGACAGTCTTTTAGAGCCACAACTATTTGGAAAAGAAGCCACAACCAGCAGACAAAAGACGACATTCATACTAACCCAACAGCAGCAAGAGGCCAAGGAGTTACTGAACATTGCGGTGCATAAAAACTGCCCTATATATCATAAAATAATATATTATGCCATTGTGTGATTGGTGGTGAATGCCACCTGGAGGTAGAGTCATCCACTGGTGCACGTTGGGCACTGCCAGTTTCTGCAATGAGAACCTTGTTGTCATTTCACATGTCTGGGGTTCTCATGCAAGCCTTTCTGTTCACTAACATGGACCAGTAAGAGCCAGGAAACTTACGGTGACAGAGCACTATACAAACTTCCCTTAAGATAAGATAAGATAAGACCAATGCTTATTTGAAACTAATTATCAAATTCAATATATTTGTTAGTGTTTCTATGGAGCTGCAAAATCTAGTTGGAAATCTGAGGAGTGAAATACAAAGCAATAGTACTGAGAAAGGAACTATGTCTGAGAAAGGGACGGTACAACAGTTTCAGTGCCAGCAGTTGCAACTGGCTGCAGTCGCGTTGACCGCAACCTCCTAAGACCATCTTTGGGCGTTGGCACTTATATTTTTTGCAAACTAAACAACGTTCACCACAATAAGAGTTAATATCACCTATCTTACTGAAACCCATTTTTCAACCTCAAGTGAATGGGAGTTGGAATCAGTCCCTTTGGGATTCATTGTGGTATCCAGTAGGGTTGGGGATGCTCACCACGGTTTAACATATTTACCTGCCTTTAGATGCCTTCTCAAACACCTTCCACCCTTCCTTCTGCTTCTCTTGCGCCAGCTCGTTAGTTATGCTATAGTTGAATTGGAGCCGCCATGTGTCTCCATACCCCTCCTCCAGCTCCTCCTCCTGAATTTCATTGAACAGGTCAATCCAGGCGTTTCCTGATTCGGGCTGAGACATGTCCTTCAAAGAAAAGGAACCAATGAAAATCTTATTCAGTAAAATGTTGGCTCTGACAGAAATTCTACGAATACGTTTATTGACTTTTCAGCTGACTTCCACCATCATAATTCTATTCTTCTTTGTTGTAGCATATTTTCACATTGAACTGTTTGCATTGAGACTAAGGCTCTCATTACTAGAATTGGAATGTATGACGGTACAACGCGTACCGTTACAACGCGTACCTTTACAACGCAGGTTTAACGCAAGTCGTTACAACGACCTGCGTTGGGGGGGCGCTGGATAGTGAATAGTTTAATTTACTATTCCAACTTCAGTCCCCGTGGATAGTAGGGAAGGTGTTGGATAGTAAATTAAACTATCCCCTATCCTAGAGCACCCTCCAGCGAAAGTCGTTGTAACGACTTTCGTTGTAAATCCTGCGTTGTACCGGTACCGCGTTGTAACGGTTCCGTTGTAAAGGATGTTTCCCCTAGAATCGCAGTAATGAACGCCTAATTAGAAATCTTACACAAAGTTTATTTTTGTAATCTGGATCTAAAATCAATTGAGTTCCACACAAAATAAGTACAATTGTTTTTTACTGTAAGACGTTCTTATTTTTCTGTTTATAGTTTTCTATTGTGCCAGTGGGATCACTGTTCTCTACATTAAGCAGGGGTCGGTGGAACAAGCCGAATTGTACTCCATGAAATTCTGTAGAGTCACTTGAAAACTCTATGAGATTTCACTGAGTTCCGCGAGAACTGCACGCTGCTCAAGCTGATTTTTAGCCGTGGGAGCTTGTGATGCACTGTAAAATCGGTGCAAACTGCACCATTCGCCTCTGCTTATTTCTGCTGCTAGAGTGGATTTTCTGCTTGAGCGGTAGCATCCTCAATGTGAATGGTAGCGACCTGCCGCAACCGCCTGCTTTGAAATATTGCTCCGGGACTCATCCGAGCCCTCCATTTTCCTTGCTCATGCTTGCTAACCTAATGAAAGGGAGCTGCGCGTGAGAAAAACTCCCCCATGTGTCGGTCCGTAGACTTTTTCTGGAACTCCGTACTCCTGGCGGAGCACGGAGTGGGCAAAGCTCAACGAACTCTGCCAGTTGAGCAAAGTTTACTGCCCACCCCTATACATAAGATGGTCAATGTATCACAATTCCCACTGATGGTGTAACCGCAGGGCTAAAACAGGTATGGTACCAGTATAGCTCATTCGAGTTCATAGTAAAAAATACACAGCAAATGGGACTTAGATATTCCACATCTAAATTAATATTATTAATTAATGGGGTCAATAGGCGGGAAAGTTATAACATTGGACTATAACTCTTAGTCATTGTCAGTAGGAGAAGCCGCATCACAAGGCTGACTGGTGGCATGAGCATGCAACCAGAGCGTGCTGCGCTTAATTGTGTAAATCTGCGAGGTTTGTAGCGATATTTTTTAATATTCCCGTTTTGGCATTTACTTTAGTGTTTATTTTGCCTTCTTCCCCGGTTTTAATATTTGGCCCACTTGCCTGCACTGTAATTGGAAATTCACCGCTTTTTCTGCGGGCCCCCTTGCCGAGCATCTCCACTTCGGCGGACATCTTGAGGGAGTGAAGGACGTCTGGCGGCGCCATCTTGGCTGACGGTCTAGTCGTCAGAAGGACGCTAGACCTTTATTTAATACGGTCATGCTAAGGCGCAGCGGTCACGCGCAGTGGGCTCGCCGGACTCTCGCCGGAGTCGGTCCAGAGTCCAGCCCGTCTGTGCCCGTCCGGGCCCAGCCGGGCCTAGGGCCTGACCCTATGCTAAATTCTTTAGGGTCCAGTATCACTTATACCCGCGATGATCTTTTATCACTACGCCCCCCAAATATTCCTACCTGCACTTATATGTATAGAGGAGCAAAACCTTTCTCATACTGTGGAATATGCTGCCCATCCCGGCAATCTACGGTAAAGAATTCCCTGCAAATGGCTTCGTTGAAGTGCAGATCTCTCCCGAAGCACTCCTTAGAGAATAATTTTCTCATACAGGACCATAACTTAGACATCTTGTTTTTAACGGAAACATGGCTTACATCGGGCTCAGGGGTGGATATTGTAAGAGCCCTTCCCCCTGGCTTTTTAATTCACTCTCAGAATAGGCCAGTGGGTCGGGGAGGTGGTATTGCCATACTTTACAGGGATTCTTTGGTGTGTAGGGCACAGAATAGTGGGGTGTGAGAGCTATAAGTTCTCTTTCCAGATTTCGCCTACGGTATCAGTGTCTGGGTTATTGGTGTATCGTCCTCCAGGATGCATCGGAAATTTTGTCAGCTCCCTGATGGAAACCGTCACGGTCTTGGCTTCCACGACCACTAATTTTATGATGTTGGGAGACTTTAAACTTAATTTTAATGACCCGGCGGACCTGTTGGCGGCAGACCTTCAATGTGATCATAAGGTATATGAGGTAGACCTTATCAATTTGGGAGCAACTCATAACAAGGGCCATTTGCTTGACCCGATCTTTACTAATGTGTCCGTTGTGAAAGCTTTGCCTCCCTTTCCACTCCCATGGTCGGACCACTTTTTGATTCCTTTTACTTGGCAAACCGAGGCCATGACTACATCTTTCCCCAGTGTTTGTACCTCGGAAAGACCTCGGTCTAGGCTGTCTGTCGAAAATTGGATTCCTCAACTTGAATGTTCGCGTCCCCCCCCTGCTCTGGACCCAGTACTGGCAGATGCGAATCTCGGTATCTGATTGACCAGCTCACTCGACTCTATCCTCCCAAAAATAACGGTCGCAAAAAGAGAGAAGAGAATAGGCTCTGCTCCTTGGTATACGCCTGAGCTAAGAACCCTTAGAAAGGGTTGCAAGAAGCTTGAACGTGCCTGGAGGAAGGACTGGGAGGAAAATAACAGAATTGAATATCGCTCGGCGATAAGGGCGTACAAACTTGCTCTTCGGGGCACTAAAGCACAATTCTTTGAGGAGAGAATTAAAAACTCTTCAAACTCCTCCAGAGAAACCTTTTTAGTGGTTAAGGAGCTTTTGAGTGTTCCCGAGCCGCCTCCAGCCCACGATAATCTAGAAGAGAAATGCAAGGATTTAGCGAACTATTTCCATACTAAAATAGTGAACATCCTAAGTGCCCTGTCCCAGATGAACCAGAGAGTAGAGGCTAGTAGTGGGTCAGTTGGATCCCCCGTCCTTTTGGAAGCCTTTGGACCAGTATCTGTGGATGAGGTCCTTAAGGCACTGGTCACTATTAAGAGCGGCTCCCCTAGTGATCCAGTCCCTATGAGGATTCTGAAACAGGTAGGATCCACTATCGCTAACCCTGTGACCGATTTGATCAATGCATCCTTGGCATGTGGTCTGGTTCCTTTGAACTGGAAGGGAGCAGTTGTAAAAGCTCTTTTGAAAAAGCCCAATTTAGACCCTCTTGACATGGCGAATTACAGGCCTATTTCCTTGCTTCCTGGACTCAGTAAAATCACGGAAAGACTGGTGAATTTTCATCTATCACACTTTCTTGAGTCCAATGGCCTGTTGAGAAATTCGCAAACAGGCTTTTGGCCGGGACAGGGCATCGACACCGCCCTACTGGCAGTCGTTGAAGAAGCCAGAAGCATTTTGGATTCGGGAGGATCAGTGGCAGTGATCCTCCTGGACCTCAGTGCAGCTTTTGACACTGTTAATCATCAAGTGTTAATTCAATGGCTGTCAGATGTAGGGGTGACTGGGACGGCATTGAAATGGCTCAAGTCATTTCTTTGCGACCGGACCTACCAGGTGTGGGAAGGTAGTGCACGATCAGCGTCAATCCCCCTCCACTGTGGTGTACCACAAGGCTCTTCCTTAAGCCCCACATTGTTCAATGTGTATATGGCCCCCTTGGAGGACGTGGTTGCCCCATTTGATATCAAAATCGTGAGCTACGCTGATGACACTCAGTTGGTGGTCGCTTTATCCAAGTTTGCCGAAAGCCCAGACACGCTGCATTCCTGCATGTCCAAAGTCTACACCTGGATGTGTGAGTCAGCACGAGTCAGCACTGAAGCTGAACGGTTCAAAGACCGAAATAATGCTTTTAGGGCATAAAGGCTCTTCACTCCCCTCGACTATCTGGCCCAGTTGTTTGGGCGTACTCCCGAGCCCAAAGGAGGAGATTAAGAGTCTTGGGGTGTGGCTGGAACAAGATCTCTCCTTCAGGACTCAGGCGAAAAAAACGGCAGGAGTCTGTTTTGGTCAGCTCAGAAAGTTCTGCCCCTCCTCCCACCGCCGTCCAGGAAGCTGCTCATTCAGGGGCTAATTGTATCAAGATTGGATTATAGCAACGCTATCTTTCTTGGTGTCCCTGAAGCAACGTTCAACAAACTCCAACAAATTCAAAACGCTGCAGCGCGGCTTCTTAAGAATATCCCAATGTCATGGTCGGCTAAACCTGCGTTGAGGGCACTGCATTGGTTGCCGGTGCGCGAAAGGGTCAAATTTAAGTCCCTCTGCCTCGCGCATAAAATTCTGCAGGATAAAGGTCCTCCTATCCTGAAGAATCTAGTTATACCCTATAAGGCCAATAGAGCCTTGCGCTCAGAGCAGAAACATCTGCTCAAGACTCCTATAGTTAAAAAGGCACGTACAGGGGGAAGAAGATTCTCAGTCAATATAGCTATTCTATGGAACTCACTCCCCCTGAGTTTGCGTTCAGAGACCTGTCTTCTCCGTTTCCGCAAACTCCTTAAAACACATCTTTTCCCTAACTGACGCCTTTGAGTACGTTTGACTGCCACCTTTCTGTTTCTGGAACAAGCGCTGGAATGCTCCAGGGTAACTACGCGCGATATAAAACTCGAAATAAATAAATAAATACATTTTCGGTTCTCAATGTACGTTTATTGAAATAAAAGTATCAGTACAGAAAGTTAAAGTTAGGTAATTAGGGGAAGTAAAATAACCTAAAATCATAGTTTTGCAAAGCTGCAATGCGCCTTTAAGAAATTAATCACACATAGCAAACATATTATTTTTGTAAACCATATTTAGGACACCATTTTTACGTAGACGATATTTCTGTAATGATCGTCTGATGTGCAGCCCTCATATAAAGGATTAGGGCAGCATTGGTAATATCAGGATACCTTGGTCTAGGTGGTAAAATGTAGTTGACAGCGCCTGGATACCCTCACAGGTGACAAGTAGTGCTCTACAAATCTACTGATTGGTTGATTGATTGACATAGTTCATACACTTTAGGAGAGGTGGAAATCGCGGAGTGGATGAGCAGATGCATACCGAATCAGTGCTTTTTAGGAGTGGCTGAGATAAGTCAAAACTCTCTTAAGCCTACAGAGTCTGCACAAGGAAAGTGCACTATTGCTATGCACGGCAACCACGTGGACCCTCTCACCAGTGCTTAATTTGTAAAAGAGTGATTGCCGGTGCGGAAGCTCTGCTCCGACCCTGAGGACGGTGTTGCGTGGAATGCCACGGTGGGGTAGACTTAAATCCACCTCATGCCTCTTTAATCCACTACCAGACACTCCCAGTATCTTTATCCCACTCTTGCCGGTCCCCGCTTTCTCCCTTTGTGATGGTTTTTCCGCCTTTCTTTTACTTTCTTTCCACTTTGTGTGATTTTTCCTCTTTTGCTTTCGGTAAATGTCAGATGAGGAAAAAAAGTGCCAGTCCCCGAAAATGAGGGCTGGTGGACCCCACCTGCTACCTCCGGCTCAAATTAAGCACTGGCTCCAACACTTTTGCATAACATTAATAGTTTTTTTCAAACATTTATTGAATGAGAGTACAGATGAGAAAAGCGCCAACATAGATTACCAGGTACACAGTCTTCTCATGAGAAGGGTGCAAAAAGACATTGCATAGGAACAAGAAGGGTGGTCTCCTAACAGAGCACATTGTTGGGTTCTCAGCTGAGCGACAAGGAGAGCTAGAAGTTGGTAGGTGATCAAGGGAAGAATTGCTTCCAGCCTTGAGATGTCTTGGATGTTGGGGTGTCCAGTTGTAGTGGAATGATACATCATGTGACGTTTGAACCTTCCCTTCATTTACTCTGATGTCCTTCATGCTCCCCCCCCCCCCAGCACCCAACCCTTCCCCCCTGCTATCAGAGACACATCAGTTCCACATTGAGAGGTCGGCTTTTAAAACTCCATCTATCAGAACAGTCTAACTCCACAATGTCCTTGTGGTAATGGCAGTTATATCATGTGCCTTTTATACCCTGGGCGCGTCACAGAAAGTGAAATCAGGTCCAAACGACATGGAATTTTTTAAAGAACTAAATAAGGGAAAAACTTGCGGTTTCCATAATCAAAATAATGATTGTGTGAACTGTTGCTTTTGCGAAGATTTACGACTTGTGCAGAGCTGTGTGGTGTTCTTTTGAGGGAAAAGATTCTGGCAGGACTTTTCTGCAGGTGTAATAAAGGTTGCAATCTTACCCTGGGCTTACAGCTGGCATCTCTGGGTGGTCGGGGTTGTTAAAAAATGCTGAAGAAAGGGGTTGCATCCAAAACCTCATCTTTTATCTATTTACATATATATTTAAAGGTTTCCTTTTGAGTGAAAGTGACTCAGAGTGATGTACATCAATTAATAATAGAAGCAAATCACAGCCTGCAGTGAACTAGTTCATGGGACACAAGTGAAAGTTGAACTGCCTCATGGTATGAAGGCCACAATGAGGAGGAGGAGGGGAGATAAAAAGAGGGTAAGATAAAAGGAGGGCACAGGAGAAAGCAGAGGGGTGGGGGGAGGTGCAGAGAGGGAGAGAGGTGCGTCATCAGAGCTGCCCTGACCCTGAAAATGAGCCAAGTTGGAGACAGCACGGGACAGCGGCGCTAAGGCAGAGGAGCGTCGCCCCACTGCTCTGTGAGAAGTTCAAAATGGAAAAATAAAATAATAATAACAAACATTGTTATTATTTTATTTTTCTGTCTCTGTCTCAGCTGATATGAAGCGGGGCTGGACGTCACAGGAACAGTGGTGGCGCTGTCTTAAGTGCGCATGAATGTTTGGCCAGCCCGAGGCTGTATCGCGGCCTGGGTGGAGAACGTGCCCAGGCCCCCGGTCCCTCTCGGAGCACTGAACCACGGTGCTCAGACCAATCACAACGCTGCTATTGCTAGCGCTGACAGGGGCAATGGGTGGCGTAGGGAAACAACCTTTACAACGCAACTTTTACAACACACTACCATTACAGCAAAACATTTACAACGCAACATCCATTACAACGCATGCATTTACAACGCAACCATTACAACGCATGACACTACAACGCACACCACTACACCGCATGTCATTACAACTCAGTCATTACAACACATACCATTACAACGCATAACATTAACATCCAACACTTACCCTACTGTTGCACCCCGTGGAGTTAGAATAGTAATTTTTACCCCTACACTATCCAACACTTACCCTACTGTTGCACCCCCTGGAGTTAGAAGAGTAATTTTTACCCCTACACTATCCAACACTTACCCTACTGTTGTACCCCCTGGAGTTAGAATAGTAATTTTTACCCCTACACTATACAACACTTACCCTACTGTTGTACCCCCTGGAGTTAGAATAGTAATTTTTACCCCTACGCTATCCAACACTTACCCTACTGTTGCACTCACTGGAGTGGGAATAGTAATTTTTACCCCTACACTATCCAACACTTACCCTACTGTTGCACCCCCTGAAGTTAGAATAGTAATGTTTACCCCTACGCTATCCAACACTTACCCTACTGTTGCACCCCCTGGAGTTAGAATAGTAATTTTTACCCCTACGCTATCCAACACTTACCCTACTGTTGCACTCACTGGAGTGGGAATAGTAATTTTTACCCCTACACTATCCAACACTTACCCTACTGTTGCACCCCCTGGAGTTAGAATAGTAATTTTTACCCCTACGCTATCCAACACTTACCCTACTGTTGCACTCACTGGAGTGGGAATAGTAATTTTTACCCCTACACTATCCAATACTTACCCTACTGTTGCACCCCCTGGAGTTAGAATAGTAATTTTTACCCCTACACTATCAAACACTTACCCTACTGTTGCACCCCCTGGAGTTAGAATAGTAATTTTTACCCCTACACTCTCCAACACTTACCCTACTGTTGTACCCCCTGGAGTTAGAATAGTAATTTTTACCCCTACACTATCCAAAACTTACCCTGCTGTTGCACCCCCTGGAGTTAGAATAGTAATTTTTACCCCTACGCTATCCAACACTTACCCTACTGTTGCACTCACTGGAGTGGGAATTGTAATGTTTACCCCTACACTATCCAACACTTACCCTACTGTTGCACCCCCTGGAGTTAGAATAGTAATTTGTACCCCTACACCAGGTATCCAACACTTACCCTACTGTTGCACCCCCTGGAGTTAGAATAGTTATTTTTATCCCTACACTATCCAACACTTACCCTACTGTTGCACCCCTGGAGTTAGAATAGTAATTTTTACCCCTATACTATCCGACACTTACCCTACTGTTGCACCCCCTGGAGTTAGAATAGTAATGTTTACCCCTACTCTATCCAACACTTACCCTACTGTTGTACCCCCTGGAGTTAGAATAGTAATTTTCACCCCTACACTATCCAACTCTTACCAAACATGCAAAGTAATGTAATGCGTTGTAATAGTATGCGTTGTAAAGGTAGTTTTTTAAATTTCGTTGCAATGGCATGCGTTGTAATGGAATGCATTGTAATGGATGTTGCATTGTAAAAAATGAGTTGTAAAGGTATGCGTTGTAAAAGTGTGCGTTGTAACGTCATACATTTGGTGGCGTAAGGTGCAGTTGCCCCTGACACAGGCCCTGGCACTTAAGCATTAGCTGAAGACTTACCTTTCAGCCATCACCCATCTCCTGGAGAGTGATCCTCCAGTGGCTTGTGCTTCATTTGTTAAAACAACTTCAGGGCAGGGCTCAAAATTTCAATTAGGAGACGGCTGCTAGTGAAGCCAAATGCCGGCAGTTACCACCTTGCTTGCCAAAGGGGACCCAAATGACACCAGCATGCAGGCCTGAGGTGGCATCCCCTGGGATTGTGTGCAGCCTGCCAGCTCTTGGTGCCAAAGATCTCTCCGCAGTGGGAGCATGCTCATCAGGTGTGCTTGGCACCAACGGGCACCACTTCACCACCTAACAGCCACTTATGGAAGCACTTCTGACAAGTGCAAGCACTGGAAACACCCAGCTCAAATTAAGCACTGTCTTCATCCAATATCACCAAAGCACACGGATATCGCGCCCAAGATGGACTACAGCTGGATGTGCACGTTTATTGGGATTTCCACATTGATGTGCCTATATGCATGCTACAATAGGTCCTTCTTGCTCGTGATAATGTGTTGGATAAAAAAAAGTCAAACAAATATTGGCAAATGTTATATAATAACATGGCAAGTGCTTGATTTCTAACAGTACCACTATTGTTCTATTGGTACCAGCGACAACTGGTTGACATGTGTCTGCTAAGTACGCTTTACACAAAGTCTCACTAGGTGCCTGATATCGCAAAGGCTTTTACCCATTCTGTGTCTATGGGGAAACACATTAGTACATAAGGGCCTGGGTGTGGGTCATCCTAAAGCCGCTCAAATTTTGGGATTGGAATGAGATGCAATAGAAAGAGTGGGATTTTAGCTCCATTGAAAAGAACAGCGACGGTTCCTGAAACGTGTGCGTTACCGGTTCCATATCTGGTTCACCCTGAGGTACAAAGTCCACCCTCGCTCGGTTGCCAGTCGGAGCAGAGAAGAATTAAAGGACCCTTTACTTGGAGAACTCACAGCTCCAGCATTAGCGGGGAAAAGACTTTTGTCATCAATGCATCTATGTGATATGGAGAGACATTTAGACTGGTCAGTGTTGTCTCTACTGACCTCAGACACATGCTTAGACATTCCAGGGCCAGTGGCCAGCGTGGCCCATGAACCCCTAGCCACCTAGACATCCAGATAGAAGATGATAGCATAACCCAACCTGCAATAAACCTGGCCCTTGAGGCAAGATGAGACTCAGGTATTTTTTGTGGGAGTGGAAACTTACAATGAAGTATGGGCGGAAAATCCGTCCCGCTCGCGAGTTCGCGGATTTTCTGCAATTTCGAACTCGCGAGCGGGACGGATTTTCAAAAACTGAAGTACATGCAGCACTTACAGGGTTACAGCAGGTGCCCAAGTTGAAGCTAATTTCTTTGTAACCATTTACAAAATGGTTACAAAGAAATGAACTTCAACTTGGGCACCTGCTGTAACCTTGTAAGGGCTTCCTGAGGGGCGCCTCCAGAGTTTGTTGCCTTCTTGCAACTATTCTCTGTCCCAGTGCTCCAGGTAGTCACAAAAATTAAACCACAACAGGAAGCACTTACAAATAACAAAGCAGGTGCCGGACTTGAAGCTCAAATTCAGTAACACATTAATCAGCCCCAAATTAATGTGTCTCGGTTGAGGCTGGACAGGTGTGCTTTCTCTCCATAATCTACAGTGGTGAACCAGAGGGTGCTGTGATGAACCAGAAGGTGCAGTTGTGAACCAGAGGGCGCTGTGATGAACCAGAAGGTGCAGTGCTGAACCAGAGGGTGCTGTGATGAACCTGAGGGTGGCAGTGATGAACCAGAGGGTGGCAGTGATGAACCAGAGGGTGGCAGTGGTGAACCAGAGGGTGCTGTGATGAACCAGAGGGTGGCAGTGATGAACCAGAGTGTGGCAGTGATGAACCAGAGGGTGGCAGTGATGAACCAGAGGGTGGCAGTGGTGAACCAGAGGGTGCTGTGATGAACCAGAGGGTGGCAGTGATGAACCAGAGGGTGGTAGTCGTGAACCAGAGGGTGGCAGTGATGAACTAGAGGGTGGCAGTGATGAACCAGAGGGTGGCAGTGGTGAACCAGAGGGTGCTGTGATTAACCAGAGGGTGGAAGTGGTGAACCAGAGGGTGTTGTGATGAACCAGAGGATGGCAGTGATCAACCAGAGGGTGGCAGTGGTGAACCAGAGGGTGCTGTGATGAACCAGAACGTGCAGTGGTGAACAAGAGGGTGCTGTGATGAACCAGAGGGTGGCAGTGATGAAGCAGAGTGTGGCAGTTGTGAACCAGAGGGTGCTGTAATGAACCAGAGGGTGGCAATGATGAACCAGAGGGTGGAAGTGGTGAACCAGAGGGTGGCAGTGATGAACTAGAGGGTGGCAGTGATGAACCAGAGGCTGGCAGTGGTGAAGCAGAGGGTGCTGTGATGAACCAGATGGTGGCAGTGATGAACCAGAGGGTGGCAGTGGTGAACCAGAGGGTGGCAGTGGTGAACCAGAGGGTGGCAGGGGTGAACCAGAGGGTGGCAGTGATGAACCAGAGGATGGCAGTGATGAACCAGAGGGTGACAGTGATTAACCAGAGGGTGACAGTGGTGAACCAGAGGGTGGCAGTTATGAACCAGAGGGTGCTGTGATGAACCAGAGGGTGGCAGTGATGAACCAGAGGGTGACAGTGATGATCCAGAGGGTGGCAGTGGCGAACCAGAGGGTGGCAGTGATGAACCAGAGGGTGGCAGTGATGATCTAGAGGGTGGCAGTGGTGAACCAGAGGATGGCAGTGATGAACCAGAGGGTGGTAGTGGTGAACCAGAGGGTGCTGTGATGAACCAGAGGGTGGCAGTGGTGAACCAGAGGGTGACAGTGGTGAACCAGAGGGTGGCAGTGGTGAACCAGAGGGTGCTGTGATGAACCAGAGGGTGGCAGTGGAAAACCAGAGGGTGACAGTGGTGAACCAGAGGGTGGCAGTGGTGAACTAGAGGATGCTGTGATGAACCAGAGGGTGGCAGTGATCAACCAGAGGGTGGCAGTGGTGAACCAGAGGGTGGCAGTGATCAACCAGAGGGTGGCAGTGATGAACCAGAGGGTGGCAGTGATGAACTAGAGGGTGGCAGTGATGAACCAGAGGGTGGCAGTGGTGAACCAGAGGGTGCTGTGATGAACCAGAGGGTGGGTGTGATGAATCAGAGGGTGGCAGTGGTGAACCAGAGGGTGCTGTGATGAACCAGAGGATGGCAGTGATGAACCAGAGGGTGGCAGTGGTGAACCAGAGGGTGGCAGTGATGAACTAGAGGGTGGCAGTGATGAACCAGAGGGTGGCAGTGGTGAACCAGAGGGTGCTGTGATGAACCAGAGGGTGGGAGTGAGGAATCAGAGGGTGGCAGTGGTGAACCAGAGGGTGCTGTGATGAACCAGAGGGTGGCAGTGATGAACCAGAGGGTGGCAGTGGTGAACCAGAGGGTGCTGTGATGAACCGGAGGATGGCAGTGATCAACCAGAGGATGGCAGTGGTGAACCAGAGGGTGCTGTGATGACCAGAGGATGGCAGTGATCAACCAGAGGGTGGCAGTGGTGAACCAGAGGGTGCTGTGATGAACCAGAAGGTGCAGTGGTGAACCAGAGGGTGTTGTGATGAACCAGAGGGTGGCAGTGATGAACCAGAGGGTGACAGTTGAGGCTGGGCAAGTGTGCTTCCTCCCCATAATCTACAGTGGTGAACCAGAGGGTGCAGTGATGAACCAGAGGTGCAGTTGTGAACCAGAGGGTGCTGCGATGAACCAGAAGGTGCAGTGGTGAACCAGAGGGTGCTGTGATGAACCAGAGTGTGGCAGTGATTAACCAGAGGGTGCCAGTGGTGAACCAGAGGGTGCTGTGATGAACCAGGGGGTGGCAGTGATGAACTAGGGGGTGGCAGTGATGAACCAGAGGGTGGTAGTCGTGAACCAGAGGGTGGCAGTGATGAACTAGAGGGTGGCAGTGATGAACCAGAGGGTGGCAGTGGTGGACCAGAGGGTGCTCTGATGAACCAGAGGGTGGCAGTGATGAACCAGTGGGTGGAAGTGGTGAACCAGAGGGTGCTGTGATTAACCAGAGGGTGGCAGTGATGAACCAGAGGGTGTCAGTGGTGAACCAGAGGGTGTTGTGATGAACCAGAGGATGGCAGTGATCAACCAGAGGGTGGCAGTGGTGAACCAGAGGGTGCTGTGATGAACCAGAAGGTGCAGTGGTGAACCAGAGGGTGCTGTGTTGAACCAGAGGGTGGCAGTGATGAACCAGAGGGTGGCAGTTGTGAACCAGAGGGTGCTGCGATGAACTAGAGGGTGGCAGTGATGAACCAGAGGGTGGCAGTGGTGAAGCAGAAGGTGCTGTGATGAACCAGATGGTGGCAGTGATGAACCAGAGGGTGGCAGTGGTGAACCAGAGGGTGGCAGTGGTGAACCAGATGGTGGCAGGGGTGAACCAGAGGGTGGCAGTGACGAACCAGAGGATGGCAGTGATGAACCAGAGGGTGACAGTGATGAACCAGAGGGTGGCAGTGGTGAACCAGAGGGTGGCAGTGATGAACCAGAGGGTGCTGTGATGAACCAGAGGGTGGCAGTGATGAACCAGAGGGTGACAGTGATGATCCAGAGGGTGACAGTGGCGAACCAGAGGATGGCAGTGATGAACCAGAGGGTGGCAGTGATGATCTAGAGGGTGGCAGTGGTGAACCAGAGGGTGGCAGTGATGAACCCGAGGGTGGCAGTGATGAACCAGAGGGTGGCAGTGGTGAATCAGAGGGTGCTGTGATGAACCAGAGGGTGGCAGTGGTGAACCAGAGGGTGACAGTGGTGAACCAGAGGGTGGCAGTGGTGAACCAGAGGATGCTGTGATGAACCAGAGGGTGGCAGTGATCAACCAGAGGGTGGCAGTGGTGAACCAGAGGGTGGCAATGGAGAACCAGAGGGTGACAGTGGTGAACCAGAGGGTGGCAGTGATCAACCAGAGGGTGGCAGTGGTGAACCAGAGGGTGGCAGTGATCAACCAGAGGGTGCTGTGATGAGCCAGAGGGTGGCAGTGGTGAACCAGAGAGCGACCGTGGTGAACCAGAGGGTGGCAGTGGTGAACCAGAGGGTACTGTGATGAACCAGAGGGTGGCAGAGATGAACCAGAGGGTGGCAGTGGTGAACCGGAGGGTGCTGTGATGAACCAGAGGGTGGCAGTGATCAACCAGAGGGTGGCAGTGGTGAACCAGAGGGTGGCAATGGAGAACCAGAGGGTGACAGTGGTGAACCAGAGGGTGGCAGTGATCAACCAGAGGGTGGCAGTGGTGAACCAGAGGGTGGCAGTGATCAACCAGAGGGTGCTGTGATGAACCAGAGGGTGGCAGTGGTGAACCAGAGGGTGACAGTGATGATCCAGAGGGTGGCAGTGGAGAACCAGAGGGTGGCAGTGATGAACCAGAGGGTGGCAGTGATGATCCAGAGGGTGGCAGTGGCGGACCGGAGGGTGGCAGTGATGAACCAGAGGGTGGCAGTGATGAACCAGAGGGTGGAAGTGGTGAACCAGAGGGTGCTGTGATGAACCAGAGGGTGGCAGTGGTGAACCAGAGGGTGACAGTGGTGAACCAGAGGGTGGCAGTGGTGAACCAGAGGGTGGCAGTGATGAACCAGAGGGTGGAAGTGGTGAACCAGAGGGTACTGTGATGAACCAGAGGGTGGCAGTGATGAACCAGAGGGTGGCAGTGGTGAACCAGAGGGTGGCAGTGATGAACCAGAGGGTGGCAGTGGTGAACGAGAGGGTGGCAGTGGTGAACCAGAGGGTGGCAGTCAGGCCCGGACTGGCCGTTGTGGGCACCGGGCAATCCCCCGGTCGGCCGCAAGGGTGGGGGCCGGTTTTGGGCCCTGGGGGCCGTTTTTGTTGCAGAGCCATTTTTGCAGCATAGCTGCAAAATCGGCCCTGTAACAAAATCGGCTGAAAAGCGGCCCTGGCAAAGCGCTCGCCCCCCTCCTGCCCGGGGGCCAGGGGGGCCGGCCGAGCACTTTGCCAGGGCCAGTTTTGGTTCCCAGTCCGGCCCTGGTGGCAGTCATGAACTAGAGGGTGGCAGTGATGAACCAGAGGGTGACAGTGATGAACCGGAGGGTGGCCATGATGAACCACAGGGTTGCGAACAGGCTGGACACGTGAAAACAACATGGTCGCGACCGTTGCAACCACACAAGTAAGTTTGCGTTCCCGAACTTGTAAAAAACCATCGCAAACTGGCAAAAAAAAGCCGCGAGTTTGCGGATTTTGCAAAATTTGCGAATCGAGGGTGCAAATTCGCAAATTTCGCCCATACGCATTGGAGACAATTGAAGGCTTCCAAAAGGGGAAGTCTTATGTGGTTCAGTCAGTACTGCACTGGGGCCAAGAGATCTTGGGTGAAGGAAGGGGGCAATGAGGTCTAGATGTGACCATGTGATCAGAGACAGGCAGGGTGGGAGTGGCCTATAGGGTAATCTGGCAGTGCATGAAAGCTGGCCTAATAGCTCAGTGTGTTGATAGTATTTTATGGGGGATTGTGGGCCTTTTTCTTAGTTTGGTGTTCCTTTTTTACTGTTGATTTCTCTGATATTAGCATACAAATATCCTGTAGCAAGCACAAATCAATGCAATCACCAGTTCCTTGCAACCCCCTATGCAACTTGTATTTACAAGTTCAAAACTACCCTATTTGCAAAAGTGGGCCTTTTTTAACTATTTGATTCGCTAATGGGGGGCGACACTTTTATTTTGGTGCCCGAGCCTACTATTTTCTGTCTGACCCAAGAGAGAGGGGACTTTGAGGCAAATGACCATAGATTGGCTTTGGGGCGTCACTTGTTCAGTAAGATTGGGGGAGTGTAAATTTCACATTTCTCAACAATCACACTGGCATATCATGATAAAATACCCAACTATTTACTAGAGAATACATATATTAGAGCGGTGTAACACCCCCAAAACCCCTCCAATGCCACGCCCATGTCCTCACGGTAGGCCCCATTCACAGACTGAACTGAAGACTTCATCCTAAACTTACTACTATTTTGGTATTCACGGAATGCACTTACTACTTTTGGCATTCACAGAATGAACTTACTACTTTTGGTATTCACAGAAGTTAGGATTTCGTCTTAAGTTTGTCTTAAGACAAACTTAAGACAGACTTAAGACAGACTTAAGACAAACTTAAGACAGACTTAAGACTAACTTAATACTGACTTAAGACAGATTTAAGACAGACTTAAGACAAAATCCTAACTTGAGTATGTCTTAAGTCTATCTTAAGTTTGTCTTAGGACAAATTTAAGACAAAATCCTAACTTTTGTGAATACCAAAAGTAGTAAGTTCATTCTGTGAATACCCAAAGTAGTAAGTGCTTTCTGTGAATGCCAAAAATAGTAAGTGCATTCTGTGAATACCAAAATAGTAGTAAGTTTAGGATTGAGTCTTAAGTTCATTCTGTGAATCGGGCCCAGTATGTTGCACACACAGTAGGTGTTACACAACACATATCCAAAAAGCACAACCTTATCTTTTGTCTGATAAAACAATTTTCGAATCTTTCTGATTAAAACTTACATACATAACCAGCTTTCGACACATAATACAG
The DNA here is from genome assembly GCF_964261635.1 of Lissotriton helveticus. Taxonomy (NCBI): domain Eukaryota; kingdom Metazoa; phylum Chordata; class Amphibia; order Caudata; family Salamandridae; genus Lissotriton; species Lissotriton helveticus. The sequence continues at coordinate 28,516,576 of NC_136072.1, forward strand.
TCTTGCATCTCACTTAAGTATGTATATGAATAAATGGCATTTTTACCTTCCGCGGCTTTGCCTTCTTACCCATGTCACTCACTGAGAGATCCTGAAATGCACGTATTCATTCTCACAACCTGACCTCCCACAGAGGGGTGGTGATGGTTCTTGTGTTATTGATACCACGTGGGGTGCTTCACACCATTCAAACCAGTAGCAACGACAGCCCTCAAGTACTGCGATGACAAGGGCTGTTGCAATCCTTTCATTACTTTGTGTTGACTCTCGGCTGTTGTCAAGGAGTTCTCTGTTAAAGTTTTCAAAACGGCCATTTTGTTTTTTTGGGACACATGACCCTTCAGGTCAGTTTTATTCTGAATATTTTTAAATATAAGGCAAACGCCCCAAAATGTTTTTAAAGTATGAGGGACACTGTGGGAACACATTTCCCCATCTGTGCTGTATAAGGCCCTCTACACACACCAACAGCTGTCATGTGCTTAATTTGTAAAAAATAAGTGCCAGGAGGCCACTGCAGTTTGCACCACACGGTTGTACGACGTTACAACGCATTGTTTTACCACGCATGCCTTTACATCGCAGTTTTTACAACGCATGCTGTTACAACGCATAGAGTTAAGGGGTGCTGGATAGTGAATAGTTTAATTTACTATTCCAACTCCAGTCCCCGTGGATAGTAGGGAAGGTGTTGGATAGTAAATTAAATCTATTCCCTATCCTAGCTAGAGCGCCCCCCAGCGCTATGCATTATAATGACATGCGTTGTAACAGTTGCGTCGTAAAGGCACTGCGTGGTAAAAGTTGCGTTGTAAAGGATGTTTACCGGACCACACATTGCCTCTGCCAGCGCTGCCAATGACAGTACCAACACAACTACTAACCATCACACTCCTACAAGTAATAATAATAATCCACATTTGTAAAGCGCACAATCACCCGTAAGGGTCTCTAGGCACTGGGGGCTGTCGAGAAGATTAAGCAATCTATTGCCCAGAGTCACGTGGTGCTGAGCTAATCTGCCGCCGGTGCCGGGGATCGAACCGTGATCCCCCGATTCCGGAGTCAGTCACCCCAGCCGCGGCACCACACCTCTTCTGACTATTCCAGGCCCCCAAAGCTATAAGAATGGCTTGGGAAGCCGGTAATAGTCATTTTTTATTTATATTGAATGAATAATTACCTGTTGTTGTTGTCATCTCCAAAATAAGCCAGACAGTGCCACCTTGTGCCAGCTGTCAATAGCACCGGATGAAGTGCTGGTGCCGAGCACCGAAAACCACCGGCTCAAATTAAGCACTGGTAGGCATGGTCCCTATTCTGAGAAGAGCACTTCCTAAAAAGAATGCCTCGGATAGTCGCTGCTATTCAGGGGTGCCCTTTCAGCTGTCTGGCTGTCAGCAGAAAATCTACTTTAGTTCTGAAAGGGTCTGGTCCCAGCCTCCGATACAGCCATCCACTTCTTCCTCTGACTTCCCAAGAAAATCAAAAGGCTATGTGAATTATGTACAATCTCTGCTGTCAGTGGCAGAATTTCAGCTGTGTAGTATAAACCATGTTATTTATTTTATTTATTTATTTGTGGAGTTTTATAAAGCGTGAACGTGACCCTTTAGGTTATCAGAGCCCTGTGCATAGAACAGTCAAGTCATACATACAACAAAATACAAGATGGAAAATGCAAGTTTCAATGCAAATAAAAAACAGATACAATATACCAAAACTGCATGTTAAATCCCAGGTCCTGAGGAGTCCACATTAAACTAATCCCACTGAAGTAACTAAAGACACTTAGTGGCCCATTAGGATGGCGGGTGGATCGCCCCTACCGCTGGCCCAGCGGGGGCGATCCGCCCGCCATCGGTGCAGAAATGACCCCCCGCCATATTACAACGGCTGAGGGCTCCGCGGCGGATGAAGACCGTCCGCCGCTTTTCCGCCCGGTCGACATGTCGACCGGGCGGAAAAGGGTTCTATATGGTGGCGGTGTCTGAAAGACACCGCCAGCCATATTAGAATGTGGCTTTTGAAATGCTTTTCCGTGGTTTCCGCCACGGAAAGACATGCAGAGTTTGCTTGGGGGGCCCGTTGCGGGCCCCCAGGGACTCCGAGGGGTGGAGGGTGCACATGGGGGTTACCTATGGTACCCCCTGCAGTTCCATGCTCAGCATGGCAGGCACCATGCATGGAAGTGCACAACATGCCTTCCTGGCATTGTGGCAGGCGGTGCTGAGTGCACCGCCCGCTACAATGTTAGGAATGCCAGATGCTCCCGCCACTGTGGCAGGCGCATCCTAATGGCACCCACGGGACCCCCGCCCTTATGGCGGGCGGTCCTTTTGTATGACGGGATGGCGGGCAGACTTTGTCCCTTAGTGAAGGAATCTATCCATCACAATGCTGAAATTCTGCAGGCCTGCTTGTCTTCAGCAGTCCCCTTACAGCGCCTTCAAAGAAAATGTGTTGTAAAATGTTGCAAATGTTGTAAAGTAACCAACAGTTTTAAGAGCAGAGAAGAGTGTGTGTGCGTGAGTTTTTGTCTCTGTGTGAGGGTAAAAATTCTTGGTGAAATCCTGCAGCCACCTCACCATACCCGACTGAAAGCACCCGTACCCAACTATTCACTAGAGCAGTGATACTCAGAGTACGGCCCGGGGGCGCTTGCGGCCCACTTGACGTTTACATGCGGCCCCCCATGGTGAATAGCAGCACAAGCTGCTGTTTAGTGATTGAGCAATAATATTCAGAATTGGCCAAGCATTTATTAACCTGCAAATAAATGCTTGCCTGCTTATTTAACATGTTTTAAAGCTCTTTACGCAATTCCTGACCCACCCAGCCCCCTGACTGCCACCCTGCTGGCATCAGTGCGGCCCACGGTCACACCACAGACTGTACTCTGTGGCCCCAGGGAAAATGTGTGTGAGTACTTGTCTACCCAGGACTTTATACATGTTCTTTTTAATATGTCCTGCACTTCGTTTATTTCGTCGTAAGTGGTTAAGACAAATTTGTTTGAAATTGAATATCCTTACAGCCAATTCTTTCTTATGTGCTTTATACAATCCTCCAAATGAAATGTTCTGCTTTAGCATTTTTTATTTTTTTAAATGTTTCTTAGATATCTACTAGTGGGTTTTTATTTAACTGTGTTGTGCTGATTATTTAGTGTTTTGGCAAAAACTTGTTAATGTTTGTTGCATTTGTACGAGTACTTTGTATTATGTATTTCTTTTTTATCATTTTATGTGGACCTCTTCGGAGTTCCAAAACATAATAAACCAACTTGACTTGTGTGTGAGTACCCATGATCTAGGGAATACATTTTGGGGGGAGGGGGTGTAGCCCCCAAACATACACCCCTGATTGACTTTTTCTGTGGGAGGACGTCTGTAGCAGAAAGAAGCGGGACCGGTTCGATTTTGTAGATTTATTAAGTAAGATGGTAAGAAGAGCGCCCGCCCTCCAACTGACTCACCCAACATTCCACTGCCACCTCACACACCAACATTCCACCACCACAGGCTGTGAATGTCTTTGTTGCAGTTCAGGGTGTGTTACTGTCTGTACTGTGATGTGGCACAATTTGTCAAAAATGTAAGCCTTAACTTTGCCCTGTTAACCCCTCCCATGCTCGTGACGGAACCGTTCCGTCACGAGCCTCGGGTGGGCTGTGCTGGTGACGGAACGGTTCCGTCACGGCCCGCTCGCCGCGCCTGCGCGGCGCGAATTCCGCGCCTGGGCTGACGTTCTAAAGAGCGGGCGGGGCCGTGACGGAACCGTTCCATCACAAGCACAGCTCACCTGAGGGCCGTGACTGAGCGGTTCCGTCACGAGTACGGGAGCGCCGCGCGGCCCCGCCTCCCCCTTAGCGCTGCAGCGGAATAGCCACCGCAGCGAAGGGGTTAAATGAAAACTTTCCCCCCACCTAGTGGTCTGGGAGGTAGCGAGGGTGGGGGGCGGGGTACAGAGCGTGAAAATCTCAAGTGTCACAAAAAGAACGCGTGTAGCAAAGGTGGTCAGCAGGACAGTGGTGGGGTAGCAGCAGCTGGTGGTGCCTTTATTGCAGAATCCTGTCACAGAAATATTACTAAAATATGGTAGTGCAGTATAAGCAACAAACAGCACATTTTCTGTTGCAACGGTCACTAAATGTGATCAGAAACACAGATGTTTTTACTGTTAAAGAGTGCAGAAAAGGCGTGGAAATTCGCCTCCAGGAAATAATTATGTCGATTTATTTTAGTCCTCTTTAAATCTTTTTTTTCTATTACACTTCAGAATAACAAGCAATTGTGCTTCATTTAAGCTTTCCTAACTGCTGATATAGTCTGAAATATATGTACAGTCCATTTACAGGTATTTAGATTTCATAGTTTGTGTCAGGAAAAAAGGCGTGTGCTGTATCCCTGCGCGACCGCCACATAGTTCACTTTACAATTTCATCTCACTTGGCAGTTAGAGAAAGTAAACCCCACTCTCCTTGTTAAAATAATGAACAGCCATGGGCAGAAGCTTTGACGTCACTCTTTGAGGAACAGCAACTCTTACCAGATAAAAAAACAAAAGTTAAAGGCGAGCTGCATTACCCCAGCACCCCTACTTCCAGCGCCGGTGGTCACTGGCCTGGGGCTTAGGGTGACCAACCGTCCGTAAATTTCACGGACAGTCCGTAATTTCGGCCGTCTGTCCGTTGTCCGTGAAGGATTCTTTAACGGACGCCTTTTGTCCGTCATTTTAGCCGGGCCCTGGTCGCCCCACCCTAAAGCCGGCACAGCTTGCCCCCCACCTCCCTTCTTGACTCCCATGCAGTAGCAAAGCTCAGACACCCAGCAGCATAGGAGAGGCACAGCGGGATGGCAACCCTCACACCTTCAGCCCTTGATGACCTGTTAAGAGGTGCTTCGAAGGTGACTGAGAGGGAGGGGCTGCAGGTTCAGGAGCAGCGACATCTATTCAGATGCAAACAGCCCTGAACGCATCATGTCTCTGCTATTTAGAGGGGGGCTCACACATTCCATTTCTACCCAGGGCCCCAAACATCCTAGACTCGACCAGATTACACCCCTGATTACACCGAGGCAGCACGTGCTTCTCTTCACGGGGCTTAATTACTGTCACTAAATTGTAAGCAAACCTCGGTTCTTTGAACATGCAGTCTATAATGTAATACAATAAAGAAATGGCACAATCGCACCCACACTGATTAACAAAGTATGGAGGACAATCAGTTCAATCAGTTCTCTTAGAGTATCTCCTGTTAGTACTATACATCACAGTGGGGGAAGTGGGGGATAGCATTTTGGACAGAGAGCCTGTCTTCTCGTTGTCTTGTGCAGGAGGGGGCGAGGAGCCCAAGATGATACTAGAATACTGCATGCCCACCCCTGTGCCCACCCTGGTGGATCCTGTTCCCTCTCCTGTGATGGCTTCTGCCCTCCCCTCAGGGATGGCTCCTGCCCCCCATGTTGTGGCTCCAGTCCACCCCCGCCTGTGATGGCTCTTGTCCCCCCCTGTGGTGGATCCTGTCTCCGCCCTGGGTGGCTTCTGTCCCAGTCCTGGAACGGCCACTGAAGCGAGGGTGAAGTTCTTGATGGGCCTCTTCTCAAAAGGGTTCAGCTCAAAATTAATATGGAAAGGTGGGCGAGTAAGTAAGTGAATGGATGGGTGAATGGCTGGATGAATTAGTTAAAGGTTGAATGGGTGAATGAAAGATTGAATAAATGGATAATAAGAGAGGATGGATGGATAGATGAGTGAGGGGAAGGATGGAGACAAAATGTAAATAGCTGGATGTATGGGTGGATGGGTAGCTGTATGATGGATGAGGGGAAAGATGGATGAGGGGAAGGATGGATGGATGAGGGGAAGGATGGATGGATGGATGTAGGGGAAGGATGGATGGATGAGGGGAAGGATAAATGGATGGGAAGGATGGATGGGTGAGGGCAAGGATGGATGATGGATGAAAGGAAGGATGGATGAGGGGAAGGATGGATGGATGGGAAGGATGGATGGGTGAGGGGAAGGATGGATGATGGATGAAAGGATGGATGGGTGAGGGGAAGGATGGATGATGGATGAAAGGATAGATGGATGAGGGGAAGGGTGATGGATGAGGGGAAGGGTGGATGGATGAGGGGAAGGGTGGATGGATGAGGGGATGGATGAGGGGAAGGATGGATGGATGAGGGGATGGATGGATGAGGGGAAGGAAGGATTGATGGATGAGGGGAAGGATGGATGGATGAGGGGATGGATGGATGGAGGGGAAGGATGGATGGATGGGTGGGTGATGAGGGAAAGGATGGATGGAAGGATGGATGGATGGATGATGAGGGGGTGGGTGAAAGGATGGATGATGAGGGGAAGGGTGGATGGATGGATGATGAGGGGAAGGGTGGATGGATGGATGATGAGGGGAAGGGTGGGTGGATGGATGGATGATGAGGGGGTGGGTGAAAGGATGGATGGATGGATGATGAGGGAATGGATGGATGATGAGGGGGTGGGTGAAAGGATGGATGGATGATGAGGGGAAGGATGGATGGATGATGAAGGGAAGGATGGATGGATGGATGGATGGATGATGGGTGGGTGAACGGATGGATGGAGAGTGGGTGGGTGAAAGGATGGATGGATGGATGGATGATGAGTGGGCGGGTGAAAGGATGGATAGATAATGAGTGGGTGGGTGGGTGAAAGGATGGATGGATGCGTGGGTGGGTGGATGGTGGATGGTGGGTGGGTGAAAGGATGGATGAGTGGATTGGATGGTGGGTGGGTGAAAGGATGGATTGGTGGGTGGGTGAAAGGATGGATTAGTGGGTGGGTGGATGGTGGGTGGGTGGGTGGATGGTTGGGTGGGTGGATGATGGGTGGGTAGGTGGATGAGTGAAATGATGGATGGATTGATAAGTGCAAGGGTGAATGAATGGACGTATGAGTGAAAGGGTGGATGTAAGGATAGATGAGTGAGTGAAAGGGAGGGTAGATGGACAAAAAAATGAATAGATGTGTGAAGGAGGGAATTGATAGATGGATGAGTGATAGGGTCAATGGATGGATTCATGAGTGGATGAGTAGATGGATGGATATGTGGGTGGATGGATGGATGGAAGGAAGGATGGCTAAGTGAAAGGGTCAATGGAGAGAGAAAGGGAGGATGAACAGAAAAATGGAGGATGGATGGATGACTAAAAGAGTGGATGGGTGGAAGGATTAGTAAGTGAAAGGATGGCTGGATTGGTGAAAGGGTAAATGGCTGAATGGATGAGTGAATGGATGGATGGAATGAAGAGTGGATGGATAAGTGTACAGATGGATAGGGTGAAAGGGTGGATGGATGGATGGATAATGGAGTATGAGTGGAAGGATGGATGAGGGGATGGATGAAGGGATGGATGAGTGAAATGATAGATGGAAGGATACATTATGGATAGGTTTGCAAATGGTTGAATATGTTTGGAAATGGCTGGGCTTACTTATATACTATTGCGCGGACCTCTGATGTGTCTTTAAAACGTACCTATTGTCCTGAATTTGCACCAATGGCAGTTGGTCACCCTACTGGGGCTGCCATATTTCGGGGGTAGGGGGGGGGGGGGGTCGGGGGTGTCCTGGGCCTGCTCGGGTGTGCCTGGGCGTGTAACAGTGCCTAGGTTCAGTCATATGATCAGTGGGGGTGGATGAAAAGAGACTGAACCCCAGATTGGAGCTATGAACAAAAACACTGTCCTATGTGCCTCGAAGCCTGTCGGTGCAATTCAAGGACGTCTCAGAGACGTCTTGTACATATAAAGATTGACATGTTCAACTCTTGCCCCCTTGGGGCCGTCTGGAGCCGAGCGCACCCCGCGAAATATGACACAATAGCACACTTTATTTCACAGCGCTTCTGCTGCCTCTAAGCGCTGTGAATAAAAGGTATCCGTATTATCCTAATTTGAAGTGGGAAATTTATCGACCGCGAAGGTTAAAAGGCTGAGTCGATTCTGCCGCTCCCGAATGGTTTTCAGCAGAGTGCAGTCTATAGATGAAATCAGCGGCGAGCGTTTATCTCGTGAAATGTTGCGCCCTGCACCCTGTCTTCCCTTGGAGACATCACCTGGAGACCCTTCTCACCCGCCCCCCCTGCCGTCGGACTCCCCACATTAGAGCCTTTGCTGGTCACATACCTGCGGTTTTCGCTGACCCTGGAGACTTGCCCAGGAGCACACGGTGCCTTTGCGGTTGTAGTTCTGTCTGCCGGACTGGCCTGCTGTGCTCCAGTGACAGACTGGGCATGTGATGGGTGTCAGAGCTGGGCGTCAGCTGGGGCTGAGTGTATCCGAGGAGGCGGCCTGAGCAGGAATCGAAACTCAGAGCTCGGGGTAGATCCTGTAGTGTCCTAGCCTGAACACAGTCTAGTGTTCCAGAGTGTCTGTAATACACTTTACACCCACCCACCACAGACGTCATGGTGTCACATGACGCTGGCAATAAAAGGGGCCGAGCGCACGTGCTCGAGGCCATTCCCACTACCCTCATCTGGTGTCTGCGTCTATCATTGCTGCTCCTAACATGCGGGCCTAGGGCCCTCCACCTCTAACTTTACAGATCCGACCTTGATTCCTGCCTGGAGGCTCGGGTGATCTGTCTAAACAGAGTCGAGGCAAGTACCCGCCCCCACCTGCGTCTCATCCCTGTGAAGAGAGCCTTCTAGGAAAAACAAGCATTAGCAAATGCATTAGGTTTCGGTTTCGCTTATGTGATTAATAATAAGCTGTTTTTTGTTGTAAGTTGTAGCTTGCTGAGTAGTTGCACAATATAAGTTGCAGAAAGTCTGTTAAAGTGTTATGACTTGTTTATGTACAAAAAGACAATATATTGTGCTGTTACTAGTGCTGGTAAGTTATAGCAAATTTTGAAAAATGAAATGAAAGAGGGAAATAATACAATTCATTGATGTAATAGCAATATTTGGTGTTTAGAGGAGTTCTGACCACTTTTGGCCCCCGGTGCCACTGCGCCTGCTGCACCACACAAATCATGACCCTATTGTCTGTAAAGTAACTGCACTTGTGACTGCCTGTTTAATAGCAAAATATTGCAATATTTGGTGTATAGAGGGGTTCCTAGAGCTTTGGTCCCCGGTGTCACTGCACCTGCTGCATGATTCAGATCATGAACCTAGTACCTGAAAGGTAACTGCATTTGTGACTGTTTATTTAGTAGTCAAATATGGCAATATATTTGGTGTTTAGAGGAGTCCTGACAACTTATGGCTCTGGTGCCACTGCACCTGCTGCACCATTGAAATTATGACCCCAGCACTTGTGAGATACTTACACTTATAACTGCCTGTTTAGTTGTAAAATATAGCAATATTAGGTGTTTAGAGGAGTTCTGACAACCTTTAGGCCCGGTGACACTGCACCTGCTGCACCATTCAAATCATGACCCTGTAGTCTGCAAGGTAGCTGCACTTGTGGCTGCCTGTTTAGTATTAAAATGTAACATAGCTCTTGTAAATTAACTTAATTTTTATTGTGTAATCTTTATTACATTTAACAAAGAAGGGAGGTAGAGTACAACGTAGGATTCCTACTCCACGGGCACTGATAAATAAACAAGAAGAATCCTACTACCAGTGTTTAAAAAGGGGAAGAGGGGGGAACACTCAGTATTGTGTAAAATACCCCTCACACACCAACAGGCCCCTTGGTGTCATGCTTCATCATCGGGGTCTTCGCACCCCGCTAAAGGGATGCGGCACGCTACAACCTGCGACTACGTGGGAGCGTTGACAAATTAGACTATGTGTGGTGTGTGTTGAGTGTAAGTGAAAGAGGGATAGATGTGAGTGGGAGGTGTGGTGAAAAATTTTAAAAAAGTACCTGGCTAGTGGGTAAAATGAAAAAAACTTTATTTCGTACCCCTGGCTGGTGCTATTAAAAAGTGTGCAAAAGAACCAGGTTTTTTGTCTTAATTAGGGACAGAACCTCTGGTGTGCGTCGACATGTTTCGGTACTGGTGTACCTTCTTCAGGACGGGGCACAACTTCCCAACCCTACTCACGTTTTTCTAAGAAAAATCAGGGTTATCTTAATTTTTCTAAAAAGTGATAACACTCATTAAAGACGGCTACAATGTGCCTACAGCGGTTATTTGGATCATGTAATCACATGTCCTAAAAAAGAAGAAAAAACCATTAGGTTTGGTTACCATTTAGGAATGGCTCAGACAGGTGCAGTCACCTGGAGCCCCAAACAGTTAATTAAACCTGTAAAGGAAAAAGACACAAGACATATAACACACACAACATATAAGACACACTTAGGATTGTTTGTACTTATTTTCTTTGGACATACTCATGGTTTTTGCTGTCTATCGCATCATGAGCAAGTCCTGAGCATCAAGGTAGGTAGGTGGATCCACAATCTAAGGGGATAGAGAGGTGGATTCAGTGTTGTTGCTTCTACTCACTGTTTGACTCCACCGTGTACCTAAACCAGCTGGGTTTTGTTTGAATAGATACTCACGAGATCCGCCTATATTGGCCTCCTTCTACCACCTTGTGCAGCTCCGCCGTGATTGAAATGCGGATGCGCTAGGCGGTATATAAAGGAGGATTGGGTGTGTTTCCATTGGTTGATTAGCGGAAATGGCAAGTGACCTTGTATGGGAAATAACCATGTTGCCGCCTCCTCTGTGCATGTGGTCTAGCCACATGTAACATGCAACCCTCTGTCATTCGTTCATTGCCGGGGTTGTGAATGTCCAAATATGGACTTTCCGCTCGTCAGCCACTCACCGGCTATTGTTGCGACTCGGGCTAATATGGAATCCTTGAGAACAGCTGCCGCTCGGCTGTCCCTCGTGCGCGCATGCGCAAAAGTAGTTACTCCGTGTTTCCTTCGAGCATGCGCGATGTTGAATGTCCGCAGCGCATGCGTGGTGGTGTTTTGTTGGTAGCGCTAATCACTAAGGGTGCCTGGTTTTGCAGTTTTATCAAGAATTTATCATCATTTAGGATGCATTAAGGTGCATCAGAGTGCCGATTGCCACTCGTTTCTCTACATAAAAACGGGGCATTTGTTCAAGCATGAAATGTACCTATTCCATTCACTGATTAGTTTTTTGGTTGGTTATTTCGGGGATTCAGTGCACTATAATAGTTGTTTTAGGGGGATGTCAAATGGATATATTCAATCCGGTGGCGAAATCCTCCCTGATATATATACACACAATGGATGGTACATCAATTGGCTTAATGATAAACGATTTGGCCACTGATATTGGTTCCCAGAGTCACATTTAAACTGGAGGTTTGTGTTGATCCTGTTATGGCCCGAGGGTCTTCAGGTGATTTGGCTCCACGGTATATCATCATTTAGTCCTGTGACATGGGTTCCCAGGCGGAACACCCAACGTTGTTCCTTCTGGAACAGGCCTGCTTCCGAGGGTAGTCGGTCGATGATGGTCCAACGTAGAGCAATGTCGGTGTGACAGGAAATGTGATGCCATCTTGGTTGTCGTTTTCTTGCAGCGTATATTGCTTTTATGTTCCCCTATCCTTATTTTGACGGGTCGGGTGGTCATGCCTACATATTCCAGTCCACATGGGCAAGTTATTATATAGACCACGTTCTTTGTGTTGCAGTTGGAAAATTGACGTTGTTCCCATGTTGTGCCGTTTCTGAAGGTGAGATTTCTGCTTTTCTGGGTTTGGTGACAGCAGCTGCAATCTCCACACGGAAAATGACCCTGTATACCAGTCGTATTTCGTCTTATAGTCTGGTTTTCCCGTGGTCTAGTATGAACCACGATGTCCTTTATGTTTCTGCCCCTCCGATGTGCATGCATTGGTTTCTCAAAATTTAGGTCTCCACAGTTCAATATACCCCAGTGCTTATTGATGACCTTTGATACCTGGTTCGATATGGTGGAGTAAGTTGTCACACAGATAGGTCTCTTGTTTGTTTCTTTTTCTTGGGGATTCTCTTCTATGAGTGCTTCCCTGTGATTGTTTTTTGCACGTTTCATCGCTTTGTCGATGGTTCTGGTGGGGTACTGTCTCTGTATAAGTTTGGTTTTTAGATCTTTTGCTTGCCTATTGAATTCGCTCAGTTCCGTGCAGTTTCTCCGTAGTCTTAAAAACTGACCATACGGCAGATTTTCCCTTAAATGTCTGGGATGGAAACTGTCGTAGCGTAACAGACAATTCCTGGAGGTAGGCTTAAAGTGGGTAGTGCTTTTTAGCCTTCCATCCTCACTGTAAATATTCAGATCCAAAAAAACCATCGATGTATTTGAAACGGTGCTGGTAAAATTCAGGTACTCGTTCTGGTTGTTAAGCCAGGTCACAAAATCCGTGGCACTGTTGACGTCACCGTTCCATATGATGAAAATGTCATCTATGTACCGTTTCCAGGTGTCAATCTGGGAACGGTAAGGGTTACTTTCATGTAGAATATTTTGTTCCTCTAGGTGGTGGACGTATAGTCCCGCTATGCTTGGAGCAAAAGTACTACCCATGCTCGTTCCGTGGGTTTGTAGGTATAGTGTCTCTTTGTACTGGAAAAAGTTGTCTTTTAGGGCCATGGTGATACACTCTAAGACCAGGTTTCTTGGTGTCTGGTATTTCCAAGTACGGCTGAAGAGTACTTCTTCGATGATCTCTAGTGTCTCTTCATGGGGCAAGCTCGTATATAGGCTCTCCACGTCGAGGCTTACTAAGAGCTGTGTGGTTGGATCAAAAGTTTTGTCTTCCAGGAGTTGTAGGACTGACTTGGTGTCCTTCAGGTACGTATTTGTTGCTTGTACCATTGGTCTAAGGAAAGCGTCAGCGAATTTTGATAAAGGCTCCAGAATGGACCCAATCCCAGAGACTATTGGTCTTCCTGGAGGGGTGTCGATGTTCTTATGTATCTTGGGGATACAATAAAAGTATGGTGTCTTGGGGGTGGGTTGTTGTAGGAAATCTGCTTCCTTCTTGCTGAGCCAATCGTGGGCTAGCCCTTCCTCCACCATGCCCCCGATCCGGGTTCGAAGTCTTTCTGTTGGGTCACTCTCCAACATTTTATAGTTCCGTTCGTCAGACAAAAGGCGTTGGCATTCTTTGTCATATGCCTCAAGGGTTTGTAATACTATTGCTCCCCCCTTGTCTGCTGGTTTAATGACGAGTTCACTGTTGGCCGTTAATTCTCGAAGGGCTTTCTGTTCCTCTCCACTTGTGTTGTAGAAGACGTTTCTCCCTTGTGTGTTCAGTTTGTTGACCTCTGTGACCACTGCCTTCTCAAAGGTTAGAATTTCTAAAGGGATACTAGAGTCCGGCGGGGTGAAGGTTGATTTTAACCTCAGACCCGTGTCTGTCTTCTCTTCTGGCAAAGGTTTATCCTTGAAAAAGGCCTGTAGTTTCAGTTTCCTGAAGAAGTCCTGTAGCTCCACATTGAGTCTGAAAACATCCGGTTTCTGAGTGGGTACGTATCCCAAGCCTTTGTTTAGGATATTCTTCTGCGTCACTGTTAATGTGATGGGTGTGAGGTTCACCACTAAGTCCCTCTCTTGCTGGTTGATGGTTGATTGGGAAGTGATCCTGTCATGCTCCGAGTTGTTCGGGCGTTGGGCTGATCCTGATCTTCCCACGCTACATTGTTCCCTTTCCGGTTCCTCCCGCGTGTGTTCTGGCGTGCCCCTAAAAAAGGTTGCTGTTGTCCTCCATAGGGTTGTTGTTGTCCGTAATAGCCATCGCTATATTCCTGGTTCCACACCGGTCCGAACTGGAAGGGGTTGAATTGTGGTGGACCCATAAATTGTTGGAAGTGATTTGGTGGTTGGTATCCCCGCCATCCTCTTTGTCTAGGGACTGTTGGCGCCTCTGTCTCCATCCTCCTCTACGTTGTCGGTTTCCTTTGTTTCCACTCGAATTAGAACCTGATGAGCCAGTATCTGAAGTGTCGCTGTCCGCGTCACTGTGGTTGTTTTTCGAAACATAATCCGCTTTTGTGTATGGATATGCACTTTCTGGAGTGAACTTTGCCACATCTTTGGTCAATTTGTTGGTTTTGCTCTGTTTCAGATTGAATTCGAATTCGGTCATCTGTTGATTCAGTTCTTCTAGTCTGGTTTTCAGCTCTTCTGGTGAAATATATGTTTTCAATTGGACCTCAATTCTATTTATTTCAATTTTGAGTTCCTGTGTGATCCTGGCAGCTGTTTTAATTATAAGGACTAACCAGTCTCTTGAGCAGTGCCAAGAGATTAGTGACCACTCTTTTTTGAAAATCATGTCGTGCTGAAAAATTAGTGGTTCGTTTTTCACAATCAGGCCAGGTGGTGCCATTTTGTTACGGAGGTACTGGGTCATAAACAACCCATGTAAGGCTGCTTTTATTTGGTTACGTCTGAGGTTCAATAGTTCATTCCAATCGTTTGTTTGTGGGCCTGTGTCCTGATTGCATAGGCCCTCAAAGAGGTTGCTGTCTGCTAGAATTTTATCAATTTCGTCCTCTGCAAAAGTGAGGCCGTGTTCATCTTCCATTTTGAGGGGACCGCTGGCTTCTTTTATTATACCTAAGTGTGTGTCTTTCAATGTGTGTGATATAGTATGTCTGTAGGGAAAGGCTCCCGCAGCTGCGCGCTGCCTATAAACTATATTTAACAAAGAAGGGAGGTAGAGTAGAACGTAGGATTCCTACTCCACGGGCACTGATAAATAAACAAGAAGAATCCTACTACCAGTGTTTAAAAAGGGGAAGAGGGGGGAACACTCAGTATTGTGTAAAATACCCCTCACACACCAACAGGCCCCTTGGTGTCATGCTTCATCATCGGGGTCTTCGCACCCCGCTAAAGGGATGCGGCACGCTACAACCTGCGACTACGTGGGAGCGTTGACAAATTAGACTATGTGTGGTGTGTGTTGAGTGTAAGTGAAAGAGGGATAGATGTGAGTGGGAGGTGTGGTGAAAAATTTAAAAAAGTACCTGGCTAGTGGGTAAAATGAAAAAAACTTTATTTCGTACCCCTGGCTGGTGCTATTAAAAAGTGTGCAAAAGAACGAGGTTTTTTGTCTTAATTAGGAACAGAACCTCTGGTGTGCGTCGACATGTTTCGGTACTGGTGTACCTTCTTCAGGACGGGGCACAACTTCCCAACCCTACTCACGTTTTTCTAAGAAAAATCAGGGTTATCTTAATTTTTCTAAAAAGTGATAACACTCATTAAAGACGGCTACAATGTGCCTACAGCGGTTATTTGGATCATGTAATCACATGTCCTAAAAAAGAAGAAAAAACCATTAGGTTTGGTTACCATTTAGGAATGGCTCAGACAGGTGCAGTCACCTGGAGCCCCAAACAGTTAATTAAACCTGTAAAGGAAAAAGACACAAGACATATAACACACACAACATATAAGACACACTTAGGATTGTTTGTACTTATTTTCTTTGGACATACTCATGGTTTTTGCTGTCTATCGCATCATGAGCAAGTCCTGAGCATCAAGGTAGGTAGGTGGATCCACAATCTAAGGGGATAGAGAGGTGGATTCAGTGTTGTTGCTTCTACTCACTGTTTGACTCCACCGTGTACCTAAACCAGCTGGGTTTTGTTTGAATAGATACTCACGAGATCCGCCTATATTGGCCTCCTTCTACCACCTTGTGCAGCTCCGCCGTGATTGAAATGCGGATGCGCTAGGCGGTATATAAAGGAGGATTGGGTGTGTTTCCATTGGTTGATTAGCGGAAATGGCAAGTGACCTTGTATGGGAAATAACCATGTTGCCGCCTCCTCTGTGCATGTGGTCTAGCCACATGTAACATGCAACCCTCTGTAATCTTTATTACAACATTTAGAATTTGATCATGATCAAAAATCAATCTGATATTGCCTACAAAGTGAAAAGAAAGGTACTGAGCCATGAATAGGAAATCCCACATACCCTCAAGTAGTGTAAAGCCTCTGTTTTACACTACTGAGGGGCCAATTCCGATCTCGGCTGAAAGGGCTACAAATCTGAGCGAGTCCAATTCGTAGAGCCGATTTCCGACTGACTCCAACGATTTTCGACCGACTCCTACGATTTCCGACCGACTCCTACCCCTGTACGAGCGAGCAAGTACAATGCATGTGAGGCATGTGCTACGACTGACTCGTACCTGTCAACGAAGCCTTCCGAGCGACTTAAAGATGGCCGACGCGCAATGGGTCCGATTCCTGAGCGACCAAGTACGATGCGCGCGTCGAGCAGCCAGTTCGATAAAAAAGCCTCTGACTCGAATAAGCTACGGGAAGCGGACTTCTGGGGTCTGTTTCGGGGCCCCCCTTTACCCTGGGCCCTACGACTCAGTCACTGGGGGAGTGCCAAGGGTCCCCCCTACACATGCATGCATGGTGCAGGTAGGACAGAGTCGTCCCCGCGATAGGGGGTGCACATCTCCAAGATGTGCGTTTTTCTCAATGGGAGGCTATGTACGCACCGTACAACAGGCTCCCATTGACTTCAATGGGGCTCCGAGTGACCAGAGTCCATCAGCGCTGCATCGCATTGTACTCAGTCACTCGGAGCTCACCAGCCCGAGTCGGTCGGAAAGCTCTATGGGTGCGAGTCGGTCGGGATGTTTGACAACCGGGATCGGAATCGCCCCCCCAAAAAAAAGCAAGCATTCCAGCTTCTGTTAATAGCTGTCTGCCTTTTTCCATGGGAAGAGATCTTATCTTGACAGTGAATGGGGCTTAAACTGTATGAACAGCTTTAGTAGAAGTATCGTAAATGCGTGCCGCCTGGGGAAATTAACAAAAAAAGTTCCACACAAAGGCGAATTAACACAGCAATTCGGCTATGTGAAAAGAGCCCCCTTTTAAGATATAATAAATACAAGAGATTTCACAAGCACAGCTCAAGCCTAAAAAACACTATTTTTTGCCCCTCATCCAGCACCTTGCACTAAATAATAATACACATTAGAGGTCCTGTCGACCCACGTGCTGCAAAACTTGCAACACTTCCAAGATGAGCACATTGCATTGTTTGTAGCTCTTACTACCCCTGATACACGATGAAGCACACTGCTCCCTATCCAAAGGGTAATGTTTGATGCAGTGTTGTTGGTGATTCATGCAGGTGACTGGTGGGGTTAGTGCAGGAGGTAGCATAGGTCAGATATGGCACTGAAGGCGTTAGTTGTGATCGCTAGTAGGGGTGTGTGAGTTCATGCAGGTGGCCGGCAGGGTTAGTGCAGGAGCGAGAGGAGGTTAGATATGGTGTTTGTAATAAGTGACTTCAAGACCAGATGCAATTGCACTTCAGTTTAATCCACAACCAGAAGCGACCAGCATCTGCGTGGTACAGCAAGCAATGGACCAACACCGTCATGTACCTCGCATATACCATTCGACTCCACAACCAAGAATCCCTCTGAACATATACAATGTACTAGTGTATGAGCATGCGCTCGCTACTACAACCTGTGCAAAGGCGCAGATCAATACACACACAACACTACACCATTCCCTCCCCCCCTTTTTTACATACAGACTTAAATACATTGCCGTCATGAAAACTATGGGGCCGATTATGATCGCGGACGAACTTGAGTCCGTCCGCGAGCCCTGAGGAGGGGCTGCGGCGTTCCCTCCGAGCAGATTAGGATGTAACCGCCAGGGTGGCGGTCACATCCTCTATCTTTAACATTGCGGTGGGTGCAGCTTCAAGCTGCACCCGCCGCAAGGTTAAAAAAGCATGCATCGCATTTGCATGCACAAAGCGGCAGGCACCACGCAGTGCCTGCTGCGTTGTGCACGCATATGCAGGGGGGTACCATAGGTACCCCCCATGTGCACCCCTCACCCCCCCTTCACCCAGGGGGCCCGCAACGGGCCCCCGAAGTGACAGTCCTTATGCTTTTCCATGGCGGAAAAGCCGCTGCGGAAAAGCATGTCTTTCCCACCATCCTAATATGGCTGGCGGTGTCTGTTAGACACCGCCACCATATTAGGGCTATTCCGCCGCGGTTGTAATGCGACCGCGGCGGAACAGCGGCGGACGGCATTCCAGACCCACCAGCCATCCTAATATGGCGGTGGGTCTTTAGAGGCTCCGCAGCGGTTTTTCCTCATCCTCCGGGCCAGCGGTGGCTTCCGCCGTCCCGAAGGATGCGGAAAAACCGCAATCATAATCGGCCCCTAAATTGGAGCTGACTGATGTGAATCCTAAGGCTTTTGCAGAGTAAGATATCAACATGATTGGGTATTTTGTCTCAAGTAAGCATGGGCGGATCTAGCGGATCTCGCGTACGCGAACTTGCGAATTTACGGATTCGCAATCCGCGAAGATCCGCGAACTCTAGCGGATTTGCGGATTTTTCCGTTTTTTGTGTTGGCGCGTGTTCGCGCCGATTTTGGGACAAGTTCGCAATTGCGAACTTACTTTTCGGCTCGCAACGGCCGCGACTATGTTGTTTCTACGTCTGGTTTATCATCACAGGTTCACAGCACCCTCTGTTTCACCACTGCCACCCTCTGGGACACCCATGCCACCCTCTGGTACATCCTCACTGGCACCTATTAGGTTTATTTATCACTGTAGATTATGGTGGTTGAAAAAAGCAAGCACACCTGCCCTTCTTCAACTGCCATCAATTAATTTGTGTTTCATTAATGTGTCAGTAATTTTGAAAGTTCCAGTCTGGCTGGCACCTGCTTCCTTCCTTATCTGTAATTTGCTTTTTGTTGCAGTGAAATTTTTTTTTCACAGGACCTTTATGGTCTACTTGTAGCTATTCTATGAGCCTGCTGTTTGGGTCATAGCAGGGTCATAGAATAGTTGCAAACTCTGGAGGGGCCCATCAGGAAGCACTACCTTGAATGTTACTAATGTTAAGTTTGAACTTTTGCACCTGCTCATTGCTTTCAGTTTAGCTAAAATCGTTTTTTCTGCAATTTCGCGCGTTTTTTGGGGCGCGAATCCGTGCGAGATCGATTTCGGAAGCCGCGAATACGTGCGAATACAAAATTGTTTTTTTTGCGACGTGTATGTTCGCGTGATCTTGCGCGTGTTCGCGAGGCGCTTCTAGCTATACGTTTGCCAAGTTACCCTATCGGTCGTACACGGGCGCGGCCATCTTGTTGGCGTGACGTAATTCCGTTTCCGCCCGCTATGTGTAATCTCGCAAAGTGTGCTGCTCGCTAGTACAATTTTGCGCGTACTCGCAAGGAAAATCTCGCGCGAACTTACCCACGCGGTCGTGAACGGGCGCGGCCATCTTGTTTCTCATTCATTGCTATGGTTCTGGGCATGCTTTCTCTATCCTCTCTCAATCTCTGCCATCCTTTGCTTGTTTGAAGTTTTTTTGATATAATTTTACTTATTATCTATCCCTCTATTTTTCTACCTCTATATTTTTGTGTTTTCTGCAGCTTTTAGTTACTTTTAAACTACTTTTTTAAACTCTTTTCTTTTCTTCTTCACTATTCTATTTCTTCTTTATCATTTAAGTTTATTTCTGCCCAGACCATGGTAAAGGGAGCCGGGAAGCACCCTGAGAAGGGGAAGGGTCCCGCACCCCGTGCCCGGCTCCCGTGCGGGCGTTTAAGGGGGGAGCAAGTGGTCCCGAGGGAGATCTTCAGCGCGGAGGAAGTGGCGGCACTGATCTTCCACGTCCAGCGCCGCCTCCCCAAGACGATCCTGGGAGGCGGCAAGATCGCGACCGGCTATGGCATCCGGGAGCGTCGCAAGCGGTGGGAGAAGGTGTGCCGGGCCATGTACAAGATCTCTGGGGTCCGGCGCACATATAACCAGGCCACCCACCGCTGGACCGATGTCATGGACCGGGAGCGGGACTTGCTGGACGCGCTCGGCGTAGAGGTCCCCGGGCTTGGTGAGTAGTAGTAGTAGTACATTTACTACTCTGTTTTATCCTGCTCTGTTATTTGCAAATCTTTGTTCTTTACCAAGAGCAATAATGCTGCCGATTACATTGAGGTAAATTATATTTCAAAATCTTCTATGCATTTCAGGTGCACTGCTCTCCTTCTCAGTAGCCTTGCTTGCTACTATGCTTCTTTGTTTTGTATGTTGTGTTCAGAAGCATTTCATTGGCCTGAGAAATTATGTATGAGTGTACTGTAAAGAAAAGAACTGCGTAATGCTAGACAGTAAGGGTCATATTTTCAATTACCGGCGCATCCCTGCAAAGTAGCAGGGATGCGGCAGTAATTGTGTGCCATGCCACCACCACCCATTGGCCCAAAACGTCACAGAAGCCTTACGCATCTGTGCCGTAAAGGCAGCGCATTGCTGGAGTTGCGTGCCAACGATGGCGCAGCTCCAGCAATGCTCTGGGGTACCCTATCTCCCCAATGCTGCATCAAGCCGTACGTCGGCTTCAAGCGCGCAGGGTTTGAGTCATGCATCATTGTCCTAAAAGTGACTGATTGACATCTTGTAGATTTCCCTCAGCCACTTTTAGGATTCGTTCCTGCGCAGGTACGCCCTCCCTTGCGCCGGAACGCCCCCTGATGGCGCAGGGCTTTACAACGTGATGCATCGCCCATATGCCCATATGTGTTTTTTTTTAATATATACGCCGCACCAACACCATGGCGAGTCTTTTGTTCTGCCGCTGCGTCAGAAAAGGCACGCAACAATGGAGGAAAATGAGCCGCAACTTCCGCAAGGGACTTCTAAATCAGCCCCAACAGACTGAAGTCCAGTCCTTCCTTTAGACACATGGCTATAAGAAGAAATAGTGGCGGTGGTGGCGGGTGGATTGATAGTTTGAGTATTCACTGATCTGCAAGCAGGATGGACTTTGTCTGTCACGTGTTGCGCACTGCTGCCTGCAGTGCCAGGCCTAGGCAAACCTCTTTAGTAGTCTGTTTATTGAGTTACATAGGAACTTTCTAAGTCAACGTTCCGCAAATCAGGCAATACGAATAACGTAGTATACCACATGAGATAGATCCCGTGGAATAGTTGTCTATCTATTTGCTATTTTTCCAAAATATGTTGTTATTGTTCTTTTGAAATGTTTGATTTGGTTGAAAAATCTCATCCATGTTTTCTGGTTTTTCTTTCTTTCATGTTGTACATCAGCTCCCCCCAAGGGCAAGAGGACACAGGAGGAGGGTGCTGAGGATGCAGGGCAGGATCGGGCAGGCGAGGGCTCCTTTGCTGGCCCCAGTAAGTTTACATTTTAATAAACAGTACCTATTTTTTCCTAGCGTTCCTCATTCGATTTTTTCTAAATCGTCTTTGATCTTCTTGTAGACTGGATATAAATTCTTATCCTGCCTCGAATATGACTCCCTGTGGTATTACTAGACTATTCTTATTAGTCTGTCTGTGTAGCTAACTAAGATTGGACATTTGGCAATTCCATTGGACTCCCATTATATTCAGCAATACCTCTATGCACTGTCTCCTTACTGACTAGATAGTGTGGCAGAGTCATTCAGCTCCCGAAGTCACCGATTATAGATCCCCAATGATCTCTAGATTATCGTACGCAGGACAAGAGAGTAGTACGGAGTCACAGCACAGTCAAGAAGTGTCAGAGGCACTCATGCTTGCAAAAATTCCAAAACCTTTAGCTCATCCACTCTAGTCTAGAGGAACAAAAACCACAGAGTCTATTTAAGTTTAAAAGCTTTATTAAAAGTAAACACATTTATTAAAATCTACTTTTGTCATAAAACTATTTAACTGAAAACGGAAAAGTGGTTAGTGCTGACGATTAATTGGACACATTTCTTGTGGTCGAGCCGAACTCTCACCTGGTTTGAACTTGATCCTGGTCGTGTTCTTAGGACTCAGGAGTCAAGCTTCTGTCTGTTAGGAGAAAAAGTGGTGCGTGTTAAAAATCTATATCAAGATAACGTACCCATTTCCCTAAACAAGAGAGAAGAAGAAGAATAAGACTGGTGTACTGTCATAGTCGACTGTAATGGAAGTCCATAGTGGTCGTAGAATTAGTTCATTAAACTACCACTACTGTTAGAGCAAGGATGCAGAAGTGGGAGGTTACATAGATACTGTCCTCAATAGTTATGTACTGTGCTTTCAATTTGCTACTTGTACTCTGTGACCCAACTTTCGGCTCAATCACTTTGTGTTATTAATAAGGAGCATTGGTTACAGACTATGTCTTTCTTTCTTCATATAGTTGCTCCTTCCAAATCAACAACAAGGAGGGAGCAGGCTAGATTGGCCCGGCAACGGAGGCTGGAGGCCACAGTCGCCGAATATCGGCGGCTGGTGGCCCTGGAGGAGGAGGAGGACACGCAGTCGAGCGGGGCAACATCCTCGACTGTGACCACTGCATCCTCCTCCGTGACTAAGCCAGCGGGACCGAGCCGGGCTAAGAAAGCCGACCGCCACCGCCAAGCAACCGAAATACCAGCTGCCCCCCACAGGAGCTGCAAGGAACGCCAACGCCGCCTACGAGTCCGCATGTCCAACCTGGAGCAGGAGGTCCTGAGGTATAAGAACTTGGTTAAGGGCCTCCGCTCCGAGCTTGCCACCCTCCGCAAGGAGTATGATGCCCATGCCGCATCATGCACCAGCACCAGCACCCTCCAGTAGTGGAGTGTCCCTTGCCCTTTTTTTATAGACTTTTGGGGGGTGGGATTTGGGAGTTGGGATCGTTTTGGGACGTTTCAGAGACAATCGTTGGGGTTAGGGTGGGTGAGGGAGATTATTTTGTTAGGGCTAAATAAATATATTTTTCAACTTTATCTGACCATACCTGTTTTTTACTGCTTTTCAGTCTGGTGGGTGGGGGGCGGGGGTGTAACAGTAACTTTGTTTTCCTGAACAGTCGTAGGACTTTAGTAGTACAACCGTCAATCTTTTGTCTACTCCGAAATAATACTCCATTATACTACCTCCCACCAAACGCTTATTTTACCTGTAATTTGTGTTAGAAATTAGGGCTAGGCCCAGGGCTGGCTCCAGGTGAAATGGGGATTAACGTTGTCAATCCTGGGCGGGTGACATTTCCTCATTGCGGTGGTACTAGTGGTGTGACACAGTGGCAGTTGCATGCCTATGGAAAAAAAGAAAACGAAACCTTGTTTGTCCTCCTTACTGTAGCATTACAACGGTTACGGTACGATCGAGAAAATAGCAGGTGACAGTACACTAGAACAGTGCCATAATGTAGCCTAACAAATGGTAAAGTATTTGCTTGCAAGTATAACTAGTACTTGCGTTGAATTTATTTGACATTGGTTACTACTACTAGAAGATATAGTACTGAAGCTGAGTAAGTCTAGAAGATATCCTCGTATTCCTTCACCAGCCTGTTGCTGCTATGACCTTATCCTCCCCAGCAAGTGTGTGGAATTATTGATGTCATTTTAGTCAGACATCAAGCAAAACAACACAGCCCGGGGGAAGAGGGTTAGGGTTTGTAAAATGGATGGGAATGGGGGTTTCTTTTTGGGTAGGTTTTGTTGAGAGAAGAAAAAAAAAGCAGAGCATGGACAAACAATAATTGAAGATACAGACAATCTTTGGTTACAAACTAAAGGTAAGCACATGCAGTCACACTCATAGAATAAAAGACAACAATGGATACTGTATCTGTATTGCGTATGTTGTTGGAGTTGTCCTGTTGAATTTGGTAAGTAATAAGCATGCAGCAAACAATTCCTCTTATTGGCGGCACTCCTCCATTCCAGCTGACGCTTCGTCCATCAATGTGGTGACCACTGACAGAAGACACCCTGTCCACTGCCTGCCTGGCGGATGTTGACTGAAACCCGGCCTGTAATTATTGAACGGAAAACAGGAAGTGCTATTACATTACCACTGATAAATAAATAAAAGGTATGTACGCTGTGTGGTGCAAAAAGTCACACTTTGATTTCCCTAATAGACAGTACAATATTTTAGAAATTGCGTGCTGTGTCTGAGTCACCTTTTTAAGGATCAATAAGTATGGCCAAAATATTATAGCGGATCTTTCCCCTCAAGGTAGGTGTACTACTGTGTTTTAGAACAAAATTTGACCTTGAAAAAAAGGCTGTTCCTTATGGATTTTGTCCAAAACACTTCTATCCGGTATTAGACCTTCCCAGGAATGCCCCAGGCAAGACCCGCCGGCGCCAACCCACCCGCAAAAAACCACCCGACAACACCCCCAAACAGCGAAAAAGCTAAATCTCATACTTACAATATCTCTCGGCCTTCGGTCCAAATGCGGCGCTGTTCAGCTAGGTCATCATCATCATCAATCATCATAACTCCTGTTTTCCACCACGGATTTCCTGAAAAGCAAATGCAATCAAGATTAGACTGTCGCAGCAGTGCTTCGACAGAGACCCCGGCCGCAACCCACCCACGAACAGCAGGAAGCCCCCCAAAATGCTACATTGAGCAAGATGTCAGAAGAAATAGCAAAAAAAAGGCTGTTCCTTATGGATTTTGTCCAAAACACTTCTATCCGGTATTAGACCTTCCCAGGAATGCCCCAGGCAAGACCCGCCAACCCACCCGCAAAAAAACAACCGACAACACCCCCAAACAGCGAAAAAGCTAAATCTCATACTTACAATATCTCTCGGCCTTCGGTCCAAATGCGGCGCTGTTCAGCTAGGTCATCATCATCATCAATCATCATAACTCCTGTTTTCCACCAGGGATTTCCTGAAAAGCAAATGCAATCAAGATTAGACTGTCGCAGCAGTGCTTCGACAGAGACCCCGGCCGCAACCCACCCACAAACAGCAGGAAGCCCCCCAAAACACTACATTGAGCAAGATGTCAGAAGAAATAGCAAAAAAAAGGCTGTTCCTTATGGATTTTGTCCAAAACACTTCTATCCGGTATTAGACCTTCCCAGGAATGCCCCAGGCAAGACCCGCCAACCCACCCGCAAAAAAACAACCGACAACACCCCCAAACAGCGAAAAAGCTAAATCTCATACTTACAATATCTCTCGGCCTTCGGTCCAAATGCGGCGCTGTTCAGCTAGGTCATCATCATCATCAATCATCATAACTCCTGTTTTCCACCACGGATTTCCTGAAAAGCAAATGCAATCAAGATTAGACTGTCGCAGCAGTGCTTCGACAGAGACCCCGGCCGCAACCCACCCACGAACAGCAGGAAGCCCCCCAAAACGCTACATTGAGCAAGATGTCAGAAGAAATAGCAAAAAAAAGGCTGTTCCTTATGGATTTTGTCCAAAACACTTCTATCCGGTATTAGACCTTCCCAGGAATGCCCCAGGCAAGACCCGCCAACCCACCCGCAAAAAAACAACCGACAACACCCCCAAACAGCGAAAAAGCTAAATCTCATACTTACGATATCTCTCGGCCTTCGGTCCAAATGCGGCGCTGTTCAGCTAGGTCATCATCATCAATCATCATAACTCCTGTTTTCCACCACGGATTTCCTGAAAAGCAAATGCAATCAAGATTAGACTGTCGCAGCAGTGCTTCGACAGACACCAAAAATTACCCACAAACCCCCGGAACCCCGCCAAAGAGCACCTCAAAGGCAAGCAAGTCAGCAAAAACGGCAAGAAATTTCCACCTCATATTTGGTCCAAAACACTTTTGTCCATTATTAGAGCTTCACAGCAATGGGCCCAAATCCGTCAACTCACCCGCAAAGAAGTACAACACCCCCACAAGTGCTGAGTCTTTCTTCATTGGGCGTAATCCAGCACTCTGCTTGGAGGGAAATCGCAGTCTGGAGGAGGAGGATAGAGGAGCATGTTCTTCGGAACTTGTGAACCTGAGGAATGTAGACTGCGGCACCTTCAAAGCAATAAGCAAACAAGTGAAGACAGTTCTGATGATGGTCTTGTTTTTGGGATTAGGTGATTAAAGTTTGAATTAAATTAACTGTGCAAAACAAAGAAAGAGAGACACAAAGCACACAGGAATAAAAGTGAATAAGGACGAAAAAGAAAGTTCTTGATTGATTGTCTCATTTTCAGGGCTCGGTGTCAGGGAATAAGAACAAGATTTCGTCATCATACTCTGCGAATTCAGGCTGGATGAGGTCAGTGGCACCGAACAGAGAAAAAATCCCCTCATCTACGTTGCTGTCCTCCTCGTCTTCATGCGGCGTGCTTTCTCGTACTTTGTAATCTGGTGGTATGAGGTGCTGATTCATCTTGATCATTGTCAGCCGCTCCACATTTTTGGGCGAGAGGCGGCTCCGTTTGGGAGTTACAATGCCACCAGCAGCACTGAAAACACGTTCAGAAGACACACTTGCGAGTGGGCAAGACAAATAGTTTATAGCCAGGTTGAAGAGCTGTGGCCACAATTGTTTTTTGCCATGCCAATACTGCAATGGCTCATCATTAAGGAAGACCTCTGTTGAGTCATTCAGATAGTCCTGCACCATCGACTCAAGGTCATCAACTGTTCCTCCACTTTGCTTACTTTTTGCTGTGCCTGTGACATTTTTTCGAGAACCATACCCCATCAAACTTAGCCAATCCTCCTCCGCAGCCACTGTTAGTGTTGTCATTGTGTGTGGTGCAGATGATCCAGTTGCCGGTGTCTTTAACGGCTGAGAGGTCACTTGTGCCCCAGCCACAGGTGCAGAAGTGGATTCTTGTGACTGCGGATGGCCTGCTGATGCTGATGCTGATGTACTGGCTTCTCCTTCAATAACCTGCCGTTCTTTTTCAAACCTCTTGGCTGACCAGGCTAACCAATGTTTGTACTTTTGAACATCTGCATCAGCAAAAGGAAAGAATGCTTCGTCTGCCAGCGCCTTTTTGTAGCGTGGATCCAGAATAGTAGCACAAATGTAATGCTGATCTGAGTTGATGTTTTGAAGACGTTCATCACCACGTAGGCGATGTAATAATTTCTCAGACAAAATGAAATGTTTTTTTTTTTTTTCATCTTTTTCAAACTCAGAAGACACCCCCATCAGTTGGTGCTCCAGCATGCACAACAATGGGATAGCTTTTCCCAAATTACAGTCCTCCTGGCTGACTGCACGCGTGAAGAACTCAAAAGGACGAAGCATGTCTGTCAGGCTTTTAACTATGTCCCATTGCGCCGCACTCATCCGCAGGTCCTCCTTCTGAGATGTAGCCTCTGTGAAGAAATAGTGATCGAGTACCGTATACTGCTCATACAGACGCTCAAGCATGTAGAAGGTTGAGTTCCAACGTGTTGCCACCTCCTGGATGAGTGCTTTCACTGGCATTCTACTTTGAAGTAGCAGTCTCCGCAGATGCTTCCGGGCCTTAAAAGAATGGCTGAAATGGTTGCACATTTTGCGGCAGGTGGCCATTACCTCGAACGCTGGACTCTGTTTATCACTCAAGAATTTTTGAACTACCAGGTTGATACAGTGCGCCAAACACGGCACTCTAACATGGTCACCAATGAACATGGCCTTAACTACATTGGCGCCATTATCCGTGGAAACATAACCAATCTTGCGTTTTAGGGGGGGATAGCATTGTCAAGACCTTTTTGTTAAACTCTTCCAAAAGGTTTTCTGCTGTGTGACTTTTCTCCAAGCCAAACATGGCTAGTGTTGCATGTTTCCGAGCAGCTTTGAAAACTTGGTCCGGGTCAACACCTGCGTTTAGCTTTGCTTTAACACCTGAAAAAGAGACCCAGTGTGCAGTGATGCACATGTAATCATCGCCTGGGCCACTGGTCCACATGTCTGTTGTCAGATGTATTGTGTGAACAGCACTCTTCTGCAAAGCTGCCCCAATCGCCTGCAGCACATCTTCATGTAGTGCTGGAACCGCAACTCTGGCAAAATAGAACCGGCTCGGAACCTTCCATTTAGGGCAGAGCGTTGCCACTAATTCAAGAAAACCTACCGCTTCTACAAAAGAAAAAGGTAGAAGGTCCACAGCTAGCATTTTAGCCAGCTTAGTGTTATACAGACGCGTCAGTGGGTGGTTGCGTTCATATGGCACGTCTGAAGTAAGCATTGTTCTAATGTTGCCCTGGACCAAGCATTTACGGGCTGATAATGACTTTGTTGACCCAATTTTGCTCGCTGGTGAACTTTTGTGCGTTGGTGTCTCACTCGCTCCAACACTCTTAGTGTGCCTCACATTGGGTGTGCTGCTGACAGGGGTACTGGGTGTAAGGGAAGTGTTTGACACGTCTTCTTCCTGCTCGTCATCATCAGATGAAACATCAACGTTTCCTTGAATTTGGCCTTTCTTGATCGCATCTAGGTGCGCAAACCATTTGACAGTGTGCTTTCTCTCAAGATGACCTCTCTGGCCGCCGGTACCATAGTTGGTACCTGACTTACCACGACTAACTGCAAGCTTACAAAGGGTACAAATGGCAAACTTTGGATTTTTGGGACAAACAGTAAAGAAGTCCCAAACTGGGGACTTGAAGTGTCTGTGGGACCTGGAGGAGGCGGCGATACTGGTGGTGGTGGTCATGAAGCTAATGCCAGATGAAGTGGAGGATCTGGATTGCCCAACTTTTGTAAGTTTTGCACTTTCACCGCCACTAATTAAGGTCGAGGTTGACGGAGGTCTCTTCTTGCCAGAAAGAAATATGGAAGCGGGACGAGTTGGTGTACTACTTAACTCCAATGATTGTGGTGTTTCCACTGCCTCCTCATCGACAACATCATCATCACGCTCAGCAGCTCTTCGGGCTAGGGTCAAAATGTCTGTTTGCTGCATGCCCGCTGGGGCTGCAGTGACCTTTATGATGACTGGGTCGTCGTTGGCAGAGTCTTCATCAGCAGCAGTATCCGCCACTTCTTGTTGAGACTCATCACACTCCATAACTCTGAGACTTTGGACGAGCTTCCTTTTACGCTTAACTACCTTTGTTTGTTCCCAAGTTTGATCCGTATCATCAGAAGGAGGTGTGCTTGAAGAGGATGTAGACACCACCCTTGATCTCTTCCTTGCTAGGGGTGTGGAAGACAATGAAGGATCATCAGGAGGAGTGGCTTCCTCAAATGATACCTCGCCTTGATTGTCGATTTCCTGTTGTGCCCCTACTTCGGGAGGAACAACTATTGTGGGCACTTGTTGTGACCCTCCATGCACCTCTGCTTGCGCATCTCCTTGCGCTGCCTCTCCTTCCACATGTACTTGGGCTTGTACTTGCACATGTGATTGTTGTTGCGGCTGTGGTTGTTCAACACTCGTCAGATGAGCTACAACAACCTGTGTTGATTGAGGGACATTGCTGATGCTTTCTTGCGATGAGCCAACATCACTGGTCGATGGTGATTGAAGAAGTATACTGGCTGCCTCTGCAGCACTCAAGGGCTTGGACTTAAGTTGGCGTGGTGGTGGTGGTGGCACTGAGCCCAATGGAGCGGGGGTGCTGCTGCCAGCTTGGTCCCCAGCAGATCCCGCTGCAGCTGCTGCAGGCATACTTTTTTTTTTACTCCCAAAAAAAGGGGCGGGCGGTACACCAGTGTCCTTGGTAACTTGCTTCTTCTGCTCCTTACTGGCACCTTTCTTGCTAGAGGAGCTACGGGTTACTTTTTTTGGGGCCATCTTCTTCAGAGCAGGTCAGCAGGCAGCAGTTGCACGAGTTGCAGAGGGTTCTGTGTCCAGACGTGACGTCGCGTGACGTTATGCTGCACACACCGCTGCAGGACTTCTTCCTGGCACTGGTGGTTCTATTGAGTCTTCTTGTGCACCTAAAAGCAATGGAAGACAGAGGAACATCAGTTCAGTTATACACCCCAAAAAATCGACAAAACACAGAAAAATGAGCACAATCCCATGCCATCCATGATGTTTACATTGAAGACACCCCACAGAAAGACTAGGCCCATGCAACACTCACCACCCCTGGGCAAAGGGCCACACCAGCAGGCCCAAAAAAACGACAAAAAACAATAAAATCTGCACAATCCCAGCCCATCCATGGGCTCAATGGTGTTTAAATTCAAGAAGACACCCCTCAGAAACACTAGGCCCATGCAACACTCACTACCCCTGGGCATAAGGGATGAAAAGTAGGCAAAATAAGTGCAGGCCTCAGACACTGCCTCTCCTCAAAATGGCCCCCTTACACCCCAAGCACATGTTGCCTGTACCAGCCAGCACTCAAGATGGCCACCACCACCACCCACATGGCCAGTCCACATCAACAGTACACCCCCAAAAAACAGAAAAACAGCCAGAAATCACCACAATCCAATGCCATCCATGATGTTTACATCAAAGAGAGTGAGACCACACCACAGGCACACTCAGTCCATGCACCACCACCACCCCTGGGCAAGCAAAAGGCCACACCAGCAGCCCCCCAAAAACGACAAAAAACAATAAAATAAGCACAATCCCAGCCCATCCATGGCCTCAATTATGTTTAAATTCAAGAAGACACCCCACAGAAAGACTAGGCCCATGCAACACTCACCACCCCTGGGCAAAGGGCCACACCAGCAGGCCCAAAAAAACGACAAAAAACAATAAAATCTGCACAATCCCAGCCCATCCATGGCCTCAATGGTGTTTAAATTCAAGAAGACACCCCTCAGAAACACTAGGCCCATGCAACACTCACTACCCCTGGGCATAAGGGATGAAAAGTAGGCAAAATAAGTGCAGGCCTCAGACACTGCCTCTCCTCAAAATGGCCCCCTTACATCCCAAGCACATGTTGCCTGTACCAGCCAGCACTCAAGATGGCCACCACCACCACCCACATGGCCAGTCCACATCAACAGTACACCCCCAAAAAACAGAAAAACAGCCAGAAATCACCACAATCCAATGCCATCCATGATGTTTACATCAAAGAGAGTGAGACCACACCACAGGCACACTCAGTCCATGCACCACCACCACCCCTGGGCAAGCAAAAGGCCACACCAGCAGCCCCCCAAAAACGACAAAAAACAATAAAATAAGCACAATCCCAGCCCATCCATGGCCTCAATTATGTTTAAATTCAAGAAGACACCCCACAGAAAGACTAGGCCCATGCAACACTCACCACCCCTGGGCAAAGGGCCACACCAGCAGGCCCAAAAAAACGACAAAAAACAATAAAATCTGCACAATCCCAGCCCATCCATGGCCTCAATGGTGTTTAAATTCAAGAAGACACCCCTCAGAAACACTAGGCCCATGCAACACTCACTACCCCTGGGCATAAGGGATGAAAAGTAGGCAAAATAAGTGCAGGCCTCAGACACTGCCTCACCTCAAAATGGCCCCCTTACACCCCAAGCACATGTTGCCTGTACCAGCCAGCACTCAAGATGGCCACCACCACCACCCACATGGCCAGTCCACATCAACAGTACACCCCCAAAAAACAGAAAAACAGCCAGAAATCACCACAATCCAATGCCATCCATGATGTTTACATCAAAGAGAGTGAGACCACACCACAGGCACACTCAGTCCATGCACCACCACCACGCCTGGGCAAGCAAAAGGCCACACCAGCAGCCCCCCAAAAACGACAAAAAACAATAAAATAAGCACAATCCCAGCCCATCCATGGCCTCAATTATGTTTAAATTCAAGAAGACACCCCACAGAAAGACTAGGCCCATGCAACACTCACCACCCCTGGGCAAAGGGCCACACCAGCAGGCCCAAAAAAACGACAAAAAACAATAAAATCTGCACAATCCCAGCCCATCCATGGGCTCAATGGTGTTTAAATTCAAGAAGACACCCCTCAGAAACACTAGGCCCATGCAACACTCACTACCCCTGGGCATAAGGGATGAAAAGTAGGCAAAATAAGTGCAGGCCTCAGACACTGCCTCTCCTCAAAATGGCCCCCTTACACCCCAAGCACATGTTGCCTGTACCAGCCAGCACTCAAGATGGCCACCACCACCACCCACATGGCCAGTCCACATCAACAGTACACCCCCAAAAAACAGAAAAACAGCCAGAAATCACCACAATCCAATGCCATCCATGATGTTTACATCAAAGAGAGTGAGACCACACCACAGGCACACTCAGTCCATGCACCACCACCACCCCTGGGCAAGCAAAAGGCCACACCAGCAGCCCCCCAAAAACGACAAAAAACAATAAAATAAGCACAATCCCAGCCCATCCATGGCCTCAATTATGTTTAAATTCAAGAAGACACCCCACAGAAAGACTAGGCCCATGCAACACTCACCACCCCTGGGCAAAGGGCCACACCAGCAGGCCCAAAAAAACGACAAAAAACAATAAAATCTGCACAATCCCAGCCCATCCATGGCCTCAATGGTGTTTAAATTCAACAAAACAGTTGTATCATGCACCCATAACCAACCCTGGTCCTACTGGATACTGTGGCTACCCACAATATAATTTATTTAATTTTCTGAAAAAGTTCCAAAATTGTACTTGCAGCAACTGTAATGCCCCAAACAAACTTACTTGTGAAAGTTGATTTCTAATCCAAAAGTGATCCAAAGACAGTCAAAAAGGCCTCAAATCCAAATATCCAGCAGCACCCACAAAAAGTAATCCTTCCAGCTCCAGATCCAAATGAAAGTGACCAGGAGATGGACAAAGCACTGGGAGGAGCCTGCTGGACAGGAACAGGAAGTTGGAGACTGTGGGGCACTTCCTTCCTCCCCCCCCCAAAATGGACTCCTTGCAAAAAAAAAGGCCATGCAAATGTCAACCTGAGGAGTGATTCTGATAAAAATCATAATTTTCTGAAGGTTTATCCTGTTTGCTGGTGATTTTCTTGTGCGAAATTGCAAAATCTCTATTTCGCAAGTGCGAGATTGTTCCTTTCCGCCGCAACTACGTGTTCGCAATTGCGAACTCTCGCGAGGTGTGCTGTGCAAGGTGGTAAGCCGCGAGTACGTATTCGCGGGCGACAAACTCCCGCGGGAACACGCAGCAAGATCTAAAATGGCGCGTCACTCGCAAAGAAAAACAACTCGGCAAACGCTAAAATGACGGAAAGTGAACGCCGTGCACCACGCCGCGCGCCGCAACCAAGCAAAAAATCCGCCGCGAGCGGATTCACGGATTTTCGACAAATTCGCGAGCGTTCGCGGATTGCGAATTTGCCGAAAATCCGAAAAATCCGCGAGCGGAGCGGATTTTACGCCCATGCTTAGTCTCAAGTCTTGATTGCTTGGGCAGGAGTGCGATCAGCAAACTATATATAGCAGTTAAGGGATGAAACATCATTGGTTGGCAGGACATGGCAAAAATGGGCCTGTACCTGGTGCCTGGGGATGAGGAATCCCACAGGTGCACGCTCAATACACACACAACACTACAGCGCTGCAGTAGTTAGTTGCGATCGCTAGTAGGGGTACCTGAGCTTTTGCAGGTGGCGGGGGGGCTAGTGCAGGATCAAGCGGAGGTTAGATGTGATTTAAAGCTGAGGTTAGATGTGGAGTTGCAGGAGTTGGTTACGATCGCTAGTAGGGGTATGTGAGTTGGTGCAGAGACAAAATATCGATGTAAAAATATCGAGGGTCAAAAATATCGACAGACACAATATCATGATCAAGCATATCGATTTTACGTAAGTAATATCGATTTTAAAAAACATTGAAGTGTTTAATATCATTTGTAAAAATATAGTTGTCATAAATATCAATGTTTTGCTAATGTTATGATTTTTAGTATAAGTTTTATATGTGTGTGATGTTTTTTTTAATGTATTTTTATTATATGTGTTAAAATGTTAGTAGTTAATATTATTTTTTTAATTAAATTTTTCGATTTTAGTTCCATAGCGGGTTGTGGTTTTATAGGGGAATAGGGTGGAAAGTAATTTAATTATATAAATGTTATTGATCATTTATAGTAGTTATTAATTTATTTTAAATTGAATTTTGTATTTTTAGTACCATAGAGGGTTGTGGATTTATAGGGGAATAGGGTGGGAAGTAATTTATTTATATAGAGTTTATTGAATAATTTGTATTTATTAATATTTGTTTAATTGTGATGTTATGGTGTTAAATGTGTACATTAATATATTAATAATTGTTTAATAATTAGTTGTTAATTAATGTAAATTAATGAATACTTAATTATGGTAATTGTGTAATTGATTTGTGTGTGTTGTAGTGTTTATAAGGGTAAAAATGGTGGGAATGGTGGGAAGTGATTTGTTTTTTTATTGATGAATTATTAATTAGTTGTTAATTAATTTATAATAGTTAGTAATTAATTATGGCAATTGTGTAATTAATGTTAGGTGTGTGTTGTGGTATTTATATGTGTAAATGGTGTGAAAGGTAGGAATTAATTTATTTTTTATTGATGAATTATTAAGTATTTGCTAATTAATCTAAATTAAATTAATTAGTAATTACTAATCATAATTGTGTAATAAGTGTTAGGTGTATGTTGTGGCTATTATAGTGTTAAAGAATGTGTAATCAATGAATGTTTATTATCTTTTTTAATAATATTATATTTTACATTTATTAATAATTATGTTAATTTTAGAAATAAATGTTACTCAAAATGTTGATGTCTTTTTTTATTGATGTAGTGTTATAGGGTAGGAAATAAAATAAACACACGCAACACTACAGCGCTGCAGGAGTTAGTTGCGATCGCTAGTAGGGGTACCTGAGCTTGTGCAGGTGGCCGGTGGCTGGTGGGGCTAGCGCAGGAGCGAACGGAGGTTAGATATGGCGTTGCAGGAATTTGGTGTGATTGCTAGTAGGGGTATGTGAGTTCATGCCGGTAGCTGGAGGGGTTAGTTCAGGGGCTAGCGGAGGTTAGGCATGGCGTTGCAGGAGTTTGGTGTGATCTAACAGTTTGTTGTTCGTTATGGGACCCTCCAGCTCCCCCAACTGGCGGGTTGGTATATCCTAACGCTGGGATAGCTGACATCGGGGAGAGGACCTCCATGCCTACATATGGCAGGGGAGGTGCGGACGCTTTGCTTATTGCTTGTGAGATAAGATTATTCTCTGGTCCTCCTCGAAGATGGCCCACAGCTCTAATACTGCCTCTCTCCTGTCCTTCTAGCCCATGTATTTGGTCCGTATATGTGTCCTCATGTGTTCGATTATGTTAGGGTCAAAGGTTCCCTCCTTTGTCCATGGAAACATGTATGCCTTAGTGTGTGCGTGCCATTTGCGGCAATACTTGTTAAGTTGTTTAGCCTGTGTTGGGAGCCTAGTTTGCATGTGATTTAGTGGCGACTCCATGATAAGGTCGGACGGTTTTAGGGCAAAAATGCACCCTAGTCTTTCTGGTTTTGGGGGTAATATATACAAGGGGATTGCTGGTTCTAACTACTTACTATGAGCTCAATGCTATTTACAGATGCACCAACAAGAACATTTCACAAACACAAATAGCAATGCTTCTGAAGTGTCGCAAACTAGAAGATAATGCAATTGTTAAAAACGTCATGAAATTTGGCAACAAATAGCAGAGTTCACTGTGATATGAAAGAATGATTGTGAGAAATCGAAACACCTTCATATAGCACATTGAGAGATAGAAAAAACATAATACTCGAGACAAAAAACATAAGTGCATTAATTTATCAGCATCACAGCACCAAACAATATCAAATATACCTTGCATCAATTTCAATACCACAATAAGAAAAAAACTGACAGAGAAAAAAATGGTGACTTTGTTAAACAAGCATTTACAATGCAATAGGTCTCGCATTATTAAAGTTGGAGCAATTGGCATTGTAAATGACAATGTCTTTTATTTATTGTTTTTAAAACCTGCAATCGGTGCATAAACACGCACTTCGAACTTATATTCCTTGCTTACAATGAGCAAAGCTGGCAGTAAAAGAGACTTACAGCCTTGCTTCTCATAAGCATGGACTATAAGTGCAAAGTGCTTGTTTACGCGACGATGCAAATGAAGAAAAGGCATTGTCATTTACAATGCCAATGGCTCAAACTTTAATAATGCGAGACCTATTGCATTGCAAATGCTTGTTTTACATACTGGGTACAACATGGTGGGACAGTCCTGGTTTTATCTCTCACATTGTGGTCTTTGCAGGTATTGCTTTTATTAATAAAATCATAACTTGCATTTAATTTGCTTTTCACAGGGTACTTCTGCCATTTATAAGAGTTGTAAATAACTAGTGTTACTATTACCACATTCTTCTGGATGCAGACTGGTCATATGCAGATCCTAGTATGAGGCTTAATGAGAGTACAGTTCACTGAGCCGTCATTTGGCTAATATAAAAGTGCAGGACTACTAGTTTTTGAAAGGACAGTGTCCACTTCCAACAGTGGCCATTCAACTGGAGTGCTTTATAAAGCTTTTTCTGCAAGATGAGGGCAGTGCTGAAACTGTGACTCAAAGAGGAGACAGTAAGCACCATGCAGGACACGTCCACTTCTACTGTTCACAGTACGAAGTGACAGCCTCATGACGGAAAGCAAATCACCGGATTAGGTGGGTCACTCATGCTCACATGGAACGTGTGTCCTTCTCTTTCTTGCTGTCAGACGGTTCTTCATTTGTGCGTTGGTGTCCCATGCACCGACGTTTAATTGACTGCCAGCGGGTTTCAGACCAGAGCTTTGGATTTCAGAGCAGAGCTTTGTGCACCGGCAGTCATTACCTCAGAAGTGGACACACTCACTCCCAGCAACTTACACCCTAGACAAATAATGCAAACCATGTTTACTTTTTTATGCATTACCCTTGCCGTAGCATGCATATCACAACATAGTGAAATGTAGCATAACACAACATCACATCAGAGATGGCCCCTGATTACCTCATAGCAACTGGCACTCTAGGCAAACCATGGACGCTATGTTTACCTTAGTCTAGTGCCATTTTTAGGTCTCGCCTAGACGAAAGCAAAAGCGAAAGCTTTTGCTGTCTAGGGAGACAACTTATGTTGCCGCTTTCTGGGGAATGAAGGGGAATGTGGACAGCAGACTGTTTCGAATTTCTTCTGCTGGAGATTAGACCTCGTGAGCGCGCCTTGACTGTATCTAATGCGTGTGTTTTTGTTTTTTTTAACGTGGGCCGGGCGCTTGCTTCAGTCAGTTTCACTTTGAAGTGCAGGCGTCAATGGGTCTGGTAGTTGTTCATGTGGAGTGCCTTTTGACCTCGTGAGCGCGCTTTGACTGCATCTAATGTGCACACGCACGCACACATACATACAGAGACATTCCCCCCGCCCTGCCGCATACACAGAAGCGCCCCGGCCGCCGCATACATACAGAAACATCTCCCCCCCTCCCCCGCCGCAGCTCGCGCCCCCGGCCGCCGCATACATACAGAGACATCTCCCCCCGCCCCCGCCGCAGCTCGCGCCCCCGGCCGCCGCATACATACAGAGACATCTCCCCCCCTCCCCCGCCCCCGCCGCAGCTCGCGCCCCCGGCCGCCGCATACATACAGAGACATCTCCCCCCCCTCCCCCGCCCCCGCCGCAGCTCGCGCCCCCGGCCGCCGCATACATACAGAGACATCTCGCCCCCCCTCCCCCGCCCCAGCTCTCCCCCCCACCTGACAACACTCACCGGCACCGGGCTCTGCTGGCGGGGGCTACACGAGAGCTCCCGCTCCTCGGGGCTCTTTCCGCAGCACTTCTCTTTGCTCCCGGTGTGACTCCTCGGCTCTGCAGCTCTTCTCCGGGGCCGCGGGACAAAAGCTACTCCTCTGCGCAGGCGGCTCCGGGGCACTCCGCAGCTCACGGGAGCCCCGGGCCGCGGGAAGACTTTTCCTCTCCTTTCTCGGGTGCTCGAGGAGGCGGGACTTCCGGCCGGGCCGCGATGCAATTGGCTGGTTTTACCATACCAGTCTCTGTTTCCTTTAGTTAGACAGACCCTGCCTGGCTTCGCTACTCTGGTTTGGCCAAAGAAAATCCAGTTCTCACCTATATTCAATCATTACACGGGGCCCTGTTAAATCACGGCCCCTTCTTCCTGGCCTCCCTCAGTCTTTGGTGTTTTATTACCAACTTCCTGTGGGGTGTAGACAGAAAAAGCCCCCAGCATTGCATGCCATCTGCCAGACCTCCAGGCACCAGCCGCCACGCCACAGGAGTCCACGTGACTGTTCCAGCCTGCGGCGCGGGAAAAGGATGCGGGGTCTCGGGGAGGGCGCCGAGAAGCCTCGGAGGACTGCTAGGTGCAGAGGTGTGCCCGGCAGGGCTGAGAGGCGCTCCTGACCCGAGGCCTGAAGCCCATCGTCGAAAGCGCCACGACGCAGAGGCAGGCGCGAGACTCTTCGGTTGGTAACTATTTTGTATACTTCTGGCTGTGCTTGTTCTTCATGTAATGCACCATTTGCTACCTCTTGTATTTTGTTGCTCACCATTGTCACTTTTGCCTCTTGTAACGTAACGTTTTACTTTTGTAATGTGTTCACTTGTAATTGTCTCCTGTGTATCATTACTGTTCCTATTGCAAAGCGCTCTGACACCTTCGGGTAAAGTCTGCGCTACATAAACACGCATAAATAATTAAACAAATTACATCTTACCACTCACACAACCAGCCCCCGCCCGCACTCTGGCATATTGCAGCGCATCTAGTAGGGTACTGTGCAACACAGAACAGGCCATCCCACGCAATGAAGCTGGGCGCCCGTGAATCCCCCAGCTGACCCTCTCATTGGCCATGCCTAATAGCTGTCCTAGAACCAGACATGCTGGCAACTGCCGCCCATCGCTTCCAGTCCGGCCTGTCTCACCCAAAGGCGGCTATCCACAAGCCCGCTGTGCAATGCCGAACCGGTTTCCCAAGCGGCCTCTATTGCCATAAATGATGATCCCCACCCTCCACTCCAGGTCCACTGGCCACCCTCCCTGCGTGCCTCCCCCGAGGGCACTTCTCCGCGCGGCACCCCATGACTCATCCCCGCACCCTCCACTGCAATCCCCCTTCCAAACAGTGCTCGACCCCCCGCCATGCCTCCTCAGCGCCCGCAGAACTAAAACCCTGTCCCGACCGGCCCCAGAAGGATGAAAGGCCCCTGCCTGCCACCCACTGCTCCTGCGCTCTGCCGACTCCCAACTGCATTGGCACTTACCCGCATAAGCCCTCCCCCCACCCTCCTCCCTCTGACCTGCCAGGCCACACCCTGTGTTCTCGAGCCCCCATCCGCAACCCTCCACTGGCTCACCAACCACTCTAAACCGGCCCCCCTTCCCGAGCGCCCTTCCCCGCGTCAAAGCCTTCCCGTGTACACACCCATCCAAAACTTCGCACCCACCCTCCCTGTTATCGCTCTCATCCCCTCCGCCGCTATTTATGCTGCACTAAGCACCCTGGCAGCCCTGATCCATCCCGCAAGAGGCCACCTGCACCAGTCACATGTTTACAAAAACCTTTGTCGCCATCGACTGCGAGGCCCACCAGTGGCATCCGGGGGAAGCCAGGAGGCGAGCACCATTGCACATTTCGCGATGCCCGACAGCTCTTACCCCTAGTCCCCGGTCCTTGCCCGTGTGCGGCCGAGACCCCCTGCGCCTCCGACTGCACCGCGACCCGAGGTGTGTCCTCCCCGTGCGCCCGGACCAACCATGAGCCCTGCAGCTGCCCGCACATCCTCACCCCCCCACCCCCAATCACCTCGACCACCCCCAATAATGCCATGCCTGACCCCCATGTCCGGTTCAAGCCCAGGCACTCCAAGCCCTCTGCCACACCTCCATCAACCACCCGCAAATAGGCAGCGCCCCGCAACCACCTCCATCATCTTTAAACAGCGCCTAAGATGCCATCTCCTAGCACTCCTGCATGGCCTCGCCCGACCAGCTTAGACATTCCCCAACCTACCCAACTCTGCCCACCCGAGCTCCCGCAGGCACCACGCCCGACTCTGCACTGCCCCTGATACCCCCTGGCCTCAGTCAGACGAAAGGCCGAGGGCACAAAACTGGGCCTCCAAACGCAACCTGGTACCGAGATGGCGTGACTGTTCCCAAGCCAAGGGCAACATGAAAGTGTGGGGAAAACGTGTGTGGAGGGTTAAGTGGGCACGAGGCACATTGCAAGACTTGCTTAGGCGCACTGCACCAGGGACTTGCAACTGACAGGTGTTTAGTGTGGGCATTCAGGAGCCTGACACTACGTCAGTGCCCGCGCGGGGTCACAGCCCCACATGTTCAGCAGGTGACAGCGGGGTTCCTCTCCCGGGGCTTTGCAGAGCTGTCCCTTCCTGCCTCTCCTGCCTCTCTGTCCTCTGCTTCTCTTCTCGTCAATGCCTCCTGCCTCTGACCCCTGCTGCTCTTCTCTCTCTGCCCTGCAGATGGCGCCCCTCTGAGTGAGCTCTCTTGGTCCTCCTCCTTAGCCGTGGTGGCACATGTTGCATTACAAATGCTATAGGTGTCACATTTGCGAAAGTTATAACTATTGCCATTATAAATGACAAAAGTATTAATTTTGCTATTTTCAAAACCAACACATCAATAGAAAAAATGTCATTTACAATATCAATAGCTCAAACTTTCATAATGCGAGACCTATTGCATTGCAAATGCTTGTTATGAATTATCTTCACCGTGGCATGCATAACAGAGCATAACGTTACGTAACATAACATCACAACAGAGATGGCCCTAGACTAGCTTCCAACAACTAGCTCCTTAGTGCGAACCATGCAAGTATATTTGCCCTAGTGGCATTTATTTGTGAACTAACCTTACCGTAAGAGGCACATCATAATATTGCATAACGCGGAACATAACATAACACGAGATAACATGACAGGAGGGTGTTTAGTAGTTCCAACCAATGACACTCTAGGCAAACTATACAAGCGCCCCCTACCATTTTTTCCTTTTTATTTTTTGAAATTCTATTTTTATCCTCAATATGACACTCCACTTAAGTGCTAAGTGACCACGTAGTTCAAGTCACGTGCCAGTTTTACATAACCTAAAGTGTAAAGCACCATAAAAATGTAAAGGCATAGTGTTGAACAGCACAAGACCTAACACACAAGCATAAGCGCACTATAGTATTACACACGTCATTATTATACATGACACGGTTCATGGCATGTTCCCTAGTGGGAGAAGGGTGAGGATTTGAGGGCAGTGCTGTGCAGAACGACTCTCCCCCGTTAAACACGCAGACAAGACTTCTTAAAAAGCAGAATGTAAAGCCCAGCAACATACTTGGAACTTGCGGTGACATCTCAGAGACGAATAATCCTGTGCTTTCCGTTTCTGGGACGATTTAGCATCGTTCTCACCGGGATCAACCAAAAATCCTCCACGCATACTGGCCTCAGCTGGCCATACCCGCTGCAGACCAGTTTAGAGGCGCCACCACAGCCGACGAGCCAGGGGCACTCGCAGAAGCGAAGAGATATTTTGGTTTCTTCCGACTTCCCACACCCAGCTCTGGCCGCATACTGTAGTGATGTAATGCGTGGACAGGGCAACGAATGAAGAGTAAAACGGTTCATACTGTTTATCGTGGTGTAGTATCTCCGACTCACTAGTAAAAGAAACAAGAAGCCGTGAGCGTGCACACTCCCGAACTTCCGGTTTTGGGATGTGCACGCTCACGGCTGTCGTGGGGCGGGACTTCCGTCTTTACGAGAAGCCCGCGCCCACGGAGTGGATGGCCAGAGGACCGGTGGCAGCTGAGGCCGCTGATGCGGTAAGTGGGCCATAGTGGGGGGCGCGGTGTGTGTGTGTGTGTGTCTTTGTGACTGTGTGTGTGTGCGTGTGTGTGCGTGTGTCTGTCTGCGCGTCTGTCTGCGCGTCTGTCTGTGTGTGTGTCTGTGTGTATGCCTGTGCCTGCAAGGCATTATGGGCTGCGCCGCATATTAAATGAGCGGCTCTCCCGCTGCTCCGGGGAGAGCCACGCTGGCGCTTCGCCGCTTCCTGGGCCATAGATGGGGGGTCTCTGTGTGTAGGTGCGGCGGCGACGGGGGTGTGTGTGCCTGTGTATGGATGTGTATGTGCGCATGCGTGAGTGGCGGTGTGGCTGTGTATGTGCGCATGCGTGAATGGCGGTGCGCGTGCAGGCAGTGAAATACAAGACAAGCAAAGCTCGTACACCTTCTCGTCCGTCCTTCCCTCGAGACAGCTAACTATACGTCTCCAACCCTGGACGCATCCTTTCGATGCTAATTCCAGGGCGAGACCTAAAAATACCTTAGCCCGCTCCTAGTGCATGCTATTCTGTGAACAGGGGAAGCCCTGCGTGGTACACAGGACTAAGTGAGCCCGATAGTCTGTCAGACAAAGAAATGACAATTTGTTAGCAGAGAAAAGAAATACCTCAAAGAACCACAGGCCCCTCTTGGGCAAACACAAGCTACACCTAATCTCCCAGATTTAAATCTTTTTTCCAGCGTCCGAATTGCACCCTCTTTTACACCAAGGGGCTTAGCATTCCATCTGTGTCATGCCCACCGTTCAAAGCAAACAACACCCTTCTTGCTATGGTGGAGCACCTGCGTGCGGTGTTGGATGCTGGACAGACGGCGGCGCTGGTATTATTAGATCTCAGCGCCGCCTTTGACACCGTCTCGCACAGCATTCTGCTGCACCGGTTGGAGGAGATTGGTGTTGGGGGACAGGCCCTGCAGTGGTTCCGCTCCTTTCTCGACAATCGTTCCTTCTGCGTGGCCACCCCACCTTTTCAGTCCAAATTCCATCCTCTGGCCATGGGGGTTCCGCAGGGATCCTCGCTGAGTCCCACGTTATTTAATCTATACGTGAGACCGCTGGCTGAGGTCGCAAGGCAATGGGGCCTGATTATTGTCTCGTATGCCGACGACACTCAGCTGGCGGTTACTCTCAGTGGGGATGCGGAGTTTGATGCCCCCAGGTTTCAGAATGGACTGAAGGCGGTGGCTAACTGGATGACGGCGAACTGTCTCCAGCTTAACGCAACAAAGACAGAGATTATGATTGTCGGAAAGAGAGCTGAGCTCTGGGGGGACAGGTGGTGGCCCTCGGAGTTGGGACCATCTCCGACTCCGGTCTCAGAATTAAAAAACTTGGGAGTCTGGCTGGAATCTAGCCTCAACTTTGTTGGCCACACTAAAAAAAACGCGGCCAGTTGTTTTGGTGTTCTCCGGGGCCTAAGACCTGTACTTAAATTCTTTGATGCCCCGACCAGGCAGCTGGTGATTCAGGTGACGGTAATTTCCCGGCTTGACTACGCCAGCTCCCTCCTGGTGGGGGCCAACCAGGCAGAAATCACCCGCCTGCAGCGGGTCCAAAACGCTGCAGCCAGAGCGATAGTTGGTTTGCCTAGATTCTGCCCCGTCTCCAATGTTCTTCACTCCTTGCATTGGTTGCCGGTGAGGATGAGAATCCATTTTAATGTTCTATGTTAGGCCTTCAAAATTTTGAATGGTACTGCCCCTCAGATCTTGTCTAATCTCTTGTCTTTTTATGTCCCGACACGCTCTCTCCGATCACTGGGCCAGGCTTTCGCCGTGGTCCCCCGGTTTAAGCTTTGTCGTGCCGGTGGCCGATCTTTTCGTGTAAAAACCGCGGCTATCTGGAACTCTCTCCCGGTTGAGATTCGGTTGTTGGAGGATCTCTTGCAGTTTCGAAAAGCCATCAAAACTTTTCTGTTTTAGCTTTGCCCCCTAGTTGTCCCTTCTTTGCTTTTCTGTTGGTAGTGTTATGTTTTACCTTGTCGGGCGCCAGGACGCTCCTTTGCTGGAGCAGCTGTGCGCACAATAAATAATATTAACATAACATAACCTCTCACTTCTTTCAGATACCAACTGTGCTTTAAGAAACCAGTAGCATTGAGAAAAACTCTTTAGACTTAAAAATAAGATTGTGGTGGTCACCCTATATCACACCAAGGGCTAATGCGAACCATCTATGTCCACCCAGCATCCCATGCGGTGAGGCCTCAACTCTGACCCAGGGGAAAAGCACACCATCTGTAACACGCCCACCGGTCCAAGTGACAAACAACCTTCACCCTTTCTAGCGTGCTGACTATCGAAAAAAAGTGACCTCCGCGGAATTGCCTCCAAGGCCACTTTGGGACTGCTTAGATCGGGCACATAAAATAGATAAAATGCCAGATTTCTGTCAGTGGCAGGGCACTCAGGTTACATTTTTGCACTTCTCCCTAGTTTGCCATACGCCAAATGCTGAGACTAAGGATCAGATGTAGTCTCTGACGGCAGCTGCAGGATGGACCTCCGCCCACGGATTCAGCAGAACTTCCAATCAATTGCGGCGTCTGCTCACCGTTCATGTTGTGCAGATGTGAATCTGTACAGGCGAGGGCCTGTTCCTTTGGCTGCAGTCAGGTCCGAGGTACCAGTCTCTCCTGGCAGAATCACCAAAATATTGCTCGAAAATGAATTCTCACCTTTCACTTTCATGCTCACCCTGCACTGACAGTGATCACATTGCACTCACACTGCTCACCATGCACTCACACCATTCACCCTCCTCCTTACCTGTACTCTCATGAGCACACCGCTCACCCTGCACACACATGACCCTCCACTCAATTGTCAACTTCTCCGCTCACCCTATACACACAGCGATCGCACTGCACTCACGCTGTTACCCTACTCTCACACTGTATAGCCTCCTCATAATCTATGCTCACACGAGCACACCACTTACCTTGCACTCACAGCAACCACATTGCACTCATGCCCCTCGCCATGAACTCACAATGTTCTCCCTCCATTTACCCTGCAGCCACATGAGCACACCACTCACCATGCACTCACGCTTTTCACCCTGAACTTACATGAACACACTACTCACCCTGCACTCATGTGACTCTTCATTCACCTGTCACTCTCACTGCTCACTTTGCAATCTCACTCAAACATATCGCTAAACATGCATTCATTTCTCCGACTCTGTACTTCCCCCACACCCAAACTTGTTTGTCACATCACACACACTGCAGTCACTCCTCTCACTCTACTCTCACACAGTCATATTGTTCACTGTGCACTCACATAGGCACT
The DNA here is from genome assembly GCF_964261635.1 of Lissotriton helveticus. Taxonomy (NCBI): domain Eukaryota; kingdom Metazoa; phylum Chordata; class Amphibia; order Caudata; family Salamandridae; genus Lissotriton; species Lissotriton helveticus. The sequence continues at coordinate 28,561,404 of NC_136072.1, forward strand.
CCTGTCACTCACACAGCTCACCCTTCACTCACATCTTCTCGCACATCTTCACTCACATCTTCACTCACATGGGCATGGCACTCGACCCAGCAATCACTCTACGCAAACAAGTCCAGCACTCACCGCGGAGTCACACCTCTCACCCTGCACTCACAAGGACACATTTCTCAGCCTGCATTAACCCCTTCGCTGCTAGGCCTTTTCCCCCTCCTGTGCTAAGGCTTTTTTTGGTGTTTTGGGGTAGTGCGCGCTTAGGCCCTTGTAACTTTTTGACCACATAAGGGATCCGCGCCAAATTTGCGTCCTTTTCTTCCAACATCATGGGGATTCTAAAGGCGCCCAGGGTTTGTGGATTCCCTTGGAGGGGTCCCAGAAATTAACCAAAATATAGTGTTTTTATTGTTTTTTTCAGAAAAATGGGAAAAACGGGCTGCAAATGAAAGCCTCTGGCTTTTTCCCTGAATATGGTATCAAAAAAGGGTTTGTGGAGCTGAATTCTCCATTTTCTCAGCTTTTAGGGAATGACAGTGTTTTGTCAGAGAACCGAAATCTTTCACTCAGTTTTGGCATTTTTCTGGGACATAGCCTATTTTTGCTATTTTTAGAGCTTTCCACCTCCTTCCAGTTAATGGTAGAAATGAGTTTGAAAGCAATAATGGATCCTGGAAAGCTTTACATTTCCGAAAAATAGACAAAATTCTGAATTCAGAAAGGGGTCATTTGTCTAAATCCATGAAGGTTTCGTTATAGAAACTAACAGTTAGATATTGGAATATTTGAAAATTTGTTGAAAACAACGGCCTTTTGTCTCAACGTTTTCACCTATAACTTTCTCTAATTTTGACAGCTCTTGGAAAGCAATATACCGTTACATCCGTTAGACCTTCCTGGTTGTGGGGATATATGGGACTTGTAGTTTCACCAAGAACCCGACGAACCCAGATCCAAAAACTGAGCAGCAACTTGCAATGGTATTTTTTCATTTACTGGGTATAGTGCACTTTGTCTTGGAAAATGTACACATGGAATAATCTGCATGAAAGACACCTATGTATGTATGAATTGGGTACAAATTATAGAGTTCAGAAACAGTATATAATTGCACATTTTCAAAGTTGGGAATACTCATACTAGCATGAGAATTATTGGTCATTTTTCATAAAGTTTTTTTTTCTACACAATATCTTTCATTCAAAGGGAGAAATGCAAGAAAGCTCAATTGGTAATAACAGTTGATTTACAAATCTGAATTACCCCAAGTGTCCCGATAAAAACGGTACCTCACTTGTGTGGGTCGGCCTTGTGCCTGCGACAGGAAACGGCGCAAAATGCAACGTGCTCACACCTAAATTTTGCAGTTACAAATTGACCCTTTTTTGGCAAAGTGCCTACCTGTAGTTTTTGCACCCTAGTTCTTCCGGCACCTAGGGAAACCTAGCAAACCTATACATTTTTGAAAAGTAGACACCCAGGGGAATTCAGGATGGGATGACTCGACTGCCTACCACCAGGTTTTGTTACCCAGAATCCCTTGCAAAGCTCAGATTTTGACCAAAAAAAACACATTTTCCTCACATTTCTGTGGTGGAAAGTTCTGGAATCTGCGTGGATCAACAAATTTCCACCCACCCAGCGTGCCCCCAGGTCTCCCCAAAAAAATGGTACCTCACTTGTGTGGGTCGGCCTTGTGCCTACGACGGGAAACGGCACAAAATGCAACGTGGTCGCTCCTCAATTTCCCAGTGAAATCTTAAGCTCTTTGGACAAAGAGACTACCTTTTGTTTTTGAGCCGTAGCTCAACCAGCACCTAGGGAAACCTAGCAAACCTATACATTTTTGAAAACTAGACACCCAGGGCAATTCAGGATGGGGTGACTCGTCTGCCTACCCCCAGGTTTTGTTACCCTGAATCCCTTGCAAACATAAATATTTGACCAAAAAAACACATTTTCCTCACATTTCTGTGGTGGAAAGTTCTGGAATCTGCGTGGATCAACAAATTTCCACCCACCCAGCGTGCCCCTAGGTCTCCCGAAAAAAATGGTACCTCACTTGCGTGGGTAGGCATAGTGGCTGCGACATGAAACCGCGCAAAACGCAGCATGGTCGCATCTCAATTTCCCAGTGAAATTTAGCACGATTCGGACAAAAAGACTACTTTTTGTTTTTGCGCCGTAGCTCTGCCAGCACCTAGGGAAACCTAGCAACCCTATACATTTTTAAAAACTAGACAACCAGGGCAATTCAGGATGGGGTGACTCGTCTGCCTACCCCCAGGTTTTGTTACCCAGAATCCCTTTCAAACAAAAACATTTGACCAAAAAAACACATTTTCCTCACATTTCTGTGGTGGAAAGTTCTGGAATCTGCGTGGATCAACAAATTTCCACCCACCCAGCGTGCCCCCAGGTCTCCCGAAAAAAATGGTACCCCACTTGCGTGGGTAGGCATAGTGGCTGCGACATGAAACAGCGCAAAACGCAGCATGGTCGCACCTCAATTTCCCAGTGAAATTTTGCACGATTTGGACAAAAAGACTACCTTTTGTTTTTGCGCCGTAGCTCTGCCAGCACCTAGGGAAACCTAGCAAACCTATACATTTCTGAAAACTAGACACCCAGGGCAATTCAGGATGGGGTGACTCGTCTGCCTACCCCCAGGTTTTGTTACCCAGAATCCCTTTCAAACAAAAAAATTTGACCAAAAAAACACATTTTCCTCACATTTCTGTGGTGGAAAGTTCTGGAATCTGCGTGGATCAACAAATGTCCATCCATCCAGTGTGCCCCCAGGTCTCCCGAAAAAAATGGTACCTCACTTGCGTGGGTAGGCATAGTGGCTGCGACATGAAACAGCGCAAAACGCAGCATGGTCGCACCTCAATTTCCCAGTGAAATTTAGCACGATTCGGACAAAAAGACTACCTTTTGTTTTTGCGCCGTAGCTCTGCCAGCACCTAGGGAAACCTAGCAAACCTATACATTTCTGAAAACTAGACACCCATGGCAATTCAGGATGGGGTGACTCGTCTGCCTACCCCCAGGTTTTGTTACCCAGAATCCCTTTCAAACAAAAAAATGTAACCAAAAAAACACATTTTCCTCACATTTCTGTGGTGGAAAGTTCTGGAATCTGCGTGGATCAACAAATTTCCATCCACCCAGTGTGCCCCCAGGTCTCCCGAAAAAAATGGTACCTCACTTGCGTGGGTAGGCATAGTGGCTGCGACATGAAACAGCGCAAAACGCAGCATGGTCGCACCTCAATTTCCCAGTGAAATTTTGCACGATTCGGACAAAAAGACTACCTTTTGTCTTTGCGCCGTAGCTCTGCCAGCACCTAGGGAAACCTAGCAAACCTATACATTTCTGAAAACTAGACACCCAGGGCAATTCAGGATGGGGTGACTCGTCTGCCTACCCCCAGGTTTTGTTACCCAGAATCCCTTTCAAACAAACAAAATTTGACCAAAAAAACACATTTTCCTCACATTTCTGTGGTGGAAAGTTCTGGAATCTGCGTGGATCAACAAATTTCCATGCACCCAGTGTGCCCCCAGGTCTCCCGAAAAAAATGGTACCTCACTTGCGTGGGTAGGCATAGTGGCTGCGACATGAAACAGCGCAAAACGCAGCATGGTCGCACCTCAATTTCCCAGTGAAATTTAGCACGATTCGGACAAAAAGACTACCTTTTGTTTTTACGCCGTAGCTCTGCCAGCACCTAGGGAAACCTAGCAAACCTATACATTTCTGAAAACTAGACACCCAGGGCAATTCAGGATGGGGTGACTCGTCTGCCTACCCCCAGGTTTTGTTACCCAGAATCCCTTACAAACATAAAAATTTGACCAAAAAAACACATTTTCCTCACATTTCTGTGGTGGAAAGTTCTGGAATCTGCGTGGATCAACAAATTTCCACCCACCCAGCGTGCCCCCAGGTCTCCCAAAAAAAATGGTTCCTCACTTGCGTGGGTAGGCATAGTGGCTGCGACATGAAACAGCGCAAAACGCAGCATGGTCGCACCTCAATTTCCCAGTGAAATTTAGCACGATTCGGACAAAAAGACTACCTTTTGTTTTTGCGCCGTAGCTCTGCCAGCACCTAGGGAAACCTAGCAAACCTATACATTTCTGAAAACTAGACACCCAGGGCAATTCAGGATGGGGTGACTCGTCTGCCTACCCCCAGGTTTTGTTACCCAGAATCCCTTTCAAACAAAAAAATTTAACCAAAAAAACACATTTTCCTCACATTTCTGTGGTGGAAAGTTCTGGAATCTGCGTGGATCAACAAATTTCCATCCACCCAGTGTGCCCCCAGGTCTCCCGAAAAAAATGGTACCTCACTTGCGTGGGTAGGCATAGTGGCTGCGACATGAAACAGCGCAAAACGCAGCATGGTCGCACCTCAATTTCCCAGTGAAATTTAGCACGATTCGGACAAAAAGACTACCTTTTGTTTTTGCGCCGTAGCTCTGCCAGCACCTAGGGAAACCTAGCAAACCTATACATTTCTGGAAACTAGACACCCAGGGCAATTCAGGATGGGGTGACTCGTCTGCCTACCCCCAGGTTTTGTTACCCAGAATCCCTTACAAACATAAAAATTTGACCAAAAAAACACATTTTCCTCACATTTCTGTGGTGGAAAGTTCTGGAATCTGCGTGGATCAACAAATTTCCACCCACCCAGCGTGCCCCCAGGTCTCCCAAAAAAAATGGTACCTCACTTGCATGGTTAGGCATAGTGGCTGCGACATGAAACAGCGCAAAACGCAGCATGGTCGCACCTCAATTTCCCAGTGAAATTTTGCACGATTCGGACAAAAAGACTACCTTTTGTTTTTGCACCGTAGCTCTGCCAGCACCTAGGGAAACCTAGCAAACCTATACATTTTTGAAAACTAGACACCCAGGGCAATTCAGGATGGGGTGACTCGTCTGCCTACCCCCAGGTTTTGTTACCCAGAATCCCTTACAAACATAAACATTTGACCAAAAAAACACATTTTCCTCACATTTCTGTGGTGGAAAGTTCTGGAATCTGCGTGGATCAACAAATTACCACCCACCCAGCGTGCCCCCAGGTCTCCCGAAAAAAATGGTACCTCACTTGCGTGGGTAGGCATAGTGGCTGCGACATGAAACAGCGCAAAACGCAGCATGGTCGCACCTCAATTTCCCAGTGAAATTTTGCACGATTCGGACAAAAAGACTACCTTTTGTTTTTGCGCCGTAGCTCTGCCAGCACCTAAGGAAACCTAGCAAACCTATACATTTTTGAAAACTAGACACCCAGGGGAATTCAGGATGGGGTGACTCGTCTGCCTACCCCCAGTTTTTGTTACCCAGAATCCCTTGAAAACATAAATATTTAACCAAAAAAACACATTTTCCTCACATTTCTGTGGTGGAAAGTTCTGGAATCTGCGTGGATCAACAAATTTCCACCCACCCAGCGTGCCCCCAGGTCTCCCGAAAAAAATGGTACCTCACTTGCGTGGGTAGGCATAGTGGCTGCGACATGAAACAGCGCAAAACGCAGCATGGTCGCACCTCAATTTCCCAGTGAAATTTAGCACGATTCGGACAAAAAGACTACCTTTTGTTTTTGCGCCGTAGCTCTGCCAGCACCTAGGGAAACCTAGCAAACCTATACATTTTTGAAAACTAGACACCCAGGGGAATTCAGGATGGGGTGACTCGTCTGCCTACCCCCAGGTTTTGTTACCCAGAATCCCTTACAAACATAAACATTTGACCAAAAAAACACATTTTCCTCACATTTCTGTGGTGGAAAGTTCTGGAATCTGCGTGGAGCAACAAATTTCCACTCACCCAGCGTGCCCCCAGGTCTCCCGAAAAAAACGGTACCTCACTTGCGTGGATAGATATAGTGGCTGCAACAGGAAACGGTTCAAATCGTACGGTGGTGAATTTACATTACCTTATTGCAAAACTACCTTGATTTTGGCGGGGGGGATCTGAATTTGTGGCCCGGGGCTCGGTGGTATTCTTTGCAAAGTAGCAAACCCAAACAGTTCTGAAAACTAGACACCTGGGGAAGTCCAGGGAGGTATGGCATGCATGGGTCCCCCAATGTTTTCCTACCCAGAACTCTCTGCAAACCTTAAAATTAGGTAAAAATTGCCCTTTTCCAAACTTTTTGGCGTGGGATCGCCGTGCCGGCAAAAAAGTCGTACCACCCTGCGTTCCCCTTGTTCTCCCGAGTAAAAGGATACCTCACTTGTGTGGGTGCCCCAAAGCAGAACACCCCAAAAATGAATTTTGAAAAAAGTCGTTTTTACTCACATTTACGTTTTACAAATTAAGCACCCCAGCCTAAGTCACTTGCCTTTGGCCCACCCACACAAGTGAGGTATCATTTTACTCGGGAGAACAAGGGAAACGCTGGGTGGTAGGACATTTGTTCCGGCAGCGAGATCCCACCCAAAAAAGTATGGAAAAGTGGGTTTTTGGACCAAAATTTCAGGTTTGCAAGGGTTTCTGGGTAGCAAAACATTGGGGGACCCACGCATGCCATACCACCCTGGACTCCCCCGGGTGTCTAGTTCTCAGAACTGTTTGGGTTTGGTAGTTTCCAAAGATGCCTGCCAAGCCCCGGGCCAAAAGCTCAGGTAACCCCCTCAAAAAATAAGATTATTTGGCTAAAGGTAATGTTTTCGTCTCCACAGTATGAATTGGGCCTTTTCCTAAAGCAGCCGCTATGCCTAACCACGCAAGTGAGGTACCATTTTTATCGGGAGACCTTGGGGAACGCTGGGTGGGAGGTAATTTGTGTGAGCCCAGTGATGCCACGCTTGCCCACACTAAAACGTGTGAAAAAACTGATTTTTTCCAAGCAAAAAATGAGGTTTGCAAGGAAATCTGGGTAAAGGAACGTTGGAGGATCCACGCAAGCCATACCTCCTTGGAAGCCCCCGGGTGTCTACTTTTCAGAAATGTGTGGGTTTGGTAGGTTTCCCTAGATGGCTGTCTGGCACGGGGCCAAAAACCCGGGTAACCCCTCTTGCAAAAGCTGGTGGACATGAATTCTCCAGCTTTTGCAAGAGGGGTTACCTGGGTTTCTGGCCCCGTGCGAGACAGCCATCTAGGGAAACCTACCAAACCCACACATTTCTGAAAAGTAGACACCCGGGGGAGTCCAGGGAGGTATGGCATGCATGGGTCCCCCAATGTTTTCCTACCCAGAACTCCTTGCAAACCTTAATTAGGTAAAAATAGCACTTTTCCAAAAATTTTGCCGTGGGATCGCCGTGCCGGCAAAAATGTCCTACCACCCAGCGTTCCCCTTGTTCTCCCGAGTAAAAGGGTACCTCACCTTAACAGAGTTACTCAAAAGTCAAACATTCAAGCACGGCTATCTATTCCTCAAAGACACACACATACAGGTTGGATTTGGCACGAGGGCGAGTGATGGTTCAGTATATAAAATTTTATTAACAAGATATTTCAAAAAAATGAAATGCTCTGTCAATAAATAAATGCATAAAAACCAAACCAGTGACTCGCAACTCGTGAGCTGTAAAGCCACGACAAGGCACCAACCGTTTTACAGGCCATTCACGCACCTTTCATACCTGATACAAACAAGACCACTGACACCATCTGGAATAAAAGCAACACATTACAACAATCACAATAAGGGACAAGGTACACCCTAATGCAGAAAGAGAAAAAAAACAATTATTACTGCACACCCATCTAATCCGCAAGCACACACACATACTGGTTGGATTTGGCACGAGGGTGAGTGATGATTCAGTACATACAATTGTATACGCAAGTAATTTCACAAAAATGAAATACACTGTGTATAATTGCAAGTATGATAAACTGAACCACTGACTCACAGCTCGTGAGCTGTAAAGCCACGTCAAGGCACCAACCTCTTTACAGGCCATTCATACACCTTTCGTACGTGTGACACATTCAAAACATTCACAACGCCAGCCGCGGACCCATCACATTTCAACACTCACACCAGCAAACAGCGCCATTCAAGGGCCCATCACTTTCACACGCCCACATTTCTGACACTGGAACTACACAAATTGATGGACTGCGTGGAGTGTCACTCAACCAGCAGTGTGTGCAGTGACCAACAGAAAGTAACTACTCAAACACCGCCAGCCGAGCGCCAGTCCACCCACACCACCAGCCAAGCACCAGACCATGCACACCGCCAGCCAAACACTCAGCGCACACCACCAGCCAAGCGCCTCTCCACGCACACCGCCAGCCAAGCACCACTCCGTGCACAGACAGCTAAACACCGCTCCACGCACACCCTCCAGCCAAGTACCACTCCACAAACACCACCAGCCAAGCGCCACTCCACACACACTGCCAGCCAAGCACCATTCCACACACACTGCCAGCCAAGCACCACTCCACACACACCGCCAGCCAAGCAGCACTCCACACACACCGCCAGCCAAGCACCACTCCATGCACAGACAGCCAAGCACCACTCCACGAACACCACCAGCCAAGCGCCACTCCACACACACCGCCAGCAAAGCACCACTCCACACACACCGCCAGCCAAGCACCACTCCACACACACCGCCAGCCAAGCACCACTCCACACACACCACCAGCCAAGCACCACTCCATGCACAGACAGCCAAGTACCACTCCACGAACACCACCAGCCAAGCGCCACTCCACACACACCGCCAGCAAAGCACCACTCCGTGCACAGACAGCCAAGCACCACTCCACACACACCGCCAGCCAAGCACCACTCCACACACACCGCCAGCCAAGCACCACTCTACACACACCGCCAGCCAAGCACCACTCCACACACACCCCCAGCCAAGCACCACTCCACACACACCGCCAGCCAAGCACCACTCCACACACACCGCCAGCCAAGCACCACTCCACACACACCGCCAGCCAAGCACCACTCCACACACACCGCCAGCCAAGCACCACTCCATGCACAGACAGCCAAGTACCACTCCACGAACACCACCAGCCAAGCGCCACTCCACACACACCGCCAGCCAAGCACCAGCCGGCACAAACCACAAACACATTTAGAATTCTTTTTTTGAAAATAACACTAAACAAATGGAAATACCTACAAATCAGGTAACACAAATTCTTAAAATAAAAACTTTGCACTAATGCCAATCCTTGAAACAAACTAAAAATGTTTTACAGAATGCAGACCAAGCAATTCACTTTACAGCTCAATCAAACTCCCAATAGTTCTTTTGCGTGTGGTACGATTTAAAACAAGCTGACATACACAATGCAGGCTTAGAAGGACAGTCAGGACAGTATATACGAGACTCCTTCCGCACGCCTCTTCGCCAACAGACTCTGCATCTTCTAGTCGGAAAGTCTCTAGCAGTAGTGGAAGGAATAGATTCAGGAAAGTGGCGATCTTGCAATCTAGCCACTTCCTCCACCACTCCAAATCTAGGAACACTTGCCTGCTGCACAAGTACAAGGCTGCCTATTATAGACTCCTGAAACTTAAGAAAAGTCATCTTCGTCCCAGGACAAGACTTCTGGTACACAACGAAAGCATTAAATGATGCCAAGTGGAACAGATGGATAGCCAACTTCTTGTACCAAACGTAAGCCTTTCGAAGAGCAGCATAAGGTTCCAACCTCTGATCTACTCTGTCAACACCACCCATGAACTTATTGTAAGCTAGAATGCACACAGGTTTGCGCACTTCAGCACCCTGACCCCAAACAGGCACAGGTACAGTACTTTCATCGTGGATAGTAGTCAGCATGTACACATCTCTCTTGTCTGAATACTTCACAGCTAAAAGCTCCCCACATCGCAATGCCGTAGACTGTCCCCGCACAAGCCTTTTGCAAACAAGTTCCTTTGGGAAACCTTTACGGTTACTGCGCATTGTGCCACAAGCAACAGTGCCCACTTTGGCCAACTCCTTGAACAACTGCACACCAGTGTAGAAGTTATCTACATATAAATGATGGCCTTTGTTAAATAATCCTCTACCTAGTTCCCACACAATTTTCTCAGTTACTCCAAAAGTAGAAGGACAACCAGGAGGGTTAATGCGGGACTCCTTACCAGTGTACACCCTGAAATTGTAGACATATCCAGTCTCACTGTCACACAGCATATACAGTTTGATTCCATAGCGTGACCTCTTACTAGGAATGTATTGCCTAAAAACCAAGCGGCCCTTGAACAACACCAAAGACTCATCCACTGCAATTTCTTTACCAGGGACAAAAATCTCAGAAAAACGATCAACAAAGTGATCAAGGACAGGCCGAATTTTAAACAAACGGTCACAATCAGGGTGATCGCGTGACAACGCTAAACTATTATCAGCAAAATGCATCATCCGAAGAAGAAGCGTATACCGATCACGACTTATGACTGCTGGAAATATAGCTGTTACCATCAAGGGACTAGTGGACCAATATGAAGTAATTGATGACTTCCTTATCAAGCCCATCAAAAAAGTTAATCCCAGAAACTTCTTCATCTCTTCAACATTGGTGGGAGTCCACCGGATTGCTCTACAATAGGGCTTAAGGCTGGCACTGTTGGCCCTCAAATATTGTTCTGCATATAAATTGGTTTGCTCAACAATCTCTTGCAAAAACACATCGTCAAAAAACAACTGAAAAAAATTAATTGGCAGAAAATTCTCTGTATTCACTCTACACCCAGGAACACCAGTGAACTCTGGCAATGCCGGCTGCACCAAGCCAGGGGGAACCCAGAGGCCATCCCTATCAACGGGGGGAGCAGCCACCCCAGCCTGCAGCACCGAAACATCTTGCTGCTGTTCTCCAACGGGAAGCCTAACAGCCACAGATACTTCTGGCTGCACAACACCAACAGAAGACGTGGCATCCCCAGAGGGCTCTTCCTGCACTACACCAACGGGAAGCCCAGCAGCCTGAGATGCTTCTTGCTGCACTACACCACCGGGAAACCCAGCAGGCCCAGATGCCTCTTGCCGCTCTACACCAATGGGAAGCCTAACAGCCCCAGATGCCTCTTGCTGCACTACACGAGCAGGAAGACGAAAAGCACCAGATGCCCCTTTGCGCACCACAGCAATGTGAAGCCTTTTGGGTGCAGGCTCCAGCCCACATGCCTCTTGCCGACGTAAAAAGAAAGGAAACCTTGCGGCCCTAGGCAGCAGCACAGGTGCCTCTTGGCCCACTACCGGCAACACAATGTCCTCCTGTACCATAGGCCCTTCATCAGCACTAGAAGAAGAGTCATCATCCGATGATGATGATTCCATGCGAAGAGAAAACTCACTGCCTGAATCTTCTGCCGCTTCCTGGGAGTCCGAATCGGACTCAGACTCTGAACCATGGTCCGAGGAAGACTCAAAAAGCAAACCAAGAACCTGCTGAGCAGTAATCCTGCGACTAGCCATTATCCTTACAAAGCAAGAAGACTGCACACACAAGTGAACAACAACCTACACTGTGCAAAGTAAGAAGTAAACAAGGTAAGGCTTTCACTAAAAGATAAATACAATCCAAAACAATTTCACTCTTACAAAATATAGCTACACTCACCAGCACCTACTCTGTTGAGACACAGCGAAAAGAAATGAAATCCCACTAGAAAGAAAAAAAGAAATGACATTAGAAAACAAAGTGCACATCAAACACTAATGCTGAAAAAAAAACACAGAGCCACACAAACTGCTAGAAGTACAACCTTTTTCAAAAAGACAAACATCAAGGAGAAGTAGTACAAAATACATTCACTTACCAAGCACAAGCAACTACACAAGCTGCAAACAGACACGCAACCTACAACAATCCAAACAGCAAAAGCCTGGAACAAGACAAAAATAGAGAAGAAAAAAAAATTACTACCACATTTCACAAACAATATAACAATTAAAAAAACAACACACAAATTTGCCCCCCAAATTAAAATTCGGCCAGATGGGCCATCAATTAGGGCTTAGACCAAATGAGATTAGATGAGGTTTAACATCAAGACACTGGATAATTTTTTGAATTTTTTTAAAGTGCCTGACCACTTTGGTGCCAGTCAGTCTTTTGCTACTACCAGTACCCATATCACACAGGGGCAGTAAGGACATTCATACACCTTTTGTACGTGTGACACATACAAAACATTCACACCGCCAGCCGCCCATCACTTTCACACGCCCACATATCTGACATAGCAACTACAGAAAATGATGGACTGCGTAGAGTGTCACTCAACTAGCAGTGTGTGTAGTGACCAACAGAAAGTAACTACTCACACACCGCCAGCAGAGTTCCAGTCCACCCACACCACCATCCAAGCACCAGACCATGCACACCGCCAGCCAAACCCCACTCAGCGCACACCACCAGCCAAGCACCACTCCACACACACCGCCAGCCAAGCAGCACTCCGTGCACAGACAGCAAAGTAGCACTCCACGCACACCACCAGCCAAGCGCCACTCCACACACACCGCCAGCCAAGCAGCACTCCGTGCACAGACAGCAAAGTAGCACTCCACGCACACCACCAGCCAAGCGCCACTCCACACACACCGCCAGCCAAGCAGCACTCCGTGCACAGACAGCAAAGTAGCACTCCACGCACACCACCAGCCAAGCGCCACTCCACACACACCGCCAGCCAAGCAGCACTCCGTGCACAGACAGCAAAGTAGCACTCCACGCACACCACCTGCCAGGCGCCACTCCACAAGCACCACCAGCCAAGCACCACTCACCGCCAGCCAAGCACCATCCAGCCAAGTGCCACTCCACACACACCGCCAGCCAAGCGCCACTCCACACACACCGCCAGCCAAGCAGCACTCCGTGCACAGGCAGCAAAGTAGCACTCCACGCACACCACCAGCCAAGCGCCACTCCACACACACCGCCAGCCAAGCAGCACTCCGTGCACAGACAGCAAAGTAGCACTCCACGCACACCACCAGCCAAGCGCCACTCCACACACACCGCCAGCCAAGCAGCACTCCGTGCACAGACAGCAAAGTAGCACTCCACGCACACTAACAGCCAAGCGCCACTCCACACACACCGCCAGCCAAGCACCACTCCGTGCACAGACAGCAAAGTAGCACTCCACGCACACCACCTGCCAAGCGCCACTCCACAAGCACCACCAGCCAAGCACCACTCACCGCCAGCCAAGCACCATCCAGCCAAGCGCCACTCCACACACACCGCCAGCCAAGCGCCACTCCACACACACCGCCAGCCAAGCAGCACTCCGTGCACAGACAGCAAAGTAGCACTCCACGCACACCACCAGCCAAGCGCCACTCCACACACACCGCCAGCCAAGCAGCACTCCGTGCACAGACAGCAAAGTAGCACTCCACGCACACCACCAGCCAAGCGCCACTCCACACACACCGCCAGCCAAGCAGCACTCCGTGCACAGACCGCAAAGTAGCACTCCACGCACACCACCAGCCAAGCGCCACTCCACACACACCGCCAGCCAAGCAGCACTCCGTGCACAGACAGCAAAGTAGCACTCCACGCACACCACCAGCCAAGCACCACTCCACACACACCGCCAGCCAAGCAGCACTCCGTGGACAGACAGCAAAGTAGCACTCCACGCACACCACCAGCCAAGCGCCACTCCACACACACCACCAGCCAAGCAGCACTCCGTGCACAGACAGCAAAGTAGCACTCCACGCACACCACCAGCCAAGCGCCACTCCACACACACCACCAGCCAAGCAGCACTCCGTGCACAGACAGCAAAGTAGCACTCCACGCACACCACCAGCCAAGCGCCACTCCACACACACCGCCAGCCAAGCACCACTCCGTGCACAGACAGCCAAGTACCACTCTACACACACCACCAGCCAAGCGCCACTCCACACACACCGCCAGCCAAGCACCACTCCGTGCATAGATAGCCAAGTACCCCTCCACGCACACCGCCAGCCAAACACCACTCAGCGCACACCGACAGCCAAGTACCACTCCACACACACCGCCAGCCAAGCACCGCTCCACGCACACCATCCAGCCAAGTACCACTCCCCACACACACCACCAGCAAACATGCCCAAGGGGTCGCTTCCTAAAAACGTTGTGTTAGTGGGCATTTTCCGCCCCCCCCTGGGGGCAAAACGGCAAAAAAAACAGGCCGATTTGCCCCCAGGGTGGACAGAAAAACAAAAACACAATCATGTCCACCTGGAAGCGACCCTTACCCAAGGGGTCGCTTCCCAAAACAAACACATTGCCCCAACAAAAATCCCTGGTTCTAGGGGGTAATTTCTGCCCCCCCTGGGGGCAAAACGGCCGAAAAACGGGCCTATTTCCCCCCAGGGGGGGCAGAAAAACGAAAACATACTCAGACCCCGCCTGGAAGCGACCCTTGCCCAAGGGGTCGCTTCCTAAAAACTAAAATTACATCCCTGGTGTCTAGTGGGCATTTTCTGTCCCCCCTGGGGGCAAAACGGCAAAAAAAAAACGGGCCGATTTGCCCCCAGGGGGGACAGAAAAACGTAAACAAAATCAATGGCCGCCATCTTTGTAAAAATCAATATCCCTGGTGCTAGTGGGGAATTTCTGCCCCCCCTGGGGGCAAAACGGCCGAAAAAACGGGCCGATTTCCCCCCAGGGGGGGCAGAAAAACGAAAACATATTGCCAGCCAGCCTGGAAGCGACCCTTGCCCAAGGGGTCACTTCCTAAAAACTAAAAGTATATCCCTGGTGTCTAGTGGGGGCATTTCCGCCGCACAATCGCGACGCTGTGCGCGATCGTGAGGCAGAAATGCCCTGCAAAGAGACATCAGGGGAAAGGAAAATCTCTTTCCTCTCCCCTGATGCCTCTTCGCTGCCCCCAAACCCCCACCAGCCTCGAGAAACCTACCTTGTTCCAGCGCGGTCAGGAAGCAAATGGCTTCCTGAGCGCTGGGAATCCCTGATGATGTCAGCGCGCGCTGTGCGCGCTGACGTCATCAGGGATTACCATGGGGGGGGGGCGGGGGCGGCAGCGGAAGCTCTTCCACTGCCGCCCCCAGCAAAACAACGAGGATCAGAGAGCCTCGGGGGGAGCGCCAGCGCTTCCCCCGAGGGTGGGGCTGATGACGAGCTGGCCTTGTCATCCGCGCAGGACAGGTAAGCGCGATGACGAGCCCAGCTCGTCATTAGCCCCGAAGGGGTTAATACATGCACTCTGTTCATGCTGCCTGCCCACAGGGACAGTAGTCTGCCAGAACTCATAGGGACACACCACTCACTCTGCACTAACTCCTCTCAGCATGCACTCATCAGTTACTCTCACAGATAACCCTTCACTCTTGCCGCTCATCCTGCAAAACACATAGGCACACCACTCACACTGCATTTATACCGCTCAGACCACCCTGCACTCACTCTTCTCATTCTGCACACACTCCTCTCACCCGACACTCACATTGCATTCATGCAGCTCACCTGACACTCACATAGGCCACTTGTGGTGTTGTCGTGTCATACCTGGAATCAGGAACACTGCTGAGTTCCGGATTCCATGGATGACAGTTACGACCCAGGCTTCACGTATTAACTTGTTATCTGTATCTCTCAATAAATCCTCTTCAATCTACATTGCTGACTTCGGAGTTATGATCATTTCACTGGCGACGATTGGGCAAGAACTTTTAAAAAACCTGGAGTCCCTACCTACATCGTTATTTTTCGTTGTATGCAAAGGATCACGAAATGTCCATGGAAGCTGTTGACGCTGCGTCACAGACCGTGGCAGTATTGTACAGGTGAAATCGCCACAATTTTGTGCCTATCTTTGACTGATATTTTTAATTTTAAGCATTTTCCCAAATCGAATGTTGGTGCTTGGAAACTACGCAAGTCTTGTGGTTCTATAACAAACCTGTGCGCGTGCGAGTAACGTCACGACGTGTTATCACGCATTTTGACGCATGGCGGCCATCTTTTGGGATAGGATTTAATGAAATCCAATGAGAATGTGATAACATCACGTGTTAAACCTTTCAACTATCGAAAATAAGTATCGCATTTGGTATTAACACTTCCAGACAATTCAACATTGCTTCATAACTCTAAAAACTAATAAAGAACACAACATTTATTCTCATCAAAATTCACATACTAAATTATTTTAAGTTTTTGATTAATCAGGATGGAAAGTTTTTCTGCTCTACCACCTTTTCTACCAAGTCCAGGTGAACCAATTCTTGAATGAAAAAGATGGAAAGAAGGTTTTTATGCTTACATTGAAGCAATTGGTGGAGATGACTACACCGATAAAAGGAAACTAGCTATTTTAAAACACTGTTTAGGTGCTGAAGGAAGACATGTCTTAAGTCATTTACCTTTAGATTCACGCAGTGTAACATCTACTGAAGTAGGGATAGATGTTTTCGAGGAAGCAATCAAACAGTTGGATAAACAATATATAAAGAAAGTTAACGTTGTGGTTTCCCGTCATAAATTCTTGAGTAGAGGTCAATTACCAAGTGAATCCATTGACTCATTTATGAATGACTTGAGAATTTTTGCATCTAAGTGCAATTATTCAACCTTTCATGATCAAATGTTGCGTGATCAAATGGTCCACAAAATTGCTGATGTCAAGCTTCAAGGAAAACTTTTGGACACTGAGGATCTAACTTTAGACAAAGCGTTAGATATTGCTCATCGTTTTGAGAACATGAAACTGGGTGTGAAAGAACTTGCGGAAAGAAAAATTGCTGAAGTCAATATTATAAAATAATCTAATTTTGAGGAAAGGAATTCATTTAGAAACAGAAACCAACCATTCCAAGAGAGGAGAGAATATGCATGCTTCAAATGTGGTAGTCCAGATCACCTAGCGAATGACAGAAATTGTCCGGCAATTGGACAAGTGTGCAGATATTGCAGATTGAAAGGTCATTTTAGTAAAATGTGTAAAAATAAGAACAAGTTTAAAAGTAAGGGTTTTATTCAAAAAAGGAGTTCTAATGAGCATGTTAAGGAAATAGATGACGATTATTTAGAAGAAGAATTTCTTTTTGCAGTGTATGAAGTTAATGCGTGTGATAAAGATTCCCCATATTGCACTGTGGATATTGGGGGGAAGAATATCAGTGTTATGGCAGACTCTGGAGCAAAACGTACTCTCATTGGCGAAGAATGGGTAAAAGAGTTTCCAGATTTAAAATTATCTCCTCCAGACATAAAGTTACTTGGGTATGGGAAGAAACCCATTGAAATTCTGGGCTTTTTTACAACATCCCTAAGTTTCAAGGGTAAAACAATCAATTCCAAGGTTTATGTGGCAAAAGATGGCTCTTGTTTATTGGGATGGCCTCAACAGAGGGACTTAATGATAAGATTGGATCCTAATCATCCTGAACAAGTGCTTGGTTATTCAGACCTGGTCATGAATATAGAGTCTGATCTTGGTTCTGAGTGTGAAAAGAAGTTTCCTTCTGTGTTTTCTACATCTACATTAGGTCTCTTAAGAAATTTTGAACATAAAATCATTCTTAGGGAAGATGCTATACCAAAAGTCCATAAAGTTAGGAATGTCCCTTTACATTTAAGAGATGCTGTAAAATCTGAACTCAAAAGATTATGTGATTTGGATATCATTGAGGAAATAGAATCTTCTGTTTGGTTGTCCCCAGTCGTTGTCGCTCACAAGCCCAACGGCAAAGTGAGACTTTGTGTGGATTTGAGAGATTTCAACGGGAACGTATGGGTGGATAGGCATCCATTGCCTAATATTAATGAAATGTTCACAAAATTGAAGGGAGCATCCATTTTTTCTACATTAGACCTGTCTAATGCTTACCACCAGATAGCGTTACACAAGGACAGTAAACATTTGACGTCTTTCATCACTTCAGAAGGTGCTTTCAGGTACAAAAGGATGCCTTTTGGTCTAATATCAGCATCTTCTGTCTTTCAAAGAGTGATGCACAACCTTTTTAAGGATTTTGAAAATGTCTTGTACTTCCAGGACAA
The DNA here is from genome assembly GCF_964261635.1 of Lissotriton helveticus. Lineage (NCBI taxonomy): Eukaryota > Metazoa > Chordata > Amphibia > Caudata > Salamandridae > Lissotriton > Lissotriton helveticus. The sequence continues at coordinate 28,579,403 of NC_136072.1, forward strand.
CATTTTGATCTTTGCATCTAATCCATCTGATCATTCTGAAATTCTCTATAAGGTATTATGTGTGTTGCAAGATAGTGGTCTCACTCTCACAAAAGAAAAATGTAAATTTGGTGTGTCTTCTGTTGACTATTTGGGACATACTATTAGTAAGGAGGGCATTTCCCCGAAAATAAATTTAGTCAAGGCCATTGAATTAGCTCCTGACCCTGTGAATAAAGATCAGCTCAGGTCTTTCTTGGGGCTTGCCGAATATTACTCCAAATTCATTCCCCTGTTCTCTGATAAAACTGCAAGCATGAGAAATTTGATGAAAAAAAATGTTCAATTTCTTTGGGATGAAAATTGCAAAAAAGAGTTCATGTTGTTGAAGCAAATCATTGCATCTGCACCTGCTTTGGCAACGTTTAATACTGCACATTGTTCATTTATCATCACTGATGCAAGTAATGTGGGTATTGGTGCAGTTTTAATGCAGCGTCAAAAGGGTCAAATGGTAACAATTGGATTTGCATCAAGACCTTTAAGGGATGCTGAGTGCAAATATTCTACTTTAGAAAAGGAAGCTCTTGCTTGCTGGTGGGGTATAGAGTATTTCCGCAAGTATGTGTACGGTACTGTTTTTAAGCTCTGGTCTGACCATCGTCCTTTAGTGGATTTATTTACTACGAAAGGTTGTGGGAAAGCAAATTCAAGGATCGCTAGATGGCAATACAAGCTTCAGGATTTTCATTTTAAAGTGGAATATATTCCTGGAGTTAGAAATGTGTTAGCTGACTGCTTATCTAGATTGCCTGTGCCTGATGACAATATTGTTGAAGAAGACAAGGATGATGATAATGTTGTGTCAATTTGTGAAATTTCCAAAGGTTGCGTTGATGAGGATGGATGGAAATTGGCGTGTAGAGATGACTCTGTTCTTAGTGATATTTGTAATTTTGTAAAAACTCAATGGCCACGCAAAGTTTTATTGTCTGAAGATATTCTTCCTTTCTTTCACATTGCTCAAGAGTTATCTGTGGTTGAAGATATATTGTTTAGGGGTCTGCAATTGGTGGTGCCTCGTGAATTGCAACCTAAGATATTAGAAATGGCTCATGAGGGGCATCCTGGAATGACATCTATGAAAAGGAGGATTAGAAGTGAATTCTAGTGGCCAGGAATGGATAAATGTATAGAACGGCATGTCAGAAACTGTATGGATTGCTGTTTGAGTGATAAGTCTCAAAAGCATATTGCATATGAACGACTTCCCATTTCTAGACCTTCACGAGTTTGGGAAAGTGTATCATTGGATATTGCTGGTCCTTTGTCGTTTAACAAGAGTGTGATGTATGCTATAATCTTGATAGATCAGTTGTCTCAGTGGCCAGAGGTAAAAATGGTTTCTAACATAACATCTAGTACGGTGATCAAGTTTTTAAATGAAGTGTTTGAAAGGGAGAGTTTTCCAGAGTCTATTACAACTGACAATGGTGTGCAATTTGTATCCCATGAGATGAAAGAGTTTTTAGAGCGTCATGGTATTAGACATAAACGTGTGTCGGTTTATTATCCCAAAAGTAATGGTATTGTTGAAAGCTGGATCAGGGTGTTTAAGGAGGGCCTTCAATTAGCCTTGTTGAATGGTAGAGATTATAAACAGACCATTAGTGAAGTTCTGTGGTGTTACAGAAACACACCTAGGAGTATGGGTGATCTGTCTCCTTTTGAGAAAATGAGAGGGAGGAAGAGTGGCTCCAACATGAGTCAACCTTGGATGAGAATGCTTGGTTCAAGAAGGACCGTCGAGGTTGATCGTACTCAGTGTAGTAATTCTTCCCAATTCTGTGTCAATGATTGGGTCCGTGTTAAGAAATGTAGATCTGTCAAGTCTGGGGAGTCACGGTATTCTGGTCCTTTGATGGTCACGCGTGTCGGAAGACAGGTTGTTGAGCTTTCTGATGGTAACGTGTGGAGTTTGTCTAAAGTAGTAAAGGTTCCTAGGTGGTTGTGGCCTAAGGAGGTGTCCCCAGAGTCTGAAATTCCGTCCTGCTTAAAATCTTCCAATAGTGCTAACAATTGGAGGAAATTCCCCGGTTCTACAACCCTTCACAAAGATCCTGAAAGCAAGTCTTCCTGTTCTTCTGATGACTCTATGCCTGTCCAACGAGCACAGAGAAAATGTCATGTTCCTGTGTGGACCAAAGACTATCCACTTTATAAATGATCTGGTTTGTGTAATATACAATTTGTTCTCTTATATTCATGCTTAAGTCTTTTCTTTTCAGAATTCATATTGTAAATTATTTATTTATTCTTGTTCTTTATCCATTGCTTTAAATTACTTTATAACTCTTTACGAAGGGGAATGTGTGGTGTTGTCGTGTCATACCTGGAATCAGGAACACTGCTGAGTTCCGGATTCCATGGATGACAGTTACGACCCAGGCTTCACGTATTAACTTGTTATCTGTATCTCTCAATGAATCCTCTTCAATCTACATTGCTGACTTCGGAGTTATGATCATTTCACCACTTTTTTTACCCTATACTCACACCACTGATGCAGCACTCACTCACACTATTCGCCATCACCCAGAGCTTGCATGAGTACTCCTCTTACTCTGCACATATAAAAAGACACAACTCTCATGAATCTACACACATTTCTACAAAAGCACCCCCAGAATACCTGCTCTTTCCGTAGTACTAGATGTCTACTTAACTCCATCTTTGACAACAGGACTGGTAAAGCAACCATCTCAGCACAGAGACTGCGCTCCTTGAGGTCTCAGAAACCATTAAAGGAGTTCGGGACTCGGGGGGCAAAGCCATGCTGGTGATGTTGGACTTGTCAGCGGCTTTCGACATCGTCCCCCATGATGGCCTGCTCGCTAGACTCTATGAGATAGGTCTGTGGGGGACGGTGCTCGGCTGGTTTTCCTCCTTTCTAGCTGGCCGCCGGCAAACGGTCTGGGCCTCGCCAGATTCCGCCGCGATGCCGCCTTTAGGAGTCGGGGTCCCACAGGGCTCTATTTTGAGCCCGACCCTCTTTAACATCTTCATGACTCCTTTGGCGGCGTTGGCGGAGTCGCATGGGGCCCAGATCGTATCCTACGCTGACGACACCCAGCTCCTCTTCTCGTGTAAGAGAGGAGGAGACTTTGACTTGGGGCTGTTTTCCAATGGTTCCAACTGAACAGCCTCAAGTGCAATTCCGATAAGTCAGAAGTACTCTTCTTTGGGTGTGATACAGAGCCAGACTGGCAGGCTTGGTGGCCCCTCAATATGTTCCCTCCGTCTTGTTCCTCCAAAGTTGCTAAGAATTTGGGGGTCAAGATGGATAAGGAACTAACGTTGAAATCCCAGATCCTCGGGGTGTCGGGCAAGTGCTTTCGCCTCCTGAGGATGCTGCGGAGGTTCCTTCCTCTGTTGTCTGAGGATCATAGGAAGCTGACGGTGCAGGCTCTAATCGGGTCCAGGTTAGATTATGCCAACATTCTTTACCTGGGCCTGCCAGAGTATCTGCTGCAGCAGCTCCAAGTGGTGCAAAATGCTGCTGCGAGAGCTATCTTTGGTTTGAACAGACGGACCAGTGCAGTGGGTCTTTTGAAGACCCTGCACTGGCTTCCAATCCGGAAGCAGATTGCCTTTAAGGCTTTGACTCTGGCCTATAAGGCCCTCCACGCGGTGGGAGCAAAGTATCTCCAAAAGAGATTGGCCTTTTATCATCCGACTCGCTCTTTGAGGTCGGAATCTCTGTTCTTGGCGGTTGTCCCGCGAGTGAAGAGAGCTCGCCTGGGTGGCCGCTCTTTTGGACTAATAGCGCCACAGTTGTGGAACTCTCTGCCGCTCACTCTGCGGGGTGCTAACAGCCTTCTTGCCTTTAGAAAAGGCCTTAAAACCTGGCTGTTCTCCCAGTAGCCCGTTTGTGTGTTCGCTCGGCCTTCTGTTTTTTAGCTATTTTAACTGTGTTATGTTATTATGATGCAGCCCTCCTTACTAAAAGCGCCGGGACACTCTTTTTGAGTAGCCGTGCGCTATACAAAAGATAAATAACATAACATAAATAAATAACAAAAGAGGGGAGAGTGGACTGAGAATGTGGGATGGCACAAGAAGGGAGACTAGGGCTGAGGCTGTGTGGTATAGTGATGGATCGAGGATCGTGTGACACTGTCAGCCATTCCTGGTTTTCCATTCCCACAACGCTTTATTCCGGGGTATGGATTGTTTTTGTTTTACATTGTAAGTTGAGTATCAAAAACCCCAAAATATAAAGTGATTCTGGATGAAATCCATGGCTGCTGAAGAAGTCAAGCATTTCATCAGATCATCTGGATGCTGTGATATTACAAGTTAGAACATAGATAAGTTCATTGCCAATACAGTAAATGCTTGATGCACATGTCAAACCAAATATCAGCCCTGTACAGCTATTTTAACCCCTCCCATGCCCATGACGAGCTGAGCTCGTCATGAGCCACGGTGCTCCGGTGCTCATGACGAGCTGAGCTCATCATGACCCGTGGAACGCTCGCACGCTGGGCTAATTCCCCTGCTGTGCTGAGCGTTCCATTAAACGGGCATGGTCGTGACGAGCTCAGCTCGTCAGCACCGGAGCACCGTGGCTCATGATGAGCCAAGCTCGTCATGAGCATGGGGGCAATTTTCGCGTCCCCCCACCCCCCAGCACAGCAGGGGAATAGCCCCAGCAGCCAAGGGGTTAAGGAAGTGAACTTTTCATTCACATCATACTTGTCACAAACATTGATATATATTATTATCTTTGAATAGCGTACATAGAATATATTTTTATTAAGCTTCACTAAAAGGCAAGGCAGGTATAACAGAAGGATTTTTGTTGTTTCAACGCATGCTTTTACCACGCATGCCTTTACAACGCGGGGATTACAACACAAGTCGTTACAACGACTTGCGTTGGGGGCGCTGGATAGTGGAATAGTTTAATTTTCTATTCCAACTCCAGTCCCCGTTGACAGTAGGGAAGGTGTTGGATAGAAAATTAAACTATTTCCTATCCAACAGCGCCCTCCAGCGAAAGTCGTTGTAACGACTTTCGTTGTAATTCCTGCATTCTAATGGTAGTGCGGGGTAAAAGTTTTGTTGTAAGCGATGTTCCCCATAACAGAAGCAGCAGTGCAAGCTTTTCCAACACAATAAAAGCAGATTGACTAATGGAAGTGTGAGTGGCAGTGTGTTTGAGTGTGTGAGAGACAAAGGTATGAAAGAGTGCAAGAGACATGGGGCAGATTTTAACATGGGAAAAGTGACGCAAAAGTGGCGCAAGGGGCTTGTAAATCTACCCCATAGTGAGAATGGGTGTGTGAGAGAATGTCTGTGTGTGAGTGTATGTGTGTTATGCATGGACGTGTGCTGCTGGTCTGGCATATCGGAGGTTATTCCTGCCTTATGGACAAGGGCACTAATAGAATATGGAGGGGAGGTGTTACCTATGGCAAACTGCAGGCCCTGCCATGCTTCTATGAAGACACGATCATTGGCTGCGGCTACTCGAACTGTCTAACTGAGAAAGCCACAAACCCAGTCATACCCAGTGGCAGGCACACACAGAACGCAAGCCACCACCCCTTGCAGAAGGCCTTGACATGATGCACGTAATTCTTAGCATATGGGGTGGATCAATGGCAAAATATTGGAACTGGTATTTGAGGTAACTCTTCTCATAAGATTTCCTGTACTCAGTTTATAGGGGGTGTCGATGGCAAAATGCTGACCATTGTATAGTGTAGAGAATTTTAAGAGGTACCCATAACTGTGGCTGAAGTATCTTTGGTAAATTTCTGGCACCGTCATATTGAATGTACTCCTTGGCATAAGGGGCTCAACCGTGAAAAAATGATGACTTTGGTATAGTGGAAGTAATTTCTTACTTAAGACATTTGAAACAAATGAAAGCTACTCCTAGGAAAGGCCAGGCTTCCCCGATGCACCATGAAAGTACTGGAATATTTCATGAATGGCCTGTAAGGGTCTGCAGCATTTTACACATTTGATCCCAAAAATGTCAAAAAAGTCTTAGAGGAGAACTCTACTCTCCCTTAAATCATCTACAAGAAATCTGTTAAATTGTTTTGCTTGCTGGAATTCAGGTAAAGTATCACATCCCATCTCTTCCATAGACCATATTCCTCATATAATGGCTATGAGGTTAGCTCTGACCTCGTTTCTGGAAATGATTGGTCTGTCCCATTGCTGGGAGCAGAACTGGCATTAGGGCGGGGCAACCGGTGCAGCTGCTCCTGGTCTGCTTTTGGTGGGGGGTGCTGTGTTTAAAAGTAATTTTTGGTTTAAAAGCACATGAACTAGTGCCTCAGGCAGTTGTCAGGCAATAATAAATATGTCATGATAACTCTGGTAATTAATGTTCCTACTAGCGAGTTCGGAATTTTGTCTAGTTACAGTTTCGGCTCATTGTAAAGTAGTGCAGAGGGTTAAAGTGCCTGCTGCAAAGAACACATACCATGCAGATCACAGAACTGAGTGTGAGTGAACTATGAGTAGCACTATACAAAAAATGAAATGCACGTCAGAGAAAGGCTACGGAGAAATGAGGTGCACCTTTGGAGAGTGGTAATGAGGGAATTCATGGAGAAGGAGGTTTTGGGGGAGGGGAGAGCCAAAAAAAGACTGTTGTCAAGGCCTTTTCTAATATGGTCCCATTATTACGGAATTAACTGCCCCTTACACAAGTTTTATTATTTTTAATTAAATTGAGATCCACCTAAGCTCGCAATGTCTGTGGCTGTCTAGGAGAAATATACAAAGCCCAACTGCCACCAACTACACCCAGTCATGTGACTTTAGACAGGCTACAGGCATCAGATAACTAAAGCTAGAAAATGGAAACTTTCTAAAAGTGGCATTTTCAGAATTGTAATGTAAAATCCAACTTCACCATAAATTAGGATTTTGAATTTGGATTTCAGAGACACCAAACTTCAATCATTTATATTTTGTCATTTGGAAATTACACTTATAAAATGTAATAAGGTAATCCCAATGGTGTCCTATGGGAGATGTAGACCTTGCAGTAGTGAAAAACTAATGTAAGAGTTTTTGTTTTTTAATACCAGAAAATTTAAAATCTAAAAGCACACGGACTGCCTTTTAAATAGATTGTACTATGCCCTCTGGGTTGTCAAGGGCATACCTTAGGGGTGACTTATATGTGTAAAAAGTGTAGGTTTAGGCATGGATAAAGGTTTATTTTGCCAGATGGACATGGCAGGGTAAACTGCACACACAGGCTCTTCAATGGCAGGCTAGAGACATGGTTAAAGGGCTACTTATGTGGGTGGCACAAGCCGTGCTGCAGGCCTACTAGTAGCATTTAATGTTCAGGCTCTGGGCACATGTATTGCACTTTACTGGGACTTATAAATACATAAAATATGCCATTGGATATGAGCCAATATTACCGTTTAGAGGTGACACCACCGGCAGTTTTTCACTGGTTAGCAGTGATTGAGAGTCCAAATACCAGCAACAACAAGCTCAGAAGAGTGGAGGGAGACAGAAAGTTGGGGAGAAGACCATCAGGTCTAACAATCCTCATGTGTGGTTTTCAACATTAATTACAAAAGGAAAGTGGGATCTGCTTTGACGTCTCTGGTTATGATATGACACAAGGTGGAGCGTGAGGACGGTTCCCTCCGACTGCGGAAGTGTATTGCCTCTGTTTCTGTACCTGGAGGGTGGAGATGCCGACACTGGTGTGAGGATGATGGTGTCAAGACCGTCTATAGGAATTTATTGAAGACTTTGTTAGCGAGGGGCTGCTGATTAGACTTCCTGAAGCTCTGTCCTTTGTTAGATGGCCTGGGTGAGGGGCGGGCATGCAGGTTCTGTTGTTCAAGGTGAAGCGGACCGTTTTGCTGAGGAACAGACTTGGGGCATATTACCAACGATTAGCGATATTTATCTCTAACGATGCTTAGCAACGAACACTAAGCATCGCCGGAAATTATCGCAGAGATAACTTGCTATTAGCAAGGTTTATCTCAGAAGTGATTAAAATCCTCGCGCTAACTGCCAAATGAGAGATTATCGCTGGAAAACCAACGATAATCTCTCGAAGTTTGGCGTTAGCTTGATGATAGGGGCTCACAAACTTAGCCATGATATCCACCTTCCATAGGATATCATGGCTAAGTCAGGAAAATACCAGGTGTAAAAAAAGCAGTGCTAACCGCGGTTAGCGCTGCTTTTTTTATCACTAACAGGGTTAGCGAAATCCTTGATAATAGGAGAAATGTCGCTTAACAACATTTCTCCTATTATTTTTCTCTGGAACGCCCCCTTTGCATCTCATTAGAGATGCAAGGGGAAGCGTAGAGAAAAAGGGTGCTAACATGCGAATTTGGCTGTTGGCACCCTGTGGCTGATAGGGAGATCATTTTATCTCTGCTTTCTTGGCTTTTAAAGCCAAAAAAGCGGAGATAAATCCCTTGATAATATGCCCCTTGGTTCTTTCTTAATCACACTTTCAGTGCAGAAACCTCACTCCTGTTTGTGCCTCCGTTGTGGTCGCTCCTGGTCAGAGGCTACTGTGTTCTGAGACGCATAACTACACAAATACTGTGTTTGGAGAGCAGCCAGGAAAGAACATTTAAAATGAGAACCATATAAACTGGTTCTGCAGGAAGAGATGGTGGATTAGATTGCAACTTGACCGGACAAAGAATACCTGAAGTGTTTCTACATTATTGCTGAGATATTGAAAAGTGTTTTGCAAGGAAAGTTAAGGACATGAATATAGAGCCTGATAGGGACCTGTTTCAGAGTTGTTTTTCAATTACTGCCGAGGCTGAGACCCAGCTGAAACCTCAACGTTATCTGGTTGAGTAGCAACTTTACAAGTAGGTGTCCTGTATCTAGCATGGAGCCCAGTTCAGCTTACACTCTCCAGCCACCCAGAGAGACTTCATTATAGCACTGGAATGAAATGCAACTGTGTTTTTGCCTCCGGGAAGGGTGGGGATAGCAATATTCAACCAGTGCTTTAAGTTGGATGAAAAAAGTCAAAAAGGGGTCTCTAAAAGAGGTGTGCACCAAAAAGCGTAACTAAGAATCCTTTCTAGGAGGCGTGGCCAATGTAATTAAGGGTGTGGCTTAAACATGTACACTAAAATTCTGAGCTTCACACAGGGTGCCCCTGATGTTGCATCCAGACATGTCACACAACAAAAAGCACATAAACCTAAAAGGTAACAAGACAAAATATTGAATTCAGAATATAGAATGGACAAAATATCGAATGGACAGAATATAGTGGTGTAAAATATCTAATTGAAGGTAAGTAATTTAATATCGAATTGTAATTTTTACCCCTACGCTATCCAACGCTTTCCCTACTGTTGCACTCTCTGTAATGGGAATAGTAATTTTTACCCCTACACTATCCAACGCTTTCCCTACTGTTGCACTCTCTGTAATGGGAATAGTAATTTTTACCCCTACGCTATCCAACGCTTTCCCTACTGTTGCACTCTCTGGAGTGGGAATAGTACTTTTTACCCCTACGCTATCCAACGCTTTCCCTACTGTTGCACTCTCTGGAATGGGAATAGTAATTTTTACCCCCACGCTATCCAACGCTTTCCCTACTGTTGCACTCTCTGTAGTGGGAATAGTAATTTTTACCCCTACGCTATCCAACGCTTTCCCTACTGTTGCACTCTCTGGAATGGGAATAGTAATTTTTACCCCTACGCTATCCAACGCTTTCCCTACTGTTGCACTCTCTGTAATGGGAATAGTAATTTTTACCCCTACACTATCCAACGCTTTCCCTACTGTTGCACTCTCTGTAATGGGAATAGTAATTTTTACCCCTACGCTATCCAACGCTTTCGCTACTGTTGCACTCTCTGGAGTGGGAATAGTACTTTTTACCCCTACGCTATCCAACGCTTTCCCTACTGTTGCACTCTCTGGAATGGGAATAGTAATTTTTACCCCCACGCTATCCAACGCTTTCCCTACTGTTGCACTCTCTGTAGTGGGAATAGTAATTTTTACCCCTACGCTATCCAACGCTTTCCCTACTGTTGCACTCTCTGGAATGGGAATAGTAATTTTTACCCCCACGCTATCCAACGCTTTCCCTACTGTTGCACTCTCTGTAGTGGGAATAGTAATTTTTACCCCTACGCTATCCAACGCTTTCCCTACTGTTGCACTCTCTGGAATGGGAATAGTAATTTTTACCCCCATGCTATCCAACGCTTTCCCTACTGTTGCACTCACTGGAGTTGTAATAGTAAATGTTATATTCATTATTTCATTAATTTTAAATTACTTTTAAGACATTAAAAAAAAATCGATATTTTGACTAACTATATTTTTTAAAACTATATTTTTGATTCAATATTTTTGTACTTACCTGTTTGTAGAAAGGAATTCGATACTTCTGCATTCTATATTTTTTCTTCGATATTTTGGTAATTCTATATTTGTGTATTCGATATTATGTCAGTGATCCACCTAAAACAAGGAAGGCGTATTGCCTTTACCAGTGGTTGTTAGATGTATCAGACAAATGAATAACAATGATTTTGCTGTTCACAATTAGACTCAAACATTTTTCAATCCTGAAAATATGAGTCTGAATTAAACATTAATAATGACGGCAGAAGGGAATGAGAGTTTCTCAGACCCTCCCATTCTCCCCCTCACATCACTAAAATTGTGCAGCGTCTTGTTCTGAGAGACACGTGCACCCTTTTTTTCTTCCCATATCTTTCTGAAATCCTCTATGTGTATCTATCACACTTCCTATAACTACCATTGGCACATACGCAAGTATTGCTCTGTGCACTCCGCAGAGAGGCCAATAACTGTATTGGAATGTGATGTGTATACTTTTATGTGCCATGACACACACACTGCCTTCTAGATGCAAATGAGGGCACGCCCCTTGGGGTCACACCTCCACACATTTAGTGCCGATGCGATTGGTATTACAGAAGGGGTCTACTTGCTCTTCTGTCATTACAAAGTGCACAGGGGGCTCCTAAAGTAGGAACATACACCTGTTGCACCCCCAGGGTACTTTCTATAACACAGCCCCTACTTGGTGGTATTGGGCTCTGTAAACCAGGGTGCCATGGGTAATACCTCTGGCACAGCGTTTTTACTCTTGTTGTGTTATTGATTAAGAATAACTTTGTTTTTTACCTGTTAGCGGTAGCGCTACTTCCGCCCCTCACTCGCACATAAAAAAACTACCAAAGCACCGCTACTTAGCGGGTCCGGTTCTGGGGTGGTGAGGGAGCGCCATATTTCTACAGTTTTAGAAGCCAGACGCCGCCATATTGGTGCGGGTCGTGGCGCCTGAAGAGTGAACCTACGCACGCCTAATTAAGGCGGAACCTCACTGGGGCTCTCCCTGGCAAAGGTGCCTTAGAAGATAGGTCGCATGCTTAGCGCTCCTAAGGACTGCGCGCTCGCTAAAACCGCGGTGATTTTACAACTGCTGTTACAGCGTTTTTACTCTTGTTGTGTTATTGATTAAGAATAACTCTGTTTTTTACCTGTTAGCGGTAGCGCTACTTCCGCCCCTCACTCGCACATAAAAAAACTACCAAAGCACCGCTACTTAGCGGGTCCGGTTCTGGGGTGGTGAGGGAGCGCCATATTCCTACAGTTTTAGAAGCCAGACGCCGCCATATTGGTGCGGGTCGTGGCGCCTGAAGAGTGAACCTACGCACGCCTACTTAAAGCTCCACCCCAATCAACGCGCAGCGGTGACGCGCAGGGTGGCGCCTTCTCTGTGCCTGAGTCGTGCCAGAGTCCTGCCCGTCTGCGCCCGTCAGCGTTCCGGTCGCGGACGGGGCAGGACGGCTGGCTGGCACTTTTATCCGGTAGGTGTCCTGTTCTTTTTACTCCTAATTATGTTGTCTTCCTACACTTCTGAGGTGCTTTTAAACCTCCGTCCTCCGATAGACCGCTGTCACTATGTTTTCCCTGGCAATCGTGCCCTTAGGAAAGGCTGTAATAATTGTGGCTGGCGCCTTCCTAGATTTGAAAAGCCTATATCGACTCCCCATTCGACTCCAGTCGTCTGCCTACTTCTTAACACACGCTCCTTGGGCTGCCACGCACTGGACATTTGGAACTTGCTATATAATTCCAATGTTTCCTGTCTTTTTGTGACTGAAACCTGGCTACATGACTCCTCGGCCCCGGACTTAGCTCATGCCATCCCGCCAAACTATTCAGTTTTTAGGAAGGATAGATTAACTGGGCGTGGGGGCGGTGTTGCGATTATAGTAAACAAGATGCTGCGCTGCACCACCTTTCCGATTGACAACATTCAGGAGACCGAGGCCCTTGGCTTCACACTCCATCTATCCCCCTCCCAGGCATATACCGGCATTCTGTTATATAGAGCCCCCGGCGCCCTAGGTCCTTTCTTGGACGAACTACAGGTAGCACTTTCAGTCCCTTGTCTTAAATCGAAGCATTGCTTACTCCTAGGCGACTTAAATATACACATGGACGAGCCTGCAAATCCTGACACTATGAAACTCACGGAGATAACCACTGCACTAGGGTTACTACCGTTCATTTATGAGCCTACGCACAATAAGGGCCACATTCTGGACCAAGTCTATTCCACCACTTCTATTGATGCTCAAACTCCTCAGCCGGTACTATGGTTGGATCATTATTTAATTACTTTTTTCCTTCCATGTACCCCTTTCTCTAGAATGAAACCCACTGTCTCTTTCAAGCGACCGTCTAGACCCTTCCATCTTCTCTCAAATGAGATGTTACTACAGGCGATGGAAGACACACCTTGCATTTTATCAGGCAACGTGGAAGACGACCTCGCCTTCTTTGCTGAGTGGCTCACGGCAAGACTAGCATTTCTCGTTCCTGAGAAAATAATTAAAAATGGAAACAAACGGCCTTCTGCCCCTTGGTTTACCCCGCAGCTCAGGGAAACCCGCCAAAACTGTAAGAGAGCTGAAAGAGCTTGGAGGAAGGAGTATAATCCTCTTGAGAAAATAACATTGAAAAATCTGACTAAATCCTACCACAAGTCGTTGTGGAAAGCAAAAAAATCCTATCTGGAACGGCGCATTGATGATTCAGGTAATTCCTGCAAGGAAATCTTTAAGATTGTCAAGGATTTTATGTCTCCTTCCTCGGGGTCTTTTGCTCAATCACACTCAGAACCCTGGCTGATTGAATTGGCGCATTATTTTGTAGATAAGATAACATCTATCCAAGCCTCTCTTGCTGCGTACTCTGAACATACTCAGGCTGAACCACCAGAGGCCCTTTCTGCCTTACAATCTGTTCCAGCTCCCACTCTTTGGGAATTCCCTCCGCTGAGTCTGGCCTCTTCCTTAGACCATCTTACAGGACTGAAATCAGGCTCCCCACTCGATCCTTGTCCTGTGTCATGCCTTAATAAAATAGCCCCAGTCCTAAATGTCCTCATCAATTCCATCCTCAACTCCTCATTGTCTTCTGGTGTAGTCCCGCGGGCTTGGAAGTGTGCCCTCATTCTTCCACTTCTCAAAAAACCAGCCCTTGATCCCATCGTACATGCCAACTATAGGCCAATCTCGCTTCTTCCTGCTCTGGCGAAGGTGGCCGAAAGACATGTGCACAGATCAATCTCAAATTTTATCGAAGAGAATCATCTGTTGCACAACACTCAATCCGGTTTTCGTGCTAACCATAGCACGGAGACCGCGCTACTTGAAGTCACCGTCGCTATTAGAGAAGTGTTGGATGCGGGAGGAAAGGCCATGCTGGTCATGTTGGACTTGTCGGCGGCGTTCGACACCGTTCCCCATGATACCCTCCTAATACGACTCTGGGAGTGTGGTCTTCGGGGGATGGTGTGGAACTGGCTGAAATCCTTCCTAGCCGGCCGTCGACAAACGATCTGGGCGCCCCCCCACTCCGCCGTTATGGCACCTCTGGAAGTAGGGGTCCCTCAGGGGTCTATTCTTAGCCCCCTGCTTTTTAACATCTTTTTGCCCCCCTTGCAGAGGTGGCTGAGTCTTACGGCGCCCAGATCGTGTCCTATGCTGACGACACCCAGCTCCTGTTTACATGTAACAGGAACGAGGTGTTCGACGGGGCTCGCATCAGAGGATGTTTAGAGGCAGTTTTTGGCTGGTTCCGGGGACGCCGTTTGAAATGCAACTCCGATAAATCGGAGTTGCTTTTCTTTGGCTGTGCCACCGAACCAAATTGGAAAAGCTGGTGGCCATCGGACTTGTTTCCACCTGCAAATGCAAGTGTCAAAGCCAAAAATCTTGGAATCATTGTAGACAATGACCTAACCTTTGGGCCTCAAATATCTTGCCTTACTGGGAAATGTTTCGGCATCCTCCGGATGCTTAGAAAATTTCTTCCCTTGATTTCAATTAATCATCGCAGGGTCATTGTCCAAGCACTAGTAGGGTCCAGACTGGACTATGCAAATGCCCTCTACTTGGGTCTCCCTAAATACCTTGAAAGGAGACTTCAGGTAGTCCAGAATTCGGCTGCTCGGGCCATCTATGGGCTTCCCAGACGTGCCAGTGCTTCTAACCTGCTAAAAGAACTACATTGGCTCCCTATAGCCAAGAGAGTCCTTTTTAAAAGCCTGACGTTGACTTACAAAGCCCTCCACGATACTGGCCCTTCCTATATTAGGAAACGTCTTGTCTCTTACAAACCCAACAGAGCCCTACGGTCCGCCTTCTTGTTTAAAATGGTAGTCCCGACCATTAAGCGTGCTAGACAGGGTGGTCGTTCCTTCCACCACTTGGCTCCTCGTGCCTGGAATGAGCTCCCCCTTTCTCTCAGACAGATTCCCAGTCTTATGTCCTTTAGAAAGGCCCTAAAAACTTGGCTCTTTACTAGATAGGCCCCTTGCCTCTCCTTTCGGTCTCTTAGTTATGTTGCCTCCTCGAAGGACCTCTTCGCCAAAGCGCCGGGACACTCCTTCTGGAGTAGCTGCCGCGCTATAGAAGAATCGGTTAACATAACATAACATAACATAACAAAATTGGAGCAAATTGTTCAGTTGGGGCTTTACTTCCTGCTCAAAGAGCTGGGTTCCCATATTTTCCAGTACACCGCTTTCAGAGGCTTGTTGGCACTTCTCTTCCTATAATGTCCTATATCGGCAGTGAGTGTCACTATGTTCGATCCACAAAGGGAATCAAAAGCCTATGGAAAATGGTGCCTCGCCGGCACTAAGCGTTCCTGCATTGGAACGTCCTCACCAAAGATGGCCGCCAAACCTTCCTGCTTAATGCAGCATGATGAACGATGCGTAACCACATGTGGTAGGGTTTGAGGTAATTGACCACACATGGCATGCTGTGAAATCCTTGACCTCACCTGGTTCTCTGTAATGTGATGCTGGGTTATTTCTGGTTCGAAATCAGATAATTGGCGCTTTGCGGCACAGTCTAACTTGGTGACTCTTTGTATGGCTGGTGCCCCTCCCTCCCTAAAACCTAGCATCCCTTGAGTGACTTGTCACGCACATACCCTAAAAAGTGCACCCTTGAGTGACTGGTGTCACATACTTCCTAAAATCTGAGAGGTTTTGTTAAACCTTACAGCATTTGAATATTGTACGAAAGTGCCCCTTTTGAATGTTCCTCCCCCACACTTTTTGCTTGAATGCTGATGGTTATGACTCTGATCGTGCACTGGTGTCTGCTGCCCAGGCCCCAGTGCCAGTGCAATCGCCCTAAAACTGTTATGTGTAAATTGGCATCCTCAACTGACCAGGACTTTGTCCCCCTTATAAGTCCCTAATATATGTTACCAGTGGTATAGAGGGCATGGGTGGTAAAAGGATCCCCAGGGCTTGGAGCACTGTTTGGGCCACCTTGAGTGTCCCAAGTAAACTACTGACAGAAGGTCTGCCATTGCAGACTGCAGGAGCAGTGTAAACTACTCTATTTCGACTTTGCCCTTTCCATGGGTGGCAAAGTCAATGCACTGCTTTTATTATACTTCAGTCAGCCCTAAGGAAGGCCTCTTGAGTCCAGGAGGCAGGGTGTCTTATTAAAGATGTGGGCATTAAAGTGCACGCTTATATGCCCCTATAGTGGCCTTTACCATTAAGGTACACTATAACTGATAGGGAGTCAAAAGGATAATACAGGCTTGGACCTGGGCAAGCCTGGGGTCTCTAGCTCCATTATGGTACCACCTAAATATATCAAGTTTGATATCAAACAACTTGCATTCTCACCGCTGACATGAATCTTGTGTCGAGGGTGATGTGGAATGCACCCAGGTGGCTACCTTAGAGGTTGCCAAATTAATTGCCCCAGCTTCGCTGGCTGGCAGCCCGTACTTGCTGCTGCCAAGACAGGATTCTAACCTCCTGCCAGGCAGTGTGATCACTCCCAGGAGTCAGGAACAAAGGTCTGGGCAGAAAGAAGGTCACACCCCCTCTCTCCCAGGAAGGCTAGTGAAGTAGCACATTAAGGCAATGAGCTTAAAAGGCGATGTCACCTCTGATATGCATCAAGGCTGACTCCCAAAGGAGAAAATACCCCTCCCCTGCCACAGGCACATTTGCACCGAGATAGGCAGGAAATTAGGAACGCAGAAGGTGTACAACCGCAGAAGGCTAGCCACACTTCTAGGGTGGGCTGCCTTGTCTGTACTGCTAAGGAAGAGTTTTGCCATTTTTTAAAGGTGGTAGAATAGTGGGTTCTTTGTAGAAAAGGTGACCAACAACCCTGGATGTGGTCACCACAGGGGTGGATTAGCCACTGGAGCAAGCAGCACATTTGCCACTTGCACCCACACCCCTTAAACCCCTAAATCTAGGATTTAAGGCCCACCTCTGATGACAGAACCTCAGTTCTGAATCAACCTGCATCGAAGAGGACAAAGAAGAGATCTGTGTCTGTGAAAACAGGACTTACACAAACCAAAAGAAGGATACTCTGCATCTGAGACAATGCTGCTGGAACTGTCTGACCAAGACTTGTTCTAGGCTATCTCTCAGTTCCTCCAGACAGAGAGAACCATGTGAGAGCCTGAAGCCCCCTAAGATCCCACCTGGACTAGAGGTACTAGTACTCTGCAAACTGCAGGTATAACGAAACTCCAAAACTGAAGAATCCTCTGAGGGATTGGCCACATCCAGATGGTCTAGTGCATTGTGGGACCTATAGTCCTGCCTTCCATGAAGTTTCAGACAGCTACTGTGTTCCCCGGGACCACCGGACGTCAAACTATCCATTTGCTGTACTTACAGCTGCCAAGGCTTGTTGGTCATAACAAAACAATGATGATTCTTCCATACATGGATGATTGTTTTCTCCAGGTTACTCCTTCCTTACTCACTTACCCAGTCCCGCTGTTGAGGCATTTACTGGCCCTTTTCCTCCTTGCCAGGTCAAAACGTCGCCATCCTATGAAAACTGAATTGAATTCTGCTCTGTAGGAAATATGTGGAACAGGCTTCGATGTGAAGAAATATGGCATATTTAATGGGTCCACACCTCCCCTTTTTCTTTTGCTTTTAAATCTACACAAGCACCCTCTATGAGCACCTTTCTTTTTACTGAAAATCTTTCTGAAGCTGAGAATTCAATGTAATATATGTATTTACACTGCTGTTTTGTAATATAGTTCAAATGTCTAAAGTGACTCTTTTTTTGTGTGTGTCGTAAATTTTGACCTCTTAACTGGGCTTATGTAGTAACGATACCCCCAGAATTGCCTCCCGCCCAGTACCAGTTCTTTTATGTGCGGAAGACATAGTTTTAATTTCACAAACAGCAATTGGCCTCCATAAACTTTTAAATGGTTTTAAAAGTTTTATGGTAAAGCTAAGCCGAAAAGTAAACCACTAGAAATCATTTATCTTAAGCTGATGTCGAAAAAGCACCAAATCAAAATACTTTTGCACTGGCGAGACCCCGATCACTAAGGTTTCTCATTTTATTTATTTAGGCATCCTGTTTGAAGCTAATTTGTCACGGGGAAAAATTACCAACCAGAGAATACAGAAAATGGGAGTACTGTGTGAATCTATTTTTAGATTCACAAAGAAATTGGGGCAAAAGCCAATTAAAGGGATGGCTCAGTTTGGGAGTAGTGTGTGAATCTATTTTTAGATTCACAAAGAAATTGGGGCACACGCCAAATAAAGGGATGGCTCAGTTTGGGAATAGTGTGTGAATCTATTTTTAGATTCACAAAGAAATTGGGGCACAGGCCAATTAAAGGGATGGCTCAGTTTAGGAGTAGTGTGTGATTCTATTTTTAGATTCACAAAGAAATTGGGGCATAAGCCAATTACAGAGATGGTCCAGTTATATAAATCCAAATGTCTGGGCGTAGGAACATATGGAGCAGGTGTGTAGGTTCATGAAACACCAACTAGAATGCCGGCCTTCGAAAACAAGTAAGTCCCTCTGCCGGCTATTGGCCATCCCTAATTCGATCCCAATCTATATCTTCCATAGGGAATTGGGCATGGGCTATTTGGAAGATAAAGTTAAAATGGGCCCCCTTTTACTCTGGGTTAAAATTTGGTGTACCCCACAAGCACATTTTTGAGAAACATTCTGAGTGGCTGTCTGAATTTGGACAATAGATACTCTATCCCTTGGCTGGCATATGTCAGGAAAATCTTTAATGACATGGGCCTGGTCTACTTTTTGTATCTCCAGTATTGGGTCCCAAACAAAGGCTATTGTTAAGAAAAAAAGATTTCATGCTGAACGAAGAGATTAGAATGGCCAGTTTAAGCCATTTAACCTCAGTTCTTAACTATTTGCCAATTTCCGCAAAGCCCGGGATAGAGAAATATCTAATGTGGGTGGAAAAACCAGAACATAGGTTTTACCTCACGAGGCTCGGGATACATTCAATTTGCTATTTGCTAGCTTTCCCCAAATCTGGCTGTTGGTTTGATCTCTTCCAGGCTGCCCATGTAATAATTCCTCTCCCCAAACAACAGTGCACTTTATGCTTTTTCCACTTTCTGTAGCACCTTGAGAACATGCTTCTCACAACAAATTTTAAAGCACAAGCACTTTACATCACATAAAGGAGGGATGATCTTTTTTAAAAGGCTTAATACGCCTAGAATCTGTTTCTCGTTCTTTATTTTATTTTGACTACAATAACATTGAGGAGGAGGTAAGCTTTATAAGATTATTTATTTTAACCCTGATGAGATTGTTAACTGTGTTTAAATGATTATTAGTCTTTATGGGTGACTATAAAGCAATTTTTATGCCATTTGCTAAATGTAAAAAATATTTTGCTTTTTTAATTTGAACATTATTTTTTTTTATTGGTTACTAAATTATAATCTTCGAAATGGAAACTGTGCAATTATTGCACCTGCTATTTGTATCTGCATATTCTCCATGCTATGCCATAACGCTTTCTGTTATAATTGATATTATTATATTGTTTTTAAACTTGTGCTAATTCATGTGTGATAATTTTTTCATAATTCTGACCGTAAAAGCTATTTGATGTAAAATGTATTCTTACATTTTTGTTTTAATGGTCATTGTTATGACAAAATAAATTAATCTGAATGGGGTTATTTAAGTAATCAAAGACAAGTTGATTGATTTGGCCTTCAGTTTTACAATTTTTCAAATACCTTTTCCTATTTGACCAAGGCTTGTTGGTCGCCAGTCCAGCAACTGACCCCTTCGCTCGATGCTGCACCAAGAAGGAACTCCATCCAACTTTTGTCCGACATCAGCAGCTGACTGTTGTTGTGTTTCTGCGTCTTGTTCTCCGCAGCATGGTGTAAGCGGTAAAAGCAGCTCCTCCGCGGCTCCCGTTCCGCATCAAGGACAGCCAGGATAGCTCTGCACATGGGCTCTACGGGCTAGGTAAAATCAAACTGACAGTTGTGGCTTGGGCTTGTGACACGCATCACCTTTACTCTCCTTGGGTAACCTACAACTCGACCTGCAAGCGACTGATTGTCGCTAATAGTTTTTATAATTGACCGTAATGGTAAAGTATTCATTTGCTTTGATTTGATTTTGCTTCTAAAATTCATAACTCCGGTTATATGTATGATACCTTATTTGTTTTGATGTCTAAAATAAGATAAAAATCTTTTACAAATTGGTGTCAGATTTTTTTTGTGTCGTGTCAAGTCTGACTGCTCTTTGCCACACTGCCAGCACTGAGCTAAGGATTTATTATTGTGAATCCACAGACCATCTTTGAGGTCTGTGAGAGTATTGCATGGTGAAGCCTAACCAGCATCCCTACATAATATTCCACCTTTCTATAAATATCTGTGATATGACACTGAGGAGAATGGGAGGCACTGGCGTAACAAAAGCCCCCGCAGCCCCCATGGTGTGGCGGGCCCTTGAGCTCCGGGGGGACCCCGCAACAAAAGTGGTAGGTGGGTGGCTGGGGAGGGAGCCCTCCTTCATTTACTTTGCAGGGGGGCACCCCTCAAGTTTCATTACGCCACTGATGGGAGGCAGTGAAGAAAAGATTAGCACACGGGTCTTCTGGTTTTCCACTGCTTAGTCTATAAAAATCTCTCTGTTTCTCACTAGCTATCTCTCTCTCTCTCTCTCTCACACACACAGACCAGCCGTTGACCGTACTGTAGTGTGTATTTACCATTCTAACTCCACACGCACTTTGATACTGGGAAAGGTTATAAAGCGGACCATGGCAAATATAACGGTACTTTTCGTTTTTTGGATTCACTGGCTCGAAAGTGCTTAAGCACACTACAGAGCCCGGTCCTCGCAGCACAGCAGTCCTAATAAAGATAATGTTTTTCTGGTTCTGTCAGGATTTAGCCACTGTTGGACTTGGCCCTTTTCCCAAAAAAAATTTGCCTTTCACCCCCCTATTTATGGATGTCTCCCCCATGGTAATAAAGCTGTATAGGCCATGTGAGGTCTGAGATGTCCTTTGTAATGTGTAATGTCATGCAATGGTGTGTACAGTTATTTTCCCCCATTGTGTAAAATGTACCCTGGTGAACTGCTATTTTTAAAATGGATGCCAAGGCTATGTGTGTGCCACCTGACTGCAGTAGGTTAGCGGTCTAGACGTTAGGTACCCAGCCACCCCAGCATTTGGAGGGAAAGCCTGGCACCCAGGGTGCTCTACTCCTCCCCCTGAGCCAGCTTAATCCAGTTTGCCACAGAATTCTAGAAGGTTCTGGCACTGTCTGGGAGGTGGGGTGAGGAGGGTATAAGTAAGGGGGCTGTGCCACCATGTGCAGAGACAGAGCAGGGACATGAATGTGAGGGGACCTGCTGCAGGGGATACCGCCACTTGGGCCTGTGTGCTGGACCCTGCACCCATCTAGAACCCCCCTACTGTCCCCAGGGCTAGTGGAAGCCCCACTGCAGGAGTTCAGGCTGCCGTGTAGGAGGAGGGCCACGCTACAGTGGAGGATGGTGAAAGCCTAACGCCCTGTTTTGATCATTTCCCACTAACTGCTGACCTGGCCCAGTAGTGCCTGCTGCTCTGTCCCCTGGCTCCTGGAGAAGTAAGGAGGGCCAGCCTCGGTCCCTGAGGCCACTGGGACCTGGTGCCACGCAAGCGCTGCGCCTAAAAGCGCCTGGAAAGGAAGGAGCACCTTGGACTGGACCCCCCTAGGAGGTGAAAAGCGTTACCCTGAGGCCCCTGGGGCTTGCTGCTGGGACCCCCCCTGCGCTGTGTGCCTGGAAGCGCTGTGCCTAGAAGAAGCGCTGTGTGCCTGGAGGCGCTACCCAGCCTAGAACTGTGCCCTTGAAAGCGCTGGCCTGCAGGAAATGTTATAGTCACTGAGTCTACTGCGTACCTGTGTAGTTTATGCCTCTTACATTTCTAGGCCTATGGTGTACTTACCTGCATGAGGTTAAGCCCCAGGTGTTTAGGCCATGTTTATACGCAGTGTTACTGGCCTAATGAGTTCATGCATGATGTGCCTTCCTGCCTAATGTCTTATTTCATGCTGACAGCCTGATGTTCCATGTCATTTCTTTGTGCTCAGGTGTTTCCTGCCCCATGATGCCTGCCTAGGCCTGATATTAAAGTTCCATGCCTATGTCAGATGTTGATGCTAGGTGCGTTAGGTTCTTTTCGCAGGAGTTGGTGATGTAAGTTATGCGGTGTCTTTAGGCCTAATGTGTTATTTTATGCTAATTCCTCCTGCCGAGGATTAATGCCTGTGTTTGCCCTGCAATTCTGACTTTGTGTTACATGCTAATTGATAACACTCTTTTTATTTCAGCTGGACACTAATGGACTTACTTACCTTTTTCTTACTTTTCCCATTTTCCTTGTAAATAATCCCCCTGACATCCATTGCCCTGGCGCCCGTTAGCGCCCTATTGTGATTACTAGGCTTTACTGTGTCTTACTTTTGCAGGTTGGAGACAATACATGAGTTATTCTTTTACTTCCAACCCCATGTCGTGTCTCTTTTGTAGTGTGTCTGGTGTGTCGTCTGTGGGTACTGCGTGGATGCTTCACACATGTCCTCAGGAGTTTGGCCTGCCCGCTCTGCTCCATGCTACCCCCCCCGTAGAATTGGCAACCCCATTTCTAACAGCCACACTAGGAGGACTGATCCAATATTCACAGCGCATGGGTTATACATGACCCCCCCCCCATACACAATCAATATCTTTGTCTTTAATTTTCTTTAAAAAATCAGCATAAGGCATTTCTCACGCTGGGCTCACATTGAACTCATGGTCCTGCAACCTCCTCTCATTCACTGACAGTTCGGAGGCCCAGCCAATGAGAGGAAGAAGCAGAGTATGGGAGGCAAGCGAGAAACATCCACTGCTGCATTTATTTTTATTTTTTTTAATTTATTTTCTGCAATTTTATGTAGCGTTTACATTACCAAAGGGTGTTAGAGCGCTTTACAAAAGAATAAATAATTTCATAAGGAATATAATTGACATTGGCCAAATGTTCTTGGACATTTGCAGTAGACAATAAAGGATGTGATGTGTGCCAGGATCAGGATGGTGTTTAATGTAATCGAGGTCAAGAAGTAAGCCTCAAGCCACCAATCAGTGGGGAAACAAATCCAACTGATGAAGAATGGAGAAGAGTAATTAACTAAAATATTTTTCAAAGAGAAGGCTCTTGGTTGAGATTTTGTTTCGGAGGTCAAGAGTACTAGACTCTGATTGCACTTGCTGAAAAGGACTGAGTCGTAAATTGTTCCTCTTTGAAGTCCGGGCGGGGCTCTAGCTGCAGAACTCAGCATGCCGATGGTCTATCCTGTTTTTGTGTGGTTCTGTGAAATTGGGAATGTCCTGCTGTAAAAATAGAGGGCCTGATTCACAGAACTAACTTAAGACAAAATCCTAAACTTACTACTTTTGGTATTCACAGAAGTTAGGATTTTGTCTTAAGTTTGTCTTAAGACAGACTTAAGACAGACTTAAGACAAAATCCTAACTTCAGTCTGTCTTAAGTCTGTCTTAAGACAAACTTAAGACAAAATCCTAACTTCTGTGAATACCAAAAGTAGTAAGTTTAGGATTTTGTCTTATGTTAGTTCTGTGAATCGGCCCCAATGTCCTCAAATTGGGCTGAATACAAGTAACTAGGAAAGTCATATTTTTAAGAACCGAAGAACACCAGGCCCCCAATAAAGTAACTGTTATGCAGTATGGATTAGATAGTGTAGTTGAAAATTCAACTAGAGGGGGAAATGTTAATATGGAGAACGTTGATGACAAACTGAATAATGATACATTGATGTATAAAAACAAAATTGCATCTTTAATAACACATTTGCCTGTTATGAACCCTGGTCTTAAGTTGGCGAAATTAGGAGAAATGCATTCCTTTTCCTTGTTTTTGCTTTTTCCATGTGTGCTGCCTTGTGCAGCACACATGGAAAAAGCAAAATGCCACCGATTGTTTATGTACAGGAAGTTCCACCTTCCTGTACAAAAACATTTTTTTTTAAATGCAATTGTGGTAGCCAAACTTGACATAAGTGTGGGCGTGGCATTTTGTAGTCAAACAATTGGCATAAAGTTGGCACTGACACAATGTGACCCTCTTGAAAATCGAGTTGTTATCTCTGGCTTTTAGGATGCATTCCTGACATATGTTGGTCACACATGGACACATGATGGGTTATTACCTGCTGTTAATTCCTGGTGAAAAAGTCTGGCTGATAGTTGGGCTCAAAACACATGTCTCAAAAAGCTAGAAACTGGAATCTGAAATTCTGAATGCAACACATATTCATTTTCTATGGCAAGCTCATCTGTAGGAAAAAGTAGTTATTTAGCAGGAATGAAACACTACTGTTTGAAGATTACTTGTGGAAATTTTAAGAAAATGGCAGGCCAGTGTTTGGGTTAAATAGTTGTATTGCCCTAATGAAATTAGATGAAAATGAAATTTAGATTTATAAGATTCATACTTCATATTGCTTTGAAATGGGAAAGACCTGGACTTGGCACAGTGTTTGGTGTAGGCTGAGCAACACGGTAAATACAAATGTGTCATTTTTAGCATTAAGGATTATTAGGTCCTGAATTGCAGTGCCGTATATGTATGATCACATAAAAGATGCCACAAGTGATCATTTGAAAGAATTCTGACAGACAGAATAAAAATTATGTAATACACTATGTTGTTCCTCTTATTTTTATTATTTAATGTTTCTTTACAATATGAATTAAGCCAGAGGTGAACTAGAGACAAATTTCGGCTAATAAAAATTTCAGGGGGGGGTATTTCTTCCAGCAATAGGCAGAGTGGAGATGCAGGGGCTCTAATAAGGGGTGAAAACACAACAAAGCCTCGTTAACAAGTAAATGGTCTTTTAAAGACCTGTGAATTACTTGGGTGCGGCTCCAATAAGACGGTTGCCATCCCAGGACGCTGTCTCAGCCCGGGTTGACACACACGACGGGGGGACTGAAGCCCTTTGAGCATGTCGCCAGTATGTAGTTATAGTTCGGATCTAGTTTCCATAGACAAAGCATTTTTTGTTTTGCTAATAACTCTGGCACTGTTTGAGAAAACTTCACAAAATTGTCAAAACTAGTGCTCCAATCACTTCAGCTGCTGTCTGGAAGGTTTCGGGGTGATTCTTCAAATGGGGGCCAATAAAAAGGGTGGTCCTTTAACGTGTTTTTCCACATGCAATTTCCCATTGGAATTGTGACTAAGACTACAGCCCGGACTGCTGATTGGCATTATACTAAATTTGACAGAAAGCTAAACCTAATGCCTTTTGTAATTTGGTGTAAATCCGTTCAGTAGTTTTGGATTTATTAAAGAAAAAATATTTATATATATCTAGCAACTCGGACTCTCCGTGGATGCAACAGATTTTATGCTGAGATCTGATTGGTTCCCGGCACCTCAACCAGGAAGTGTTAGCAGCCATCTTAGGACTCAGCCTGAGTCCCAAGAAAATGTTAAAACAAAATACATAAGGGGGCAGGGTACGAACACCCTTCCCCCCTAGGCCCGGTGGTGGGGTCCCAGAGGGACTACACCAGGGGGCCAAAAATGCTTTATTTTTAATTTTTGCCTCAGTTTCACAGACGATCTGTGAATCCACAGCAAAACTTTTAAAATAAAGACAAGTGCAGGCTCCCATGCTTGTTTTTAATTTGCCACTCCAGGTGGGTCGGGTCCCAGGGGGAATAACATTTTATTAAATTGGGGAGGGGGTGCATGTGACCCCCATCCCCAGGCCGATTATGGTCCCCGGGGACCGGAAACTCCTTTGACCCTTTCGATAGTAAACAGTGGGAGGGGGGCTGTGCGGCACCACCTCCTGGGCCGCTTTTGACCACAGGGCCCCCAGAGAGGAATTGTACTAATTGGCTGGGCCCCAGGGGAAAAAGGTTACAGTGATGTTGTAGTTCGAAATACATTTCTAAAAGCATCAGAACTTCACTAAAAAACTGAGGTTACAGGGACGTTATACTTAGGTTTACAATCACACACACAAAACCATAGAAGTTCAGCAGTTAAAGTTAGCTTAAGTAACTATAACTCGTGCTCATTGATAACATCACTGCAACATTTGCTGTAAAATTACTATTGAGAAAATTGTGCATGACAAGGGTGCAAGTTATAGTTACCTTAGGGCACTTAAGATAACTCTAACTATAACTGCTGAGTTTCTATGGTTTTGAGTGTGTAAAATATGTTATGACCGCTGCACTAGCAGTGGCATACAAGTGGTGGTCCACCGTCCATCGGATTACAACTCTCTGAGTCGTACCGGTGGTAGACCGTCGGCTGTGCCAGGGAACTGCTGTTCCCTGGCGGTGGCGCAGCGGAGGAGCAACGCAATATGCTGAGCGGCACTGGTGCAGTCCCGTTCAGCGTATTACGAGTTCTGCCATCACCAGCCATTTCATTGCAGGAGCCCCGCCATGAAAAGGCTGGCGTTGGAGGAACAAAAGGGGCCCTACTGGGCCTCCTTGCCTTCCCGCAATAAGGATACATTCAGAGGGGCACAACATGTGCTCCCAGTTCCAGCACGGCATGAATGTCACCGTCCATGCCATGTTTGAACATGTTTGCCGTTCCTATTGTGGTACCCTTTTTTCAGGGCATAGCCATGGGAACGGCATAAGAACCATCCGCCTGTACGAGGAAAATCCGGAATCAGGCCTTGCGCGACTTTGGCGGTGCTGTGTCTCCTGAGAGCCGGCTCAGCACCACCAAAGTAGTAATTAGGCCCTTTGTTCTTTTTGTGAAAATATATATATCTGTGTCTCTCTCTTTCTCGCTCTCCCCCTGCCCCCATGTGGCAGGATTAGGGCAGGAGGCGAACCATCTCCAGCAGGTCAATTAATAGCAGAGCAATTCAGGGATGCCCCCTGTTGCCTTAGACCTTTTGCTTTTTGCATTATTTGTGTAGCAACTGAGGCACAGATGAGATACTGTGGGTGTCAGGGTGGAAACAAAGGTGCATGTCAGCTCTCTGTATGCGGACCATGTATCTCCATGCATTAAAAATCACCCAGTGGTTCACCACTAATGCTTGAG
The DNA here is from genome assembly GCF_964261635.1 of Lissotriton helveticus. Taxonomy (NCBI): domain Eukaryota; kingdom Metazoa; phylum Chordata; class Amphibia; order Caudata; family Salamandridae; genus Lissotriton; species Lissotriton helveticus. The sequence goes on from NC_136072.1 coordinate 28,606,418, forward strand.
ACCATACCGCAGGTTGGACTAGAGGAAGAGGTTGATGCAGGTAAACTGCAGTAAATCAGTGGTTCCTGTATATCTGATGTTGGGTGCAGAGACACATGTCCTGCTTGATAGATTAGAAACAGCAGTTACTTCTGACTGTTGGTCAGAATGTAATTTAGTTGTCGAAGAGTCTTACCTAAAATGTAACTCGTCCCACGTGACCATGCACGCCTACAACAGTTCCTACACATTTTTCAGGAAACAGGATGCAGTGCTGCTGTTGTTTTCTGGGGGCGTGGCTGTGAGGTAGCATGGCCACGTTTATGTTTTCTTGGAAGAGTGATAGTCTGATTGCTCTAGGTTTTCCCAAGTGCTCTCTGGCATCTCAACTGCAATAAGTAGTTCCCTGGATGGTGGATGTTTGAAATGATCTGTTCACGGTATTGACGCAAGACTCGGTCCACCACCACCTTTTGCGAGTCTTATGCTGCTAGTGGATACACACCTACCATCCTTACCTATGCATGGCAGTCCATTTGTAGGACCTAGAAGCTGGGGCTTTGCCATACCTGGGCACACATATGTACAGTACAGCGCTTCAGACTCAATGTACTGCCCGACAGCCTCTGCCTGTAGGTTTGTGAATAGCATTTTGTAGTATGCATAAGAGCGTGAGGGCGTTTAACCCCTACTGGGCACTACTACACCCCAGACCCCATATCCAGAGGCATTTGGTTCCTGTAGTTTAGGGGCAGGACTACGGAGCAATATGGAGGATTGACTGAGGCTGAGTTAAAGAACTGCGCATGTCAGATTGGCCGTGTTTTTGCCATGGCCAGTCTAACATGCGCAGTTCTGGCTTCCATAATCAACTCTATGTGGGAGCTAAAAGAGCTTCAACACGGCCCCATCAGTCTCCGACGGATCATTGGGTTTCCCTAACCCAGCCAATCATGGCAGCACTCTTATGCTGTTTCATATTAAAAGCAGCATGACAGAAGTGCTTGGATTGGCTGGAATGCTATTACCAAGCATGCACATCTTTCCCTGGAAGCGCAAGTCCGGAGGATCAACTCTTCAAGGTAAGGATATTTTTCTTAGTGTTTATTTCTTTTAAATAAAGGTATGTTTGCATTGCAAAGGTGATCGGTGCACATTCTATATAAATAAAACATACTTATAAATAGAATGTGCCCGACCAACTCTGCAATACAAATTTAAGCATGTCAGTACTTTAGGAAACAGTTTAACGTTTATGTGCTATATATGCCTCACCACTTTTAAAAGTCGCCAACTGCAGCTGGTAGTATGAAATGAAATTAAAAGACCATTTGTTAAGCGCGATAGCTACCCTAAGGCGTCCTAGCGCTGCACACAAACGCATGCAGGAATATAGTTAGGAACTATACAGGTTTGTTGAAGAGCAGAGTTTTTAAAAGCTTACGGAATGGGAGCAGATTGGCCTCTGTCCGCAGGTGGAGGGGAAGAGAGTTCCAGAATTTGGCCGAGTTATAAGCAAAGGAACGGCCACCACATCGAGTACTTTTGATCCTGGGCACTAGGGCGAGGAAGGAAGATGCTGATCTAAGCTGTCTATTCGGGTGGTAGGGGGTAATCAGCGATTGGTTAATGGCAGGGCCCGTCTTCCAGAAGGCCTTATGGGCCATGCACAGTGCCTTGAATTCGAGAAGTTCTATTGTAGTACTATTTTATAAACTAAAAATCAGTTTGTGAATAGGCCCTCATAAATGTGTACCTGCAACCTACTTATTGCCAATTCTATGGCATGAAATGCACCCAGGGGTTTCGGCACAAGGTCTGCGATGCAATGACACTGTGGGTTCCTTCTTCCACAGGTAAAGGGGCTGCTAGAGGGCTCTGGAAGGATGTCATGATCATGCTGCCCGAACTAAAGGGCTGACAGTGGACCCCAGCTCGTTGGGGACACGCAGTGTACAGACCACAACTAGGGTGTCACCAATGGTGCCACCCAGCACCTGGAGCACCAAGGAGGAGCAGCGTGAAGGACGTTGGAAGGGAAGAGATGGATGACTCTGGAGAGGGCAAGGAAGGAGCACAAGCATCCTCTGAGGAGTAAGACATGTAGTCCCATGGAGTGCTGAACAACTAATGAAAAACAAAAAAAAACAAGCAGCTCCATGAACTCAGCAGTGGAAGGATACACCTAATCCCACAGAAAGAAAGTGTAAACTAGCTATGCCCCAGGGGAGGGACAAACACAGAACAGGCAAGAAAGCCACAGATAAAGTGAAGGGAACTGAGGTTGACAAGAAAGTCATCTAATCAAGTGAAAGGGCTGGCTCTGTGAAGTACCTTACAGAATGAGGTCTGCAACAGACGGCAGGAACTGTCTGTAGCAAGATGGCAAGCATGCTCCAGTGGTTCCAGTAAACTAATGCAACAGAGCTTTGCACGAATGGACACTGGCAGAAACGGATGTCAGGTCACATGGAACAGGGGATGAAGCAAGATGGGGGATTATGAGGCTGTCAGAGTATTGGACCACACTTCGGATAACTGTCCCCCCAGTGGGGAAATGTTTGCATTACCCTGAGTGGCTAGTGCATCAACTTCCCGAGCTTTCTTGAAGTTGTGCATTGGGCTACTTGTAGTCCAAGCCCGAGCACCATTTGCACTGAAGATTGTGGGTCTACACTCCAAGAGTGTTCCGTGGGCCCGCTTTTAGCATCTCCGCTTGAGGCTCCGTTGCAATCCCTGGGCCGTCAACTGGTGGGTCCCCACGAAGGTAACTATTCTGTTTTTTGGGCTTTTCCTGGTTGCTCCAGGCATGCCCTGACTCCCCTCCAAAGGGTGAGTCCCTCAGACCTTGCTGGTCTGCACCAAAGCCAATCTTTGCTTTCTGCGTGGGTTGCTATTGCCAAGGCTTGTTGGGTCCAATCAAGAAACCGACACCGCAGCACTCGACATCCTTCGTGGGACAGCTCAAATCTAGATTCTGGTTATTGTCAAAACCTCCTGGTCCTCGTGGCTGAAGAGTTAAGTTTCACAATCTTCACCTAAAATCACCCGACATTGGTTGGCATCTTCTCCTCCATGTCTGATAGGGTATCTTGGACATCACCTGCCTCCCCTACTGGTGAGGATAATTGTAGTACGCAACGCTTCTGCAGTACTAACAGGGTGTACCTATCTTCTTCTTAACATACTGTCTGTGTCTGTGACTCCAACACCAATTCCAAACACCATCTCCACTTAAAAAGTGTTGTGAAAAAAATGTGTGAAAAGTGGGAAGGGACCTCACGGAAACAGCCACCAGGGAACTGCTGACCCGTACTCATCAGTATGTTCCACTTATCATCATCGGCACCTTCCCACTAAAACAAATGTGCAGGTAATGTGTTCAACTAAATAGTGGAACAAACTACAAATACCTATCAAAACCTGACCCCTGAGCTAGAACCACTACATACACTGTTCTAACCTTCTAAAAACGAGCTAGGCACCTCTAGTACTGTGATTCACTTTATTCGCTGCTGGGTGTCTGCTCATATTAAAAACAAAAAGCTGCTGTTGATCTTCGTTTCAACATATATGAAGCCAACATGTTTCATTGCTTATCACTCTTTGTCGGCAACTTCTTCAGGGCTAGGGGTCAGTCCACGGCCACACTGTGACTTCACAGCTTACTACCTGTAGGACACAGATATACACAAAATACACAAAGACATATACAGAGTGACAGTCAACAGGGATTTTTACATCTCAGCTTGTTTTAAGATTGAGACCAGATATCAGTTCGCACTTACCCTAAAGTGTAATCTGTTGGCAAAATAAATCACTTGATGAAATCTTGAGGTATGCTAAATACTCTAGTGAGGAACTGGAAATTAAACAGATAAAGAATGAAGAAAAAATAATGTTGGCTCAATCTAAATTAGCTCAGAAAGGTTTCCAAAATTATTCTTTTACAGGAAATCAAGGAGGTATGCCAGATGTAATTGTCCCAGACACTGGTTTACAGGGAAATGTAGGAAGTTTTTGTACTCCACAAGGTAGAGGTGTACCTATAGACACAGGTTCTGAAATAGAGGTTGCAACAATGAAGAAAATGGCTCCTTGCATCATCTGTCACAAGGTCGGGCACTGGAAGAGGGAGTGTAGATGTAATGCTGATAATGCAAAAGAAATGTGCCAATGCAGAGGGGAGTACAGATGCAAAATATGACAGTATCAAATCAAATATGTATTATTTCAGTTAATTAAAACCATTACAATTTATCTCATGTGTAAAAGAAGTCAACAGTAAAATAAAATTGTAAAATTGCTTAAAGCCATAATGTATAGTAAACAATTCTTGATCAAAGCAATAATTAGCCCCTGTTCCACTGTGGAGTAAAAAAGATACTTTCCAGACATGGTTCTTACTTGGCATATGGCCGCTCCCTTGATCCAACCCTCCTGGTACACATTACTGGGCAGTGACTAGAGATTCAGTTTTAATGCTTGCTCATGTGAAGTGAGGAACTTTATCAGTTGACAGTTCATTAAAGTATCAGTTGGATCCAAACCAGCTATGGTGGCTGATCTGCACATCCTTATTCTTCTGGTGTTCATTGCATTATTTAATAAAGTGACACATGCTTTTGAAAGTTTGGGACATATACAGACTAAATGTGAATGAAGTCTTCTTTGTTATTGACACATAGTCTGCACTCTTTCGGCCCTTTGAGGACCCATGTTGGCTGATCTGCGATGGACGGTAGTTTGCCTAATCGCAGGGTCATCAGATGGAACTTACGATGGACCGAGAATGTAATATTTAGGTATGGCAGTACAACAAATGCAGATGCCAGAGCCAAAATAAGTTCCAATGATACACGACCCACTGTGTCAAATGGTCCCATAAATTATAGGAAACCTGGGATTTATTTTGAACCAGATGCCAAAAGCAAATACAAAGCCTTTTTTCAAAACATGAATCAAAATGCATTTCAACAGTTCCCCAATGCTAATCAGAATGCTTTTGAGCAATTTCCTGTTTTTGATAATGATGGCTCAAACACCAATACCTCCCAGTGAAGGTGTCTGGGGGGGTTGAGTTATTGGTGCAGTCTTAGGGGTAGATCAGAGTGGTCCATTTGTAGAAGGTGAGGTAACTGGCCACCACTTATATTCTTTTATTTATACTGGTGTTACCAGATCCGCTTTTAGAACTGTTGAAGTCTCTGACCTACCCCTCTCAGGAAAGACGGTCCAAGTTGTAGAAGTTTCAAATAAACAGATTGCCAATCTTGTTTCTGAGATGGTCACTGTTAAAGTAGGCTCTTTCTAGGAAAATCACTAACTTGTTGCTTGTGACAGAAGTCCTGTAAACTTGTTAGGGAGAGATCTTTTTGTGCAAGTTAAATTGTAAAGTCTACTGTACACTGAAAGGTGTTGAGTTTCAAATTATTGATGAATATGTATAATTTAAAATGGTTCAACAAAAGACAACTGTAGGTTTGTTTCCATTAATGACAATTGAGAAATTGCTTGCTGATTTGGGAGAAACTGTGAATCCAGAAGTGTGGGATCTAACAGGAACAACTTTGGAATGATTAAAGGAGTAGAAGCAGTCCAAATTACCATAACTGCAAATGTGGTGTTTCCAAGAACAGCGCAGTACCATCTGTCCCCAGAAAAAGAAGATATAATTAAGATTATAGATGGTTATTTATTTAGTTTGTCACATGTAAGGTAAAATTACTTGGTAACTGATATGCTTTGAGAAAACGAACAGAGTATAGTATTATGACATCATAACACAACTGCAGATGAATTAAATGCAATAATAATATCTTGACACATATCAATTTATTACATTGAAGAGGTCCCGGGGGTCACTTGTTTCCATCGGACAGCCAGAGGGTCTCCCACTCCAGTTCCTTGAAGCCTGCTCATTTAAGGGCAGTGGTATGTATTCCAGAGCTGGGACACCATGGTTCTAGGTGTCGGATTAGCTTTCTAGAATCCGGACACGGAAATAGTGAAAAGAAAAGCAGAACGATGGGTCCAACTTTAAGAATTCAAGCAACCTACGTGGTACTATATTTAATCTTAATTCAATGACTTTCTGAACCAAAATTTTGGTTCAATTTTTTCAGTGCGTTCCTACAACGTTGTGATATTCAAGAGTGTCTGAGATAAAGGGCCAGATGTGGGTGGCCCATTACCGGTTGGTAAACCCAAAATTCGGTAAATTTCATGCTTACCGACCGGTATTTGGACATTTCCTATGTAGGGGATGATTCGGTAAATATCAAATTGTACCGATTCGTTAATTTTTACCGAATTATTTCCTACATTGTATTTAACGATTCTAAAATACCGAATCGGTAAAATTCGGTATTTTAGAATCGGTAAATTTACTTTACCTACATCTAGCCCTAAAACATATAGTTGGTGGTAAATGACAAATCCTTAACCCCTTCGACGCTGATGACAAAGCCAGCTCGTCATGGGCGTTACCTGCGCTACGCGGATGACGAGCTGGCTTTGTCATAAACAGCGCGATTTTCAAAAATCAGCGCACAGCGGGAAAACGCGGTAGCGCGGTAGCGGTTAAAGCACATGGGCACTCTTTAAAGTGCTTCCTACATGCCATTTACCGAATCGGTAAATAATGATTCAATAAATACCGAATCGGTGAATACCGATTAGGTATTTACCGAATCATACCCTACATAGGAAATGGCCCAATACTGGTCGGTAAGCCTGAAATTTACTGAATTTCGGGTTTACCGAACGGTAATGGGCCGCCTACATCTGGCACTATATGTCTGATATGTGTAAGCGTGACTTGTCCCCAACCGCTCCCTCAGCACCATGCTCTAGTAAAGCTACTTGTGACATGATACCCGCACCCCTCTGGTAGTCACGCCCCCCCAAGGATATATAGTGCTATACACATCCATATACAATACAGCACTTTATGAAAAGTGAACAATGTGACACCACAGTGATTTTACAGCCAACACATACAAGGGCGCCACAGCAATGACTTTATTTCAATGAGTTGAAAATATTGTTGATCATTTTCACAAACTTTTCCCAGTTGGTGTCAGGTTTCACTTCCACCACCATCGGCATCTTCTTGTTATAATAAAACACAAGCACAGCAATAATACACATTAGAAATGCAAAAAGAGTACCACACAGCCAGAGGCGCGGAGACTCCCGCGGATGCTGTAGAGAGGTGCATACGACGCGCCCCTCCATTGGACAGAGGTTTTTATGACAAGCTTCACAGAGGTCCCTCCTGTGAGGCGCTGACGTGTTCTCTTCGGCTATCAGATCACGAGGTTTCCTGGGGATCCATTCATTATAGCACTGTTTGCGAATTGCGTTTAGCAGGTTTCCAAGCGCTATAATGATATTTGTGCTTGAAAAATGAGGCTCGTTGAATGTTCGACAGTTACTACATTGTTGTTTGAATGCGCGCATTTTTACCAGACCCCTCCTGCTGTCGGGGTAGCCGCGTTTCATGCCGAAGAGGATAAACACGTGGTTTGAAGGCCACTTGCGTCCACACTTGGAACAATCAAACCTAAAAACAATAACATATTCACATCATAAAAAAACAGGTAATATTGTCTGACTATTTAAATAAAGTAACGCTGTTCAATTGTTTTTTTATTAAATTCCTAAAAGTACTAGCTAACTTCATTAAAATACAAATTGTGAGGGAGGTTCTATGTAAAACTGGCGAACTGGGTATTCCTTAGCATTCGAGGTTCCTTGTCACACCAAATAGACCGATTTCCCCCCCGTAGTTAGCTAGATACTTCATGCCATATGTGAATGGGATACAAATTAACCAGCTGAACTGCTCCTTCTATAAACCATTGTAATTCAATATTGGTGCACTTGAACTACAACTCCCAGACTGCACTGGGCAGTTAAATACATGTCTCTTGGTACCCTTGCCGTCTTGTAGGCAACTGTTTTGTATGTACCTAACTTAGAATATTACAGAAGCAAACATGAACATGTTTAGCAAGTAGTGTAAAATCTTCTACACAAAATCATTCAATACCCACAAAGGATGTATGATAGTACAACGCGATCATTTTGATCGCGGTACTTTACATCGCGGATTTTACAACGCAAGTCGTTACAACGACTTGCGTTGGAGGGCACGGATTGAGGATTATTATAATTTTCTATTCCAACACCAGCCCACGTAACAGTAGGGAAGGTGTTGGAATATAAAATTACAATATTCCTTAACCAACAGCGCCATCCAGCGCAAGTCGTAGTAACGACTTGCGTTGTAATGGCAGCGTGGTAAAGGTCGTGCCGTGTAAACACCGCGTTGTAAACGATGTTTACCCCCACAAACAATGTATTGTATGCTGTGGCTGCATAAGGTACTTGGACGACCTCTATTACACACACTGAGGGCTCGATTCACAATGAGCCTCCGCACTGGGGACGGAAGCTCGGTGCGTGGTGCGAAGGCTCTGCCATGATTCGGGGCGGCTCCTCCATTATAGTGGAGCAGCGTCGCCCCACTGGTCAGTGCCAGGAGAAATAAAAAATTATAATAAAACAATTTATTATCATTTCATTTTTTTCGCTGGCAATGCCAAGTGGCCTGAGTCTCGGGTGGGGTGATCGTCTTTGAGGATAGCAGGCTCAGCAGAGAGGAGGTGAGTTGCTCACTATAAGTGTGCATGTTTTTCACAGCGGGGTTGGAGTAAAGCCACAGGCTCCAATGCACTGTCTGAGCGGCAGACCAGGCCACTCAGGCCAATGCTGGCTCTGGTAGGAATAGCATGGGAGTAGTGCAGGATTGTGTGAGGAGTCTGGGAGCCTTGTGCAGTGCGTGCGAGGAGGAAGCTGGACTCCAGTAACGTCAGGGCCAGGTGAGTCCTTTTTTTCAATTTTGTTATCATTTCCTGTTCTCCCCATCGCCCCTCCTCAGCGTTGCCTCACCAATTGGTTTCCGTAGAATCCGCTACTGGAGTGCGAAGGCTTTTTGTGAATCGGGTCCTCAATGTCTAATTAGGTTATGGAGTAACCTCTTTTCCATGAGGCCTGGGTTGAAGTTCGATTAAAATTGAGTAACTGGAGTAATTCCGGTAATCCAGCATTTCTCTTTGCTTTATGAAATAACACTAAACGTATGAATTCTTCTTCTTGCGGTTAGGAAGGCATCCTAACGGCATTTGCTCTGTCCTTATCAGATCGGCAATGTGTCTTTCCAAACGAATCAGAAAGGTTTCCAACCGACCGAGTACGATGTGAGTTAGGCGTTAGGCATATCCTAATTCAAACCTGATGGCATTTGGAATGACTGGGCCGTACGGACCAGAATCGAACGTTTCTACAAGCTGCATTTCCGAATGACATATTACCGATGCTGTATTCAACAGCCTAACCGAATCCTGCCGTCCGACTCGAATCAGCAGTCAGAATCAGACTTTAGGGGTCCGTAGCGGGCTCCCCTGCACCCTGAGCCTTCCCAATCGTGCCCGTGGGGGTTACCCATGGGTCCCCCCTTACCAGCCATGCAGGGTGTGGCAGGCACAAGGATGCCCATGACAAGGTGCCCGATTTTCCCCAGCCATCCCTTTCTTCAATGGGAGCCTATGCATTCGGTCAGAACATAGGCTCCCATTGAAGTCAATGGAAGTCCAACCAAATCGTATCTGGTAGCATTCGGATGCATCGTACTTGGTTGGTCGGACTCTCCTGATCTGAGTTGGTCGGAAACCATTCCCAAACTAATTTGGTGGGAATGTTTTCCTAACCGCATCCGAATCAGGCCCTCAGGGTTAATCGAGGACCTTTTCTTGATATTATTGTATTGATGTGAGCAGTGCTGGAAAGTAGGAGGATAGCGCCAGATCCCAGTTTGGGAGCTATATCTGGGCCAGATATGAGATCAAACCGACCCTGGGATACATGAAGAATTTGTCCTGATGTCATTTCCCGACACCGGGTCTCAGTTTAGCCGTGCTTGCACGTTGTCTGCATTCCGTTCAGTGCGACAACATTACAGGGCTTTCTTTTTTTCACTTCTCCAGCAAGGCAAAAAATAAAAATACTGATTTCAAAGACTGTCAGCCCTTCCTTTGTTCAAGTATCATCCTGGTTGGGAGACAAGTGAAACATAGCTCATAGATGCTAATGTGATGAAAGGAAACAAAGGCACATGGTTTATCACTTCAGAAATTCTTTCCTGAAACTACAACTTAGAGGTACGTTTTTGGCATTGTTCAAGCCGCCTACATAAGAAAGAATGATCGATGTATTTATGCCTATGAGTAACTACACTACTAATTATTTAAATGGCACTTAATATATAGATACACAGATACAAAACATCATTTCACTTAGATAAAGACTTCAGACCACCAAGACCAGGTCTCATACAGCTTTTCTGTACATACATTAACATGTTTGCAAAAATATTTTTAAAAACAAAACAATAACAACGTACATAAATGTCCAGCATATAAAGTACTATTATTAACCAAACTACAAACATCTAATTAGAGTATCTCGACATTTAAAATTTTACTGTTACACTGATATGTTTGGATCTCAGTGGGTGTATATATTTTATTCTAGCACCCTCTTTCTTGTGGTCCATCAGGTACCAAAAGAAAGGGTGGCCCTATGCGATCAGGGTACACAACAGTGATTCAAGTAAACATTAAGTGAAGAAATAACGAATTATTTCATTCTTTTCTATGATGATTTAATCAAATTTTATACACACTGGGTGCCCTCAAATCCCTAATTTCTGGTAACGCGTTTCAACCTTCTGAGTGGACTTGTGACTTTTTTGAAGTTCTTCCTCCGGGCATAACGATGGGGTAGATACTCAGTTTGGTTCTGTAAATACCTTCCTGTGGATTTTCACAAACATCCTTGGTACTTTCATGAATTACCATTTTATTTGGAGGCTTGTGGCCCCCATAAGTAGTCAGGCACCTCTTCAGTTCAGTGCTATTGGGAGGTGCATTCATCAACACCTGATTCTTATCTACTTAACTTCTAGTCATACGGGCAGGTTCTGGAGGAATCATTTCCTTTGAATTTACCCCGTACCGGATACCCCGCTTCCCAGGCTTCTGTTGCCAATGCTGCGTCCTTCCGCTCATTGCTGTTGCTTCACTTGTGAACAAGAGGGCAATAAAATATATACACCCCCTGAGATACAAACATATCAATGTGACTGTAGGAGGCTGGCTTGGTATATGGTGCACACTTATTCAAGTGCAGCACCCTACCCAATCCAGACAACCCTTATAGTGTTTTTAGTGGTTTAGACAAACTTATAAAGTTCTCTAAGTGGTAGCTGTGGAGAGCAGCCTTCAGGCGTAGTCTAGGGGGAGTGTAAAGCAGCTTGTTTCACCCTTATCTAACCTTATAGTGCAGGTTAAGTAAAAAAGAACTACACAGTGTAGCTACACTGTAGTTACAAAAATAGTTATCTATCACAGACACTCACTAACTATAGACTAAACTATATACAAAAATAGTGGAATGCAACTAACGAACAAAGTCAAGAGTGGACCCAGAAAACTTGGAAGTGCTGGGGGACCAAGGAACCACCCAGGGGAAGGACCCAGGAACCCCACGGAGGCCGTGTGCTAAATGAATACGTGACCTCGTGCTCAAGGTAAGTCAATGGGGACGTCGCGGTTGCAATTCTTAGGAAAAAAACCCTTCTTAGAGCACTTCAAAGACACCCAGTGGGAGATGGATGGTTCGAGACTCACCCCACCGGTGGTTACCCAGGAGAACAGGTCACTTATCTTGGACATGTGATATCTGGAAATGGGATACAACTGGAGTTGGAACTTGCTGAGAGTATTGTGAGAGCCCCTGCTCCAAAGGATAAGGAGCAGATTAAATCATTTTTAGGGATGGCGGAGTTTTACTCCAAGTTTGTCAGAGGCTTTGCGAGTATTGCTGAACCCATAAGAGCTTTATTAAAAAAAGGTGTACATTTCGCATGGTCAGATGATGGTGAGAAGGCTTTTGACACAATTAAGTCGTAAATTGGAAAAATGCCAACTTTTGGCCGCTTTGATTCTAAATTGAAAACCATATTGAAGACTGATGCCAGTCTTAAGGGACTTGGGGCAGTACTCTCTCAAATAGTTAATGGGGAGGAAGTGGTTGTGGCATTTGCCTCAAGAGCTCTTAGGGAAGCGGAAATGAATTTTTCTTGTATTGAAAGAGAAGCCTTGGGAGTATTTTGGGCAATTCATCATTTTAAATTTTATCTGTGGGGCATTCCGTTTGTTGTGAAATCTGATCATCGTCTTCTTGTGCAGATATTTTCATGTCACCAAAATGATCATATGACTCCCAGGTTGAAGAGATGGAGTGAAGGGTTACAAGAATGTAATTTTGTTGTGTAATACATTCCTGGGCAGAACAACAAACCTGCTGATTGTTTGTCGAGTTTACCCATTGAGAGAGAACATACTTTGGAAGTTGTTGAGAGTGTGAATTGGATAATTGAATCGTCTGTGCCTAGAGACGAATAGTTAAAGTCTGTTGAGAATGACAAGGTTTTTCAATCTCTCAAGGGCGTCATAACGACAGGTTGGCCTACTTATGAAAAACTTGACAGTAATTTGAAATTGTACTGGACGGTAAGAGATGATCTTACTTTTTGGCAAAACAACTTAATGAGAGGTGACAGGGTAGGTCCACCTGGAGATTTAAGAGAAAGAATTGTCAATCTGGCTCATGAGGGCCATTTGGGAAGAAGTCTCACGAAAGCACGTGTTAGAGAAAGATATTGGTGGCCTGGGATGGACCGAATGGTTGAGTCAGTTGTTAAGGATTGCCATTTATGTGCTGTCAATGACAAATCACGCACCACTAGTCAATCTCCTCTTTCTCCTGTGGAAGTTCCTAATGAGGTTTGGACTAAGCTAGGACTTGATATAGCTCATCCTTTTGAATTGATGCCTTCTCAAGATAGATTTGTAATACTTCTGGTGGATTATACTTCTAAATGGGTGATCTCAAAGTGTTTGGGGGTGGTTAACTCAAGGGCTGTGATTGAGTTTCTTAAGGATGTGTTTGTTTCAGAAGGGGTTCCTAAGTACTTAGTTACTGATAACGGGGTACAATTTACTTCCAGTGAGATGGATGTTGATGGAGCGAGATAGAAAACAAAATTTTGTTTAAACTCGCAAAGTCACATTTCCATAACATGAATAAAATTATTAATGATTTGTGATATGTCGTGCTAATACAACTTAGATTAAAACTTTACACGTGGGGGGACTAACATGTGTGCTCATAAACGTGCATAAATGTTGCATCTTTTTGTTCGTGCATAATAATAAAATAATTTATTGTTTTCGTTTTTGTCATTACTAACTGCTGCAAACTTAAAAGAAGCATGTGCTTGTTTTGCTTTTCCTTGTCTGTGTGATGTCATTTCTACTATTCTAGGTGCTTATGGGTCTCATAGAAAAACGGAGACTGGTAAATATAAACGCTGCTTTATTTGTTTGCAATGGCTAGGTAACATTTTGATTAATCGGGTGGGTTAATTAATTAGTAAACCATGGGGTGGATACAGAATATACTTTATTTCTTACATTAATACTTTTCTTGTGTTTGTTTTATACTAGAAAACATAAGTTGCCTGCTTTTGGGCCTAGTTATTTGAACCACAGAAAAAGAGCTGACTTAGAATTCTGCAGAAAGTCACGAGACGCCCATTCTGAATTAAAACGTTTATTGAAGCTGCATTCACAAAGCAAAAACTGATGAGCTGACATCATTCTGTCGGACATGGCCAAGGTCGAAAGTGAACATTTTGTCAGTCCTTAACTTGGCATCCGCGGAAGTGTAATACAAGTCTATGGAAGCTGCGAGGATGACTTAATACAAAGTTGCAAACGCAGGAAGCTTCTGGCTTCACGTGGAAGAGACAATGGTCTTTGTAAGACATGATTTTGTGGAACTTTTTAAGAATCGGGTGACATGTCACTTGTCACTCTCAGCCAATGGGACGTCGAGGATTTCTGAAAACTTTCCTTTGCTAGTTTAGTTAGCGTAGAAAGGTATAAAAAGTCATGCCCTTAGGGTTGGGCTGGCTGCTGCTTTCTGACTTTCCGATGAGGGTGATGTGCTGCTGGACTTTGCGTGGAGCACGTAAGAATCCTCAAAGAACTTTACTTTAATTTCTGTCTATTTAGCTCAGTTAGGGAAATAGGTTTTAGAAATGCTAAACTTTATATAATTTCTTTAAAATTGATTCAATTGCTTAAATTGTATTTTTCTCATATTTCTTACCATCATGCTTGCTTTATTGCAAATAAATTTCATTTATAAAACTTTCAACTTATATACCATAATTTAGAAAATAAAATCTTACTTTTGACAAACAAGCTGGTCTTGGTTATTCAGAAGTGTAGGTTACCATTAGCTAGATCACGTCACCTATGGTGGTCGTTTAAATGATTGGGTTTTATTCTAATGACAATTTTCTTTCTGCAAATATATAAATATGTATATAGTTTATAGATAATGTATATATAGATTTATTCTGACCACCTGATTCAGTAGGCCCAAAATATATCAGGTTTATAAATGGGTCCATATTTAGTTTAGAATTTTGTTTATAGGTTATGAAGTTGGGTAGCGTTGTTTATGATATATTTTCTATAGCCCGCTGGATCAATTCTCTGGTAGCAGAAATTGATGGTTGCTAAGAGGTAACCAAGGTAATATGTTGGTTGCTAAGGGTTACGTCATGGTATGGAAATAGGATCGATGTTTTAACACATGTTGAGTTCGTTTTTTTTTGTGCCTATCTGTAAGCTATACCGGTATAGATTGTGTGGCGAGAAATTAGTCACGCAAGCCATCTGTTCAGTTTGTAGTGATATCGCCGAGTATCACAAGAGGTATCGCCGTGTACCATAGTGTTGTCGCCGAGCAGCACAGTTTTAGGGCTAGGTCTGAATCTTGTATAGTGAGGATTTTCTAAGAAATCAAAGCAGCATGAGAATAGGGACAAAGCGCCTTCCATAAAACTCACTGTGATGAGAGTATTAGTTATATCCGAGCTTGAGTGAAGGGTAAAATTAACGTCGGTGCATGATTATCTATAAACAGGTTAGAGTCCTGTACGGATACATGTTTCATATCTATAAACAGGTGAGAGCCCTGTACGGATAACGTCGTTATTTTGCTAACGGTGCATGAATTCTATAAACAGGTGAGAGTCCTGTACGGATTTCATGTGTGTTTGAATTTAGGGAATTTTCCGTGTAAAAGTGCGAGTTTGAATTGTATTTTATGTTCAAGTGGAACTCTTAGAACTTTCACTTCGCGGTGGGTTCAGAGCAAAGCGAGTTCATAATTATACGTGTTAGAAGGGTGGGGTAAGGTTACTCTACTGACAATTGAATATTATCCTTAGTGTGAATAGCGCCGTCTATTCCGAAGTGTGGATACTTGAATGTATGTAAACTATCCTAATTAGTGAAACGAACAGATGTTGTCTTTATAGTCATTGTTAAGAATTAATTTACACTGAAAAGTGTCCTTAAAATGGCGCTGTGAAAAGATTTTGTGAAGGAGGGGTAAGCGCCAGGAGTGAGAAGCGAGAAACCGCAGCTGCTGTGTACGTCACAGAGCCGCGCTGGGATTGGGTGACCTACGTCACAAGCTGTATTCTGATTGGCTCTTGAGTCTCTGACGGCCTGTGAGCTGATTGGTCGTTCGAAAAATTTCTAAATTTATTGGTTGAGCAGAAAAGTGACGTAGCTCAACTGCCATTGGCTTGTTGGTGTGTTTCGCGCACGGATTGGTTGTTTTGCGGAACATCCCGGAAATATTTTACGAACGATTTTGTGAATTAGATTTAACTCTTAAAAATGAGTTATCATTTTAAACATGTTGAGAAAAAGACAACATTATTTCAGAAATTTAAGAATTTATTTTCACCTGACAAGAAAATCGAAACGCGAGGTGGTAAACTACTTCATAAGTATAAAACACCTGCAGCGTACATGGAAGGTGAATACGGATATCATACTGTCTTATGGTTCGACAGTTGGAAACGTTATACTAAAAACGACGGTGTTTTAGCTTGGCCTGATGATGGTTCATTTAATGTAAGAGTTTTAAGAAACTTACGAGAGAAAATGAATGCTCTTGTTCCAAAACCGAGACCAACTCAATTTGAAGCTTTAGTTGAGTGGGAAGACGAGATGTATCAGTTACAAAGAGAAGCTAGTGGAATTAAAAGACCTTCTAAAAATCCATCATGGAAAAGAGAAACTCATGAAGATAGATTGCGAATGTGGAGACAGGGAAACATGAGTGAAGGATTGTATTTAATTCATGAAATGGTAATGGGTTCTCCTACAGGGAAATCTATGGAAAGTGAATCTGAGGATGCAGTTATGGAAGAAATATATACAACTGCTAGAAAGAAACAGCCTAATCAGCCTTTGAGACCTCCTAGATCTTGGTCTACTCCGGTAGTTTCTACTGAAACTTCACCGAGTGCACCTCCAATTAGTGAAGCTCCTAAACTTTATCCAAATAATAGTGAAATCACTGAAACTCCTAGAAGATCAGAATTCGAGAATGCTCGAAATGAAGGTAGACATTTTTCAATGACTCCGAGAGCAAGGGAACCTCCAAAAGATTATGCAAGAGAGACAAGAAATGTTGAGGATGTTGATTATAATGAATATTTAAGGTCTAAAGAAGAATTGATTAAAAGAATGACAAAAGGCATGGAAGCTGTCACAGTTCCAGTAACAATAGGTCCTGTTCAGCCTGTATTTGATCAAAGAGATACAAATAAAAATGGATTAACTATTCCTTTAAATACAGAAATTCAAAAGCCTGCTGAAAAATTTTATTCAGACTTGACTGAATTAAACACTTCTAGATCGAGAATGCCTGATTTAACCTTTAATGAGGACTTATCTCCAAAAACACCAATGGGTGCTATGTCAGATGTAGGAAGTCCTGAAGTCAGGGTAACCACACCAAAACTTGATGTGGCCAAATTAAAAGCGAATATAGAAGAATTAATAATTGGAACAATTGGACCAGATAGTTTAAATTACTATCGGGATGATGAGCTACTATTCATTTGCAAAAGTATTCAGTGGAAAACAAAAAATAAATATGATCAATTAGAGGATCTAGCTGCAGAACTTGAAATCGATGTAAGTAAACAAAAGAATTTTGCAAAGCATTACAGATTAGACTTTTCAGAAAGTGACATTGAGAGTTTGAACTCAATGGGAAGAATAGTTCACATTAAAGATTTGATTGTCTATATCAAAAAGCTAGGAGAACTGAACAAATGGAGAGTGAAATGGACCAAAAGGAAGGAAGATGAAAGATTGGAAAAATTGTCAAAACAATTTCCAATGAGAGAAGTTGCAGGTGGAGGATATGTTCATGTCCCATGGTCAAGACAAGACATTCTGTTATTCACAAATGACTTTCCAAAATTGAGGGAGAAACCAGTTGAGTGGTACAGACAAGTCGATAGATTTATCAAAGTGTCAAAAGTTCTGTGGATTGATTTAGATGGATTTTTTGACATTGTAGTCCCATCTGATCTTTGGACAGAATGTAAAATATCTATTAGTTGGCCAAAAGCAGAACCTGAGCGAATTAAAGAAACAGGTGCCCCAAATCCACTTGTAATGGATTTCTATGAGAAAGTAATTGTTTGGATGAAAAACAAAATTCCACCCAAAGAAGTTGATTGGGTTAAAATAGAAAGAACAGAACAAGAAACAAAAGAATCAGTTCATTCTTTTTATGAAAGACTATTGTTAATCTTTAAACAATACAGTGGTTATGAAAAATTAGATGAAAAAGACATGAGTCATTTTATCTATAGATTTGTTTATGGACTAAAACCTGAAATTGGAGAAATGATCAGAACTAGTATTGTCGGATGGCAAGCACTATCTATAGATGATATTCTAAGAAAAGCAAAATATTGTAGCGATGAATTAGAAGTAAAACAGAAAAAGCTGAAGGAGAAAGCCATGTGGGCTCAGGTAAAGGTGGCTGAGCAACAGATTGCCAGCATGGGAAATAAGAACACTAATTTTGTTCAAACTGGAAATACAAACCAGATACAAGGAAAGTTTAAAGGTAATAATTTCCCAAAGAAATTTAGCCCAAAGATAGAAGAGCTGAAACAAAGATTACCTTGTTTTAATTGTGGCGAAATTGGACATTGGAGGGACGAGTGTCCTCATCCTCCTAGAAACTCAAAGAATCCCTTATTGAATCCACAGATGCAGAATGGTGTTAACCTGCAGCAACAGCTACAGATGCAACAGGGGTTAAATGAATTTAATATTCAGCGACAGTTACAACAACAGCAACAACAACAGGTGAATAATCGTCAAGACCAGTTGCCACAACCACCTTTTCCGAATTGTGGGGGAGTTCAAAAATATAATCCAAACGTGGGATTTCAGGGATGTGAACAGGTAATAAAACCACAAAAACAGCAAAAGCAGCAAAGAGTTCAAATGCAAAATGCTTCACAACAATTTTTATTAACAGAAAGTCAAGACAGTGATTCTGATGATTATTGCTGACGGTGCCCGAGAGAGGAGGAAGAGTGCGTTGTTGGAGCCACTCTTGAGGTTGACCAGTCTGGTCCTTATGTAAACGGGAAAGTTAATGATGTAGACATCACTTTTCTAGTGGACACTGGTGCTACCCGTTCTACTGTTAGATCAGTGGAAATTGAAAACCTACCTCTCTCTGGGGATACCATCCAAGTTGTGGGAGTAAGTAATCAGCAAATTAAAACAGACTTAACTGATCCAGTACCAGTTGAAATTGGAAATTACAGAGACAAACACAGATTTGTGGTTTGTAACAGTAGTCCAGTAAATCTATTAGGCAGAGACATCCTATGTAAAATGAATTGCAGAATATATTGTTCTCCTGAAGGAGTTGAGTTACAAACAATGGAAGAAGATGGTTTGTATAGAATGACAATGATGATGATGGAAGCAGAAGAAACAAAATTGTTTCCTGCATTTGAAGAAAAGGATTTACCTGAAGAGCTAAAGGAAACAGTGAAATCTGAAATATGGGATTTTACTGGGAATGAGATGGGTCTAATGAAAAACGTAGATCCTGTAAAAATTGCATTGAAACAGGGAATAGAATTTCCAAACACTCCACAGTATAAAATGAAAACAGAGACAATTGAAGGTATTACACCTATAATTGAAAAATTAATCAAACAAGGTGTATTAAAGGAAATGAAGAGTAGCTCTTGTAATTCACCAATTATGGGAGTTAAAAAGTCTAACGGAACATTTAGGATCGTACAAGATTTGAGAAAGGTTAACCAAATTGTCATTCCATGTTGTCCTGTGGTTCCAAATCCAGCAGTAATTCTATTTCAGATTCCACATGATGCTGAATGGTACACAGTCATTGACCTTTGCAATGCATTCTTTACTGTTCCCTTACACCCAGACAGTTATGAAATCTTTGCTTTCAGATTCCAAGGTAAAACCCTTGGATGGACAAGAATCCCTCAGGGCTATACAGAAAGTCCTTCAATCTTTAATGAATTGTTAAAAAGATCATTAGAAGATTTAGACTTACCAGGTAGGTCTACGCTGGTGCAGTATATTGATGATTTGTTAATAGCTGCAAAGACAAGAGAAAATTGTGTAACAGACACAATAATTCTGTTAAATCGCCTTGCAGAAGAAGGACATAAAGTGTCACCAGCAAAACTACAGTTTTGCAAACAAGAAGTAAAATATCTTGGTCACAGAATTGCAAAAGGAAAAAGACAAGTAACAATAGAGAGAATAAAAATGATTCAAGCAATGTTACCGCCAAGAACACAAAGACAGGTCAGAATGTTCCTGGGAATGGTAGGTTACTGTCGACAATGGATAAGTGGATTTTCAGTAATTGCAAAACCACTACAAAGACTGACCAAATCAGATGTAAAAGATCCAATTATTCTCAATGATGCTGAGATGGAATCTTTTGAGAACCTGAAAAAGAGCTTATGCCAAGCTCCTGCTTTAGGTATGCCAAATTATGAGAAAGATTTTGAACTGTATTGCAGTGAGAGAGAAGGATGTGCATTATCTGTATTAATACAGAGACATGGAAATTTAAAGAAACCTATTGCATACTTCTCTGCAGTTCTTGATCCAATTGCAAAAGCATTACCAGGTTGTTTGAAAGCAGTTGCAGCTACAAGTATCAGCCTTGAACAAAGTGAAGGAATCATAATGGGATTTCCTGTGAAAGTTTTTGTGCCTCATTCAGTTGAAATATTACTGACAAGAGGTAAGACTCAACATTTAACAAGTAGCAGATTGACAAAGTATGAGAAAATCATACTGGGAGCAGATAATGTTTCGATTTCAAGATGTTTGAATCTGAATCCTTCTACATTACTGCCTGATTCTGAAATTGTTGATGATATTGAAACTGAACATGAATGTTTAGATGTCATGGAATTCTGCACTAAACCCAGAAAAGACATCAAAGACAGACCTTTGTCTGAATCGGATTTTGTCTACTTTGTAGATGGCTCATGCTTAAGATCCGAAGGAGGTGTCTTGAAAGCTTCATACTCAGTTTGTACAGTTGTAGATGTTGAAGAAGCATCATGTCTTGAAGGAATTCGTTCAGCACAAGTGGCTGAATTGATTGCTTTAATTCGTGCATGTGAAATATCAAAAGATATAAGAGTTACCATCATTACTGATAGTCAGTATGGGTACGGAGTTGTGCATGATTATGGACAACTCTGGTCACAGAGAGGATATATGACATCAACAGGATCACCAATTAAAAATGCAGTTTTCATTAGAAGATTAATTGAAGCAATACAATTGCCAAAAGAAATTGCCATAGTCAAGTGTGCAGCGCACACTAGAGGAACTGATTATATTTCCAAGGGAAATGCCTTCGCAGACGAAACAGCAAAGTACTGCGCAAGGAAAAATTATTCATACAATCGGGAGAGGAGTAAAGAAACTGATTCAAATTCATTAATGCTAACAACTGTTGTAGAAACATGGCATGAGATTAGAGATTTACAAAACGAAGCAGATGATGAAGAAAAAGACCTATGGTTAAGATCAGATTGTAGACCACGTGAAGAAGATGGAGTGTGGGTTTACAAAGATGGCAGAATAGTCTTACCAAATTGCTTGATTGCTGACATGGCCAGATTATATCATGGTCCTGCACATCTAGGAAGAGATTCTATGGTCAGGCTTTTTAGAGAAACATGGTTCAATACCAAATTTAGAACCATTGCAGAATCTTTTTGTCAAAGGTGTTTGTCATGCCAACAAATGAATCCAAACAGGAAATCAGTGGTGGGGACAGGAATAATTGGTCGAGAGGGTGGTCCCTTTACCAGGTTACAAATAGATTTTATTGAAATGCCCTTACACAACTGTTTGAAATATGTACTTGTAATTGTATGCTTATTCTCAAGATGGGTAGAAGCTTTCCCTACACGACATTGTGATTCAATTACAGTAGCAAAACTAATGCTCAGAGAAATCATCCCAAGGTACGGTTTTCCAGTCACTATTGAGAGTGATGGAGGAAGCCATTTTGATAACAAACTGTTGAAGTTAATTTGTGAAGCTTTAAGCATTGAGCAGAAAATACACTGTGCATACAGACCAGAGGCATCAGGTGTAGTTGAACAAATAAATGGAACTATCAAAAACAGAATTGGAAAAATGTGTCTAGAAACAGGAGTTAAGTGGACTGATGCTCTTCCACTTGTTTTGATGTCATTAAGAAGTACACCAGATAAAAAGACAGGTCTGAGTCCTCATGAAATTTTAATGGGAAGAGTTATGAGGCAAGCTTTTGTACCTGTAGGTAAACTGTTGAGCATAAATGACAGTGCAATTTTGGATTACTGTAAAAGGTTATCTGATATGGTAACTTCTGTGTCTAATCAGGTGGGAACTGAAGCTCAATCAAATGAAAAAGTTTTGACTCATGATCTGAGACCTGGCGATTGGGTCAGAACGAAAGTACATCGGAGAAGGAATTGTCTATCTCCTAGATGGCAGAAACCTAGGCAGGTAATCTTGATCACTACTAATGCTGTAAAGTGCAGAGGATTGAAGCGCTGGATTCATCCAAGTCATACTATTCCAGTACCAACTCCTGAGAGTTCTGATGTTGAAAGTGATACCACAGATGATTCTGATTCTGAAGCAGAAGACAGAACAGAAGGTGAAATAATTCCAGATTCTGAAGATCGACGAGAAAGTCGACATCTGGAAACTGTGCCAGTGAATGGAAATCTGACAAGAAAAGACTTAGAAATAATTGAAATAGATTCTGAAGGTGAAGAGAATCTGTTAAAAGGAAAAATAACTGAAGATTCGGTTGTCTCTATTGAAGACAAAGAAGCTGAACCAAAAGAAGTTTCAGACCAGGAGAGTATCGAAAGGCAGAGAACAAGCTCTGAAGTAAGGAACAGAAATCCGAAATCTGGGAAGCTAGAGGTAATTGAAGAAGAAGAGGAGAACGAATTACCGAGTACCAGTGATGGAAGACAAAGTGAAGTTCCTGAAGGAGTGAAATTGCCGAATAGAGAAGTTCCTGAGTCAATTGAAATTTCAGACTACGAAACTGAAGAAAGTGACGTGGAAGGTGGAAGTGAAAACGGAAAGAAAAGGACTTGGAAGTCAGAATCAAATAATTCTGAACCAAAGAAGAAGTACGTGAGAAAAGCAGACTACTGGCCTGGTGGAAGATTGAGAGTGAGATTGATCAAAAAGCCAATAGAACAAGTTGAAGAAATAAGTAGTCAAAAGAGTCCAGGAAAAGAAGTTGGAGTTGGAAGAAAAATTGAAGTGATATCGAGAAAAGGGAAGAGAATAATTAGACCAAACCAGAAATACAAGTCTCCTGAGTGGACTTACTTAGTAATTCCACCTGTTATTGACATATATGATAGTAGTGAAGAAGAAAACGAAATCCAAGAAATTAGTGACAATGATTGAAGTACAAAATTATTAAATTGGCAAAAGGCTGAAGAAATCCTGTTAGTTGACACAAGGTCGAAGAAAAACTGTTTAGTAGAAGAAAACTTATGTATGACATAAGGTCGAAGAAATCTTGTTTAGGGTTATAAAAGAAAAATATATTTTAAAAGGGGGGTGTATATAAATTTTAAAATTTATTTTTATTTTTGAGGCTAAAACTAACCTAAAAATGCCTTACGTTAAGGAGAGCACTTCAAAATGTTCTGTTTTTAAAAGATGCTGTAAGATGACTCTGGTATGTCTGCTCATTTTAGTTCTGCTCTGGTTGGTACTAGCTGTGATTATACCTTTAGAAATGAATAGAGAATTACACAAAGTTAACATAACGAGCAAAGCTTTGGTTAGCCAAACTAAACATAGTGCATCTGCAAAAGTAATTGATCATCAGCCTAACATTCATCAAGATAAATCAATAGGTGATTTTTCAAGCAATACATTCACAAAGCTTTTGAGTGAATATGTAAAGGTAATGGATGCAAAAGACTGTTATGTCTGTGTTAAGTTACCTGCTTCTGTTTCTGAGGGAGTAACATATAATATGCTTCCTCTCACTTATGCTGTAACATGTAGTGTATTAACTAGTTTATTTTATCAAACTGGACGTTTAGAATATTACTATTCAAATTATGATGAGATTTTTGCTAATGTTAAGATTGATAATGCTTTAAATAAACATAAGAAAGCAAAACAAATGAGAGAATATTTCCTTGTTACTAACGAACTCACTTACGAGTATGCTTACAAGAATAATCTAACATGTAAATTAAGTGCTGAAGGAAAGACATTTTTGAATATGGTTGAGGAGAGAAGAGCAATTTATAAGAGAAATGAATTAGTCAAGCAGACTAAGTCATCCTTCTGGCAAAAAGAAGATGAGAAATTAAATGGCAAAATGCTTGAAAATATTGCAATTCACATAGACAAACCTGTTAGTGGAAAGCTTTGCATTAGAAGAGATAATACACTTTTTGATAATTATTTTGTAGGTGCAAGTAACTGTGAAGATACTTATCAGATTATGGGAGGTTGGGGATATAAAGGTGGGAAAGATCCTATCTTTCCTGGAATTTATTTTGTTTGTGGTGACAAAGCCTACTACAACCTTCCAGACCATTGGTATGGAACTTGTTATGTGGGAATTGTTTTTCCTAAAGTGTTTCATGTTGACAGAGATTCAGAAGGATTGTTTAAAATACATAATTATGTAAATAGAGCTAAAAGAGAAACTTTTACTGAAGTTCTGGGAGATATTTTTCAAGCTGTAATACCTTTTGTTGGTATAACCCTAAATGCAGGGAGAATCAGAAAATTATCCACTATAGTTGATAGATTATCAACCGACACAGCTGATGGATTTCAATTAGTAAATGTTGAAGTTATTGCAATTAGATCTATGGTAATACAAGACCGCCTTGCTTTAGACATACTCCTAGCAAAAGAGGGAGGAGTCTGTGGCATTTTACATGTTCAACATTGCTGTACATATATACCTGATGAAAGTAAGAATATTGAAATGTATATTAAGAATATTACACAAATGCATTCAGAGATAATTCCTTTAGAAGAAGAAGATTTTACAGGGAAACTTTCAAAAAGGTTTCAAGCAATTAAAAACTGGTTTCATAATATCGGAAGTTCAATTCTTGGCAAGATTCTGGCACCTTTGATTATAATAGTATTCATTTTTATTTTGACTAAAGTAGGTTGTTTGTTACATAAGAGGAAAAAACAATTAAAAGAAAAGAAAAGAATCTATAAACTCAGAAAAGAAGAAGAAAGGGAGATAGAGTTACAGGAGTTACATAGAGAGCGTCATGTTAATTGCAAAGATTATGCTGAAACAGACTTTTAGGTTTACTAATACAATTGAATTTGAATCGATTTCTTAAATTTTTAATTTACCAAAATTTTGAGTGCTGGTGTGGTGATTTGTTAATTACCAGATGAGGGAGTTGATGGAGCGAGATAGAAAACAAAATTTTGTTTAAACTCGCAAAGTCACATTTCCATAACATGAATAAAATTATTAATGATTTGTGATATGTCGTGCTAATACAACTTAGATTAAAACTTTACACGTGGGGGGACTAACATGTGTGCTCATAAACGTGCATAAATGTTGCATCTTTTTGTTCGTGCATAATAATAAAATAATTTATTGTTTTCGTTTTTGTCATTACTAACTGCTGCAAACTTAAAAGAAGCATGTGCTTGTTTTGCTTTTCCTTGTCTGTGTGATGTCATTTCTACTATTCTAGGTGCTTATGGGTCTCATAGAAAAACGGAGACTGGTAAATATAAACGCTGCTTTATTTGTTTGCAATGGCTAGGTAACATTTTGATTAATCGGGTGGGTTAATTAATTAGTAAACCATGGGGTGGATACAGAATATACTTTATTTCTTACATTAATACTTTTCTTGTGTTTGTTTTATACTAGAAAACATAAGTTGCCTGCTTTTGGGCCTAGTTATTTGAACCACAGAAAAAGAGCTGACTTAGAATTCTGCAGAAAGTCACGAGACGCCCATTCTGAATTAAAACGTTTATTGAAGCTGCATTCACAAAGCAAAAACTGATGAGCTGACATCATTCTGTCGGACATGGCCAAGGTCGAAAGTGAACATTTTGTCAGTCCTTAACTTGGCATCCGCGGAAGTGTAATACAAGTCTATGGAAGCTGCGAGGATGACTTAATACAAAGTTGCAAACGCAGGAAGCTTCTGGCTTCACGTGGAAGAGACAATGGTCTTTGTAAGACATGATTTTGTGGAACTTTTTAAGAATCGGGTGACATGTCACTTGTCACTCTCAGCCAATGGGACGTCGAGGATTTCTGAAAACTTTCCTTTGCTAGTTTAGTTAGCGTAGAAAGGTATAAAAAGTCATGCCCTTAGGGTTGGGCTGGCTGCTGCTTTCTGACTTTCCGATGAGGGTGATGTGCTGCTGGACTTTGCGTGGAGCACGTAAGAATCCTCAAAGAACTTTACTTTAATTTCTGTCTATTTAGCTCAGTTAGGGAAATAGGTTTTAGAAATGCTAAACTTTATATAATTTCTTTAAAATTGATTCAATTGCTTAAATTGTATTTTTCTCATATTTCTTACCATCATGCTTGCTTTATTGCAAATAAATTTCATTTATAAAACTTTCAACTTATATACCATAATTTAGAAAATAAAATCTTACTTTTGACAAACAAGCTGGTCTTGGTTATTCAGAAGTGTAGGTTACCATTAGCTAGATCACGTCACCTATGGTGGTCGTTTAAATGATTGGGTTTTATTCTAATGACAATTTTCTTTCTGCAAATATATAAATATGTATATAGTTTATAGATAATGTATATATAGATTTATTCTGACCACCTGATTCAGTAGGCCCAAAATATATCAGGTTTATAAATGGGTCCATATTTAGTTTAGAATTTTGTTTATAGGTTATGAAGTTGGGTAGCGTTGTTTATGATATATTTTCTATAGCCCGCTGGATCAATGTTTATCTTAAAAGTCTGGGAGTTGTACATCAGAAGATAGCATTATACTCTCCTCAAGCCAATGGTCTTACAGAGAGAATGAACAGGGTTGTGAAGAGTTGTGCACAAAGAGCTTTGAAATCTAGAATTTCATTTAGCAGTGTGCTGAGAGAAACGTGGTGGGCACATCGCACGGTTCCCAATGCTATCATGCAGAAGTCTCCCTTTGAGGCCTTGAGAGGTAGAATGACTGGTTCCAAACTCAACCCGGCTTGGCTTCCAGAGAAGTTATGTGATGATAGTTTGGAAGGTGTTTTGAGGAAGAGGGATGTGTTAACCAGATACCAGCAAAAGTATAAACAACGCTATGATGCTAGGATGGCTGTTAAAGTGAGGAAGTTGAATGTAGGTCATTGTGTACTGATAAAGAAACCTAAGCATGTTCACAAAGGTACTACCAATTTCAGTGGTCCTTTCTTCATTGTTGCAATAAGGAAAAATATTGTGACATTAGACAATGGCTGTACTTGGAACATGTCTAGGTTGGCAAAGTGCACTGAGACAAATGATGATTCCACGAAGTGCACGGAGCCTAATAGTGATTCCACGATTATTTCTCCAAGTTTGAACTCGAGAACTAATAATGGGAGACATAAATTTGTGCCTGGACAGTTCAGGGATTATGTGGCAGCGGCTTGCTTTCAAAGGGTGATGAAGATGGTTCTTGGGAGTCTATGCAATGTAATGTTTTTCCAAGATGATCTCTTGATTTATGGGAAGGATGTGTGTGAGCATGAAAGGGGGTTGAGGGCTGTGTTGGACAAGTTGGGAGAAAAGGGACTTACAGTAAAAAGAGAAAAATATCACATTGGTTTAGAATCAGTCACTTATCTTGGACATGTGATATCTGGAAATGGGATACAATCGAAGTTGGAACTGGCTGAGAGTATGGTGAGAGCCCCTGCTCCAAAGGATAAGGAGCAGATTAAATCATTTTTAGGGATGGCGGAGTTTTACTCCAAGTTTGTCAGAGGCTTTGCGAGTATTGCTGAGTCCGTTTGCCACTTATAACATATGCGAAATGCCAGGAAAACCTTCCGACCTAACCAAGATGGCCGCCACGTAATTTGGACGCTGTATGCGTCGGGTCAAAGTTGCTTCACAATGTGTATTACATGCGCAGACGACAGTATGAAGCGTTCCAGCAAGCCAAGATGGACAAGGACGGAACACTCCTGACGAACCTTCCACAATGACCAGTGCACACGTGGCTGAAGTTAAACAAAAACAGCGCGCGTGTAGGAGCACGAGCGGCAATAATTAAACTTGTAAGTTTGAAAGTTTATATATATATTTATTTTTTATTTTTTAAGAAGAAAAAATAAATGAGAGATTATACATACGCCGGTTCTCTCTTGTTGGTCCTCTTCAGTCTTTCACAAGTGGTAGTGGAGGTGCAACAAAATTCGTTGTGCAAGTTACAATTCCCTCCACAAGTAGGTCAAAGATACAAGTGAAGCTGTAAGTCTTGTCTTATAGGTAGTCTTGTCAAGTTAGTAGTCTTTATATTCCGGAATCAGCAAACTCCAAGATGAAGGTATCAACATAAACCAAAAATCCAAAATTGAGCGTAGTTCGAAAT
Source organism: Lissotriton helveticus (assembly GCF_964261635.1). Classification (NCBI taxonomy): domain Eukaryota; kingdom Metazoa; phylum Chordata; class Amphibia; order Caudata; family Salamandridae; genus Lissotriton; species Lissotriton helveticus. The sequence continues at coordinate 28,634,601 of NC_136072.1, forward strand.
ATCCTAAAAATGAATCCAGTCTTCAGGGGAATTGATGGTTGACAAAGCTTGTCCCCTATCAAGCTTTTTCCCTCGTCGCCAGTGATAAAATGCTCAAAACCTCCTTGTATTAAAGAGCAAGTTTATTAGATGCAACCATCAACAGGAACAGCTCTGCAACTGACAATCTTTGTATTGGAATGTTACATCGTCATATTATGATGTAATGCACTAAGTATTCTACAAAGAAGATAGTTAATCACAACAAACATGTTGTTTGATCTGAATCGAATCCCACAAAGAATCTAGGGACCCACTCTCAGGTGAGCCCTTAAGTACCCTAAGGAAAGGGTTGGGATGATTCAGAGGTCCCTCCCAGAGGAGGGGCTGGACAGTGGGGAGGATACTCTCACGTCCTTTGTCCAGTTTTGCACCAGAGCGGGAACCAACGGCTCCCTGAACTGGTTTGAGTTGCAGTATGCATGGAGGGCACCAAATGTACCCCTCAAACAGTCTGAGTGGCGCTGGCAAGCATCCCCTCCCTGTCCTACTACACTAAACCCTGTCTGGGAGGTGGTCACACCTCCCTGTGACAGGATGCCTAATGTTCTGCCTTCCCCTGCTCGAGCGTGGCTCAGCAGCAGGAGGGCAAAATCGTATCTCGGGTCGGCAGCAACCCTAGCTTGCTGTCCGGTTCTGGAAGACTGGTACCGGGGGCACTGACGGCCTCCCAAAGGAGATTTACAGTGCACAGGGTTCGTTACAGCCAGTTTAGAGATGGTCATCACGTAATGACATATGGCCCCTCCATGTATCGTAGTGGCTGATACACTTACAGCCTTGGAGAATGGACTCCAAAGGCTGTAGGGGTGCCCTGCTCATGCAGGGGCATCCTCCCACTTAGAAGTGAACAATCCCACCTTTGGGCTTGAAAGGCCTACTAGAGGGGTGGCTTAGAGGTTTGCAGTGCAGTGTTGTTAAATAAAAGGAAACATATATCTTTCGTGAGAGGTGCAAGCACCAACTCACACAGGCTGCAATGGCAGGCCTGTGGTCATAGCTTGGAGGGTCCCTAATGGGTGGCATAGTATATACTGCAGCCCAAGGAGGACCTCTGGTATACCTAGACCATAGGTACCTTAGTACCATATACTAGGTGCTTACTAGAGTACACCAGCAGCCAATTAGGAATGTACCAAGGTACTCAACAGAGCCAATTTAGGGAGGACGCACAGTGACTGGGGTCCTGGTTAGCAGAATCCCAGTCAGACTAGTCAGAAAGACAGTATGACACCAGCAAAAAATTGGGTGTGACCATGAAAGCAGATCCCACTTTCCTACATTGATAGTAAAATTTCAACATATAAGAGATACATTAGTTAAATGTTTGTAGTTTGGTTAACCATAGCACCTTATATGTTGGACTCTTATGTGTGTTGTTATGGGTTTGTTTTTAAAACAAAGGCTTGCAAACACATGTTAATGTATGTACAGGAATGCTATGTGAGACCTGGTATTGCTCTCGGTGGTCTGATGTCGTTATCTATGTGAGATGATGTCTTGTATCTGCGTATTCATATAATTTGGGCAATGTAATGGCCCTCAGATAAATAACTGTCTTATGTATTTTGGAATTTGCCACTTCCTGTTTACTTGCCGTTCTAACGTTAATGTGTACATCCAATGTCATTTGGAAGTCTAACACGTATATGTCAGCAAGTGTGAGATACTACTGAGAGTATTCCTTATGTTAAAACAAGAAGTAAAGTACAAGCTTGATCCATTGATGGCATTGACAGGTACAGAATTATTACGAAGCCTCGTGAAAATAGCGGTTGCATCTATGGTATGAGGGGTCTCCATGTGTAGCTTCACAAGTAGGCTCATTTGTAGCAGTTAGATTACAGGCTTTGAGTACATGGTATACCACTTTACAGGGGACTTATAAATAAACTAAATATGCCAATTGTTTATACACCAATCTTACCATGTTCATGGGAGAAGCTCATGCACGTTTGCACTGGTCAGCAGTAGTAAAGTGCTCAGAGTACTGAGGCCAACAAAAAGATGCAGGTAAGCGGGGAAAAAGGTTGACAGGTCCAACAAAAGGAGACAACACTAGCCTACTTTGACCCCTGCTCAAAGCTGTGTTATCCCAATGCCAAGTCTGCGGAGACTGGGTGCTAGTAGCATATGCCACCCGAGCCCTAACCTCAATAGAGCAGGGGTACTCCCACATAGAGGAGGAGGCCCTTGCTGTCCACTGACGGTGTCGGCATTTTCACTTATATGTGTATGGCCATACATTTGCAGTTCGGGCTGGAGTGTTCCCATGAGGCACAGGGTCAAGACTGATTTGCATATAGCTATGGCTGAACTGGGGTGGTGAAGTGAGCTGAAGAACGATGATGGATTCAACCCAGATCTGTGACGAGGTTGAGTGTCTGAAAAGTTTCAGCGCTCCATCCATGATCTCTTTGTGTTTGCTTTGTTTGCCCTAAGTTTGCAGGGTATGCCAGACGTGGGTCCCTTGCTCACTTTGACACTGGATTCAAGCTAGCCTGTCTGATGAAAGCTGTTACCTCGAAACTGGTCCCAGGATGCTTGTTTCTGGTCCAGGGAAGACATGGCTTGGCAGTTTGGGCTGGACTGTTCCCATGAGGCACAGGGTCAAGACTGATTTGCATATAGCTGTGTCTGAACTGGGGTGGCGAAGTGAGCTAAAGAACGATGATGAATTTAACCCAGATCTGTGACTGGGGGTGAGTGTCTGAAAAGTTACAGCACTCCGTCCATCATTTCCTTGTGTTTGCTTTGTTCGCCCTAAGTGGGCAGGGTATGCAAAGGCGTGGGTCCCTTGCTCACTTTGCCACTGGGTTCAAGCTAGCCTAGCTGATAAGGGCTGTTAGCCCGAAACCGGTCCCAGGATGCTTGTTTCTGGTCCAGGGAAAAAATGGCTTGGCAGTTTGGGCTGGACTCTTCCCATGAGGCACAGGGTCAAGACTGATTTGCAAATAGCTGTGTCTGAGCTCGGGTGGCGAAGTGAGCTAAAGAACGATGATGGATTCAACCCAGATCTGTGACTGGGCGTGAGTGTCTGAAAAGTTTCAGCACATCGCCCATCATCTCCTTGTGTTCACTATAACATGTCTTAGGACTGCCATTGCAGCCTGTGTGTGTGCGCAGTTATACACCGCCGGTTCTACCTGGCAAAATAAACATTTTACCAGGCCCAATCCTTCCTTTTTAATACATATAAGTCACCCCTAGGGTAGGCTCCAACAGCCCAGAGGGAAGGGTGCAATGTATTTAAAAAATTGGGCATGTACTTTTTTATTTTACATGTCCGGGTAGTGGAAAAACTCTTACATTTTTCACTACTGCAAGGTCTGCCTCTCCCATAAGATAACATTGGTGTTACCTTATTATATTTAATAAGCTGTGATTTCCAAATGGTAGCAGGTAACAAGTTCTTGTTTGGTGTCTTTGGGATTGTAATGAAAAATCCTAACTTATGGTGCAGTCAAATTTTAAATTATAATTTTGAAAATGACATGTTTAGAAAGTTCTGGTCTGCAGAACGTTTGTTTTAGCTCTGTCCCCTAGGGCATCAGGATGTGCTGATTAACCAGCTATAGTTGCATACAAATTCTATTACAAAAATACATCATGTCACTTATTCGGTAATTGAATGTTGAATGTTTATTCAATGATTCCGTATTTTACTTAGATGTTGATTTCACATCTCTTTTTATATCCATTATTTCTTTGCAGAAACATTGCTTTAACAATCCAATGCATCAAATGGTTCCTTTATTTCCAATGCATTTCGGCGCTCTGCGCCTTTGTCAAGGGATTAATCTATCAAAAAAACGATAATACATTTCATTAATCAAATGTTCTCCTGCCACCAAGACTAACATCGGGGAGGGACGATAACACATGCTAGAAAGCAGAGGACACAGGTTAAATGTATGCATTTTTTGAAGATTTCATGGTTATGAGTTAAATATTTGAAAAGTATCAGCATTAACCATATGTATCATTTATGTTCATAACGGTGGCAGGAGAACATTTGATTAATGAAATGTATTATCGTTTTTTTGATAGATTAATCCCTTGACAAAGGCGCAGAGCGCCGAAATGCATTGGGAATAAAGGAACCATTTGATGCATTGGATTGTTAAAGCAATGTTTCTGCAATGAAATAATGGATATAAAAAGAGATGTGAAATCAACATCTAAGTAGAATACAGAATCATTGAATAAACATTCAACATTCAATTACCGAATAAGTGACATGATGTATTTTTGTAATAGACTTTGTATGCAACTATAGCTGGTTAATCAGCACATCCTGATGCCCTGGGGGACAGAGCTAAAACAAACGTTCTGCAGACCAAGATTATTATTAAATCACTCGAGAGTAGTGGGTGATACCTAGGAGCACGGAAAAAGCAAGCAACCAACAATATACCAGGCAGTGCACACCCCTGTACCACAAATGTTTAGAAAGTTGCCATCTTTGTACCTTAGTCATTTGGTACCTGCAGCTTGTCTCTGGGTCACATGACTGTATGAAGTTGGCAGCTGGGTTTTGTGTATTCCTCCTAGGCAGCCACACACAATAGGGAGCTTAGGTGTGCCTGTATGGACCATCACTGCCAGACAGGGAGTTGGGCACTGCCCCACTTACATTTAAATAGGCTCTGTCCTACCTCCACACAAAGGGCTGCTTTCCCCTGTAGCTAGTCTGGAGCCAGGGCCAGGAAGGTAGGAAACCTGTGCTCTTCAAAGGCATGCTTCTATAAGTTTCTCCCCACTTCAAAGTCATGACTGGGTATAAATACTGGACCTCAGACACCAATTCTTCAGTACTCTTCTGGTCCTGTGCATACTCTGCGAGGAAGAAGGACGGCTGTGCTGCTGAAAGGACTGCCACTCTGTTGGACTGCTGCTCTGAAGGACTCCTGCCTGCTCTGCTGAACTCCGGCCTGCTACCCTATTGCCTGAGTGAGAAGGACTGGACCTGCATCTCTTCAACCCAGAACCCCAGAGTGACTCCAAGGGCTAGTTGGCTGGCCTCCTGATCTGAAACCTCAGAGGCATAACAGGCGTACAACAACCTTGCATCTGCACCTAGACTCTGCCATCTGTGAGTCCAGCCTGCCAAGTGGTGCCACCTTAGTCGTGGACCCTCTGAAGTGGGCCTAAAGTGCTCTGCCAGCTTCTGTCAATCCAGCAGAACTGGCACATCTCCTCTTCTGTGGGCGTAACCCCAAGCAGAACTGATGCATCACCACTGCTGCGTGGATTGGACCCTTCGCAAAGACCTGCATTGCCTCCAAAGCCCACAACCTCTTCGGAACCAACACTGTGTGTTTCACCCTCAGCACAGGACTTGCAACCCTCATCAATGGCATACCCAACCACAATGCCAGACTCTGCATCACAGGCTTTCAGCACCTCGGAACTAATGCAACACTTCAGCTGTGCAACTCATCTTCGATGCGGATCCTTGCAACTCTCCGCAAACCAGGATTGGATATAGTTTGTTCAGCAAGTGTAACTGGGTACCTGAAGCTGGCCCATGCTACATCACGGTCGTACTGAACTTGTGAATTTATCCTAGTCCAACGTGATCAGACATCCAAAGTTGGTGATTTGTGCTTTTGGAGCTATTTTCCCGAAAACCTATAAAATTACATATCCCTGGTTGTACTGTTTGGATTTCTATCGTTTTGGTCTTAATTTATTTATGAAATACAGATCTATTTTTCTAACTTGATGTGGGATCCTTTTTGAGTGGTAGTTTTTCACTTTATTACTGTTTGTAGTGTTGCACAAATAATGTACACATTGACTCTAAGTTAAGCTGGCTGCTCTGTGCCAAGCTACCAGAGGGTTGCGCACAGGTTAATGTAGGCTTGGCTTGTACATCACCCTGACAAAGATTGTAGTTGCAAAGGCTCACACCCCAGTCCACCAAAACACAAATTTCCTACATCTGTGATCAACGTATGTCCTTTTATAGTACCTTAGAGAATAGCCTTCACACAATTCTGCACAACTGGGTGATACTCAGACTTTGCACCATTAAGGAACAATCAAGAAGAAGCATTTTACAACAAAATGCATTTGGGTATTCTCTGATAGTAGTGGTACATTGAGTTTAGTCATTCTCACAGTTTATTCAAGCATGCAGTTTGATAGATTCTTTAGCATTAGCCGAGGACATTTGGGACGTCTTTGATTAGGAACATTGTGGGTGAAGCTTCTGGGAAAGCTCTCAGTTTATTGTGTAGAACTCAAAATTCTTAATTTAGAACAGAGAAACAACAATCGTGATTGTCAAGTGGTGTATTACGACAGTGGTTCAAGATGGAAGACAGTGTAAACACAGTTTCAAGTTAGCATAATCTAGGTTTCTACTCCATTTCAGGAACATCAGCTTTCACAACACCATGACAACACATTTTGAGGGTGCGTTGACAATCCCTCAAGCAGAGAGTGTGGTACCACGCTCCTTGGTTGAGACCACTGAGTCCAGTCAGCAAACGGATGAGAGAGGGCATTCCCAGTCAAAAATCCACCTAAAATCCAACCCCCCCTTTGCAACAGTACTAAGATCCTGATAAATGTTCCATGTTTTGTACTAGTGCCCATCCCTGCCTCCATGTCACCTATATTGTTATCGCTGGCATCCACTTGTCGTACAGTGTGCCTCTTGCTCTTTTTTCTGTTCTACCGTTGGGGAGGAATGTAGTTTCATGGGCAGAGTATCAAATGGGAATAAAATACCACTGTACCTGTCCATGTGGGGCTAATGGTAGAGCCCATGCGAAGAATAGGGAAGTGCAGTTGGCTGGCAATAGGAATCGTCTTTTCCCATTGCAGAATGTGTGAAAGGGTGCAAGGCCTTCTGAAAATACAACATTGCACACTGCCTGCGTGCAATGCCCATCCATCTTCATGTAATAGATGGCCTTAAGAGCCCTAAGGAAGGGTGCATTATTTTACATGTGAAGATATATCTGAAGGAGCAGATAGGCCTCTGTGGCGTCGGGTTCTATTACCCCTAAGGTGGGCGGACTGATGTGCCCTCCAAAAGAAGGATTCCACCATCTTGATTTTGGTGGAATTAGAAACTTTGGAACAGGGTTATGCCCACTCTACACAGGAAGTGGTCAGACTGAGGGTGTAGTCGATTGGATACTACCTTACACTCCCCTTAATGCCACTATGCTAAGTATTTATGTGGCCCCCGACACCAGGAACTTAGATTCGACTTCCTGGGAACTGAAGGGGACAAAAGAAGAGCCATGACCGCAAGAACAGAGGACTGACCACGAACTTGGCGCCAAGCCCTGCCTAAATGTTAGAACCTCAAAAACTGCAAAGACCTGACTCGTCCAGAAGCTGTGCATCCACCCCAACATTGGAAGGATGGCCACGCACTTTCACAACCAGTTAGCATCTCACTTGAATTGGAGGAGCCACTTCCCTGTAGTCTGCAGCCACCGATAACATCTGCCCAGTGCACCATTGTGCCGACCCTCGGGACCACTGAGGGAGGAGCCCCAAAAAAATCTGTCTTCATGCTTTAGAAGGTCAGATTCTAATCCCCGCCGAGTTTGGAGACTCCAGGACCTCTAGGAGTCGCACAGCACCAATACCTGGAGCACCGGAGCATTTGTTGCAACCAAGGTTTGTTGTGTGTCTAGTCCAGACACTACAGCCACAAAAACGGACCTGCCGCTGAAGAACGACAGAACCAATGAGGCTGACACTAAGAGTGGCCCAGCTTACCTGTTTTGTCGCCCTCGCATATCTGTCTGAGAACCACGAGAGTCTACGATGCACAGGAACAGCCAACCAAAATCCTCTGCACCCGAGCTCCCGGCCCGGGTCCGCAGACGCCGACCGTAGCCCCTTGCTCCTAAGACCCTCATGAACCAAGCAAGCCCCATTGGGAGCCCCTGGGCTTGTCCCCAAGTCTCCCTATGCAGCCTGTTTCTAGGTGCCCCCCTTCTTTGCCAACGGTGTTGCGTGCAAGGCTACTAACCCAAACAGCGCCTCTGCTCCCAGACTCTCCAGGGCAGGTAAACCCGAACTGCTGGTGGTACTTTGGGCCTTGGCCCCCTATTACCTTAACTCCTAAAAGAGACCCCCATAATACGATAGCAAATACCTGTATCCAGTACATGTTCTTTCTCCTTGGAAAAAAACATTACCCGGTAAAAACGCATTTGTGCTCCAATTTTGCTTACCTGTAAATATTGATATGTCGAAAAGTACTTACCCAATTATGACATTCTTGGTATTAATATATATATAAATATACTTGTTATTTTTCTAAATTGTTCTCAAGTTTCTTCTGGAGTGTGTGGCTCATTTATTGACTCGGTTGTGTTCAACAAATGCATTACCACTACCCTCTGATAAGCCTAAACTGCTCGCCCACACTACCACAAAAGAGAGCATTTGGGATTATTAATTTAAGTCCTGTAAGCCAATAAGGGTCATCTGGAATTTCTACAGCGTGCACCTTGTTTTAGTACACTACATAAAAAGCCAGCTTCTTACAAGGGCAGTCTTGCAAAGTAGTGTCACAAACATCTTACCTGACAAGAAGTGCAGGGGTGCTAAAAGAAATTCTACCGGTTGAAGGCAGTTAGGAACCGGGGCCTGGGAAGGCGAAGCCTAACCCAACGGGGGCCCGGATCCAATGCCGCCCGTGTCGGGAAACATGCCCCCCTCCCCTGTGGGAAGCCCATGAAAAAGGGGCGACCAGGATTGGTCGCCCCTGGGCTAGCCAGGATGCCCCAATCAGGGGACGAGGTTACTAGCGGCCGGGGGGTTAAAAGAGGATCACAAGACCCTAGTAAATCACTCATTCCCCCCCCGGCAGAGAATAACTGAAGCCCACCCACACACACCAAAGAGGAAGCGGGCGTCGCAGCCACAGGGAAGGAGGTGAGGCGGACCCGGCGGGGTGAAGCACTCTTCAGGGGACAGCTCGGCGGGAAGAAAGGCGGTATCCGCAAGGCAGCAAGAGCATCGGCTGGAGGTAAGAGCTCTGGGCAGGTGAGCATCTCCCCTCTCCAGCAGAAGCTAGTGGCGCATCCGTGTACCCCGGGGAACAGCGTTTACAACGCAACTTTTACAACACAGTACCTTTTCCACACAACTTTTACAACGCAAGTCGTTACAACGACTTGTGCTGGGGGGCGCTCTAGGATAGGGAATAGTTAATTTACTATCCAAAACCTTCCCTACTATCCACGGGGACTGGAGTTGGAAATGTAAATTAAACTATTCACTATCCAGCAACCCCCAACGCAAGTCGTTGTAACGACTTGCGTTGTGAAAGTTGCATAGTAAAGGCATGCGTGGTAATGACATACATCCCTGTACCCCGGCTCCCTCCAAACGCTCTGAGGCTTGGAGGCGCCGTGCTGGTGAGTGCCCCCCCCCCCCCAAGGGGAGCGAAGGAAGCCCGGGGACAGAAGAAAACAGCGAGAGGCAGCCGGAAAGCATACACGGCACAAGGGCTCCGTGACCAGACGGGGCGGGCCGGCAGCCAGCCAGCTCTTAAAGGGGCAGGAGCCCTAAGCATTAAAGGGATTTTTTGTCAGTTGGCCTGGGGAACTGAAAAACACTCCGCGAGCGGAGCAGAGAAAAGACACAAACGACTCCGCGATCAAGTGGGGCGGGGCCGGCAGCCAGCCGGCTCTTAAAGGGGCAGGAGCCCTAAGCATTAAAGGGATTTTTTTTTGTCTGTTTGGCCCAGGGAATTGAAAAACACAGCACGAGGCAGCCGGAGCAGAGAAAAGGCACGAAGGACTCCGTGATCAGGCAGGGGCGGGGTTGGCAGCCAACTACTAAAGGGGCGGGAGCCCTAAACATTAAAGGGAAGTTGGTTGTTTGGGAGGAGAGCAGCAGCAACGCAACTACAGACAGCCCAGGCAGGACAATTTTAATGAACTGGGCACACATTGGGTTTGAGCCTGCAAATGCATCGGTGTGGGCAACAAACGCACTACAATAGCTAGACCCCCCCCCCTCAGCAGGAAGCAAGTGCCCAGCAGCAGGATGGTAGGAAGATGTGAGGTGACCGGAAGAGATGCAAGACTGCTAGCATGATTCAGGGAACCGCAGGGGCACCCAGAGCCCTCCAGAAAAGGCAGTAAGAGACCAGGAGAAGATGCTGGACCAGATATGGATGCTAATCTACAGGCCATGTTGGAAAAGGCCAGGGCCCTGGAGGCCCTGAAAGGAAAGACATGGATGGACCAGCATATCAAGCCAGGAACACACAGGAAGGGGAAGAAGCATAGACGGGCACTCTCCCCGGCACCGCCTCCGAAGAAACCAGGAAACATGGGGCATGCAGCCAGAACAGTGACCCCTAAGAAAAGCGCTAACACCGGATCTAAGGACTGTAATGCGGGAAAACCAAAGGGCAGTGGGAGCAAGAAGGCCCGGGACAGGAGGCAAAGGGCTGCAACCCCTGAGATGGTGTCCAGCTCAGAGACCGAGGACAGCAGCAGCGATGAGGGTCTGTGGCCAGCATGGCGGCCCCTCGGGAGTCACGCAGAGGAAAGAGTAGCACAGCGGACGATGGCTATGGCAAGCAACGTGCACAAAGCACAAAGGGAAGGCACGGAAGGGTGCAACGCGCAGTAGCAGTGGAGGGCAAACCAGGGCAAATAGCGCACCTAGGGACACAGCTAAGGGTTAATAATCTAGCTATGAGGGTGCCCTGGCCACTACAAACCCCATTTCAGGCGGGGCAAGGCAGTGACCAACAGGGCTTTGAGGGAGAAGCTTGGGGATAGGGACAGCCTCCCCCACTCCCATGGCTAGGTTGCCCTGGTAGTAGTGGCACTGGGCTGGATCCCCTTTTGGTGGGAGACCCCAATGGAACACCGAGAAAAATGGGACAAACCAGGGGTCTGACAATAGAGCAAAGACGGGAATACCCAAAGAGGGCAACAGGCAAAGCTCAGGAGAACCCCCAAAAGGCAAACAGGGACAAGTAAACAGGGTCGGAGAACTCAACACAGGGGGAGGGGCAGTCCCCGGGGGCACTAGCACAGGGACAGGAGGAGCGGGCAAGGGCCTAGACCCACAGGGTAAACCTGCCAGTGAATATACACGCCCCTCCCCAGGGGACCCCCCGACAACCACAAAACTCTTGGGTCTAGCCAACCTCATCCATCTGACAGTGAAGGAGAGGATCTGGAGAAAAGAGTATATAGATATTTTTTCATTGCTAGAAGTGTGCCAAGGAGGCATAGGCCTGACAGCACAGGACAAAAAAGTTGATGACAGGAGAGATAGATGTAAACCCAGGGTGGAAAGGTCCCTGGAGAATTGGCTGAGGGCGTTTAGAACACTAGCATGTATGTTCATTGAAAAATTCCCACAAAGTGTAGCGGCACTCATTCTATATGAGCAGAGAGTGCACGACGCCCAGCAACAATACCAAGGGGAGGCTCAGCTGAGATACGATGAGGGTTTCCGGGAGAAGATGCAGACTTGGCTGGTAATGGAATGGGATTACCAAGACATGGAGGGGTTCACCACGCACATGGTGCCTGCCAGAAAAGGGGTCAACAAGAGGGAGCCCAATTTTCATCCTTATGGGAGTAAAGGAAAACAGGAGGGGCAAGGACAGGCCTTCAAAGGGAACAACCAGAGCGGTGGCAAAACTGGGAAGGCCTGCCGGAAATTCGATAAAGACTAATGTAAATGGGGGGCGGCATGTAGGTTCAGGCATGCGTTTGGGTCCTGTGGTGAAAGCCAACCCGCAATACGCTGTAAACAGACCCAAGGGACAGGGGCCACAACAGAGAAAAGGGACACAAAAAAGTAGCGAACAGGAAGCCCCATCGAGAGGCAGGGGGAGCGTGGAAGGGGAACACTCACCCCTTCCCACTCCCATAAAAATAACCAGACTACTATATTTATGAAGATGTTACCCCAAGACAGCGGACAAACAAATATTAGCGGAAGGTTTCACAACAGGTTTCCCCATCCCTTACAAAGGACCCAGGGGTGCCAGGGATAGCAAAAAATTGAAATCAATTGGAGACAACCAGGAGGCCACAAGACAAAAAGTGGAAAAAGAAGTGCAGCTAGGGAGGGTGGCAGGCACCATACAGCTTCCGCTCTCTGGAGGACCTGGTAGTGTCCCCCCTGGGATGTGGTACCCAAAAAAGAGGCAGGCACATTTTGTCTAGTCACCATCTGTCTCACCCCCATGGTGACTCCATCAACGATTGGTTTGACCTTGGGAGTTGCTCAATGGCATACGCAACAGTGGATGATGCGGCAAGGAGGCAGGGGGGCACTGTTGGCAAAAACTGACATAGAATTGGCCTTCCGGCTCCTGCCAGTCCACCCGGACAGCTACCCACTTTTGGGGTTCCATTTGGATGGGCAGTTCTACTATGATAAATGCCTTCCAATGGGTTGCTCCATATCATGCGCCTACTTTGAATCTTTTAGTGGGTTCCTGGAGTGGGAATTGGGAACACGGGCCCCCGGCGGGGGGAGGGTCCACTACCTAAATGACTTCCTATTCATCGACAGGGCAGGTTTGAGTGAATGCACAAACCTCCTCCACAAATTCATAGACTTGGCACAAGAACTGGGAGTCACACTCGCCCAAGACAAGACAGAGGGTCCAACAACAAAACTATCCTTCCTCGTGATAGAGCTAAACTCAGGGGTTGGGACGTGCCGGCTACCTCCCGAGAAGGTGGTTGATCTAGGGCAGATCATTGGCCGCTTGAGACAACAGAAAAGGGCGACACTAGGTGCTAGGGAAGTTGAATTTCGCCACAAGGGTAATTCCCACGGGGCGAGATTTCGCGAGACGCTTAGCTTGGACCATCAGAGGATTGACACAGAAGCACCACAGGGTACGCCTGACACAAGGGGTAAAGGAGGACCTGGGGCAATGGGAGACTTTCCTGACAGACTTCAACTGGATTCTCATGTGGCGAGAGCTATGGGTGCAAGCAGATCAACTAGAAATTTTCACAGACTCCGCGGGAGGGTTCGGTTTGGTGCCATCTTAGGCAGAACATGGACAGCCAGGGAATGGCACGAGAGTTGGAAAACAGCAGGGATTACTGCTAATATATCGCTACTGGAATTATTCCCAATTGTACTGGCAATCCGCATATGGACACCAAGGCTGGCCAACAAGCAAAGAGTTCTTTGGTCAGACAAACCACGCAGTAGTGCAGGCGATCAACAAGGGCACAGCAAAATGCCCTGCAGTGGTCAACCTACTGCGTAAACTATTCGCTAGACAGTTAAAAGCAAACATTGCACTTAGGGCTGGAAACATCCCAGGGGTAGACAACTCAGTTGCGGATGCCATTTCTTGTTTTAAGTGGGGCAGATTCCAAGAGCTTGCCCCGAACGCGGACCGAGGAATGACCCCGGTGCTGGAAGAAGCATAGGCATGGGTGGACCTGGGATAAAGAAATTGTTGGACAAAACACACTCGCCGCAAACAGGAATATGTCTGCGAGACACCGAAATAACCTGGCTGGGGCAGTCGGGAATGAAATGGGACCAACTGCTTCCCGCGGCGCGGGAAGCAATGGGCGGAGGTGGCATACTGGACACGGTGGTGATTCACCTGGTGGTAAATTATGTGGCAGCCATAAGCAGGAAAGGGCTCTTGGAGAAAATGCAGGCCGGCCTGACAGCCCTAGCCAGGCTGGTAAGACCAACAGGAATAGTATTTTCAGAGTAAATAGTGCACAGAGCATGGAGGGGGCACTAGATCTGGGAGCGGTGGAAAAATCCAGGCATAAACTGAACATCGAAAAACCAAAGGAAATGATGGACGGAGCGTTGACAATACAAGGACTCACCCCCAGTCAACTGATCTGGGTTTAATCCATCACCGTTATTTAGCCCACTCTGCCACCCCAGTTCAGACATGGCCATATGCAAATCAGTTTGACCCTGTCCCTCATGGGAACAGTCCAGCCCGAACTGCCAAGCCATGCCTTCCCTGGACCGGAAACAAGCTACAGAGGACCGGTTTCTGGCATTTCAGCCTTCTTCAGCCAGGCTTGCTTGAATCCAGTGGCAAAGTGAGCAAGGGACCCACGTCTGAGCATACCCTGTGAACTTATGGCGAACAAAGAAAAACCAAAGGAAATGATGGACGGAGCATTGACAATACAAGCACTCACCCCCAGTCAACTGATCAGGGTTTAATCCATCACCGTTCTTTTGCCCACTCTGCCACCCCAGTTCAGACATGGCCACATGCAAATCAGTCTGACCCTGTGCCTCGTGGGAACAGTCCAACCTGAACTGCCAAGCCATGCCTTCCCTGGACCGGAAACAAGCTACCGAGGACCGGTTTCTGGCATTGGTCCTGGGAAGCATGTTTCCGGTCCAGAGAAGGCATGGCTTGGCACCTTCCTGCACATTAACAATAATTCGTGGCGATTTGCTGTTTCTATGTGTGCTGACAGCAAAAACGAGGAGAAATTAATCATTTCTCCTCTTTTCACCATGGTAAGACCGGCTTTTCTCGGGTCTTATTATTATTATTTGTAAATAGGAGGCAGCGTCAAAATCAATGGGTGTTGCGGTGGAACACCCACAGGAAGACCCATCACACGCTCCTTTCACGCTAAGTGTAGTGTGAAAGGAGGACTTATTTACAAGGCGCTGTTAAGTTGCTTAACGCTGCCTTGTAAATAAGGTGAAAGGTTTATTCGCGAAGTAACGTCACAAAAAGGTGACATTCCTGTGGCGATAGGTGCTTCTAAATATGCGCCCAGGTTCGGTAGTTCCAAAGACGGCTGCTCCAGCCTAGCGCCACATCTGCCCCAACTGATAAGGTGGTATCTTTAGCTATTTCTACAGCCCCAACGTACACAACTACCCTTTGTCATTGTACGGCTCTTTCCAATGTCCAGTATGTTCTCACGCCCACCGCCCCAACTTACACTTAACTTTCATCCCCTTCATGCACTCAAGACAATGGCAAACATGCCCTCTCCCCCCACACACACACATACAACTTACACAGTTGTGGCGCATTCGAGAGTGAAAGCACTGGGAGATGAACTCAAGTTGCAGAGGATCACACACTACGACCAGGAGGCGAACCCTGGCACAGCGCCAAGGTGTCCAGGATACAACGACTTCAACTCTATACCAACTCACCTTGCAAAAGCAGATGTTTGCTCGTATGTTTTCCATCCTGGTTCGTATTCTTCTAAGTCGTCCACCGCCTCCAGGGTCCAACGCTCCTCTCTCTGCAGCCGGGTGACCTGCTCAGAAAACGCCTCGACCCACTCAGAGCTGCTCGGGCCGCCTCCCTTCATCCTGCTGTGCACGGCCCCCCACTCTGGGCTCCAGGGGGTGAACTGTGCGGGGTGCGTGCCTGGCTGTGCCCAAGTGTGGGCAGGAGACGTGTCTGAGATCAAACACCAACACACCACCACACCCACTGCCGCTCACTGCAGGTGGCCCAACGCCACGGAGACCGCGGAAACACTCTGCCTCAAAGTTCAATAAAAGACTTTGTACTAGTAATAAAGCACTTTATTGATGTTGCGCAGACCTTAACCCAACTCTGTAAATTTCCTTCTGCATGCCTTGATGTTATGTTAGGGGGTTATTCTATAGCGCTCGACTCACCCAGGGGGCATCTCGGCGCTTTCTCTGAGCGAAACTATAAATTCGGAAGGAGAGGAGGAAGATTGATGAGGGTCAGTTAAAATAGAAAAGTTTTCAGATGTTTCCTAAAGTCCAAATAGGAAGTGATTTTACCCACTTCCGCCAACAAGGCGTTTCCGTAGTCCAGCCGGCTAATAACCAATGCTTGGACCACGGTTCTGCGATGGTCCTCCGGCAGAAAAGGCATGATCCTGCGCAGAGGACGAAGGCTGTAGTAGCAGGAGCTCACCGTAGCTGCAATGTGGTCCTTCATAGTAAGAGATTAGTCTAATTTTAATCCCAGGTTTTTTACCAGGGAGGTTGGAGTGGGAGCCAATCCCAGATGGTCAGGTCACCAGTCATCCGCTCAAAAGGCCGATGTTTTACCCAAGAGCATCAGCTCTGTTTTCCCGGGGTTTAGTTGGAGGCAGTTTTCCTTCATCCATTTTGAAATGGCCTGCATGCCCGCTGCGAATCGTATTTTTTCCTCTTCAGGATTCAAACCAATTGGGAACATGAGCTGAGTATCATCAGCATAGGAGATGATTTCAAACCCAAGTGGTTCAACAATAATGGACAAAGGGGCCCTATAAACATTGAAGAGTGTAGGGCTTAGGCAGGAGCCCGGAGGCACGCCCTTATCTAAACAGGTTTTTTGTGACAGATAGGGACCAAGCATTATGGTTTGCCATCTATCTATCGGAAAATCAGTGAGCCATCTTAGGGATAGCCCTCGTATGCCACAGGCATACAATCTCTCCACAAGCAGTCGATGCGAGATAGTGTCGAATGCTGCGTAGAGATCCAGGAGGATCAAAATCATAGATCCTCCTGAATCCAAGGTCAGTCTCACAGAGTCCGTGACTGCCAGGATAGCTGTCTCGGTGCTAAAACCTGGGCGAAAGGCCGATTGGGATGAGTGAAGAACCTTATTTGCCTCCAGATAAGAGCTTAATTGCCTGTTCACTAATGTTTCCAATAGCTTACCAAGCAAGGGTATCAAAGATATGGGTATATAGTTGCCAAGCACCCGAGGATCCGCTGTTGCTTTCTTCAAAATTGGACGGAGCAGTTCAAAATATCAGCAATGTCCCGCACACAACAGGGAGAAAGCAAAGCCATGATTTTTGGCGGACATAAGTCCCCCGGTGAGCCCGACTTAGCAGACATCAGAAGTTTGTCTATCTCGTCCAGCGGGATTGTATTAAACTGGTCAAGACGACAGGTGGGTGAACTAACTCGTTCTTCCTCGAGTTCAGTAGTTGAGCCCAGATTCTGGGAGGCTGGGAGGGGAAAGTTTGCATAGATCAGAGATATTTTTTCATGGAAGTACTTTTATTTATTATTTTTTTTTATTGGGGGGGGGGAATTTGGTTGTTGTATATATTTGAGATTAGTACAACTAAACAACAGTCAATTGAGTATATTTGAGAATACTCGTAACACAGACAAAAGTGGCAGAGAAAAGAGCGATTATCCACAAGGCCAGTAACTGAATTTACAGTTTTTCGTGAAAAGTAGCAAGCAACTCAAATTTGATCATCTCTCAGTACTCAAGTGAGGAGCAAAGTATCACTCTGTAGAAGAAAATCGGTCACGTCCAAGGAAACACCACAAGCACTCTCTGACCAGATAATAGTTCACGAAGCAGGTTAAAAGTACTTGTAAAAGTCATTTAAATTGCACCTCACCAATTTCTTGGCTAACCGGTTTCTTGATTGAGCAGGTGTACTTGGAAGAGAATGAGGAAGAGATGATCTTAAAAGGTAGAACTTGCAGATTTGGTTTCAGAAGAAATCTTGTTGAACGGTGCTGTTGAGGTCTCTTGAGACAAATGTAGTGTTCTTCATTAGTCCATCATCGCCAAATGTAAGATCCACATAAATCATTTAGCAGGAATCAGGTGTGGAGGTAAAGGTTACTTTATTAAGATCGAAGTAAGAGAGACCTCATCCAACGCACAGGACTGGCAACTGTCATCTGAGCCACAGCTCTGCCCAGCACTAAGTCCAGTATTCTAGATTCCATACATAGTTTTTTTTTTATTTGTTTATTGATTTCCATTAAAGAGTACAAAAGAAAGTCAAAATGTAAACAATAACTGAGACCATTACATTTCTGCATTCATTATCCATGTGTAAACATTTCATGAACAGTATCCTTAGACAATATCTTGAGGGTAGCTTGTGCTTACCTACTTCCATGCATTAAGTGATAGACATTCCTTGAATTACAGTATCTCATCCATGTCGATGGTACGTACATAGTCCGTATAGAATCGCCAGTAATCTTTCGGTCTAGATCGGGCTGGCAGTTCTTCTTCATATGTCAATAATCGATCTCTACAATAAGACATACCTCGAAACCATTGGATCACCATGGGGGCTTTTGTGCTACCCCAACATTGAGCAATTTGACGTTTTGCTAACAATAATGATATGGCACATAACTTACGCTTTTCTGCTTTCACATTCATCAGTAGACCAAGCAAACAGATTTTTACCATGCACGCAATTTCAGTTCCTACCATGTTTGTGAGTTTAGTGGTCACTTCCTCCCAAAACGTCTTCACCTTCACACAGTTCCATGCCAGATGAATAAAATCAGCCCCACCTGTCCCACATTTTTTGCATGTTGCCTCTTCTTGTAACCCATATCTTTGTAGTTTAACCGGCGTGTAATATGTTTGGTGAATATATTTGAAGTGTATGATGCGCAGGTTGCCATTAGGCATGCGCAGGTTGCCATTAGGCGTGAGCAGTTTTACTAATGCACATGCCGTTTGCCATTCCTTCTCGGTTAGTGGGTCATCAAGCCATGTATCCCATCTCGCCTTGACTTTATCAGTAGTGTACGGAATTTCTGCCTGCGCTACTGAGTAGAGCCTTGATACCAGGGGCCTTTTTTATGAAGGCCTTGCGCCGCCGGTGCGTCACTTTTTCCCATGTTAAAAGTGACGCACCGGCGGCGCAAGGCCTTCATAAATAAGGCCCCAGGTGTGAGGGGTTGGATGTCGTCAATATGATTTGGAGTGTGTTTAAGCTGGCTGGTTCAGCTGGGTAATCTGAATATAACCTTTGTATTGCTCTCTGCAGCCTATAGTATGTGAATCGGCACATTAAGGTTTGGTTTTTGAATGTTTGTCCAGTCCCGTGCCTGTCGAAATTGTCCCTCATGATATAGGTCTTTCATCGTGTCGAATCCTACCTGCCGCAGCAAATCCATACCCACAGCCTCCCCGGTTACCGAGAGCTCCGGGTGAAAGTGTAGAGGCAAGGCTGGTGCATATAACGGTACTTTATGCGCTAATTGTCCTAGCCTTTGCCATGCCTTCGCCGTCGTATCAATAGTGTTTATGTCTTCTGCATGCTAGGGTGGTCGTTTATGTGTTATTATGGCTGTCAGTGGCACCGGCATGGCATCCCCCTCCTCCACCGCAGTGTGTGTGAGATACAGTATTTTATGGTACCAGTAAGCAGCATATTGCGCTTGGGCGCACAAGTAACATTTTCATGGAAGTACTTGGCTATTGAATCACAGAGTTCCTGGGACTCAACTGGTGTCTGTTTACAGGCTTGCGGTGATACAAAATCTTTCACTATATCAAATAGTGCCTTTGAAGAGTATTTGATTGTTCGATTTGATGATAGCAAGATTGGGGAGATTTATAAGCAAGCCTGTCAGAGGAGTTTTTTGTACTTCTCCAGCGCCTTTCCAGCCGCTTGCACCTGATTTTATCATTTTTCAGCTCACCAGAATACCAGGGGGCAGAGAGTCGTCGCCGGACTGAACTTTTATAGGTTTGTGGGATAGCCAAATCAAATGCTGTTGTTAGCTTGGCATTAAACATATCCAACAAATCAGAGACATTGCAGTCATTATAATCATATTTCCTGTTTGGTCGCGGAATCGCCTCCTTGAAAGACTCTAAAGTGAGTTTGTGCCAGGGCCTGCGTGATTCTTTCTTTTTGTGTTGTAACCGATCAGAAAGAATTCATTCAGTTGGAGGTTGGTAGGTGAACATGATCATGCAATGATCAGTCCATGTGAGTGGAAGTGGTGGGTGGCATCTTAGATGTTCCATGTTGGTGAAAATTAAGTCCAGCGTGTGACCCGCTTGATGCGTGGGCCCCCCACCTTTTGGACGAGGCCAATAAGGTCAAGGCTGGAAACCAACTTATCTACCTCTTGGTTGCCGAGATCTTCCCCATGAAAATTAAAGTCGCCCAGTAAGATAAAGTGAGGAGAGGCCAGGACCTGCATTGCAATGAATTCGGTCAAGTGATTCACAAAATTGGCCTTAGATCCTGGTGGCCGATAGATTAATGCCCCATTCCAGACATCGGAAGGGGATCTTGTGATTTTAAAAACCCCTAGTTCCAGGGAATCGTTGCTTAAGGAGGAGAGCCATTCTACCATTAGATGGTTTTTGAAGGCGATGGCAATGCCTCCTCCCAATTTACCCAGTGTGTCAAGATGAATACATTTATAGTCCTCCGGAATGGCCAGGTTGATCGCGGGAGGATTAGTGGGTGTCAGCCAGGTTTCAGTAATTAACTAAGCTCCGGGGAATAAGTTGTAATCATGTCCCATAATTCAATCGAATGTTTGGCTAACGAGCGAACGTTGCATAGGATATACTTGTGAGTGTTAAGGGTTTGGGGCGGTCTATTTAGGCGGTGTCAGAGAGGCATTGAAAACGGCAGGTGCTACAAGCTACCGGACCATCGAGGACTCCCGGAAACTGCGTGGGGCAACAAAACATGGGTGAGCGGTCAGTTAGGCCTTCTGATCTAATTCCGCGTAGAGCGGTGGCGGAGTAGATTAGGTGAGCCGTGGGCAGGACAGTGGGACAGGTTTGTGCAGCATTTCTGGCCTCTGGGCTCGATCGGGCACGGACGGGCGCAGACTAATGTCATATATGGAGGTAAGGTAACAACAACTAGCCCGCAAACTGTACTACCCCCAAAATGGCGGCTCCGTGACAGAGTCGTCGTCTTTCTCGACTCCCCCGATCAGCACCTAATCGGCTGAGAGGGTAGGAGCGTAGTTCCCAGTTTATAATTAAAAACAAAGCAACTGAAAGGTTAAAAACAGCACAAATGCGTCTGTAGCGTTACAAAGATTCCCGGCTTCCGCCTCAGGAATCGCAAAGAGTTATATCTCTATGGACAAGAAAAGGTATATTCGTTTGAAGTTAAGTATAGACCGTGTTTAATAGTAAAAGTATAAGTGTCGGGACCCAAAGTGTTACTCAATCACCATCGAAGCTCGGGCCGCATGCCAAGGCTGTGTAGTCTTGATTGCACCTCATGCCTCCTTAATCACATCCTGGCACTCCTTGCCCCTTTACCTACTCACTCTGGATCCCCCTCGAACACCGAAAGACAGTCACTCACGCCCTGGTCACCAGCAGACTCGACTACAGCAACGCACTCTACGCCGGAATAAACAAAAACCTCATCCGCAAGCTACAGAACATCCAGAACGCCGTCGCAAGACTGGTCCTCAACCTGCCAAAACACTGCCACATCTCCCAGCACCTGCGCACACTCCACTGGCTCCCCGTCGAGGCGAGAATCACCTTTAAGATGCTCACCCACGCACACAAGGCCCTCCACGGCACCGGACCAGCATACCTGAACAGCCGACTCAAATTCCACGCACCCCAAAGGACCCTACGATCAGCCCAGCTTTCCTACGCTGTGGTCCCCCGCACCAGAAAGACCAGATCGGGAGGCCGCTCTTTCTCCTTCCTCGCGGCCAAAGCATGGAACGCCCTTCCGCTCCACCTCAGACAGACAACATCGCTCCCCATCTTCGCAAGAAACCTCAAAACCTGGCTCTTCGACAGACCCCCTCCTTGATGGAATGGAACCTGCACCCCCCTAACTCCCCCCCCCCAGCCCTAGCGCCTTGAGACCCTTACGGGTGAGTAGTCGCGCTTTAACAAACTCCTGATTGATTGACTCTTACAGTTTTTTTCATCTCTCCTTTCTTCTTCTTTCACTATTCTTTCTTCTCTCTCCGCCTCCCTCTTCCCTATTTTGTGTTTTTCTGTCTCTTGCTTTGGAGCAAAATCTCCATGTAGAGGAAAAATAGGTCCCTGACTCCAAAAATGAGTGCCATTGGGGCCCACCTGCAACCACCGCCTCAAATTAAGCCCTGAGTATAGCGCAGCTGCATTTATCTATATACACTTACCTTGTCGACATTCTGGTCAACAATATTTGTGCACAATATTGGTGTAGCACAATATTTTAGACTCAATGCTCCACTACCATACTGTCACACACAGGATGCCTCCTTATGCGTGGCTGCAGGTTCGGCTTCTCTCTCCTCTGCTCCCAATGCTGACTTTTGTGTTTTTGGTTTTCCCCATTTACATGACCTAGGTCCTGTGGGCTGTATGTTTTCTCTGGGTCTTTTGACTTATTTTGAGCCTTCAAACATATCCAGTGTCTTGTTAGGTCGAAGCCCCCCAAACAGCATAGCTGTCTGGTTTGCTAAAGACATCTTGGAGACTTTCCGAAAGCTGACCTAAGAATGCATTCCTCCCATTGCTTACCATTGGCTTTCTGGTTTGTAAATCGCATTTGCTTGCTTTCTATTTGCCAGCTTCATTTGTTTTAGGCTATCCAGCTTGCGTTTGTCCCTCCTAGCATTGCCTATTTACAGTATTCTTCCACGAGTGTTCGCTTTCTGTAAACAGGCCTTTATGTTTTGTTTTTATGTTGTCACATTTGCTGTCCACTCAAAGACAGAGGTGGAATGTCATACTCTGTCTTCCGAGAAGTTTGGGGTTTGCTTTTCTTTCTCTGACTTCAAAGCGAGAGGCTTTATCTTAATATCTGGCGGTGTGAAAGAGGGTGGCTTTTTTTCTTTGATTTTTTGCAGGGTTTTCTCATCTTTTTCCATTTGCTCCCCCTGCCTCTGTCACAGCTTCTGGGTTTTCTATCGCTGTGAAATCTTTTGATACTGTGCGCTCTACAAATGTATTTCACTTACATATTAAAGGTTCTGTTCTAGCAAACAACAAAATGTAAATGCATGTAAATGAACTGTGCAAATATTTCAGAATATATTATAATTAGTAAAGCACAGATAGAGCAAATTTTTTGTAATAGTCTTATCATTAATACTGTGTGTCTGTTCAAATGTAAGGGTCATTTCAATTGAAAATGTATTGTCTTTAATGGCAATACGCTCCACACTATGTATAGTCAACTCTACGACACTCCACTCAATTCCACTCTATGCTCCTCCACTCTATGATACCTTATGCCACTCCACTCTACACCACTCTATTCTACTCTTCTCTACGTTACTCTACTCCACCCAATGCACTGTCCTCAACTCTACGCCACTCTACCCCACTCTATTCCACTCCACTCTACTCTACTCCACACCACACTACTCTACTACACTCTACAGCACTCTACTCCACTCTATGCCACTCTACTCCACATTATGCCACTCCACTCTACGCTCCTCTAGGCCACTCTACTCCATTCTCCGACACGCCACTCTTTGACACCCCACTATATCCCATTTCACTCTTCTCCACTCATTGACCCTCTATGTCACTCTACTCCACTCAGTGTCGCTCCTCTCTATGCCACTCCACTCTACAACACTCTACTCCATGCCACTCTACTTTACAACACTGTATTCCGCTTCACTCTAGGCTACTCTACTCCTCCCAAGGACACCTCACTCTACGACAGTCCTTTGTGCCACTCTATGACACTACACTGTACGACACTCTATGCCACTCTACATTCTATGCCACTCCATGCCACTCTAATACACTCCATACCACTATACACTGCTCTATGCCACCTAACACTGTGTCACTCAACTCTGACACTTCACTCCACTTTACGCCACTCCACTCCACAACAATTTACCCCACTACAATACACTTTATTCTACTCTACGCTACATCACTCTACGCCCTTCAACTCTATGCCGCTCCACTTCACTCCACTTTATTCCATTATAGGTGACTCTTCTCTACGACACTCTACTGCATGCCACTCTGTGCATTGCCACTCCACTTTACAACACTTTATACCACTTCACTCTATCCCATTCCACTCTACTCCACTCCACGACCCTCTTTAACATTCTATTCCACTCTTTGCCACTCCACTCTATCCCACTACACTCTACAGCGCTCTACTCCATGCCACTCTCTGCCATGCACTGTACTTTACAACACTTTACTCCACTTCACTCTAGGCCACTCTACTCCTCTCAAGGACACTTCACTCTACAACGCTCAGTTTTGTGCCACTCCATGACACTTCACTCCACAACACTCTCTGCTGCTCCACTCTACTACACTCCATTCCACTTTACTCCATTCCATGTCACTCCACTCTATAATACTTTACTCCAATCTAAGACACTCTACTCCACTCTACGCTACACCACTCTACTCCCCTCCACAAAATGCCCCTCCACTCCACTTTACGCCATTCTAGGCCACTCTACTTTACAACACTCTGCTCCATGCCACTCTGTGCCACACCGCTCTACTTTACACCACTTCACTCTGAGCCACCCTACGCCTCTCCATATATATATTTTTTATATATTGAGGCAGGATGAGGACAGGAGGTAACCCATCTCCAGCAGGTCAATTAATAGCAAAGGAAAGCCAGGGATGTCCCCTGTTGCCTTTGACCTTTTTCTTTTTGCCTTTTTGTGCCACAGCTGCGGCACAGGTGAGATACTGTGGGTGTCCGGGTGGAAGAAAAGGTTCATGTCACCTCGCAGTATGCAGACCATATTCTGCCATGCATTGAAAATCACCCAATGGTTCACCACTGATATTTGACACCATACTGCAGGCGGGACTAGAGTCAGGGGTGGTGCAGGTAAACTACAGTAAATCAGTGGTGTATGTATATCTGATGTTGGGTGCAGAGACACATGTCCTGCTTGGTAGATTAGAAATAACAGCTTCTTCTGTCGGTCCCAATGTCATTTAGTAGTCAAAGAGGTCTATTTGCTAAGATGTAATGCTGTATTTGCATCACAAAAGTGATGCAAATTGATGCAAAATCTTTTTTTTACTAATTTACTTTCCAGTGCTAAATTTGTTTAGTGCTGGAAAACGCTTGCATTGCTTAGCGCCAAGGGAGCATACCATGAGTGGTGCCTGGGCGTTCCCAAACAACCACCCTAGCCTTCTGAGGATAAGCCCAATTACTTAAAAAGTAGACAGGGTTTAGAGTGAGAAAATAGTACTCATTTCAACTAGGCGCTATGAAGCAGAAATGCTTATATTTCTCTTTTCTTTTTCAACTTTGTATGTGTGCTGCACTGTTCTAACTTATTCGATGTTGTTTCAGAAAGGTTCCGAATGGGATTCGGAATCTCGGAATCCGATTCAAAACCTATGTTTCTGACCAAATCGTACACATTTCGAACCAACCCATTATAATGTACGGAAACTGTTAAGGCTACCGAGTCGGATCCGAAAGGTATTTGGACAGCCCGAGTCTTTCGGAGTCGATTCGTACAGCTCTATGGACACAGTTTTCAAGAGAGCGATTATGATGACCGATTCGGACAGCCGTTCCAATTCGGTCAGCCCGACACAAAACGGCTGTCCGAACCTGACTTTGGGGCCTATAGCAGGCCACCCTACACCCTGAGGTCTCCAGTTGGGGCCTGTGGGGGAACCCAAGGGATCCTCTGTTAAGCCATGTACAGTGTGGCACGCACCATGGGGTGCCCTGCCACAGGGTGCAAGGTGTTCCCAAACCACCCCTTTTTTTAATGGGAGGCTTTGTTCTGGTTCGAACACAGGCACCCATTGAAGTCAAAGTGAGTCCGAACGAACAATGTTGGGAAGCATCGTAAACAGTGGGTCGGACTAACAGAATCTGATTTGGTCGGAAACGATTCTGAAACCGATTCGGTCAGAAGAGTTTCCAAACGACACCGTAATCGTTCCCTCAGTCTAAGCATGGTATTCCCTTCCAGTACAAAACCTATGCAAGACTCACAGAGAAACTCTTTCTCTATGGTGAAAAGGTGTGTCCGAGACGCACAGCAGCATATTTCTGCGGCGGCGTCAGGCAGAGGGGGGAGAGTGCCATATTTCTGTAAATATGGCACTATCCTGCTCTCTTCTTCTCACGTAGTGCAGCGCAGCCTTTGCGGTTGTTGCACTGCACCTGGTGTGTATCCAGTAAATCTACCCCGAAGTGTCTTGCCTAAAATGATCACTGTCCCATGTGACAGTGGACGCCTACAACAGATTTAACAACATTTTTCAGGAACTGTGATGTATGCTGCTGGTCTCTTCTGGGGGCGTGGCTGTGAGGTAGCATTGTCACAGTGATGTTTTCTTGGTAGAGTGATAGTCCGGTTTCTCCATATTTTCTCAGGTGCTCTGTGGCATCTCAACTGCAATACGTAGTTCTCAGGATGGTGGACATTTGTACGGATCTGTTCACGGTGTTGACACAATACCCAGTTCACCCCCACCTGTTGTGGGCCTTATGCTCCTTGCGGATACATAGCTACCATTCTTGCCCGTGCATTACCTAGAAGATGACACTTTGCCACACCTGGGCACACATATGTACATTACCCCGCTGCACATTAAATGCACACCCCAACACGCCTCTGCCTGTAGGTTTGTGAATAACATTTCGTAGTATTTGAGATGTACTACTGCAGTGATACTTTACATATCGTGACTAAGCCCTCGTAAATGTGTACCTGCAACTTCCTTATTGCCACGCCTATGGCATGAAATTAACCCAGGGGTCTTGGCACAAGGTCTCCAATGCAATGATACTATGGGTTCCTTCTCCCACAGGTAGTGGGGCTAGAAGGGGGCTCTGGAAGGATGTCATGGTCATGCTGTTTGGACTAAAGGGCTGACAGCGGACCCCAGTTTGTTGGGGACACTCAGTGTACGGACAACAGCTAGGGTGTCACCAATGCTGCCCCAGCACCTGGCCCACCATGGAGAAGCATTGTGAGGAACAGTGGAAGGGGAGAGATGGATGAATCAGGAGGGGCCAAGGAAAGAGCACAAGCGTCCTCTGAGGAGTAAGACATGCAGTCCCATTGAGTGCTAATAAACCAATAAAAAACAAAAACAAAGCAGGGAGTTCCATGATGTCAGCAGTGGAAGGAAACACCTAATCCCACAGAAAGAAAGTGTAAACTAGCCATGCTCCAGGGGAGGGACAAACACAGAACAGGTAAGAAATGCATGCCTGCATTGTGAAGTATATGAGTGCGACCGAACCCTGTTCGGTCGCATCGTATTAGCAGGGCAGTAACCCAGGTCGGTGGGTTACTGCTCCTGACCGATGTCGGACAGACCTGAGTCCGTCCGACATCGGAATCGGCCCCTACCTGATGTCATCCCTGATCCAAATTATGTACATTAAGCAGTACAGGAGATTACAATCTCCAAAGCCTGGTGATCAAGTCAGATACCTCCATGACTTAAGTTTTAATTAAAAAATAATACAAAGATTGTGTCACCAAAATATTTGAAATTATTTCTATGTAAATTTTAGGGGTGACGTAGATATACAAGATAATTTACTTCAAAGTAATAATTTGCAACTTGGTTTGTCTAGTTAAAATAGCGGGAGAAAGAGAAAAGCTATAACTCCTAAGTATACCACCGCTTTTAACCCAAAGTACACGCGTGGTGTTCCACGCGCTCACACAATGAATTAGGCTGCGGTGTTCTGAGCACTCGCACCGTGGATTAGACTGCAGTGTTCCGTGCACTCGCACAGTGGATTAGACTGCAGTGTTCCGTGCACTCGCACAGTGGATTAGACTGCGGTGTTCCACGCACTCACACAGTGGATTAGGCTGCGGTGTTCCACGCACTCGCACAGTGGATTAGACTGCGGTGTTCCGCGCACTCACACAGTGGATTAGAATGCGGTGTTCCACGCACTCGCACAGTAGATTAGAATTACATAACTCCTAGAGCAGTGGAACGTATTGATAAATCCTGCCTTGAAAAAGCAGCTAGGTGTTGCGACGTTGTTTGCTCAATTGGGGTGTGAACTTCTTCTGCATGAAGCACATCAAGAAAGATAGGTGTTCAACTTGCTGGAAGGGGTAAAACAGGCAAAAAATTAAGATTATAATGAAATAAAAACTATATCTATCACTTCAGATGTTGTTGATGCCCATGTGATGCTGTTGTTGATGAAAACTATGCAAAATAGGGATGGGGGGTTTATTTAGTTTGGCAACTGTAAGGTTAAAATTGCTTGGTAACTAATATGTTTTGAAAAAATGAACACATTATAGCATGATGGCATCATAACACAACAGGAGATTGGAATAAATACTGCAAAGATACCATGGCACATCAATTTATTACAATGAAGAGATCCCGGGGGTCACATTTGTCAATCGGACATCCAGAGTGTCTCCCATTCCAGCTCCTTGAAGCCTACACAATCCTTCTTTGAAAGGCAGAACTGTGTACCAGGACGACAGAACTCATAATGTATGGACTGAGTCCATTTACACCATCAGTACCTGTCTTTGCCGTGACAGACTAGCTCACAGTGCTTCACCTGAACCCCTAACCTATCCATAGTAACAGGTCATTTTGGCAACCTCAAACATGACACTCTGATCCCCAAGGAATTGTGGAAATAGATCTTACACCGTTCGTTGTCCACTCATGCATGCCCATGATAAACACAAGAAAAACACAACAAAAGTTTACAATATATTTATTCAAACTATTGTAATCTTGCATAGAATGAACGAGCTGTGATTCTAGGGCAATTGAAGAATAGTCTTGTGACCAGCATTATGAACATGTTGAAGAAAATAAATACGAAATCCAAATATAAGGGGGGAGGTAGAGGGATGGTAGCTAGGTTCGCCCTCCTAAGCCAATGTATACGTCAACAAAATCCGAGATCTCGGATAAAGAACATAGCTGTGGTGGTAAGTCACTATCAACAATGGATGTGACTTGGAAGAAAAAAGAAAGAAGAAAAGGGGGAGGATACCCTTTTTCTTGAGTCCCCTCACTCACCGGAGTTTCCTCACGGTGACATGCTTCATCATTGGGGCCATCCCAACCCACTGTGGGTTGAGGCGTGCTGCGACTTGCGAACTACGTAGGAGCACTGTAAGTGAGGACTATGTGTGGTGCAGTGTGGAAAAAAGTGTGAGTGGAGTGGTGTGGAATAAAAATATCTTACTAGTGGGCGGAAATAACTTTATTCGTGCTCATAGTAGATATATTAAAAGTGGGGTGGGTCTCTAGGTGAAACCGGTTGTATGATGAGACTGGGACCCGCAAACTAGTTTCGAGCTGTACCCCTCAGCTCTTCTTCAGGACGTCACAGGGTCCAGCCCTGTGAGTTCCACTCCAAAAAGTGAATAATATGCCTAACAATGAGCATATTCATATGAATATACATATACATACGACTCTTCTGAAATTCAGTCGTGTATCTGTTGGAAAAAAGAACAGGGTTAAAGTGCAGATCCTCGCCGTCTGCCAGGTCTCCTCTCATTCTTAACGTAAAATAAATTGGTGGGAAAAATTCAACAGATAAATGAGCCTTGATCCTCCTTCACGTGATGCTCCTGTGGATAACTGTGCTGTGCCTACATAAAGAAATGGTCATAAAAAACATTGTATTTACATAAATGCCCTCGTGCATACCGCATGCTTCGTGTTTCTTGGAATGAGAAGCGCGAGTGCGGTAATAACATTAAAAACATTAAGAAAACAGACCCAGAAATGGTGCAGTGCCAAGAGAATTGTACACGAAAATGTAAATATCACAATACATAAGCCAGACATAAAACGTTGGTTTCACATACGTTTTTTAAGGCTCTAATAAGTCTCTAGGTCATACAAGGGATAAAGGAGGTCCGCGTGGTCCATCTGTCAATGGAAAAGGGTTGAATTAGTTACCGACGCGGTTCTTACCGGGGTCGCAAGGGCGCACTGTGTGTCTTAAACGCAGTCACCCTTTTGCTCCGCGGTGCCTGGAGGAGGAAAAGGTAGTCTTACTTGGTGCGGTGCTGCTCCTTGCCGGAAACCTACTCGGCGTCCCTCGAGATCGGCGGATGCCGTCTCGCTCGGGAACGCTGAATATGAAGGAGGGAAGTGCCTGTCCTGCTTGCTGTGGAAGCATAGAGCGGGGCCCTGCACAAGATGGCCGCCCTGCATTGGGACAATGCGGGGGCCATCTTGGAAAACTCGCTGAAAATACTACAGCTCATGTAACCACTAAGGGAAACTAAACGAGTGAATTTAACTAAACAAAACAAACCCAATAAAACAAGACACTACGAGTCTCGGTGGGACAAAGAGGGATTTATTTAACATTATACATGATTTGTGAGTTATTAACTAAAAAAGACATTCTTAGTCTAAATGTTGAAAAATATTGGCCATTAAAGACATGTTCGGGGATAGACCAAGGTTATTAAGAACATATTAGAAAACAGGAAGTCTCGATAGTATTCCCAGCAAGTGTGCTTAAAAAATGTGTATTGTACTGTAAGGAAAAAGGGTTTTTTTTTCTTACAAGGAAGAAGGGTTAAGGATGATAATGACCCAAAAAGGAAAAAATATGATGAATACTTTACAAATATTTTTTCAAATATATTTTACAAAATTGCTGCAGATTGTAGCAAAAAAAGTTGCTTATGATTATTCATTGGAGAAAAGTATCCCTTTCTTTTTATGGCAACTCATGGTTGTTTAGCCAATAGTCCCCATGGAATTGCGTCATTTAATCCTTTGATATCAGTCTTGAGTTTGTACACCCAGCGTTGTTCTTTTTCGAGTAGACGTTGTTCCAGGTTTTCATGTCCGCTGAGATGTTCAAGTATCACCCATTTCATATCATTGGGTGTGTGATGTTTTTCAATGAAATGTGATGTCATCTTGGTGGTACTCTTCTTGCATCTTATATTACTTCTGTGCTCCACTATCCTTGTGCTTGCCTTTCTTGTGGTCCTGCCAATGTAATGTAGATGGCGACGGGTGAGGCTTTGAAGACCACTACCCATTTCAAACCGACTGCGAGAACCTGCCTTCTAATCTTTGATAGCTTTCACCCCAGACAACTCAAAAAAAATCTGCCGTTTGGACAATTTTTAAGATTAAGGCGCAATTGCAGCACGAAAGAAGAGTTCTACCAACAAGCAAACGATCTCACAAAAAAACTCATTGGCAGACAGTACCCTAAGAACCTGGTCAAAAAAGCTAAAAGAGAGCTGCTAACAAAAACAGAGAGGCATTACTAGAACCCAAAGTGATACAAGAAACAACTGGTGAGAAAAGACCTATCTGCATCACCAAATATAATATTGCATCTGACAGAGTCACAAAAATCATTAAAAAACATTGTCGCACTCTAAACTGTGGCAGTCTCAGTATCCCAACACCCATGTTCAGTCATAAGAAAGGTAAAAACCTGAGAGACTACCTAGTCCACACACGCCCCAAAATGGAGAATGAATTCAACAAACAAAGGACAATCACAACTGTGCCCTCTGGACACTACCCATGCAGCGACTGCAGTGTCTGTCACTTGACAAGTGCCACCAAAAAGATTGAATTCAGCAACAAAATGACATGGGAAATTCGAAATTTCACGAATTGTAATACTACAGGTGTAGTATACATGATCACGTGCATATGTAATCTACATTACATTGGCAGGACCACAAGAAAGGCAAGCACAAGGATAGTGGAGCACAGAAGTAATATAAGAGGCAAGAAGAGTACCACCAAGATGACATCACATTTCATTGAAAAACATCACATACCCAATGATATGAAATGGGTGATACTTGAGCATCTCAGCGGACATGAAAACCTGGAACAACGTCTACTCGAAAAAGAACAACGCTGGGTGCACAAACTCAAGACTGATATCAAAGGATTAAATGACGCAATTCCATGGGGACTATTGGCTAAACAACCATGAGTTGCCATAAAAAGAAAGGGATACTTTTCTCCAATGAATAATCATAAGCAACTTTTTTTGCTACAATCTGCAGCAATTTTGTAAAACATTTTTGAAAAAATATTTGTAAAGTATTTATCATATCTTTTCCTTTTTGGGTCATTATCATCCTTAAACCTTCTTCCTTGTAAGAAAAAAATCCCCTTTTTTCTTATAGTACAATACACATTTTTTTAAGCACACTTTCTGGGAATACTATCGAGACTTCCTGTTTTCCAATATGTTCTTAATAACCTTGGTCTATCCCCGAACATGTCTTTAATGACCAATATTTTTCAACATTGAGACTAAGAATGTCTTTTTTAGTTAATAAGTCACAAATCATGTATAATGTTAAATAAGTCCCTCTTTGTCCCACCGTGACTCGTAGTGTCTTGTTTTCTTGGGTTTGTTTTGTTTAGTTAAATTCACTCGTTTAGTTTCCCTTAGTGGTTACATGAGCTGTAGTATTTTCAGCGAGTTTTCCAAGATGGCCCCCGCGTTGTCCCAATGCAGGGCGGCCATCTTGTGCAGGGCCCCGCTCTATGCTTCCACAGCAAGCAGGGCAGGCACTTCCCTCCTTCATATTCGGCGTTCCCGGGCGAGACGGCATCCGCCGATCTCGAGGGACGCCGAGTAGGTTTACCGGCAAGGAGCAGTACCGCACCAAGAAAGACTACCTTTTCCTCCTCCAGGCACCACGGAGCAAAAGGGTCACTGCGTTTAAGACACAAAGTGTGCCCTTGCGACCCCGGTAAGAACCGCGTCGGTAACTAATTCAACCCTTTTCCATTGACAGATGGACCACGCGGACCTCCTTTATCCCTTGTATGACCTATAGGCTTATTAGAGCCTTAAAAAACGTATGTGAAACCAACGTTTTATGTCTGTCTTATGTATTGTGATATTTACATGTTCGTGTACAATTCACTTGGCACTGCACCATTTCCGGGTCTGTTTTCTTAATGTTTTTAATGTTATTTCCGCACTCGCGCTCCTCATTCCAGGAAACGCGAAGCATGCGGTATGCACGAGGGCATCTATGTAAATACGGTGTTTTTTATGACCATTTCTTTATGTAGGCACAGCACAGTTATCCACAGGAGCATCATGTGAAAGAGCATCAAGGCTCATTTATCTGTTGAATTTTTCCCACCAATTTATTTTACGTTAAGAATGAGAGGAGACCTGGCAGACGGCGAGGATCTGCACTTTAACCCTGTTCTTTTTTCCAACAGATACACGACTGAATTTCAGAAGAGTTGTATGTATATGTATATTCATATGTATATGCTCATTGTTAGGCATATTATTCACTTTTTGGAATGGAACTCACAGGGCTGGACCCTGTGACGTCCTGAAGAAGAGCTGAGGGGTACAGCTCGAAATAAAGTTGGCTATCTACTAGGGTCCCGGTCTCATCATACAACCGGTTTCACCTAGAGACTCACCCCACTTTTAATATATCTACTAGGAGCACGAATAAAGTTATTTCTGCCCACTAGTAGGATATTTTTATTCTACACCACTCCACACTTTTTTCACACTGCACCACACATAGTCCTCACTTACAGTGCTCCTACGTAGTTCGCAAGTCGCAGCACGCCTCAACCCACAGTGGGTTGGGATGGCCCCAATGAGGAAGCAGGTCACCGTGAAGAAACTCCGGTGAGTAAGGGGACTCAAGAAAAAGGGTATCCTCCCCCTTTTCGTCTTTCTTTTTTCTTCCAAGCCACATCCATTGTTGATAGTGACTTACCACCACAGCTAGGTTCTTTATCGAAGAAAATAAATATTCAGACCATTGCAGATTATATTTCTATCTATATCTACCCTACTCTGAGAGCATAACGGAAGTGGTATCTGCATGATCCCGGAGTTTAGCCGTAGACCCCATACCTGGTGTTAGCGTAGTTTGCGCAGGACTGCATGTCCAATGCAAAATGGGAGCAGGCACATTTTATATAATAAAAACGACGGCATTTCGGAAAAGCAGCCCTGACGCAATGTTTTGTCTAATTGTTAGAAGCTGGTTCCGTGAGAACAACCTGTCTGGTGAGCGTTATTACTCCAAAATTTGTAAAGTGGCACTCCGACATTTTTTAAATGCAGATATGGGCTGTATGTACAGAGATACACCGCACACCTGGGTTCACTCTAGCGCTAGCGCTAAACAAGCTGACTAGCGCCAGCGCAAGCACCCTTATGCCGTGTTGCAAGGGTGCCTGGTGATTGTTTATGTGCAGGATGGAAAATAAACAATCTTTACAGGCGATTTGCTGTTTCTTTTTTAGCACACATGGAAGGAGCAAAATACAAGGAGAAATAAAACATTTCTCCACGTATTGCCTGTTTAAGACCAGGTATTTTCTGGTCTTATTTTTGGCGGTGCTCCATACCCTGTAAATAGGCGGCAGCGTCAAAAAGCAATAGGCGTTGTGGCAGAACGCCCACTGCAACACCCATTGCCTGCCCCTTTCATGCTCAGTGCTGCGTAAATAGGTGCATTATTTACAAGGCGGCACTAAGCCACGTTAAGTGTCTTAACCCCACCTCGTAAATAAGGCAAAGGAGTTAACGCCACCAGAATATCAGAAAAAGTGATGGTTTGGTGGCGTTAACCCCTTGTACGTATGCCCCTAAATGTTCCAACTATGTGTGAGAAAACTACCAAAGAGTATACATCATGTACCACCTATTCCTAGGTCTAGAATAGCGTGCAAGCATATATCAAATAAGCCCTTGCCAAGCAAAGTGAGAGGTAAACGCCAGGAGGCTACAGTTATTTTACAGGCAACAAATACAGGAACACCATAGTAATGACGTTATCTCGATTCGTTAAACAATACTGGTAATTATGTTTACAAACTTTTCCCAGTTAGTTTCAGGTTTCACCATCATGTTTACAAACTTTTCCCAGTTAGTTTCAGGTTTCACCATCATGTTTACAAACTTTTCCCAGTTAGTTTCAGGTTTCACAAACATATTTAGAAACTTTTCCCAGTTGGTTTCAGGTTTCACAAACATGTTTGCAAATTTTTCCCAGTTAGTTTCAGGTTTCACAAACATATTTAGAAACTTTTCCCAGTTGGTTTCAGGTTTCACAAACATGTTTACAAACTTTTCCCAGTGGGTTTCAGGTTTCACAAACATGTTTACAAACTTTTCCCAGTTAGTTTCAGGTTTCACCATCATGTTGTAATAATAAAACACAAACACAGCAACAATACACATTAGAAAGGCAAGACAGCCCAGCAGATGTGAGGACTCCGGCTCCCGCACACCACGCCCTATAAAAGTGTGAACATCATGCCCTATAGAGTTGTATACATCATGCCCTATGGAAGTGTTTACATGTAACCCTACAGAGGTGTTCACATCATGCCCAATAAAGGTGTTTCCATCATGCCCTATAGAGGTGTTTCCATCATGCCCTATAGAGATGTATTCATCATTCCCTATAGAGGTGTATTCATCATGCTTTATAGAAGTGTTTCCATCATGCCCTATAGAGGTGTTTCCATCATGCCCTATAGAGATGTATTCATCATGCCCTATAGAGGAGTATTCATCATGCTTTATAGAAGTGTTTCCATCATGCCCTATAGAGGTGTTTCCATCATGCCCTATATAAGTGTTTGCACATTTCCCTGTAGAGGTGTTTCCATCATGCCCTATAGAAATATATTCATCATGCCCTATAGAGGTGTTTCCATCATGCCCCATATAAGTGTTTTCAAACTGCCCTATAGAGGTGCATATTTTATGCCCTATATAAGTGTTTGCACACTGCCCTATAGAGTTGTTTCCATCATGCCCTATAGAAGTGTTATCACACCGCTCTGTAGAGGTGTTTTCATCATGTCCTATAGACATGTATTCATGCCCTATAGAGGTGCATAGTTCATACGCTATAGAGGTGTTTCTGACACGCCTCCTCTTTGGACAGCGTTTTTTATGACAAGCTCCACAGAGGTCACTCCTGTGAGGCGCCCTCGTGTGCTCTTCAGGCACCAGATCACGAGGTTTCCAGGACAGACCCTCTCCATAGCACTGTTTGAGAATTTCTCCCTGAAGGTTTCCAAGCGCTATACTGATATTTGTGCTTGAAAGACGAGGCTCGTTGAATGTTAGACAGTCACGACATTGTTGTTTGAATGCACACATTTGCACCAGACCCCTCCTGCTGTCGGGGTAGCCGCGTTTCATGCCGAAGAGGATAAACGCCTGGTTTGAAGGCCACTTGCGTCCACACTCTGAGCAATGGAACCTAAAAAACAATAACATATTTACATCATAAAAGACTGGTAATATGGTCTGGCTATTCAAATAAAGTAACACTGTTCTTTTGTATTTTTATTATATTCCTAAAAGGACTCGCTAACTTCATGTCCTGTGAGTGAGATACAGTTTACCAGCTGGCCTGCTCCTTCTACAAAGCACTGTAATTCGAAATTTAATTGTGATTGGTGCACTTGAACTACAACTCCCAGGCTGCACTGGGTGGTTAACCCCTCCCATGCTCATGACGAACGAGCTCAGCTCATCATGGCCCGTGGAACGCTCAGGTGCAAGGAGAATTCCCCTGCTGTGCTGAGCGTTCCACGGGAGCCGGTGCACCAGTGACGAGCTCAGCTCGTCATAAGCACAGGAGCCCCGTGCCTCATGACGAGCTCGTCATGAGCATGGGGGCGCTGTGCCCGCCCCCCTCCCCCCCAGCACAGCGGGGGAATTACCCCCGCAGCGAAGGGGTTAAATGAATGTCTTGGTGTCCTTGTCGCCACGTAGTCACTGTTTTGTATGAACCTAAATTTGAATATTACAAAAGCAAACTTGAACATGTTTAGCAACCAGCGTAAAATTCTTCTACACAGAATCATGCAGGAGCCATAAACAATTTATTACAGTGGTTCCCAAACTTTTTTGACCCAGGGCTCCCTTGTCCCATTGGCCATTTCCCATGTCTCCCCTCCGTTACTTTTTTTGGAGGGTGGGTGTGATTGTAAGCCTGGCCTCCGGAAACTTTCTCCCTGAAAATAATTAGGATGAAGCTTATGAAGGTATTAAAATCATATATGCAGAGTGTTTCGTATTACTAAGGCCTCTAATAAAATATTCCAAGTTACACTTCTTTACTCATGCCTTTTTTAGAGTATATGCTCAAATGTTTTTATCCCACTTACAGTGCTGAATAGCACCCCTATGCATGTAGGCCGCATTGCCAAAGTGTTTCTCCTCTTGTAGAATATTTGCGTGCACTCCCATTTCTACCCATGTCATACGTGTCAACACACCTGTCTCAGCAGGGTGACTCACGATTTTTTTAAACCACATACAACTTTATTTTTTGCTGTCTCCTCCCTAAAATTGCCTCCAAATCAATGCAAGCAAAACAAATTCCTCAGATTTGTTTTTTTTAAATGTCCCTCTTTCTTGCTTCCAAATGTTGGCATTATGCCGGGTATGGTGTTTTACTTCCCTGTGCTCAAGGAGAGAGCAGGCCTGTCTGGAAATGTGTGTGTACTGAAAAAAATGTGTACTGGAAGTACCTATGATTCAAGTACAGGTGTCAATACTTAATAATACTTTGTGTGTTTAATAGACAGGACAATTGTACTTTCCTGATAACTTGCATTGGTGTAAAATGCATTTGGAAAAAACAAAACTATTAACGAGTCTAACAAAATCAGGCATCTTCCACTTACTTTGGGAGTGTTGGAATGTGGGGATCTAGTGAAATATGTTTTGGAGGCACCTAGTGGAGAGGTGGTTAGTCCATAAAATAACAAGTCATTGAGTGTGTGTAATACGAGCCCTTTCAGTACCGTTTGCAGCCACAACATAGATACAATACATCAGTGGTTCCCAAACTGTGCGCCATGGCTTGCATTTAATATAGAGGTTTTCTGTGTACAGAATGTTATTTGCTACCAGATTTTACTCCACCTCTAACTTTTCAAATCTTTTTCTAGATATCATATATTTGTAGACTATATTTCCCAGTGTCTAAGAGAGAGAGAGAGAGAGAGAGAGAGAGAGAGAGAGAGAGAGTGAGTGAGCGAGTGAGTGAGTGAGTGTGAGTGTGTGTGTTTTGAGGTTCTTTTCTTGATATTGTATTGATGTGGTGGGTGAAGCTTTGCAAGAAGCACCCTGTAAATAGAGTGCTTCGCCCATTCCAACGTGGCGGTGCCTTTCACTGCCAGCTTCACTTCCTGTGATATCAGGATTCCATGTCCCTCAGGGTCATGAGAGAACCCAGGTGGATTTTTGTTTTGTTTTTTTGTTTAAGAGATTTTTATTGAATTTTACAAGAAACAATACAATAGGATATAAGTACAGGATGAGAAACAGAAAATATACAATATATTCAAAGATTAAATGAGTATTAAAAAGAATTAAATGAATACCAAAATGAGGGAATAAGAGAAGACAGAAGAGTATGGAAAAGAAAGGAGAAAGAAAGAGAAAAAGAAAAGAAGATAGAAAGAGGGAAAGGCGGAAAGGAAGGGGAGACTTAATGATGACAGAATAAAGGCGACTAAGGATTAGAGACAGAACCAGAAAGATACGTAGTAAAGGACCCAGGTGGATTTTTTCAGAGAAGGAGCTGACGAAGTGGCTCATGAGCTCACAACATCCTTCGGCATGACATTTGGTATGTCTTCTGGTACAAATGCTGAATTTGTTCTAGAGAAAGGGTAACTTGGGGTCTGTCCTGGGGTGTAACCCATGCCCCTTCAGCTCCTGTGGCACAGGGGGGACCCATCAGGAGGCCCCGAAACTCTTCTTGGGGTCCTCCATTCAGCCCAAACCCTATGAATATTTGCGGGATATTGGAGACTTGGGAGACACTCATCACATTCTGCAGAGGAGCCCCATCATTTTGAGTTACCCCACTGGTAGGGATTCACCCTGAAGCAAATAGGAGAGTGGGTGAGTTGCCTACCTCACTCCCTAGCTACAATGAGGCTCCCGGCAGACTGACTGATCCGCGTTCACAGAGAATATAGCCTATAGCCCGCCGTAGTGGGCTATACCGGCTATTAAAGGCCCGCTGCAGCGTTAAAGGCCCGAGCCAAAGGCGAGGGCCTTTAACAAGGCAGCTAGGCTTTAATAGCCGGTATAGCCCTGCTAGGAAGGGCTATAAGGCTATTAGAACATTCTGCCACTAGACGGCAGAATATTTTAACAAATAAACCAAAGCCTTCAGGGAGCGCAAGGGCTCCCTGAAGCCTTTGTTGACAGCCAGAGCTGTGAACAAAGAAACATTGTAATGTTGAAGCTCCAGGCTTATAACAGCCATTATAAGCCCGGAGCACTCCATTGTTTTCAATGGAGCTCTCAACGTTCCAATGTTCTAATATAGCCTTATAGCCCGCCATAGAGGGCTATACCGGCTATTAAAGGCCCTCTCCAGCGTTCGGCGACGGCCTTTAACAAAAGAGAGGGACTTTAATAGCGGTATAACCCAGCTACGAAGGGCTAGAAGGCTATTAGAACATTCTGCCACTAGAGGGCAGAATGTTCTAACAAATAAAACAAAGCCGAGTTCAGCGATGGGTTTTGGAGGGTTCAGAAATGTTATGGCGCAGGTAGTGGTTGAGTGAAGGAGAAATGATAATAGTGGTTGGTGCTTCTTGGTCAGATGAAACCCAATACTCTGAAAACAAAGGGTGGGGAGAACTCACCCTTTTGAATAATTCTAGCAAAGTCCAGAGCACACAACAAATGTTATGATAAGAGTAATCACAGTATGTTGATAAGGATAAGATCGCACACAAGTGTTCTTTCTGTTTGTTTTAATGGGTGAGTTGTTGGTCCTCCTGTCAAAGGAGACCAAAGGAGCAAGAACCCAGCTGACACGTGTTTCGTCAGATCGGGTGTTAACCCGTGACTCTTCAGGGCGGGGGACCGGTGATAATTCCAACCCGGTCCTAGTCAGGTGTTTAAACCAATGTAGGAGCCAAAAGGTGCGGTATGCAACAGAAGCTGTAAGAGCTAACAGCGAGTTGTGATAGAGGCGGGTAATGCCTTCTATTGGGGCAAAAAATGGCTAGTAGCCAAGAATCGAGTGAGCAGCGAATTGAGTTCACCGGATGCGGTGCATAACGCACCTTTTGGCTCCTACATTGGTTTAAACACCCGACTAGGACCAGGTTGGAATTATCACTGGTCCCCCGCCCTGAAGAGTCACGGGTTAACACCCGATCTGACGAAACACGTGTCGGCTGGTTTCTTGCTCCTTTGGTGGAGCTTTGCACCACCCCCTGGTGTGGAATCCATCCCTGGCAGCTGCCTGCAGAGGGTGTCACTAAAAGAACCACACTGCGCCACACTTCAGTGGGGAGCTTTGCACCACCCCCTGGTGTGGAATCCATCCCTCCCAGCTGCCTGCAGAGGGTGT
Organism: Lissotriton helveticus; assembly: GCF_964261635.1. Taxonomy (NCBI): domain Eukaryota; kingdom Metazoa; phylum Chordata; class Amphibia; order Caudata; family Salamandridae; genus Lissotriton; species Lissotriton helveticus. The sequence goes on from NC_136072.1 coordinate 28,674,696, forward strand.
CACTAAAAGAACCACACTGCGCCACACTTCAGTGGGGAGCTTTGCACCACCCCCTGGTGTGGAATCCATCCCTCCCAGCTGCCTGCAGAGGGTGTCACTAAAAGAACCACACTGTGCCACACTTCAATGGGGAGCTTTGCACCACCTTCTGGTGTGGAATCCATCCCTCCCAGCTTCCTGCAGAGGTTGTCACTAAAAGAACCACACTGCGCCACACTTCAATGGGGAGCTTTACACCACCCCCTGGTGTGGAATCCATCCCTCCCAGCTGCCTGCAGAGGGTGTCACTAAAAGAACCACATTGTGTCACACTTCAGTGGGGAGCTTGCACCACCCCCTGGTGTGGAATCCATCCCTCCCAGCTGCCTGCAGAGGGTGTCACTAAAGGAACCACCTTGTGTCACACTTCAGTGGGGAGCTTGCACAACCCCCTGGTGTGGAATCCATCCCTGGCAACTGACTGCAGAGGGTGTCACTAAAAGAACCACACTGCGCCACACTTCAATGGGGAGCTTTGCACCACCCTCTGGTGTGGAATCCATCCCTCCCAGCTGCCTGCAGAGGGTGTCACTAAAAGAACCACCTTGTGTCACACTTCAGTGGGGAGCTTGCACCACCCCCTGGTATGGAATCCATCCCTGGCAACTGACTGCAGAGGGTGTCACTAAAAGAACCACACTGCGTCACACTTCAGTGGGGAGCTTTGTACCACCCCCTGGTGTGGAATCCATCCCTGGCAACTGACTGCAGAGGGTGTCACTAAAAGAACCACACTGCGTCACACTTCAGTGGGGAGCTTTGCACCACCCTCTGGTGTGGAATCCATCCCTCCCAGCTGCCTGCAGAGGGTGTCACTAAAAGAACCACCTTGTGTCACACTTCAATGGGGAGCTTTGCACCACCCCCTGGTATGGAATCCATCCCTGGCAACTGACTGCAGAGGGTGTCACTAAAAGAACCACACTGCGTCACACTTCAGTGGGGAGCTTTGTACCACCCCCTGGTGTGGAATCCATCCCTGGCAACTGACTGCAGAGGGTGTCACTAAAAGAACCACACTGCGTCACACTTCAGTGGGGAGCTTTGCACCACCCCCTGGTGTGGAATCCATCCCTCCCAGCTGCCTGCAGAGGGTGTCACTAAAAGAACCACATTGTGTCACACTTCAGTGGGGAGCTTGCACCACCCCCTGATATGGCATCCATCCCTGGCAACTGACTGCAGAGGGTGTCACTAAAAGAACCACACTGCGTCACACTTCAGTGGGGAGCTTTGTACCACCCCCTGGTGTGGAATCCATCCCTGGCAACTGACTGCAGAGGGTGTCACTAAAAGAACCACACTGCGTCACACTTCAGTGGGGAGCTTTGCACCACCCCCTGGTGTGGAATCCATCCCTCCCAGATGCCTGCAGAGGGTGTCACTAAAAGAACCACCTTGTGTCACACTTCAGTGGGGAGCTTGCACCACCCCCTGGTGTGGAATCTATCCCTGGCAACTGACTGCAGAGGGTGTCACTAAAAGAACCACACTGCGCCACACTTCAGTGGGGAGCTTTGCACCACCCTCTGGTGTGGAATCCATCCCTCCCAGCTGCCTGCAGAGGGTGTCACTAAAAGAACCACATTGTGTCACACTTCAGTGGGGAGCTTGCACCACCCCCTGGTGTGGAATCCATCCCTGGCAACTGACTGCAGAGGGTGTCACTAAAAGAACCACACTGCGTCACACTTCAGTGGGGAGCTTTGTACCACCCCCTGGTGTGGAATCCATCCCTGGCAACTGACTGCAGAGGGTGTCACTAAAAGAACCACACTGCGTCACACTTCAGTGGGGAGCTTTGCACCACCCCCTGGTGTGGAATCCATCCCTCCCAGCTGCCTGCAGAGGGTGTCACTAAAAGAACCACCTTGTGTCACACTTCAGTGGGGAGCTTTGCACCACCCCCTGGTGTGGAATCCATCCCTGGCAACTGACTGCAGAGGGTGTCACTAAAAGAACCACACTGCGTCACACTTCAGTGGGGAGCTTTGCACCACCCCCTGGTGTGGAATCCATCCCTGGCAACTGACTGCAGAGGTTGTCCCTAGTTTAACAACTGGGTGTTGCTATTTTAGTGAGGAGCTGCAACAGGAAAATGGCACGATACACATGTCGGATAAACTGCCATAAAGTTCTGTGGTTAAAGGGCAGTTAAGGCTGTAGGCGGAGTCAGCACACAACTTAGTCTACACTTATGTGACATTTCCTACCATTTTATATAGAGCAAACGCGACCCGAAGATACTGGAGCGCTTTACATGAGCACCTGTTACAATCCTCAAGGTCACATTCACTTTTTAGAAAAGGGGTGCGGGTAAGTGATGTGTCCAGAATCACATGGGTGTTGAGGCGGCGCCGAGACCGAAACCCTGTTACCTAGTTCCAAATGCGGCAGCTCTGCCCTAACACCACATCTTTGCTACTTATAAATTAGGACAGTATCTTAAGCTATTTCCCCAGCCCCAATTACCCTTATATTCACCCCCGTCATGTGCTCTTTCCGGTGTCGAACATGTCCTCACGTCCACCGCTCCAGTTTACACACCTAACCTTAACTTTCGCCCCCTTCATGCTCTCTTGTCCATGTCCAACATGTTTTGGCATTTCCCCCACTTCCACCCCCCACTCCCCGACTCGCAACGTCCACAGTTTTGGCGCATTCGAGCGAGAAGGCGCTGGGAGATGAACCGCCTGATTCATCAAGCTAAATTGCACTCGCAAAGGGCAAGATTCTCAGAATCTTGCCTTTTGCGAGTGCAATTTTTGCATTTGGGATTCATCATCCCAAATGCAAAATTCGCTATTTAAGAATTCGCACATTTGCGAAGAATTGAATTTGAGGAATCTCTATTTGAGATTCCTTAAATGCAATTCATGAAGCATTTTAAAATTGCGAAATTGCAATTTTGGGCCGCTATTTACCGAGAGGTCAGACCTCTCGGTAAATAGCAAAAACTTAGAAAAATGCATTTAAACACATTTTTCTAAGTTGCATGTTACACACACACATGTCCTTTGGACATGTGTGTGCGCAACACCAATGTAGATTACATTTCAGGGGTGCTACAGGGTGTCCTTTGGACACCCCTGCACCCTGGAAATCGCATCCTTATTTGCGATTAGCTAATTGCTAATCGCAAATAAGGAATAACTCCCCATGCATTCCTATGGGCCGGTAGGCATGGGAAGTTATTCCTTATTAGCGATTAGCAATTAGCTAATCACAAATAAGGAACATGTAGGAATCGCAATATTTATTGCAATTCCTACATGAATCCCGTTTTGCAAGTCCTTAATAGCGATTCGTTATGAATCGCTATTAGGGGCTCGCAAAACGGGAGAATGATGAATCAGGCTAGAAATCCCGTTGCAGAGGATCACACACTGCGACCAGGAGGCGGACCCTGATGCAGCGCCAAGGCGGCCAGGATACAAATACTTCAAACCTAGAACAACTCACCTCGCAAAAGCAGATTTTTGTTCGTATGTTTCCCATCCTGGTTCCAATTCTTCTAAGTCGTCGACCGCCTCCAGGGTCCAACGCTCCTCTCTCTGCAGCCGGAGGACCTGCTCTGAAAACGCCTCCACCCACTCCGAGCTGCTCGGGCCCCCTCCCTTCATCCTGCTGTGCACGGGCCCCCACTCAGAGCCGCTCGGGCCCCCTCCCGTCATCCTGCTGTGCTCGGGCCACCCCTCTGGGCTCCAGGGAGGTGAACTGTGCGAGTGTGGGCAGCAGACGTGTCTGCAATCAAACTCCAACACAATAACACACCACCACACCCACTGCCTCTCACTGCCTGTGGCCCAACCCCACGGAAACCTCAGGCACCCGGAAAGACGGCCTCTGCTTTGTGCAAACAATATCATTCTTTATTGCAGCCGCAGCCGTGGAGGGAGTTGTGGTGAGGCAGAAGGTGGGGCGGGGCTCGGAGGGGCAGGGTGGGGGATGCTAAAAAGCGGAGTATGGATAATTGGAGGTAAGTAAACAATTTAATTAATAAAACGAATTTCGTAGCGCGTTCTGCATCGCAATATGCGAACTAACTATAACTCACGCCCCCGCCATGCACTGCTGATGACCTCACGTATTACATCATTCTTGACATGGTCAGTGACATCACTGATGACATCACTGATTACATCATCCACATGAAAATCTGATCCGCCTCCTCACACTGTAATATAACCTTTGATACACCCACTGCACCAGTTACTACATACACACTCACTGATTCCTAAGTCTACATACACATCCACTCATTCACTTATAGAATCACTCATAGATGTAGTCAGTAATCAATACAACACTATCATAAGCACTCATACATGTATACAGACACTCGCACACCACCCCTCAGCCAGACTTACTCACACACCTAGTCAGTCATGCAAACAATCAATCATACTTCCATTTACTGACCTATACAGTTATACACACACCACATCAGTTGTTCAAACAGAAGCAAATCCATACTTAGGGGTCGATTAGGATGGCGGACGGAATGGCGACCGCCGTCCTGGAGTAGGCGGAAAATGCCTTTTTTCTGTCCGCCTGCCGCGGACACTCCGTCCGCCATATTAGGATGGGAAACACTGTCAATTTTCCGTACGCGGCGGAAGAGCACATACCGCCGCGGAAGTACACCCGACCCCGCGGCGGACGCACCCAATCCAGACACACCGCCGTACGGAATGACGTCTCCGACCGTCCTCCAAATCACGATGGCGGAAAACACACATAAATTCGCTGCGGAAAAACAACCTGCCTGAACACGGCGGAATCACCACAGCGGAGATACAACACATTGCAGAGACATCCACCACAAGCAGCTCGCCGTCATGGACCCAGCGCTACACGCATTTCCGATTCTCTTCGTGCTCCACCACCAGCAAGTCATGGACCATCATCGACGACGACGCAGGTACGCCAACCCACCAATTGCTGGCGGAAGGGGAGTACCTGGCAGGGCTGTGACGTTGGAAGGGGGAGTGTCATGTTAGAGAAACTACATTGACGATCGCACCAATATATACACAATTGAAGTACACAACCAGGAATGACAACGACAAACAACAAAACATGATTTACTAGCTTTATTCAACATAATAGTTGTATAATCTCAGAGTATTCAAGAGCATGGGCACTGGGTACAACAGAGCAGGTACATCACTGGCAGCACGTGAGAGGGCAGAATGCAGTATTAGAACAGCAACAGGGCATTGTGGCCAACAGAGCAGTCCATCAGAGGCAGCACATGAGAGGGCAGAATGCAGTATCAGAACAGCAACAGGGCATTGTGCCCAACAGAGCAGGTACATCAGAGGCAGCATATGATAGGGCAGAATGCAGTATCAGAACAGCAACAGGGCATTGTGCCCAACAGAGCAGGTACATCAGAGGCAGCATATGAGAGGGCAGAATGCAGTATCAGAACAGCAACAGGGCATTGTGGACAACAGAGCAGGTACATCACTGGCTACCCAAGTACGTGTGTCAAGCGACCCGTCACAAGGACAATAATAATGTCAGGGTGGTTACATTTGTCAATCTACACACAAAGTAAAATGACATGTGAGTGATGGCAACTAAACCTCACACCACAGAATCTGGTGGAGTGCTTGAACTACTCACCTCGGACACACCTCCAGCACCAGCAACAGGAGTGTGAGACACAGCCCCAGATCTACTGACTGACACATGAACCATAGACCCAGACACACTGCCAGGACATGTCCCTGTACACTGACCAACAAATACCATGCCTGCATCTGACACATGAGAGTGGCGGACACACACAGTGCCAGTACCTGCAACAGGAGAGGGCACAACTGACACAGTGCTACTACATGATGCATGACAGTATACAATAGACACAGTGCCACTATCTGACACATGAGAGTGAACTGCAGCTGACCCACTAGGACCACTGAAATGATGAGCCACAGGGCTGTATGGGCCAGGAGGCAGGGTGGCTCTGGGAGCTCGGGAAAGCTGTACTGGAGCGACATTGGGGTGGTCAGGTCTCACTGGTGTGTGTCTCTGTTTCTTTGTGAAACGTAGGGGCACCCCGGACATGCCAGGACTGGTAAGTGGAGTGGCATCATCAGACATCAAAGGTGGATCATGTGCTTGTGGTGGTCTGCTCTCTGGGGACGTGCTGGACTCTGCCTGCCGTTTGCTGTGGGCCTGCCTTCTGCCCTCTGCCTCATGTGTAATGGGGGATGCAACAACAGTGTACTCCTTCCTCTGCTTCTGCGGGGCTTGGATGGGAGTAGAGGTATGGGGGGACTCCACCGCTGACACATGTGTTGTACGTTCCTTAAACATCATCCTCAGTGCAGCCAGGGGTGATATATGCCTGTCCTTGATGGTGCTCGTGTCCATGGGAGAACCCTTGGCCATGGGATGTGCCTTGGACGTAGGAGGTGTACTGTCTCTGGAATGTCCCTGATCCCTGGGCGGTGCCATGTTCCTGGGTGCAGACTTATCCATTGTAGTGTCCCTCTCCTTTGAAGCTACCCTGCTCTTGGGAGGTGGCCTTTCCTTTGAAGTGTCCTTGTCCTTGGGAGTCTCCCTGCTCTTGGGAGGTGGCCTTTCCTTGGTAGTGTCCTTGTCCTTGGGAGTGTCCCTGCTCTTGGGAGGTGGCCTTTCCTTGGTAGTGTCCTTGTCCTTGGGAGTGTCCCTGCTCTTGGGAGGTGCCCTTTCCTTGGTAGTGTCCTTGTCCTTGGGAGTGTCCCTGCTCTTGGGAGGTGGCCTTTCCTTTGTAGTGTCCTTGTCCTTGGGAGTGTCCCTGCACTTGGGAGGTGGCCTTTCTTTGGTAGTGTCCTTGTCCTTGGGAGTGTCCCTGCTCTTGGGAGGTGCCCTTTCCTTTGTAGTGTACTTGTCCTTGGGAGTGTCCTTGCACTTGGGAGGTGCCCTTTCCTTTGTAGTGTTCTTGTCTTTGGGAGTGTCCCTGGACTTGGGCTGTGCCCTTGCCTTGGGAGTTACTTTTGTGTGGGATGCCTGTGTAGCATGTGAATCTATTTCACCCAACACCCCTTGATGATCCTGTGTGTCAACTCCAGTGTTGCTCACGTCGTCTTCGGATAAAGATATCCCAGTCCTAGGGGATGGTGTCTGTGCCCTCCGTACCCTGCCTTGCTGCCTGTGGCTGCTCCTAGTGTAATAACCAGAATAAGAGGCCTGGTCTGAAGACTCACTCTCCCCTGTAACATCAAGTGGTGTGGATGGTGGTACAGAAGTAGCACCCTGTCTATGCGACTGTACAATGGCTGAAGACACAGTGTTTGCCAATGACTGAACTGTTCTGTGGAGACCAGCAACATCGCCATACATCCCCTCCATGAATGCCACCACCTGCCCCAACTTCCTATCGTGGTTTTGGAATGCATTGATCATGTTGGTCTGCCCTACACACAGCTGTCACAGCAGATCAACAGCCTCTGCACAAAGTGCACTTTGTGTCACAGGGGCAGGCTCCGCGGTGCCTGCACCGAAGGCAACTCTGCTCCCCCTCCTCTGGCGAGCACGAGCAGTACATGTTGCAGTGGGTGGCAGTGTGGGCCCTGTGTGCTGTGTCCCGACTGAAGGTGTCGATTGCCCACTCCCTGTCTGTGACAACACTGCTGACTCACCAACGCTTTCTGAGGATGAGGACGATGGTGTCTCCACTTGTGAGTCCTCAGGGACGGTTCTGTCCCCCTCTCCGTGGCTGCCCTCTTCAGTGTCAGTCTGCGTGTGTGTCATCTCGGATCCGGATGCATTGCCACCACTCATCTCCGCCGTCTGTGTGTCAGTGCCCTCGGCCAAAGCTGGAAGAGAGAGGGAAGAGATGTTAACCTAAGTGCCACACTCACGTACTGAAGGTTACAAAGTCACACCGTTCCTTACAGTCGATTGACATGTAGCACCCATCCTGTACACGAACCACCCCTACCACACATCCTCACATCATAGATCCGTGGGTGTCTGTGAAACATGTACATCATACAAACAGGGCAAGTGCATGCAGACCACCACACATGTCATGCCATGGGACACAAGACCTCAACGGCATGTCCTGGAACCCTCAAATAGAAATCCACTGGGATGTACACCTGGCGGACATGGGTGCTACCGCTCACTCTGCTAATGACACCAACATGCAATATATGCAAAAGATACGCACCACGGATGTCACTACTGTGTCTGAGCACGAATACATGCATGCACTCACAAGTTACAGACACATACAGTCTGCTTACCGCTAGTTTGATGTTGATCCCCTCTCAGCCGGGCGGACAGGTCAGGATGCGTCACAGCAATTATGCGGTGCATTAGAGGTGTCATGGTGCGTCGGGCAAGGCGGCCTGTTCTTGAAATGATCCCCAGTGTCATCTCCGCAACATTCATGCTGAGCCTGGATATGTCGTCCCAGCGCTTGTGGCAATGTGTGTGTCGTCTATTGCACACCCCCACTGCCCCTACATCACGGGCTATGGTCCTCCACACGGCCTTGCGAAGGTGCAGCTTCACCTACCAGGATGGGAGACAAGAGGGAAACATCAGTGGACTGTTTGACATTCATAAACATTGCAGAAACACGTATCTTCATGCAGACATGTGCAGTACAACACATGTGAAGGTCCCACAGCACACCACCAAGCTTGCAGAAGCAAGGAGTCAGTGGCCACCTCATGCCCACCAACATGTTACCCACTTCACTTGCCACCTGTCCGGGGGCACCGTAGAGCCGTTCATAGTGGCTGAGCACACCGTCCACAAAGACATCCAGCTCCGATGTGGTGAAGGGACGAGACCGGATCTCTCGCACTCTCGACATGGCAAGGTCCAGGACTGTGGCACTACAGCAGCAGTTGTTGGATAGCTTAGGAGCAGCAGGTGGAGGTGACGGTCACAGGCAGCAGTTGTTGGATAGCTCAGGAGCAGCAGGTGGAGGTGACGGTCGCAGGCAGCAGTTGTTGGATAGCTCTGGATCAGCAGGTGGAGGTGACTGTCGCAGGCAGCAGTGGTTGGAAGCAGTGAATGTGTGCAGAAAATCTTCACACATATATAGGGCCCAGAGCTCATATAAGTGGCACACGTCTGCAGCAATTGGTTTTCCCTGGATGCATCATTCAAACAGAGCCATTGACTCGCATTGGTGTGGCGGTGCACGTCTTCCGCAATTTTTGAATGCGCTTACGCGCAACGCGTAACCTGTTCCCATTGGCTACATGTGCACGGACAGTCACGTTCACACACCCGCAACCGCATGTGCGCGCTACCGCGACGGTGCATCATTTGAAAATATTCACTCACTGGCGCCGCTATGGCGGTGCACGCATTCCGAGGTGGCGGTGCAGGCAAAAAGATACATTTGATGATGCAACCTGAAATGGCAGTTGAGAAACCCCCTTAAAGTGTTATTGCGGCACCCACCACCAGTCCAGGCCGGTCACCCACCGCCAGTCCAGGCCGGTCACCCTCCGCCAGGACTGGGCTGTGCCAGGACTGGCGGTGGGTGACCGGCCTGGACTGGCGGTGGGTGCTGCACTAACAATGTAAGGGGGTTTCTCAACTGCCATTTCAGATTGCATCATCAAATGTATCTTTTTGCCAGCATCGCCACCGCGGAATGCGTGCACCGCCATAGCGGCGCCAGTGAGTGATTGATTTCAAATGATGCACCGTCGCGGTAGTGCGCACATGCATTTTCCTGGGTGTAACCGGGATGGTCATTGAGCATACAGCATATGTCATGCTTAATTGCTGTGTAATTGGTCATCTTCTGTGTTGGTGGAAGGCGTCCCCAGATGGCGTATGTACACCCACTGCATGTCTCCGCACACTTGTAATCTTCTTATTTGTACGTGTGTGTCAGGACATGTCTGGAATGCTGGAAGAATATTGATGTGTAGTCTATGGACCGTGTCCACGTGCGACATTCATGTCCATTTGTAGCATGTGTGCTCAGACTGTAGACCTTGCCAGTGGTTAACAAAGGCTAGTGATGTGTGTCCAAGTTGCGTCAGATGTGCATGGCGACGTGTTGACGTCTTGGTCTTGGGGACACACGTTTTCATTTCTACACATCTACACAGTACCGCAAGTGTGTGTACACACATTCATTACCTGTTGTGAGTGTGTGGTTTGTGTGTGCAAGTAACAATGATGTGTACGTACATGCATTCTGTGTATGCATGTCTGTTGTTGTGTGCCCATGCATGTCAGCTGAGGGGGCATTGTAGGTGTGTTCATGGGTGCATGAAGACAAGGAGGGTGTGTTCCAATTTCATGTTGTTTGTGCACGTACATGTGTGTCTGTGTGGACGCTTGTCCACATATGGGCCCTCAGTCATGTGTTGTTGCAAGATGTTTCAACATGTGTGCACGTTACATTGTACATGTTAGCCCACAGGATGTTCTTTGTGGTTGTACATTGTGTGTGTAGTCAGCTCTATTGCCTTATATATTGTTCCTGTCACACTTATCATCACTGTCTGCAACATGTATTATTAGCATTGTGTTGCTCAAGATGTGATAGTGTTGCACAACTATGCGTTGTTGGTCATTTGACATCTGCTGCCATCTACTCCCACACAGGAGGGCTGCAAATGTGCATCGACCATACACTGTGCTGGAGGACATGGTTGACGAGGAGGTGATCCGCAAATACCGGCTTGACCGACTGAGATTGCAGGAGCTTGTCACACAATTGTCACCTCATCTGCAGCCACGCAGGACATATCCTGGAGCTTTCACACCCACAGCAAAGGTGATGGCGGCACTTCATTTCTTTGCGACTGGCACATTCCAGTACACAGTTGGTCATGCGGGAGGGATGTCACAATCCATGTTCAGCATGGTACTGCGGGATGTTCTGAATGCCATGATGCTTTACAAGGATGATTACATCCATTTTCCATGTCCGGCACAGTTGGCTGCAGTCAAAGGGGACTTCTATGCCCTTGCCCAGTTACCACACGTAGTGGGTTCCATTGATGGAACACATATTGGTCTCATACCACCCCAGGCACGTGAAGCTGTATATAGGAATCGGAAGCACTACCATTCGATCAATGTGCAAGTGGTGTGCCTGGCTGACAACATCATCTCGCATGTGTGTGCCAGATTTCCCGGTTCCGCCCATGACTCCCACATCATGCGGAGCAGCATTGTCCCCCAACTGATGGCTAATCTGCATCCAGAACATGCGTGGCTTGTAGGTGAGTGTGCTGAAAGGACAATTGTGTTGTCAGTGTGTTGTGAGGACAATTGTGTTGTATGTGTGGCATGGTGTTCCCACAAATCCTGGTACTGAAATTTGTGTCTGTCATCACCCCACCTAGGCGACTCTGCGTACCCAAACCGGCCGTGGCTGCTGAGCCCCATCAAAAATCCTACTACCCCTGGTGAAATGCGTTATAATGATGCCCATGGGAGGACACGTCGAGTGATAGAACATACTTTTGGACTGCTGAAGTCTAGGTTTCACTGACTTGACAAAACCGGAGGGGCCCTCCCATACTCACCAGGCAAAGTATGCAAAATCGTGATTGCATGCTGCATGCTCCACAACCTGGCCTTGCGCAATAACATTGAACTGATCATGAACCCTGAAGACCAACAGGTTGCTCGGCCACCCATCCCACCCATGTCGACTGATGAGGATAGTGGTGAGGAAGAAGGTGTGGACCAGAGGCGTCAGCTCATTGATCGCAATTTCCCTTGAATGTGAGTAACTACCGCTTGTACAGCCAGACAATGCGTGATGTATGTTTGGTGGTGGAGTGTGGATGAGGTGTGTCTATGATGCCTGTTCTGTTATGTTCTGTTTGCTAATGTGTGTGTTAGATGGTGTACATGCAATGCTCCCTGATGTGTGTCCTGTGATCCACTTAATAGTTGATGAGTGTGGTTTGTGGGATGTTGCAGTACAGTGTGCTGTGATGGGTGTGAATCTCTTTCCTGACCTGTGTTTGTTGTTCTATCATTATCCCTAGGTCACTCCCACAGAGGCATGTTTCTCAACTACATTGATCCCTGCACCTGGTAACATTACATTCTAAGACAATCATGTGATTAAAACATGGAGGCCACACATCATTGAGTGTTTAAGTGATGTTTATTTACAGGTTGAGGATTTTTTTTTTTTTTTTTATTTATTGTGTAAGACATGTATAACCCAAAGGAAGCACAATTTGTACACTGCGTCACGCCAACAACCCGGAGGCAGGCCGCTATGTTGTTTACATCAAATGTCAGCAAATAAAGCAATGATGCAGTCCTACCTCAGCTTGAATTGGAACATCAAAAATAATATAAAAGAAACAGGGTCACAATGTAGATGAGTAGTGCAGATCGCGCACGATAATGATCTTACATTTTCTCAGTGCCTCAGGCGACAGGTGAGTCTAAGGGTAACAGGTTCGCCACTAGCACAGCAACAGGACACAGCCTGCTGAAGCGGCAGAATAAAAGATATCGTCCACAGGCACTGTTTACACCCAACTTGTCCCAACATACAAACGAAACAACATGAACAGTAACCATCGGTGCAGTCAAGAGATATCAAGCATGCAATATCTACCCACAGGTATGGCCTTACGCATGTGTGCCATGTAGCCACGAATGAGTGCCCAACAGCGGCAGCATCTGTAGTCGCGCATGTGTCAGGGTTCAGGCGCTGAGCCAGGGGAGGGGGGGGGAGAAGGGGGAAGGAGGGGGGGGGGACCCGGAGGGGGTCGTGTCGGGACAAGCCAGAGGGCACATGTCCGCAGGGGTGGAGCAGGGAAGGTCCGAGGGGTCGCATGTAGGGAACATTAAGGGTGGAAGGGATGGGACAAGTCCTGCCAACAGGGAGGAGCACACTCGCACCGCGCAACCAGACAGTCACAGTACACCCCTTTCACAGAGCCCTTAACCCATATCATCTGACACACCTACATCAGATAGATCAACGGAGGCAACCGATCTCAACCCCTCCCCGGACCACCGCAGGAAGGGTTCCCAGATATCTTTGGGTCTGGAGGCCGTTGGCATTGTTTCCCAATAATTGGTCAGTTGCGTGTGTCCGTATGTCACATCTCTAATCCAGTCTGCGTACAATGGAAGGGCCCTCCTACCCCAGTGCAGCGAGATCTGCCTTTTGGCATATAGGAGGAGCATAGCATGCAACTTTCTATCGCAAGGTTCCGTGTCTTTGACATAGCCTAACAAACCCAACAGCGGTGAGGGGGCGTCGGCCCTGTGAAGAATTTGGTTAATAGCAGCAAAAACTGCTGACCAGTACTCCTCCAGGTTTGGACAGCTCCACGCCACATGAATGAAGGACGCATCTCCTCCCCCACATTTCCAGCAAGCGGTGTCCTCCCGGATTCCCATTCGGTGTAGCAGAACTGGCGTGCGGTAGTAGCGCTGCAGGAATTTAAAGTGAATGAGCCTAAGACGATAATTCGGGGATAGCGCCGTGAGTTGTCCGCAGCAGTATTCCCACACGGCATCTGACAGTGGTTCTGGGAGGTCAGCATCCCAAGCCATTTTAGCTGTGGACACCGTAATCGGGGCCTGCTCCTGCATGCAGTTATATAGTCTAGAAACCAGTTTTTTGGGGGTCGGCCTCGAAAGCAGGTTCTGAAGGGCAACCAGGGGTTGCGGCTCTTCAGGAAACTGGGGTCCCAATCCTTTACAGGATTCCCTGAGGGAGTGGTACAGCAACGCGTCTGCGAAAGACACAGGCTGATCGTCCGTCTCCGCTGGCAAATCAACAAAAGTGCCCTCAGGATAGATATCGGCAAATGTAGTCAATCGCCGCCCGTGGAGCATAAGGGTGCCTCCTCTGGCACACAGGCAAGGTAGCAGTGGATTGCCCCGTAAGGGGACAGCCGGCGCATACAATACGGAGAGTCCTGCTCTGTTTTGCAGTTCACGCCAAGCCCAGCGAATCATCTCTACCGTGTCCACATCCTTCGAGGGACGTTTGACCTTGCCATAAAGCGCCACTCGCAGCGGTAACGGGGCAGCAGCAGCGAGCTCCACCGCCACGTGCGGTTGGTAAGGGGTGGGGAAGGCCCAGAAATGAAGAAACTGTGCCTGTGCGCATAGGGAGTATAGCTTGAGGTCAGGGGCTCCGAGGCCGCCCTGTCTCAGTGGGAGCGTTAGCAGGTTCCAGGATACTCGCGCCTGTTTCCCAGCCCAGACCAGAGTCAAGAGTAATGAGCGGACCCGCGCATGGAAATGCGCCGTCAGGGGCAATGGAATATTAACAAACAGGTATAGGAATTTGGGTAGGACCACCATTTTCACCAACGCTATGCGCGCCACCAGGGAAAGGGGCAACTTGTTCCAGACTTCGATTTTCCTCTCTAGCCAGTCCACCGCTCTGCCAAAATTAAGAGACCACAGCTCCTGCGTGTCGCGACTAATCCAGATACCTAGATATTTAACTGCGTCAGTTTCCCAGCGCAAGGGGTACTCCGATGACGGTTGGCTTGTCTCATCAGTGAGGGGGAACGCGACCGATTTAGTCCAATTCACGGACACTCCCGCGAGTCCCTCAAACCTCACGAACTCACGGAGTAATGGATTCATGTTGTCACTGGGGTTCACAATGTACAGAGTGACGTCGTCTGCGTATAATGAAATCAGCAGATTACGGGAGCTGAACCCGATCCCTCTCGCGGTGTGGTGTTGCCGTATCCTGGCCGCAAGCGGCTCCATTGCTATAGCAAAGAGGAGCGGGGACAGCGGGCAACCCTGCCTAGTTCCCCTAGAGATCCCAAAGGGCTGGGAAACGAGGCCATTGACACTCACTCTCGCCCTGGGTGCAGTGTATAGCAACTTAATAAGGGTTATGAAATTGCGACTGAATCCCATTCTTTCCAATATCCGGAAGAGATACGGCCACTCCAGGGAGTCGAACGCCTTGGTTGCGTCAAGGAACACCACCGCTGCCTGTACAGAAGGGTGTAGATAGTGCAAGACAGAGAAGATAGTTCTGAGGTTATGCGACGTGGCTCGCCCAGGGACAAAACCGGATTGATCAGGGAGTGCAATGATCGGCAGCATCGGCTGAAGTTTATCTGCAATGATTTTGGCGTAGATTTTCGCATCTACATTGATCAGGGAGAGGGGCCTATAGGAGTCCAGGGACTGTTCGTCCTTGTCCGGTTTCAGAAGCGTAATAATTAAGGCTTCATGCATGGAGTCCGGGAGGGAGTGCGACTCGAGGGCCTCCACGAACACCGCATGGAGTTTCGGTGCCAGCTCGTCAGCATATGCCTTGTAGAAGGACGTAGTCAGACCGTCAGGACCCGGAGCCTTGTTGGCCGGCATGCTTTTGATGACCTGAATAATATCCTGTACAGTCACCGGGAGATCCATGTATTGCCTGTGGTTGTCGTTAAACCACACTAGGGCAATGGAGTCCAGAAAGGCCTCCAAAGAAGCCGGGGCGACAGGTTGCCTGGAGGTATACAGGGTCGTGTAGAAGTCAGTGAAGGCTCGCAGGACCTCGTTTTGGCCCACAACCAGGGATCCACTACTGTCATGAATGGCGTGTATGTAGTGTGAATACGTACGTGAAGCTAACAATCTAGCTAGGGTCCTGCTTGGCCTGTCTCCCTCCCCGTATCTTCGAGCCTCTGCTTGCTTCCCTAGGAATTTAACTTCACGGTCTGCCTCCTCATTGAAGTCAAGAAGCTTGGCTTTGAATTGCCCAGCGGCTTCCAATGATAGAGTGCGACTGAAGGCCTCATCTAGATCTCTCAACTCCCTTTCTAGTCGGGTCAATGTGCCACGAATGGATTGCAGCACACCCGCTTGGCGCGCTATGCACTGGCCCCGGATCACTGCCTTAAAGGCGTCCCACACTATGGCCTCGGACGAAGCCGATCCAGTATTTTCTGCAAAGTATGTAACAATATCTGTCCTGATCTCCTCAACAAACACCGGGTCTGTGAGAGCATGTGGAGGTAGACGCCACTGGAAACTCCTATGCATCGCATCAGGCACACATAACACCAACTCACACGGAGCATGATCTGACAGCGATCTGGCCTGTATGTCAACGTTCCTCACCCACGTCACCACCTCAGGCGACACCAGCCAGTAATCTAAGCGAGACCAGGCAGACTGATGACATGTGTAGCAGGTGCCCAATGTTTCTCCAGGGTGCCGAATTCTCCACACGTCTGAGAGCAAACCTTCCCCCATTACATCAAATATAGCCTGACGCGCTCTAGCATGGGTTGGCCTACCCACACCCCTCCTATCAATTGCATCATCAAGCACCACATTGAAATCCCCACCAACAATAATTGATTGGCAATCAAGCAGTGCAATGCGCGCCCATAAAGACAGAAAGAAGTCAGGATCATCCACGTTTGGGCCGTAGATGGCAGCCAGCACAACCGGTTTGCCCTGCAAAGAACCATGTAAGAGCACATACCTCCCATCCTTGTCCTGCTCGCAGGTGCGTTCCCGCCAGTCCAGCCCTCTTCGTACAAGGATAGCCACCCCCCTCGCATAATTGGAGAATATAGCAGAATACACAGTAGACCATCTAGAATTACGCAGTCTAGGTGAAGGAACAGCGTTAAGGTGAGTTTCTTGCAGGAAACATATATCCACATTATGTCTGGCTAGCATACCATGCATCAACCGGGCCTTCTTGTAGTCCCCAAGGCCTCTAATGTTCCAAGTCCACAATTTAACCCCCCCCATCATAGAAGCACAGTAGAGGCAGCAGAACCCCGAACGGCAGCCAATCCCCAGAGCCCCCCATCCCCGCACACAGCACACATAATGTCCCCGCGTTTAGACATGAAAATAGAAGGTATCTCTCAGTGCACCAGTTCAAAACTACAAACAGCAAAAACTTCAACCCCCCCCGCTCCCCACCTCCCTCACCAACCCCCCAAACAGGTGGTGACATACCCCACAGAAAAACACGCATGGCGTGATAGACAACCAACATTAGAAACATTGGGATACACCCCATGGGGACGTGGCGCACCCAGCTTACACCTCCGGTTGAGCGGGGTGGCTACATTCAGAAAAAAGAGCTGTAGGGCCCCGACGGCGCCCCCGCCCCAGGGACCACAAATCTCACCACAGCTATATTCACACGTGGTCTAGGTAATGGCAGTTACAAATCCACCTCCCGGACTGCAGCAATGACTCGCCGCTCTTGCAAGCAGATGACTCGTGGCTCCAGGAGATGCTTGGGGATTCCCAAGCTCCGGTGCCAGACTCAGAGGGAGCAAATAAGCAGCGCAGCAGCATATATGTTGGCAGCCCATCTAGTCATTGTCACTCAGTTGATCAGCAGTTTCTTCCAGTCTGGGCGATTTCCTTCTAGCTCCCGGGCCAGTGATGTGTTTGGCAAATTTAAGCGCTGACTTCGCATCCGTGAAGAAGTGCGTCTCGCCATCATGGAGCACCTTCAGCTTTGCTGGATATAACAGGGAATATTTCACTCCAGCTTGCAGCAGCACTTTCTTAGCCGGCAGAAATTCCTTGCGGGCCGCTTGCACCAGGGGGGTGAAATCTGGGTAGAATGAAATAGCATTTCCCTTATGCGTTATCTTGCCTTTTTCTCTAGCCAGCCGTAGAATGAGGTCCCTGTCCTGGTAATTGAGCAGCTTGACGAGGATACTCAGCGGCGGTACTTTCCCAAATGTCCTGTGCGCCCTCTCGACCGCAAACACCGGTGACAGAGCCGGGTCAAAAAGCTCATGTAGTAGATCAGACACGAACATCTCCATCTTGCCGGTGTTTGCCGTTTCTGGAATACCAGTAATGCGAACATTGGACCTACGGGAGCGCGCTTCCAAATCGTCCGCCTTAGCGCGTAGGCTCTCCAGATCCTTCTCTAGGTTCACGATGTGTTTTTTGGCCTGTTGTTGGAATTCGCAGCATTCAGTTTGTCTATTCTCTAGGCTATCCAGTCTCGTCTCATGTGCGCCCACTTTTGCCTTCACAGACTCCAGCTGCACGGACATTGCGTCTAGTTTGCCATCGATGCTTTTCAGGCTGGACCGCACTTCCATAATAAGCGCCCCAAAGTCTATGTCCGCTGGTGCACCCTGCGACGAAGATTCTCCGCCGTCCGTGTCAGCCTGCGGGTGTTTTGGCGGTTTTTTATTATCAAAGTTGAGTTTGGGTTGTCTGGCCTCATGTTTTCCCCCCATGACGGAGGCGACCGTTGGGCAGCGGGGCACTCGCGCAAATAACCACAGCAAGTAGGTCAAGCTTATTCCAGTACACGGATCACAAGAGGCAGCTCGTGCCAGTAATAGGGAACGCAGGTCCGCTAGCAAAGCTCACAGGACTCCAGCACACCGCGCCACTAGGTGCGCGCCTGCAGCCGTATATAGCAACACGCACCCGCAGGTCTCAAAATGGCGGCGGCCCCAATTCCGGTCCCACGGCCTCCCTGCGCCGAGGTCGGTCCAGTGCGGCTCCTAAATGCAGGGGTGGACGTAGGGACCGCAGGAGTTCACGGGCTCAGTGTGCACTGGCATCAGATCAGCCCCGGCTCAGTTAGTCGGAGGTTTCACTTCGGCGGGTAGCGGTCAGGGTAGTTAGCGCGGCCGTCCCACACCCCACCTGCGCAGGTCCCACGCCTCACCTCGTGTTCTGAAGGCGGCCGCTGCTCAGGGTCGTGTTCCCTATCGGCCGAGGCGCAGCAGCGTCGGTCAGCAATCACCAGGCTTC
Organism: Lissotriton helveticus; assembly: GCF_964261635.1. Lineage (NCBI taxonomy): Eukaryota > Metazoa > Chordata > Amphibia > Caudata > Salamandridae > Lissotriton > Lissotriton helveticus. The sequence goes on from NC_136072.1 coordinate 28,693,437, forward strand.
CAAATGTGGCAAGCTATCTGCAGGAGGGTGTCAGCTCGTGCCCCCACGTCAGGGGATCGTCCGCCCCACAAGACCTACAGACCAGACGTGTCTAGATACGCTCGCCGGGCCAGCAGGGGTCCACCAGCGCGCCGCAATGGAGCGGCACCAAAGCCAGCGGGGTCTCGCGGTCACTTCCACAGGATCACCAAAGGCCTTCAAAGCCGCGGACCACAGTAGCTTGCGGCGCCCAGCACACAGCTCCGCAGTCTCGGGTCGCCTCCAGCGCACAGGTCGGCAAATGTGTAAATCCACCATCCGGGGAGCTCCGCTCTCCAAAGTTCGGCTCCGGGATCCGCTGAGTGTCAGACGTACAGCCCCTGGTATGACGGGGGTCCGCAGGGGACCAAACAAGGATTATTACAGGATTACAGAACGTAGCCGGCGGAGCTCGCTCACAGAGCGGCCATTTCGCTGCTCGGCTAGCCACGCCCCCCTACAGGTTGAGGATTGATGTTGGTGCATATTTACAAAGAAGTGTTGGTGGGGGAGTGAGAGTTGAAGGTCATGGCAGATGAAAACACCGTGGGGACACCAAAATGTGTGATGTCCAGCTAGTCCAACAGACGTGTGGCAATGGTTGGCATTGTGGGACAGGATAGTTTGCAGGGTAAATGGCAGGCTCAAACAAGGGTGAAGTCATTGTAACACCACTGCTCTCACCTGCATCCAGCCTCGGACGGCCCCTCCGTCTTGTTGCCGGAGCGGAGACAGCTGTGGGGGCAGGTTGGTCAGGGGCCACCTCCCTGTCCGTGGGCTCAGGTGTGGGTGGCGGTGGTGTTGGTGAGCGGTCCCGCTGGGCACTAGGGTGAGGGGGTGGTGGTGTGGCGCCGGAGAGCCAGTCCCTCCACAGAGCAGTTTGCTGGCCCATGAGGTCCACAATTTGGCCTATCTGGGTATCAATTGACCGCAACAGATGACTGCTCTCTTGTGAGTCTTGGTGTGCCCGATCAGCCTGTGCCTGCGACCGCTCATAGGAGGCATTGACTCTGGCGATGGCTTCTAGGGTTTCTGCGCCAGGATGGGGTGGGTGTCCTTCCCGACCTCGCCGGACAACTGCACTCCTGGTTGTGAGCTGTGCCCTCACCTGTGTACTCACACGTCCACTCTCCCTGCTTGCCTGGGATGTTGATGGTCCATCATCGGCTGATGGATCAGGCAGGGTGGCACAGGCAGGAGTGATGGTGGTGGTGGTGGAGGTGGTGGTGGTGGTGGTGGATGCACAGCTCACAATGGCAGGTGTTGGTGTGGTGACACAGGCCGAGGTGGTGGAGGCAGTGATATCCTGGGAGCTTGATGGCCCTGGAAGTCTGCTTGGCCCAGCATCGTCCTCTGCGCCTGAGCTGGCTATGGGCTCGTCCCCAGAGAGTCCGTGCTGTGAGGGGGGTGACTGGTGCTGGTGGTTGCTGCTTTCGCCAGTCAAGTTGCGATCACCTGAGGGACAAGATTATCATGATCAATGCTGTAGATATGACATGTTTTGGGTGACAACATTACAAATCAATGACCTCTCTCACACACCCCACCCACCTCTCGCACACACCCCCCACCCACCGCCACCCTCCCTGTGGACATGGGGGCCTGTTGTGAGTTGTAGTGCTGGTCTCTAACATGCCCACCCACCTCTCGCACACACCCCCACCCACCGCCACCCTCCCTGTGGACATGGGGGCCTGTTGGGAGTTGTAGTGCTGGTCTCTCACACACCCCACCCACCTCTCGCACACACCCCCACCCACCGCCACCCTCCCTGTGGACATGGGGGCTTGTTGGGAGTTGTAGTGCTGGTCTCTCACACACCCCACACACCTCTCGCACACACCCCCCACCCACCGCCACCCTCCCTGTGGACATGCGGGCCTGTTGGGAGTTGTAGTGCTGGTCTCTTACACACCCCACCCACCGCCACCCTCCCTGTGGACATGGGGGCCTGTTGGCAGTTGTAGTGCTGGTCTCTCACACACCCCACCCACCGCCACCCTCCCTGTGGACATGGGGCCCTGTTGGGAGTTGTAGTGCTGGTCTCTCACACATCCCACCCACCTCTCGCACACACCCCCACCCACCGCCACCCTCCCTGTGGACATGGGGGCCTGTTGGGAGTTGTAGTGCTGGTCTCTCACACACCCCACCCACCGCCACCCTCCCTGTGGACATGGGGGCCTGTTGGGAGTTGTAGTGCTGGTCTCTCACACACCCCACCCACCGCCACCCTCCCTGTGGACATGGGGGCATGTTGGGAGTTGTAGTACTGGTCTCTCACACACCCCACCCACCGCCACCCTCCCTGTGGACATGGGGGCCTGTTGGGAGGTGTAGTGCTGGTCTCTCACACACCCCACACACCGCCACCCTCCCTGTGGACATGGGGGCCTGTTGGGAGTTGTAGTGCTGGTCTCTCACACACCCCACCCACCGCCAGCCTCTCTGTGGACATGGGGGCCTGTTGGGAGTTGTAGTGCTGGTCTCTCACACACCCCACCCACCGCCACCCTCCCTGTGGACATGGGGGCCTGTTGGGAGTTGTAGTGCTGGTCTCCCACACACCCCACCCACCGCCACCCTCCCTGTGGACATGGGGGCCTGTTGGGAGTTGTAGTGCTGGTCTCTCACACATCCCACCCACCGCCACCCTCCCTGTGGACATGGGGGTCTGTTGGGAGTTGTAGTGCTGGTCTCTCACACCCACCACCACCCACCACCCTCCCTGAGGACATGGGGGCCTGTTGGGAGCTGTAGTGCTGGTCTCTCACACGCCCCACCCACCGCCACCCTCCCTGTGGACATGGGGGCCTGTTGGGAGTTGTAGTGCTGGTCTCTCACACACCCTACCCACCGCCACCCTCCCTGTGGACATGGGTGCCTGTTGGGAGTTGTAGGGCTGGTCTCTCACACCCACCACCACCCACCACCCTCCCTGTGGACATGGGGGCCTGTTGGGAGTTGTGGTGCTGGCTGCTTTGACAACATGCAAGCCTGGGAACGTAGGAGGCAACATTTGTGTTTGGTCATGGTGGGTGCATTTGAGGCCAGGACTTCACATTTGGGTGACTGTGTGGTCCACATGCATGTATTGGGGCCAGGGAGATGTGTGTTGGCAGTTGTGCATGGCAGACCATGGCAGTGTGATCGTGGTCATTGGTTTGTACTTACCAGCCTCTTCTCCCTCCTCGATTCCTTCCAGGCTCTCAGGGTGCAGTATGCCCAGCACCTTCTCCTCCCATTCATCAAATGGTATGGGCTCCAGGGGAGTGCCGCCGCCAGTGTGGTGTGCCCGCAGGTGGTTCTTCGCCCTGATGCCTTTCACCCTTGCCTTGAGGTCGTGCCACCGCCTCTGGATGTCGTGTTTGGTGCGTGGCACGGTCCCTGACGCATTGACTCTGGTCACTATCCTGTCCCACATGTGGTTTTTGGTTGCCAAGGTTGTCTGCTGGACTAGGTTGCCGGAGAGATGTGGTTCGACACGGATGATTTCATCCACCATGACCTTCAACTCAGTGTCAGTGAATTTGGGATTTTTCTTTGGTGCCATGGTGTGTGATGTGCAAGGTGTTGGTGTGGTGGGGTGGGATGTGCAGGTGTGTGGTGTGTAGGGATGGTGTTGTGTTGGTTTGTGTAGTGTGTGTATTTGTGAGCAGGTTGTATGTGCTTTTGTGTGTGTCTGCTGTTCATGGTAATGTGGCGCTTGCTTGCAGCTATGCTGTGATGCAAAGGACTGTGGTAGTGGGAGGGATTCATTTTATACTCTGTGTGGTGGTGGTGTCCCAATGGTTGTTGGCAATCAGGTGTTCTGTGGGTGTGGTGATTTAGGTGCAATTTTCGGTGATTGGGGGGGTGTCATTGGGGCGTGTAGTTGCTGGGGGTGGGTGTTTCAGGTGGTTGGGTGTTCTGTTTAGTGTATTTTCTATTTACTTCCATCTGCCATTTTGTAATCGGTTTGACGGCAGGGATGGTGTTTGTGTGGTCCTTCCGCAGTCATGGTCCGTTTTCAGAAGTATTGTTTCCGCGGCTGTGGAGGACAGAGGTGAGTTCCGTTGGAATGGCGGCATTATCCTAATCGCACGGACGAACCCTCCGCAGGTATAGCGGCGGTTGGGCCTGTTCCCGCGGTCATGTTCGTCCGCGGCGGTGGGTGTTCTTTTGGTTCCGTCCGCCGCGGACGGTGTTTGATGTGTTCCGTCGGCCGCGGACGGTGTTTGATGTGATCCGTCCGCCGCGGTCGGAGTTTCTTGACATGAATATCCTAATCGCAACCGCGGATTCTCTGCGGTGCGGGCGGGAGTGATTTTGCCGCGACCATGGCGGACGGTACCAGTTTCCGTCCGCCATCCTAATGAGCCCCTAACTCTTTTCTACAATCACTGATACAAGTACACAATCATCCTTGGAGCCACTCTCAAAATCACTGGCTCTCATGTATAGTCATTTATGTACTTCAACTTTCACATACACAGCCAGGGCCGGCTCTAGGCTCATGGTGGCCCTGTGCAGGGAGCGTAGGTGGGGGCTCCGGAAGAGTGTGTTCAGACGGGGCGGAGCTCAGGAAGGTGTTTTAATAATACGGATATGGAGATCTATACCTATATAAGGGTAAAGGGCATTAATCGGGAAAATTACACTAGGGTCCTAAAATGATACATAACAATGTATGCAAAAACAGACTGTAGGATATGCAGGCAAATGAAAAACGTGGAGTTAAAATAGTAATTTTGACCTCCCTGTGTTTGCCACGCCCACTGCTGCCCTGGGGACGCAGTTCAGGACAAGTAATGTGACGAGCGAGTAGTGAGCAGCAGCAGGCCATATCTAATATATACGGCTCTGTGCTGCTTTAATCTCACCCTTGTGCAGGTCAGTAAGTTAACTTTTGTTGCTGTGCTGCATTGCGATAAAGAAAATCTGCCCCTCGGTGTGCATGCCTGGCGTGCCCAATCTATCCTTAACCCTAGCACTCTCCGGCAGTTGGTGGCAATTAAATTTAAAAAATACTCTATGGGATTTCCTTATTTCCTTACTTCACTTCACCCTCTCTCTTAACCTGACTCTAGTTCTACTTCTCCATGTACCTTTAACCTCCCTCCCTCTCTATGTATCTCAAATGTGTCTACGGGACGCCCCAGCTGAGGAGTGAGGTGCTCTGGCAGAGCTGGGTCAGTCCCAGTAACGGACAGCAGGACTGCTAGAGAGAGAGATAGCAGAGAGTTCCTTCCCCTGGAGTAACCATAGGTGCTCTCCGCGCTCCACCGGGGCCGCGCCTGGCTGTGTGAAGCTGAAAGCGCTCGGGTTGGCCCGGTCGCTCTAGGGGCCCCCAGGAGTCACTGGGACTTGGAGCCATATTTCAACTGTCTGCCGCTTAATAGTGCGGAAATGCCCTTTCTCTCCACCTTTATTGGCACAGGCGGAGCAGGGGGCCTAAAGAAATCAATCACCACCAGTTTACATGGGTGGCCGCGACCGCTGCCACTGACTGGAAGACAGACAGTGGCCTACGAGTCGATGGATGCGGCACCGGCGAATTGAATATGCGGCGGGCCCCCCTCGGAGAAAGTGTCAGTCATTCCGAAATCTAATACTCGGCAATGATTAGGCCTTCCGCTGGCTGGGAGCCATATACTGCCGCTTAATTTAATGCAAAATAGTACAGCCCCCGACTCCACCTTTATTATAGGCCCTGCAGGCACAGGCGGAGAGGGGCCTAAAGGAAATCAGTGGCCGGCGCTGCCACTGGAAGACAGACAGCGGGCGGCCTACCTCGATGCGGCAAAACTCCCGGCTGCAGTAAATTCGACCCTCCGACCTCAAGCATTAACAGCTACACTCACGCCCGGCTACCTACCTATCTTCATATGACTCGCTTGCTTGCTTGCCATGATGACGCGTCGCAATAGTCAGTCAGTGCCACAAACAATATGCAGAAATATCATTATCAATCATCTGAGAGAATGGATCTATTCTGCCCTTACCCGGCAGGTGCGTTCACACTTCTTCACTTTATTCTCAGTCTGAGCTCAGGGGCCGCTCAGCTTTTGTCCGACTCCGACGTCGACGACCACCAAATGGCTGGGCTGTGCAGAGAGAGTCATACGCCACCAGTTCCACAAGTTAGTAACGCACGTGGGGAAGTCAAGCAGCAGGTTAGGTTGAGTCTGCGCACTGCCGCAGATCACTCTATCCTGGCTTCCGGCGTCTGTGCCAGCCAGCCGGGTGACAGTCATGATGATTTGAAACACCCTGGCGCCCCTGCTGCCCAATCAGGAACGAGGTTGGTGCGGACTCGGAGCCAGAGGCCAGGGAAGTTAAAGGGAGGAGGGGGTGGGGGTGACTCACTGTGTCAGGGCTTGAAACTGTGACTGTCGGAACTTAGTATTGGAAGCTGGAGTCGGAGCCGGAGGCCGCCAAATCCTGCCAGGGGGCCACCAGTGCCACGATGTATCATTGATCCTTCCGATCCGATCCTCGTCGTGGCGGCCCCTGGGGTTTGGCGGCCCTGTGCAGGTGCACATTTTGCACATGCCTAGGGCCGGCCCTGAGCCCGCCACCTAAACCTGCACAGATTTCTCTAGTTCCATTGACTGCCTGCTTCAATCCCTCCAGCCCGCCACCTAAACCTGCACAGATTTCTCTGGTTCCATTGATCGCCTGCTTCTAACAGGTATTAGATTCTAGTTGAGAATGGCCTATTAATGAGGCTGAGTTTGAAAATCTATTCACAAACAGACTAGGTCTTATTGCCTATTCTGACCTCTTAAAATTATAATGAGAGGTTTTAGGTGCAGGTACACTGGATGGTGGTGCCTTCAGTGTCGCTGCACCTAAACCCGCAAGTCTTGTTATGAGAAGCCTCGTAGGACAGTCCACGGAAAGGCGTGGAGAGGTGAGCTATTATACTATCACACAACTGCTAGGAAAACTAGATGGTACCGGTGCTCCACTGGCTGCGCCCCTGGGTATTCACTTGTGAATCTGACCAGCTGTTCCAATACAATGAATGACACAAAGGCGCCTTTTGTTTGAGAACCAGCGTGGAGTCTGTAAAGATGGACGCCAAGATGGCACTAAGGCCTACTAACAGGAAATGAATTCATACTGCCAATTGACTCCCTGATGCCAGGGTAAACAGCAAAATGATTAAGAATACACATTCCAGTCACCCTAAAGCAGTAACAATGCGATCGACACAGCCTAACTTATATGGGAACAGCCATTAACTAAACTGTGTGTCAAAGTTCATCAAGCAAATAAAATGTCTCCGCCTGCACACAAACTACCAACCTACCTTCTCATATTCAAAGGTTCGAGTGCCCTAGCATGTGCTGGCCGAGGCAGAAATTACAGGCAAATAACAAAAGCTGATCTCCACTTTTATGTGTACTGAATAATAGCCCCCTCCAGTTTTGCAAAAAGGTTTACAGTTGGAGTCGTTTCCTTACTGCTGTTAAAGTGTGCATCTTTTAATTTTACGATCACACGATATAGTGTTATTATTTCATTCGAAATGCTGCTGAGCATATAATGACCGAAGAACGAAAAAAAAAACCAATAAATAGACTCACATTTTCGGTCCTCTCCAACTCTTGTCGACCGAAAGACGCTGTCCATTTGCCCCTCCCTAACACTTGCTGTTCCCCCACACCCAATGGATGTTGCCCTGTATCCTGCCGTCCCAGCAGTTGCGTTGCACTACTTTTTTCTGTGTTACACGTCAAATTCGGTCTTGAATTTTAGAGCATGTTATCAATCACTGCGTATGAAAAAGAGTTCAAAAAGTGCAATCTCTCGTTTTTAGGCACAATTATTACATTATTTCAATTCCTTTGCCGTTTTCGAGGCCTGGGACCATGGTGCTTTGCTGATAGATAGGAGGCAATTTCACACAGTGCCACGATGTATCATTGATCCTTCCGATCCTCGTCGTGGCGGCCCCTGGGGTTTGGCGGCCCTGTGCAGGTGCACACTTTGCACATGCCTAGGGCCGGCCCTGACACAGCCTTTTATATATGTAGTTACTTGGACATGTAACATTGAGACATCCATTCTCTCGCCAACACACCATACACACTCACACTCATACCGCTGTTTCCACATGCACTCTTGAACCCTTACACACTGTGAATCAACCACTCAAACATCTATGCAGAGACTCACACACTTCCCACACACTCACAAACACACACAGGCACCCATACAGATACTCAGACAACCAATCAATAACACATATATATCCTCATTTAGCTACTCACCAACCCATGCAACCGTTTACACACCAACTGTCAAACTAAACTGTGTGAATGTCTGTATCAGTCACTAACCCGTGCATTCAGTAAGACACATCTAATCACTCACTTAAACAGTCAGTCACATACCTACTAAATCCTCCATCCAGACACGTATAAACCCACTCATTCTTCAATACACCTTGGCATATATATAATACATATTTAAACTTTATAGAAACACACATTCACTGGATGATGTCATCAGTGATGTCATTTGAGATGTCATCAGTGATGTCATTAGTGATGTCACTGACCATGTCATGAATGATGTAATATGTGGCGTCATCAGCAGTGCATGGTGGGGGCGCGAGTTATAGTTGGCTCAACTAACTATAATGGGGGAATTTCTGTGGTTTTCTACGAGTGAAATGTCCAACTAACTATAACGTCCCTGAAACGTATGGTTTTTTCAGTGAATATATATATCAAGGGCCGTTGAGGCTCGAAACGCGTCATGGCGGAGATGCGGGGTCTAGCACAATAAACATTTAGCACTTCTGAGTTTTGGGTCCACTGTCATCTTTCTGCAAGTCAGATGTGTGACGATTTTCTGCTGCATATATATATATATATATATATATATATATATATATATATATATATATATATATATATATATACACATATATATATATATATATATATATATATATTACCTATTGGCGGTTGCCTATAGGTAGTTATAGGTAGGATTTATTTTCCATAGGAAATCGGCAACATTCTATTTGGAATAACTTTGGCGCTGGTTGAAGAATCTTCGCAAAATTTTCAAAACTTACGGCCAGCTCCGGTCCGCTCCTATCCTGAAAGTTTCACGGTTATTTGTCGTCCTGGGGCCGAGAAAAAAGGGGGGTCCTAAAAAGTGTTTTCTCCATGCAATTTCCCGTAGGACCTTTAGCCACAGCTACAGCCTGAATTGCTGAATGGAATTACGTCAAATTTGGCAAAGAGTTAGTCCTCAGTTCAGACTTGTGCCTTTTGCTTAAATGGTGTCAATCTGTTCAGTAGTTACTGAGAAAATTACAGTTAAAAGCATTTATATCTATGGCCGCCGTGGATCCGCGCATCCTGAGGGCACCCTTCCAATCACGCCCTGAATGCTAATTGGCTGTCAAGTGGTTGTCAACATTTGAAACCAGGAACTGTTGGCAGCCATTTTGTGCCTTGGTAGAAGCGAGGCTGAAGAAGTCAGTGGAATATGTGTGAAAAACGTAGAAAGGGGCAGGGTAGAAATACTTTTACCCTCTAGACCTGCTTAGGGGGGTCCCAGAAGGACCCCCAGGGCCCACAAAAAGTATTATTTCTTTTTTTTTTTTTAAAACACCCGGCAGGTGCGTGTAGGGTGCACGGACTCTGCCGTAAAAAAATAAAATAAAATAAAACAGAGCTTTTTTGATAATTAGCCCCTGGGGGGGGCTAAATACCGGGGGCAAAATTATGAAATTTTATGAGGGTCCAGAGGAGCCCCCTCAGCTCCGGGGATTGTCACCCCCCCCCCCAGGGCTACAAAAGAAATGGTGGGGGGAGGGGTCCAAGGTCCCCAAAGCCGTGGGGACCACCACCCCCGGGGTTTTATGTATTGTGGGAGGGGGACTGTGTGGCCCCCCTCCTGGAGCACTCAAGGGCAACGTCACCCCCCGGGGCTACAAAAAAAATGGTTGGGGGGCTGCAAGGTCTCCATAGCCCCGGGGACCACCACTCCCCGGGGCATTATGTATTGTGGGAGGGCCGGCTCCTGCAGTGTCCCCAGATGTCCATCCCGCCCTCCCATAGCAAGGAAATCTGTTCTGTCTTTCAAAATCTAAATCAGATTGCTTTTCCACTTGGGGAGCTGCATGTTAGTAGCTCCCCATGTAGAAAAGCAATGCTCCCGAGTCTTATAAAAAATGTTGGGGACCCTGGGGGGAGCCACAATGCCCCCACAGTCCCGCCGGCTCCCCGCGTCCTTCGGGAGCCGGCATTGCTTTTCCACATGAGGAGATGCTAACTTGCAAGTGGAAAAGCAATCTGGTTTGGAATTTGAAAGTGAGAACAGATTTCACTGCTCTGTCTTTCAAAATCCAAACCAAGTTTGCTATGGGAGGGTGGGAGCCGCGAGACTCCCACCTCCAGCCCTCTCATAGCAAACAGCAGTGTCCCGGGGGGTAGGCACCCTGGGACACTGCAGGAGCCGGCCCTGGGGTGTGGCGGTCCCCAGGGCCCTAGAGGGCTGCAGGCAGAGGGCCACGCTCCCTGCCTCCCACAATACACAAATCCCGAAGGGGTGGTGGTCCCCGTGGCTTGAGGGGGGTCGTTGAGGCCCACACACTTCTAATTTTGCAGTGGGGGGGCCTTGGAGCCCCCCAAACATTTATTTTATAGCCCCAGAGGGTAGCTCTCACTCTTGCATAGGAAACAGCAATGTTGAGAAAAACGTCCGGTAAGACAACAAAGGATTTTGAAGTCCATTTTTTGCATTTTTGTTGCAGTTTGCAGCCGTTAAAGCGACGATAATTTTAACTCCGTCTTTGTAAATATGCTACTGAGTTTTGTAATGTGGACAATCTCGTCTTCCATTAAAAAGTTCATTGTAAATTGTGAAGCAACACTGTCTAATTGTGATCGATAAAGAATTGAATGAGTTGTGTACTTGTTTTGGTCGTAATACGCATAGGGGCAGATTTACAAGTTCATTGCGTTACTATTGCATCACTTTTAAGATGGGAAAAGTGACGGGAAAGTGGCACAAGAGGGTTATAAATCTAGTACATTTCTGTTTTTAAATGTTTTCTATTTGCATTATTATTACACTAAATAATAGTGAAATGTTGTCAGAAAAAGAAGACGTATATACTTTTTTAAATTAACTTTTATTAAAACAACAATAAATAACTGGAAATGTAACTTAAAGATAACAATGTAATAAACAACTAGAAACATAACTTTTAAAAAACAATTAAACAAAATCCGATATGGACTCCAATAGAAGTAGGGTATATAATCTGCAAAACAAAATTGAAAATAAGTGTTCAAAATTAGATCAATGTGACTAAATGAGGTCAAACATTACAAGTTAAGGTAATACTTGGCTATAATTTTCACGTCTGCAGTGTGCCTGATACATTCCACCTCTCTTATAGGCCCACGTTCAAGAGGTGTCTGTACGGAAGTGCATACTGTGTCAGATTTACAGTATGGAACAACAAGTCTTTAGAATAATTCAGATGAGACAGAATTAGGTGAGAGATCAAGTCATTATGCAGGACAATATTCTTTAGGGCTTATTTACAAGACTCTTGCGCCACTTTTGTGTTACTTTTCCCATGTTAAAAGTGATGCAAAAGTGGCGCAAGGGGCTTGTAAATAAGCTCTTTTATTTCTAATGCATTTAATCGGCGGCATTGTATATCTAGGCCGCTCTGCTTACTTTGTGTAAACACTGTGACCAACAGAGTTCACAACTTGAACTCAGCTTTGGTTATACACGGCAGAGTGGACAGCAGTGTCCATAACTTTAAAAGAGAAAGAGAAACGATGTGAGGGAAAGTGAGAGAGAGAAAGAGAGAAAAAACGACTTTAAAACTGTGAGAGAGAGAAAGTTATGGATGGAGCAGTTAATACTGGAGAAAATACTCGTAGCTCACCTTTTGCCTCCGTTGTGTGTCCAAGCACGTGCTGGTTCATAGTGCACCCTCCAGTTTAGTGATCTGAAAGATAGTATATAGAGTTAGTAATAGCATAGTACATACAACTGCACACGTAAATTTTTGCTTTATTTATTTGTACACTCAGGATAATGTATTTCATTAACTCCCACTGTAAGGAGGTGTCTGTGTGCTGTTTTTCTTTCAAAGTAGTATATCCCATGCACTCCCACTGCATAGCGGTGAGTTCTGAATATTGCGTACCTAGACTGTTGCACCCCATTGACTCGCAGAGTTCGGAGGTGATTGTTTTTCAAGGGAAGTCAGAGGCAGATTTACAAGCTCCTTGCGCCACTTTTCCCATGTTAAAAGTGACACAAAAGTGGCACAAGGAGCTTGTAGATCTGCCCCTCAGACTGTTGTAACCTATCCTCACTGCTCAGAGGTAATTGCACATTCCTACGCAGTGAAGCTGCTGCACACTACCCACTATCTCCTTTCACAGATGACTTGTTGTTGTTTCGGAAACAAGATTATTTGCTCACCTTGTGCCATTGGAGTGATTCACAGAGGGTGCACCATGTGTCAAAGCAGCCTTCTCAGACGTTGTTACAATGGCCACGCATCATCGCAGAATCCATGAACGTAGAGTTTTGTAGGTGTTTTGGGGGGATGATGCCAATTTGGGAAACACAACCTGTAAGATAAAAAGGAAGTTTACATTGTGTGTCATTTCTTTAACAAAGGAGAGAGGAAGTGAGAGAGTGACTGAAAAGATTATTCGGAGCTCACCTTTCTGTCACTGGTGTGTTTTTCACCACGTGCCGGGACATAATGCACCCTGAAGCTCTACATATAAAAGATGCTAAAAGAAAGATGTTATGATTGGTATGTGTTACTATCTTAATGTGGAGTTGAGTAACATCGCCCTTTCACACACCTTCCCTCTATTTGTATAGTTTATATTCCGGACGTTTGACCAATTATAAAAACGTTCCTGCTATTGAAAAAAATTATACATACATGCAATAAGATACGTATATAGGACTGCGTACGCCTAAATCGCTGCGTCGCTTTTTTGTATCCAGTCTGCTGCACCCCATTGACTCCCTTCGATGCGCACCTAGGCCTCATTGTTCACCTTTATGTGAACAGGACACCTTCTACATCATGCAGTCCCGCTCTGCCACCAAGAAATCTGACATATGGTGCCGAGTCTTGATATCGGTATGGGTAACGACATACTCGTGCTCTTATCATCATCGCAGGTTCCTCACCCGCTCAGTCCTTCCGGTACCACTAACTCAGTGACCAAAGAGGCCACATACGTAGTTGTTATAATAACGTCCTCGGGATCGGTTTGTTGATTAGTACGCCCACCTCTAGATCGAACCAACGCCTGAATTGCCGTAATGGCACAGAGCATTGGGAAGATCAAGTGAGGGGAAAAAATGAAATGATCAGGGAAGGGAAGGAAGGGGACAGCAGGGAGGGAGATCTGAAAGACATAAACAGAGCACACACATAAGACTACGTTTGCGCTAAACAGAACTAATAGTACATATGAAACAACCTTCTGTTAGGTATACCTGTACAGGAAAAATAAACCACGTAGATGTGCAGAGGTATCTGGTAGCATTGGAGTTGTTGCGGTGTAACTACAGCAATACAAAAAGGCATGTAACAGTAATATGATAAATGTCAGAACCCTACAGGATGTCCCTTGAATCACATGTATCACACATATAAGAACCTACCTAATTATACCTCTACAATGCTTCACAGGGGTAGAGTGTAAACCATACACCTCCAGAAGACCCCTGTTAATTAGAAGAGATATAAACAATAGTTAACACCCAAACACAATTCAATGCACGCTGCCACCTTAGGATGTGAAATCCAGTTCAACGAAAACAAACATTTGAAGACCTCTGGAACTCTTAGTTCTTCCAATGACCCATATAATGCCTCTTAGATGGGTATAGGGTAGAATCCTAGTATTTGCAAAGAACAACCACTCGTGTTAATGTTGCACCCTAAAACACCACAAACCAGTAGCAGTGTTTTCCTCCGTCGGCCAAAAATGCCAACCGAGCCAAACCCAACTGTCCAAATAGTCAAGAAACCGGTACCACGGTAACAGTTGTTACCGAGTAGCCCAAACCACACAGTCTCAAAGTAATCAGCGATCCCGCTGAAAAGCCCAGTGGTGCGCAGCACCCTTACCGCATGGTCGTAGATCCAAAACTCAAACACAGCAATCCAGTACTCCAAAGGAATTCCCGACACTGGTCCGCTGCCGCCGACTTCCTTAAGTGATCTCTCGTGAGATCGCGCTCCGTCGCGAAGGATCACGGGAACTGTAGTTCTGGCCCATGGCATGCCTGGAACTGTAGTCCGATAATGCCGCGATCATGACATTAGTGGTGGGCCCTTGTACTCGGTTGTTCGGGCCTACATGAGGCGTTAGAACCGCTAGGACGGACCATCACAGCGCTTGCGATGAGAGCTACTCTAAAATGGCGTATAGCACGTGCGCCCCGCCTTTTTTATTGGTAGGGTCACGTGTCTAGTGACGCATGTGCTGGATGGGTGTGGTGTGGGTGTATACCAGCCATGAGGGAGTGTAAGTGTGTGCTGTTTTGACAACTAGACCTGGAACTAAGAAATCAGTACAATGGAAATCTGGGCAATGTTGCGTTTTTGTTTTTTCCTGGAAGCGTAAGCGGAGTGGGCTGGCCTGACGTATGCCAGTGCTGCGTGAGGCTCTGAACCATGATTCCGGAGCTATGGGTGTGGTTCTGTCGAGATCTATATGAGAAATCAAGTGATTCGGGTATCCGTCTTGTAGTGCTGACGTCTTAAACGCAAATGTGTCATTATATCTGTAAAGTTCTACAACATGGCCTACTTGGAAGGTACGGGGTATCACTGACTCTATATTCATTCATAGTTGCATACATAAAAGATGGTGGATATGACGCATTTCTGCGATTATGAATGTTTGTTGTACTTTCAGTGGAGTGTTGTAGCTGTAGTAATACAGGGCTGTTGAAGGTTTAAGTTGCAGTTTTTGGCACATGAAAGGCAGATAATATATATACATATGTGGTCATTCAGGTGCACTGTTGAACTTGGTGCTGGAAATCAGTGTTCAAGGCTCAGAGTTGGATCCACATCCTGTTATTGTAGAGTAATGACGTTATCAACGCCTGACTGACAATGTATTGTAAATACGGTGCTCATGTAAATTGCTGATTAAGGGCTAGATGTAGGTAAAAGGTATTTACCAATTCGTAAATACCGAATTTTACCGATTCGGTATTTACAAATCGGTAAATGCTATGTAGCTAAATATTGGGTAAAAATTACCGAATCGTTAAGATTCGGTAATTACCGATTCGGTAATTGCCTTTGATTCCTATGGGCCTTGAGGCCCATAGGAATCAATGGCAATTACCGAATCGGTAAATACCGATTTGGTAAAATTACAGAATAGTCAAGGGTGGCAGGGTGGCACTTTGACACCATGTTGTACCCCTGATTAGGGCTTGTGTGCCATGTGGCACACATACATGCCCTAAGGGCACAGGTGTACGTGCACAGAGTTGCATATACACAGGTATTCGTTATTTACGACCAACTAATAGTTGGTGGTAAATAACGAATCCTTAAAGCCCTGTGGCACTGTTTACATTGCCACCTACATCTCAAAATACAGATTCGGTAATTTGACCGATTCGGTAATTTTACCGACTCGGTAAAATTACCGATTCGGTAAAATTACCGATTCTGTATTTTGAGATGCCCTACATCTCAAAAGGCTTTTACCGGTCAGTAACGGCCGAATTTGTCCGTTACTGACCGGTAAATGCATACCTACATCTGGCCCATAGTTTTGGGTTGATTTTCCGCTATATAAATATGCTAAAAAAATATTTTAAAAAAAGGAGGAAAAGCCCACACTTACTGTCAGAGGTAAGATAGTTGTATACGCTATTTATATCACAATATAATGTGGTAGGGCGCAGGAGCAGCATTTTACAAACATAATAAATACACAGACACAAATAGATAGTTGAAGTGTGTAAGGGCACGTGTGCCCAATTCCATTTTATTACGTTGCTGTTGGTAACAAGTAGAATAGTAATCATGATATCATACATAGATATTCAATCGTAAATGATTTATGACTTCTGCTGTACAAAGGTAGGAGCACTACATGTAAAATAATACAAAGAAGATTCTATCGTAAAGGGTTCATGAGTTGTGGTGCACTAAGGTAGGGTCGGTTTGTGTGGAACCTGCGATGATGTGTGGTTCAGGCAGACTGCACTGCTAACAATGTCTTTTGGCTACTCAATTTTGCCTTAACCCGTTTACTGCGCCCGTGATTTTGCGGAAGTGCGGCACTTCCGCAAAACGGGCGGGGCCGTGTCAGCCATTGGCCGACGGCAGCACTGGGCAGGTAGTGCTGCTGTCGGCCAATGGCCGACGGCAGCATGGAAGGAGTTAACAAGGCCACGTGGCGATTATTTATGGTGCACTGAGTTAGTGGTACGTCTGGTAGTCAGCGTGTTGTCTACTGGACTGCATAATCTGTAATCACGATTGAAATAAAAGATGAGACACGTATGGAATACATTGTCGAAATGTGCATGTATCAGGGATATTATAGTTCAAGTTGTGACCTGTGCTATCCGCAGTGTAGACTGCCATTGAGTGTGCCTTTGCACTTGCAGCTTGAATTTTGTTTTTCATCAAAACCTAGAACTGATATATAAGAAGTTTTTGAAGGAAGGCTACTAAAGGGATATTGTATAGGGTTTGATAGACGTTTTAAATATTTTGGTACTGCACTCTGCATATAATGAATGAAGAGTCAGTTGAATTCTGCCTGAATACGGCCAAATGGCGATGAATTATGGTGCACTGAGTTAGTAGGACCTTTGGGACTGAGCGTGTACATAACCTGCGATGATGCGTGGTCCGGACAGGCCACACTGAGGTTAATGTTTTTTGACTACTGAATTTTGCCCTAATAAAGCCTCAGGCGATTATTTATGGTGTACTGAGTTAGTGGTACATCTGGTGTTTAGCGTGTGCTCACCCTGCGATGATGCATGGTCTGAACGGACTGCACTCAAAGCATTGAATGTTGCATACTGGATTGCATGTACTTTGAGGGGGGAAAAAAAGTACCATCGATGGTTATCAATTGTTCTGCAAACTAGGTCTACTGATTGCTCCCCATAACAAATTAAATGATTGCACTTCACGCAGTGCATTCTAACTTTCGCAAAATGGGGACGTGTGTCTGGTGGCGATGTTGCAGATTGGGAGCATTTGGTTTTCTTAACCGATTATAGTCTCTTACACAAATTGCATTGGTACTAATCCTGAATTGTGAGCCCTACTGTCCGCAGTATAGATCGGAGGCAGTGGTCAGGAAGGGCCCACAGCCATGTGGCATTGACTTGAGGTCTATAGAGTTAGTGGTAGGTGTGTGCTCTCAGCATCTACGCAGGCAGCGATGATGCGTGGTGTGAGCCAGCCGCACTGGAAGCAATGTTTTTTGCCTAGGGAATTCTGTCTTAATAAGGCCACAGGGAGATGAGTTATAGAAGCATGTATTTTTCACTGATTCAAACAAAATCTGAATACATACAGTATAATTGTCTCTGTATTAAGTAAATCAAGGCTGAATTCTCTACTGTCTATAGTGTAGATGCAAAGCTGACTTCAATTTGTAAACCCTGATGTCCGTAGTGTTTTGTTTTATATCCTCATACTTATTCGCTCTTTCTTTTACTTTTAATTATTTCTCTCTTTTATTATACGAGTATTTAAAAAAAATCCCCAACTTAAAATGCGCAACAGGGCATGTTTGCACAGTGGTGAAGGGAGGGGCTGGTGTAGGAAAGTGGCTCTATATATACTAGACCGAAGTAAAATCAGCAGAACTATGAATTCTGATTTACTCACCTGTTATCAGGAGAGACCTCAGTGCTGTATTTTTGAGCCCAGTACTGATCCTGAAAAGTAATTTTAACTGTACTTACCAGCAATTTGAATTTATTTACATAGGCTAACATTGACTGGTTTAAAATATTCACCTAAAATAATTTGAACAACATATTCCGATATACTCACCTGTTATTAGGAGAGAACCCAGTGCTGCATCTTTTAGCCCAGCACTGACTCTGAAAAGTAATTCTAAGCATACTTACCAGTAACTTGTATTTCTTTCTATAGAAATCCATTGTCTGGTTTTCACCAGAAAAGTTTCTAAGTGTCGATTTACACAAAGTACAAATATTCCTTAAAAATCGCCTGTATGACTTAAACGCATTCTTTCAATGTTTACAGGAGATGCACCAGTGCTGGATACAGGATCCAACACTGAGTAAGAAAAAGTAATCAGAACACTACTTATTTGCTAAGTGAATTTCCTCTCATAGGATAACATTGGTGATTCTATGTGAAAAAGTTTCTAAGTGTCAACTTTTAAAATACAATAATACTAATCAATAACTAACATAGACACTCATGTAGTTAGTGACCAATTGATACAGCATGTTATACAACAACAGAGACAGTGATGCACACATTCACATAGTTTACTTATATATCCACTCAATCTTCAATACAGATTGGTATATATATATATAATAATACATACTTAAATTTCAAACTAAACCACATTCACTGGATGATGTCATCAGTGATGTCATCAGTGAGGTCATTTGGGGTGTCATCAGTGATGTCACTGACCATGTCATGAATGATGTAATATATATATACGCAAAGAGCCGCGTATGAAGGGGCCTTATTTACAAGGAAAGGAAAAGTCACGCTGGGTAACTTTTTCGCTCCTTGTAAATATGGAGGAGCCACCTGCGCCAACAGTACGTTATGAAAAGTGACGTACTGGTGGCGCAGAGAGCTTGTAAATCTGCCCCAGAATTCTTTTCATTTCTCCTCATTTTTTTCTTCCAATATATGCTACAATGCACAGCATACATTGAAGGAGAAAAAAGCCTTCACTGATTTTTGTGCAGGAAGGTGTGTCTTCCTGCACATAAACAAACCCCACACAACACAGATATTCTTGCACCAAGGTGCAAGGGTGCCTGTATCACCACATGTCCTGCAGTTTGAGCAGCAGTGCAGAGGGAAGCACAGACTTCCAACATATTTATGTACATATGTTGCATCCCTGTGCTTCGGAAGTAGCTCAGCATGCTGTAGCTCAAGAGCTTACAGTGTCATGCTACAGCACTTCCTTATAGTTCTGCAGTTATACATTCACCATATACCACACATGCATTATTTAGTCAATTATGCAGTACGTATACATTTATGTAACCTTTCACACACTAGCATACAAATTTAGCGCCATATTATCAAAGAAAGGGCGATATATTATCGCCGCTTTTATCGGCAGGAAACTGCCGCTAAAGCGGCGATAATGGGCTTGATAATATGCCCTTGTGAAGTCCCATAGCAGCCCAGGTTAACACCAGAACCTGGGCTGCTATGGGAATTCACAAGGACATATTAACAAGCCCATTATCGCCGCTTTAGCAGCAGTTTCCTGCCGATAAAAGCGGCGATACTGTATCGCCCTTTCTTGATAATATTGCCCTAAGCTCTTTCTTTAACCAGAGTAGTTAGTTCTTAAAAGAACTTTTTGGGGGGGTTTTGTACTTTTATATTTTTATTGATTTTTTGAACGTTTTTTTCTTTTTTATGGTTTTTTTAAAAAGAAAAAAGTCAAGAGGAAAAACAAAACCATGAACTTTGAGGAAATTAAACAAAAACTAGCATTGATGGTTATCAATTGCTCTGCAAACTAGGGGCCCGATTCACAGAACTAACTTAAGACAAAATCCTAAACTTACTACTTTTGGTATTCACAGAAGTTAGGATTTTGTCTTAAGTTTGTTTTAAGACAGACTTGAGTTAGGATTTTGTCTTAAGTCTGTCTTAAGTCTGTTTTAAGACAAACTTAAGACAAAATCCTAACTTCTGTGAATACCAAAAGTAGTAAGTTTAGGATTTTGTCTTAAGTTAGTTCTGTGAATAGGGCCCAAGGGCTGCTGATTGCTCCCCGTAACAAATTAAATTATTGCACTTCACGCAGTGCATTCTAACTTTCACAAATTAGGGACGTATGTCAGGTGGTGATGTTGAAGATGCCCCAGAGGTACTTGGTATTGCCGGTGGTGGAGGTGCATTTTGGCGCAGTCTTCTACATTCTTCGTGAGCATAGTTGACAGGATGCTGGGATTGGAGGTGCTTGCGCATACTAGCAGTGCCACAGGAGTATTTCCTGTTTGGATCTCCTCTGGACAGCACTGCCTGGCAAATCTTGCATGCTACTTTGGTGCCATTACATTTCTTTTGCCCCTCTGGAAAAGTACAAAATTTCCATACGATGGATGTGTATCTTTTGGGAGGGGGAGGTTCTGGTAGAAATTGTTCAGCAACAAAATCATTAGAATCAGATGATTCTTGCATTAGTGTAGGCATTTTTGTCTCCAAAGAAGAAATTCAGGTTTCCAAAGAGGAAAAAGTGACGTTCTTTTCAGGGCAGGTCTTCTCCTAAGGAATGTCTAAGAAGAGTAATTGAAATGGGTAGGGTTCTTCAATAGTTATAACAGTAAGTGTTATAAACCAATCAAATCTTTTTTTTTTGTCACATGGGATCCGCGTTGGGTGCGTACACGCAGCACGCACCTAGCGCGACTTCGCGAATTTGCATTTAAAAGTAATATAAGTTTATTAAAACTAAAAGAATATTATTTTTTTGCCTTAATATTTAAATTAATTACATATATATATATATTTTTTTTGTATATCGAAAAATTCCGCGGAAGTCGCACGCCCACCATGTTGAACACGTAGATGACGTCATGTGGAAACGCGTACGCGCGTGGTGTGGCGTGATACCTATATGTTGCATATGCGCTTGAAGTCGCGTACGGGTCACATAGCGATCGCGCATGCAAATATGTACCCATCGCACACCCTATGCGGATCCTACAGAGCAATTATAAAATGGCAGCTACATTCCGCTCAGTAGTTGAGAAAGGTGCGTTGGGTGCGAGACTCCTTTAAAAAAAATATATAAAAAATGTGTAATGTAATCTAAAAAAATAAGATGTTTAAAAATAAATAGATTAAAAAAATGTAGTAAATCAGTATCAAAGAAATAAATATACCAATTAATACATTTAAAAATTGTCCTTGAAAAAATCTTTCAAAATCACTGAAAAACCATAGGTTTCAGGCAGGTAATACTAAGGAATTATCTTTCAAAAAACCTTCGAAATTCACTGAAAAACCATAGGTTTCAGGCAGGTTATAGTTAGGAATTATCATTTAAAAAACATTGGTAATTATGGGTTTCAGGGGTGTTATAGTTAGCTAGACATTTCACTCATACAAACCATTGAAATTCCTCTGTTATAGTTAGTTGTACTAACTGTAACTCTCACGCCCGCAATCCACTGGTGATGATGTCACCTATTACATCATTCATGACATGGTCAGTGACATCACTGATAACATCACGGATGACATCTCAAATGACATCACTGATGAAATCACTGATGACATAATTCACATGATAATCATATACACCTCGTAATACACTAGTATAACCTTTCATCACTCACTGAAAAATACAGAGTATCATATTTGAATTCATTGACACACCAATACAAGTATCTAAAAACCTACTCAGTGATTTCTAGATCTACACACACATCTGATCAATTACCTATAGATTCACTCATACATGCTGTCAATGATCTATAGAACACTATCAAATATACTTATACACCTATATTGACATTACACACCAGCATACATCCTAATCAGTTATGCAGTCATTCTACTCACTTTTGCAAAGAATGTATCGTATTTACATTTACTCAGCTACACACTTATACAAATAGCAGTTTATTTATTCATATAGATAGTAACTCATTCTTAGTTTGTTATGAAATTACTATTACAAGTATACAGTTATCCATACAGTCACACATGCAATCAATTAGATTTATGTATACGTATTTATATACAACAAATGTCACATACACTGCCTTTTATTATTCTAGTTTGTTGGACATGTAACATTGAGATATATATTTGCTCATCAGCACACCCATAAACATATTCACTCACCCAAACAACTATTATAATATGTAGTCATATCGTCATATACCTACTGAATCAACTATTGACACATCTTTGGGCAGTTACACACCCCCACCGAACCACACACACATTCACTCTCCCATACAAATATACAGTTAACTAATCAATAACTAATAAAGACTTTCAAGTAGCTGGTAACCAACTGGTGCAGCAGTTTACACAGCAACTGACAAAGTAATATAGATATTCACACAGTTTATTCACTATCCAATATATTTAGTGAGACACTATAAATTAGTCAAGTAAACAATCACAATACTACTAAATCCTCCATCAAGATAGGTATACTGATTCTTAAATGCAGATTGCTATATATATAATACATATTTAAATAACAAACCAAACGACATTTACTGGATGATGTCATCAGTGATGTCACTGACCATGTCATGAATGATATAATATGTGATATCATCACCAGTGGATTGCGGGCGCAAGAGTTACAGTTAGTACAACTAACTATAACAGAGGAATTTCAATGGTGCTATATGAGTGAAATGTCTAGCTAACTATAACACCCCTGAAACCTATGTCTTTTTCAGCGTATATATATATATATTTTTTTTTTCTTTTTTGGCGAGACCGTGACTGTAATTACAAAGTTACCAAGTTCCCATAATCCAAAAAAAAGATACGTAGAGGATACACCCCCTCCTAGCAAAAATGAGGAATAAGAAAAACTGTATTTTTGTATATGTGCTAATGGGATTTTGGTACTTAATGAAATGTTGCGTGCACAATAATAATGATATGTTTGTTGCTGTTCAATGTTTTTGATTTGCACTAGAGCACTTCATATTCGCCATAGAAACCAATGTAATATATGTGGAATACTACACTCCAAGATGGCCACCACTTTTACTTAGATTTACCATCTTCTATGTTGTTGGAAAATGAAATGTGTGGTGGGGTTTAAAATGGCGATCATTCCTATGCACAAACTGACACTGACGAAGCTTTTACTGCGAAACGCGTCTGTCGAGGGTGAAAGGGGGTTTGTAATAAACAATCTAGCAACTGGATACCCGTGTGCTTGCCATCTTTATCAACAGGATTGTTGATTTGTTCTGCTGTGTTTAAGCGTCTCACCAACGCTGGCTGAGAGCACCCGGGACGCTGTGGAGCGACAGCGGTGAAGAACCTGTGCTGCAATTAATTTTGGCCGTCAGCCCCAAGGCAATTGGAGCGGATAGACAGAAAGGAGAGATGAACGTCGGTCTCCTACAAGCAAGGACTGTGGGATAGAGGAGAGAACGATTCACCCGTAGTACGAGGCTGTACGCGAGGAGGACGTCTGTGGACTTCTGACAAGCGCCGACATCGACTGCGGTGAGTGAACCTCGTTTCGTCTCTAACACCCTGATTATCAAACACGCCCAGCCTCTGTCCCGCGAGGTACCGAACAATGTTTACAAACCCCCGATAAGTGAGTGGAACACCACCGCCCTGGAATACAAATATCAGATAAAAAGTGCACACTGTTAAAAGTCACAATGTCCAACATGGGAGATATTACAGGAGAAAGGGAGGCGGCGGCAAACGCAATGTTTGTGTCAGTCACTGATAAACCGGCAAGCACTACTAATACCGCTACACTGACAACCACAACCAGCAACCTAAAAATGCTGTTTCAAAAACTAGAAAGGTTGCAAGAACGTGAGGTCAGGAAGTGGTGGGAGGCCACCTCTCTAGAAAGGTATATAGACTGCAATAGAATCCCCAGAGGTCTCCGAATATATACCATACCTTCTTATGAAAATCCTGACCCAGCTCTTTTAAAAGACTGGGCTGAATACACAGCAGAGTCATCTAAGGGGATGGTCTGGATGCTCGTCAAATATGCATGGAGCGACCGAGACAAATGCATCAAAGACATAGCGGACCTGGAGGAAACAATTGCGAAAGAAAAAGACAACAAAGCCAGTGATGAGCTAAGGACCGCCATGGCAAAAAGATTAAAGGAATATGAAATGGGCATTCGGAAAAGAAAACAAACAAAATTTCAAAGGGACGAACAGGATTATTTATCTGGCAGAATTTTAACGTTCGCACAGAAGTTCGATGCCACAAGAAAAAGACTTGCGCAAAGCAATGGGGGTACAACTGCTGTGGTAACCGAAGAGTCTGAGGTGGAAACATCGGATGGAGAACAATCTGTTGTATCCCTGACTAAAGAGAAGAAAACAGCAAAACCTTTTTTCGATGAGTACCAAGTAATGAAAGAAACTCGCCAGCGGCCACAATTAAGAAATCATCCCCCCCAACAAAATCAAAGAGGAGGACAAGGCGGGGGAAAAGGCACAAGGGGAGATTCACAGGCAACTACCACCCCGATGTTAACACGGAGTGTTTCCAATCGAAGGAGAAAATAACTCAGGTGGAAGACAACAACATCATCAACTTGTCAAAAAGAATTCAGGAGATGAAATGAAGCTACTCAAAAAAGGTTTAAGCCTTTGCCCTGCAAGTGAATTCAATCTTGTGGATGCAAAAATAGACTTGTTTAGATACATAAGAAAACTGAAATTTAAAAAAATATTTCTCCAACGTCCGAAAAATGTGGAAGTGGGAACACATTTAGATTCAGCCACGGTGGAATCCACGGATGAGACATCAGAAGATACTCTTTTGAATGTTCTATTGACCCCTACACAAGAAATTCAGAATCAGGAGTCACAATTGGAGAATATGAGTCGTGTATCTACAATGCAAGTGAGGGACCCGAGCGATCTAAAGAAAAAATCTAGAAAACTGCCTAATGCGTCCCATGATGCAATCGATGTTTTTAATGAAGCTGTATTGATAGACCTGGAAAAAATGGCAAGTGGCAAAATGGATATGAGAACTTCCAATATCACAAGAAGGGAATGGGAAGCGATTAGATCTCTCAAGAATGACAAAACGGTTGAGATAAAGCCCTCAGATAAGGGTGGGAATATTGTTATTTTCAGTAAGGAGAATTACGAACTAGAAGCACTAAGGCAACTGAAAGACACTGAGTGCTACATCACTGTAAAGAGAGAAGAATACGTAAAGAGCACCATAGAATACCAGACATTATTAAATGGTTGGAAAGAAGATGGTATGCTCAGTTCAGATGAATATACTTTTCTCCAGTGTGAATCACCAGTGCTACCCACCTTTTATCACTTGCCGAAGATTCATAAAAATGCCAAAAGACCACCAGGGAGGCCGATTGTATCGGCAATCGGCAGCCTCTTAGAGAACACCTCTCGATTCATTGATTCTTATCTTGCCCCTATTGTGAAGGACTTACCCTCATACATGAGGGACACACAAGACTTCCTTCGCATAATGGACAGCATCTCATGGGAACAAAACATGCTTTTAATAACACTTGATGTTGTCAATTTATACACATATATAGATCACGAAAGTGGCTTAAGAGCGACAAAGTGGTTCCTGGATAGGAAACATGATACATTTCAGACACACAGTGGCATGTTACTAAGTATGATGAGATTCTGTTTATATAACAATTTTTTCCTTTTTTCCGGCCAACTATACAGACAAATAAGGGGTACTTCTATGGGCTCGTGCTTCTCCCCCAGCTACGCGAACTTGTTCGTGGGCTGGTGGGAGAGGCACGAGGCATGGGGAGGCACTAATGAAAGGTGGAGTGAAAGGATCTTGATGTGGACAAGATATATAGATGATCTATTTATTGTTTGGCGTTGTGACCGGACCTCGGCGGAGGAATATATCACCACCCTGAACAACAATGATCTCAACTTAAGATTCACTAGCACCATCAGTGAAACAAATGTATGCTATCTTGACTTGGAGGTATTCGTGGAGAATGATACTCTCCAAACTCGACTCTATAGGAAGCCAACGGCGGACAATGCCGTGCTACACGCGGCAAGCCACGACCCTAAGATTCTTATTAAGAACGTACCTTATGGTGAATATCTACGCCTTAAAAGAAATTGTTCAGCTGAGAAAGATTTTCAAAATGCAAAAAATGATGCAAGTGATAGGTTCCTAGCTAGGGGCTATTCTAAGAACATTCTAAATCAGGCAGCTGTAAAAGCATCAGGAACCAATAGGAGGGATCGCCTAATGGTGAAAGAGGCGCAGATAGAAAATGACCAAGTCAGAATGAGACCCACTTTTAATATCAAATCGGGTGATCTAGTCCACACTTTCAAGAAAAACTGGCATATTTTACATACGGATAACATCTTGAAAAAACATTTGTCAGATAGGCCGATGATAACTTATCGACGATGCCAGATCATCTTATCCACAGTCATTTCTCCCCCAGACTGAATCCCCAGCCGTAAACAACATAAAGGGGTTCTTTCAATGCCTACGCTGCAAAGCCTGTAAGTATTGCCAAAAAGTTAAAGAGTATCCAGGTAGAACAGGAGAAGAAAAACAGAATAGGAAAATTACCAAACATCTTAATTGCAATTCAGACTATACGGTCTATTGTATAGAGTGCCCATGTAAAAAACGCTACATAGGTAGCACTATCAACCCCACGAAACTGAGGATACTGGAGCATATGAGAGCTATCGCGAATAAGGACAAATCCTATCCGGTAGCTCGTCATTTTGCCGAATTTCATCGAAGTAACAGGGATCTCCTCTGTTTTTATTGCATAAACCAAGTCAAACGTCTAGAACGTGGATGGGACAGGGAAAAGGCACTCCGCATCGCAGAATCCAGGTACATCATTGACCTCAAAACAATGACACCGTGGGGCCTTAATAATGATGAGGAGATGTGGGTGCACCTATAAATGAGGAAGAGTTGCTATCCTATGGTTCAAAACTGGGTAATGAAAAAAGTAATCATCATGACTATACTTAAAGAAACTCCAATATATGTGACATTGTATGATATGTATGCATAGATAGGTACAAGAAAAGTAAATATAGACACAATGGAGCTATATTGAGTAACGTGATTTGTCCAGCCGGACAGGGATCACAGATTTTTACTATAGAATAATTTCAACAAGGAAATAACGTACACTCACAAAGAGTGAGACACAAGCCTGTGCCCTCACGCTTACAAATTGGCAAAGTAAGAAGATAGGAAAGGCAGAAGAAAGATATTTAGGCAGAGAGTGAGCGATTTATGAGCAATGAAAAATAACTGAAATTCATTTACACCATTATATGCATATCACATTCGGTATACTTTCACATATATGGTGTTACAACAAGTCGACGGCGTTTCGATCCCTTAACCATAATACATGGGATCATCATCAGGACAAAGGTTTTATGCCTAAGGAGTAGATTACACAATAGCCTAAGGAAATGAAGGAAAAATTGGAATATATCAGCAAGAGAAAATATCACAGCAAAAGGTATTGGGTGACATCAAGTGAATAAGGTGAGTGAAAATTCCTTAAGGGAACAATTAATCTAGGCATGCGAAATTCTGTAAGTGGAGGTCATACGAAGGTACGGCGAGTGTCTATGAGAGTGACCAACCACTGGCGTGTATAAGTCATAACAAGGATTGGTAAGGGTTTACAGTATCAGTGAAAGTAGACCTACAGTGGTCATCGCAAGTGCAGACGCTTGGAAGAAAATAATTAATTAGAAACATATTCAAATCCATCACATGCAACACTTTTCTTTGTGGCGATGCGTTACTCAATATAGATCCATTGTGTCTATATTTACTTTTCTTGTACCTATCTATGCATGGGACCACTGTTGCTAGAAAAAATACGTTCCCCGAGGTCCTGTGCTGACTCGTTGGGTGCCTTTGTTGTTTCTTGATATGTAATTAGCGCAATCGCTCGATTGCAAGGGCAACTGTTGTCCTTCCATTCCTTGGAGTGGTTTACTTTCCTTCTGCCTTCCCGTTGGTCTCATTGACAAACCTTACCCCCTTTTTCTGACACAGATATCCTGATATGTCTGACCCACCTCCCTTGTATTCAGATGAATATATTGATCAAATTTGTGCAGGACGCTCACTCTTCACAGACCAAGACGAAACTACAGTGGTTGGCAGCTCTAATCTACTTGATGATTTAGAGAAACAGAAGAAAAAATGTGTACGGTTAGAATTAATGATATTAATGCTAACAGAATATTTAAGATCAAAAACAATACCATTGGGGCTTCAAGTACGGAATATTCCGGGGATTTTCACTGATAATCCTCGCTATATTACCGGTTTTAGCCACATTGGAACTACATGCTCTAGGCATTGGCTAGTTTTAGTTATTGAGACAGCAGGAGAGGAACTGAAAAAACTAGCTGAGATTATCAAAGACCTTGAGAAACAAATTACTGAGAACGACAGTATTACTGATGCTAGGAAATTGTTAGAGAAAATTGATAAAAACATTGCTGAATACCATCGAATTGAACAAAACAAAAAATCGGTTAAAGTAAAAAAGGACATTAAATCCTACACAGCGGAAAGAACCTACCCCTATCTCCAGAAAGATTTTTATACCAACCATAACTTCAACCAAAATCCTCAGAATCCAAGACCTTGGGGAGAGTTCAATCAGAGAAATACAGTGGTAGGATTCACAGACTCCTCAGCTGATTCCTCTGACACCTCAGACGCAGGTGAAGGCTCTAGTTCCACTTCCCGCAATCCTAACCCCCATTTTTTAGGACGAGGAACAGGCAGAGGGGAGGCCCCCAAGAGGGGCAGAGTGAAACAACAGGCTCGTTGGCACAATCAACCTGGGGAACGACAAACGAGACAGAAGTTTTAGAAATGGTGAACAGCTCTGAAACTTCTGATATGTCTATCCCACTTTTCAATTTGTCTAACCATAATCTCTCCTCTCAAGAGATCTCTTTACTGAGTAAGGGACTCTCATTTGTGCCCACCTCTTACCCCAATTTTTGGGAAATACAATCTGAGCTACTAGCTTTCTTTCGGAAAATTAGACTACGGGCCTTCTTTGACCTGAATCCAACTCAACCCAAGATCACAACTACACCCTTCAGACCTCCTTCCACTTTCTCACCTACGGCAAATATGATCCCGAAGGAGATCATCACTTTTGAAAAAGTTATTCTCAAGGAGACAGTCAACCTATCACAAGCTCACATGTTCATTCCCTATAACATCACTCTAGATGAGAAGAATGCAATCAAATCACTACGAGATAAAAGTGAATTGGTTATCAAACCAGCGGACAAAGGTGGTGGCATTGTACTTCAAAATATAGATAGCTACAAAACAGAACTTTCTCGCCAAGTCTCTAATACTGATTATTACAGTAGACTCCCCACCAAACCCACCAAAGAACTGCAAACCCTGATAAAACAGGTGACTTCTGAGGCCTTAAAAACAGGTTTTATTTCCAAACATGAATTCAATTTTCTTAATGTCAGTCATCCCCGGATACCGGTTATTTACACACTGCCGAAAATCCATAAACGCCTCATTGATCCACCAGGCTGTCCAATTGTATCTGGATGTGGCTCGGTATTGGAACCGGTTGGTCATTATGTCAATTTCTTCTTGAGAGACTTTGTACCTGTCACAACATGCTATGTTAGGGATAGCATGAATATGATAAACCTGATTGAAAATCATCCTTTTGACCCTGACTCAGAAACCCTGTGCACATTAGACGTCCAGTCACTTTACACTAACATTCCCCAAAGAGACTCCCTATTGGTAATGGAAGAAATATTGAACAAACGTCCCCGTCCACACCCTGTGCCGACTCTGTTCATAATTCAGCTCCTGGAAATCTGCTTGACCCGTAACTACTTTATGTTTGAAGAAGAGTTTTATCAACAGAATAAGGGCACTTCGATGGGGGCAATTTTTGCTCCCACGCTGGCTATTCTTTACATGGATTGGCTAGAATGCACCACCATCCTCCCAGTCACCAATCCTTTCCATCAGGGTGTCCTCATGTGGAAACGCTACATTGACGACGTCTTTATGATATGGGGAGGCCCTGTGGAAATCCTCCCTACCTTTTTGCATTGGCTTAACAGCAACTGCAATGGACTGACCTTCACCATAGATCATAGCAAAACTAATATCCCGTTTCTGGATCTATGTGTCCAACACAAAGATGGCCTATTATTCACCTCTTTGTTCCTCAAACCGACTGAAAGAAACACACTTCTTAGTTATGATAGCTGCCATCCTCGAGCGCTTAGAGACAGTCTTCCTTACTCACAGTCTTTAAGACTTTGCTGAAACAGTTTCCAAAAACCTGATTACTTTTGGGAGGCAAACATCCTGGCTAACAAACTTAGACAACAGAGGTTATCCCAGACGTCTGGTGAGGAATGCCATGAAGAGGGCATGGTACTGCCACCGTGAGACACTACTTGAACCTAAGACCAAAAAAGAATCTAATAAACTGGTCTGTGTCACAAACTTTTCCTCTGCATCCAGTAAAATAAAGAAAAGTATCCAAAAAACTGGCATATCATTAACTCTGGAAATCTTTCCTTGGAAACCCCTTTGTTTGCTTTCAAACGCAATACAAACTTAAAAGATCAGCTGGGTAGAGCAGCACTGCCTCCATCCAAAATGATTAATACCACCTTACATGATCTTTGGTCCCTTCCCCCATTGAGGGGCCACTCTAAATGTGGCACATGTGTGGTATGTGACTATTGCATTGAAAGTAAGGAGTTTGTTTTTAAAGATGTCAAAAAAGTTTTTAACACCTTCACTAATTGTAACAGCTGCAATTTAATCTATGCAATTCTGTGCCCTTGCAACATGATCTATGTAGGCCAAAGGAAGCAAAAGATCAAACTCAGGATATCGCAACATCGGAGCAGAATCAGGTGCAAATCTGCCAATGCTCCACTCGTTGAACATTTTGTAGAAAAAGGACATTCGGAGAACCAAATCAAATGGACTGTAATCAGCCAGGTCACTGTACCACCAAGAGGAGGTGATCTGTCCAGGTTGCTCAACAAAGAAGAACTCAAATGGATACTAAGAACTGACAGTTTAAATACAGGTCTGAATTTGCAGGAGGACTGGACCAGCCTACTATAATTGGGTCAATTGTAAATTCCAAATCTTGCAGTACCTGTATCTGTGTCTATATTTTGTTTTTAATCGCTCTGCGTTTATGCAGTCTCTTTGCATGCCAATGCAGTCTCTTTGCATGCTTTCACTCACTCACGTAAGATGGCCGCCGCATCTCCCTCCTTTATTTCTATGACCAGTAAGGCTATCACCCACCTATCAGCTCTCACTTCCTAGTTCCCTGCCTTAACTCACTCGCTTAAGATGGCCGCCACTAGTCCCTCATTTATTTTTATGACCTGTAAGGCTGTTTCCATCCGCCTATCAGCTCCCACCTCTTAGCTTAACTTCCTGGTTCCCTGCCAACCTGGGATACAGCCGGGTTCGTACACGAAGCCTTCTATTTGGGTAAGTCCTGCAAACGCTGGGGTACGCCGGTTATACTCCCTCCTCGTGGTTACCCCCCTGACCAGCCAGCTATTGTCTTTTTCTTACAGGCTCGTGCTCACGCGCCTCATTCCTGGCGTCGGATGTCAAATTCTCCCCATTGCGGGCATCTTGTCAAACTAAGGTCCACACGCGAACCTTTTTTTCGGTGAGCTAAGCCCATAGTGCTTTCCCCGTGTCCCGCCACTCCCTTAGTGCACACTCTAATCTCCCGCCCTTCACAATTCCTCCCCTTAGGCTTCTGTACTTAATTCCCCTACGCGGGATCTAAACGTCCGGCTGACTGCCCTGCCCTGGAGCTGCCGAACTGCCGGTGAATTAGTCCGAACCTCCCTCAGTGCCCATTACGGGCATTGGTCGGGTAAGTCAAACGCCATAGACCCGAGTATTAGTATATCCGCGGTTGGGTTATAATTAATGCTTTCTCCTTCTCCCAGCAGTGCACGCGTTATGCGACGTACTTGGCATTGAACCACTTTCCGGCTCCCGTCCATGCTAAGCAAGCCACGATCACCAGTTGATTCGCTTAGCCGCTCTAAACAGGTAGCCATCCCGTCCCTCTCTTTTGTCCGTTCATATTCACGGGGTAGTTATGCACAGACTCTAAGCATTCTACCAATTTCCACTCTCTCAATGACCACCAATTATGTTCACGGTCACCAATACTGTATAATCTCGCGCATCGCCACAAAGAAAAGTGTTGCATGTGATGGATTTGAATATGTTTCTAATTAATTATTTTCTTCCGAGCGTCTGCACTTGCAATGACCACTGTATAGGTCTACTTTCACTGATACTGTAAACCCTTACGCATCCTTGTTATGACTTATACACCCCAGTGGTTGGTCACTCTCATAGACACTCGCCGTACCTTCGTATGACCTCCACTTACAGAATTTCGCATGCCTAGATTAATTGTTCCCTTAAGGAATTTTCACTCACCTTATTTACTTGATGTCACCCAATACCTTTTGCTGTGATATTTTCTCTTGCTGATATATTCCAATTTGTCCTTCCTTTCCTTAGGCTATTGTGTAATCTACTCATTAGGCATAAAACTTTTGTCCTGATGATGATCCCATGTATTATGGTTAAGGGATCGAAACGCCGTCGACTTGTTGTAACACCATATATGTGAAAGTATACTGAATGTGATATGCATATAATGGTGTAATTGAATTTCTGTTATTTGTCATTGCTCAGAAATCGCTCACTCTCTGCCTAAATATCTTTCTTCTGCCTTTCCTATCTTCTTACTTTGCCAATTTGTAAGCGTGAGGGCACAGGCTTGTGTCTCACTCTTTGTGAATGTAAGGTATTTCCTTGTTGAAATTATTCTATAGTAAAAATCTGTGATCCCTGTCCGGCTGGACAAATCACGTTACTCAATAAGCTCCATTGTGTCTATATTTACTTTTCTTGTACCTATCTATGCATGGGACCACTGTTGCTAGAAAAAATACGTTCCCCGAGGTCCTGTGCTGACTCGTTGGGTACCCTTGTTGTTTCTTGATATTGTATGATATGTAAACTCTAGTGGGATTCGAGCCCATACAGGGGGAGACCACGACTGTAATTACAAAGTTACCAAGTTCCCATAATCCAAAAAAAAGATACTTAGGGGATACACCCCCTCATAGCAAAAATGAGGAATAAGAAAAACTGTATTTTTGTATATGTGCTAATGGGATTTTGGTACTTGACTCAATTAATGAAATGTTGCGTGCACAATAATAATGATATGTTTGTTGCTGTTCAATGTTTTTGATTTGCACTAGAGCACTTTATATTCGCCATAGAAATCAATGTAATATATGTGTGATACTACACTCCAAGATGGCCACCACTTTTACTTAGATTTACCATCTTCTATGTTGTTGGAAAATGAAATGTGTGGTGGGGTTTAAAATGGCGATCATTCCTATGCACAAACTGACACTGACGAAGCTTTTACTGCGAAACGCGTCTGTCGAGGGTGAAAGGGGGTTTGTAATAAACAATCTAGCAACTGGATAACCGTGCGCTTGCCATCTTTATCAACACGATTGTTCATTTGTGCTGCTATATATATATATATATATATATATATATATATATATATATATATATATATATATATATATATATATATATATATATATATATGGACAAACCAAGTTAAATACATGTGGAGTTTAGTATAGATCATGCTTAATTGTAAAAGTATAAGTGCCAGGGCTCAAAGTGTCACCTCACCACCATACCAATTGCCTTTCACTGCCACCTCACCACCACACACACAGCCTTTCACTTCCACCTCACAACCATACCCACTGCCTTTCACGGCCACCTCACCACCACACCCACTGTCTTTCACTGCCAGCTCACCACCACACCCACTGCCTTTCACTTCCACCTCATCACAATACCCATTGCCTTTCACTTCTACCTCACCACCATACCCAATGCCTTTCACTGCTACCTCACCACCACACCCACTGCCTTTCACTTCCACCTCATCACCACACCCACTGCCTTTCACCTCCACCTCACCACCACACCCACTGCCTTTCGCTGCAACCTCACCACCATACCCATTGCCTTTCACTGCCACCTCACCACCACACCCACTGCCTTTCACTTCCACCTTATCACCATACCCATTGCCTTTCACTTCCAGCTTACCACCATACCCTTTGCCTTTCACTACCTTCTCACCACCACACCCACTGCCTTTCACTGCCATCTCACCCCAACACCCACTGTCTTTTTCTGCCTGTGGCCTAGGCCTGCGGAGACCCCAGATAGACACTGCCTCAAATTTCTAAAACATACCTTGAATGCACAATAGAGACTCTGGCAACTTTGGAGATGGGGATCTAGGTTTGAGTCTTGCTGTCAGTTGAACATCTTGTAATTATGGGTGAATCACTTGGGGCATATTTACTAGAAAATGTCAGAGCGCTGAGCTGTGCCGCTGTGCCTAATTTGGCAGGCCATGTTCCGACATTTCCAAAATGCAAGGATGAGACGGATTTACACCAATACGGTGCACCACTGTGTTTTCTCTAGCGCTATATTTAGCTGCTTAGCGCCACTGCAGTCACCCTTGCACCATAGTACAAGGGTGCCTGCATTGCAGGTGTCTCTTCCTGTGCATAGACAATCGTTAATGGCTTTGTACTTCTTCTATGTGTGCTGCAGAATGCAGCACACATAGACAAGCGTTCGCAATGCAATAGGTCTCGTATTTGTGAGAGTTAGAGCTATTGGCGCTGTAAATGACAATGTCTTTTATCCATGTGTTTTGGTTTGGAGTGGAATTATATGGATTGAATTGTAATTGTTAGTTGTGGAATTGTGTGAGATGGAATTGTGTGGTGAGGAGTGTATTTGCATAGTGGAATTATGTGATATTGGTGGATAGATAGGGGTGAGAGCTGCAGAGAATAGATAGAAAAGAAGACAGAGAGGGATAGGTAGTTTGTGCACGAAGTGGTGAATGAACTCAAGATAGAGGAGCAGAAAGAGTCTGAGAGAAAAAGAGAACGAAGAGGAGAGCTGGCCCCAGACGCATAAAGAGGGAGCGCCTGTGTACATCGAAGGCACCCCAAGAAGAGGAGGAGAGCGTGGGATTGAAGGACAGAAATCTTGAAAAGGGACGGGAGGGAAACTGTGCTTGAAGACCTGAAGTGAACCAATATGAGAGTCGCGGGAAGAGTGTGTGAGTGAGGGAGACAGATATGTGAGAGAGGGTACGAGAGATCGAGGGTCGAGTAGGAGGGGTATGCAGAGGGGGGAGGTGAGAGGTAGACTTTTGCACAGCATGCAGTCGTAGAGGAAGGTATCATGTGTGAGCAGGCAGTATAGAGAGGAGAGAGGGAGTGTGCGGGAGAGATGTGAGGCGGTAGTGGAATTCCATGAGGAGAGGAGTAGTGGAAGTGTGAGGGAGAGACGAGAGGGGCAGGGGCTTGTGGGTGTTTCACTACTTTAAAGCAATAGAGGTACAGACTGGGAGCCAGTTCCAGGACCAGAGAGATCACAGTAAGAGTGGAGGAGGAGTCCAGAGTTCAGGAGTGGCAACTGTCCCGAGTTTAAGGAGGTCCAGAGTCAGGCTAACTGTAAGGCCAAAAGGTGTCCACCTTTCAGAAGTCAATCTAAAAAAGACACTGGGTGATAGCAACATCTAACAATTTGCAGCAATTGAAACAGCGAAAAAAGAGGCAAGAGGTGTCGTAAACAGGTTACCTATATTCCACTTCAACCACACTAGTTATACAAACCCAAAAACTCCGCCCTACTTGTAGAAATCACACCCTCTCCTTACACAAGCCCTAGATGTTCACTTGTCAGGTCATAGAATTTCTCTGTTTTGAACAGGACTGAAAAGCCCCAAATACCCCCATTGCACCGCAAGACAATTGCTGCTCACAGGGAAAGTTCCTGCAGCATCGCAGCACCATAAATGCGCAAGGAAACCGCAGAACGGCCCTCACTCCCAGCCTCCCTCCTAAGTACACTGCCACCAATGTAATTTTGACGTTTGATATCTGGCCAACAAGATGCTTTCCTTGGCCCAGATTCACAGAAGTAATCTGAGACAAAATCCTAAGGTTACGACTTTCGGTATTCGCAAAGGGCATTTAGGAGGAGTAAAGTTAACATTTTGTCTCAGTTAAACCTTGTGTTGGGCTTTCACCCCAAGATCATCTATAGCTCCTGGCACCCAATGCCCAGGGCTCTAAGCGCATGAACATTGTCCCACTGGACTCCATCCATCAGGAGACAACACCAAGCATCAATGAGTCAGAACATTAATAGGGGCAGACCAGAGCCCTAGGACCAAGGCGGTGTGCCTCCCCGCTCCCCCTTGATCATGGTTGGCGCGAGCAGGAACACGCCGCCCTCAATGCTTAGCCCTGAACTACAAATGGAAAGAAGGAAATTCTGGGCCCTATTCACAGAACTAACTTAAGACAAAATCCTAAACTTACTACCATTTTGGTATTCACAGAAGGCACTTACTCATTTCGGTATTCACAGAAGTTGTCGTAACTTTAGGACTCCTAAATGCCTTCTGTGACTACCGAAAGTCTTAAAGTTAGGATTTTTTTCAGTTTAGGAGTAGTAAAGTTAGGAGTCCTAACTTTACTACTCCTAAACCTAAAAAAATACCAATTGCCTTTCACTGCCACCTCACCACCACACCCACTGCCTTTCACTGCCACCTCACCACACACCGACTGCCTTTCACTTCCACCTCACCACCACACCCACTACCTTTCACTGCCACCTCACCACCACACCCACTGCCTTTCACTGCCACCTCACCACCACACCCACTGCCTTTCACTGCCACCTCACCACACACCCACTACCGTTGCCACCTCACCACACACCCACTGCCTTTCACTGCCACCTCACCACCACACTCATTACCTTTCACTGCCACCTCACCACCACACCCACTACCTTTCACTGCCCCCTCACCACACACCCACTGCCTTTCACTGCCACCTCACTACACACCGACTGCCTCTCACTTCCACCTCACCACCACAGTCACTACCTTTCACTGCCACTTCACCACCACACCCACTGCCTTTCACTGCCACCTCACCACTACAGTCATTACCTTTCACTGCCACCTCACCACCACACCCACTACCTTTGCCACCTCACCATACACCCACTGCCTTTCACTGCCACCTCACCACCACACCCACTGCCTTTCACTTCCACCTCACCACCCACCCGCCACCTGTTACTGCCACCTCACCACCACACCCACTACCTTCCACCTCACCACCACACCCACTAACTTTTCCTGCCACCTCACCACCACACCCACTACCTTCCACCTCACCACTACACCCACTACCTTCCACCTCACCACCACACTCACTACCTTTCACTGCCACCTCACCACCACGCCCACTACTTTTCACTGCCACCTCACCACCACACCCACTACATTTTACTGCCACCTCACCACCACACCCACTACCTTCCACCTCACCACCACACCTACTACCTTCCACCTCACCACCACACTCACTACCTTTCACTGCCACTTCACCACCACACCCACTACCTTTTACTGCCACCTCACCACAACATCCACTACCTTCCACCTCACCACCACACCCACTACCTTCCACCTCACCACCACACTCACTACCTTTCACTGCCACCTCACACCCACACCCACTACCTTTCACTGCCACCTCACCACCACACCCACTACCTTTCACTGCCACCTCACCACACACCCACTGCCTTTCACTGCCACCTCACCACCACACCCACTGCCTTTCACTGCCACCTCACCACCACACTTATTACCTTTCACTGCCACCTCACCACCACACCCACTACCTTTGCCAACTCACCACACACCCACTGCCTTTCACTGCCACCTCAGCACCACACCCACTGCCTTTCACTTCCACCTCACCACCACACCCACTACCTTTTACTGCCACCTCACCACCACACCCACTACCTTCCACCTCACCACCACACCCACTACCTTTCACTGCCACCTCACCACACACCCACTGCCTTTCACTGCCACCTCACCAGCACACCCACTGCCTTTCACTGCCACCTCACCAGCACACCCACTGCCTTTCACTGCCACCTCACCACCACACCCGCTGCCTTTCACTGCCACCTCACCACACACCCACTGCCTTTCACTGCCACCTCACCACACACCCACTGCCTTTCACTGCCACCTCACCACAAACCCACTGCCTTTCACTTCCACCGCACCACACTCACTACCTTTCACTGCCACCTCACCAGCACACCCACTGCCTTTCACGTCCACCTCACCACCACACCCACTACCTTTCACTGCCACCTCACCACCACACCCTCTACCTTTCACTGCCACCTCACTACACACCCACTGCCTTTCACTGCCACCTCACCAACACACCCACTGCCTTTCACGTCCACCTCACCACCACACCCACTACCTTTCACTGCCACCTCACCAGCACACCCACTACCTTTCACTGCCACCTCACCACACACCTACTGCCTTTCACTTCCACCACACCCACTACCTTTCACTGCCACCTCACCACCACACCCACTACCTTTCACTGCCACTTCACCACCACACTCATTACCTTTCACTGCCACCTCACCACCACACCCACTACCTTTGCCAACTCACCACACAACCACTGCCTTTCACTGCCACCTCACCACCACACCCACTGCCTTTCACTTCTACCTCACCACCACACCACCAAGAGTTGGAATAGTAGTTTTTACCCCTACGCTATCCAACGCTTTTCCTACTGTTGCATCCTCTGTTGTTGGAATAGTAATTTTTACCCCTACGCTATCCAACGCTTTCCCTACTGTTACACCCTCTGGAGTTGGAATAGTAATTTTTACCGCCACGCTATCCAACGTTTTCCCTACTGTTACACCCTCAGGAGTTGAAATAGTAATTTTTACCCCTACGGTATCCAATGCTTTCCCTACTGTTACACCCTCTGGATTTGGAATAGTAATTTTTACCCCTACGCTATCCAAAGCTTTCCCTTCTGTTGCCCCCTCTGGAGTTGGAATAGTAATTTTTACCTCTACGCTATCCAACGCTTTCTCTACTGTAGCACTCTTTGGAGTTGGAATAGTAATTTTAACCCCTACGCTATCCAACGCTTTCCCTACTGTTACACCCTCTGGAGTTGGAATAGTAATTTTTACCCCTAAGCTATCCAACGCTTTCCCTACTGTTAAACCCTCTGGAGTTGAAATAGTAATTTTTACCACTACGCTATCCAACGCTTTCCCTACTGTTACACCCTCTGGAGTTGGAATAGTAATTTTTACCCCTACACTATCCAACGCTTTCCCTACTGTTGCACTCTTTGGAGTTGGAATAGTAATTTTTACCTCTACGCCACCCAACGTTTTCTCTACTGTTGCCCCCTCTGGCGTTGAAATAGTAATTTTTATCCCTACGCTATCCAACGCTTTCCATACTGTAGCACTCAATGTTATTATTACTGTATTTTTTGGGGGACTTTGAATAGTACTTTTATTTATTTAGCTATTTAATATTTGTATTATTATTTTTGATGTAGTATTATAATAATGTTAAAAATATTGAAAGAATTAAAAAAAAAATTTATTAAATAACATTTTTAAGTTTTCATTTATGTTCTTGTTTTATGTTTAGATGTATTTGTAATTTATAACATTTTTTAATAATTTATGAGTTATTAAAATAATTATACATTATTATTATTAAGTAAGTATATATTATATATTTTATGTATATGTTTAATATTGTATATGTATTATTTATTAATTTTACACATTATTAAATATTTTTAGCTATGTTTATTTGGTTTATAAGTATTATTTATAATATTTTACACTTTTTTTAATAAAAAAAGCCGATTTTTTTAATTACGATATTTTTAACATCGATTTTTTTTCTCGATATTTTTGTACTTACCATGTTGTAGATAGGATGTCGATATTCTTGTCTTCGATATTCCAGCTTCGATTTTTCTGTAGGTTGATATTTTGTCCGTCGATATTCTGTCAGTGATCCCACTTCGCAGAAAAGACCTGACCCTGTTTGTAAAAACCTGATTACACTTTTAGTGCCTGGATAACACTGTTACAAATCTAATTAGGAAATCACTATATCCCAACAGATTTCTTCAAACTCTGCAAAATAGCACCAGCAATTGCCAATCACAAAATTAGGGATATCACAATATATTACACAAATGCATTTACAAAAAGTAGTTTACTATAAAATAATATTTTGTATTCACATAAAACCATGTAAGTACCTCCCTAGGGGTTACAATCTAAAAAGATATATAATACTCATGTCTCTGATTCGAGACAGTCATTAAAAACAGTTGACGCAGTGTTTCGGTGTACAGTAGATAGTATCCACCTTCATCAGGACCAAAACATTTCTTTATTGTAAATCTACATGTAAGAAATAAAAAAACAATGCATTTAGAAACCTAGTAAAATATTGTGAACCCTAACGTTTCATTATCAATAAAACTGTCATATGGCAGATGATTTATATTATTCCAGGACATCTGTAAATCATCCTTGTAACTGTCTTCCTATTCATACTGATATTCCATTAGTCAGTATTAGTTTAAAACTCAACATATCTTGGTGTTTCTATGTATAAGAAACAATCCTAATCTAGATACGCTAGATTCTATAGTATCCATTCCATCAAAATCATTTTATAGAAAAAGAAATTACCTTAAAACAATTTTGTTGGGACTTATATTTGTTCAAATTGACAATTACGGGGGTATGTCCCCTTGAAGGTATATAAATGCCTTCAAAATAAATATAGAAGGTATTATTACATTGGCCCTAACAAGACAGTCTTTATAAAATAATAGAGCCAAAGCTTTTTACCTTAATTTGATGATGAATATGCACCTCTGTGTTTTTAATTTTGATTATGGGTTGGGATCACCTTCTGATAATGTAAGGTTTTACAAAGGACGTGATCGTCTTGAGTAGGCAGGCTTCAGATAATAAAAAGCCCTTTTAGAAAGCCATCCGTGTTTTTAATTAGTATACAGATGATTTGTAAGCACTTACTAACCCACCCCTTGGTATCAGTTCTCTTTAAATACCGTCCCTTATGTTCAATTTGGGCCTCAGGTACTAAAAATTCGAAGAAAATGAGGACATAATAAGTATTTTGCTAATCTTTATATAATATCTTATCAACCAGATGCTTGATGGAATATTACAGTTATCTGGTATTATTTGTGCGTACATTGATGAACAATACATTGTATTTTTACGCACTACATAGATCTTGCCTTCAAATTCACGTGATTCGCATCTATACACAGAACTAGCAGTCCTGTATTAATGGGACTGCTGGTATTTCTATAGTATCAGCCAGAGGTAAAATATCCTGCAGACATTATGTGAGATGTTACCGTAATTTTGTGGTTTCCGCGAAATACATTTTGCCTACATTTTCACATAATTCAAAACATTGCACCCCTACATTAGGCAACCACATGAATATTTAATCCCACATTATGTTCCACTTATTGCTGGAGAGTATATACTCTACGGTAATCCACATTAAAATCTCCAATACTGGCTTTTTGTTAAACAAACTGCCACCTCACAAGCATACCCACTCGCTGCCTTTCAATGCCACCTCACCAGCACACCCACTCGCTGCCTCTGACTGCTACCTCACCCACTCGCTGCCTCTCACTGCTACCTCACCCACTCACTGGCTCTCACTGCCACCTCACCACCACACCCACTCACTGCCTTTCACTGCCACCTCACCAGCACACCCACTCACTGCCTCTCACTGCCACCTCACCACCTCACCCACTCACTGCCTCTCACTGCCACCTCACCACCTCACCCACTCACTGGCTCTCACTGCCACCTCACCAGCACACCCACTCGCTGCCTCTCACTGCCACCTCACCAGCACACCCACTCACAGCCTCTCACTGCCACCTCACCAGCACACCCACTCGCTGCCTTTCACTGCCACCTCACCAGCACACCCACTCACAGCCTCTCACTGCCACCTCACCAGCACACCCACTCGCTGCCTCTCACTGCCACCTCACCAGCACACCCACTCACTGCCTCTCACTGCCACCTCACCACCACACCCACTCACAGCCTCTCACTGCCACCTCACCAGCACACCCACTCACAGCCTCTCACTGCCACCTCACCACCACACCCACTCACAGCCTCTCACTGCCACCTCACCAGCACACCCACTCGCTGCCTTTCACTGCCACCTCACCAGCACACCCACTCACAGCCTCTCACTGCCACCTCACCAGCACACCCACTCGCTGCCTCTCACTGCCACCTCACCAGCACACCCACTCGCTGCCTCTCACTGCCACCTCACCAGCACACCCACTCGCTGCCTCTCACTGCCACCTCACCAGCACACCCACTCACAGCCTCTCACTGCCACCTCACCAGCACACCCACTCACAGCCTCTCACTGCCACCTCACCAGCACACCCACTCACTGCCTCTCACTGCCACCTCACCACCACACCCACTCACAGCCTCTCACTGCCACCTCACCAGCACACCCACTCACAGCCTCTCACTGCCACCTCACCACCACACCCACTCACAGCCTCTCACTGCCACCTCACCAGCACACCCACTCGCTGCCTTTCACTGCCACCTCACCAGCACACCCACTCACAGCCTCTCACTGCCACCTCACCAGCACACCCACTCGCTGCCTCTCACTGCCACCTCACCAGCACACCCACTCGCTGCCTCTCACTGCCACCTCACCAGCACACCCACTCGCTGCCTCTCACTGCCACCTCACCAGCACACCCACTCACAGCCTCTCACTGCCACCTCACCAGCACACCCACTCACAGCCTCTCACTGCCACCTCACCAGCACACCCACTCGCTGCCTCTCACTGCCACCTCACCAGCACACCCACTCACAGCCTCTCACTGCCACCTCACCAGCACACCCACTCACAGCCTCTCACTGCCACCTCACCAGCACACCCACTCGCTGCCTCTCACTGCCACCTCACCAGCAGACCCACTCACAGCCTCTCACTGCCACCTCACCAGCACACCCACTCGCTGCCTTTCACTGCCACCTCACCACCACACCCACTCGCTGCCTCTCACTGCCACCTCACCAGCACACCCACTCGCTG
Source organism: Lissotriton helveticus (assembly GCF_964261635.1). Classification (NCBI taxonomy): domain Eukaryota; kingdom Metazoa; phylum Chordata; class Amphibia; order Caudata; family Salamandridae; genus Lissotriton; species Lissotriton helveticus. The sequence continues at coordinate 28,736,726 of NC_136072.1, forward strand.
CCTTTCACTGCCACCTCACCAGCACACCCACTCGCTGCCTTTCACTGCCACCTCACCAGCACACCCACTCGCTGCCTTTCACTGCCACCTCACCAGCACACCCACTCGCTGCCTTTCACTGCCACCTCACCAGCACACCCACTCGCTGCCTTTCACTGCCACCTCACCACCACACCCACATTCTGGTTCCTCCATTGGTCACATCCGCCAGTTTCATCAGGCGATTTACATACATCAGTAAATACTGCTACTGCGCCCTCCAGCAAAGTTACATAGTACTGCCTCGAGCGGGCCCACCAAACACATCCTCCTACTTGATGACCCACCTTCAAGCGAAGCCCGCTCAGTTAACCCCTTCCATGCTCATGACGAGCTCAGCTCGTCATGCAGTACACTGCTCGTGTGCTGAACAAAGGGATTTAAGGGAGTTCAGCACCAAGGGAGAATTGCTGTAGCATTGAAGGTGTTAAACACCTCTAAACACAGACCACTGCCTTTGTACCTGCTTCTAACGAATATACGACGTTACCCCGCCAACAAACACTCTGCATACTATTACCACAAATTTTTCACCACGCAAATGCAATTTCCCCGCAAGTTATTAGAACGAAGCAAATACAACGACATGTGTATATAATCCATTTAAAGTACATTTACAACGCATACTTTCAAAACGCAGGATAGTACAATGATAAATAAATGTTAAATTATGTTTTTATTTATAAATTATTCACTTACCTACTGGCCGTGATGGGATGGTAGTTAAACATGCGTTTTATGTTGACTTTCCTTTGCGCAGTTCTCTCTTCCATCTGGATTTGCTTGTGACGGTCGCCGAAGATTCTCACAAACTCTTCCGTCTTTGTCAACTGAAAAAAATAAAAGAAGGACATTTGCAGTTTTATGTAAACATTTTGAAAATGTATTATAGTTTCATCATACATGCAATCTTTTTTTTAAATGTGTCTTTCTAAAATATTCAATTGACAATATGTCATATAATTTATTAAATGTTAAAATTTGTATTCATTTTAAATTCTTCAATAAAATAGTTTTATACATGTTAGCGCTTTCGTCATTTTCTGGCATAAACATAAATAAAGGACATACTGCCACTGAGCACTGCCTCCATATACCGTTACAATGCGGTTCCTGTGCACACAATAGTTTATTATGAAATGAAATGAAATGAAAAAGAAACTTAATAAAGCGCACTGCATGCCAGTAGTGCAGAGTAGCAGCAAGAGTCCACCTTTCAGGGCCATCGCGTCGATCCTTCTGACTGAGACCTGCTGTAGAGGATGAAAAGGCATCAGCAGGGGTCCAGAGCAAATGTAGAATGCGGTAGAATGAGGCAACATCCTCCACGACTCATCATCCGTCATTGCACACTCGGTGCAACCCACCTCCATGTGCTCGCAGTGCAGATGCAGTTCTGAACCTCAGGTAAGCGACGGACATCTCTTCTGCCTCTGCATATGTTAGCGCTTTCATTATTTTACTGCCTCTGCATACCATTACAATGAAAATCGTAGTAAAAGATGCGTACTAATAGTATTTTCGTTGTAATGGTATGCGGGGTAAAAGACTGCGGTGTGAAAAACCATGCGTTGAAATGGGATGCGGGGTAATAGTATTCGTAATAATAAATTGGGGGCCGATTAGGATGGAGGATTTTCCGCCTCCTCCGGGCCGGCGGAAGCCACCTCCGGCCCGGAGGAGGTGGATAATCCTCTGCAGAGTCACCAAAGACCCACCGCCGCATTACGATGGCTGGTGGGTCTTGGTTTCTGTCCGCTGCATTTCCGCCGCGGTCGGATTACAACCGCGGCGGAAAAGCTCTCATTTGGCTGGCAGTGTCTATCAGACACCGCCAGCCAAATTAGGATGCATTTGTAAACATGCTTTTCCGCAGCGGTTTTTCCGCCGTGGAAAAGCATGTGTACTTTTGATTTTGGGGGCCCATTGCGGGCCCCCAGGGTGTAGGCGGGTGGGGTGTGCACATGGGGGGTACCTATGGTACCCCCCAGTATTTACATGCACAAAGCGGCAGGCACCTCGCGGTGCCTGCCGCTTTGTGCATGTAAATGTTAAACATGCACTTTTAACATTGCGGCGGGTGCTGCTTTAAGCAGCACCCGCCGCAATGTTAAATATCCAGGATGTGACCGCCAGGGTGGCGGTCACATCCTAATTTGCACGGAGGGACCGCCGCAGCCCATGCGGACGGTCCCTCCACCTCTGGGATGGCGGACGGACGCAAGTCCGTCCGCCATCCTAATCGGCCCCTAATCGGCCTCCCAGTAGGAGGATAACATCCATCACGGATTCTATTGTTCCATTAAAACATTGTATTCCTAAAGGCAGAGCACCTGCTCCCTGGTACACTGACTCCTTGAAAACTCTCAAGTCAGCTTGTAAACAGGCTGAGAGGAAGTGGAGACATGGATATTGTGACAACAATAAAACCCTCTGGAAAAACAAGCTTCATGAATATAAATCTGCTATTGCAGAGAGCAAATCGGCCTACTATTGCTCCACAATAGTTAACGCAGCTAACAGCTCAAAAAGCATATTCCAGATCCTAGAGAATCTCTTACACCCTGACTGTGCCAAAAAAATTATCCCTTCATCTCAGACCCTCTGTGACAATCTCGCACAATTCTTCTTGGACAAAATCAAGACCATCATTAATAACCTGGCAACCCCACTATCCCAAAACACCCTATCCTCCCCAGCAGCTGGTTCCACTAACCTTTATCCCAGTTTAGTTTGTCCTCCCAGGGAAAGTCTCCTGGCATTTCCCCAGATCCCCGAAGCAGAATTTGAGAGACTGGCGCTGGGCATCACCTCCGGGTCCCCTCTTGACCCATTGCCCCTGAAAATCTGGAAAGCATGCGGGAACGAGCTATTCCACACCCTTCGGAGGATTTGTAATCAATCTCTCCGCAGTGGACTAGTCCCCAACCCCTGGAAGCAAGCTCTCATCACCCCGCTACTGAAAAAACCATCTCTGACTCCAGAATGCCTTTCCAACTTCCGCCCCATATCACTTCTGCCCTTTCCGGCGCAAGTGGTGGAACGATGGGTCAGCACTTGCCTGTCAACTCACCTCGAGCAGAATCACGTTCTGGACGACTTCCAATTCGGATTTCGTCCAGTCCATGGCACCGAAACAGCTGTGCTTACTGCCATGGAAGAACTTCGAGTGCGGGCAGACAGGGGCCAAGCTGTGGCCTTGATCCTATTGGACCTGTCTGCCGCATTCGATACTGTCAACCACGTGATCCTGCTAGAGAGGTTGAGAGAGGCTGGGGTTGACGGCACAGCCCTGCTCTGGTTCCACTCTTATCTCAGAGATAGGAAACAGGCTGTATCTCTCCCCCCTTTTCAATCTGCCTTCTCCCCAGTCCCCCATGGTGTACCTCAGGGTTCTTCTATCAGTCCGATCCTTTTTAATGTTTACTTAAAACCACTGGTCACTCTAATCAAAACCCACAATATGACTACAGTAAACTATGCGGACGACACCCAGCTCATTTTCTCTTGGGAGGGGGAAGACTCTATTACCTTAGAAGCCTTCCACGACTGCCTGATAGACACTGCAGGCTGGCTACACCACAATTCTCTCCAATTCAACTCCTCTAAAACCGAGGTTCTGTTCTGTCATGCCAGCCGAATACCTCGCCTTCTGCCTGCAGAGTTCTGGCCCCCGGAAAATCCAGATAATCCGCTACCAGTTACTAGTGTTCGCAACCTGGGCGTCATGCTGAATAACAAACTGAGCATGGAAACACAGGTAACAAGAACAGTCACCACCTGCTCGGCCCTTATGCGCTCATTGCGTAAAATCCTGCCATTACTACCACCTCCTGCCCGAGCACTGATAGTCAGGTGTACTATTCTTAGTCGCCTTGACTATTGCAATGCCCTCCTGCTCGACTCTCCTACGGTACTGCTGGACAGACTCCAACGAGTCCAGTCGGCAGCAGCCAAATTGGCCCTTGGATGGACCAGGAGATCCTCGGCCACTGCTGCCTTAGCCGAGCTACACTGGCTTCCCTTGAAGCAACGAATCGCCTTCAAGTCCCTCTGCCTGGTCTTCAAGGCATTACACGGATTAGGACCTAGACCCCTACAACTAATGTTTAACTGGTATACACCAACCAGAACTTTGCGATCCGCGACCGCCCGCCTTGTAACAGTACCCAGATTTAAGAAAGCCAGGATCGGGGGAAGATCGTTCAGAGTGGCGGCTGCAAAGCTCTGGAACAGTCTGCCTGCCGACATTCGTCAAACCTCACAGCTCCTGCCTTTCCGGAAACGAAAAAAAACTTGGCTCTTCCCCTAGCTCTCCCCCCACTACTACTCCCTTATCAACTCCCACCGCTTCTAACTCAGGAGTAAGCTTCTCAGCGCCAGGATACCTGCCAGGTGACAGCCGCGCTTTATAAGTGTTTTAAATAAATAAATATAATAAAGTTGTCAAGGATATTTACGGCTTCTAACGCATCCATTAACTCTACTCTCACCCCTACATAACCTGCAGTTATGCTTTTCCGCCCACCTTTAAAACCGCCCCTTGGATGTCACTGTGAACCTGTGACCGCCGCCCACTGCTCCCCTGGGTTGTGGGAGCAAGGCTCCTAGGGTTTAGGTGAGGGCAAATGCGGAAACAAAGTAGCACAAAATGTGCACCCTCAGCGGCACTGAGGCGGCCGGGTGGAGAGTGCTGTTTCGACGTCGGGCGCCCCGTTGTTTTCAGTGGAGAACCTCCGGTTTACAAAAGCACTGCATGCAGGGAGACGAAGGACTTCTGGGTGCGACCACCACTTCCAGAGGTACGTTGAGAAGTTAAGGGCTGGTTAGGCACCGTCGGTTTAGGCACACAAAGCTGTGGGGCGTCGGGTGCAGGGGTGCCTTTTGGGGTCGGATCTTCTTACCAGCTCCTGGTCGTGATTCTGTATTTAGCCTGCAGGCGTCGGCTGGAGACTTGAGGCAGGTCAGGTGTCACTGGATCTCGGGTCAGGATTGCCGGGGTGACCTCCTCATGGTGTTTTTCCACTTGAGCTTGGGCCAGGTTCGGCAGGTACAGAGTCGGCTGTATTTGCGGTCTCTGGCTGCTGCCAGAGGTTGCAGTTGAACACATCCGGTGTTCACTGGAGAAGCAGTCTTTGGGAGTGAAGGCAGGCAGGTCCTCCGGGGTTTCTGAGGTTGCTGGCTGCAGGACATACCGGGATTTCGCAGGAGGGGAGATAGACCTGTAGGGCTGGGGGTAAGTCAGTGGGCGTCTTCCTCTTGCTAGCTGGCTGCACTGCTGTTCGGTCCTTCTTCTTTTCTTCTTGTAATTTCTTGATCTGGAGAAGCAAGGTTCAGGGTGCCCCCTAAATACTAGATTTAGGGGCATTACAGGTAGGTAGAGGGCAGGAGACCAATGGGTCCCTTCCCTGGGGTGGGTACACCCCCTATTGTGCCACCCTCCAGTGGGAGGGGGGAACGAGCCTGTCCCTGGTTGGTTGGGTCCCCCCATCCTCAAGATGGCCGGGACTCTGAATTGTGCTTCACCTCACCTCCCCCACCTGAGGGGTGGAGTTGGCAGAGGTGGGTACACCTCTCTTCCTCACTTGTTTTTCCCTCCAGTTCTCCCGCCCAAAGTGGGGGGCAGAACCAGTGGGGACCAGTTGCTGAAAGCAGCAAGTGGTCTGGGGAAGCTCACAAATGCGGCAAGCCTTTGAATCTTCCCGTACGTGAACCCTGTCCATCCTGGGGGAGGAGACATGGCACCTCGTCCCAGGATGTACATTGTTTCAGGCCCCCGAGAGCAGCAGGCTCTCGACCCAGGGGTCCAGAAACATGTCTGGTGGTGGCAACCTAAGCTTCCACTCATTCAGGACACTAGAGGTGGGTTCGTTTTCAGGGGGCATCTTTAAGATGCCCTCTGTGTGTATTTTTCATTAAATCCCACACTGGCATCCGTGTGGGTTTAATGTGCTGAGAAGTTTGATATCAAACTACTCAGTTTTCAGTGTAGCCATTATGGTGCTGTGGAGTTCGTAATGACAAACTCCCAGCACCATATACTCTTAATGGCAGCACTGCACTTACAATGTCTAAGAATGGACTTAGACACTGTAGGGGTACAGGGCTCATGCACCTGTGCCCTCACCACTGGTATAGTGCACCCAACTAGAGGGATGACTGATCTATTCCAGGGCAGTGGGTTGTAGGCAGGGCACACAGGGATGTGTGCCATGTCGACTCTTCACTTTGTTCTGCACCAAAACACGCAGCCTGCAAAGGCAGTGTGTGTGTGCAGAGGTACAGGGCCTCTAAGGGTGGCACAATAAGTGCTGCAGCCCTTAGAGACCTTCTCTGGTCACAGTGCCCTGGGTACCTGTGGTACCATCTACCAGGGGCTGACCTGTTGTAAGAGATGCCACTTGGATTTGTTTTGGGGAAAGAACACAGGCCCTGGGAGCCTGATTAGCAGGGACCCAGGACACAGCAAGTAAAAGTGCATCAGTAGTATGGCAAAAAGTGAGGGGGGGTTACTGCAACAGAAACCCACTTTCTTACATTTTCCCTGTCTCCTAAACACGATGCGGTAAATTTTGTTATGCAGTACAGCTGCCTGTGTGGTAGTCCTGTAATGAATGTCCCTTTTCTATGCCCACAACATTTTGCCGTATTTCCGTAGTATGTCGATAAAGTTAGGTCTCGAGAGGATTTGTTGCAGGCGTGCACCATGCACCGGCAGCCCTACGATGTCAGCTGTTTCAAGTGTGACATATGCAAGGACTGGTTCCTGACAGGAGCTAGGGGCTTGAGAAGGCACCGGAGCTCTTTAGTGGGTGATGTGACCCGGGATAAGCTCCGCCTCCCTGCCGGGAGCGATGTGCAAAAACGGCCACTCTGCATGGAGGAGCCAGGATCCAAGATTCCAACACGATGACACCACAGCGCCGAAGTGTCCAATTTCATTGCTGTTTTGTTGTTGGGGGAACGTAAATAACGATGAGTAAATATTAAATGAAAAGCAACATTTTTAATTGTGAAGGTAACCAAACAAGGTGAGGAGCACAGCCGGAAATATTCACAAGGATGAAGGTCCAGTAACTCCTGTGACCTAGGTGTATTGGTAACTCTTACCTGTGTCAGAGCGTTGATTTCTTCAGATGCAAGATAGTACTGTACCCAGGTGACATTGTATTGATACCGCACAATACACTCTCGGAGTGCATAGACTTAATCTCCCTCCCCTTACTGCCTTGAATTATTGCTTCTCAGAGGGTTAGCGCCTCCAGGCATCTCTCGTAGTTCCACCTGTTACTGTGGTCTGTCACCTCGCAGCCATCCAACGCCTGTTGGCCCTCCCGCGGTCCTCAATGCTCCTCTTTTGACTAAAGTCAATCGAGAGGCATGCTCTAACAGTCTACTATATTGCCTCATCCAGGCTCTCAAGTTCGGGCCTCTGTTTGCTGGTCACAGGCCCATGAGACCCACCTTACAAACACACAGAAGAGGCCTCAGGTTCCCCTCTGTCCAGCAGGAGTTGTATTAATGCACCTACAGACCTTGCTGCGTAGACAAACTGATTGCGCCGAGGGTCTAGCTGCCTACCCCGGCGCAGGGAGATGTGTCCTAACTCTAGTCTGGGAACATCAGAGGCACCACTGCAAATACTGCTTCAGGCTCGGATCTCCCATCCTCTCACACTCCTGGCTAAATGGACGAAACACTTCGGCCCAGGGCAGTCTAGACCGCATAGTCCTAAAACATGTTAGATCCCAGTTGCACCCTCCCTCAGACAGAAGATCAATGAGGAGGCACTAGAGGGTGGGTCACTGGGTCTTACCCTGATTTTAGCATCCCAGAAATGAACTGATTACTCATAGATGAAAACAACTCTTTTTGGAAGGTTTAATCTGACCGCAGATTAGCATTTAAAAACAACTTTGCAGCATTTCTACGCAGAGTAACCAGACATTATGAGAGGCCTGATTGGACGTTGAATTAAGTGCCACTTTTAAAGTGCTGGAGTAAGTGTAACCTAGCACAGGCAAACCTCTGATTTCTGCAGAGAACATCCTATGTATTTATTTTGTAGTGTTATATTAACATGTAGCTGATTGAAAACTGCTTGGCGCTTGCAAGTTTGCAAAGACACCTGGCAGGCTGGTTACCATGAGGGTGCAGAGGAATACACCTCAATTAGAGCACATTTTCACACTGATTCCTTCACAGATGCCAAGGTTCAGATTTGTAAGTGTGATGTTTTCATAATTTAACTGTAATAATGGGTGACATTCACACAGTCTGACTCTGCTCAGTTTTCAGTAGCCTGCTGTTAGCGCACTTTAGTTCAGTGACTTTCTTAGAGTTTCTAGTTGCTCAAATGGGCGTAATTTTTAATATTTATATGTTTCCCTCCTCTTAATTGCTTGATTTTGCTTACGAGAAAGTGTCACTCATGGTCGTTGAATTGTCACTCATAATTACACTGAAATTATGAAAATGTCACACATCGCAATCTGAAACCTTGGCAGCTATGCTAAGTCTACCACACACAGCACATTTGAACATCTCATCACATAATTCCATGCCACACATTTCTGCTATGAATAATTTAACCCTACAACATTCCATACCACATAATTACAATCCTATAAATTAAAAAAACACATATTTCCACTTCACTCCATACCACATATTTCCACATCACATAATAACATTCCACACAACTTAATACCACTCCAAACCACATAATTACACTCCACACAGCACAATTCAACTACACATAATTCCACTTCAACCTATATAATTATACTTCACACAACATATTTACACTCTGAAACACAAAATTACCCTCCACAAAATATAACTCTGCAACATGCTGCATAATTCCACTCCGCACAATTATATACCATACCATGCCACATAATTCCACACGTCACACAATTCATCCCCAAATAATTCATCAAACAACATAATTACCCTACACATAATACCACTCAGCACCACATCATTTACCTCCACATAATTATGCTCTACTCCATATTGCATAAATACACTCCACATAAATCCAGTCTATGCCACGTAGCAACATTCCACATAACTACACTTCACACCATGCCTCATAATACCACTCAACATAATTTTCACTCAACAGCGCACACTTCCACGTCACACAAATTCAACTCTACACATTTCCATTCCACACCACAAAATTCAACAACAAACTACATAATTCAAACCAAGAACACAATTGCACAACGTACCACACATAACCAATCTACACCACCAAATTCCACACCATGCTACAATATTTAACAGCGCACCACATAAGTAAACTCCACTTCATACCACTCCACAACACAAAATACCATTCCAAATAATCTCTCCCCAAGACACACAATCCCACTCCATGATACACAATCCCACTCCACATAATTCAAGTGCACTCAATCACACAATTACTATCCACATAATTACACTGCACACCATGCCACATTATTTCACTACACAGATCCAAACCACACAACACAATTCCACAACTAACTATTCCAATCCAAACCATATATGACTTGCATATATGCAAATGCATATATTGCAAAACCATATATTGCAAATGCTTGTTTACCTTCCAATGGGTCCCAGCAGATCCTGTTCCTGGAGGAAGCTGCAATCCTTCTCCTGCCCCTGTCAGCTCTGTGCTGCCTTAGAGGAGCAGAGCCCTGTGGAGAGGGCTGTCTCTGGGGCCCCACCCCCATCCTTGTCCTCTCCCGTGTCAGAGGCTGTGTCCTTTGGAGAATGCTGTCTCTGTGGCCCCCACCCCCATCCTTTTTCCGGGCCTAGGGTCATCGGGAGCAGCTAGGTGCAGGGTGCTTTAGAGGCGGGTGGGTGAAGATTGTTCTGGTTTTTATTTTTTATTTAGTTTGTTACCTGTGAGATTAAAGTTACTTGAAACTGAAAAAGTTTGAAAATACAAACACATTATAGTACCATGACATCATAACATAAGGGGAGTTTGAAATAAATGCTGTAAAGATATAATGACACATTAAATTGAAGAGACCAGGGGTCACCCTCGTCCATTCGACAGCCGGAGAGTTCCCCACTCCAGCTCCTTGAAGCCCGTTCATTCAAGAGCAGTGGTATTGATTCCAGACCCTGGACTCTATGGTTCTAGATCTCATATAGCGCTTAGACTCCTGACACGGAAGCACTGAGTAGGATCCAGAGTGCACCGGATATGCTGAGCAACAGGTGCAACTTAATGAATTCCAGCCACGTGCATTTACTCCAATTGATCTTAATTTGAGGACTTTACCCATCTGTTCTGTTCCATTTTCTTCAGACCGTTCTCCAACATTGTAATATTTGTGGTGTTGGGCCTCAGGCCCTCATGGTGTAGAGATACGGACACGGACACAGGATAGTATGGTTCAATAACTGACCCAGGGTCCTTTTATTAACAGGGTCACCTGCCTGGTGACGCCTGTGGTGGGTGGGTGTAAAGTGTGTGTTACATCACAAGCGGAAAACTAGAACACAGGCACATAGGCACATCTCTCCCAAACTTTAATGAAAAGAAAGAAACAAAAGTCCAACCTGGAAGAAAACAAATAGACAACAAATAGCACCAAACAAGTCTCTTCAGGCCGTCAGCCAGGCAGCGCTGGAGCTTTGGACCACATGGTCAGGATGCTTTAGTCTGCCTTGGCGATGTATTTTAGACCAGCCTGGTCTCACGGTGTTGGAGTCTATGTACAAGATTTAAGTATCAGTGCATCTGGAGCGGTGGTGGAGTCCAATCTGGAGATCTCTCGGGTGCTCAGGTTCCGGTGGACGACAAACCACCAGCAGATGGAGATGATCTCCGTGTTGGATGCCTTTCCTTGGAGGCGACGTGCTTCATGGTCTTCCTCGCTCCTGACATCCAAGCGACTTTGGACTTGCCTTTCTCGTCTGGACTCCTCTCTAACTGAAGCCTCAGGAGGGCCTTCCTACTGGTTTGCCATGGGACCGTGCGGACTGTGCAGGCTTTGTGTGAGCCGCGCGAAGGCGTCACTGAGGAACTGCCAACAGGTCTCACAGCCAAGTCGCTCACTTAGCCGCAGAAGGTGGTGTCTCCATCTAGATGTTCTCGCTGGCAGGACTCAGGTTCTGTGTGTTCCTCTGATGTTCTTCGGGTAACCAGTCTTCGACTGTGACCTCCATGCTTCCCGTGCCTGTCGTGGAGCTGCTGCCGACGCATCTCTCCTATTCGGATTCTCCTCTCACAGGAATTCCATCGAGGACCTTGCCCCTGGATTGCCACGTGACCACATGGGCTGTGCAGGCCTTGCATGTGCCGCGCTTAGGGGTCGCTGCAGAACTCCCAACAGGGCCATGGCCAAGTCTTGTGTAATCCCAAGGGTGGAGATTCCAGTGGCCAGGCATACTCGACTTCGGCAGGCTGTAGGTTGACGGGGGCACACAGAAGGTTTCTGGGTTTCTCACCTCATTGAACTCTGGTTGTCTGGAGGGTGGGGATTCACTCTGGTGGTGCGATTCTCCTTGGTGATGATGCACCTGGATGATGATGGCAAAACTGTGATTTTCTTCAGTTGGGCAACAGGCGGCGATCTCTTGTTTTAAGTGACCTTGTGGAGTGAGGAGGACTAGAGGGGCTTTGTGGCCTCTCGCAGTTGTCTTCCAGGAGGTGCACTTGCGAGGCATGGTGCTATTGATACCAAGCAGCCAGTGACAGGTGAGAGGACGGTTGAACTGCGAAGCGTGGGGCCTGGACGCAGATCGCGCCTGCTAGCGGCTTATAGTTGTTCCTCCCGCGAAGCTGTCTCCAGTGACTTATTGGCACCCCGTGGGCTGGCTCATGCTGAGGAACACCTTCTCCAGTGCTGGCACGAGTCCTCTGTCCTTCTCCCTTCCATCTTGCCTGTGGTGGTTGTCTGCCCCGTGGCATTGTGTCACTTTTCTTTCTTCCTTTGCGGAGTGGCGTCTTGCCACTCTCTCTCTCCTCCTTCCAACCAGGACCTCATTTGGATGTGGCATCCTGCCACCTGTCTCATGTTTGCGCCACATAGACATTTTCGCTGGTTGAGTCGTTCTTATGACGGTCTTTCCTTTTCTGCGGACCTGTCGCAGACCTGTCCTGTCAGTAGGACTTGCACCTCTTCCCTTCGCTAGAGGGCGTCGCGCTTGCGCCTCGAGGCTGTGCCGTTATGGCGCCTGCTTCTTCCTTCTTTCCGGTGTGCTTGTCCGGACTGGTCACTTTGTGTGACGTGCTCCTTGCTTGCTGTGCGACGTGAACCCGGTCACGTGTTGCCATGTTGTCGGAGCGCCTGTCGCTGTGGCGGCCTGCCACATGGAGTGTGAGACTCCTCTCTTGGCTGTCTTGAGGCAGTGCGAGGGAGGACACTGTGTTGCCTTCGGCCCACCTCCTGGCTTTGCTGAGGCGATGGAGATGTGGATGCTCTCCTTCCTGCGTTCAGCGGTGCTTCTTCGTGGAGATGTCTCTATCTCCCGGGTGCCTTCCCATGCTGTCAGGTTCACTGGCGCGGCCTTCTGCGTGCCTCTGACTTTGCGTGCTTTGTCTTCTACTTGGACGCTTTCTTCTGGCACTTCATGACTCTGCAGTGTAGCTTGCGATTATGTCTGTGTACCAGGAGGAGTGAGTGATGTGATCTCTCCTCCGGTGGTGGCGTAGGGCCGCCACATGTGATACGTGCTATGCACAAGTTTCTTTTGAGGTGTTAGTGGGGATAGTGATCTTGAGACATTGCTGTTCTGGCTGGTCGTCTACTCTTGATCGTGGGGCTTCTGTTGCAGCGTCTTTGGTGTTGCTGCTTGAGATTGATCGGAGCTTGCCTGGGCTGGAGAAACTTCGGGCTTCCTGGAAGCACTCAGTGCTGTGTAACAGTCTTTTTCTTTCCAAAGTCTAAGCAACCTGTTGGGGTGGCGCACAATGCACCCTGCTTCATGTGCTTCTCTTGGGGCTTGCTGTCTTGCTGGGTTTCGCTGTTCTGTGTGTCTTGGCACGTTCCTGTGCTGTGGTAGTCCTGGGCCCCTGGTTGCATCTGTCATGTGGTGACTGCATGTGCTGGCAGATCTTAGCAGATGTCATGCCACTTCTTCATTGAGGTGCAACGAGCGGCTGACGTGTTGAGGCTTGATACTTCTGTGAGGGGGCAGCACGGCCTTCTTCGGTCCTGTCTGCGTGGAGGCGTGGTAACTGCAAGAGACCCCGGGCAGTCTTCCTTACGGTTGCAGGCTGAGGTGAGTTTTGGCTTTTGTCTTCCGGGAGTGGTGGGAGCTATGAGCTGCTCCAACCAGCTTCTCTTCCTTCCTTGGCAACCCCATCTGTGACAGCCTGGCGAAATGACCTATTGGCCTCCTTAGGCATGCTGGGGCAGAGTCCCTCAGGTAGGCTTCCTGCCGCCCGCTGGTTTTCTATGCGGTGTGACCTGAAGACAGCTAGGGGGTGCTGCGGGCCCTCATTCAGTGCTTTTAGGCTGTGGGTGCCGTTGGGGGATATTGTCCCAATGCGGTGGCGCGCCGATGTGTGTCTCTGTAGTGGCACGGCCACCTTCCTCGCGGTGTGGGTGCTGGGGACGTGGGTGTACGAGGCGACACCAAACTGACAGCTTCTCACCTGGGCACCCCGTGGGTTCCGAGGATGGGCGCAATCTGCTCCCCACACATGCGGTGTTGGCACGGGTGGCATCTCACCCCCTGCGGCGCCGATCACAGCACACGCGGCCACCTCGAGCCTGGTGCTGGCCTTAGCAGACCCCTATCTTCCGCCGAGGTCTCGCTGCTGGGCCGGACAGTGTTTAATGGGCAGCCGCCGGGTCACCATGTGGACGGATGCAGATGCAGGGGCAGACTGGAGGGCGCGTGTCCAGGCGTGTCGGGCTGCACTTCCTCCCCGTGGAACGGGGAAGCAGCTGCCTTTTCACGCGCGAGATAAGACCCATTCATCGCCATTGTGGTGTTGGGCCTCAGGCTCACATGGTGTAGAGACCAAGACACAGGATAGTATGGTGCAATACCTGGCCCAGGGCACGTGCGCCTGACCCCTTCTATTAACAGGGTCACCTGAGTGGTGACGCCTGTGGTGGGTGGGTGTAAAGTGTGTGTTACATCACAAGCGGAACACTAGAACGTGTCTAGCCAGACACTACAATATTTACGTCACTGACACATTTTTGCAGGGGATGTACGTTGTTACAACACATGCTTTTACCACGCATGCTTTCACAACGCAGGTTTTTCAACGCAAGTCGTTACGACTTGCGTTGGGGGGTGCTGGATAGTGAATAGTTTAATTTACTATTCCAACTCCAGTCCCCGTGGATAGTAGGGAAGGTGTTGGATAGTAAATTAAACTATTACCTATCCTAGAGCGCCCCCCAGCACAATTTGTTGTAATGACTTGCGTTGAAAAACCTGCGTTGTAAAGGCACTGCGTGGTAAAAGTTGCGTCGTAAAGGATGTTTCCCTTTTGCAGGTTGTCCAAGCACCACACATGTCTGACATGTGTACGGGTGACTGTGCCCCAACCCTTTGCTCCGTGCTCAGGTAAAGGTACACATGACATGATACCAGCACCCCTCTGGTCATCACGCCCCGCCGAGGGTATAAAGCGCTATACACATGCACATACAATACAGCACATTATGAAAAGTGAACGCTGGGATACTACAGTGATTTTACAGTCAGCAAATACAGGGCCACCGTGGCGAAGACGTCATCTCAATTCGTTAAAAATATTGTTAATCATTCTCACAAACTTTTCCCAGTTGGTTTCAGGTTTCACTATCATGTTTACAAGCTTTTCCCAGTAAGTTTCAGGTTTCACTGTAATCTTGTGGTAAAGAAACACAGCAAAAATACACACTAGAACCGCAAGGAGGCCCCACCAGAGGGAGTGTGCAGAGTCCCTCGCGTGCACTAGAGAGGTTGATACTACTGAGCTTCCCCACCTCAGTGGACAGAGGTTCGCCTCACAGGCCTCACATAGGTCGCTCCTGTGAGGCCCCCTCGTGTGCACTTCATGTTCCAGAGCACGTGGTCTCCTAAAGATTAAGACCCACTCTCCATAGCACTTTATGCGAATTGCTCTCAGCAGGTTTCCAATCGCTCTTCTGATATTTTCACTTGAAAAATGAGGTTGGTTTAATGTCCGACATCCATTGCATCGTTGTTTGTATATCTGCATGTGTACCAGGCGACTTAATCCTCGGTGCATACCAAAGAGGATGAACACGTGGTTTGAAGCCCACCGCCGTCCACACCCTGAGCAATGGAACCTACAAAAAACAATAACATGTTTACGTCATAAGAGAGGGGCAAAATGGTGTGGCTAATTTAAATAAGGCTTCTCCGTTCTTTATTAGTTTGATTCTATCCCTAAACTCACTTCATATCATATGTCAAATTGATATAATTTACCATCTCATTTCTACATTGCTTAATATTGGAGTTATCTTCCTGCACATGGGAACGAAGAGCGCTCCATTTGGCATCTTTTTACTATCTATGGGCAGCAATCGCTTCTAGGTCCAAAACGGCAAAATGGCGGCTCACATAAATACCATTATTGTGGGGTCCGCCTCCAACTTGATGTTGCTCTAGGTAAAGAAAGACATCGATCCTCAATGGAAGCAGAAGATAAGAATTGAACAAGCATTTACAATGCAATGGTTTTGCCTTTGTTAAAGTTAGAGCTATTGGCATTGCTCTTGACACTCTGAAGCTCCACTCTGAAGCTCCACTCTGAAGCTCCACTCTGAAGCTCCACTCTGAAGCTCCACTCTGAAGCTCCACTCTGCACTCTGAAGCTGCACTCTGAAGCTCCACTCTGCACTCTGAAGCTCCACTCTGAAGCTCCACTCTGAAGCTCCACTCTGAAGCTCCACTCTGAAGCTCCACTCTGAAGCTCCACTCTGAAGCTCCACTCTGCACTCTGAAGCTCCACTCTGCACTCTGAATCTGCACTCTGAAGCTCCACTCTGCACTCTGAAGCTCCACTCTGCACTCTGAAGCTCCACTCTGCACTCTGAAGCTCCACTCTGCACTCTGAAGCTCCACTCTGAAGCTCCACTCTGCACTCTGAAGCTCCACTCTGAAGCTCCACTCTGCACTCTGAAGCTCCACTCTGAAGCTCCACTCTGCACTCTGAAGCTCCACTCTGAAGCTCCACTCTGCACTCTGAAGCTCCACTCTGAAGCTCCACTCTGCACTCTGAAGCTCCACTCTGCACTCTGAAGCTCCACTCTGAAGCTCCACTCTGCACTCTGAAGCTCCACTCAGAAGCTCCACTCTGCACTCTGAAGCTCCACTCTGAAGCTCCACTCTGAAGCTCCACTCTGAAGCTCCACTCTGAAGCTCCACTCTGAAGCTCCACTCTGAAGCGCCACTCTGAAGCGCCACTCTGCAGCTCCACTCTGCAGCTCCACTCTGCAGCTCCACTCTGAATCTGCAGCTCCACTCTGAATCTGCAGCTCCACTCTGAATCTGCAGCTCCACTCTGAATCTGCAGCTCCACTCTGAATCTGCAGCTCCACTCTGAATCTGCAGCTCCACTCTGAAGCTCCACTCTGCACTCTGAAGCTCCACTCTGAAGCTCCACTCTGAAGCTCCACTCTGAAGCTCCACTCTGAAGCTCCACTCTGAAGCTCCACTCTGAAGCTCCACTCTGCACTCTGAAGCTCCACTCTGCACTCTGAAGCTCCACTCTGCACTCTGAAGCTCCACTCTGCACTCTGAAGCTCCACTCTGCACTCTGAAGCTCCACTCTGAAGCTCCACTCTGAAGCTCCACTCTGCACTCTGAAGCGCCACTCTGAAGCTCCACTCTGCAGCTCCACTCTGCAGCTCCACTCTGAATCTGCAGCTCCACTCTGAATCTGCAGCTCCACTCTGCAGCTCCACTCTGAAGCTCCACTCTGAAGCTCCACTCTGAAGCTCCACTCTGAAGCTCCACTCTGAAGCTCCACTCTGCACTCTGAAGCTCCACTCTGCACTCTGAAGCTCCACTCTGCACTCTGAAGCTCCACTCTGCACTCTGAAGCTCCACTCTGCACTCTGAAGCTCCACTCTGCACTCTGAAGCTCCACTCTGCACTCTGAAGCTCCACTCTGAAGCTCCACTCTGCACTCTGAAGCTCCACTCTGCACTCTGAAGCTCCACTCTGAAGCTCCACTCTGCACTCTGAAGCTCCACTCTGCACTCTGAAGCTCCACTCTGCACTCTGAAGCTCCACTCTGCACTCTGAAGCTCCACTCTGCACTCTGAAGCTCCACTCTGAAGCTCCACTCTGCACTCTGAAGCTCCACTCTGAAGCTCCACTCTGCACTCTGAAGCTCCACTCTGAAGCTCCACTCTGCACTCTGAAGCTCCACTCTGAAGCTCCACTCTGCACTCTGAAGCTCCACTCTGAAGCTCCACTCTGCACTCTGAAGCTCCACTCTGCACTCTGAAGCTCCACTCTGCACTCTGCACTCTGAAGCTCCACTCTGCACTCTGAAGCTCCACTCTGCACTCTGAAGCTCCACTCTGCACTCTGAAGCTCCACTCTGAAGCTCCACTCTGCACTCTGAAGCTCCACTCTGCACTCTGAAGCTCCACTCTGAAGCTCCACTCTGCACTCTGAAGCTCCACTCTGAAGCTCCACTCTGCACTCTGAAGCTCCACTCTGCACTCTGAAGCTCCACTCTGCACTCTGAAGCTCCACTCTGCACTCTGAAGCTCCACTCTGCACTCTGAAGCTCCACTCTGCACTCTGAAGCTCCACTCTGCACTCTGAAGCTCCACTCTGCACTGTGCTCCTGAAAGGACAGTTCTGGGACACCATGACGCACCACTACCCTTCGGTGTCAGTGTGTGACCAAGAAACGCAGGGATCCGTGATACACATGTGGGGGTGCATGTGTGCGTGCATACATGTGTATGTAACAGAAAGCGGTGTCGATCGTGTCGTGACAGAGTTGGTTCATGACAATCGTCTCGCGGTGGCTGTTCTAGTCTGACGGTGACCTTGGACGTGGTTTGTTTCTCTCGTCCGCTCATGCAATCCTGGGCCGGACAAGAGAACATTCAGACCTGTCACCGGTGGCTCTTGGGCGGCCGGGGACCCGTCTCTAGAGCTCAGGATGGGGGGCTGGGGACGGGAGGGGTGGGGGCCTGAGCGCTCTGCGCTCTCCGTCAGCCGCGGCCCACTCAGTACACGGGGCTCTGGCAATCTCCGTCACAGACTGCCTAGGACTGCCTAGGAGTGTACGGGGCTCTGGCAATCTCCGCCACAGAGTTCCCAGGAGTACACGGTGCTCCGGCGATCTATGCCACTGTGCATTAGAGCTGGTGTGTCTAGTAGTACATGGGGCTCTGGCGATCTCCGTCACGGACTGCCTATACGTGCACGGTACTCTGGCAATCTCCGCCACAGAATTAGGGAGGGGGAGCAAGGGAGGTGCCGGCAATGCCGAAACAGAATCGGGGGCGTTCCCGGCGTCGCGTGACGTCGGCAAAAGCCAAAGAATGTCGGGAACGCCCCCGTGTCTGGTCCGGCATTGACGGACAGGCCCCTCGTCCAATGGCAAGGCTCCATTTACGGAGCCAGCCAATGAATGAGGAGGGCCGACCCAAAGCACACTACAATTCTCATCAGGTTTTCGCCTGCGCGAAAAAGATGCGCAGAGCGCATCTTTTTGGCGAGGCAAAACCTAAAAAGGACCAAAAACAACATCAGAGCTATATAAAGTGAAACAGGACTACTCCTGACCAGCCCAGTTAATGGAAAGAGACACAGGACTCTCCTGATGGATATGATGTCCACTCCAATGAGGCGGCCATCTTGGACTGTCTCCCTCTCTACTTATTCAGGTCAGAACCTCTTTCTAAACTTTAATTAACTCATCTTTATGTGTCTCCATCTCATTATTTACTGCCTCAGCTCCACCCCAACCTTCCATTCGCCTGCCACAGTGCACCTATTACGCTACTTGATCCATCTCTTACTCCTCCCTCCGACTTCCTTCTCTCTGCACAACCTAAGCCTCCACCACAGCTGCTCCACCACCCGCCTTCGCGTCCCCCCATCCTTCCCAAGCCCATCACCCCCTCACAGCACCGACCCCCCCTTTACGAGCCACATACACACATATCGCCCCATAACCCCCATCCTATATTAACACTGTCCGCCCTATTATGGAGCTCACAGGCGCACATTCCTACATCATCAACTACCCCCCCCATCTCTCAAAAAAAGCATCCAAATGCTTTAAACACAATATGATAAAACTACACCCGGAAACACCCATCTCTGATCCCTACTTCTCAACAAACAAAGGGCATATAAAAACGGATATCATATTTTACACTATACGAAGAGCACAATGGAGGAAAGCATTCCTAAATATATTTGCGATCGCCTCCACCAGAAAAACCGCACATGGTCTCATTATCTCTATCTCCCCCTCCCAAATTTTCAAAGCGGCAGCAACCATCACTATCTATAATAATGGAACCATTCTCATGCAATCAACAGATCGCAGCTTAAACCTGTTGGATAACATCTTACCGTTTATCAAAGAACAAGTAATAAAACACCAAACCCCATCCCAGGCTACTCCCAACACCAGCATACACCCTATCTCACCGCCAAACTCTGCCTCTAGCCACGATCCTCTATTATCCCAACCAATATTTACATCCGAGCTCTGTGCCACCCCCTCCATACTCGATGCACAATTAAGACACTCCCCCTTCCTACTACACCGGCATTTACACCCATCACATCACAGACTCACACACCATCACAATGATATCACGACCATTAGCTACAATTAAGCTCCCCTCCCCACGAGACACTCCCCCTTCCTACTGCACCAGCACTTACACCCTTAACAGACTCAACATCCTCCCCGGAAACAAATATTCCCCCCCTTGTCAACACTAGCCCATGCAAATCCCATGACTACATCTCCACCGCATACTTCTACGCCTCCTGCATCCACTCCCCATTCCAGTCCACCCCTCCCTGATATGGAGAGAGAAGTAGATAGGATGCCTCATAACAACCTTGAAGGCGTGCATCCCTCTTACCACCCACGGGATGACAACACACCTCCCACACCCATAACACATCCACCTATCTTGCTCCCACCCTCACCAGACCCTAGATTGTAAGAGATATTGCTCTTGTTACGGCAAATCAAAGAGGAAACACAAGCTTTATCTGATGTTCTTCTGAGTCAACCCTGGAACAACAGATTTGCTCGACAGACTAAATCAAACTTTCACCTGACTAACTCAGTAGTCACGTCAACATTTTCGACCCCGAGATGGAAATCAGTTCCTTTTCACAATAAAACAACCCGCCCAATCCGCAGGACTAATCTGCTATCTGAGAAAGACTTACTCTCTCTACTGCAGTCTTATGAACCCTCACACCGGAATCACAACACAATGCCTCCAGATTACACACCCAAAATTGCTCCAATCCCAACCATTCCCCCCAATACTCACAGGCCCACTAAACACAACCCTAGATACATTATCTAAAACAACCTTAGACAAGTTCCCCTCATTCAGGAACCCAACACATACCATCTCATGCCCCGTCTTAAGTGTATACTACTAAATTGTAGATCAGCCTCAAGACACGCAGCCGACATAGCTGACCTCATTCTCATACAAGAACCGGACTTACTAATTCTAACCGAAACTTGGCTAAAGGAATCCTCTACACCCATCATTGACATACCAGTACCCCCAAACTAAGACATCATCAGGCTGGATAGAATTGATAAGACAGGGGGGTATTGCTTGCATACACCGGAACAATATCTCAGTAAACAGATCCATATCCCCTGTTTTCCCTTCTTGTGAATACATTTGCCTTGACATCACGAGCAATGGCAAACCAATTTGCATTCTACACACCTTGTATCATTCACCAGGGGACAACCTCACCTTTATCAAACATTTTATGGACATAGTCTCAACTAATGCCGGTCATTAAAACACCCAAATATTTCTCGGAGACCTCAATCTCCACTGGAATGATCCCAATGATGCAGTTGTCAATAGTCTCAAAAACTTCCTCGCTGACCTTGACCTCATCCATATTTGCAACAGCTCTACACATGATAAAGGATAAATCCTTGATTTAGTAATCTCTAAAGTTGATTCCATCCAGCTAGACACGATCCTTCCATGTGATTGGTCTGATTATCATATTATCACCTTCTACATCAATGAAACAGTGAAACTTAACTTGGGTCAACCCACAAGGCCAAAAGTATGGAAGAGGAATCTGAATAACATTGACCCTAATACAACAACAACTTCTAGCTACAACTTACTTCTCCCCCCCCGAAGAGATATCCAATGTTCATGATCTCACCAACCACTACTTCAATTCCATGAACATGATACTAAGGGGCCCATTAGGATGGCGGGCGGATCGCCACCGCCAGGCTGGCGGTAGCCACCACTGGCCTGGCGTGGGTGATCCGCCCGCCATTGGATCCGGAATGACCCCCCGCCATATTAGTATGGCGGGTGGGGGCCGCGGCGGACGGAAAGACCGTCCGCCGCTTTTCCGCCTCGGTCACCTTGCGGCCGGGGCGGAAAAGGTTTAATATGGTGGCGGTGTCTATCAGACACCGCCAGCCATATTAGCATGGGTATATTCCAATGCCTATCCGTGGTGGCAATGCCGCCATGGAAAGGAATGCGGAGACACCCTGCGGGGTCCCGTTGCGGGCCCCCAGGGACTCCGGGGGGTGGGGGTTGCACATGGGGGGTACCTATGGTACCCCCCAGCATTGCAAAGTAACTGTCACATTGTGCTTTGTAATGCACTACATGTATCTTTAGCATTGCGGCGGGCAGTGCATTCAGCACCGCCCGCCACAATGCTAAAGATACAGGATGCACCCGCCACTGTGGCGGGCGCATCCTAATACCCCCAACGGGTCCCCCGCCCTTATGGCGGGCGATCCCTAGACACGACAGGATGATGGGCGGACATAGTCCGCCCGTCATCCTAATGGACCCCTAAATGAAGTAGCTCCCCTTCAATTAAAGAGAGTCTCCACAAAAGATTCTAAGCCATGTTACGATGGAAGACTGAACGAGGAAAGATGATCCCTAAGATTATTTGAACGCAGATGGAGATCAGCTCCATCCGCCAATCACTTCAAGATACTAAGAAAGAAAAGAAACGCATACTACAGAAAGATCAAGTGCACTAAAACAGACTTCTTTAGCCACCAAATAGACCAGGCAAAAAAAACTTGCCCAAAAACTTTTCGAGTTAATCAAAACTCAATCTAAGGATGCACCTCACCGACCCCAAGATAAATTAGGCCCACAACCTAACGGTGAAGAATTTGCTTCCTTCTTCACTCAGAAGACCGATAATATAAAGAAGGACCTTCTCAACGATCTAATCACACAATCTGTTGCACATACGAACCCCTCACCATCCCTTCTAAATTCCCCACATCAAATCTCATCAAAGTTCGACCTAAAAAATAACGCATCTTGATCATCCTTCAATACCTACAATGAAGAATCTATTCTCAAAATGCTTACTGCATACAATCCTGCCAATCAGTTCGCTGACCCTCTTCCAGCAAACTTTGTAAAAGACTTCAGCCCGCTGTTGCTGCCTCTCTGGACCAAGATCATAAATAACTCTTTACGCCAAGGTTGCATCCCTGATACCCTCAAAGGCGGGCAGGTATCCCCCATTCGAAAGAAAACTACGGCTGACACTGCGGACTTAAACAACTACCATCCTATATCCAGCATCCCTACCTTGGCCAAACTCTTAGAAAAATGTATACACCTCCAGCTGCTAAGACATATTAAACAGTTTAACCTACTTAACAAATACCAATCAGGTTTCCGTGCAGGTGCAGGTCACAACACTGAATCAGCCATGACCCATATAATTGACGATACCCAACAAATTCTAGATCAAAACAGAGCCTATTTACTCATCTTGCTAGACCTTTCCTCGGCCTTTGATACTGTCAAACACGATAACCTGAATGACTTTCTGAAACACAGAATGGAATTAGCTGGATCAGTTCTAAGTTGATTTACTTCGTTCCTCGAAAACAGATCACAACGATTCAAGGTCAATCACTCCCTGTCCAAACCAATCCCCAGTCACTTTAGGAGTACCAAAAGGATCTGCATTATATCCGACACTCTTCAATCTTTTCATGGAACCCGTCACTGAAATTCTCTACTCGTCTAACGTGCAATATCACATGTACGTTGACGACACACAACTATACCTTAAGATCCATACCCTAGAAAACATCAAATCGCTCAAAACTACTCTCGGGATGCCCTCAAAACCGAATTTCTTCTCATCGCTCCCCCAACCCAAGTACCCATATTGCAAGACTGGATCAAACACCTTACTGCACTCAACTGCCAACCGCTCATCGTTGATTCAGCAAAATCGTTGGGAATATCACTGGACAGAAACCTCAATATGCAAAAACACATCAGCAACGCAACAAAGGGATCAAACTTT
This sequence comes from Lissotriton helveticus, assembly GCF_964261635.1. Lineage (NCBI taxonomy): Eukaryota > Metazoa > Chordata > Amphibia > Caudata > Salamandridae > Lissotriton > Lissotriton helveticus. Next base: position 28,760,291 of record NC_136072.1, read on the forward strand.
CAAATAAATACTTTGAGAAAACTGAAATCTTTCCTGCCGGATAAGGACTTCAAGCAGGCAGTACAAGCTCTAGTCATCCCAAGAGTAGATTACGGGAGTGTCTCTCTCTGCGGCCTGCCCAGAGCTGCAACGGCCCCTCTAAGAGCCTCAATCAACGCCGCAGCGAGACTTATCACTGGCTCCAAAAGAAGCTCCCACATATTCCCTGACCTAAAATCCCTTAATTGGCTACCTTTTGAAGCCAGAATTCATTTGAAAATAGCTTGTATGACACATAAAGCCATTCACAAGTCAACAATAGGAGAGGCAGGGAGATTAAAGGAACTCTCTCTTAGTCCCCGGTTCAGTATAAATCAACAAAAGAAGAGAGGTTATGTGAGCTTCATAAGCCACAGAAAAGGAGCAAAGCCACTCAGGAGTCACACATCCACTCTGGGTGGTTTAGAAGGCCCTCACACACCGACCTGGTTGGTGTCATGCTTCATCATCGGGCCCCACCAAAGAGGCCGAGTGCCTCTTCGGTGTGCTACGACGCCAGGAGACTGCGGAGCTGGTTGTGTGTGTAGGGCGTGCGGTGAGGTATATATTAAAAGTGCCAAAAGGGTATCTAAAAAATTATTTTAATATGTGATCCCTAAGACACGAACAAAGGTGAAAAAAGAACTATGTGTCTGAATGTTATGCCAAGGTAATGGTATGGTTAATTCAGAGTTCTTTAAATTAGTCAGTCAACATGTTTCTGCCTTACAGTGGTTTAGATTTACCTAGGCATTCGTCAGGACTCAATAAACCCCGGCGGTATGGACTCTCTAATCGTCCACCCTAACCTGGGGACGTGAAAGTGAAAAATCAAAAAGGGGGTGAAAAGTGCATAAAAAAGTGGAAGAGCAATTAGCTCATTCCAAAAATTCTCCAAAGTCAGGAGAGTATCTGCACTTTATAGAATGGCGCTATTTGCACCATGGGTCTCGGGAGGGGGGTTGGAGCGTACCTGGCACATCGCCCTCAACGCTCTCAGCCCACGTCTGCCACCTAGCATATCCTCAAAACCGGACCCCGACGATTCCTGGGCACATAAAGCCATTCATCACAATACACCCAGCTATCTGGCACATAAACTGGTGCCCTCTTGTGGTGTCAGATCATCGAGAAGTGCTAACAACCTTCTACTGAACCAGCAAAGATCCAACAAGGAGAAAACATACAAGCGATCCTTTTGAGGGATGGCGCCCAGAATTTGGAATGCTCTACCCACAGAAACCAGACTTAATCCCTATGCATCTTTATAAAAAAGAAGTGAAGTCGTTTCTCATGGCTAAATTCACTTGAGCAGGGACTACTGTTATTTTGGGACCCAACGTATCCTCTACTTGGAACTTTTTAAAATCCACTGCCCAGCCAGGTATCCTAGATATTGTATCTATATTACGCTTATATACAGTGAACATTTTGTTATGTATCATAAACCTTGTATCAACGATAGGATGAGTATACTATCACTGTCTATCAGTGAACTTCATGCTATTTACCTTGTTTCTATGTAACTAAGACACTTACCCTGTAAAGCGCTCTGATACCCGCAAGGGTCTGGTTCGCGCTGTATAAAACTCTCAAAATAAAAAATAAATAAAATAAAATAAATAAAAATCGGAACTCCTTCTTGTACAAAGCATTATAATGAACGTTTCAATTGTTATTGGTTCACTTGAGATGAGCCAGAACTACAAATCCCAGGCTGCACTGGGTGGTTAAATGAATGTCATGGAGCTCTTGTCCACGGGCAGTGATCTTTTTTTGTTACCTTATTGAGAATATCACAAAGGCAATCATGAACATGTTTAGAAACCAATGTAAAACCTGGTACAGAGAATCATGCAGTAACCACGGTCAATTTACTGTATTGTATTATTCTTGTATCTCTATAGGGTTTGTTACCCCTGACATGGCTCTGAAGCGCTGCTGAGGAACCCAAGGTTAGTGGTTAATGTGTTATGGCTGGATAAGGTACATAGAGGGCTCATGTTACGCATACTCATTGTCTTGTTATATTCTGAATTAACCTCTTCCCCACTGGGTGTCTCCAAAATTAATATTGCGTTGCTGATTTTTTAATGTTTGCCTGTTTTCCATATACAGAATGTTATTTACTACTGGATTTTACTCCACCTTTAACTTTTAGACCGGTGGATTGTGCTTGGTAGCAGGGGGGAGCCGAATGCACCCCCCAGGATCCTTCCTGACTTTCCTGTGGTCTCATAAGGCTCCACGGCCTCCCGCAGAGTGGGACGCTTGACCGCACAGAGCGGTGGATTGTACTTGGTAGCGAGGGGAGCGGACTACATCCCCCAGAATCCTTCTTGACTTCCCCGTGGCCTCATAAAACTCTGCAGCCTCCCGCAGTGTGTGACGCTTGACTGCGCACAGCAGTGGACTGTGTTTGGTTGCAGGACGGATTGGGCTGGTCCCTGCTCCTGGACCCCGCCCCCCAACCTTCAGTCGAACACGATACACGAACCAGTCTTTCTCTGGTAGCGCCACTAGAATCTGGAACTCTCTGCCTCCCTCCCTCCGTCTAACCATCTGCCTCACCTGGATCCCATGGGTAGGTGATAGTACACTTGGGGCGTGAATTTGATCTGGATTTGTGATTTGGTCACGGGCAGTGCGTGTTGCTCCAAGTTAACCAACCCCTCTATTGATTCTCTAGAGACCAGATCCAGTATTATGTGAGCTGAGTCTCTGTACGCTGGGCAGCGCTCTGCATCTAGTATGTCTGATCTTATGATTGAGCGGCATTGCCTCACCTGTCTTATCCAATCAATAGCTTTATTCACTAGGTCATCTCTGGTTTCCCTAGGTCCCCTTGTGTTGTTTATCAATTTTGGTACATGTGTCACAAACACCCTATTACAGCAATCATTAGAGGGTCTGCTATTCAGGGCTCGAGTTGGGGGTACACGCAGGTACACGGCGTCCCCCCACTCTTTTCACAGGGAGGACGCCTTCCCCCCTGCCAAGAAGCTGGACCACACAGAAATATGCTGAACGTGTCCCGGTGTAATTGTCAGACACCGGGACACATTCAGCACGTGACGTCATGGATTCGGTTGTGATGTAACCTGGGCAGTTGTTCTCTCTCGCATAGGGTATGCGGGTGGCCGGGCTTGGGAACATTGGTAATACGTGTAATTATTTACCGTGGGATGCTTTGGATTTGGCTCATTAGAGTAGTTGGTGGGACCCATGCCCCTCCCTCCTGCCCTTCCCTCCGCTCTAGATACCCTTTTGTGGTTGGTCAAAGACCTATCGCCAGGTCTCGGCCTCTGCCCTACTCCGTGTGTCATACCAGAGTGAGCAATGTTAAGCTGCTCTAACAAGGCTCCCACAATTCCCCTTAGGGCAATAACTTCAGATGCTAAGGGGCATATTATCAAGGCCCGCGATAAAATTATCGCCGCTTTAGTGTCTGTTTTCGGGCGGAAAGCGGCGATAATTTTATCACATTATTAGCAAGGTCACGCTATCACATGAATCCTTGCCTTAGCGCCATTTCCCTTAACGTCCAGCTTTGCATCTCTAATGAGATGCAAAGTGGGCGTTCCGCACAAAAATAACTTGAGAAATGTCGCTAACCGACATTTCTCCTATCAACAAACCTCCCTCTAACTTGCATGGCTATAAGAAAAGTAACGCTAACTGCGCTTTTCTTACGCCTGCTTTCAATCTGACTTAAGAATTCATGTGGGGGTAGGTTGCACACCTATTTTCTATGCAAATAGTCAAATTACTTTAGTTAATCCAAGCATGCTCGAGGTCGACGTGCCCAGCCCTACAGGCACGTAAGGGTAAAATATAGCAACAGGGGGGCACTGGATAGTGCCCCTAACCTCGGCACTGTAGCTATGGTGAACGCTGAAGTTAATATTCCACTTTTCAATATAACTCCTTGTGCATCATATTTTCCACTGTTATTCCGCATTTAATCATATATTCAATCTTTCATCATTTTACATCCACTTGCAAGGAAATGCCAATTTCCTGTGCTTCTCATACTCCAGATGGGCCATCCGTGCCTCTTCATGCAAGAATACGTAAAAACGCCAATTTCATTGGAAGCAGTTTATTTAAAAACCCAATGCATTTCGGGCCTCTGTGGGCCCTTCGTCAGGGGTAACTGGAAAGATCAATTAAACAAAATTAATATATAGTACATCACATTTTGTCAAAGTAAAACATGTGCGTTATCATCTTTTCCCATGTTCAACCAACAATGTAGTCCTGCACACTATTCTCAGAGAGCCCCGTGATCGTCAACTCATATGCTACGGTGATGTAAAACACTCAGGTGATGTAAATCACTCAAATCTCATGAATGCACCTAAGCTCAAACAGCATTAACTTATAATCCCGTCAGTGAACCCGTCACACTACCTCACCCCTCCTGAACCGTTAGCTATTCACTACATCCCTCCAGTTAAACACTCCTTCATAGTACCCAGCTACAGTGCACATTTAAAACAACAGATTTCTAGAAGCTAATTTCCCAGTAATGCACCGTTTTTTACTCTCATTCATAAGATTTACTTTAGACAATGTACCATGTTAAATAAGCTTGACCTTTAGCTGCGTTACAACCCTCTCTTGAACATTCTGCCCGTTACAGTAATGAATGCACGTTTGAAACTCCCTGTTACTTCCCAATCTGTTCTGGTGAATGAGAGTAAAAAACGGTGCATTACTGGGAAATTAGCTTCTAGAAATCTGTTGTTTTAAATGTGCACTGTAGCTGGGTACTATGAAGGAGTGTTTAACTGGAGGGATGTAGTGAATAGCTAACGGTTCAGGAGGGGTGAGGTAGTGTGACGGGTTCACTGACGGGATTATAAATTAATGCTGTTTGAGCTTAGGCGCATTCATGAGATTTGAGTGATTTACATCACCTGAGTGTTTTACATCACCGTAGCATATGAGTTGACGATCACGGGGCTCTCTGAGAATAGTGTGCAGGACTACATTGTTGGTTGAACATGGGAAAAGATGATAACGCACATGTTTTACTTTGACAAAATGTGATGTACTATATATTAATTTTGTTTAATTAATCTTTCCAGTTACCCCTGACGAAGGGCCCACAGAGGCCCGAAATGCATTGGGTTTTTAAATAAACTAACTGCTTCAAATGAAATTGGCGTTTTTACGTATTCTTGCATGAAGAGGCACGGATGGCCCATCTGGAGTATGAGAAGCACAGGAAATTGGCATTTCCTTGCAAGTGGATGTAAAACGATGAAAGATTGAATATATGATTAAATGCGGAGTAACAGTGGAAAATATGATGCACAAGGAGTTATATTGAAAAGTGGAATATTAACTTCAGCGTTCACCATAGCTACAGTGCCGAGGTTAGGGGCACTATCCAGTGCCCCCCTGTTGCTATATTCAATCTGACTTAGCCATTATATCCAATGGAAGGTGGATATAATGGCTAAGTCTGCCCTGCCCTATCAACAACGTATTGCCAATCGTTGTGCGATCCCAATCGTTGTGCGATTATCGCTGGATTTCCAGTGATAATCGCACATTTGGCAGCTAACTCTGAAATTTTTATCACTTTGGAGACAAGCATTGCTGATAGCGCGCTATCTCCGCGATAAAATCCAGCGATAGCCGGCTATAATTATCCCAGCGCTAAGAGCTTAGAGATAATTATCGCCGGTTGTTGCTGATATGCCCCTAAATCCTTTACATTACACTTAAGTTTGCTCAGTACCCACATGTGTCGGGCCTCCCCGTAGGCTTTCACTCCCCCCCCCCAGTGCTGCCTCTAAATTTTCCTATATGTACCAGTAACGTGTGTTTTGAGCCAGAGGTAATCTCTGTTGCATATTATTGAATGTGGTTTTCCCCTCTGTCTGGGGTCCCTCTACTCAAATTTACTGTCTTGATGAAGTGCAATTCTGTAACCCTGATGTGCAATTTTGATTATTAAAGGTTTTTGAAAAATAAAAATAAAATAAAAATAAGTTGCTCAGTTTGACAAGAAGGACATTAGTGTTCACGGGTTTCGTCGCAGTAGTTCTGCGTTTGGCATCCATTATAGTTGATTCGGTTCCTGGGCCTGTTGCAGTTTGATTATGGGTCTCGACATCTGCTGGCTCTAGTGAGGCAAGGGGATCAAATCGATTGGAACATACTACATTCTGGGCGGCTGTATTTGGTGCTGCCCCACCTTCCACCTTCGCGTTGGTACAACCTTGGGCAGGCAATAGGATCGCTGCGCTGGACTGTGGCTGAATTTGGGTTTAGATAATGTCAGAATGCTCTTGGCATATGGCTGTGACCGTAGGTATTAGATCATTCACTTGGACGTTCCTACTTAGTTTGCTTGGTGCAAAAATCACAGCTGTTTTGGGGCCTACTTGGGTTGGCTTATTTTGGCCATTTAACCTCTTCCCTGCTGCCGTCGGCCATCGCAAGCACTACCTTCGTAGTGCTGCGCGCGTCCAACGGCTGACGTGGCCCCACCCGCGCAAGGTAACGCCCGCACCGCGGCGGAATTACCACTGCGGTTAACGGGTTAATAAACTCTGCTCAGCCTCAATAAGGGAGTCAATATCGTCTGCTATGCAATTTGCAGCAGCATTTGCTGATGATCTCTTACCTTGTTTAGGTGCTCCATTGGGGCTTCCATTTGCTTTCCTTTTCCCCATCCTGTCAGACTCGTCAGACTTCTTAATTGTACCCAGACTTTATTAAATAGTACCCAATAAACAGTTTCAAAGGGGATAAAACACAAAGTACCTGGGTCACGCAGATCGGCTGCTTCCCTCACTCATGCATACAACCAAGGGGGGTGGCCCAGCCTCTTCCGGGCTCCGACGGGCATGGACGAGCCCGCCTTTGGCAGGAGCCCCGCGATGCTATATGTGACTCCGGGCATGGAATAGCTCGTCGGCGCCTCCTGGTGCGTTGATCTCTGGGGGCTGAAGTCCCCCGGGCAGGCTGGCGATGAGGAAGTAAGGGCTTCCACACAGCAGTAGCCCCGCGATGCTATATGCACCTCCGGGCATGGTAAAAGCTCATCAGCGCCTCCTAGTGTGTTGATCTCTGGGGGCTGAAGTCCCCCGGCAGGCTGGCAGGCTGGTGATGAGGCAGTACAGAACCGACTAATAATTGGTGCTGGATTTTTATTATGCTGACCACTCTCCACTCTTACTATGTCGTGATGGTCAAGTTGCATCTCAGTCTCTACTTCAAGACATGATGTGCTTTAGGCAGAACTAACTAAAGTTGAATGAAGAGAAAACAGAAGCAGGGGTTTTTAATGGCAACTCTGTATCCTGGTCCAATCTTTTCTGGCTCAGAAAAACGGGATTGCTGCCCAAACCAGATGCAAAAAAGCATAGTAGTTGACCAACAGCTTTCATTAGGACCGCAAATCAATGCGATTATCTCAAAATGTATTTTTATTCTACAGACCATAAAGAAACTACAACCTCTTCTTTCTGCTGCAGCGATGAGGATTACTATGGCACCTGTCATCAGCAGTAGATTAGAATACACAAATAGCATCCATCTTGGCATTACAAGTTCCTACAATGTGAGACTACAACGGCTTCAGAACGCAGCGACTAGGTTGATGTTCGAAGCCTCTCGCAGATCACACATCTTACCCCTTGTGAAATGGCTCCACTTGTTACCAGCGAAGCAACGTATCCAGTATAATACTTGCTGCTCAATCTTGAAGCTCTACATGGGATGATCATGGAAGTCTTGAAAAAGTAGAATTTGAGATATGCACTGACAAGGGAACTCCATTCTTCTACATCCAATCTTCTGGTGGTGCCGAGACTTTTCAAATTGAGGGTCGGTCGTCGCAGGTTCTCGATGCTAGCCCCGACCTAACACCCTTAAACTGCCTATCCAATCTCTCACTAAATTGAATACTTTCAGGAATGCTTTTAAGAAATTGGCTCTTCAAGAAAGAATTTGAGTTGCCCCAATAAGGTTGGCCTCATGGTCTAAAATTTCCATCTCTCTCAGGTAATGTTAGCGTCATGATACTCTTGGGTTGAACGAACACACTATACTGGACAACATAACATCACAAACAGTAAAGTGGCAACAACCAGTGTTTGCTGAGCACACTGTGGAGGCATGCCAAAGGGTACATAGGTTAGTGGCCAATGAATGACCAAGGTTGACAAAGAGAGGGAACCAATGGCCGGCAGCATGGCAAACACAGAGGCAATCACCAGGGCCCTGAAAGCCTGGAACGAGGCACATAGCATCACAGGGAGAAAGTGGTCAAAATCTCAATGGGAAAATCCAGGGAGAAATAAGATATTTAGTTGGAATTGGAACCAAAATGACTGTTTCTTCAATGATTAATTACCTTTTAAAGGGACCCTCAGGGTCCCACTTGTAATGCCATTAACAGTGTCATCGACTTTCTGACTAACATCTTTTCCAGGAATACATTTTCTTACGAGTTGGTTTCTGACAATGGTGTTCAATTCACTTCTGACAAAATGATAAACTTCCTCGGGCACTAAACACAAGGGATATATGACGTTACCACGCGTTCTTTTACCACGCAGACCATTACCACGCATTTTTTACAACGCAGGATCCTTTACCACGCATACCATTACAACGCTGGTATTTACAACGCAGGTACTATTACAACGCATACCATTACAACGTAATTATAGGTAAGTAAATAATATGGTAAAATAATTTAATTATTAATAATATTTTTTTAATTAATAAATTATTATTTTAATATTTAATATTTTAATTATTTATATTAATATTTATTTATTAATTTTTAAATATATATGTTAAAAATACCCCTGTACCCCAAAACCCAAACCCAGCCCTAAAACCTAAAAATACCCCTGAACCCCAAACCCAGCCCTGAACCCTAAAAATACCCCTGTACCCCAAAAACTGAAAACTGACCCTGAACCCTAAAAATACCCCTGTACCCCAAAAACTGAAAACTGACCCTGAACCCTAAAAATACCCCTGTACCCAAAAACTGAAAACTGACCCTGAACCCTAAAAATACCCCTGTACCCCAAAAACTGAAAACTGACCCTGAACCCTAAAAATACCCCTGTACCCAAAAACTGAAAACTGACCCTGAACCCTAAAAATACCCCTTTACCCAAAAACTGAAAACTGACCCTAAACCCTAAAAATACCCCTTTACCCAAAAACTGAAAACTGACCCTAAACCCTAAAAATACCCATTTACCCAAAAACTGAAAACTGACCCTGAACCGTAAAAATACCCATTTACCCAAAACCCAAACCTAAAATATTTTAAATAAAATTATATACTTACCAATACTTACGTTGTAATGGTATGCGTTGTAAAGGTACCTGCGTTGTAAATACCAGCGTTGTAATGGTATGCGTGGTAAAGGGTCCTGCGTTGTAAAAGTTGCGTGGTAAAGGTAGGTCGTGGTAAAAGTTGCGTGGTAAAGGTTGTATACCAACACAAGAGATGTCACTTTATCACCCCAGGCCAATAGACTTTTGGAACAAGGCAACAGATTGATTTTTAAGTTTATGGACTGGCACTGATGGTTTTAGGGCTGATAAGACAGGTGCCGTCACACCGGGCACAAAGCTCGAGGCAGTGCAATTCATGTGACAGGCGAGATTGTAGTGTAGTTCCTATATTCCCAATAGGCTCGGCGCATTGGAATAATATATCCTATGGATTTGACGTAGGACTTATGTCGACTAGGTCTCTATAGAATTCATTAGACTTAATTGTGAGTGCCAGCTAACTCAGAGGTCACTAGAAGCTTTCTCGAATACACAAGAAGGGATTAGTTTCTGACAACCGCATAAACATGACAACTTTGCTTCCCAAGAATAAGAAATGTATCTAGAGTCGTGGAAACAATAGATAGATATTTCACACACTCAATCGTGCATGATTTGTTTAATCAGAGGTGCAGAGAAATAGAGAGACGGGCGTTTTCAATAAAAAGGATTTATTGAACAGTCTTCTTTCTCATGCAAAAGAAATGAACTGCTACAATCATACTGTTTGCAAAGTATAATGCGTACAGTAAGAAGATTATTATAAAATAATACTGTAAAAGCATGGTATGGTTTCTAAGCCATAAAATACATACATAAATAACGATGGCTAAAAGTACACAACTGGTGCTTCTAAAATACGCCTACCCCGCTGTACATAACATAAGTCTAGTACGAGGGAAGAAGTAAGTGTGGTGTAGAATAGGTTTTAGTTTTTTTAACAAGAATCTATCCAAGATTTCTCTTAGGGTCTAATCAGCTCCGTACATTTATTTAGAATGAAGGAGGTTTGGTATCTCTGTCTCGATTTCCCAACACCCCACAAGGGGAGCTTGGAAACACTGGAGTTGGATTCTCAGAGGGAGAAAGGCAGCCTCTCTGTCAGTGCGTCAGCTGGAGGGTCGGCTTCCTTCGGCGCTTGCTGTAGCGAGCTGCGTCGGGCAAGTGGATAGTAGAACTGCTCCAAACCACCGTGTCCTAGCTAGAGCAAGGGAAGGCATATTTATACCTTGAAGGTGCCGAGTTTGACGTAAAGTCAGACATAATAACGTCATCAAAGAACCCCGAGGGAATGCTAGTTCTTTGAAAACTCTATGATTTCTAGGACAAATCAATATTCAAGCAAGGGGATGTCCCTGACTGCTGAAGCGGAGTTTTCCAAGAAATAGTTGTGGCTTTTTGGAACTAGTGGAAGTATCCATGCCTGTATTTGGACTGCATGGGCTATGTCTAAATATGGTTAGGATTTCTATGCCTATATAAGGGCAATGCGAATTGTACCTATATAAGGGCATGAATCGGGAAAATTTCACTTGGGTCCTAAAACGTTACACAACAAGGTAAGAGATGCCTGCAGATATCTTTGTGTGTCAAGCATTTTTCAGGAGATAATAAGAACAGCATCGTAACTCTGGTGGTTAATGCACTTGATGGAGATATCTGGGATTTTATTTACCACAGTTTTGATTCATGATAAAGTACCATATAGGGTTGATGTTCCCACTGCAAATCACAACATGTAACATGCAGGTCACATGTTTTTTTTTGTGGCAATAGCTTAGTGAGTTGCTGCTTTTGTCACAGAGATCTGTTTGTTACTTCAAATATATAAGTTACAATCTTAATATAGCTCATTGAGATTTGAACTTGCATCAAAGCGCTGCGTCCTCACCGTAACACATTGGTTAGGAACTAAATAGTTTTTTCCTCAATCTTTAATAATTCTAAGCTTTCTAAAAAGGGTTCATTTGGGTAGTAATCCAATTTTAGTAGTATGACCGTCTGAATCATTGTCTTATGTTTCAAATCCAAAGCTGATGGGGTAGATTTACTAACATTTTGTGCCTAGTTTACATCACAAAAGTGATGCACACCTGCTGCAAAGTGTTTTTGGTAAGCTTACTTTCCAGCGCAAATGTTGAATTGTGTTGGAAGTAGACCTAAAGGAAAGCAAAGCAGCCCTATGTGCTACTTTGCTTCAAGGAGGCGTACCCTGGGTGGTCCTTAGATGATCCCGTGTGCCCACCCATGGATTTTGACACTAATCCCTATCCTTAAATTTTAGTTGGAAAGAGCTTTGCATTAAAAAAAATTGGGCCTCCACGAGGCAGTCATAAAGTTGAACAATAGATTTATTTCTTCAAACCTTTCCAACTTTGCTTGTGCTGCACATTACAGCACACAAATGGGTAAAGTGTTCAACTTTGTCAAAGCGTGGTATTGTATGCGGGAAGGCGGTCTTGAGCGGGGGCGACAACAAGGATTGTCGCACCGGGGGGCCGCCCGCATTAAAGTCAACCCTATGGACTAGGCTGAAGGATGGAAGCAACCCATCACCTGATCGCTGAAGTCAATGATATTGTCTTCTTGCTACACTCCTCACCTTTAGCTTCGCTCTAGGGCATCCTGCCAGGTCAGATGTGTGCCGGTGCCATGAGGCAGTAGCGTAACAGAGAAACTGATATAGGCCAGTCCTGCAAACATCTTAACTAACCAGTCCACTGTAAAGAAGTGTTAGGTTGTTAAAACGTCTACAGGATTGTTAATATGGAAATCGATGTGTTCATCAATAAAATTGAAATCAAGTCCTTATTAGTAGAACCGCCCATTCTGAACCCCACATATACCTCGACATGCAAATATGTAGACAAACAGGCCCCGAGACCAAGACCTGAGATTACTGATTGAGGAGTCACAATTGGGAGGGTGTGTAGCTGGCAGGAAAACACTCGGGCAGGAAACTCTTGATCAATCCCACAAATAGGCGCAGTGACATTTCAAATGGTATGGGGAGATTACCTCAAATAAAGCACACATAACCAGAGGGGGTATACATGCTCTTAAGACCCCCATAACATCAGATGTTACACGAGTTAGGAACACGGAGCCAATCAGGACCTATCACACATAGTGATCACATGCTCCCCATGAGGGACATCTGGACATGTTTTCAACTGGCCACACTGTGTCCACGAGAGGCCGAGACCCACCTGTATGAGCCATTAGACCATTCATTTGTGACTCCAAAGGTAGCCAACCAAGATTCCTTGCCGTATCTGATATACCTGAAAATTTTATAACCTGGTGTGCTTTGTATAAAAGAAGGATATTTACTGGTTGTAAATTGAGACAGTCCTCAGACCTCGTGCCTGTAACTGTTCTCCCCGACCCTAACGTTTAATTAAACAAACTGTTCCTGTTCTGCCAAGCACTTTATGTCTTCTGTTTTTTCTAAGGATTTCAAACTCAAGCAGCAGGTTCACTGGAGTTGTTAGTGCAAGGGCGTCTGAGAGTGAATCAAACTTGTCATGTTTTGAACGGCTTGTCTGAGTCCAGTCCTACAGGTTGTTGAAAAAGTGGTTGAAACATCAGTCAATGTTGGTGGGAAATGTTGGCAAACCAGCCGAGGCAGACAACACCATCTAGAACAGGAAGGTACTGATGTCCCTGTAGTAGGCTCCGCCCACACCTTAGAGTCGAACTTATCAGGACAAGCATTTGCAATGCAATAGGTCTCGCATTAATTAAGTTTGAGCTATTGGCATTGGTAAATATTGCAACACCAATTGCAACAAAAGTCTATAAATTGTGGGCCAAACAAAGGTATATTTTTTGTAGCAATGGTGGCATGCTGCGCTTTAGATGAATATGTTTAAAAGTAAAGTGCGCCATACTGCGATTGCTACAATAGTTAATTGTGGATGCGTTAACAATTGATGTGTGCACTGATGGCTGGTGGTGTGTGTGCCTGTAGAAATTGTGCACTAATGGCTGGAGGTGTGTGTGCCTGGTGGAAGTGTGCACTGCTGCCTGGTGGTGTGTGTGTCTGGTGGAAGCGTGCACTGACGGCTGGTGGTGTGTGTGCCTGGTGAAAGCGTGCACTGACGGCTTGTGGTGTGTGCCTGCTGAAAGCATGCACTGACGGCTGGTGGTCTGTGTGTCACTGGTGAAAGCGTGCACTGACGGCTGGTGGTGTGCCTGGTGAAAGCGTGCACTGACAGCTGGTGGTGTGTGTGTGCCTGGTGAAAGCGTGCATTGACATCTGGTGGTGTGTGCCTGGTGGTAACGTGCACTGACGGCTGGTGGTGTTTGTGCCCGGTGAAAGCGTGCACTGACGACTGATGGTGTCTGTGCCTGGTGAAAGTGTGCACTGATGGGTACGTCGCTCCCCCCGCTGCAGCTCCACCTGCGCTCTCTGAGTGTCTCTGTGCCCTTTTGCTCATCTGTGCCCCGGTGCTCACCTGCCTTTTTGTCCCCTGGTCTTGTGTGCCAGTGTTCCCCTGTGCCCCGATGCCCATTTTGCCTTCTGTGCCACCTGTTGTGCCTGCTCGCGCCACTCCCAGTCCCGCCGCTGCATCCCCTGCGGCCCCGGCCCCCAGGCCCATTGGTGTTTGTGCCCGGTGAAAGCGTGCACTGACGACTGATGGTGTCTGTGCCTGGTGAAAGTGTGCACTGACGGGTAGGTCGCTCCCCCCCCCCCCGCTGCAGCTCCACCTGCGCTCTCTGAGTGTCTCTGTGCCCTTTTGCTAATCTGTGCCCCACTGCTCACCTGCATTTTTGTCCCCCGTTCTTGTCTGCCCATGTTCTCCTGTGCCCCGCTGCCCACTTGCCTTCTGTCCCCCGTTCTTGTGTGCCCCTGTTCCCCTGTGCCCCGCTACCCATTTTGCCTTCTGTGCCCCCTGTTGTGCCAGCTCACGCCACTCCCGTTCCCGCCGCTGCATCTCCTGCGGCCCGCCCCCCCCTCGCCCATTTGCTGCCTCCTGCCACCCGCCTCTCGCCTCCCAGCTGCTCCTCCCTCCCACCTCCCCTTAAAATGGCAGCTGCGGCGTGCCTAAGGCAAGCCCGTCTGTGTCCGTTCGCGCCGGGACCGCGCCCAGCGCCAGAACCCCTGGCCCCCGCACCAGCCATGAAGACTGCCCCAGATACTTCGCCAGCACCCTCCTCGCTCTCAACCCAGGACGAACCCCCACCTGCTTCAGGGCCACCCCAAAGCGCACCCACGGTCCCTTTGCCTTCCAGAACTGCAGCTTCTCCTGCATCAAAGATGCAGAGACACCCTCCACGACAAAACACAACCAGTTCCGATGCATCCTGATCAACACCCGCTCCGCAGGCAAACACGCCATCAAGCTCTGGGACCTACTCGACACCGCATCTCCAGACGTCGCCTTCCTGACCGAGACCTGGATGAACGAAGCCTCCTCTCCAGACATCACCAGAGCCATCCCCGGCGGATACAAGATCGCCCGCAGAGACCGCACCAACGGAGTCGGAGGAGGAATCGCCATTGTCCACAAGAAGACCATCAGGGTCTCAACAAACACCGACTACACTCTCAGCACCGCCAAACACATGCACTTACAGATCCACACAGACCCCAAGACCACCCTAAGAGGCATCCTCGTCTACAGACCACCCAGACCCCGACCACAATTCTGCGACGCATGGCCGACTTCATGAGCACGCACGCACTGACCTCCACCAACTACATCCTCCTCGGAGACCTGAACTTCCATCAGGAGAACAACAACGACAGCTACTCCTCCATCCTGATAGACAACCTCGGACTGGAACAGCTCGTCACAACGCCGACCCACATCGCTGGACACACGCTCGATGCCATCTTTTCCTCAAGCCCACACGTCTCCTTCAGCCACGTCTCCCAACCCACCTGGACCGACCACCACTGCATCCACTTCACCTTCCGGAAACCCGTCGCATATCACCGCACCCTACAGATCCCTCGTCGCTGCTGGGGCAAAATCACCGAAGTACAACTACAGACATACCTCGCAGAGGGTCAGAAAAAAAAGAAATGAAAAAAGCTACAAGCTCAGTGTCTATGTGGATGGAAGGAGGAATGAAACCATGAATAAATCACCTTGCGTATTCATTCATTTAAGGAAAAAGTGTTCCCATCAGTTGTCCACCTGTACCACCCTTCATCATCTGGGATCCTTCGTTCTCCGAAGGCAAGGAACCCATAAAGGACTGGCAGATGTAACAGCCTAATCCAGATAGTGGGTCCCAGTGACAGATAGTAAGAAAGGGGGAGGGATGTCAACTGAATAGCAGTGCAAAAAAATTAGTGAAGAAAATAACAAGTGGTGAGACCTGTGTCTAAAAATAAAATTGGGTAGTGAAGGGGTTAAAGACTTTAATATGTACCACTTCAATCCCAAAGTTAAAAAGGAGTGCGAAGATAGTAGTGTCAACAAATAACTACTATTCAAAGTGTGAGGTCAACATGTTTCGCAGACAAACGGACCCAAAAAGTGTCCTGCTGCTTCATCAGGACCATTGTCGCTACTGCTATAAAATTTCAAATTAAAAGGGCTATCACCTGATAGTGATCTGAATCCTCCTTCTCCTTGCTATTTGGAAGGAGAGGACTGCTCCACCTCACCTCCCCAAGACAGCCCAGAGGGACGTCTGGAGTACCGACGGGCAGAGCGGTGCTCTATTTACCTGCGCTGCAGCCAGGTGAGGAGGAGCAGTCCTCTCCTTCCAAATAGTAAGGCGAAGGAGGATTCAGATCACTATCAGGTGATAGCCCTTTTAATTTGAAATTTTATAGCAGTAGCGACAATGGTCCTGATGAAGCAGAAGGACACTTTTTGGGTCCGTTTGTCTGCAGAAACATGTTGACCTCACACTTTGAATAGTAGTTATTTGTTGACACTATCTTCGCACTCCTTTTTAACTTTGGGATTGAAGTGGTACATATTAAAGTCTTTAACCCCTTCACTACCCAATTTTATTTTTAGACACAGGTCTCACCACTTGTTATTTTCTTCACTAATTTGCTTGCACTGCTATTCAGTTGACATCCCTCCCCCTTTCTTACTATCTATCACTGGGACCCACTATCTGGATTAGGCTGTTACATCTGCCAGTCCTTTATGGGTTCCTTGCCTTCGGGGAACAAAGGATCCCAGATGATGAAGGGTGGTACAGGTGGACAACTGATGGGAACACTTTTTCCTTAAATGAATGAATACGAAAGGTGATTTATTCATGGTTTCATTCCTCCTTCCATCCACATAGACACTGAGCTTGTAGCTTTTTTCATTTCTTTTTTGTCTGACCCTCTGCTACTTGTTTGTTGGTGTAATTGTTAGAATAGGGGCTGTAGCAGTGTCTGGTCATTAAACTTCCCCTAGGACCCTCTCCCCCCTTTGTATTTATGCTCAGTCCAAACAATCCCTTATGGTGATGGTTGTAAGTCAACCTTATAGACAAGCTATCCTAGGGGTAGCATGGACTGAGCAGCCTTAAAGGCTTAACTCAAGAGGGCATGTGAAGCCAGCTGTTTTACCATATGCAATCCTGTAATATCAAATGAAAGGACACCACACAAGTTATATATTATAAAAATATATGTATTTATTCTCAGAATATTCCTCAGTACTCTTTATGAGTAAAGAAGCACAAGCGTTTAAACAAAAGCACAGTATAACATATGAAAGTTGCACAATTATGGATGAGGCCGGGTGGCCACTCAAATCATATATCAAAAAAGTGGTATAAGTATCACTATTCGATCAGTGGTAAGGCCTAGGGCCTTGGGAATCGCTGGGGCTACTCTGGACTAGCAGTGATGAAGTCGGGAGAAGCCCGCGGGACTCGGGTGCAGCGCTAAAAGCACACGCATGCACCAACGCAATGTCAATGGTGCGTAAAAGTTACAAAGTTACTGTTTTAGGAGTCTTCCGACTGGACTAGAATGACCAAACTTTAGACTTAGACACTAGAGGTGTACCCCACTACAGGAGCACCGGCGTTCATGAATTACCTCACCCACAGGAAGCGGGTGCATAGGTGCCAAAGTGTGTCGGGTTTCGTCACGCAGTTCGATGGTGCCTGGGGATGAAGATGCTGCAGGCGTCCAGGAGGGAAGTGTCCGGTGTGATCCAAGGGTGGATCAAAGTTGTAGAGTACCTGAAAGCAGAGGGGACAGAGTCTGGGTCACTAGCCAGTGACCAGGAAGTAACCAGGAAGGAACCAGGCGATGTTGGGCGCAATCAGGTGGTTGTTGTGAAGCTTGTCTCCACTGCCACGTGGACTCTGGGGCACCGAGGATGTCCTGGAGTGGATCACAAGCCGTCCCATGAAGGCTCTCGCTGTCAGCGGTGTCGGCTTCCGGATTGGAGCTGACAAGCCTTGGCAAAGGCAACCCACGCAGGATTTACCGATCGCTTCTTACTCGGACCAGCAAGGTCAGAGCGGGTGCTCCCTTTCAGGGGAGTGAGGGCCAGTCTGGAGCAACCAGACTAGCAGTGTAAATTCAAAAGTCCGTTGGTACTGGGGCCACAAGCCAACGGGCAAGCAACCAGACCAACGCGTTGAGCAGGAAAATGCAAAAGGGCCCCACGCAGCACTCGATGAGTGTGGAGGGGTGAGCTTTGGTGCAAAAGCTGCTTAGGGCGGGGGCTTCTCAAACCCCAATGCACAGCATCTCAGGAGCCTCGGGAGCTGCACGGTCAGCACTTTGTAGTTTTTCCAAGATGGCCGGCCCCACACTTCGGGTCACCTCCACGGGTCTCAGCTTTGCAGGGACTGTGGATCAGGCTGTTGGAAGGCAGGTTAGCTGGGTCTTGTTGATCTCTGTTGCTCGAGTTCCGGTGGGAACTGCAACAAAGCAAATGGTGACGTGCTGGATGGTGCCGGTTTGCACAGGGTGGTCACTCCTTGACCACAAGGGAGATTCTTCAGTCTTCTACGTCGAGTAGGATGACGAAGGATCCAGGGGCATATTACCAAGGGGGTTTATCTCCGCTTTTTTGGCTTTAAAAGCCAAGAAAGCGGAGATAAAATTGTCTCCCTATTACCAAGCTGTCGCTAACACCAGTTAGTGACAGCTAATAGGAGATAGCGACCATCTTGGGCCCCGCTTTGCATGTCAGTGATATTTATCACTAATGACATGCAAAGTGGGCGTGCCAAGATGTTAGCGACTGGAAACAGTCGCTAACATCGCTATCTCCTATTACCAACTTTTGGAGATATTCGCGCTAAGCGCGAATATCTCCAAAAGCTAACACCTGCCCTGAGCTGTTCTTAGCCATGTTATCCAATGGGAGGTGGATAACATGGCTAAGACCATTTGCTCGATAATGCATGAATATCGCTGACTTTTCAGCGACATTCACGCATTGCGGCCGTTTTTTATCGCATTTGCGATAAACCTTGCTAATAGCAAGGTTTATCTGCGATAAAAATCGCCGATTTGCGGCGATAATTTTTGTCTCTAAACAAGTTAGAGACAAAAAGTATCGCTAGTTGTTGGTAATATGCCCCCCAGAGTTTTGTTTCATAAGTTTCAGTCAGGATAATCTGATGTGCATTGGCACTGCTCCCACCTTTATTCCAATTCTGGGGGCTGGATTACCTGCTAGGTCCCTCCTATGGGTGGGACCCAGGAAGGGGGTGGTTACACCCCTTTCTCTTTGTCCAGGGTCTCGCTGGGACTGGGGCTGGAGAGCCCCAGAACCGGTTTGACTGGATTTTGCCTGGGACACCTTGTGCGCCCCAGGCAGTGTCTAGTTTCTTTCAACCCTCCCTGCTACAATCCACTATCTCCTGTCTGGGGTGGTGTGACACCTCCCTGTGACAGGAAACCCTTTTTCCAGGCCTCCTCTGCCAAGTTTCGGTCAGCAGCAGGAGGTCAGACATGTGTCTGTGGCAGAAGCATCCATTTTGTGATGCTGGGGCTCTGGTTAGGATTAACCGTGTTTTAGTAAAGTAACATGTCTTCTCCCTCTAGAAGGGTGGAATGCTACCCCCGTCGCCAGGACTGGCGAGGGGGTAGTATTCCAAAGTGTATGACACCAAACACGACATGTTTTGATAAAGCCAAACCAAAGTTAGCAAGTAACCGCGTGGATTATAATGCACTTAAGAGTGTATGGTATGGCAATATCCCGGAACAGCTAAGGGAGTTGGTCCCGACAGCTGCAGACAGGCTCAGCTCATGCTAGAGCACCATCTCACATAAAACCAAGCACTCTGCCTCCAGGATTGTTAAGGCCTGCCATAGGAGTGACTTATAGGTATATATGTGTCCAGATATAGGTTTAGATATAGGTATACTGGGGCAGATTTATGAAGGCCTTGCGCCGCCGGTGCGTCATTTTTAACATGGGAAAAAGTGACGCACCGGCGGCGCAAGGCCTTCATAAATCTGCCCCACTATATCTAAGCAAGGGGTGATTACACCACCTTGCCCCAGCTGAGTGATCAGCCATTTGTGTCGATTTAAGTACCATCCAGGGGTGGCAAAAGATATGCTGCAGCCCCTGGTAGGCCTTGGATGCACCTATGCCCTGCGCACCTATAGTGCACTGTACAGGGGCTGATAAGGTGTCCAGTACCAAATTGGTTATGTACCTAGGGTACATGGAGTCCATTTAAAGAGAGAGCAGATAGCCTGGGACCCTGATTAGCAAGATCCCAGGCCAACTAAGTCGAAAACCAGCTAAACACTAGGCAAAAAATCTGGGGTAACCATAGTCAGGTATCCACCCTCCTCCAGCCGGGCAGCCGCACAGCCCATAAAGACGCCATCCGCAACCACCACCACCTCATCAGGACCGCCAAGAGGACCTCCTTCAAAGACGGCCTCGACAACAATGCACACAACAGCAAGGAGCTCTTCAACGTCGTGAAGGAACTCTCCAACCCCACCTCCAATGCCAACGACATCCCGCCGTCGCTAGCCCTGTGCGACTCCCTCGCCACCTTCTTCCACCGCAAGATCACCGACAACCACGAAAGCTTCAACCCCCGGACGACCCTAACAGGCCCCAACACGCCAGAACCACCACACCCCACCGACCACGACCCCCTGACAACCTGGGCCAACGTGAGCATCGGAGACACAATCAAGACGATGGGCACAATCCACTCCGGCTCGCTGTCTGACCCTTTTCCACACCACATCTTCAACAAAGCCGGCAGCTCCATCGCACCCCACCTGCGCAACATCATCAACCTCTCCTTCGATACTGCGACCTTCCCTGAATGATGGAAACACGCCGAGATCAACACCCTACTGAAGAAACCCAAGGCGGACCAAAGCGAACTGAAAATCTTCCGGCCCATCTCCCTGCTTCCGTTCCCAGCTAAGATCATCGAGAAGATAGTCAACATCCAGCTCACACGCTACCTTGAAGACAACAGCATCCTGGACCCCTCCCAGTCAGGATTCTGCAGCAACCACAGCACTGAGACCGCCCTCATCGCCACCACAGACGACATCAGGAAACTATTGGGCAATGGCGAGACGGCGGCCCTCATCCTTCTGGACCTCTCTGCCACCTTCGACACCATCTGCCACCACACACTATGCACACGACTCCACAACGCAGGGATCCGAGACATGGCCCTGGACTGGACCTCCTCCTTCCTCTCCAGCTGAACCCAGAGAGTCCGCCTCCCCCCGTTCCGATCCAAAGCCTCCGAGATCATCTGTGGAGTCCCGCAGAGATCCTCCCTCAGCCCGACGCTGAGGTAGGACATCTACATGATGTATACACGGCACCTCTCGCACGCATCGCCCGACATCACGACCTCAACATAATCTCCTATGCCGACGACACGCAGCTGATTGTCTCCCTCACCAAGGACCCCTCACCGCCAAATCCAACCTCCACCAGGGAATGAAGGCCGTAGCCGACTGGATGGAGGGTAGCCGCCTTAAGCTGAACACAGACATGACGGAGATCCTCATCCTTGGACCCAACCCCTCAGCATGGGATGACTTCTGGTGGCCCGCGTCGCTGGGGACACCCCCCGCACCCACCAACCACGCACGCAACCTGGGAGTCATCCTCGACTCGAAACTCACTATGACCAAACAAGTCAACGCTGTCTCCTCCACCTGCTTCAACACCCTCGTTATGCTCCGCAAGATCTACAGATGGATCCCGACAGACCCAAGGAAAACAGTCACCCAGGCCATAGTCAGCAGCAGACTTGACTACGGAAACGCCCTTGATAGAAACGGGATCCCTGGCTGGCCAAGGCTTGCGCCAAAGTCAGTCAGAGATCACCATTCCCAAGTCAGGGCAAGGGAGTTACACACCAAGATAACCCCTGCTCACCCTCTAGGTAACGTGACGTGAGCAGCAAGGCTAATCTCGGAGGCGATGTGTAAAGCTTTTGTGCACGCACCCCCAGCAACAACACCCAAGGCCCACCACAAAGGAAACTCCACACAAGGTTATATAAAAAATAGCCTTTGTATTATAGTAAAACACATTAGATAAAAACACACACTTTACAATGTGCCAACAGGCACGGGCAGAATTTACAGGGGATTATGTACAGGACAGGGCCATCTGGACCACTGTCAGGGGTATGCACTTTTAGAACTAGCACTTGTTGTAATTAGCACTTTGTAGGAATAATAATTCTTGTAAGTATAACACTTAGCACATAGAACATATAATAACTGTAGCACCAAAATAGTACATGTAGCACACAACCAGTAATTACTGGTAAAGGGTAAATACCTCCTACGCAACCCTAACCACCTTAGGAAAATCACGCAGGGAACCAGGACCTTACTAACAGGACCTATAGAAGGAAAAACAATCACCTAAGCAATTAACACATAGTAAAGGGAAAGAAGCAAAACACATGATGCATAAAACATTCAGAGGTGTAGGTAATAACAATTGCGCAGAAATCACATTAGCAAGTAAATTACAAATTGCGCAAGGTGCACGTAGGCACAACACTAGAACTGTCCCTCAGGCCAACTGGCCTAGCAAGGGCTGAAATGCCCTTAGTCCAAAATGTCAGGGCAGGCTGAGCAGGCAGCCAAGAACAAACCTAAACGTGGCAGCTGCCCACTAAGTGCTCGGCAGCTGAAAACACTGATGGGGACAACGTTGGAGCCTCGTGGGCTCAAGAACAACAATGGGGCCAAACACAGCGTGGGAGCCTCGCAGGCTCTAACCAACTGACTCGTGTTCCCCAAGAGCCTCGTGGCTCTAAATAAACAGATTGGCCCCCTGAGCCTCTCTGGGCTCAAGCACGGTATGCCTAGGAGCCTCGTGGGCTCTACGCAACAACTGGGGCGCCTGGAGCCTCTCTGGGCTCCTCAACAACGATGCCGGGTCTGAGCCTCGCAGGCTCTGAAGAACTGTGTGCCCAGGAGCCTCTAGTGGGCTCGTCAACAACTGGACCGCTTGGAGCCTCTCCGGGATTGGAGAACAAATGGCCCCTTCTACGTGGGAGTCCCTCTCGGGGGACTCGAAACAAATGTGGCCTTCAAGAGCCACGGGGGCCCTAGAACAATTTATGCCCCCCACGAGCCTCTCGGGGACTCAGCAACAAATGAGGCCCCACGGGCCTCTCAGCCCGACGGCACTCGCACTGGAGGGGAGGGGCGGGCACCGGCAATGTGCCCCGACGCCCCCTCTCCTTCTTGTCACTCACCGGCTGTCTGCGGCGCTCCAGTCACTGCGGGGGGAAGGCACCGGCCGGGTCCGGCAGCATGCAGGGCTCTCCTTCCGCACTGGAGCCCCGCCTGCCTCTACACCGGTTCTCCTCTCCTCTGCTGTCGGCCATAAGCAGCGCGGGTCGCCCGGCGAGCCTCCCGTGGCCTTAACCGATGGCAGCGCGGCTCCCCGGGTGACGTCAGCGGCTGCACTCTCTCGGCCCCGGTGCTGCAGCGGTGATTTCACGGGCAAGATGCGGGGTGAAAAATGCCGGGTGGGCACCGGCCAAAGCAAATAAGGCGCTTTCAGACGCCAGAGGGCATTAAACGCACTCCCAAGCTCTGAAGGGCAAGAAAAAGCGCTCTCAAACGCTATAAGTAAAATAAAGCGCTCCCAAGCGCTAAAGGTAATCAAAAGCGCTCCCAGGCGCTTAGAGGAAAATAAAGCGCTCCCAGGCGCTACAAGCAAAATAGAGCTCCAGCAAAGTTCTGGAGGCAGGCAGGGGGGCAAGGCTGGGCCCAGAGTCAGCTCACTGGGCCTCCAGGCAGGGAGGCAGTCCAAGTGGCGGTCCTCCTGGCACGCAGCAGTAGCAGCAGCCCCCCCCAGATAGGATCCTGGAAGAGAACAACTTGTAAGGGGACACAGCCCCTTCTTATACTGTAAAATCCTTTGTTTGTAGGTGCAGGGTGGGGGAGACCAGTCGCAGCTGGTTTTGGAGTACTTTGTTTCCCCCAGCCACCCTTTCCATTCACCAGGCAGGCTAGGGTCATTAGACGCACTACAGGGGGTGGAGCCAGCATTGTGTGGGGAAATCCCAGCCCTATCCAGGAACCAGGTGCACCCCTCCCTCACATCACTCATGCTAATCTCTCCACTCACCACCAGGCAGACCCATCCACACTCACTGCACACACGCACCAATGTCTAGAAGTGGCATTTCCACACTAGACACATACACACCGCATGCATCATTGCGCAGCATTCAATCTCACGAGTTCGCACATACCAAACTCGAGCCTGCACTCCCCACACATCAGGAATTAACATGGACACACACATTCCCCATGCATTCCTATTGGAGGGCAGGCCAGCCTCACTACACGCATGCACTTTACTCTGGGACACAGGGAAAAAGTGCGCAAAGACCAAAAATCACTAACACAGATCACATACTAAAAGCAAAAAGATTAGGGTTGAACCTGCCAGAAGGGCCAAGCCCAACAGCCCTCTATGTTGGAGCCCCAACCAAGTTCATCAACAGACTGCAAAAAATCCAGAATGCCTCTGCACGCCTGATCCTCAAAGTCTCGTGCCGCGACCACATCACCCCCACCTGAGGAACCTGCACTGGCTCCCTGTCGACAAAAGAATCTCTTTCAAGCTCCTGATCCACGCACACAAGGCACTCCACAAGACCGGCCCAGCCTATCTCAACAGTCGACTCTCCTTCTACGTACCCAACAGGAAACTCCGCTCCGCAGACCTGGCTACCGTCCCACGCATCCGCAGAACCACAGCCGGAGGCAAATCCTTCTCCCACCGCGCCACAAAGACCTGGAACACCCTCCCCCTCATTCTATGACAAACCGAAGACCTTCTAACCTTCAGGAGACAACTCAAGACCTGGCTGTTCGACCAGTAGCAACAGCCCCCCACTCTCCCCACCCCAGCGCCTTGAAACTCTTGCGGGTATGTAGTACCATTTACAAATTATTTGATTGATTGTTTAATTGATTGACTGTGTGGTTGTGTGTGGTTGTGTGTGTGTGGTTGTATTTGTGGTTGTATGTGTGGTTGTGTGTGTGGTTGTGTGTGTGGTTGTGTGTGTGTGTGTGTGTGGTTGTGTGTGTGTGCCTTTGACTGTATTCAATCACAAATAGTATTATGGACTAGTCCCCACAAGGATAGTAGCACATGTTGAAGTCCCCACAAGGATGGTTCTGTGCGCACGATTAAATAACAATATATTTGCAAATTTGAAGCAGGATCCTGTATCATCAATGTTTTCTTAACATGTATCTGTTATTAGTGTATTTTAAAAACTTTGGGAAAGGTTAGACCCCACAAGGCAGGTATTCACACATAGTCCCCACAAGGATGGTAACACGTGTATGTGTGTGTGTGGTTGTGTGTGTGTGGTTGTGTGTCTTTATGTGTGTGTGGTTGTGTGTGTGGTTGTGTGTGTGTGGTTGGGTTGTGTATGTGGTTGTGGTTGTATGTGTGGTTGTGTGGTTGGGTGTGGTTGTGTGTGTGGTTGTGGGAGTGGTTGTGTGGGTGTGGTTGTGGGTGTGGTTGTGTGTGTGTGGTTGTGGTTGTGTGTGTGTGGTTGTGGTTGTGTGTGTGGTTGTGTGTGTGGGTGTGGTTGTGTGTGTGTGTGGTTGTATGTGTGGTTGTGTGTGTGGTTGTGTGTGTGTGGTTGTGGTTGTGTGTGTGTGTGGTTGTGGTTGTGGTTGTGTTTGTGGTTGTGTGTGTGGTTGTGTGTGTGGTTGTGGTCGTGTGTGTGACCGTAATACTAAAAGCATCTCAAAATAAAGGAACACAAACATCGAGTTTGTGGAAAGCGAAAGCACGTTGTAAGTCAAACAGGCAGCCGCAAAGCATTAACACAACATGTTCTTTGATGTTTGATGTTCTTTGAATGAGAACATCAATGGGGCGCCGCGAAAGTGATCGCGGCGAAAGTGATCGCGGGCGCTTAATGAGCATGACGAGGTTTGCCATATGGCGCCTCTGCTCCTAAGCACGCGCCTGCACACATGCACTGTAGCTTTAAGCTGGCCATGGTAGCATTTTTGAGCCCTCACTAAAAGTCTCGCCAGACCAGCGCATGTGCTTGGTCAGGCAAGACCTAAAAAACCAGCAGAACCAGAAGAGCTGCAGTTTAGATTTGGCATTGATGTTGTATTCGTATGTGTTATCTTTTGTTGTGTAAAAAACAAGATACCACCTGCCTTACCCTTCAAGAAGAAGCTTTGTGCTACCCCCTGCTGTGGCATTCGACCCTGACAACTGCCTTCACAGATTGTCACTAAACTAACACGGGGTGTTGTTATTTTATTGAGGAACTGTGACAGAAAATGACATGATACACATGTCAGATAAAGTGCCATGAAGGTCTAAGATTAAAGTGCAGTTCAACTGAGTGCGGGGTCAGCACCGAAACTAAACCAGGCTTCTCCACGGAGTAGATTGTGAATTACTGGCAGCTCACAAGTTACCTGTGAGTAGCTCTCCACTGTGCAGCCCAGTAAACTAAATTAGAAGTTTTTGCTTTGTTTAATTAATACAACTAAACCAAAATTAAAAAGTGTGTATCCAAAACAAAAATGTGTATATTTTCAGAATCCATATGCTGGTATTCTTAGTAAAATATTTGCTTATTAAAAAAAAAAAGAAATACTTTGAAATAAAAAAATTAAATAAAACAGCTTTAGAAAAAAAAAATATATATTTTAATGTGCAAATTATATTTAAAGCTGATATTACAGTGATAAAAATCAAACTGTGTTGGCTAGACTACTAATAATTGCTATAACTTGATGCCAAGAGCATTGCAGCCATGTTTTGCCCATATGGAGGCATCCCACATTGACAAAATATTTTTATATCTCTGCTGGCCCCTATGTCTGATGCACTGAGGTGATCGCTGCTGTAACTTGTATGAGGGGTCCCTAATGTGGTTTATATTACTGCTGTAGTAATATTAGTATAAAGTACAAGGGATACTCGAAGGAGCAATAGGTCAGGGACCTTGGGTGCATATACTATTTCAAAGAACAATGGTCCCCAACGAGCAACGGGTCTCTGAACCAGGAACCCCATTGAGGAACTGGACGGAAACACATCACCGGGGCTGTATACTCATGTCCCCCGCACCACAGCAGGACCTAATCTGCGGTCTATCCTAATACGTAAATTACCCAGGTCTCCTGATCTCAGACCTGAACACCTCATACAACTTCGAGTATGTAAAGGCATGAATCAAAATGTCCTGATGATGATCCCGTAATGTCTACATGGGGATCGAAACGCCGTCGACACCTTACACTTGATGATTTGATTGTATTATATGTTAAATCACAATAGTGTACTTCTTGAATTATTAGTCTGCGAAACTTTGAATATATGCAGACTGCCCGTTCTTGCCTCACACCTTTCTTGTATGTCAAAATTGTCTTTATGCAGTAGTAGGACACAGGCCGTGTCCCACTTGATATTGTACAGACTGACTGACTATACTTGATTATATGTTATTAAACCCTGTCCGGCTGGACAGATAATATAGGGCCGGATGTAGGTCGGTCGGTAACGGCCGAAAATCGGTATTTTCGGCCGTTACCGACCGGTATTTACAAAATGGTATGTAGGGCCACATATTTTACAGATTCGGTAAATTTACCGATCGGTAAATTTACCGAATCTGTAAAATACCGAATCGGTATTTTTACCTATTCGATAATTTTGATATGTAGGTGGGACTCTTCTGAGTCCCACAACCCTTACCGAATCTGTATTTTACCATCAAATATATTTGATGGTAAAATACCGATTCCGGTGTGCATGCACATGTGTGCATGCACACCTGTGCCATATGACAGGCAGACCTGCCCTTAGGGCAGGTATGCCTGCCACATGGCACCCGAGCCTCTTTTGGGGGTGCCAGGGGGTGTCAAAGTGACACCCCCTGCACCCTTGTGGAATTCGGTATTTACCGATTCGGTAAATACCGAATCGGTAATGCCCATTCATTCCTATGGGCTTCAAGGCCCATAGGAATGAATGGGCATTACCGGTCGGTATGTACCGAATCGGTAAATACAGATTTTTACCGATTCGGTAAAAGGAACATCTGGATGTTCCTACATATCCACCACTTAGATTTACCGATTTTTAATTACCGAATCGGTAAAATTCGGTAATTAAAAATCGGTAAATCTATTTTACCTACATCTGGGCCATAGATTCCAATCTTGATCTATATTTATTTTCCGCCAACCATCATCGACTTGTTGGGGACGATTGTTCTTTGAAATAGTAGTAATATTAGTAGCAGAGGAGGATTTTCATAGAACATAAGTGGCTTTTATTACTGAAAACGTGGGGAACCCCTGCTCTAAACTAATATGGATTTTTCTGCAATATTATATAGCGCATGCTTGACCCCAAGGTATCGTGGCACTTTACATGATCCAGTTATAATTCTATAGAACTATAATAATACATTTATATAAAATAATACATTTATTCGGTTTGAAGACTACCATGAAACTATACAGATGTGTAAGATGCATAAAAAGGCTAGCATGCCATACCAACATTCCATTTATAAACTCATAAATAAATATATGAGTACATATACAATTTGAGCACAGGGCTTTAAACAGTTTCCATAAAAGTTATGAAAAAACGGTATAAAGAAAGCAAAATCCCAATTAATCAGAGCGCATAGTTCAGTTACAGTTCAAAAGGACACATTCGTTATTTATGCAGGCGGAGAGTAAGGGGTGTGTCCAGAATCACAGGATGTTGAGGCGACGCCGAGATTGGAGCCCTAGTTCCAAAGGCGGCAGCTCTGTCCCTAATGCCACATTCCCCCCTACTTATAAATGAAGATAGTATCTTTAGCTAGTTCCCCATTACGAACTTACATAATTACCCTTACATTTAACCCCCGTCATGTGCTCTTTCCAATGTCAAATATCTTGTCACATTATCTGCCCCAATTTACACACTAAACCTTAACTTTCACCCCCTTCGAGCACTCTTGCCAATGTCGAACATGTTTTGGCCCCTCTCTGCCCCCACAGTTTTAGAATATAAGAAGGGGAACGCACTGTGAGATAAAATTATTTATGAAGGCCTTGCGCCACCGGTGCGTCACTTTTTCCCATGTTAAAAGTGACGCACCGGCGGCGCAAGTCCTTCATAAATAAGGTCCCTGATGCAGAGGGTCACACAGCGTGACCAGGAAGCGAATCGTGGTGTAGCGCCAAGATAACCGGGTTACAAAGTTTACAACCCTAGTAGGACAACTCACCTCGCAAAAGCAGATGTTTGCTTGTGTTTTTTCCATCTTGCATACATACTTAATGTTAAGTCGTCCACCACATGCAGGGTCCAATCTTTCCATGTACCCAGCCCAGTGGCCTGCTCGGAAAACGCCTCGACCCACTCTGAGCTGCTCGGGCCCCCTCCCGTCATCCTGCTGTGCACGGACCCCCACTCTGGGCTCCAGGGGGGTGAGCTATGCGGGGGGGGCGCGCCTGGCTGTGCCCGAGTGTGGGCAGCAGACGTGTCTGCGATCAAACTCCAACACAATAACACACCACCACACCCACTGCCTCTCACTGCCAGTGGCCCAACCCTGCGGAAACCTCAGGCACGCGGAAAGACGGTCTCAAATTTCTACTTTGTGTAAACAGTATAATTCTTTATTGTAGTTACACTAAAAGTTAAATTTCCAGCAACATACCTTGAGATATATATATATAATTTCCAATCCTGGATCCGAACATACAAACATATATATATATATTCACTGAAAAAACCATAGGTTATAGACCATATATAGTTAGGAATTAGCATTTACAAAACCTTGAAAATTCACTGCAAAAACCATAGGTTAGAGACCATATATAGTTAGCTGGACATTTTATTGACATAAAACCAATGAAATTCCATATATAGTTAGTTGCACTAACTATATATCGCGCACCCGCAATCCACTGCTGATGATGTCACATATTACATCATTCATGACATGGTCAGTGACATCACTGATAACAACATCCAGTGATTTTTTGTTTCTATAAAGTTTAAATATGTCTTACATATTGAAGAATGAGTGGATGTGTAAGTGTCTGGACGAAGGATTTAGTAGGTGCATGACTGACTGTATGAGTGAGTGATTAAATGTGTCTCACTGAGTGCATGGGTTAGTGACTAAACTGTCTTAATTTGTGCATCATTATGTCTGTTGTTCTGTAAACTGCTCCATGTGTTGATCAGTAGCTATATGAGTAACTATATGGGTTATTGATTGATTGCCCAAGTATTTGTATGGGAGACTGAGTGTGTGTGTGGCTAGCTGGGAGGTGTGTGACTCTGTGCAGATCAATCTGTACTTGTATCAATGATTGTATAAGAAGGTAAGTATGTGTTAGTATATGTTTGAAAATGTAAGGTGCTCTATGTTTAACTGTATAGACAAGAAAATGGAAGTGTCATTGATTCTTTACAGGACTGACTAGGTGTGTGAGTAACTCCATGGATGAGTGGCAGACTGTGAGTGTCTGTATAGGTGTATGAGTGCATATGATAGTGTTGTAAAGATGAGTGATTGTATGTATGAATGATTGTATGGGTGAATGAGTGAAGGTGTGTGTAGACGTAGCAATCAGTGAGTGCGTATGTAGTAACTAGTATTGGTGTGTCAATGGTTTCAAAAATTATACTCTCTTTTTAACACTGGGTGAAACAGAGGTTATATTAAAATGTGAGAAGATGCATTGTATTGTCACATGAATGATATCATCAGTGATGTGGTCATTGATGTCAAATGAGATGTCATCAGTGATGTCATCAGTGATGTCATTTGAGATGTCATCAGTGATGTCATCAGTGATGTCACTGACCATGTCATGAATGATGTAATATGTGACATCATCAGCAGTGGATTGCGGGTGCGCGATATATAGTTAGTGCAACTAACTATATATGGAATTTCATTGGTTTTATGTCAATAAAATGTCCAGCTAACTATATATGGTCTCTAACCTATGGTTTTTGCAGTGAATTTTCAAGGTTTTGTAAATGCTAATTCCTAACTATATATGGTCTATAACCTATGGTTTTTTCAGTGAATTTTCAAGGTTTTGTAAATGCTAATTCCTAACTATATATGGTCTATAACCTATGGTTTTTTCAGTGAATTTCAATGGTTTTTTAATAGCAAATATCATAAGCTGTCGAATGTCAAGTACGTGGTAAGTAAAAACATTTTCGTGTTTATGCACACTGATCTGCTTTGAATGCTGCCCCCCACCCCTCATTTCTATTAGGAGTACTCTCTCTTTGCAGATAGTGAAGGGTAGTTAACGCAGCCCTTTGCCCCCTTTGTAATCCGTCGTGCCTGCTTCTCTCTCCATTTGATTGATTGTTCTCTTTGGTTCATTCTCTATTTACAAACAAGCACAGAGTCGCAATACTCTGTTTAGTCTTTGCAGATAGCGAAAAATCGTGTAAAAAAACAAAAGGAATCGAGCAAAATCAGTAGGCCACTAATGGGATCTCTTTTTGACGTCGCTAAAATAGAAACATTAGGAACAACCTGTTGAAAATAGCAATGCGTATGTACATAAGCGGCGTTCATTTGTGTTCACAGTACCCCTTGTTGATTGCTTCAATCGACCATTGAATTGTTCGAAGTTGGTTCTCTTAAGGATCTTCTCTGCCTGCAAACGAGGAAGAATAGGAATATTCTCTCTCCCTTTGCAGATAGTGAAGGGTAGGTAACGCAAGCCTTTAACACGTCGTACCTATTTCATTCCTCATTGATTGATTGATTGTCCGAACATTGACTGTTTGGGAATTAGTTCTTTTTGGAGGTATTCCCTGTTTGCAAATAAACGTAGGAAAATCTTTGCAAGTAGTGAAAGGGTACGTAATGCGGACCTTTCTCCCCCGTTGTAATCTGTCATGCCTATCTACTCCCCACAGATTGATGCACCTGTTTCACCCGGACCATTTACTAGAGATACGTCATCTGGCCCGACCAGAGAGCACCCCTTTTGTAATAAATTCTCCAAAATCCAGGATAAAGTTGATGTTGATTTAATAAAGACAGCACAGTACTCATCACATCTGTTCCCAGCAGGTATCTGCCAGTACAAACATTCATATCATAACAATTCCAAATGGAATCTACAGGAGGTGCATGTGCACAGAACTAAAGAGTATATATTAAAAGGGAAACACAATAGAATATCTTAAAAGAGAAATGCAAGAAATAGAATACAAAATATAACACATTTTCCCCCTTAAGAAAAGCATTAATATAAAGATCTGCATTTAGAGACACGACGGACATTCCAAACTTTTCCATCTTGCGTGACCACACTGTTGCGATTCACTTTAACAATTTTGATGGGTTTACTAAACTTTACATCACCTTTAGCAATAAGACCAGGTTTTCGTATTCTCACCCAATCACCACAAGTGAACTTAGGTATTCTAACCCTCATGCGTTTATCATAATCATCCTTGATCTTGTGTTGCTTCATTCCAACTTTTTCCCCAATTTCAGAAACATCTGGTGTAGTTTTATGAGAGTTGCAATTCTTTTTGAACCACCAAGGACACAGTTTGGAAATGGGATCCCTACCCCTCAGTAATCGGAAAGGTGAAACTTCGGTTGTTGTATGAGGTGTAATACGATACAACCAAAGTCTCTCCCTTAATTTCTCCTTCCATAAACTTCCAAAAGTTCGGGCCCAGAGTATATCCTGTTTGAGAACCCTGTTGTATCTCTCAACTTGTCCATTTCCTTGAGGTTCATACAAGGCAGTTGTGATATGTTTGACACCACAATCTCTAAAGAACTCTTGAATTTCAGAAGATTTGAATTGTACTCCATTATCTGAAATCATCATTTCAGGAGTACCTTCACGGGCAAACAATTCCTTTAAAAACAAAATCACATTGCTAGAATTGGGATGAGAAATAAGTTTGACCTCTGGCCATTTAGAATGATAATCCACAACTACAATGGCAAATCTACACTCTGAGGGCAAAAATTTGAACGGACCAGATATGTCAACTCCCAACTTCTGCCATGGGTGTTCAGGCCATTTAACTGGAATCAAAGGGGCTGGACTACATTTGCAAGACTTGTCACTTTCTATGCATTCTGGACATTCTCTTACACACTTGTCCACAAATCTATCCACACCTGGCCACCAGAAATTGGATCTTATTAATCTCTTCATGGATGACATGCCCATATGACACTCATGACTGAGTTTCAAAATAAACTCACGAATACCAAAAGGAGGTATACACTTGTCAGCTCTAAATATCAAATCACCCTCAGTAACTAATTCATCTTTAATATTTAGGAAAGGTAATAAATCACCATGTACTTCTCCTTTACAAGGCCAACTCTTCTTGATGAAGTCTCTTATTTGACAAAGCAGTGTATCCTTACTCATACTGCTCTTCCATACTTCTTCAGAAATAGTCTTAAAATTTTCAGACACAGACTCAGTAATGCTGACCACCACTTCATCTTCATTAGGTTCATCAGCATAATTACACGGTAGTCTGGATAGACAGTCTGCAGTGACGTTCAACTTGCCTGGAACATATTCAATGTCAAAACTATATTCTTGAAGACGTGACATGAGTCTGGCTATGCGAGCAGTGGCTCTCAAACCACCTCCAGGAGATAAAATATTCACTAAAGGCTTATGGTCTGTCCTCAACATAAACCTCGTACCCCAGATATAATTGCGAAAATGTTCCACAGCCCATACACAACCTAAAAGTTCCTTCTCAATGACAGCATATCCCCTTTCCGTGGTACTTAGGGTACGAGATGCAAATGCCACGTTCCACTCTTCTTTCCCTGAACGTTGTGATAAAACACAACCTAGACCATAAAGGCTAGCATCAACCGTCAAAAGGCACAGCTTATTCAAACAAAAAGGTCTGAGAGTAGGAGCATTCACCATATCAGTTTTTATAGATTCAAAAGCATTTTGCTGCCTGTCACTCCAAACAAATTCTACGTTTTTTCTAGCAAGTTCTCTTATGGGTTCCATCTTGGAAGCGAAATCTTTGATAAATTTACTGTAGTACTCACAAAGACCAGAGAATGATAATAGTTTTTCCTTACAATCAGGGGCAGGTGCTTTTAAAATTGCATCAACCAATGATCTTTTAGGAGATACCCCATCTTTAGAGATTGTGTGCCCTAAGTATTCTATTGCGTCTTGAAACAATTTACATTTCTTGTCTTTGATAGTCAAACCATAATCACTTAATACCCTACATACATTTCTTAAATGTTTGTCATGAACTTCAATATTCTTTGAAAAAACAAGAATGTCATCTTGGAAGCATTTATCGTAATCCCCCATTTCCTTAAATAAATGAAACATGGATCTCTGGAAAACAGATGCTGCAGAGGCTAATCCAAACGGCATACGTTTAAATTGATACAAACCTTGAGGCGTAATAAAAGCTGTTAAACATCTGGACTCTTTCGTCAATTCTATCTGGTGATATGCCGATCTAAGATCGAGAGTAGAAAACACTGTGGCACCCTCTAGCATGCTCACCACTTCATTGATGTTGGGTAGGGGATGGCAATCAATTACAATGTTAGCATTTAATGCTCTTAAATCTATGCAGAGCCTCAAACTTTTATCAGGTTTGCGGGCAAGAACAACTGGGGAAACCCACTCCGATGACTCAATTTCTTCTATTACCCCATTGTTTAACATTTCTTTAAGTGCGTTACCCAGTTCCTCTCTGACGTTGAGTGGTACATTTCTGAGTTGTTGTACCAGGGGCACAGCTCCTTGTTTGAGTTTGATCCCATGACTGAAGCCTTTTAATTTCCCTAATTTCTCGGAAAACACTGTAGGAAATTCATTTGCTAACTTTTCTCTCTTATTATCACTCTCTATTGTGACAATAGAATCAATTTCTGGGAATATATTATCACATAACATAACTGGATCTCTAGATCGCGGGTTTAACATTATACCTAACTTCCACTGATCTCTCCACCCAAGTACATCAATGCCCTTCTTTGCAATATACAGATTGATAATAGCAGACCTCCCTTTAAAACTAATGGTAGATTGCAAGTATCCTATAAAATCGATAGTGGATTTGTTGAAACATAGAGCGCTGATATCTGGAGGTTTCAATTCTTTTTCTGATATCTTTGAACCAAATTTCTCGCTAAAATAGTCTTTCGTAATAATGGTCCAAGGAGAACCAGAATCCGCCATCAATTCAAGATCAACACCCAGGAAACTCACAAGACATTTAGGTGAGTTGAGTACTTCCCCATCAACTACACCAATATTCAACAGAGATACAACCATTCCACCATCATTCGTCTCTTCACTACTTTTGGAATGTATACACTGAATGCAAGCAATTTCAGAAGAAGGACAAGATCTCACACATGAGACATCATTCCTCTTAAAATTATTAAAATTATGATCATTATTCCCCTTTTTCAAATCTCTACAAGCTTTGGAGAAATGACCAATCTTTCCGCACTTACTACATTCTTTTCCAATGGCAGGACAGAATTTGAAAGAAGCAACATGATTATTACTTCCACATCTGTAAAACACAATCTGATTTTTCCCACTACTCTTGTTGGAATGAAAATTGCTTTTAACATTGCTAATAGCCCCTATTTCATCACCCGCCTTATCATTCTTTGCCCCTTTAGAATTATCCTCAATGGTTTTTATCCATTTATTGGATTGTTCAAATGCTTTTGCTGTAGAAATACTTTCTTTTAATGTGGGATTTCCTAAAATCCATAGTTGTTCTTGTGTTTTCTTACACTTGACATTTACTATGATTTGGTCCCTTATCATTTCATCAGTAATTTCTCCAAAATTACATGAAACTACTAATGACCTCAATGCTGTTAAAAAATCGTCAAAACTTTCCAACTCTTTTTGTGCTCTAGTATAAAATTTATAGCGATTTAGAGCAATACTTGTTGTAGGTTTGAACCTTGCCTCCACCCTCAACATTGCCTCATCAAAATTCCCCAAATCTCCAGGAACAGGAGGCAAAGTCCTAAAAATAGCTTGCCCTTCTGACCCTAGACAATGCAGGAAAATATTTTTTTTTCTTTCATTCCCCATCCTTTCTCCATCTATGGCTTTTAAATAGGTTAAAAATTCCTCTTTCCACCTGTTCCAAGGAATGGGTGGATCTCCCTTGCTCTGCAGAAACTTTGTAGGTGGATCAAATTGCATGGCTATGTATTAACAACCTTAACAATATATATAGTGTGAAGAAAACAACATATAATATTATCAAACCTTATTATTTGAATTAAAACGAAATGAAGTAAATATGCTTTTTTTTTAAATTACAATTCACCCAGAACTGCATAATATGTCAATTGCGGTGTTGTCCGCGGCGAAATGGCAGCAATTTCAGTGTTTAATTCGTTGTCCGCGTTGTCCGCGTTGACAAGAGATCACGGAGCTACTGTTAGTGTCCGCGTTGCTATGGCAACTTAAAATGGCCGCCCTTAGCGTGATGACGCATTCGCGCATGCGCGATGATGCAGCAGATGTCAGTCGCGTTGTTCTCTCCGATGACGAACAAGGATATGGCAGTCAGCTGGTCAGCGTTCACGCGCCGGTTAAACGAGCTTGGCACATGAAACGGACATCAAGTTAAAAGATGCAAAAGTTGATGAAACACACCAAAATTCACCGCTCCATCCGGGAAAAAGGTAGAGAAGTCCTTTTTTCTGTATATTTACCTCCAGCTGAGCGCACCTTCGAGTAAGCGTAGTGTAGGGATCAGTGGTATGTTTAAAAGTGAACCACCTGTTTAGACGCTAGAATTCTCGAGTAAAGCGCTTTTCTTTCAATACACAGGACTGGAGCACTCTCATGAATTATTAATCCAAATGTTCAGAAGTTCTTTAAGATGCAGGAGAATTATATCCAATTTTCAGGTCCAAAATGGTAAATAAATTCAAATTGAAGTTGTACCACTCCTGTGCTGTAGTTGAGTAGAAAGGTACTGGTCACCCTCGTCGCCAAATTTGTAATAAATTCTCCAAAATCCAGGATAAAGTTGATGTTGATTTAATAAAGACAGCACAGTACTCATCACATCTGTTCCCAGCAGGTATCTGCCAGTACAAACATTCATATCATAACAATTCCAAATGGAATCTACAGGAGGTGCATGTGCACAGAACTAAAGAGTATATATTAAAAGGGAAACACAATAGAATATCTTAAAAGAGAAATGCAAGAAATAGAATACAAAATATAACACCTAGTGAAAAGGACATATGCAATAATAACGAAGTGATCACTGTATCCTGTTAACAGAAACTTTAGCATGAAACAACCTGGAAAGAAAAGAATAGGAAAACGAAAATCAGTAGGCCACTGATGAACATGAACTTTTATTAAACAACGAACAAAGAAACGATAACATAACGTAATGATAAAACCTATTAATGTCCTAGAAACAAGAAAACGTTAAAATATGCCAGTGGTGAGAGACCAGAAAAACAGTAAGAGAAACCAAATCACCCCTCGCTGTCCCACCGCCTGCCACGCCAAAAAAATCGATAGACTAGGGAAAATGCAAGTCAGTAGAACATCCGCCCCCACCCTGGAAACTTCCAAGGTGGGGCAGGGTTGCGGCTACGCCCAGCCGGGAGCAGCCCATATAAGGCAGGTCCTGCTGCCACGCCTCGGCCAGGAGATCTTAACGTAGGGTGTAGCCGGAGGAGAGGCCGAGGCCAGCGGGACCCGGCCAGGGGATTGCCTTTACAACGCTGAACAGTTGCAGGGGGGGGGAATGTCTCCTCGACCCTCCCCTCTCTCTCCCAGTCCGGCCGCGGTGGCCCTTGAGAGTTGCAGGTACTCCCGCCACATGCTCTTCCGGTCCGGCCACCAACGGTCGGGGGGCCGAGGACGACGGGATCCGGCTGCAGCCGATAAACCAAGAAACCCGTTCATGGGGCCAGAGCCAGGGGCGTCCGGCCGACATCTACCGGAAGCCCGGCCCGAAGACGGACGGGACACTTCTTCTTTCATGAATAATGGCTGCGACAACACTGGGGGGGTATGTCTTGCACATGCCTCCGACCCCCCCCCCCCCTCGTCCTCATCGCCTGGTCCGGCCATAACAAATCTCAAGCGAGACGCCGTGGGGTGCACTGGGAGGGAGAGACGGTGCGAACAGGCCTCTCCCGCCTCCCCAGGTGGAGGCTTCCCAGCTGCACCCTCAGCGCTCCAGGCGCCCGGAAAAGGGTTCTTCCACTGTGGCCATGCTGCAACGTCTCGCCCGGCAGGGTGGAGCCCGTCCGCTCATTTGACCCCGCGATCGCCAGTAGCTAACGAACTCTCAAAATGGCGGTAGACCTGGCAAGAGCGGGCCCAGCATAAAGAAATGGCCCGGTCACTGGTTGACTCCACCACCGTAGTCCTCCACGACCTTGAAGATTCTAGAGGAGCCGCGGGAGTCTCCGACCCCCGATGGGGAATGACTGCCATGATCGCCCGTGGAGTGACGAAACTGTATCCGCGGGACGTCGGCGCTCCCATGCTGGCGCCAGCCTCACTTTGAATTACTAGAATCCTGCAGACCTCAGTTCCGGTGAAAGCACAGTGTGACCCGGTAGGAAAAATTGTTGCACCCCCTCCCCTTTTTGACTGATAGTTCAAACCACCGATCCTTTCCTTTGCCCTTTTAACGGAACTTTGGACTGCCTCCCCCTCTTTTACATTTTCTAGAGAAAACAAAACATTAACCACTACATTAGCATAGCAGTTGACACCAGAACTGTTTTCAAATTTAAAACCAACAACATCTTCAACAAAATCCTTTTTGTTTCTGCTGTGACCCTGCTACAGCACAGGCATTGTCCCCAGCAGTAATTCTGCGATGCCGGTAAGAATAGCTGTGGTGCCTACTGGACTCACTCACCCCCGCGGCGCCCCACGCCGTTATTTGCTGGGCGGCAACTTACTAGACATCACTTTCGTGCCATCTAGATTTCAGCGCGTTCTGCTGCCTTGGAACTATTCGCACAACAGACCGCTACTGACAAGAATATTTCATTATTGGTGCTGTCAATTTCAATAAATCTATTGGATAATTCAAAAGAAATTGCCACGGTCTCTTCGTTGTTTAAATGTTTTTACTGTTTTTGTTTTGTTGTATATATTTATATGTTATTAAAGTTTTATATTCCTACTACTTTGTTGGAGTGCTATATATTTTTAATGTGACACATAATTGTAAAAACTTTGATGTACCAAGAGTCATTCCTGGAATCTTCCGCTTCAGGCTCGGTCCCCTCCCCAATCACAATACAGGATGGTTTTCAGATAGTAGGAACACGTGTGGTGTGACGGATCTCATCGGGTGTGGGCCTTGATCTACTATAACTCCTTTGAAGAGGGGTGATTCTTTACAGCTGGGGCCATAAACTACATCTGCAGGGCTAGGTGATAGCCTGGACAATCGGACACAGAGGAAGAGGAGTGTCAGAGGGTGCGGTAGTGAATAGGGCGAAAGGGAGGTGTCGGGCGGGCACAGAGTGTGATTCTCAGGGAAGAGCAGCGCAGATGGGGGGAGGTTTATTGCCCATGCATAAGACAGAGAGCGGGGGTGACCAGTGCCTGGGGAAGATGCTTGCGAGGGTGAGGAGCCATGCTACGAATCGACAGCGTGCAGAGAGTGGGTCTGGTCAAGGCATCTAAAATGGCTGCCGTGCACCACAAAAGTGTGGCATTTCAAAAAAGGCAAGATGGCGCAAACAATGTTTTTCAACACTTCCTCATTTCCTTCGAATCGAACGTTAACAGACGTTGGGGCATATTACCAAAGTTAAGCGATATTTATCGCTAACGATGCTTACCAACGAATTTTTTACCGCTAAGCATCGTCAGAAATTATCGAAGATAAACCTTGCTATTATCAAGGTTTATCGCAAATGCGATAATAAACGGCCACAATGCATGAATATCGCTAAAAACTCAGCGATATTCATGCATTACCGAGCTAATGCTCTTAGCCATGTTATCCACCTCCCATTGGATAACATGGCTAAGAACTGCTCAGGGCAGGTGTTACTTTTTGGAGATATTCGCGCTTAGCGCGAATATCTCCAAAAGGAGATAGATATCTTGCATGTTGTAATGCAAGTTATTGTGGTATATGGAACTCATACCATAATCTCTCAGGAAAGCAGAAACTGATCCTTTTGGGACCGCCTAAAAAGGCCTAGGGGGTGAGGAGTACTCTACTTTGCCCCCTTTTCACGTTCCGAACTATTTTATTTTACTCTCTTCTGTAATTACACAAAATAGCAGCGATAAGATGCATCGGAGACACACAGTGAGAGAAAGGAGGCCGGAGATGAAGAAGAGATGTCAAATACACATTGGATGTAATATAGTGGCAGAAGGGAAGTAAATATGAGTAAACTTACCATGTAACATAAAAATGTTGCACTCTATACTATAAGTCTCATTTTATACTACAATCACTTCGCTACAACCTCATAAATTAAAAATAAAAATGAATAATGTCTCAAACAATTTTTGATTTCTAAATATAAATTTATTCTTCAGAATTTTCTAAATTTGAAAGAACTAGTAACATGTCCTCATCAGCAATGTCCTCATGAAAAGTCTGCAATGATGATTCTTGTAACTCTATGGTCTCCAAACATTCGATAAATTCGCCATCAAGAGATTGATCAAAAAAATCATTCAAGTCATCTCCTCCTTGTGACAATATTTCATTATTGGTGCTGTCAATTTCAATCAATGTAGTGGAATCATTCAAGTCATCTCCTCGTGACAATATTTCATTATTGGTGCTCTCAATTTCAATCAATGTAGTGGAATCATTCAAGTCATCTCCTCCTTGTGACAATATTTCATTATTGGTGCTGTCCATTTCAATCAATCTAATGGAATCATACAAGTCATCTCCTCCTTGTGACAATATTTCATTATTGGTGCTCTCAATTTCAATCAATGTAGTGGAATCATTCAAGTCATCTCCTTGTGACAATATTTCATTATTGGTGCTGTCCATTTCAATCAATCTAATGGAATCATACAAGTCATCTCCTCCTTGTGACAATATTTCATTATTGGTGCTCTCAATTTCAATCAATGTAGTGGACAATTCAAAAGAAATTGCCACGGTCTCTTCATTGTGAGCCATTTTATTTTGAAATTGCTTGCTGTAAATTGCAGAAAAAAATAATCACTTTCATTTATCGTTTTTAGTAATACATAATATAAAACTAACTTTATCAAGTATTTAGTATAACAGAAGGACTGCAAATAAATAACAGAAAACATTTTTCAAATTATCTTCAAGTGTACAACATAGTTCCCCTTACAAATTAACAACTCACCTTTTTAAAAGTAGGAGAAGTGTTAGTACTGTGTAAATCAAACACCAGAAATTCACCACCAAAAATTCCTCACAAATGTACCTCAGACAGTAGTATCACAAAATGGCTGTGGTTTCCTCTCATTTGACATATATACATAACC
Organism: Lissotriton helveticus; assembly: GCF_964261635.1. Lineage (NCBI taxonomy): Eukaryota > Metazoa > Chordata > Amphibia > Caudata > Salamandridae > Lissotriton > Lissotriton helveticus. Next base: position 28,801,620 of record NC_136072.1, read on the forward strand.
AATTAACTTTCATCACACACAAATACAAAACCAAACTAACATTTTAATTGGTTCTAAATTTCAACACTTTCAAATGTGTTTTCCCCATGCAATTTTCCATAGGACATTTACATACGTCTACAGCCTGAATGGCTGAACGGAATTACACCAAACTTGGCAAAATGGTACATCAAACCTAAGAGGTCAGGAAGGATCTACTATGCCCCCTTATGGTCATTTCCCCCTTCGCTTTGGCCTCCTCTTGTCTCTCAATCCTACCGAGAGACAAGATGGCGGCCGCTACGGACTGTTTGGAATGTTGACAGACGCCGGAGAACCAATCAGCTTCGCAAAGCTCCGTAACGCGAAAAGTACGCGAAGCGGAGCGCTGTTACAGATATATATCTTTTTTTGAACGTTAATTTCTCAAAATCCACTGGAGCACATATATTGAGACCTAGCAAAGGCACATCGGGCTACCAGTCCCTAATATTTTGCCAAGTTTCGTGCAAATCCATTCAGCCGTTCGATTATTATTATTTATTTTTTTTTTGCCCCGCGGGGCCCTTTTAAAACCTCCACATCAAACGTAGGGGGTCAGCGAGGATCTACTATTCCCCCTTATGGTCATTTGCCCCTTCGCTTTGGCCTCCTCTTGTCTCTCGATCCTACCGAGAGACAAGATGGCGGCCGCTACGGACTGTTTGGAATGTTGACAGACGCCGGAGAACCAATCAGCTTCGCAAAGCTCCGTAACGCGAAAAGTACGCGAAGCGGAGCGCTGTTACAGATATATATCTTTTTTTGAACGTTAATTTCTCAAAATCCACTGGAGCACATATATTGAGACCTAGCAAAGGCACATCGGGCTACCAGTCTCTAATATTTTGCCAAGTTTCGTGCAAATCCATTCAGCCGTTCGATTATTATTATATTTTTTTTTTTTTGCCCCGCGGGGCCCTTTTAAAACCTCCACATCAAACGTAGGGGGTCAGCGAGGATCTACTATTCCCCCTTATGGTCATTTGCCCCTTCGCTTTGGCCTCCTCTTGTCTCTCGATCCTACCGAGAGACAAGATGGCGGCCGCTACGGACTGTTTGGAATGTTTACAGACGCCGGAGAACCAATCAGCTTCGCTTCACAAAGCTCCGTTGCGCGAAAAGTACGCGTACTGGAGCGCTGCCCGGTCCGCTGTTACAGATATATATCTTTTTTTAAACGTTAATTTCTCAAAATCCACTGGAGCACATATATTGAGACCTACAAAAGGCACATCGGGCTACCAGTCCCTACAATTTTGCCAAGTTTCGTGCAAATCCATTCAGCCGTTCGGGCTAAAAGTGAGGCCAACCGCCCTATGGAAAACTCAATGTTAAAAACACGTTTTGGGACCCCCCTTTTTTCTCGGCCCCCCCTTGACGAACCCCCCCCAAATTTTCAAGGGCTGCTCAGAAACAAAATGTGCCATTTTCCTGAAAATTTCAGCCAATTCCGTCCACAAACGCCAAAGTTATTAGACATAGAATTTTCAAAAATCCCATAGAGAAAAAATCCTAACTATATATACCTACTGGCGACCGCCAGTAGGTAATATATATATATATATATATATATATATATATATATATATATCAATTCCGCTTTTCCCGTGGGGAAGTTTTTTCCTCATGCACTCCCGTGTGAAGAATTTCAAAAAACCACACCGGGTTTTAAATCCAATTATAGTTTCTTTATTTCAGCAACCAGCAAAACCCAACGCGTTTCGGTCTCTACGGAGACCTTGCTCACAGGTTAGTGTGTTTGACACCATTTTACTGTTAAATAAAGAAAAAAAAGGGAGAGAAAAAAAGGGGGGTGGGACCCTTTCAAATTACATCACTTCCTGTAGATTGTACAGGCATTCTGGGACATGTAGTTTGTTAATTTGATTCATGCGTGGCGCAGAACATAAATTTGTTGGTCTTTTTCAAAGGCATACATATTTTTTCAAATCAAACTTATTTGTACCTTAAGCATTTAACTCATGCATTTATATTCTAATTGAACCATAAAGGGATTTCATTTTCTCAACACAATCATTATTAAAGCCCTCTAGTGGGCAATTTTAGCCATTTTTACGATTTTTGCACGAGTTCAACGATTATGCATTTGAATCATACATTGAAAATAATATCAAACAACTAAAATAAACATTAATGTAATCACAGCCCTCTAGTGGGCAAACCGGTTCTGCACCTTAGATCATACTTTTACGTTTAACTGTGTAATCCAATGTGTCCTGAATGAAGAACATTTTTGTGAGAATAAAGTTTTTTTTAAATAGATACTGAGTGGGCATCGATCATTCTCTGCTAAGTGCAACTTTACAGATGGCAATGTAGTTCTTCGTCCTGATTGTGCCCAAACGGGCTCAAAGTGCGGAAATTCATAATATGTTTAGACTCTTTTTGTCTCATCACCAATTCACGGTCTCCGCCTCTTCGATTTGGTCCAACACTTTCGATTCCATAGAAGATTAAGGATTTCCAATCACCTTTATGTTCCTTCTCCATATGTCTTGCCATGGCATTGCTACGATCACAGTTGATTGTGGCACGAACATGCTCTAAAATCCGAAGTTTGAGTTCTTTTTTAGTGCTTCCAATGTACTTCTGGGAGCAAGGGCACTCAAGGGCATAAACAACAAACTGAGTTTTACAATTAATTAATTGTTCAATTTTCCAAGTTTTTTTGTTTGCCATTTGTATCTCCTTGGTTGTCTTGGCAATGCAACATACTTTGCATCCTGAGCATTTATAAAATCCTTTGGGTCTGCGCCATGCTTCCGGTTTCTTTTGTTCCTGAAAATGACTGTGAATCAATTTGTCTTTCAAGTTTTTTGCCCTTCGATAGGTTACATTTGGGTGATCTCCTACAATTTGAGATACTGTGGGATCCATATGGAGAATATGCCAGTTTTTTTTAAAAATCTTTTTAATGGCTTGGTTGGCCGTTGAGTGAGTGGTGATGAAACGAATTTTATCTAATTCATCCTCGTTTGATTTTGGTTTATCCGCCAATAAATCAGTTCTTTTTATCATTGTGGAGCGATTGGAGGCAGTTTGTATCCATGCTGGATATTATTTCCTTTTTAAAAATCTGTTCCTGGCTAGGTCTTTATGTTTTTGTCCATCCTTTTCATTTGAACAGATTCTTTTGATTCTGAGAAATTCTCCATATGGGATGTTTCGCAGAAGACTAGATTGATGGAAACTCTGCGCATGTAGAACCGCATTTGTTGCGGTACTTTTTCGGTGCAATGTAGTGTGCAGAACATTGTCTTTAACGAAAATCTCCGTGTCTAAAAACACAACCCTGGAGTCACTGATGGTATAGGTAAAATTTAAACCAAAATTGGAATTGTTCAGAATTTCAAAGTACTTTTCAAACTCCTCATTAGTTCCTTCCCAAATGAGCAACAAGTCGTCTATATATCTCAACCAAGCTATGGTTTTTTTAACCGCTTGGTCGTTTTCTGATCTCCAGGCCCAAGTCTTTTCCCATTGCCCCATTGTTAGGCAGGCATACGAAGGGCTAAAGGAAAAGCCCATCGCGGTGCCTTTCGCTTGGCGATAGATTTCATTTCCAAATAAGAAAATGTTTTGCTCCAGGCACATCGAGATCATCTCCAACAGCATGTTGCTATGATCGGCCAGTTGTATACTTCTGTCTTTAAGGAAGGATTTGCATGCTTCCATGCCAATTTTATTTTCAATGTTGGAATATAGAGATATTACATCCATTGTAATCAATTTATACGTAGGTTGCCATGGAGTGTCCTGTAGTCTTCTCAACATGTCGCCAGTGTCCTTTATGTAAGATGTTAAGCCCTTTACATAGGGTAATAGAAAGACATCAATGTAATTGGCAATGGGCTCTAATAATGCCCCTTTGGCAGAGATTATTGGTCTTCCTGGTGGTCTAGTGGAATGTTTGTGGATCTTGGGCAGAAAATAAATTGTTGCCATTTTAGGGTATTTAGTTTGCAGATATTTGTATTCTTCAAAATCCAATAATTTTTGTGCGAACCACAAATCCAATTTTGTATCTAGATCTTCTTTGAGTTTGGGTAGAGGGTTGGTCTTTAGTTTCTCATAATATTCCTGGTTTTGTAGTTGCGAGTAGGCTTCCCGCATGTATGCCTCCTTATCTTGAACAACGACATTGCCACCCTTGTCGGCAATTTTGATTTCGATAGAATCATCCTTTTGCAATGAGTTCAGTGCCTGGCGTTCTTGTCTAGAGAGATTGTCTTTAGTAAGTGGTAGGTTTAGTTGGTAAAGGTCTTTTACAACACATTCCTGAAAGAAATCAATTTTATTCCCAGGAGGGAGTTGTGGGTAAAATCTGGACTTTGGTTTTAAGTTTGAGATTCCCGCTCCTAATTGTGTGCAATAAGTTTGTACTTGTCCACCTCCTTCTCGGGGCGTTTGGCTTAGTTCCATCAAATTTACAAAGTGTTCAGCATCCTCCATGGGAATCTGAACAGTCGGTTGTATGGTTTTACTCCTGTAATTAGCCATATCCGGTTTATCAATGAAAAGTTTGGCAAGTTTAATCTTTCTTATGAATTTGTAGAGGTCTATTCGCGTCTCAGCTAGATTCATACCACTGGTGGGGCAAAAATTCATGCCTCGTTTGAGAACCTGTAGTTCCAATTCACTTAATTGTTTTGATGATAAGTTGATAACTTGTAATTCTTGATCATTGGATGTGTCATGTTGATTTGGGTCAGTATTTGTCATGTTTTGGTCTATACACACCCGATACATCGTAGAAATTGTCAGGGTGTGCAGATGGACATAGGTTCTAAAAAAATTTTTAAAAACCTACATTCAAAAATATAACTTTAAAAACAAAGTAGTGCCCTGAAAGTAGCGCCGGCCGCGATGCTGCGCTGGCCGCGACATAGCGCTAGCCGTGACGTGCGTGATGACGAGGAGGAGCGGCGGACATGGAGCGGCGGTGAAGTGAGGAACGCGGGGAGAAGCGGCGGCTCAGGTGCGTCATGACGAGGAGGAGCTGCGGACATGGAGCGGCGGTGAAGTGAGGAGCGCGGGGAGGAGCGGCGGCTCAGGTAAGGTACAGGGACACATTGGAGTCGGGGCGGGAGCGGGTGCGCACAGAGGGACGGGCGGGAGCCCTTACTGCACGCAAGCCTCAAATACTGCCCCCAGCGGCGGCTCAGGTAAGGTAAAGGGACACATTGGAGTCGGGGCGGGAGGGGGTCGGGGCGGGAGCGGGTGCGCACAGAGGGACGGGCGGGAGCCCTTAGTGCAGGCAAGCCTCAAATGCGGCCCCCAGCCCTCTTCTGCCCCGGGCAACGCTGGGGCGGGCTGCTAGTATAGACAAACGAAAGGGCATTTAAACGGACTACAAATCCTAGAAATGAAGGTATGACGCTGCATTGAGCCTGCGCCTACCAGGTGACTTGTTCAATAAATATCTGTGAAACCAGTGATGCCTTAACGAGTGTTTCTTGTTGGCAGCCCCTGATGATGGGATGAATTCCCTGAAACGCGTCAGGCAAGTGTGACAATTGCAAGAGGGAGAAGTGCGCTGATCAAGAAACCCGGAGGGCGGAGGACTGTTGAGTGCCTCTCAGAAGCTTCAGGCATTTGAGATGAATATATATATATATATATATTCACTGAAAAAACCATAGGTTATAGACCATATATAGTTAGGAATTAGCATTTAAAAAACCTTATTTTACTCACACAAAACCATTGAAATTCCATATATAGTTAGTTGCACTAACTATATATCGCGCACCTGCAATCCACTGCTGATGATGTCACATATTACATCATTCATGACATGGTCAGTGACATCACTGATGACATCACTGATGACATCTCAAATGACATCACTGATGACATCACTGATGACATCTCATTTGACATCAATGACCACATCACTGATGATATCATTCATGTGACAATACAATGCATCTCCTCACATTTTAATATAACCTCTGTTTCACCCAGTGTTAAATACAGAATATAATTTTTGAAACCATTGACACACCAATACTAGTTACTACATACGCACTCACTGATTCCTACGTCTACACACACCTTCACTCATTCACCCATACTATCATTCATACATACAATCACTCATCTTTACAACACTATCATATGCACTCATACACCTATACAGACACTCACAGTCTGCCACTCATCCATGGAGTTACTCACACACCTAGTCAGTCCTGTAAAGAATCAATGACACTTCCATTTTCTTGTCTATACAGTTAAACATAGAGCACCTTACATTTTCAAACATATACTAACACATACTTACCTTGTTATACAATCATTGATACAAGTACACATTGATCTGCACAGAGTCACACACCTCCCAGCCAGCCACACACACACTCAGTCTCCCATACAAATACTTGGACAATCAATCAGTAACCCATATAGTTAATCATATAGCTACTGATCAAAACATGCAGCAGTTTACAGAACAACAGACATAATGATGCACAAATTAAGACACTTTAGTCACTAACCCATGCACTCAGTGAGACACATTTAATCACTCACTCATGCATTCAGTCATGCACCTACTAAATCCTTTGTCCAGACACTTATACTTCCACTCATTCTTCAATATGTAAGACACATTTTAACTTTACAGAAACATACAGTCACTGGATGTTGTCATCAGTGATGTCATCAGTGATGTCATTTGAGATGTCATCAGTGATGTCATCAGTGATGTCACTGACCATGTCATGAATGATGTAATATGTGACATCATCAGCAGTGGATTGCAGGTGCGCGATATATAGTTAGTGCAACTAACTATATATGGAATTTCAATGGTTTTGTGTGAGTAAAATAAGGTTTTTTAAATGCTAATTCCTAACTATATATGGTCTATAACCTATGGTTTTTTCAGTGAATTTTCAAGGTTTTGTAAATGCTAATTCCTAACTATATATGGTCTATAACCTATGGTTTTTTCAGTGAATTTCAATGGTTTTTTAATAGCAAATATCATAAGCTGTCGAATGTCAAGTACGTGGTAAGTGAAAACATTTTCGTGTTTATGCACACTGATCTGCTTTGAATGGTGCCCCCCCCCCTCATTTCTATTAGGAGTACTCTCTCTTTGCAGATAGTGAAAGGTAGTTAACGCAGGTCTTTGCCCCCATTGTAATCCGTCGTGCCTGCTTCTCTCTCCATTTGATTCATTGTTATCCAAGTATTTACTGTTTTAGAATTAGTTCTCTTTGGTTCATTCTCTATTTACAAACAAACACAGAGTCGCAATACTCTGTTTAGTCTTTGCAGATAACGAAAAATCGTGTAAAAAAAAAGAAAAAGAATCGAGCAAAATCAGTAGGCCACTAATGGGATCTCTTTTTGACCTCGCAAAAATAGAAACATTAGGAACAACCCCTCATGACAAATACAAAACTAGTGAGATGAACTGAACTCCACACAATGATGGCTGCAAAACAGCTCGGCTCCGCCACCCACCCCGCCCAAAATAACGATAAAGAACGGCTGCCATGATTGGTTGCGGAATGACCACGACGGAGCTACGAAATGGTGCTGCTCTCATGCTAACCCCAGCTTCAGTCTGAAACATCCAGAAACACTGTAGACTACCAATTCGATCAGTTCCGGTAGCGCCCCAATGTAACCCGGTAGAGAAGAACTAGCCCTCCCCTCTTTGACTGATGGTTCTTGTTGCCTGTCCCTTCTGTTGTCATTTAACAGAACTATTTAGCCTGCTGAAAGGGGTTGTGTTCCGACCGCTGGTTGGTGGAGACATTTTGACTATATTCTGTACCTGCGTTGTCGCGTAATGCGTCATATGACGCGCCGCGTTAGCGCATCCGGAAGTCATCCGGGGCGCGCAGCGCGTAACGTAAGCATAACAAGTCATGTGACTTGTTAATAAAACTTTTCATTGGTTCATTTTACTTTTCTTATTGTAATGATGAAAGGCTTGATCATATGACCTAAAAATTACGCTTTTCATTACTTCCGAACATTATTTTTTCTTAAATATATGTTATAATGTTCCAGGCTAATGTACTTTCCCGGAAATTTTACAACTGTCCTGCAAGTAAAATATATTCTTTTTTCGAGAAAAAGAGCGTTTCTTCGTCCCATGACGGAGCCGTTGAGCAAAAGAGGGTCGACCTGCTGTCTTAGTCGCCGATACGCCTGAATATGAGATTCTTATCGATCACTTTATGTTGCAGGAATAGAAAACACAACAGCCCTTGACCATTTATCTTTACTGCGTTCCTTCGTATTATACCTTTTACCCTTCATGTAATTGGTCTGCTTTATTTCACTTGCCTTTTAATGATTCTAAAACAGTGACTATTATTAAAAACTTTACCAATGTATATACTACTACCATGTTTTCTTTTAAAAACCTTTATTGTGAAAATTTCATTATACAAATACGAGCCTATAACCACGTGGGCCGGCCACGGAGCAAACTGTAATCGTATATGATGAATAGACATTTACACTGTAGAGGAACGTAACGGGCGGGCCATTAGGTTGCAAGAACTAAGGTGTCTAACAGTTACGGAATCGGTGGACGTACATTTTATAATTAAAATACGACAGGGCCAGTTACAATAAAATTATCTAGATATACATTTGCGGGCAAGTACCATGGGTGACGTTAATTCGAACTTTCAACAGTACAGTAATCAATAACACATCAGAACTTAATATCAATAGGGATGTCGAAATATTCAATCAATTCTCGTCCCCGCCCGCCATGTGCTTCAAAACTGCATACGTATCTCGTGATTTCAAGGTTCTGCAACCAGTACACAACAAGGAGTTACGAGTCCCATTTATTCTGGCGCCATTTTGGGCGAGGACGGGCAGGTCCAGGATATAGTCAAAATGTCTCTACCAACCATCGACTATGATGATGTTCATATGCTGTATTTATTAGAGTAACACTCAGATGTCCACATGAAATAAATTTGCCACAATCTAAACATGTCATTTTAATCTTTCCAAAGTTCTTCTAAATATTTGGGACCGTTTCCCTTGCCTCTGAAGCTCTCAGTGCCACTTCTTTGATGAATGTACTAGCAGGTCAGGGGTTCTCCTCCAAATCTCTCTTTTATGCAGCACTATAATTAATTGTTGCCACCTCTCCATATGACGATGCATGGTATAGTTACCACAACTATATTTTTTTTCGGTTCCTCTAGAGAGTTCATCGTGGCAGATGAAGCGTGTAACGTACCGGGCATTTACCTTTTTTTGCATGTACAGGAAAGGAAAAAAAAATCGAGCGTCCGAGTTCTAAGGTGTCCCAGGGCCATTTTAGTGGACCAGGCCCAAATCCAAAGAACAGGCCGCCATTTTGAGAGTCCTGTTGCAGCCGCCTGTCGCTGTAGCATCAAGAGCAGCCGAAACTCAGCTGAATGGCAACTGAAACGGTAAAGGGGCGCCCCACTACAGCAGACGAGCCAGGCCCAAATCCAAAGAACTGCTATCTCACAGGCTAATGGGGCGACCCACGCCGAGTTTCAGCATTGTAGGATGACCACACAAGTACAGCAACTTGCTAGACATCACCTCGGTGCCATCCGGATCTCGGCGCCCCACTGCAGATGAAGTGCCTCTCAACTATGAAACCACCACGGTGACATCCGGATCTTGGCGCGTTGTGCTGCCTTCGGCCTATTCGCACATCGGTCCGCTACTGACGCCATCTCACAGGCTAATGGGGTGACCCACGCCGAGTTTCAGCATTGTAGGATGACCACAGCAACTTGCTAGACATCACCTCAGTGCCATCCGAATCTTGGCATCTCAACGCCTAGTGGTATCTTCCATACAAAAAATATTGTTACGCTGCCTTTGGCCCCATTCGCACACCAGTCCGCAACTTAGACATCACCTCGGTGCCATCCGGATCTTGGCATCTCAGCGCCTTGTGGTGTCAGTCAGAAAATATTGTTGTGCTGCCTTCGGCCTATTCGCAAATCCAAAGAACTGCTATCTCACAGGCTAATGGGGCGACCCACGCCGAGTTTCAGCATTGTAGGATGACCACACAAGTACAGCAACTTGCTAGACATCACCTCGGTGCCATCCGGATCTCGGCGCCCCACTGCAGATGAAGTGCCTCTCAACTATGAAACCACCACGGTGACATCCGGATCTTGGCGCGTTGTGCTGCCTTCGGCCTATTCGCACATCGGTCCGCTACTGACGCCATCTCACAGGCTAATGGGGTGACCCACGCCGAGTTTCAGCATTGTAGGATGACCACACCAACTTGCTAGACATCACCTCAGTGCCATCCGAATCTTGGCATCTCAACGCCTAGTGGTATCTTCCATACAAAAAATATTGTTACGCTGCCTTTGGCCCCATTCGCACACCAGTCCGCAACTTAGACATCACCTCGGTGCCATCCGGATCTTGGCATCTCAGCGCCTTGTGGTGTCAGTCAGAAAATATTGTTGTGCTGCCTTCGGCCTATTCGCACATCGGTCCGCTACTGACGCCATCTCACAGGCCAACGGGGCGCCCCACGCCGACTTTCAGCATTGTAGGATGGCCACACCAGTACCACAACTTGCAAGACACCACCTCGGTGCCATCCGGATCTTGGCATCTCAGCGCCTTGTGGTCTCTTCTACACCGGAAATATAGTAGAAAATATTGTTGCGCTGCCTTTAGCCCCATTCACACATCAGTCCGCTACTGACACCATCTCACAGGCCAACGGGGCGCCCCACGCCGACTTTCAACATTGTAGGATGGCCACAGAAGTGCGACAACTTACTAGACACCACCTCGGTGCCATCCGGATCTTGGCGCGTTGTGCTGCCTTCGGCCTATTCGCACATCGGTCCGCTACTGACGCAAACTCACAGGCCAACGGGGCGCCCCACGCCGACTTTCAGCATTGTAGGATGGCCACACCAGTGCGGCAACTTCCTACACACCACCTCGGTGCCATCCGGATCTTCGCGCGTAGTGAAGCTGCAGCAGCTGCAAATAAGCTTCAGACAGTGTTACAACCGCTGCTCAGAACTCTCAACTATGACACCACCTCGATGCCATCCGGATCTTGGCGCGTTGTGTTGCCTTCGGCCTATTCGCACATCGGTCCGCTACTGACACCGCCTCACGTGCCAACGTATTTTCTCCACATTTTATACCCTATGCCGCATAACAGGTCATGTGACTTCTTTATAAAACTTTTCATTGGTTCATTTTACTTTTGGTTTCCTAATGATGGAAGGCTTGATCATATGACCTAAAAACAACACTTTTCATTGGATGAAAACTTTTTTTTCCCCCCAAACGATGAAAGCCCCACCTTGTTTCTGGATGTTTCAGACTGAAGCTGGCGTCACCATGAGAGCACCACCATCTCGTAGCTCCGTCGTGGTCATTCCGCGAGCAATCATGGCAGCCGCTCCCCACCAGAAGCCTGCAGGAGTCGGGGCCCCCAAAACTTTTGATGAATTCTCAAGGCGGAGGGGACGCTTTCGAGAATGGGGTCCAAGACCTAGCAGACAAGCGTCCGATTTCCAAGGTGTCCCAGGGCCATTTCAGTGGACCAGGCCCAAAAAGGAAACAGCCTGCCGCCATTTTGAGAGTCCTGTGGCAGCCGCCTATCGCTGCACCGCAAGAGTGGGCGCAACTCAGCTGAATGGCGGATTTTGACACAGTGGACCAAAAGCGGACGGAATGGCAACTGAAACGGTAAAGGGGCGCCCCACTACAACAGATGACACTCCACCTGGAGAGGCCCGTTCACGCCGCCTCCCCCGGGGCGCCCCACGCCGTTATTCGGAGCAGCATTGTAGGATACCAAAACCAGTGCGGCAACTTACTGGACATCACCTTGGTGCCATCGTTCTGCTGCCTTGGAACTATTCGCACAACAGTTTGCTACTGATGACCCACCCCCCGCGACGCCCCACGCCGTTATTTGCTGGGTGGCAACTTACTAGACATCACTTTTGTGTCATCTAGATTTCGGCGCGTTCTGCTGCCTTGGAACTATTCGCACAACAGTTTGCTACTGATCACCCACCCCCCGCGACGCCCCACGCCGGAAATCTGGACGTTGTGCTGCGTTGGGACTATTCGCACAGCCGACCGCTACTTCGTTGTTTTTCTCTAAAAATGTTTATATGTTATTACTATTTTTGTTTTCTTGTATATATTTATAAATTATTAAAGTTTTATAATCTTACTACTTTGTCGGAGTGCTATATATTTTTAATGTGACACATAATTGTAAAAACTTTGATGTACAAAGAGTCATCCCTGGAATCTTCCGCTTCACGCTCGGTCCCCTCCCCAATCACAATACAGGATGGTTTTCAGATAATAGCAACGCTTCTGCTGTGACGGATCTCATCGAGTGTGGGCCTTGATCTACTATAACTCCTTTGAAGACGGGTGATTCTTTACAGCTGTGGCCATAAACTACATCTGCAGGGCTAGCTGATAGCCTAGGACCGGCCTGGACAATCGGACACAGAGGAAAAGGAGTGTCAGAGGGTGCGGTAGTGAATAGGGCGAAAGGGAGGTGTCGGGCGGGCACAGGGTGTGATTCTCAGGGAAGAACAGCGCAGATGGGGGGAGGTTTATTACCCATGCATAAAACAGAGAGCGGGGGTGACCACTGCCTGGGGGAGATGCTTGCGAGGGTGGGGAGCCATGGTAAGGATCGACAGCGTTCACAGAGTGGATCTGGTCAAGGCATCTAAAATGGCTGCCGTGCACGACAAAAGTGTGGCATTTGAAAAAAGACAAGATGGCGCACACAATGTTTTTCAACAATTCCTGATTTCCTTCGAATCGAACGTTAACAGACGTTGGGGCATATTACCAAAGTTAAGCGATATTTATCCCTAACGATGCATTGCAAAGATTTTTTTACCGTCAGAAATTATCGCAGATAAACCTTGCTATTATCAAGGTTTATCGCAAATACGATAAAAAACGAGCGCAATGCATTAATGTCGCTGAAAACTCCGCGATATTCATGCATTACCGAGCTAATGCTCTTAGCCATGTTATCCACCTCCCATTGGATAACATGGCTAAGAACTGCTCAGGGCAGCTGTTACTTTTTGGAGATATTCGCGCTTATCTCGAATATTTCCAAAAGTTGATAATAGGAGATAGCGATGTTAGCGACTGTTTCCAGTCGCTAACATCTTGGCATGCCCACTTTGCATGTCATTAGTGATAAATATCACTCACATGCAAAGTGGGACCCAAGATGGTCGCTATCTCCTACTAGCCGTCGCTAACTGGTGTTAGCAACAGCTAGATAATACACATATAATTTTATCTCCGCGAAGCGGAGCGCTGTTACAGATATATATCTTGTTTTTGAACGTTAATTTCTCAAAATGCACTGAAGCACATATATTGAGACATAGCAAAGGCACATCGGGCTACCAGTCCCTAATATTTTACCAAGTTTCGTGCAAATCCATTCAGCCGTTCGATTATTATTATTATTATTTTTTTTTGCCCCGCGGGGCCCTTTTAAAACCTCCACATCAAACCTAGGGGGTCAGCGAGGATCTACTATGCCCCCTTATGGTCATCAGCCGTTCGATTATTATTATTATTTTTTTTTTTGCCCCGCGGGGCCCTTTTAAAACCTCCACATCAAACCTAGGGGGTCAGCGAGGATCTACTATGCCCCCTTATGGTCATTTGCCCCTTCGCTTTGGCCTCCTCTTGTCTCTCGATCCTACCGAGAGACAAGATGGCGGCCGCTACGTACTGTTTGGAATGTTTACAGACACCGGAGAGCCAATCAGCTTCGCTTCGCAAAGCTCCGTAACGCGAAAAGTACGCGAAGCGGTGCGCTGTTACAGATATATATCTTTTTTTGAACGTTAATTTCTCAAAATCCACTGAAGCACATATATTGAGACCTAGCAAAGGCACATCGGGCTACCAGTCCCTACAATTTTGCCAAGTTTCGTGCAAATCCATTCAGCCGTTCGATTATTATTATTATTATTATTTTTTGCCCCGCGGGGCCCTTTTAAAACCTCCACATCAAACCTAGGGGGTCAGCGAGGATCTACTATGCCCCCTTATAGTTATTTCCCCCTTTGTTTTGACCTCCTCTTGTCTCTCGATCCTACCGAGAGACAAGATGGCGGCCGCTACGGACTGTTTGGAATGTTGACAGACGCCGGAGAACCAATCAGCTTCGCTTCACAAAGCTCCGTTGCGCGAAAAGTACGCGTCCTGGGCCGCTGCCCAGTCCGCTGTTACAGATATATATCTTTTTTTAAACGTTAATTTCTCAAAATCCACTGGAGCACATATATTGAGACCTACAAAAGGCACATCGGGCTACCAGTCCCTACAATTTTGCCAAGTTTCGTGCAAATCCATTCAGCCGTTCGGGCTAAAAGTGAGGCCAACCGCCCTATGGAAAACTCAATGTTAAAAACACGTTTTGGGACCCCCCTTTTTTCTCGACCCCCCCTGGACGAAACCCCCCCCAATTTTCAGGGGCTGCTCAGAAACAAAATGTGCCATTTTCCTGAAAATTTCAGCCAATTCCGTCCACAAACGCCAAAGTTATTAGACATAGAATTTTCAAAAAACCCATAGAGAAAAAATCCTAACTATATATACCTACTGGCGACCGCCAGTAGGTAATATATATATATATATATATATATATATATATATATATATATATATATATATATATATATATATATATATATATGTATATATATATATATATATATATACCCTTAAACTAAGCTCTGGCTTATATATATATATATAAATAGACAACCAAGTTAAACACATTTGCCGTTAAGTATAGACCGTGTTAGAATTGTATAGGTGTCAGGCCCCAAAGTAGTGCTTAATTTGAGCCATGGTTTCCCTGCTCGGCACCAGGGGCGGCTCTCGGCTCATGGCGGCCCTGGGCAGGGAGCGTAGGTAGGGGGCCCCGGAAGAGGGGGTCCGGGTGGGGCGGAGAGCGGAGGCCAGTGAAGAGGAGGGGGGTCAGGGTGTTTGGAAGTGGAATAGAGCCGGAGGCCACCAAATCCCTGCCAGGGGCCGCCACACAAATATGTATCCATCCTCAGAGGATTATTATATTAAGGATATAGAATGGCGTCGTGGCCCCTGGGGTTTGGTGGCCCCTGTGCAGGTGCACAGCTTGCACATGCCTAAGGCCGCCCCTGTCGGCACTATACTACATCTATATTTATTTATATATACTTATTGACATTCTGGTCAACAATATTTTTGCTACAATTTTGTTTTGGCACATTATTGAAGACTCAATGCTCCACTACCATACTGTCACACACATGAATGCAGGTTCGGCTTCTCTCTCCTCTGCTCCCTAGGCTGACTTTTGCTTTTTGTTTTCCTCCCTTCACAGGACCTAGGTCCTGTAGGCTGTGTGTTTTCTCTGGGTCTTTAGACCCATTTTGAGCCTTCAAACATATCCAGTGTCTTCTTTGCTCGAAGCCTACCAGAGAGCGCAGCTGTCTGGTTTGCTTAGGACATCTTTTTTAGGTCGCGCCTGAGTCAGCGCGCATGTGCTACTCTGCAAGACTTCTTGTAGTTGAGTACGTAAGAGAAGCCCCGCCCACTCTCCACACACATTTTTCATTGGCTTGTGTCATTGTCCTTCGTAAACGCTGGCTTGCGAGTTGTTGTTAGTCTCTCCTTGGCACCGGCTTGTCTGCATTTGTAAACACCCATGGCGACTGCCCCCTTTACTTCGTATGTGACACGGCATGTCTCATTTAGTTTGTAAGCGCTCTATTCTTTAATGGGTTTCTCCTACTGCGGGCACAGCGTGCTTTCCGCGCCATGCCCGCTATCTCTTTCAAGCAGCGTAGGAGGCCAGCCATTTAAAAAACAGTTGTGACAGGGAAGAATGGCCATGTTATGTATACATTACTCCTCTGTTCCAGCATAACAATTAAAAGCAGGGGTAGATGATTTTTGAAGCCATGCAAAACATAAAATTATACATGGGCAAAAGGTGAATTATAAATATGCTTTTCACCTTGGGTTCAAGCTTTGCTCTTGTTGTCTATGATGTCACTTTGAACCACTTTGCGAGGCAAATCTCCGTAATTCACTTTTTACCCTTCCATAATACTATACGCTATGCATGGCTCTCACCCAATGCCAGAGTGGCCGTAGTGGGCATTGGGCGTTTTCCAGGTGGTCCGGAAGGGTGGGGACCGTTTTTCGAGTGGTGGGCGCCAGTTTTGTTCCTGGGGTGCAGTTTTGCAGCAGCTCCGCAATATCTGCCCCCTGAAACAAAAGCGTCACCCAGATTATAATTCTAGAAAATCACTGCTGTGATGTAGCAAAAGTGGTTGACAACAGCTGTTACCCACTGTTGCAATGTCATAAAGGAATTCCATGCTGCTCTGGAAGGGCTCTCACAGAGCCTGTAAGTGCCATGCTGGTAGGGAAGGGGAGGGCGACTGAAGACATAGAGGATTCTGGGAATGGGCAGCAGCAGGCCAATTGTTGTTTGGTGACAGGGAGCAGAGCCCATGTTATACATGTCTCCCTATTGCTCCTCTGCTCTTGCCCAGCACTTGAAAGCAGGGGGAGAGTTTTGGGGAGGGCAAACCTTTAGAAAAAGTGCCTGAAGCCATTAAAGGAAGTGAATTCTTCATTTCATGCTAGGCCCTTAGGCTACAGCAACAGCAGCCAGGTCCTGTCAGGGCTCCATTCTCTCTCCAACTGTCCCTATCAACATCCATGGTGTGGTAGCATTTTGGTATTTGTATAGCGCTTATTACTCCTGACGAGGCCAGGGGCGGCTCTAGGCTCATGGCGGCCCTGGGCAGGGGCCTTAGGTAGGAGGCCCCGGAAGAGGGAGTCCGGGCGGGGCGGAGCACGGAGGCCAGTGAAGAGGGGGGGTCAGGGTGTTTGGAAGTGGAACAGAGCCAGAGGCCGCCAAATCCCTGCCAGGGGCCGCCACGCAAATATGTATCCATCCTCAGAGGATTAATATATTAAGGATATATATTGGCGTGGTGGCCCCTGGGGTTTGGTGGCCCTGTGCAGGTGCACAGCAGGCACATGCCTAAGGCCGCCCCTGACGAGGCCCTGAAGCGAGTTTGCAGTCAGGAAGCCTGTCAAATATTCCCAACAAGGCTGATGTGTGAATATATCAGACAGTATAAAGAACAAGTTCGGTCCTGGATTCGAGCTCTTGCCTTCAGGCAGACCGAGCATGGGAGACTAGGGTAAAAACCCTGAGACAGGCATCAGACTGACTATCAGAAGGAAAAAAAGAAACAACCCAAACAGAAAACCTGTAAATATGGTGACACTACTATTGGAATTTAAGTCCCTGATTAGAGACAGCGTCTACTAGGAATCTGTCAACATGATCCCAAAAACATCCTGATATGAAATGGCAAAATCATGAAAAGTGCATCTCCAATGTGCAAAGCAATCTTCCTGGAGGCTCGGACCAGCAATCCAAGGGGACAAAGCACCAGCATAGAGAGAGTAGACTAAAAACAATGATGTGTGGGCAGATTTACAAGCCCCTTGCGACACTTTTGTGACGCAGTGGCGGCGTAAACAATGCGCCACGTTGCAACACATTTTCAACGTGACGCATCTAGGGAGATGCCTCATGTTGGAAAGCCCTGTGCCACATTATTCCTGCGAAAGGTATAATGTATCCAGGGCGGGTCTTCCAATGCAAGAAAACCTTGTAAAAGTGATGCAGTGAAATCTGTAAGATTTCACTGCGCCAATTCTACGATGCCACAGTGTCAAAACCTTACGCCAGCTTAAAGCAGATGTAAGGAGTGACGCAGTACAATAGGTATAGGCCTTCCTGAGCATTGCTGGAGTTGCATCATACTTGCGACATGACTTCAGCAATGCCTGACCTTTGCACCAACAGATGCGTGACGCATCTGTCAATCCTTGCGCCATGGTGTGCCGTATTGTAAATGCGACACATCCATGGTGGCGCAAGGGTTTTTTTGTGCGATGCAAGTAAACTGATGCAGAGATGCATCTGTTTCTTGTAAATCTGCCCCTTGGAGTATGGGAAGTCGTAGGTGACACATGTCACTATAGGAGACACATAAATTGCAGAGCGTAAATAACAACCTTCATCCTAAACCAATCCAGGAACTTCAGTGCGGCATTAGTGAAGTTATCAAAAGAGGCTAGAACCAAGTATATGATAATCACAAGACTTACAATTTCTAGGACAACACAATGATAATAATTCAGAACACGGTGTGCATTGTTACTGATGAATGTCTATGTCCATATTCAGTTACTATTTTAATATCAAAAATCTTTTATTTTCCTGCTGTTTCTTATTTTCAAGCATCAAAAAAACATTTTCATTTTATAATTAAAATCATCAATGCTTCAAGTCAGAAATGTATATATTCAACATGATCATACATTCAAAGAGAAAACAATACAACGCAAGAAATTAGTTACAATGTGTATTTGTCAACAGTAGAACAATCCAGATGGTTCATGGACAAAAAGAAAGGCTGGTGGTAGATGGAAGTCTACGCACGTTTTGGCTGGGTGCCTTCGACAGGGGTCCGTCTCAACTTTCTCTGCATTGAATATAATAAATACATGTATATTAATGGTTTGTCCTGGACAATTGTCTATTCTATTTCAATCGTTTAGGGTATAAATATTTTGGATAGTGATGTTCAGTACTTCTTAAGGGAACTAATTAGAAGGGAAAAGATATTAAAGATTTGTGAATTAAAACCATATTCTAAAATTGAAATATGCAGATTAAAACCTATTTATTTGCATGCTTTAAGTGAAATACACCCCCAGTGTATATAAATTCTTTATTGTATAGTTAATAAAAACCGTTACAATATTCACTCCCAGTGATAATTATCCATATTTTGCAGATGAGTGAAAAAGCAAAGCATAATCAAGAGACTGCGCATGGATAGAACATGCATGGGTCTGATTTTGGTTTCACAGGCGGTATTACATGCAATGCCTGTTGTATAAAAAGAGAGAGAATGGCGATAGAAAGATATAATAATCACCTATTTCTGCTTGGGTATCAGAATATGTATGTAGTAGGTGAAAACAATTTTGCCTTTTGAAGTTCCTATGTATACAATCTAGGGATGCACTTGGGGCTGAAATGAAGCATAATATATATCCTTATACCCAGTAGTATGAACTGCCTAGATAGAATTTTTAGTGTTAAATAGTGGGCAATGATGAGTAGTTTGTATATACCTTTTTTTTATAAGCAGTGCGGAAAAAGATGTATATCCACACCTCTTGCTGAGGCACTGTAGTGATCTATTATATGTCCTTATTTCTTTTGCTGATGCCTATAAGAGTATTCTTAAAACAAGTAAAAAGTTTAATTAGTCAATACCCAAATTTAAGGACAGATGGATTATTTAAACCAAGAGCTAATTAAATGCAACCGCTAAAGTACTCTTTTCATTATTATTTGTATTTATATTTAGGGAGCAGTTATATCTATGTACCTGGGTATAACCGAGGATCCCAATCTCGTAAAAAGTGGGGTCCTTTCTGCTCTTTTTGCACTTTTCTCCGTATAAAACGAAGTATGGAGTGTGCAATTTCCTATACTTCGTATTTCAAATCTGCAAGAAAATATATATTCATAAATAGAAACAATAATGTAATGCTGGAAAGGATCCTTTAACGTGTCTTCATTTATATGAGCTTCAATACAAGCCTATTTAGATCAAATGAGTGGCTAACATACATACATTTTGTTCCGACTTTTTATCTCGTGTTGGAATGATGTAGTTTCCCGTTCCACAAGACAGGCTTATAATTATTTAACCCCTTCACTGCGGTGGCTATTCCGTCGCAGTGCTAAGGGGGCGGGGCGGCCGCATGCTGGTGACGGAACCGCTCCGTCACCAGCCGCGCTTGAGCTGTGCTGATGACGGAGCGGTTCCGTCATGGCCCCGCCCGCTCAATAGAAGGCCCATTGCAGGCGCCGAATCCGCGCCACGCAGGCACGGCGGCAGGGCCATGACGGAACCGCTCCATCATCAGCACAGCGCCACCGCAGCTGATGACGGAGCGGTTCCGTCATCAGCATGCAACGGGTTAATTAGATAAAATGTAAAGGATCGTCAATGATGGGGTCTGAACATATTCTGATACGATGTATTTATCCCTAGTTTAGTGCTCTTATTTCTCGTGGGAAGCGAAATAAAATCAAGTTACTAACTGGTCTTTTACCGTGTGGCCAGTAAAGAATAGAAAACAGTTTTTGCTTAAGGTGCACAATATCTGTTACCATAGCAGTGCATGTCAAAATGTAGGGGCCATCCCTGGGTTCATAAGCTTCTTCTTACTGTTGTTCTCAAATGCGGGAATTCAACAGTATTTGATTGTCATAGGAATGTCGAAGGCAATAGATAATAACATATATTTTATATTATTTCCTAAATTTATATGGAGCGATCAGTATTGGTTATAGATGGCTAATGGTTACATGATGGATTAAGAGTAGCTAACTCCTAGCCTACATTCTAAATGAATGCAATGCCCTTGTAAGAGCTGTGTTTTTAACTTAAGGTTAGCAGAAAACTCAAAACGCTAACTAGCTTCTGACTTGATGCATTGATGATTTTAATTATAAAATAAAAATGTATTTTTGATACTTGAAAATAAGAAACAGAATGAAAATAAAAAGATTTTTGATATTAAAATAATAACTGAATATGGACATAGTCATTCTTCAGTAGCAATGCACAACGTTTTTTTTAATTATTATCATTGTGTTGTCCTGGAAATTTTGAGTCTTGTGATTATCATATACTTTATTCTAGCCTCTTTTTCTTCCTGGTGTTATTTTCCCTACTGCTAGCAAGTTTATTCATTGCATGTAGGGGTCCCTACTTTTCTCAAACCACAATTTTCGCAGCCTGTCTGTGAGAGGATATTTGTCTTTGGAGGCTTACTGAACCCCAGTAATACTGTTCAGTACAACATAGTTCTGAAGGGACTAATTTTTAATTTTTTATTCTTATATTCACAATATATTTTTCACAATAATATCCTGGAGTCACATAAGTAATGCATATTAATTTCATTATAACATTTCACAAAGCCCATTAACTATTCACTTTCCTTTGTTCATCCTCACAAATTACTGCCTTGTCACCATTAGCATCCGTCCATTACACAATGTCCAATCTCCAAACATTTGGGTTTTCAGACGATGATTTTGTATCAATGGTTGGTAGTTTAGGCAGCTTTGTCTAACAACTAACAAGCAATCCCGATAGAAATGAAGACCTAGATAAATTAGTTATTTGAGACAACAAAGGTCCTTAGGACAACCAAAATAGACACTAGAAAATGAAATTATAGACCACAATAGGTACTACAACCAGACTTCCACACCCAGCCGGGTGAGGAATATTTAATTCATAGATAAAAAAGATTAGGGTGACCAACCTGTGGTCAATTATACACACTTTGGATAGGGTACAGTCCTGTACCTATCTTTACAAGGAAAGAAACAAAGTGAACAGGCAAGTAGTTTTGGAGCCAAAATGTCGCTTGTAGATTAGTGATCAATGCATACAAGTACCGACATACAGTATGTACAGATTAGTATACAAATAAATTTGTCTGAACTACTGTTTTAACCGTCAACGTTTCGATCCCCTGGCTCCTAATGAACCGGGATCATCATCAGGACTATTAAAATCAGTTGCCTGTGTTCTAAGAACGCCTGCCAGGTAATTGAGTTGCTTAATACTGGTCAGGTCTTGGAAGAAAGGAAGGCAGCCGAGTGGTGCCGGTGCCTTAAATCAGGGCTCAGAAGTGGAGCCTTAGCGGTGCGTGCTCTAGATGACACGTATTACTGCAAAGTTTTTACTCAGCCGAGTAAATAACGTCTTGTGGGTAGGGCGAGGCAAATGCAACGCCGGGGCCGCTTTGGAATACCGCGGGAGATGAGGCGGGGTGACGGCGAGACGCAGTGGTCTCTCTCCGTGTCTCGGCAGCGGATTCACGCTGCCGAGACACGGAGAGAGACCACTGCGTCTCGCCGTCACCCCGCCTCATCTCCCGCGGTATTCCAAAGCGGCCCCGGCGTTGCATTTGCCTCGCCCTACCCACAAGACGTTATTTACTCGGCTGAGTAAAAACTTTGCAGTAATACGTGTCATCTAGAGCACGCACCGCTAAGGCTCCACTTCTGAGCCCTGATTTAAGGCACCGGCACCACTCGGCTGCCTTCCTTTCTTCCAAGACCTGACCAGTATTAAGCAACTCAATTACCTGGCAGGCGTTCTTAGAACACAGGCAACTGATTTTAATAGTCCTGATGATGATCCCGGTTCATTAGGAGCCAGGGGATCGAAACGTTGACGGTTAAAACAGTAGTTCAGACAAATTTATTTGTATACTAATCTGTACATACTGTATGTCGGTACTTGTATGCATTGATCACTAATCTACAAGCGACATTTTGGCTCCAAAACTACTTGCCTGTTCACTTTGTTTCTTTCCTTGTAAAGATAGGTACAGGACTGTACCCTATCCAAAGTGTGTATAATTGACCACAGGTTGGTCACCCTAATCTTTTTTATCTATGAATTAAATATTCCTCACCCGGCTGGGTGTGGAAGTCTGGTTGTAGTACCTATTGTGGTCTATAATTTCATTTTCTAGTGTCTATTTTGGTTGTCCTAAGGACCTTTGTTGTCTCAAATAACTAGTTTCCCATGGTCCATAGGTATTCTTTGGGTTCCCTTGTTTAATTATAAATGACTAGATAAATTAGTGGCACTAAAGAAAACAACAAAGAGAATCGAATTACACGGCAATATATGTTGGAATATCTATGTGCAGGTGTTATCCCACAAGGTTAAAAGTAAAAAACATCCAAGGTTTGTTTGTTCAAATAAAACAATTCCTCGAAAAATGGTCGCTGATCGCTAACCGATGTTCGAGAGACCTCATGATGCTGATCTTGGAAACGGCCAAAGAATTGTTACAACAGCTATTGGCTGAATATCTAGAACTAGAAAATAAAATCAAAACCACATCAGCAATAGATGACGCAATGAAAAAATTGGAGGAAATAGATGCTGAAATGCATTCATATACTGACTATCTCAATAAAAGAAAAACAGACAAACTTCAGATTTTCTAGCAGGGAAAGCACATATCCATATCTGTCAGAGAATTACTATACGCAAACAGACGGAAACCAACTGGAACAACCTATATATAGGCAATATGGTAGGAAAGTGTCAATTTTCTCAGATCCGTCAGATTCTGACAATGAAAGTGCCCCAAATCAATTTGATCCTAGAAATGGTCACTATACATCAAAAATGTATCAAACTAACCAGCCTTTTTTAGGCAGGCGCAACCAGAGAAGGGGCAATTGGCGGCCCCAGTACCAACCCCGTTACCAGCGAAATCAACAAGTCAATCAGAACCAGTACCTGGTAATACGAAATGCACAATACTGGAGAGAATAACAGAAATACCAGTATTTAAATTTTGTACCTCTAATATGACCGATGCTACATATTCATTATTATCTAAAGGACTAACGTTTGTACCACAATCGGGCATAAACAAGTTTGAACTCTTTGGAGACCTGATGGCCCTCTTCAGGAATATTTGGCTGAAGACATTCTTTGCGCAACATATATGCGAATAACTATATAGGAAACACAATAAAATGTGGACCGAATACCTATACAAACATGTACACTGCCATGGATAAATATTATTCAAAATTCATGTTTTTTATTCAATAATTCATACAAAAAAGAGAAAAAGGAGCTATTTCTGTCTATATATATATATATTTATATATGCACATCAATTAATTGATAAGACCACAAATGTAAAATCATTCTCTTGTTGCGACGATTGTCCAATGATACAATCCCGTCTATGCAGTATAATCACTAATCTATACATCCATCATTTTATCAATCCAGTGACAATAATTCTATATCCCATTCATATATCATATTTATAATGAATGTCTAAAAGACAGGAAAAGAGAAAGACAAACAAGACAAATGAGATTCAATTGCATATATCTTTCATGGCTAATAATAAAATCTACGCGCATTTCGGTCTTGGGCCATCATCAGGTAGCCATGTATTTGTGCAATCTTCTATTGGAGTTGCACCTAAGGCAGTGCTCTGAAAAGCAGGTCAAATTAACGGCTGAAAGCTCTGACTGGAGGGCAGAACCCTAACACAATAAGTCAAAGGGGATAATGTGTGTTGTCTCTCCCCGAATAACAGTAATCCTTAAAAAGATAAACAGTAGCGTGATACACCAAACGCGGCTCAAAGTTCATCCAACAGACATGTCACCAACACTAGCCCCTTGCGGGGAATCCTTTTTCTGGCCTCTGCAAAATTTCCAAGTCGGTGTGCGTGGGCCGTAGCCTCCGTCTGTTTCAGTCAGGTGTAGAGCTGCGCGGGGGTAAAGGTCGCCGCGCCGAGCGCAACAAGAATCAACATCTAATGGGTTTAATAGATCAGATCTATCGTTAAAATCCACAATCCCCTCCACTGCAGAACAAATACCACCTGAAGTAATAATATTGGAACAGGTGGTGTTTCAAAAATTAACTGCAGCTACAACATTTGTGCCAAGAACACCTTACAATATTGGGAAAGAGGAACATCAAGCCCTACTTAGTCTTAAAAGAACTCCTGAAATTACAAAAAGTTGTGACAAGGGAGGCAGAATTGTTGTCATAGATACGCCTGCCTATATATCCAAAATGGAGGAAATGTTAAATAGCACCAATTTTTACATTTAAATTTACAGTAACCCAACTAACAAGACTACAGAGAAGATCCAACGCTTAACCAATAAAGCACTTGAAGATGGACACATATGCAAGAAGAAATATGCCAAAATGAATATCCAGGACCTAAAAATGGCGAGCTAGTACGGAGTGCCTAAAATCCACAAAAGTGAAACAAAGCCGCCGTACAGGGTAGGGTGTTGAAATATCGATTACAAAAATATCGTTGACAAAAATATCGTTGGAAAAATATCGTTTACAAAAATATCGACACCCTATACCTAAACAGGTAAGTACATAAATATCGACTCAAAAATATCGTTGTAATAAATATCGTTGTAAAAAATATCGAATTTTTAAATTAATTAAAATTACATTCAATATTAAATAAATATAAGTACTATTAACAAAATAAATTACATTACTTTTATTTTTTGACTATTGAAAACAAATTAAATACACTTTTTCATTATAACTTAATAAATGTGTACATATACATATATTTAACACATTACTTTATATAACAACAATAATACATACATATAATTAAAATATAAAATATATTATTAATTAAAACATTTGATAGTGAAGGGGTAAAAATTACTATTCCCACTCCAGAGGGTGCAACAGTAGGGAAAGCGTTGGATAGCGTAGGGGTTTAAATTACTATTCCCACTCCAGAGGGTGCAACAGTAGGGAAAGCGTTGGATAGCGTAGGGGTTCAAATTACTATTTCCACTCCAGAGGGGATGTATGACGTTACAACGCATACTTTTACCACGCCTACCATTACCACGCATTTTTTACAACGCAGGATCCATGACAACACATACCATTACCACGCATGTATTTACAACGCATATACCTTTACAACGCATACAATTACAACGTAAGTATTGGTAAGTATATAATATTTTTTAATATTTAATTTAATTAAAATTAATATAATGTAATTTAATGTAATTTAATTTAATTAATTTAATTTAATTTAATTTAATTAATTTAATTTAATTTAATCAATTTAATTTAATGTAATTTAAATTTAATTATATTTAATTTTTACACTGTACCCTTTTCCCAAAAATCCAAAACTGAGCCTGAGCCCAAAAAATACCCCTTTTACCCAAAAACCCTAAACTGACCCTGAACCCTAAAAATACCCCTTTACCCAAAAACTAAAAACTGACCCTGAACCCTAAAAATACCCCTTTACCCAAAAACTGAAAACTGACCCTGAACCCTAAAAATACCCCTTTACCCAAAAACTGAAAACTGACCCTGAACCCTAAAAATACCCCTTTACCCAAAAACTGAAAACTGACCCTGAACCCTAAAAATACCCCTTTACCCAAAAACTGAAAACTGACCCTAAACCCTAAAAATACCCCTTTACCCAAAAACTGAAAACTGACCCTGAACCCTAAAAATACCCCTTTACCCAAAAACTGAAAACTGACCCTAAACCCTAAAAATACCCCTTTACCCAAAAACTGAAAACTGACCCTGAACCCTAAAAATACCCCTTTACCCAAAAACTGAAAACTGACCCTAAACCCTAAAAATACCCCTTTACCCAAAAACTGAAAACTGACCCTGAACCCTAAAAATACCCCTTTACCCAAAAACCCAAAACTGAGCCTGAACCCAAAAAATACCCCTTTACAAAAAAAACCAAATAATATTTTTAAAAAAATAATATACTTACCAATACTTACGTTGTAATGGTATGCGTTGTAAAAGTACCTGCGTTGTAAATACATGCGTGGTAATGGTATGCGTTGTAATGGATCCTGCGTTGTAAAAAATGCGTGGTAATGGTAGGTCGTGGTAAAAGTTGCGTTGTAAAGGTTGTATACCCTCCAGAGGGTGCAACAGTAGGGAAAGCGTTGGATAGCGTAGGGGTTTAAATTACTATTCCCACTCCAGAGGGTGCAACAGTAGGGAAAGCGTTGGATAGCGTAGGGGTCAAAATTACTATTCCCACTCCAGAGGGTGCAACAGTAGGGAAAGCGTTGGATAGTGTAGGGGTTAAAATTACTAAATCTATTTACAATGTTTAAAAATTAAAAAATCTTTATTTTTATGTAATTAATCATTAATTAAATAATTATTCAATTAAAATGTAATTAATTCACTACTTTTTCACTTAAAAATTCAACTACACACACCTAAAATTAATTAAACAATTAACATAACTAATTTACATAATTATTAATCAATTAACGAATTGAAATTAATTAACTATTATTTATTACACTATTTATATTCAATTAACACATTCATTAATCAATTATTTTATTATATTTACAATGTTTAAAAATTAACAAATCTTAATTTTTATTTAATTAATCATTAATTAAATATTTATTCAATTAAAATGTAATTAATTCACTACTTTTTCACTTAAAAATTCAACTACACACACCTAAAATTAATTAAACAATTAACATAATTAATTTACATAATTATTAATCAATTAGCTAATTGAAATTAATTAACTATTATTTATTACACTATTTATATTCAATTAACACATTCATTAATCAATTATTTTATTATATTTACAATGTTTAAAAATTAACAAATCTTAATTTTTATTTAATTAATCATTAATTAAATATTTATTCAATTAAAATGTAATTAATTCACTACTTTTTCACTTAAAAATTCAACTACACACACCTAAAATTAATTAAACAATTAACATAATTAATTTACATAATTATTAATCAATTAACTAATTGGAATTAATTAACTATTATTTATTACACTATTTATATTCAATTAACACATTAATCAATTATTTTATTATATTTAAATTACTTCCCACCCTACTCCCCTATAAACCCACAACCCGCTACGGAACTATTAACACTAAATTCAACATAAAATACGGTATTAACTAATAAAATACTACAAAAAATACTACTTTGACAACCAATACTCATTAAAACACTTAATTACTTATTATTATTTAAAAAACGATATTTTTGTAAACGATGTTTTTGTAAACGATATTTATTACAACTATATTAATGTTAACGATATTACTTACCTGTCTGTCGATATTCTTGTCAAACTATATTTTTGTCATCGATGTTTCTTCTTGTCGATATTTCTGTGACGATATTAATGTTAGTCGATATTTTTACGACGATATTCCCGCTCTGTACCGCCGTACAGACCTATAGTCACTACGATAGGCTAAATAACCGAACCATTATCGAAATATCTAGACGCCATTCTTCGTCCCAATATAAACCAAACACCAGCATATGTCCAAGATACAAGACATATTATAAGCCTGGTTGAAGGCATTCCATTCAACCCAGAACAACAATATCTTGTTACTTTGGACATTGAAAGCCTATATAGTAATATACCCATCTTAAGTTCCTTACAAGCTGTGCAGTGTTTTATCCAAAGTATGAATATTGAATGTGACGAGACATTTATCATCAATTGTCTACAAATAGTCTTAGAGGAAAACGTATTTGAATTCAATGGCAAAATAAAATAAACAGGTCAAGGGCGTAAGTATAGGCGTCTCTTGCGCCCCCACAGTTGCGAATATCTATATGGCCAAATTCGAAAACACGCTCTTATACAATGAAGTAGCCCCATTTTTTAGACAGTCTTGAAGTGGTTGCGCTTCATATGGACAGACACTGATGACATCTTGAAGGAATTTTTAACATGGCTAAATGTATGTGACAGTAACATTCACTTCACATATACTTTTAGTAACATCCAGTTAGAATTTCTGGACATTATTATTAAAAACACAACTGGACAGTTGGCAGTAGATCTTTAGACTAAACCCACAGCATGCAATACCTAGTACATTACAACAGTTTCCATCATCCATCACAAAAAAACAGCATGCCTTTTAGCCAATTTTTAAGAGTATGCCACAACTGCACCAGTCTTAAAGATTTTGATGTCAAAGCAGTTGCTATGAAAGATACATTCCTGGCACATGGCTATCCACACAAATTAGTAGGTACTTCATATAAAAGAGCAAGATGTTTTCATAGGCAGCATTTGTTAACCAATAAGAACAACAAGAATATCTCAGAACTAGTGTTTGTGACAAGTAATTCAATGCTAAACGAACAAATTTGATGCATAATTTGGGCCAATTGACACATACTTAATGCCAACAAAGAGAATCAAGATAAAATCCCAAAACCTTTGTTTGCATACCGCAAAAATAAAAACCTCAAAGATCTTGTGGTAAGGTCACATATGCTCACACCACAACAAGCAATACAGAGAAGTATTGTGTGGCTACAAACAGCATACCATTATTATGAATGGGATGACTAACTGTGAAACAAAAGATCTGATATACCTCCTAACCTGTCCATGTGGCATGGGTTATGTGGGGGAGACAGCACGTACCCATAATACCCGGTTAACTGAACATAAATCAGCAATCCGGACCAAAAAAAAACAACAGCACCCTTGGTACAACATTACATTGAAATGAACCACACAGCAGACGAGATCAAGTGGTTCATTGTAGATAAAATTCAACCCAGACAAGGTCAACTTTCAGAAACAATTAGGAAGCGATGTGAAGTGTACTGGATTTGTACACTAAATACTTTTAAGAAAGGTTTAAATCAGGAAATTCCCTGGGAACAAGCCATTACATGTAATCAATAAAAGGCCAGCACATATTTGAATTAATATTTTAACTTTTGTACTTGATATCGGTAAAATAAGTATACGAGGTAAATATTTATTCACCTTAGTACACTAGTATGTATAATTTCTATGTACACCCATCTATGTAAGAAATATTGGTGGTATTATGTATGGTAAAGACAAACATATTCAAGATGGTTCAGTTACTCCTTTTCATCTCAGTTTGCCCATGACTTTTATGCTGCTACAACATATATTGCGTAACTTTATGCTATTTATGTAATGTAATGGTCTTTGTATATATCTAAATAGAAACAGAAACCAAATTGAATTTAATAATTTCATGAATAGTAAATACAAACCGTATTGCCTATAAATATATATTTTTTTACCGGTACGATACACGGAATGGCTACACCAGTTTAATATGGCGGTGAACATTTTCACTAGGTTACCTAATTAAGTCCTCTTTTCATCTCATTATCGCAATGATGTAAACCACGCAAGTTTACGCGATTCACGTACCACTCGTAGGTTTGCAGCGCATTATTTTAAAAGGGGGACGCCACTTCGTCTCGCGTTTTCCTGATCAAACACACGCCCAGATGGACGAAGCCACAGCTATACAAAAGTAAGACTATCTCTCTAATCTGCCGGTTTTAACAACATAGAGCTTGTTAGCGTTTTGAGTTTTCTGCTAACCTTAGATTAAAAACACGGCTCTTACAAGAGCATTTCATTTATTTAGAATGTAGGCTAGGAGTTAGTTACTCTTTATCCATCATGTAACCATTAGCCATCTATAACCAATACTGATAGCTCCATATAAATTTAGGAAAGAATATAAATTATAGGTTATTATCTATTGCCTTCGACATTCCTATGACAATCACATACTGTTGAATTCCCGCATTTGAGAACAACAGTAAGAAGGAGCTTATGAACCCAGGGATGGCCCCTACATTTTGACATGCACTGCTATGGTGACAGATATTGTGCACCTTAAGCAAAACTGTTTTCTATTCTTTACTGGCCACACGGTAAAACACCAGTTAGTAACTTAATTTTATTTCGCTTCCCACGAGAAATAAGAGCACTAAACTAGGGATAAATACATCGTATCAGAATATGTTCAGACCCCATCATTGACGATCCTTTACATTTTATCTGATTAGATAATAATAAGCCTGTCTTGTGGAACGGGGAACTACATCATTCCAACACGAGATATAAAGTCGGAACAAAATGTATGTATGTTAGCCACTCATTTGATCTAAATAGGCTTGTATTGAAGCTCATATAAATGAAGACACGTTAAAGGATCCTTTACAAGCATTACATTATTGTTTCTATTTATGAATATATATTTTCTTGCAGATTTGAAATACGAAGTATAGGAAATTGCACACTCCATACTTCGTTTTATACGGAGAAAAGTGCAAAAAGAGCAGAAAGGACCCCACTTTTTACGAGATTGGGATCCTCGGTTATACCCAGGTACATAGATATAACTGCTCCCTAAATATAAATACAAATAATAATGAAAAGAGTACTTTAGCGGTTGCATTTAATTAGCTCTTGGTTTAAATAATCCATCTGTCCTTAAATTTGGGTATTGACTAATTAAACTTTTTACTTGTTTTAAGAATACTCTTATAGGCATCAGCAAAAGAAATAAGGACATATAATAGATCACTACAGTGCCTCAGCAAGAGGTGTGGATATACATCTTTTTCCGCACTGCTTATAAAAAAAAGGTATATACAAACTACTCATCATTGCCCACTATTTAACACTAAAAATTCTATCTAGGCAGTTCATACTACTGGGTATAAGGATATATATTATGCTTCATTTCAGCCCCAAGTGCATCCCTAGATTGTATACATAGGAACTTCAAAAGGCAAAATTGTTTTCACCTACTACATACATATTCTGATACCCAAGCAGAAATAGGTGATTATTATATCTTTCTATCGCCATTCTCTCTCTTTTTATACAACAAGCATTGCATGTAATACCGCCTGTGAAACCAAAATCAGACCCATGCATGTTCTATCCATGCGCAGTCTCTTGATTATGCTTTGCTTTTTCACTCATCTCCAAAATATGGATAATTATCACTGGGAGTGAATATTGTAACGGTTTTTATTAACTATACAATAAAGAATTTATATACACTGGGGGTGTATTTCACTTAAAGCATGCAAATAAATAGGTTTTAATCTGCATATTCCAATTTTAGAATATGGTTTTAATTCACAAATCTTTAATATCTTTTCCCTTCTAATTAGTTCCCTTAAGAAGTACTGAACATCACTATCCAAAATATTTATACCCTAAACGATTGAAATAGAATAGACAATTGTCCAGGACAAACCATTAATATACATGTACATATTATATTCAATGCAGAGAAAGTTGAGACGGACCCCTGTCGAAGGCACCCAGCCAAAACGTGCGTAGACTTCCATCTACCACCAGCCTTTCTTTTTGTCCATGAACCATCTGGATTGTTCTACTGTTGACAAATACACAGTGTAACTCATTTCTTGCGTTGTATTGTTTTCTCTTTGAATGTATGATCATGTTGAATATATACATTTCTGACTTGATGCATTGATGATTCTAATTATAAAATGAAAATGGTTTTTTGATACTTGAAAATTAGAAACAGAAGGAAAATAAAAAAAATGTGATATTGAAATAATAACTGAATATGGACATAGTCATTCTTCAGTAACAATGCACAACGTTTTTTTTAATTATTATCATTGTGTTGTCCTGGAAATTGTAAGTTTTGTGATTATCATATACTTGGTTCTAGACTCTTTTTCTCCCATGTGTTGTCTGTGCCACTGCCCAGGAAGAGGAAGGTCTCAACCTCTTCCAGTGCATTGCCCACAAGAATGACTACAGTTGTGATGGCCTTGTTCACCTTCAGGATCTTGGTTTTTCCCCCGTGAATGGTGTGGCTGAGTTTTGCTAATATGGCTGCCATGTTGTCGGTCATCTCTCACAACTGCAGATGCTTGTGGAAGACTAGGGCCAGGTCATCTTCAAAGTCCAAGACATTGAGCTGCTTCCAATGTGTCCAGTGGGTCCCATTTCTTGTCCCTGCTGCTGATGTCTTCATGATCCTGTCTATGGCCAGTGGGAAGAGAAAAGGTGGGAGCAAACAACCCTGGCGGACTCCACCAAACAAATTAATATTTGAATTGGGCTGACCAAATGCACAATAAT
Organism: Lissotriton helveticus; assembly: GCF_964261635.1. Lineage (NCBI taxonomy): Eukaryota > Metazoa > Chordata > Amphibia > Caudata > Salamandridae > Lissotriton > Lissotriton helveticus. The sequence continues at coordinate 28,834,376 of NC_136072.1, forward strand.
GTATATTTTTAATTTGTAAACATGAGCATTGTCGGACATCTGATGGTGTCTGTAGTCACACTAATACCTCTGTGAGCTTATCCAAAGTATGAGTGCCACTTTACCAATGCAATGGGTGAAGCAAGCTGATACTAAGGCCCTCTCTGTATAGTTTTGTGTTGATGATGTGAGCTCTAGCAGACAGCTAAAGATGTTTCTCAAAAGACCGAAAAGAATTCTGTCAGACAAGAGCCTTGAGCCACCCATCCCGTTCTCAGCCCCCATCAATGCTGGCTCACCATATTCCAGTGTGGTCCTGATACTGCTACCCATATCGTGGCCATGTTACCTTGATTGCATAATATCCATAAAGGATGAACTCAAAAGTGCATTAGGGCCCAGAATTTCAGTGGGATTAATAAAAAATGAAATATGGATCAATAATGTTTTTTGGACTCATGTGGAATGAAATTCTTTTTTTTTACATAGATAACAGTTCTCAAGCCTTCATTTAAATATAAAGAAATGACTGATAAGCATTTGAGCGCCAATAGCTGGGAGGTGGGCGACCCAGACCTGGATGAGGTCCTGATGCTGTAAATGTGTCCAGTTAGCCAAGAATTCTCAATAATGGTGCAAAACGAGTTAGCACTGAAGACTTAAGAGCACAAGACTGAGTGATAGCGCAAATGTGAACAAGCCTTCTAGACTGAGTGATAGCACAAATGTGGACATGCATTGAAGACTGAGTGATAGCACAACACAAATGTGGACATGTATTGAAGACCGAGTGATAGTACAAATGTGGACATGCATTGATGACTGTGTGATAGCACAAATGTGGACATGCAGTGAAGACTGAGTGATAGTACAAATGTGGACATGCATTGAAGACTGAGTGATAGCACAAATGTGGACATGCATTGAAGACTGAGTGATAGCACAAATGTGGACATGCATTGAAGACTGAGTGATAGCACAAATGTGGACATGCATTGATGACTGAGTGATAGTACAAATGTGGACATGCATTGAAGACTGAATGACAGTAAACATGTGGACATGCATTGAAGACTGAGTGATAGCACAAATGTGGACATGCATTGAAGACTGAGTGATAGTACAAATGTGGACATGCATTGAAGACTGAGTGATAGCACAAATGTGGACATGCATTGATGACTGAGTGATAGTACAAATGTGGACATGCATTGAAGACTGAGTGATAGCACAAATGTGGACATGCATTGAAGACTGAGTGATAGCACAAATGTGGACATGCATTGAAGACTGAGTGATAGCACAAATGTGGACATGCATTGATGACTGAGTGATAGTACAAATGTGGACATGCATTGAAGACTGAATGACAGTAAACATGTGGACATGCATTGAAGACTGAGTGATAGCACAAATGTGGACATGCAGTGAAGACTGAATGAAATTATTTTGTTTACATAGCTAACAGTTCTCAAGCCTTCATTTAAATATAAAGAAATGACTGATTAGCATTTAAGTGCCAATAGCTGGGAGGTGGGCGACCCAGACCAGGATGAGGTCCTGATGCTGCAAATGTGGCCAGTTAGCCAAGAATTCTCAATGATGGTGCAAAACGAGTTAGCACTGAAGACTTAAGAGCACAAGACTGAGTGATAGCGCAAATGTGAACAAGCCTTCTAGACTGAGTGATAGCACAAATGTGGACATGCATTGAAGACTGAGTGATAGCACAACACAAATGTGGACATGCATTGAAGACTGAGTGATAGCACAAATGTGGACATGCATTGATGACTGAGTGATAGCACAAATGTGGACATGCAGTGAAGACTGAGTGATAGTACAAATGTGGACATGCATTGAAGACTGAGTGATAGCACAAATGTGGACATGCATTGAAGACTGAGTGATAGCACAAATGTGGACATGCATTGAAGACTGAGTGATAGCACAAATGTGGACATGCATTGATGACTGAGTGATAGCACAAATGTGGACATGCATTCAAGACTAGGTGACAGTACAACTGTGAACATGCATTCAAGACTTAGTGATAGTTCAAATGTGAACATGCATTGAAGACTGAGTTATAGTGCAGATCTGATCTTGATGACTGAGTGATAGTACAAATGTGGACATGCATTGAAGACTGAATGACAGTAAACATGTGGACATGCATTGAAGACTGAGTGATAGCACAAATGTGGACATGCATTGATGACTGAGTGATAGTACAAATGTGGACATGCATTGAAGACTCAATAACAGTACACATGTGGACATGCATTGAAGACTGAGTGATAGCACAAATGTGGACATGCATTGATGACTGAGTGATAGTACAAATGTGGACATGCATTGAAGACTGAATGACAGTACACATGTGGACATGCATTGAAGACTGAGTGATAGCACAAATGTGGACATGCATTGATGACTGAGTGATAGGACAAATGTGGACATGCATTGAAGACTGAATGACAGTACAAATGTGGACATGCATTGAAGACTGAGTGATAGCACAAATGTGGACATGCATTGATGACTGAGTGATAGTACAAATGTGGACATGCATTGAAGACTGAATGACAGTACACATGTGGACATGCATTGAAGACTGAGTGATAGCACAAATGTGGACATGCATTGATGACTGAGTGATAGTACAAATGTGGACATGCATTGAAGACTGAATGACAGTACAAATGTGGACATGCATTGATGACTTAGTGATAGTACAAATGTGGACATGCATTGAAGACTGAATGACAGTACAAATGTGGACATGCATTGATGACTTAGTGATAGTACAAATGTGGACATGCATTGAAGACTGAGTGATAGCACAAATGTGGACATGCATTGATGACTGAGTGATAGTACAAATGTGGACATGCATTGAAGACTGAGTGATAGCACAAATGTGGACATGTATTGATGACTTAGTGATAGTACAAATGTGGACATGCATTGAAGACTGAGTGATAGCACAAATGTGGACATGCATTGATGACTGAGTGATAGTACAAATGTGGACATGCATTGAAGACTGAGTGATAGCACAAATGTGGACATGCATTCAAGACTAGGTGACAGTACAACTGTGAACATGCATTCAAGACTGAGTGATAGTTCAAATGTGAACATGCATTGAAGACTGAGTTATAGTGGAGATCTGAACATCTTTCAAGGCTGACTGATAGTACAAATCTAAACATTCCTTCACAACTGAGTGAGAGTGCTAGTCTGACCATGCACTAACGAATAAGGTGTGATGGGCAAATTTTAATATCTCTACGAATAACAAAATAATGGGGTTAATCTAAACCTTTGGTTGGTATTAGTGGGTTATGGTGCCCATCTGGACACACACTGAGGATTACTAAGTGATGGACAAATCCGAGCATGCACAATGGTAGTAATTCTTGATATATGATGGGGGCGCTTTTCACTAGGGTGCCCACCATGCATAACGGGTGTAAATCTCGACATATTCTATGCACACTTAGCATAGCTATCCATAACCTCCTATGTAATGATTGCTAAGCCATAGCATTGGAAATTACTAGAATCTTCTTAGCACTACTGCTTTCCACAGCCTCAGCATGTAGGTTTGATGTTAAATGCCTACATCCTTCTTTCCTTTCACTCATCCATTCATCCAGCCATGCATTCATTGTACAACCATTGAACAAACACGTGTCCATTTAACCACCCGTTTCTTTACTCTTGCAAAATAATTTCCCATGCACTCACTCTTTCATCAATTATGCATTCACTCATCCATCCACACATTCAGGCATTCTCACATTCATCTACTCGCCCCTATACACAACCACACACATACAAACTCACCAATCAATGACGACGCAGTTAACCTTATAAAATAGCCAGTATTTGTCAATGTTTGATGAATCTTGCACTGGTGAAAACAACATTCTGACCCAGAATGCACTAATAGCTAGTAAAGTTTTTACTGAAGGTGTATTGGGAACAATCCTTGTGCAGGATTGTAGACTTTGATCCTAGTATTCATGATTAACCAGTGAGTTGGCTGCTGCACGCAGGATGGCTCAGCGAGTTAGCACTCACCTGTAACATCTACTCGCAGGGGTCTCCAGACTTTTCTGTACTGAGAGCTACTTATGTTCAATGAAACACATTGAGAGCTACTAATAATATTAGTGTTGTATAATTTCAATTTTGGTAAATATATATTAATTCAACCAAGTGAAAGCATTCTAATTTAATAAGCTGGGCTGTACACAGGTGAGCTATTCAGAGGTAGCTGGAAAGCTACAGTAGCTCACGGGCTACTGGTTGGAGACCCCTGACTCTACTGTGATCTGCAGTTTATAAGTGGGAACCGTGGCAAGGTCAACCCAGCCTTTCATCCTTCTACATTTGGGAAGTTGTAGGGTATTATACTGGTTAATAGTAACCTGGAACTCACCGGTTGTACAAACTAAGCATCATTCTGAACTTACGTCACCGGAAACGTTGGTAAATGTTGGTTCCTGGGTTTTGCATAACTCAGATTTTGTGAAGTTGTTTGCACAATTTTCACCAGGTTTCATCGTGTAGCTAAAACCTCTTATACACTGACAGAACATTCCACCATCACACGTGGTATCTTTATACATCTTTGAAACTTTATGAAAGTAATAGTGAAAACAAATATACTTTTTATTATTCTTAAGTATCAATGAGGCTTGACAGGTTTGTACGCATTTCCAAAATCAGAAATACAGTTCCTACATGAGAAATATGAAATGTATTTGGAAAAAACGTGGTTTAACAGATTTATACAGATTTTCAAACTGAAATATAAAGGACTGAATGAGAAATGTGAAAGGATGTGTTAGTTACATGAAAATCAGTACTGGCTATAGCTAAACAACAGTGTACATTCAGTTTCACAGCATTACACTAAATGTATCATACTTTGGTGGGCCTGCTTGCTGCGTTTGCGTGTCTTGACTGTGTGTGTACGCATGTGTGTTTGTATGTTGGCTTCTGTATTCATATGTACTTGACTGTATGTGCACATTTGTATAGATGTGTGTGTATACGTGCGTGTAAATATGATGTGCCATGTGAATATTTGTAGATGTGTGTGTAGTAAATTGGATGTTTGTGGCTGTGAAACCAGGGGAGTGTTTTGTGTATGGGTGCTTGTGTGTGTGCTTGAGCATGTGTGTGTGTGTGTGTGTGTCCGTGAGTGCGTGGGTGTGCATATATTTTGCAGTCTGTGTACATGTGGCTGCATGCACATGTGTATGTTTGTGTGTTCTTGTGTGTGTCTGTGTACCCATGAGTGTGCTTCTATGTTGGCTTCCATGTTCTTATGCATTTGTTTGCATGAGCACATTTTGTATGTGGGGGAATGTGCATACGTTTTGCAGTATGAGTGTGTGTGGCTGCCTGCATATGAAAAGGGGGGCTCTTGGCCCCCCCGCCCGCATGGCGGCGCGGCGACCGCCCCCCTCTCCAGGCCTCTCGGTGGTGGGGCGTGCCCTCCCGGGTGCGCCTCACCATCGATTGGCTGGCACCTTCCCTGACCCGGATGTCACCATAGGACTTCCGGGGCAGGGGGGCGGGCCGCAGGAGGGGCCGGGTGGGTGGGCGTAGCCGCCACCCCCTCGGACACCTCGGGAATAAAGAGGCGGGGAGCGCCCAGGAGACCCTCTTGTTCCCTGGACGCTCCCCCACAGCCTGTCGTGCCCCGCGCTCGGGGGCTTCTTGTTTTAATAATTTTCTGTCCCCTTTTTTTTTTCTTTCAGGTTCGGACCCGCGGGAGCCTCCAGGATTGCTGTTGAGAGTGTTTTTTCCCGCTTTTAATCCGGACTGCAGCGGTGCTACTGAAGGGGTCTGCTGTCGGATCTTCGAGCATCGCGAAGGAATTTCGTGCGGCGGGGGGAGCTGGTCACAGGTCATAGGAGGCGGTGTGCGGAGCTGTGCGAGGTATTTGTCGGGGGGCGGGCTGCACGTCGGCAGAGCAGGTCGACGAGGGACTTGCCTTCGTGTCGGCTGATCGGGGTGTAAAGGAGCCGATCCCCAGAGACACGGTAGCATCGGGCCATCTCTTTGTTCTCCGCTGCCTGGCCCGCTTTAATTAACTGCTTGTTGTGCTCACGATAGTATCGGGCCATTTCTTTGTTCTCCGCCGCCCTGCCCGCTTTAATTGACTGCTTGTTGTGCACACGATTACATTGGGGAATTTTGTTGTACTCCCCACCCTGCTCGGTGTAATTAACTGCTTGTGGTGTGTTTCCGGCGCCTCCAGCCTGCACTAGCTATCGGGCACATAGTTTAAGGTTGAGCGAAGCAGGGTCGACCAGGGTAGGACCTGGATGGGAGACCCTTAGTGGATATTGTGCTAATTTTGGGATCCAAATACAGGACAAGGGGTTGTTTTTATTAAGGTTGCGACTGTACTTAGTTAGGTGATCTTAACAGCCAAGGGCAGCCTTGGGGGGTGGTTAACAGGGGGGTTCAAGCCTCCAATAAGTTTGCCACTTTGTTTGCATAATTCTATTTCATCAAGTGTTCCTAGTTCATATTGCCAGGTATTGATACAATTTTTTATTCCAGGCAATTTACGACAATAGTTGCGACATTTCACGTCGTGAGCTCAAGGAGGTGAACATAAGACGTGGTTGCAGATCCGATACCGGCGGGGAGTGCGCAGGATTTGATCGGTAAGAGGAGAGCGGGGGCTAGCATTTCATAGCTTCTGGTTGCCGCCGGGTGAGTCTACGTAGAGTTTACTCACCCCTGACAAACCGGATAAGCCGGGGCGTTGCGGTTGCCGTTGAATGGTGCTTACAGCCCCCTGTACATCCTCCAGCTGGTGAAGGTACAAAGCGCGCGGTCAGCTAACATTAGGAGTGTAGGGCAGTGGCGTGCGAACGATGCCGGGGCCAAGGGGTGGTAAAAAGGGGGCTGGCATGGAGGCAATGATGCAGGCAATGATGCGTGAAATGGCTCAAATTAACAAGAAGTTGGGGAAGGTTGATGAATTAGAGGCCCGCATAAATGAGAGGTTTTCTGATCCCCCAGGCCCATCAGGCAGGCCAGTGCGGGAGAGAACGGCACCCTTGCAGAGGGGGTTTTTCGTTACCCCACCTAAGAAATCCAAGGCCAAAAAGCCAAGGTACAGTGCCCCGGCCCCTGTACCCCTAGCACCGGTCCCTGATGTGCCGGTACCGGCAATACCAGTTCCTCTTGCGCCTCCACCGGCAATTCCGGCGCCCGTAGCACTGGTCCCCCCTGCAGCACTGGCCCCCCCTGCAGCACCTACCCCCCCGGCGCCCGTGGGGCCGATACCTGTCCTGACTGGGCCACCTACACCCGCCCCTTTGCCTGATACGCCAGGGCAGTCAGACATTCCCCCTGGGGTACCAGATGTGCCAGCTGGTAACCCGGACCCGGTCCCGGTTGAGTTGGTATCTCAGATAGCGGCCTTATTGCCTTGGCTGCGAAAAGGGGGTGTGTGTCTTGCCTCATCTGATCATGCGGCAGAAGCGGTGAAATTGGTAGAGAAGATTAAGGCTGCTACGGCGGCTGACAGTATTGCTGTGCCCGTATCTTCTTCACTTACAGGTTCCAGTCCCGCCCAGCCGAATGGAGATAGTGTGCTACCGGCCCAGGCGCCCGTAAATGGTAAGGAGGTGGCGCTGCCCCTCTTGGGGGACGGCGTAGTGCCATCCAGGAGTGAGAACTTGGGACAACATGTGTCCCAGGCAGTGAAAGAGTTGATTTGGGCGGGAAAGTATGTATACATTTTTTCTTTGTTATTAGACAATAGGGAGATGGAACAAGCTAAGTTACTAAAGGAATGGATGCATCCAAGTGAATGGAGGGCACAGTGCTCCAGGTTCAAGGTAGAGGAGACTTTGAAGAATTGGATCAGGGCTTTTTCCGTCCTTTTGGCTATCACGGCCGAACGCCCCCCCAATGTGCAGGCAGCAATGTCTTGCTACATGAGTAGGATTGTGGGGTGGAGCGACCAATATACGGGGGATGCCTGGAAGGAGTATGATGTTAATTTCAGGAAGGCCAAAGAATTTAATACATCATTAACGTGGGACGTGGTGGATTCTATGTCCTGGCACAAGCAGTTATCAGGGGACACAGCCCCTACACAGGCTACCAGTGCAGTCAGGGTGTTCTCCGCCAGACCCCAACAACCCTTTCGGTCAAATCAAGGGAGTGAGGTCCCGGGGAAGAATAGGGGGGGGGATCAGAGAGGAAAGGGGTATGTTGGGACTTTAATAAGCGCTCCTGCACAAGGGCCCAGGGCACCTGTAGATTTAGACATGCATGTGCAATCTGTGGTCACCCGTCCCACCCCGAGACAACGTGCAGGAACAAGCAAGGTAACCACGGTCACAGGGGAAGGGGGAAGCCAGAGTAATTCAGACAAGCCGGCCCCCCCTACGCCAATAGACGTTTTTGCAATGATCCCTTGGTTGAATAGATACCCTCATCGCACGGCGGCCACTGTACTTCAGGAAGGTTTTTCACAAGGTTTTAGGATCCCGGCGATGGGTTACACAGGTAGCCCACACTGCAAGAATCAACTGTCAGTAACACAGAACCCAGAGGTGGTGGCCGCTAAGATTTCCAAAGAATTGTCGCTAGGCAGGATAGCTGGCCCCTTCCAGGAGGTGCCTGTCCCCAATTTTGTGTGTTCACCTCTTGGGGTAGTACCCAAAAAAGAGAAAGGACAATTTAGACTGATCCACAACCTATCGGCCCCGAGGGGGGCATCCTTGAACGATGCGATTGATGAAGGGATTTGTAGTGTGAAGTATGCCTCATTTGACCAGGCGGTTGATTTATTGCGTGCTCTGGGAACAGGAGCATTAATGGCAAAGTCTGACATTGAATCTGCTTTCCGTCTTCTCCCAGTACATCCGATGGATCACCACCTCTTAGGTTTCACTTTTGAGGGCAAGTTTTACATGGACAAATGTATGCCCATGGGCTGTTCCATATCATGTGCATACTTTGAGACATTTAGCTCATTCTTAGAATGGGCTATGAGACAGGCAACGGGCCACCAACAGGTCATGCATTACTTGGACGATTTCCTTTTCTTAGGTGCGGCGGACTCTCAGGAGTGTGCTTGGGCATTGCAGGAATTTTGCGTGCTCATGCGGGCTTTTGGGGTCCCGCTGGCACCGGGGAAGACGGTTGGCCCAGTCACTTGCCTGGAATTCCTTGGTATCGAAATTGACTCAGTACAGGGATGCTTCAGGTTGCCCAAGGACAAGGTGTCTAGGTTCAGGGCAGCCCTGCGTCAATGCCTATGTAAGAGCAAGGTTTCCTTGCAGCAGCTGCAGGAAGTGGTGGGGCAATTGAATTTTGCATTACGGGTCATCCCGATGGCGCGCCCATTCTCACGCTCTATTGCCCAGGCTATGAAAGGACTACGGGAGAAACACCACCGCACTAGGCTGTCAGCTGAGGTTCGCCAGGACATGCATATATGGATGGCATTTCTGGAGGACTTTAATGGCAGGGTAGTGTGGTCAGGTCCTCCCGCTACATCAGCAGAATTAGGTTTATGGACAGACGCTGCTGGTAGTGTGGGCTTTGGCACCATTCTAGGGACCAAGTGGGTCGCCCAATGGTGGCCGGAGGAATGGAAAAGATGGGGCTTGACTGCCAACATCGGCTTCCTGGAACTTTTTCCAGTATGGGTGGCATTGAAGGTCTGGCCTGAACATCTATGTAACCAATCAGTGGTGTTCTGGTCGGATAACATGACAGTGGTCGAATGCATAAACCAACAGGGGGCACGCTGTCCGTTCATCTTGCGCCTGATTAAAGAGATTGTGCTTCAGTGCTTAAAATGGAATGTACTCGTCAGGGCCAAACATGTCTCAGGCGTCCTCAACAATGCAGCTGCCTCCCTTTCTCGCTTTAAAATGCAGGTTTTCAGGGAACATCTTCCTGCAGCAGACCCCTCGCCAGCACACTTCCCGGCAGTACTCTGGCAGATTGGTGCCCCAGATTACAGGACCTCGTGGTTGCTAGCCTAGCCCCCAGGACCAAGACAGCTTACAAAGGGGCGTTTTTGTCTAACCGCGCTTTCTTAGGGCAGGATTGGGAGGTTAGGTGGGCACAGGAGGACAGCTTTGCGGACTATCTGGAATGGATGCACAGGGAAGGGAGATCAGTGGCAGCCGCAAGCAGACATAGGGCGGCGGTCTCCTTCTTTGCGCAGGCTAAGGGCATGCGAGACCCCACCAATAATTTTATGGTGCGCAAGGCCATGAGGGGATGGCGCCGGTTGCAGGGCCACTCTGCGGATACGAGAAAGCCCATAGGATTGGCGCGGCTGGCAGCCCTATTACTGGCATTGCACGGGGTGTGTAGTTCAGAATGGGAGATACATCTGTTCAAAGCCGCATTTTCCCTTGCTTTCTATGGGGCTCTAAGAATTGGCGAACTGGTGGCAGGGTCAAAAGGGGATAAGTTGGGCGGCCTACGACTGACTAGTGTTAGGATCAAGGAGGATACCATGTGGGTGACAATTCAGAGGTCAAAAACGGATCAGGAATCTCGGGGTCACACCATAGTGCTCCACCGGGCCGGGACCAACCCCTGTTGCCCGGTTTCTCATGTGGAGGTTTTCCACAGGCAACGGGAGGGCACGGCGGGGGGTGCACTGTTGTGTCATGCCGACGGGACACCATTGACTAGATACCAGTTTAGGCGGGTCCTGGAACTGACGGTTAGACAGGCAGGGTTGGACCCCAAGGAATTTGGCACGCACTCCTTTAGGATAGGGGCGGCAACTGAAGCAGCCTTAGGGGGTCTCTCGGCTGAGAGTGTGAAGAAGATTGGGAGATGGTCATCTGATTGTTATAAACGATATGTACGGATTGACATGTTATGACAAGATGATTCTCACGCTGGGTATGTTTTCTGGTTCTTGCAGTTTCTCAAACCTGTGACGCAGGGGAGGAACTCACCGCCAGAAGTGGAGGAGCTACAACGTCAAAGCACAAGCAACAGGCTGGACGCGGGACAATGAAGATCTGGATCGTGGGCCACTCTTATGTAAGACGGGTGCAAAATGTTTTTCTTTCAGGAGACCGTAAGAGAAGGGCGGCATTGAAGGGGTTAGACATCTCATTCTTCGGGAGAGGCGGTTTGTGCCTTGGTCAGTTTAGGAACTTCTTTCAGGGACTTTTAGCTCAGCAGCCCGACCCCCCGTCAGTGGTGATACTTCACCTAGGGGAGAATGACCTGGCCAAACTGGGGAGGCGCATCCTCATTGATGAGATCATTTCCACTGCGGGGTGGGTGTCTAGGACTTGCCCGGGTTGCACAGTAGTATGGTCTCAACTTATCCCTCGGTGGCAGTGGCGAGGGGGGGACTCGGTCAGGGCGTTGAATCACTCGGTAAAGAGGATCAACACACAGTTGGACAAATTATTCCGAGCCCCCCGGTTGCAGACGATTCCACATGGGTGTATCTGGGGCGCACAATTCTACCTGGGTGATGGGGTACATTTGACTGAAGCAGGGAACGTACTGTGGTCTAACAATGTCTGGGCCTGGTTGGAGGGTTTTGCTAGGTGAGCACTTTCTAGGGTGGGTCAAGACAGGGGGAGGCCAGATCGTCGGTTAACAATGCTGGCCTGTGGCGGTAAGGTCATGACCGGTGAGCAGCTAATTTTAAGGTCTGAGGGGGCGGGCATCATCCCATGGAGGTTCCCGCCCAGGGGGAGGGGCCATTGGCCCCTCCTAGAACTTCAGGGGCAAGGTAACTGGTGCTTCAAAGGGCCGCGGGTTGGAGTAGTCACGCTTTCCTTAGGCTGGTAGACACCCCGCGCGTGCATACTTATGACGTCACCGGATGACGCAGAGTAAGGGCCCTCCTTTAGTGGGTAAATGGAGTTCACGGCGTGGACCGAGGTAATTAACGGGCCCGGCTGCGCATGCGCACATCTCTAGGTAAGGCGCAGTTTGTAGGACCAGACACCGGTTAGCGACCTTGCCATATGGCCAGAAATGTAATATACAAAATCTAGATGAGGATGTTAGATTCGGTTAGGAACAAGCTGTATTAGAGTCTCTGTTAAGGTTAGGCTCTCACATTTGTTGACAACATTGTATCTAATGTCTTGATGATTTTGTATAAAACGTTTATCATGCTATTAAATTTTATGATCTTTTTATCTTAATAAATACGGCCGGGGGGAGGTCTTGCGACCCCCCCCCCGCCTTCCAAAAGTTAACCAAGTTTCATGAGCCTGAATCCTGTGTTGGGTGTGGTGAGTGGGGAGGGGGGGGACGACAGCCAGTCGCCGACCATGTACGTGTCTCTTTTTGTGTGTGGCTGCATACACGTGTGTGTGTGATTGTGTCTTCGATAGTGTATGTATGTATGTATGTAGAGAATTTATAAAGTGCAGGAATCACCCCCAAGTGTGTGTGTTTCTGTGTCAGATTCCATGTTCTTATGCACTTGTTTGTGTGACCACATTTGTATGGGTATCTATGGGTGTCTGTGTGCACAGACATGCATGCATACATGGGTGTGCATGCTTGTGATTGTAGGTGTGTGTGTGTGTGTTTGCGTGCATTTGAGTACTCATCTGTGTTTGAGAGTCTAGGTTTGCATGTATCTATGACTACCTGCATGAGTGTGAGTGTGTGTGTGTGTGTGTGTTTGTGTGTGTGTGTGTAGCTGCCTGCCAATGTGTGGGTGGGCACGCATGCAAAGGCTGAGGTGGAACTGTATCATTAGTGTTACCTCATAGCACCTCTAACCATTCTCTCTTCTCCTCACTCATTACATATTAAGGACAGCCGCGGCCGGTAGTGGGAGTACCGGCCGGGTGGTGACGTGGGGAGGGGGAGGGGCAGGGTGGTGGGTAGTAATAAATAAAACGAATTTCGTTGCGCGCACTGCATCACCAAATGCGATGCAGTGCATGCAACGAAATTCGTTTTATTTATTTATATGTTTACTTACCTGTTAAACTCCGTAATCCATACATTACTACCCCCCACCCTGCCCCTCACCCTCCCCACATCACCGCCCGGCCGGTACTCCCACTACCGGCCGCGGCTGATTAAGGATGCAGCACTATCGAATCAGTGGTGTGCACACTTTGCAAAGATGCTGGAGAAGTCATTTGTTGGGAGCCTCGGGAGGTGGTGTAGTGACGAACAAAGCAGTGAAAAGTTTCACAATAAGCAGAAGAGGTGGTAAAAAACTACAGGTGGATAGTTCCTGTGAGATGTTTAAACCATTTGTGCAGAATCGGCCAAAAAACATAGGTACAGGAAGTAGGGGGTGGTGTGTGTGCTGCAGCCCCCCCCCCAAAATAACTATGCTGGACTTCAGAAGGTAATTAAGCAATAAAGATGCCTTTACATTTTGTTTTTAATCTTGTCACAATTGCTGTGCATTCAGAGGCAGAGGCCAAATGTCAGGCAATGTCTTTTGCCAGATTTCTGCTTTTTAAGTCTTGCTGGGTCTCACTTGCAAGAGACATTGCATACAAGAGCCTATAGCCCACTCATTGCTTAGCATTCGTTAGCTTAATTGTGACTCTTATTTGTTGCCTTCTGATTGGCCAGCATGTGCTGGCTTCACTTCCTTTTAGTTGGGTTGGAGCATGGACCAAGTACTGATCTCTTCAGCTTGCTGTCCTTCTGCTGATTGCCCTGTAAATGAGGCACTACTTTAATTTTTTTATTCTCCCCTGTCATCCTTGTTGAACCTCTTGCCATCTGTAGCTGTTTTTTACTCTGCCACACGCACGTCAAAGAAGCCCTTTTCTCTTTTAAAATGGATGTTTATAGTAACAACAGATGTTATCTGTTTACAAATGTATTTTCACTATGACATGGACATGCGTGCAATTGCTATCTTTATCTGATGTTACTCATTGACTAATGTCAATTTTTTTCTTTCTTTTTCATGCATGGGGAGATTAACTGATTTTCTCAGAATGAAAAAGAATGTTGTGCCAAGACCTAACAAGCATTGACAAAGCAAATAGGTGTCGCCTCTTGGAATATTAATCTGCCACTGCCTTTTGTACAGCATGTGCATTGCCATGTTTGGTAATGATTTGCAGTCAGGCTGTGTAGCATTGCAGCTACTGTGCAGCATGGCTAAATATAATATAATAAAGAACTATGATGGATCCAGCACTAATGCCCTTAAAAAAAGAAGTGCATTAACCTTGACTGCGTCATAGTACTTTTTAAAAATTAGTTTTAGCCACACTACAAAGCATCCGCACTGCTTTAGAGCATGGGTACAAAACTTTGCCAAAGCCATTAGCTCTCACGGGCGAGATCTATTGGTTTTACCAATGCTCGTTCTTTAAACATGGAGACTATTTACTTTCTTGTCTGAGTGCAAAGTCAGAGGATTTTGTAAAGTGAACTATGTCACAATCTTCAAGTGCTAAAGGGAGAGTAGAAAGGAAGGCTGTAGGATGTCATGTTTTTTTAACCCACAATAACATTTGAATCCCTGTAAATGAGATGTGCAAGTTATTCAAAACATATCAGAAGTTAGGAAAGCACAAAGGAGGCACAAATTATTTGTAGTTCTTAAGCATGATGGAAACAAAGATTCCTGCATGCTCAAAATAAATCCAAGCACTTTACTAGGTGGTGCACACATGACACATATTTGTGAAACCTGATTTCCCCACAAAATTGTTTATGTGTTAAATAACTGAATCAGTAAAACTGCTTGTCTGGCGGCCATTTTAGTGGAAAAGGTGCAGCCTGTAAATAGCAGTGCACTACCACACCATGCATTAGTGATATATTTGGGACAGCGTGCTCCAAAATGCATCACCGGCTACATACCATGGTTGTATGTCAATACAATGCGGGCTTTTACCCCGCATTGCCATTACAACGCGGGGATTACAACGAAAGTCGTTACAACGACTTTCGCTGGAGGGCGCTGGATAGTGGAATAGTTTAATTTTCTATTCCAACTCCAGTCCCCGTGGATAGTAGAGAAGGTGTTGGATAGAAAATTAAACTATTCCCTATCCAACAGCGCCCCCCAGTGAAAGTCGTTGTAACGACTTTCGTTGTAATCCCCGCGTTGTAATGGCAATGCGGGGTAATCCCCGCGTTGTCATGGCTGTTCTCCCATACCACACCCTCCCCGCTCTGCTGGTGACTGTGAGGATTTAAACCCATGTAACTCAGGATGAGTGGGCCACCGACCCCTCATCAGCCTCCAGTGGGACAGCATGCCAAACAGATGTTTTTAATATTGCAACTATAGTATGAAGATTTTCTCACATTTGCAAATAGGTGCAGAAATGTGCAGCTCTAATCACTTACGATTTCAAGCGCGTGGCTTGTTAGTCGGGGAGGTAATATCGCACCCAACAATTACCCAAACCACTGGGTGTGGCATCTACCCCTTGCCTAACCACTACCTGTTCTCTATTTTCCACTTCCGGCTGAGAGGTAACATGGTGACAGCTACCACTTTCTCTTTTCCGAGCTTCCAATCTCAGATAAATTGCGCCTGACTATTTGGTCGAAAACAAATAGGGCCCGATTCACAGAACTAACTTAAGACAAAATCCTAAACTTACTACTTTTGGTATTCACAGAAGTTAGGATTTTGTCTTAAGTTTGTCTTAAGACAGACTTAAGTTAGGATTTTGTCCTAAGTCTGTCTTAAATCTGTCCTAAGACAAACTTAAGACAAAATCCTAACTTCTGTGAATACCAAAAGTAGTACGTTTAGGATTTTGTCTTAAGTTAGTTCTGAGAATCGGGCCCATAGTTTGCAGCATTCTCTAAATAGTAAAATAATTAGAGATATTGGTGCATTTTTCAATCTTGCGATATTAATCCATTTAGGTCTTCAAAATTCACTTTACAGCAGTTAATGTTTCAACAGTTTTAAAAGTACACTAGTCAAAATTAAAATTGTTTTGAGAGATGTTTTAGCAATGCAGGTGCTTCAATATTTTCCTGTTAAACTTCTTCTCTGCATTGGGATTTCAAAATACTTTTTGGTCACATATTTGTTTTAAATGGAGTTGGTGTTAGAGGCAGTTCTAAAGCATCTTCGAGGCAAATCCCACACGTTTAATAAACAGTGAGCATATTATTAAGAACGGCAATAACATTATCGCCGCTTTGGCTGCAGGAAACTGCCGCTAAAGCGGCGATAAGGGGTTTGATAATATGACCTTGTGAATTCCCATACAAGCCCAGGTAAACACCAGAACCTGGGTTTCTAAGGGAATTCGCAAGTGCATATTATCAAGCCCCTTATAGTCGCTTTAGCTGCAGTTTTCTGCCGCTAAAGCGGTGATAACGTTAGCGCCGTTCTTGATAATATGGCCCAATATATGGAAAGCAGTACAAATGTAAAGCATATATGTATCTGTGCATTGATCATAACAAAATTATAATAAAATACCATTATAAAGGTGCATTTAAAGACCTTCCTTAAATATGTTTTTCAGAACACGTCACTCTTCGTTCATTTCCGGTCTAATTTAATCAAGTCAATTTGTTATTTATAGGACAGCTTTTTAGAGGCAAATCTAAATCAGATAAGAAATTGTGGGGTTATCACAAACATTTTCATTTATAGATAAACATCCAATTAGGCAATTAAAACATTCCACATGTATATGGATCACCATATAAAATGCTTCTAGAGTTTTTTAAAGTCCTAGTTTTTCAACGGAGCACCAGTTTCACTGCCTTAAATGTAGAGGACTGAGAGATATTCCTGTCCAAACTTTCTACAAATATAATTTAAGTATATCCTAGATCAAGTATTAAATGTCCAGATCTTGAAGGCCACTGGAAGCGTTTGCTTAGTGGAGCAAAAACCCCTCGCCCACCCAAGGGTGGCAAGCTTCGTCATCGAGCCACGCTCCTCGTTGGACCGACACCGTAATTCCCAAAGTGCCCCGGAAAAGGTCTCTTTGCCGGAGGTCTTTTTATCACCAATATGGTTGTCTAAAGGGCAATTCAAATGCCTCCAGTGTTAAAAAGCATGAAAAGTATTTTCTAGGAAGATTGGTGGAGGGAGACTAAAATCAACTCTAGAACCCTGATAGTCATTTTTATTTAATAGTGGGTTCTGTCTTAAGATTCAAAACAATTAAGAGCGTATAGGGCAAATATTGTTCCTTTATTCTCAATAAATGATACTTGGATGATAGTCTATCTGTTGGTTTGTTGTCAATCAATAGGTCTACATGTTTCATGCCTATATCGTCCAAAAGGATGTGGCATTTCTTCAGGACCTAATAACAATAACCTAATCTTCTCTTGTGGTTGAGTTCCTATACTAATGAGGAAAAAAGTAAACCCCCCACCTCTGGTGAAAGGATCACATTTGTCCACATAAGTTACATCCCATAAGCTCAGGTTGCAGTTGACTCAAATTATATTACCCTAAATCCCTCATTAGAGGGTGGTCACATTGGGTACTTGGACGTCGGATTATTCTCTGATCATTTCCCATGAAAAATTTCCCAGCTGTTACACCTACCTGACTTCTACAACCCCAGAGGTCGGGGGAAATGACTGTAGAATAGTCCAACATCCACGTACCCTATGTGGCCTTCTGTGTTTTCCCTTGAATCTTACCAGACTGGTAAGGACAAGGCTTGATGCCAAACCACTATGTAAGGATACATAATCTCGCCTTCAAATGCCTACACAACAACAGACCCAAATACTTCAACGACAGAATCAACTTCCACGTACCCAAAAGAAGCCTCCGATCTTCCAACCTCGCATTGGCCGAAACCCCATGCATCCACAGAGCCAGATCAGGCGGAAGATCCTTCTCTCACATTGCAGCCAAGACCTGGAACGAGCTACCGGCAGATATCAGACGCGCTCCCTCCCTGACACATTCAGGAAGACCCTCAAGACTTGGCTCTTCAGCTAAACAGATCTGCGGACACCCCTTCAACGCCTTGAGACCCTCATGGGTGAGTAGCGCTCTTACAATTCCCTGATTGAATCAGTCCTGAAGAAAGCCTAAGACCCACAGAGGCTATATTTCTAAGGCTGAAACAAGTTGACTTATAAAAGGGTGCATGGACAATAATATCTTTTAACACCCACGTCTGACTATCACTATACCAATACCACTTGATAATAAAGGGAAACTGAGATGTCCCTCAGGTATTTTTATCCTAAAAAACCCAGTCAGGTAAAATATAAAGTGATCCCTGAAATTTGGTTGAGCCCGTTCTGGTTTATAGGGGCCAGGATGAGATCCGATGATGAAGCATGCCACTAATAAAGTGGATGAGGGTCTTTAAAAAACCTAGGCTAGTTCTTTAACCCCTGGCTGCGGGGTGTTTTCCCCCCGCTATGCGGTGGACCGCGTGCGGCGCCGCTGTGCTGTTGACGAGCTCAGCTCGTCATGAGGCACAGCGGAGCTGCCCTCGTGATGAGCTGAGCTCGTCACACCACACCCATTTTTCTAACGTTCAGCACAGCGGGGTAATTATCCCCGCGTGCGAACGTTACAGCAGCTGTGACGAGCTCAGCTCGTCATGAGGGCAGCTCAACCGTCCCTTACGACGAGCTGAGCTCGTCAACAGCACACAAGGGGTTAATGGGTTTTATCTCCCCATCATAGGTGTTATCAAAGGAAGACCTTAGCAAATCTGGCCCTTTTTTTCTAGTTTACTTGGCAGAAAATGCTAATATGAATAACAGTAGAATAGCAAATGCAACACAACCACATAAAAAAGTTACAAACAGGCTGTTTTTTAACAGGTCAGGGACAGAGTTACAAGCAAGCTGGTTTTCGAATAGGTTGCTTTTAGAGTTACAATCAGGCTGGTTTGCAAAAGCCACAGGGTTTGTGGCGTAAAGGGGCAGAGTCGGCTCTCTGGGGTACTGGCGCTGATATGCATCAGAAGCGTGATCGGTAGAGGATGGCTTCTTAGAAGCCTTGTTGCCACTCGGAGTCCAGTCACAGATCCCTTGCTGGCAGGCAGTGCAGTGCTCCGGCTGGTGTGGCCCACGGTGGCTTCCATACACGACGATGGGCTGGAGCTCGTCGTCTTCCACGTCCTTGCCGTAGCACGACTCCAGGATGGAGATCAGCAGGTTGTTTAAGATGATGTTGATGTTCTCCACAGTAAACTCTGGTTCTTCATAAACTCCTGCTCGGCAGCTGTTACACTTCTGCTTCAAGATGTGCATTTTCACAGTTCCTCGTCTTCTCTCCTTTTCCAGTTTCATTTGGAAGAGGATCCACACACGTACTGAGGTCCAGGAGTTAGCGCAGTGGGAGCAGTTGAACCTGCGGGCGAAAAATGTTGAAGAATTTACCTGGTCCTGGAACAGCGCAAAGAGTAATGACAAAATATATAGTGCTACGTCTGCACGCGCTCCCAATCCCCAAATATTTTGTACAACTTACTCATCCTTTTGATACTAATTTAAATTTTTGCCCTAAATGAGAAATATATTTATTAGTATTATAATTGCATAGTAATGTCTTTTATATTCCAGAATAGCTTTTAAAATAGTTTTCGATTCACCCTCGGAAATTCTTTAGGATCCAACCATGATATAGGTGAGTAGTGGTTGTGTTAGATCAGGAGTCTTCAACCTTTTCTGTAGTGAGAGCTACTTCTGATCAGTGAAAATGATAGTGAGCTACTGAAGGCTAAGGCACTTGTGCATTGTTACCAGAGTCCCCATGTCCAGTTTCATTGAATTGAAGCCTACTGTCCATATAGCCAAGGACTCTGATGAAAATACTTTGTCTACTGGCACGATGACAGGGCTGCCATGTGTGTGAGTGAGAGTGTGGTGTTTGGGGATGTATGAACATGTGTGTGTATGAATGGGATACATGTGCATGGGTGAATGAGAGAGTCTATTGTGTGTACTTGTGACACAGGACATACCCTTCACCATGTGTGGCACTGTTAAATGTATGATGTATAAAAGCACAAAAGGAGAGATGAATATGCAAATCTTATTACATTTGTATAGAAAGCCCTCACTCACCACCCTGGTTGGTGACATGCTTCATCATCGGGCCCACCGGAAGAAGCCAAATGCCTCCCCGACTAAAACACCAGGTTACTGTGGAGCTGGTTATTTGTGAAGATTATGTAAATGTGAAAAGGTTAAAAATGTCACGATTGTGTCTCACATAAAAACTTTTTTCTGTGGCCAATCTGACATATTAAAAGTGATGTGTTAGGAAACTACCAAGTTAATTTTTTGGCTATTTCCACTTAAAGAGGGGTCAACATGTTTCTGCCCTTAATGTGTGATTTACTGGGCATTCGTCACGACCATGGGGTGTGTACCTCGGCGGTATGGGCACGCTAAGGCCCACCCTGACCAGAGGACATGAAAGTTAAAAATCGGTGTAGAAAAAAGTGCAAAAAGAACAAACCAACAAGTTGTGGGGAAATTACCTCAAAATCAGAGGAGCCTGTATAGTTTGCAAAGTAAAAGATCCACGCACCATAGGTCTCGGGAGGGGGGTGGAGGTGAAAATGGCACACCGCCCGCAACGCCTGCCACCCGCTCGATACCTGCATGTAGCCTCTAACCATCGCCGGTTAGAGGCTACATGCAGGTATCATTTTTTGTCTGGTTAATGATATTGTTGTAACTAATATTGTTTTATTTCATGTCATTTATTTAAATATAGTTGTAAAAAATAATGTTTTTCGATGAATCTAATATGTATTAGATAAAATATTAATTGTAGGTGTTAATATTAGTAGTATAATTGTAATCAATGCTTTAAAGTACAGTTTGAAATTTAAAATGTTTAATTTTTTTTCAAAATAGTAATTTATAATGAGGTAGTGGGTTCTAGGGGTTTGTATGAAAATAGAGTGGGAAGTTAATTAAAGTTTGCTTACTTAATTTTTTGCTTATTCATTTTATATTATAATGTAAATATTTTATTAATTAATACTTAAGTACATTGTTTTATTGTTTAATAATTAATTTATGTATTTAAGTTTAATTTGTCATTTTTTATGCCTACTTAAGTTTTCATTTTGTGCTAATTATGTTGTTTTGTAGTAGCAGGTTGTAGGGATTGTTGGGGAATATGATGGGAAGTTAATTAATTTATATAGAAGATTTCAATGGTAATTCATTTATAATTAGAAATTATGTACTTTATGAATAATCATGTAAAATGTTTACATTTTTCATTGTTGTTTTATTTGCATTTTATTTTTAAATATGTAAGTATATTTAAATTAGTATATTTAAATATTAATTATTTATATTATAGAAGTGGGTTTCTGTTTTTGGTATAGGAATAGGGTGGGAGATTTTTGAGGTTGTAATATTTTTAAATTAATTGGTAATAATATTCACTTAACTGCATCATTATTATTTATGTATTGTATTAATGGTGGACAATTTATATACATTTTTTTAAATAATGTATAACTATTTTGTTAAGTGTAATCTGTTTATGTAAGTTTTTTACAACACATTTTAAACTAATATTTTGGTGTTTACTGTTTTTGTAGGTAGAGAACCGAAGTTTTTTAAATCATTTTAATTTTTTGTCTAAATTCATTATGTATTTTTATTTATTTAATATTATAAAAAATATTTTTCTGATATTAGATATTTACATGTTTTGAATATAATGATTAGGGTAAGAATGCTATTTTTAGTCCCTCAAAACTCCAGCAGTTTGTCTACTGTCCCCTATACTTGAGAGAGAATAGTAAATCTACCTCCTCCAGAGTCCAACCACTGTCCCTACTGTTGGTGAGACTAGAGTGGGAACCGTAAATCTAACCCCTCCGGCATTCAAAAGTTTCTCTCTTCTCTTAAACTGCAATTTGAATAGTGAATGTATTCCCTCTGAACTTCAACACTTATCCTAATGATTATTAGAATGGAGTGGGATTTGTAAATTAAGCCCTTGCAAGGTACATATTCTGTTTTATGTTTGTTAAACAGTATTTATAATAATTTTTGGGGGGATTGGTATTTGATATTGCAAGATTTTTTATTTTTTGTAATAATTTGCTGTTTTTTTCCATATTATTATTTTCACAAAAAATGCTGATTGCATTAAAAATGTATGTCTTTACATTTAATATAATAAAGTCATTATTTATTTTCTGGAATTATATAACTTTATGTTTCTATAATTGTTTTTGCTGTTAATAGTATTGTACTTTTTAAAATTCTAAATATGCTGTTCTATATATATGTATACGCACATGTATATATATTTACTATATAAATATATGTTTACATATACCAACAAATGCTACTTTGGACCATCGAACACTTTTCAGACCGGGGGCATCCACAACGTGCAAGTGGCTGCATGTAATGAATTTCTCATCAACAACGCCCCAAGTAAGGAACATTTCAAAGCACTCACGGTATCAAATCCTTGTTAATTAGACCGATGCGTTTTGGCAGACATTTCGTCTTTTTCAATTCGGAAACCACAAAGCATCTCAAATTGTAGATTTTTTATATGATAGTTTGTCTTACAACTGTTCAACCTGCAGTCAGAGATTTGAATAATGCTGTGTTCACAGACGCCATCAATGTCTGAAGTTATTAAAATGGGTTCCACTGGGTTTGCTGCCGGCACGTATTCCTAGCGATATTTTTATATAAGGCCTGCTAAAACCAGGAATAAACAACACAAGCTGGCCTTCATCTCCTTTGAAAAATTTACTTAAAATAGCACATACAAGAAATAATCACTTGGAAAGCATCTTAAAATTATATGACGTAATCCTAAACATTTTTAAGGAAAAGCGACAGAATTGGCACGTTAAAATATGAGTGCAGGTGACTCTAGTATTCTCCTAATTAATGTCTTCAACTTTATTAATCATTAACCATCATATCTAGATTGCCAAGTCGGATCATATTAAACTCTTATACATCTCTTTAACAGAGTTAAACTTTAACTTTTCTTTAAAAAAAAAAGTTTTTATATATTTATTATATTTTATTTAATTGTTTTCTTCATATAATTAATTTGAATCAAGCAAATCAGTGCTTTTTGCAAATCTGCAAGTTACTATTTAATACATTTCTTTTATGAGCACCTGTGTGCTTTGAAACATCGAGAAACAAAGAAGTTGAAGCTAAAGGATTTTATTTAAATATGCATTAAAATACCAACTCCTGACTTTTCCGGCAGCGAGGCACCATCTTTATGCAATACGGTGCATTCCTGTATTTCTTTCCTGCACTGGATCCGTTTCGGCAGCCTAGCACCAACGTAGGCACCCTTGCACCATGGCCTTCATTGCATGCAGGATTGATTTGAAGCCGGAAGGGACACCATCCTACACAAACACAATCCCAAGAGGCATCATTTCCCTCTTTCTATGTGTGCTGCAGAATGCAACGCTCATGAAACGAGGAAAAATTAGGCGAAACAAAGATATTTCTCCTCGTTACACCTCACCTTGGGAGACTTACAGATTTTACACTTCTCGAGGTTTACACCACTTTGTAAATCTAGGGCAATCAAGTTCTATGGGTGTTGCATGGGAAAATCGACCGCAGCGCCCAAGGAACGCCTTCCGGGCACAGAGTAAGGCAACGCAGGGTGGTTTTGTGTAGCTTCATAAATTGAAAGGAAAGCCCTTACATGGTGCAAAAGTGACCCAGGGCTCTCATAAATAAATCCCCTATTCTCTTGGACATTTGAAAGGTCTGCAGCAATTTGAAAGCATGAGCAATACTCTAGTTATATTTCACAGCTCAGCATTTCATCTGAGCTGAAATTCCTTTGAGCCTGTGTCTCACCTGCCGAAGGCCTGCTGTTCGTACTGACCCCAGTCGCGTTCCACGGAATCGCGGTTCTCCCACCGGAGGGACCAGCTGTCCTCCAGCTTTTCTCGAAACATCAAGGCCTTGAAGTAGTAGTCCCAGATTTCCTCATCTTTGCCCATGTTCACCTCGTTGGGAGCTTGGAAGGGACACTTCTGCCAGAGAAGCGCTGTGTGTGTCGGTGGAAATGTTGGGTGAGGAGCAGGCGAGATATCAGGTGTGGCCAAGGGTGGAAAAACACCAGCCAGTGAGGACTGAGAAACGAAACTGATAAAGTAATTCACTGAGCAAACAAAACTCTTTCAACACACAGCTAGTTGTAAAATTCACCCCGTCGTTCCCTCTTTTTCATGATAAAGGAAGAGATACATGCTTTCATCCGCCACAGAACAGATCTGCAAGGAAGTAGTTGCATTCACGGAAGGGCCGTCTCACCTTTCCATTCTTCCAAGGCCAAAAGGTGGCATTTTGCAACATCAACCAATATGTGCCAAGATTCTGGGATTAGAGGGTTGCCAAGGGCATTGGAATTCTGCAACAATGCGGTTATAATGTTTTCCACATAATTAAGGATTTACTTGATGAACGGCCCATCTGCTACATAATTGTCAGATTTTCTAAAACATTTTTTATAGCTTAAACGGATCAAAGTTATTACAGAAAACACCCAACAATGTGCTTCTCTTTGCCAAGGTTAACCGCCCTCCTAATTTATTTTGTATTTTATTTATTGAGCTTCATAAAGCGCAAACATGACCCTTTCGGGTATTAGAGCGATGTACTACTTTGAGGAAAACAGAAAAGCATATACAGGTGACCTTTTCGGGAATCAGCAAAAGAAACAATTGATTGACAGAATGCTGACAATGCAAACCGTCAACCCCAAGGAACTGGGTTAAATCCATCATTCTTTTGCTCACCACACCACCCCAGTTTGGACCCAGCCATATGCAAATCACTCTTTACCCTGTTCCTTGTGGGAACAGTCCAGCCCAAACTGCAAAGTCAGGTCTTCCCTGGACCGGAAACAAGCATCCTGGGACTGGTTCCAGGTCATCACCCTTCATCAGCCAGGCTAGCTTGAATCTAGTGGTGTAGTGAGCAAGGGACCCACGTCTGGGCATACTCTTCCCATTTAGGGTGACATATGCAAAAGAAATAAATGCAAAAGAAACAATTGATGGACGGAATGCTGGACAATGCAAACATTCACCCCCACTCACAAGGATCTGGGTTAAATCCATCATTCCTTTGCTCAGCACACCACCCCAGTTTGGACCCAGCCATATGCAAATCAGTCTTGACCCTGTTACTTGTGGGAACAGTCCAGCCCGAACTGCCAAGCCAGGTCCACAGAGCACTATACATAAGGAAAATTAAACATATATGAGCATACAAATGTGGGGGGCAAACAAAAGTGAGTAAAAGTTTGGGCGAGGGTTGATGTAGTACTCTTGATTCAGAATGCTCATTAAAAAGTAAGTAGTGTAATTAATAGGTTGTTGATTGAGCTCCTGGAATTAAACTGGTACCCGGGTAGTTATATTTTGCCCAGGGAGTGCTATTAATGTGCATTAAAAAGACAAACTCGTGAAACAATACTGTCACAGAATATGTTCATTGTCGTTTTTACTGTGCAAAGGCTAATAGCACCATTGGCGAGTATGAAGTCAGGGCCGACTTTAGCATTGTTGGTGCCCAATGTTTGTAGGTGCCCCCAATGACCACCTTTGCCACTGATTCCCTCACTACCACGCTTTATCAGTGCCATTCAAGACTCCATAACCACTCTCTCTCGGATGCATTTAATGAATTTCATAGCGCCACTCATACTAGTGTAGGGTTTTAGGGCACTTTACATCACATACATTACACAGAGATAATCAATCATACGTGTGTAAATCAGCGTATAGGAAATGCTACATAAGACAGAAAACTACAACATATAGCAGTCACACGTCACCCATACTGGCAGGCAGTATAGTTTAAGAGTTTGTGTGGTCTGGGAAAGCAAAAACTCAGAATGTAACACCATGGTTGGGGTTCTCTTTAAAAATAAGAAATGATTTCTACTCAAATGAACCCTTTTTGCAAAATTAGGATAACAAAAGACTTGGTAGAAAAAACACACAATGCTCTAATCTATACCTTGCAGTTTGCATGCAGCTCTTTGATAAAAGTTAACAGCTGACTGTTCTTTTTTAAGTTCAAAATATTTTATTGAAATTTGATTATTGACAATAACAAAGACAGTACATAAAATATTATGATTTGGCAATAATACCTTAACAGCAATAGATACATTAATTAAATTCAATGAAAAATTACATTAGGTAGAGAAACATTACATATTCAAAAGAAACGTAAAAAGGGGAGGGAAGAAGGGACAATAATAACAAATATTGCAAAAAATGAATATAGAGCTACTATATCCTATAACAAGAATAATCTAAATGTGATAAAATCTGAAGTTAAGTTATAAACATACATTAAGAGGATAAGTATATATCAACAGGTAACCAAAAAGATTTATAAGATACATAATTATGATTAATCCCATTCATGGATAATTGAGCACCTCTTCTAGTAAAGATAACCCAAGAGCACCATGCATTAATAGATAATTTAGAAACATCTTTCCAACAAAAAGTGATTGATTTTTGTGCTGCTGAAATTAGGAAAATTTAAGAGCTTTCTAAATCAAGTAGGTTTTGTGATAGTATAGCAGATTTACATATAATTATTTGAAAGGAACCATCTATATGAATTTTTTTAAATCTTTTTAATGATAACCCAAACTTCAGACCAAAATTAAAAAAACTAAAGGACAATCGAAAAGCATATGCCATAATCTACCTAGGTGTAATTTACAATGCCAACAATCTACAAATGGGAGACGTTTAGCTTGGAATAGGCGTAATGGGGTCCATAACCGATTGAACAGAATATAGGAATTAGTTTGGTATAGTGAAACAGGAAGCCAACCAGATATACTACTAAGCCAAATATCTTTCCACATGTCAATAGATAAATAAAGCGAAAGTTCTTTATTCCAAAAAGTTAAAATCATATCGATATTGCTGCCTTAGGTATCTGATAATTTTTATATAAAATGGAAACACCATGAGATGATTGAGAAACTGTTTGAATATAAATAGATAAATCAGCTGTAACATTAGAAGGAATAACATTGGGGAAGGAATCTAACATTGAACCACACAAAAATGTATATTTAATAAGGTCTGATTTAGTTAAATCAAATCTTGATTGTAACGATTCAAAAGAAATATAAGAATTATTGGAATAAACGTCTTTGGGATAAAAAATACAGCCTTAATCCATGAAAACCAAAAACTAACATTTCTATTTAATTTAATAACATTACTATACCACAGTGATAATTATTCAGTATTATTCATGGGAAAAAGAAAAATTAAGTGAAGATCATTAAATAACATTTTAGTAGATTTAATAATAACTGATTTGTGGAGAAATGTAGCAGTATTAGACATGGACAACAAAGCAGGCAATAGAAATGGGTTTACTATTGCCTTCTCTATACATAACCACGCAGGAGGATTATTTAAAAAGGAGCGATTAAACCATAATGAACTTTGTTTTAAAATAAAGGCTTTATGATAAAGAAAAAAATCAGGGATACCAAAATCCAGCATTGGGTTTAGGCACTTTTAACATTTTATAACTAATGCAAGGAGATTTGTTGTTCCATAAAAACTTTGACAGAGATTTGTCTACATCCTTATAAAACTTTAATGGAAATTGAGTAGGGATCATGGCGAGGGTATAAAAGATTTTGGGAGCTATAGTCATTTTGATAGAATCCAATCTACCCCACCACGAAAGATGTAATGATGACCATTTAGATGTTTTGTTTTTAATATAATTAATGATGAAATCACAATTTAAAGTTATTGTTGACTTTATGGATGAAGAAAATAAAATACCAAGATATTTTAACTTATTCTTTTGCCAAACAATTTCATGCATGGAAAGCATATCAGGAGTGCATTTAAACATTTAAGGGAAAAAAATCAGCTTTTTTGGTTAAAGTGTAGCCCGAGACTCTAGAATATCTTGTTATGATATCCATTAGCGAAGGAAAGGAGGATATAGGGTCACTAATAAATAAAAGCATAAGCAAGAGTTTAAGAATAACATCCTTAATAATGATTCCCTTAATATTATCACATTTTCTTATAGAGTTAAGGAAAGGTTCAATGGCAACTACAAATAAAAGAGGAGGAAGAGGACATCCTTGTCTAGTACCTCTAAAAAGTGAAAATTGATTTGAGACTTGGCCATTGATAAATAAACGAGCAGTAGGGGCAAAATATAAAGCTGAAATCATTTGTATAAGAGTATCTCCAAAATTAAATGATGATAACGTATGAAATAAAAATAGCCAATGGATTTTATCAAACGTTTTTTCAGCATCTAAGGCTAAAATACCTGATGGTAACATTTCTTCTTCATATCATCTATATAAGTCTCTTGTATAAAACATACATCAGCTTTGCAACTACTTAGATAATCTAGAATTGTTGTACGTTTCACTGGATGGCGCAAACCTTTAACATTTAATGAAACTACTTTAATATTATGAGTATTAGCCATAGTAGAGGAAAGGAGAAAAGAGGAAAAGAAGAGGAAGAGAAAAGATGATCAAGTGAATAAGAAAAATGTAGCTCCAGATACAGAAAAAGGAAAGGAAAAATGAAAAAAGGACAAACAGAAGACATAAATGTGAAAAGTAAAACGCACACACGCTTTACAAGCATGACCGGAACTGCTGGAGCCCATTATAAAGAAATTTCAGTATTGTATCAGGAAAAACATAACTGGTAGAATTCAAGTAGCAGAGTCATTGGTATCCATTGAATGCTGTGACTGATGATCTAAAAAATGTCTCAATTCTTCAGGACGATGAAAAGATTTAGAGAAAGTATCCTTCCAAATGCGCATCGTCGATGGATCGAAGAGACCATATTGTAGCCCAGACTTCGTAACTGAGGACGAAGAGCAGTAAATTCTTTGCGAATTGAGGCAGTTTCTTTGGCAAAATCTTGATGAATAAATATTCTATTCCTATTTACCATCAATGAAGGTATTTGTCTTGCAACTTTTCTGATTAAAATCAAATGGTGATGTCGAAGAGCCTTAAAAAACATTGGTTGCAGTTTTGTGTGTTGAGGATTCCTATGTGATGGTTTCCAGAAATTTAATTTGCGAAAGGCCAGGAAGTAGATTCTCCAAATATAGGGGCCTATGAGGATGTAGGGCGGATCGCCGCCACCCACATGGCGGTGGCGATCCGCCATACATCCTAGCCCGCCCGCCACCAATTTCCCCCACCATATTAGTATGGCGGGGGGACCGCGGAGGTCGGGAAGACCGTCTGCCGCTTTTCCGCCTGGTCGACAACTCAACCGGGCGGAAAAGGTTTTCATAAGGTGGCGGTGTCTGCTAGACAGGATGCAGGCGAGAGGGAGCCTTTCCATGGTGGCAACTCCGCCACGGAAAGGCATGCGGTTTTTGAGTTTAGGGGCCCGTTGCGGGCCCCCAGGATGTTGGGGGGTTGGGGGGGCACATGGTGTGCATGCACAACATGGCAGGCAGGACATGCATTTTTGGCATTGCGGTGGGCGGTGCTGAAAGAACCGACCGCCGCAATGTTAAAAATGCAGGATGCGCCTGCCAATGTCGCCGGTGCATCCTAATGTCACTCACGGGACCCCTGCACATATGGTGGGCAGTCCCTTTTATCATGAGGATTGCGGGCGGACAAAGTCCACCCGCCATCCTAATGATGTCCATAGTCTACAATCATTTCCCTCAACATCTGCTGGTAAATTAAATATGCGAAGATTGTATTGTCTCTTACGATTTTCCATATCCAATAATGTTGAGCACATAGGTGAAATTTTTGCCACAAGAGGACTAACTGCGTCAATTTTGACTTTATTATCCTGTATTTTGATAGAATTATCTGATATTTTCATTGACAGACTGGCCATTTCTTTGCGTACATTTTTTTACTTTAGATGCAATTGTGTCAGTATTAACACGAAGTGCCTGAATTTCCTCCAATATTAAACATAATGATGGTTCAGAAGACTCTACTACCTTCGATTTAGCAGGAGGAGGAGCAACTTGCTGTCTCGGTTTACTATTAATAGATTTTTTGTTTACCATTTTTCATGCAAAAGAGTCAAAATTATAAGTGCAGAAGCAAAATAATAATTAAAAGTGAAAGCTGTGTACATAACCCGGAAATGACTGGTGCAGCAGCTAAAATGGGCTGGGGTAGTGGCTAGGCCCAAGTCAGGCCCTTTCCTGAAAGATTAGTCTGCCCCCTTGACAGAAAGACTGGCTGTACCTGTGAGTTGTGCTGGGAGCAGGAACCAAGCAGTAAAAAAAACAACTTCAACGGCCAGAAATCCATTAAAAATGCTCCACAACGTTGGTAATTCCTTAATAAGTACAGTGACCTCCTTTAATTAAGTTTCCTGACAGAATTTGTCGTTTTATTTCGAAAAAAGGGCTTAAAACGTTTTAAGCCTCACACGCGGCAGCCATCTTGGAGTCGCGCGCTCGCGCGTCTCCAACAGCTGACTGTTCTATGTTTGGATTTTAACTTATACTCTCTCTGACAAAAGCATTAACCCTCTGACCTATTTATATTATTTACACTTTGTGATTTGTATGGTGCACGGTCTTTGCAGCAGTCACGTTAACCCTCTGAGCGACTTTATGATGAGTCAAAACTTCAACTAGACAAAGGTAAGGAAAGGTCTCTCTTCAGGAAGAACATGAAGTGCCTGAGTTACGTCGACATTTAACCACCCCCACCCCAAGTCAGCGCCCGGTGCGATGGAACAAGTTGCACCGTCCTAGAGCCGGCCCTGCTTCACTACAGCCACTGCCTTTCACTCCCTCCGGCGCAACCCACTGAAACCCATAGAAAAACTCTGCCTCAAAGGTCTTCTTTGTGCAAACAATAACACACTTTATTGATGTGACGCTAAAGTTAACCCAACTCTGCAAGTTTCCAACTACATTCCTTACTATATATGGACAAACAAGTTAAAAACATTTGGAGTTAATTATAGACCATGTTTATTTATTTATTTATTTAGTGTGTTTTGTATAGCGCACAGCTACCCCAACGGGGTGTCCCGGCGCTTCTGTGTGTGTACTGGATCTCACTCATGGGGAATTTAGCAGAAGAGGTATGTTTTCAGTGCCTTGTGAAAGGGCAACTCCTCCTGAATAAGCCTAATGGAATTAGGGAGCTTATTCCATTGAGAGGAAGCACATACCTGGAAGGTTTTTCCCCCAGAACGTACTTTTTTAAATATGAGGGTACACAGCAGATTTTTCGTGCTGGATCGGAGGTATCTAGCATTGCTGTAAGGGCGGAGACAAGAAGAGAGATATACAGAGCCCTTTCCCTTGATTGCACGATGTGCCAGGGTTAGGGGTGGGCGGACAACTACGCTCCGTTCGCGGAGTTTTCGAAGTTTTGGCAACTTCGCGCTTCGTCGGGAGCGCGAAGCTGTCGTCTACTTCGTCTACTTCGCCGTCGCGTAGTAGTTTTTCTTCCTCGCGCGCTCAGTAGCATTCTCGCGTGCGCGGTAAAGACTTACCGTGGTTCTGCGTTCGCTTTCTCGCTTTTCTCTCCCGTTTGCGTTCGCGACGATGTTTGGAATCCGGCCGCACAATCCAACCCGACTGTGAGAACGCGATGACGTCATTCGGACGCGCGACCACGTCATTAGGACGCGCGATCTTCTTACAGCGCTATGTTGGTAAGATCGCGTTTCCGAACACGCAGAAACTGCAATCTGGCACAGAATACCTCTCGAGCATGTTAAAATTTTCTCTAAAATGTTCATTTAACCCCTCAGATTGTGATTTGCTTTATTTTTTTTGTGCTAGGAGTCTTCTTTTTGTTTCTACTATTTGTTTCAAGAGAAAGGAAGTGACCCTAAATCTCCAACTTCCTGTTCCTGTTCACCAGGCTCCTCCCAGTGCTTTGTCCATGTGGTGTTCACTTTCATTTGGAATTGGAGCTGGAAGGATTACTCTTTGTGTCTGCTGCATCATAGCATTTAATTGGATTTATTGAGGAATTTGGATTTGAACTTTTCTTTCACAAGTAAGTTTGAGAATTGGTGTACTGTATAAATGTTTTTTTTAACTACAGTTTTCTGTGCTTCTTAATCTTTGCTGCAACGCGACCTTACAGTTTTTGTCATCTTCGCGCGCTCAATGTGCGTGCTCGGGGGCGCGATCACGACGTTTTGTTCAGTTCGCGCTGCCGAACACGCCGAATTTGCATTCTCGCGAGCAATATCTCTCGAGTTGCATAAAAAGCTCCCGAAAATGTAGATGCTGTTCATTTTGCTAATAGAAACTCCTCATGTTGTCATTTGCTCGTAGTTTGCTCGTAGTTTTTGGAGCATGGACCACTCACTGTTTCTGTCCTCTATGCACCTTGTTGTTTGAGGGTGGCCTGACCATGTGGGCGGCTTGGTGGCGGCCTTGTTGTCAAGCCAAGCATTGTCCTTTTGCCATAGGAATGTATTGTCTATTTGTCTGTCTTCTCTTTCTTTTCCTGTTTTTGGGGGTGGCACTGGCCCGGCCATGTGGGGGCGGCCATTTTGTGTGACCTTCCATCCTGTTTGCCGCAGGCCTCCACAGTTGTGTTATTTTTTTCTGCCAGTAGGCCTAGAGTCCCAGACATAGTCAGCTGGGATGCTTGATGTAGCGGTTGCCATTTTGTCTGTTGAATTTAACATCATTTAGGGCATGGGTGGCAATGCATTGAATTTTCATATGTGGTGTTTGGGGTGTAGTTAACTAGTTAACTCTTTGGGGGGGAACTCCAAAATGCCTTTGTTGTTTGTGTTGATGTGTAACTTTCAAACCTTGTAGCTATGGGGACTTTTTTTTTTTGCATTAAGCTGTGATGTATGCATCCTCCTTTTTCTGGCCATATAAGGAGGGATATCGGCCTGGTTGAGTTTATTTTTTTTGGCCTTTGCCCTTTACCCATGTACCTGTGATGAGTGCCCATGTGGACCTGTTGTGGTAGTAGTAGTAGTAGTGTGCCGTTTTGTATTAGAGAAATTGGCCTGTGTCTTGCCATTGTTCCTGTTGGCTTACTACTGTTCACATCCCCATTGCTATCTGCTGCAGGTCACTGATGCTGCATCCATGATGCACAAATTATGGATAAACAAGTTCCACTTCCACTACATTTGCATTTTAATTCTTTTCTATTCTTACTCTTACTGGATGTAGAAATACTTCTAGTAGTAATTAAAGCTAAAATAAATCCATATTTGACTGATGTTGTTCTGCCTTCTTTGCTTGTAGGTGCACAAAATACTGGAGCAGGTGTCTGTCATCCTTCATCGGCTGTTCTACTGCCAGACGGGCGTCCTTTTGTACTACGTCACGTGTGGTGTGAGTGACTAACCTGACCAGACATCATTTTCAGCAACTTGTGCAACTGAGTGCTGCTGCTGACATCTGAAGAAGATGGCCCCAAAGAAAGCAGGTACCAGGTCCTCCAAAATAGTTGCTGAGAAGAAGGAACTGACACTTAAGTCTGGTGTTGACCCCAAAACCTTTTTTGGGAGAAAAAAAAGTACGCCCAAGCAGATGAGTGGGGGAGAGGTAGCCAGCCTAATCTTGGAAAGCAGTGATACTGAGCATCACCTGGACTTATCGCAAAGTAGTACACATTCCACGCAAGAGGGAACACAGCAGAAAAGCGGTGAACAACAACTAGCGCCTGCAATAGTAGATGTTCAACAACAACAACTGTATGTATCAAAACAACTACCACAACCACCGCCTGCAATAGTTTTTCAAGAACCACCACTGGCAATAGTAGTTCCTCCTGAAGTCGGGGCAGTTCAGGAAATTGAGCCTGATGCAAAGCAAGAAGAGGTAGCACATCCTGCAGGAGATCTATTGGGTTCGAAATCCCCACCAAGGAAAAGGAGGGTTAGTAGTACATTGAGTTCTTCGCCAAGCATCCCTTCTGATGATCTTGATCTCGATTGGGAGCCAGAACGATCGGAGCATGAGAGGGAGGGACATCCCAAGAAGACCAGGCGAGAGAAAAGGAATGTTCCAGGAAGCCTACCACTTATGGAGTGCAATGTTCAGCAGCCGGATAATGATAATGACTCTGATGGTGATGATGAGTCAGACCCAGTCATCACAAGCATTACTCCTGGCCCTGAGGACATGGAGACCAACATTTTTACCCTATCAAGAATGGCTGCGACTAGGGATGTAGTAGCACGCATACCACCAACCCAGGCCACACCAAAACTACCTCCAGCTTCCATTTTTACAATTGCACACAGCCGGCAGCGTCCTACAACCAGCACAAGTTCCACCTCAGCGGAAGGAGGTAGTGGTACTACTGCGCAGCCACATAGTGCAGTTCAGCACACAACCTCCAGTTCATCCGGCATTGGAAGTGGCACCTCTAGCAGGAGACAAAAGTTAAGCTCCCCAGTGTGGGACTTCTTTACAGTTAGCGCAAATGAGGACAACATTGCTATATGTTCCATTTGTCATTCCTCTGTTCGTCGTGGTAAGCTTGGCACAAACTATGGTACCGGAGGCCAAATGACCCATTTGAAAAAACACCACCAAATCAAGTGGGAGGACCACCTACGTATCATGAATACTGGAACCATTAATGTTGGTGGGAAAGCAGTAGAAGGTCCACTCCCCAGCACTGCAGTGGTAGAACCCAGATCCTCCGGATCAGCAACATCTCTGTGGCACCAGAGTACGAGTAGCCCGGAGACACCAAGGAGTACGGGTGCGAAGTCTGCGACACAAAGTACTACATTGGGCATATCTGAAAGAAATACCAAGCAGCAGCGTACCATTCTTAGCATGATTAAGCAGGAGGGAAAGTACGAGCGCAACCACCCAATAGCACGTTTATACAATGCTAAGCTTGCTAAAATGTTAGCACTGGACCTTCTCCCATTTTCTTTTGTTGAAGGGATGGGTTTCCTGGAATTTGTGTCAACCCTCTGCCCAAAATGGAATGTTCCCAGCCGCTACTATTTCGCCAGAGTTGCTGTTCCAGCACTACACCACGACGTGCTGGAATTGCTTGGAAAAACCTTGCAGCAGAGTGCAGTGCATAGTATCCACCTGACAACAGACATGTGGAGCAGTAGTCAAGGCACAGATTACATGTGCATCACAGCACACTGGATCTCTTTTTCAGGTGTTAGAGACAAGATATCTACAGGCATTGACATTAATGAGATTTTTAATGATACTCGCAAACATGCAACTGTAGCCATGTTTGCTATGGAGAACTCGCATACTGCTGCAAACATTTTGGATGAGTTCAACAGCAAGGTCTTTGAATGGCTGCGACCAAGAGGCCTCACAATTGGTTTTGTTGCCACCGACAATGGCAGTAATGTAGTTAAGGCCATGGAAGATGGCGGCTATTTCAGGGTCCCGTGTTTGGCACACTGCATCAACATTGTGGTTCAAGACTTTCTGAAAAGTGAAAGCAAAGTCAGCAACTTACTGACCATTTGCAGAAGAATCTGCACGCATTTCAATCATTCTTTTAAAGCCCGGAAGCAGCTACGGGTCATTCAACGTGAGTGTAACATGCCAGTCAAAGCACTCATTCAGGAGGTACCAACACGTTGGAACTCTACGTATTACATGCTCGAACGGCTGTTTGAGCAGTACATACCACTCAATGCATATGTCATGACAAGATCAGGGGATAATGCTGTTAAAGACATGACCGTTGAGATGTGGCAATGGGATCTCATTAAATGCCTGACTGAGATGCTACTTCCTTTTGAGGTCTTCACACGTGCAGTCAGCAGGGAGGACTGTACTATGAGCCAAGCAATCCCACTGTTGTACATGCTTGAGCAAGAGCTGAAGGAGGTGTATGAAACGTACGAAGGTATGGAAGGAAAACGTGAAGCATTTAATTTTGCGAAGTCCTTAGCATGGCGCTTATCTCAGAATACAAGGATTCAAAATAAGATTTTGTCACATGAACATTACATTACTGCCACAATTTTGGATCCACGGTACAAATTATTTGTGAATAGTAATGCATTAATTCCTTTTTCTAAAGAGGATGTTTCCAAGTACAAAACTGTAATAGCCAAGGAAGCCACTGATTTCGAAAACGAACGGCTCTCAATTAGAGGCCTGCCAGTGCCAGCCCAGGACAGTGCAAGTACTACTGAGCATCCTACAGAGTCAAGGTCCTCTTTACAGCATGCGAGCAG
Organism: Lissotriton helveticus; assembly: GCF_964261635.1. Taxonomy (NCBI): domain Eukaryota; kingdom Metazoa; phylum Chordata; class Amphibia; order Caudata; family Salamandridae; genus Lissotriton; species Lissotriton helveticus. The sequence continues at coordinate 28,870,525 of NC_136072.1, forward strand.
TGTGTTTGCTTCCCAGCAGTCACCAACACAAACAATAACACCCACAGGATCTGATTCATCAGACACAAGCAAAAAAATAGCTGCTTGGTTTCTACGGAAAGGGATGGGGAAGTCCGTTGCTGCCGCAAAGCAAAAAGAGGACGAGCAAACCAGAGCACCAATGAACATTGAGCGGATGGTCCAGGCCTATCTGGATGACACAACAGAGGTGTGCATGGAGCAAAGCCCATTGGTGTATTGGTATAGGACAAGAAGCCAATGGCCACTGCTTAGCAGGCTGGCGATAAAGTATCTAGCTTGCCCTGTTGCAAGTGTCTCTTCAGAGCGTGTGTTCAGTGCTGCTGGTGCCATCGTGACTGTGAGAAGGACCAGTCTGTCACCCAAAAGCGTGGAGCGGTTAACCATGATAAAAATGAACCAGCACTTGATACCACCAGACTACAAAGTCCGTGAATCACAGCTGGAAGAGGAGAGCGAGTCGGAAGAAATAAGTATTGGGTTACAGGACCTACTTCTGTCAGAAGAACCACCAGGGTTTGAGGACGAGCTCCTCTTCCCTGACAACTAGCCCTTGCGGTGCCAAACGTAATCAACATCAGCCACAGGTAAGAAGAGAAGTTTCCTGGGAGGTATACTGGAGGAGAGGCTCGTAGTACTAATAGGACAAATATAGCTTTCAGTGAGGGGCACAGCATCTATCTGTTTGCATGTTACACATGTGGTCAGTTAATAAACTATTTCAATCAAACACTGGCCGCTGCCCTGCATCTAGAGTAAACCTTGTGACGTACAACAGTAACCCCACCACAAAACAACATCATAGCATATCTGTAGAAGTTGAAAATAAATAACATTTATTCATGTATAAAAATATTCTCCTATCCCCACCCTAACCCCAACCATAGTCCAAGTCCAAAGAATGTCCCGCAAAAATAACCCCAACACCCAATTCCCACCCACCAACAAAAGTATTCAAAAAAGGGCAAATCAACAGGGTCCAGTCCAATTGGCGGGTGTTTGTCCACTAAAATCTTTCTTTCCACGCTCCTCTAATTGGGCCTCCAGCTTGGCCACCCGGAGGAGAAGTTGTTGACGAAATGCACGGCACCTACATTGGCATCCATGCTGTGAGGGGGTGGCAGATGTTGAATGGCGGCGGTGAGCGGCTGCCTGGCCGCGGCGCCGTACTCCTGCAGGTGGAGCCTTGCTGGGGCCAGACGCATTGGAAGAGGCAGCCGCCTCCTCCTCCTCCTCCTCCTCAGCCTCAGCCACCAGCTTGCGGTACTCCTCCACAATGGCCTGCAGTTTCCTTTGCCGGGCCCTGGCTGCCAACTCCTTCCGCGATGGTTTTGAGGAAGGAGTATGAGTATCTATAAAAAAAGAAACAGAATTGTAACTGAAACTCTTCATAATTAATTCAACAGTACATTTCGGCATAGTAGCACTACCGAGCGCAGTACATACAATTGGTGTCTACTTTTAGAATCTATCTAATCTGTCCTCCTGCTTCCCCTGCCTGTAGCATTTGTTGAAGTTTTTTCCGGCATTATACTTGCCCTAGTACTGGGTGGCCTTGACTCGAGTACACATAAGAAGAACAAAAGTCTTTTTTGTATCCTTTTAGTTTTTCAAAGTAAGACTCTGGTTCCAGTGACAGTCTTCACCTATGATGAATGTACAAATACATTTAGGGGGCATCCACCCATTAAAAGTCAATGTCTATCCTTCCACCCTAGTTAACTTCTTTCCCTTTTTGTTCAACACATCCCTCAGGTCATGTGATCTGACTTTTAGTCTTCTCCAAAAGTTACACAACTGAGTTGGAGTCTGATGGAAGAGGCCTTGTTTACTCAACGCAAACTGGTAATGCTACAAAGGGTGTGTTCTTCAACCATTGTATTTTGTCCAGTACAACTTCAAATTCATAATTTCCTAATAAGTCTCATAGCACAGTGAGGAAAAAAATGTCCCCCATCCATCTAGTAATGCAAATAAGTTATCAATATAACTTACCACCGCCCACCGCTGAACTTTCCTCCCCCACTGATGCTCCTGCAGGCGCCGCGTCCTCTGTCCCCTCCTGGATGCCAATCTCTTCGCCGCTGGCCCCGTCAGCACTGGTCGTTAGTATTGATTGTGCACCTGTAAAAACAAGTACAGCTTTTTAGATGCCTGCACACCGCCCCCTATTTTACTAGTTGTACTTTTTTCACCAGGAAGGAAGATTGAAAAAACAGTTACGTACAACAACAATCGTTGTGGCAGTGTAACTTGTCCAAATTGCGTCCAATTTACAGCACTCACATTAGACAGAGTTTTGTTTTAATTTATTAGATGGTCCCTAGGGTCATCTAATCTACTCCTACTATAGTCTTTGGAAAGTTAGCCTGAGCCATATAATCATTTTTTGATCCGTGTCTACTGCTTTGCCCATGTTACCTTGCAGCTTGTTGCACGGTAAGAAAGACACCATTGAGGGCACATGATGAGTCTGGCATACAATTGACAAACCAGTATTGTTAGTCCATAATGTTGCACTTGTTGCCATGTGATGATGACTGCTAAAAACTGGCATAGTTGTATTCACTGTCTAACGTGCAACATTTTTCTCATAGGCAGATGAGAAGAGAAGATCGCCTTCTACGAAACAAGGGATTTGCAGAGCTTTCGAAAGATGTCTCCCACAATTCACACATTACTCTATCGTGCACTAGATGTACAAAATGTACAGTATTTTATCTTCTTCATTTTGCATGGTGGAGCAGGATGTTTCTCATTGAAATACTTCCAGGTTTCAACATTACAAAGCTTGTTAATTATTACAAAAAATAAAGTTTTTGAACTTGCACGTAGACTCTGTGGTATATTTTCAGTGTCTGGGGTGCTGGGGACTGAAACGAGTGAGTGAGCGAAAGGGTCTTCGACTCTTCTTCTTCTGTTGTGGCGTGGGTTGTGTATTAACATTGGGTATATCTAACTATCTTCGTGCGGGCGTCGGGAGTGGGACAATTGGCTATGACCGAGACACTTAGGTAGGTAGACTAGATGGTCATTGGATTATGGGTTCTTCTGACTGAGTTCTTCTGTGACCAGGGTGTAAGGTCCAACCTCCCTATCACCAACATCAACAACATCCTATTTTCTTCTTGTACATAGTTGTGTATGTGCAGAGAGAGAATAATAATAACCACAACAGTAGTAGAAGTATACTAACTGAACAAAAATTAGTAGGTAAACATCTGGTTGTGCATTTTTGTTGGTGGGATTGAGAGACTGGAGATTACAGAGGACAACGCAAAAGACAGGAGTGGACCCAATGGCTACAGCTATTCTATCATTCAAAAGAATACCGGTCCTTAACTAAAGAGTGGCCAACAGGGCAAGCTTAGCTACACACAGTCTAATAGTAGTAGCACAGAGACTCTAGGGGCAGAGGCAGTTTGAAGGAACTGAAAGTCAGGGATGGCATTGGATAGTTACGCAAAATTTGGAAAACAAATGTAAGACCAAAGAAGGTTTTGCTAACATTGAATTACGAAGGAGCATTCATAGGTTGGAAAAAATAAGGTGCGTTAAAAAGTTAGGGAAATATAATTGTTAATAATATAAGCACTGTAGGACTTACTGGGGCCAGCAGCAGGATCCGCGGTAGAGGAGCGCGCCTCCTGTGGTTGTCCCGCCAACTCGGACCCCGTCTTCTTCTTGCCCTTCGGTGGTGCTGACCATGTAAGAAATAATAAAGAAAGAAAAACATTAAGTGCTGTGAAACAAAGACCTCATTCAAACATCCTCTCAAACATTTTAGGAAACAACAATTCCAATAAAATTGACTTCGAAGTGATGACTACTGGCTTGCAAGATCCACAGACCGTCTACTTATAGAACACTAATCAAATGTGCCATAAACATTCTGATTGCAGAATACTAACGAAGTCAGTACCACCTGACCTACACCACCTATTCAATAATGCAGATGGGCCAATTGGTCAGTACGTTGGCATTTCAATTTTATTTTTACCCGCAAACATTACTTATTCATCAAAGAATTCTACACAATACTTGTACTACTATAATATATATTAAATTATTAATATTACTAGATACTCACCAAGCCCCACGACTTCAACACCTATCAGGTCCAACAGGTCCTGCTCCCTGTCTATGATGTCTGCCCACCGGTGGGCCAGCTGCTGGTGGGTGCGCCGGATTCCTGAGCGACGGTAGACTGCCCGGCGCACCTTCGCCCACCGCCGGTGACGCTCCTCTGGCAGGTAACCAGACCCTGGCCTGCCGCCTGCTGCCAAGGTCAAGGGGAGGTGGCGCTGCATGAAAAAAACAAGGGCGGCCACCTCCGCCTCCCCGAAAAGATTCCGGGCCTTCACCCCTGATGGGCGCATTCTGCCGCAAGGCAGCCGGCTCTTGGGCGCTGGCGCCTTGCCCTTCGAGCCGGTTCTGCTGCTCCCCTTTGCCATGGTTCTGGGGTGGAGGTGGAGGTTGAAAAGAAAGTTAGGGGGGAGCAGTAGGAGCTTAAATAAAGGAATAAAATAAAACAGTAAAAAATCTAAAAAAAGGTGGAAAAGTAGAAATAAAATGAAAAATATAAACTTAGGGACAGAGAGAGATAGATGATAAGTAAAAAAAGTAAGAAAAACTGTGAAAAGAGGTAAGGATTGAAGAGATATAAGGTGGATAGAAAACTAGGCCCAGAACCATAGCATAGAGTGTGAAAACCAAGATGGCCGCGCCCATCGCGACCACGTGGGTAAGTTCGCGCGAGATTTCACGCGAACACGCACTTTGTCAGTGCAAACAAGTTGTTGTGTTCCCGAACAAGACGTGCACCGCGCGAACGCGTTATTCGCGACCCGGAAGAGGAAATAGGGGGCGCGGGCGGGCGGGACAATTGAAAAAACAAGATGGCCGCGCCCATAGCCCAACCACAAGGGTAAGGTCGCACGCTACAATTCCCCGAACACGCAGACAGCGCCCCGACCACGCACTACGCGCTCCCGAGCAAGAAAACGGCTCGCGAACGGGACCAGCAGGCTACTACGCATGCTCGCGAAGCTACGCGAAGCTCGCGTAGTGCGAAAACGTCTTCGCGTAGCTTCGCGTAGCTTCGCGTAGCGCGACTACGCGCACTACGCCCACCAGTGCTTTGAATTGTGCCCTTTTTTGAACTGGCAAACAATGTAGCCTACGTCGGTGAGGAGAGATATGCTCTCGAAGAGAAATGCCACAGACCAGCCGGACTGCAGCGTTCTGGACTGTCTGTAACCGGTGGCAGAGGCCAGAAGCAAGTCCAATATACAGACTGTTCGCATAATCTAAATGGGAAGTTATAAGTGCCTGGACAATGGTTTTCCTGGTGTTACTGGGAAGGAAATTAATACATTTTTGAGCATCCTAATTTTTGAGAAGCATGCCGCAGTCACCGTCTGGACTTGGTTTTGGAAGGAGAGGTTAGAATCCCATTCAACCCCCAGGTTTTTTACTGATTTCTTGGGGGAAGGGGGCATGCTTAGGTCATGAGGATTGGAAAAGTATAAGTGCCAGGGCCCAAAGTTTTACTAAGAAGTCACTGCCCGTCACTTTCCAAGGTGGGGTTAGAATGACAAGGCTGCGTAGTCTTGATTGCACCTCATGCCTCTTTAATCCACATCCAGACATTTCCTGTCCCCTTATCTCACTCTTGCAGGTTCTTTTCATCTCTACTGTCTTCCCTTTTCACTTTTCTTTCTTCTTTCTCGTCCCACTTCTTCCCCATTTGTTTTTTTCTGTCTCTTGCTCTGAAGCACAATCTCCATGTTGTGGAGAAATAAGTCCCCGTTCCCCAAAAGGAGTGCCAGTGGGGTCCACCTGAAGGACTGGCTCAAATTAAGCACTGTTTATAACACAGCTATTTTTATGTACATATAATTACCTTGTCGACATTCTGGTCAACTATATTTTTGCTTCAATACTGCTGTAGCACAATATTGAAGACTCAATACTACACTACCATACTGTCACACCGAGGCTGTCTGTTTTTGCGTGGCAGCAGGTTCGGCTTCTTTCTCCTGTGTTCCCTATGCTGCCTTTTTCTCCTTTTACAGGACTGGAGAAATGCAAAAAATAACAATTGATGGAAAGAATTTTGAACAATGTCAAACATTCATCTCCAGTACAGAGATCTGGGTTAAATCCATCGGGGCAGATTTATGAGGCCCTTGCGCCTCTTTGCGCCGCAATTGCGTCACTTAATGTGACGCAACGGCGGCGCAAACAATGCGCTCTATTTACAACGTAACGCATCTAGGAGATGCGTCACGTTGGAAAGCCCTGCGCCATGAGGAGGCGTTCCTGCGCAGGGGGGGGGGGCGTTCCTGCGCAGGAACGCCTCCTAAAAGTGGCTGAGTGAAATCTATGAGATTTCACTCAGTCACTTTCTACGTCAATTCCTTACGCCTGCTTGAAGCAGGCGTATGGGTGACGCACCATGCAATGTAGGAGTGGCCCCTGTCCATTGCACGAGTCATGTCGCACTTGCGACATGACTCCTGCAATGCGCCGCCCGTACGCCGAGAGATGCGTCACGCATCCTCACTGCCTTGCACCATGGTGCGGCGCACCATGGGTGGCGGAGCTGTGGCGCACTGTGGCGCACATTAACTGGCGCATCCCTGGGGATGCGCCAGTTAACGTAAATCTGCCCCATTGTTTTTTTGCCCACCATGCCACCCCAGTTTGGAGCCAGCCATATGCAAATCAGTCTTGACTCAGCTCCTCCTGGGAACAGTCCCATGTGGCACAATGCCCTGTGCCATATTTACAAAGTGGCGTTAAGCCACATTGCGTGGCCTAACGTTGCTTTGCAAATATGGTACCCTTTCACGCACTTTTATGCAGGAAAGGGGCGTGCAGTGGGTGTTGCTGTGGGCGTTCCACCCCAACACCCATTGCTTTTTTGACGCTGTCTCAGATTTACAAGGGTCTGTAGATCTGAGGCAGCAGCAAAATCAAACTCCATGAAAAAGCAGTCGTTAGATTGGCGCAACGAGGAGAAATACCTTTATTTCTCCTAGGTTTGGCTTTTTCTATGTGTGCTGCAGTCTGTGGCACACATAGAAAGAGCAAAACACCTTTAATTATTGTTTATGTGCAGGAAGGTGTCCCTTAAACAATCATTAACCCTTTGCCTGCTGGTGACGGAACCACTCCGTCACCAGCCACGGGCGCGCTGTGCTAATGACGGAGTGGTTCCGTCACGGCCCGGCCGCCGCGCCTGCAGGGCATTAATTCCGCGCCTGCGCTGAGCGTTCTATTGAACAGGCGGGGCCGTGACGGAACCACTCCGTCACAAGCACAACACTTTTAGGACTCCACAGAAAGTCCCTCTAGCCTGGCTCAGACCTGAGATTTCTGATCTAAGTACCTCTGCATTTTCCAGTTGTCACTCTTTGTAGCATAAACATTGTCCTACCAATCTCCTTCATTTTTGTCTGATCTTGGTAGATCCTCATTTCAGCTCAAATCTACAAAAGAATCTTCCTTTAGAATCTCATATTAGATCAGGCACATCATTCTCATCACCTGATGATTACTGGGTCCTCCCACTCCTGAACCCGCACATCTTTCCACTCATTCCACTGAGGACATTTCCACTTGCTTCACTTTTCTAACACTCACACTTCTTTTACCACCCTTCCTGTTCCTCTGCCCCCTCCCGGCCTTGCTGCATGGTCTGTAAATCCTTCATTAACCACCGGTCCTTCTCCCCTGTGCCCTGACTACTTCTCTTCTATGTCTGAACCGTAAGTTCTTTCCCTTCTTCCGACCGCGGGGAAGATGACTTCTATGGTTGTGTTAGTGTCAAGGGGCCCAATTCACAGAACTAACTTAAGACAAAATCCTAAACGTACTACTTTTGGTATTCACAGAAGTTAGGATTTTGTCTTAAGACAGACTTAAGACAGACTTAAGTTAGGATTTTGTCTTAAGTCAGTCTTAAGTCTGTCTTAAGTCTGTCTTAAGACAAACTTAAGACAAAATCCTAACTTCTGTGAATACCAAAAGTAGTAAGTTTAGGATTTTGTCTTAAGTTAGTTCTGTGAATAGGGCCCAAGGTCTGGAAGCAGAGAAGGTCTGTTAACAACCATTCTAGATTACCCGAAGAAAGAGTGACTTTTTCCAGTCTCCACAGTGCAACCTTGATGCACAGAACAACAGATTAATACATGTGAAAGGGGTCAAGTGTCTCCTTAAGAGGGCCACAGCTAGAAAGTAAAATAACACAAAGGGTAAGAAACTCTCTGGCAATCTTCTAGCTCCCTATTAAAGATGAAAATGATACTAGAGTGATCAGAACATCACCAAACTTCTCCTGAAATCAATCAGGAAGCAGTAATGAGCCGGTCACAACCGGAAAGAAATCATCCAAACTGCTAGAACCAAACTTAGGGGCCGATTACGATGGCGGGCGGACTTTGAAGGTACTAAAGGGACCGCCCGCCATGGTTGCGGCGGAAAAGCGGCGGACGGTCTTTCCATCCGCCGCGGACCCCCCAGCCATCATGATATGGCGGGGGGGTCTTTGCAGTCACGATGGCGGGCGAATCGCCCCCGCCGGGCCGGCGGTGACCACCGCTGGCCCGGCAGGGGTGATCCGCCCGCCATCGTAGTCGGCCCCTTAGGTACAAGGGGTCAAGTGTATATTATAGAGACGAATGAAAGGCACTTATTTTTCTGCGAGGGGGGGTGCAATACACATTATTCCCTTGGCCAAAGAGACCTAACTGGGTGTTGGGAGGTTCACACAACTTCTTCTGTTCAAATGATGCCTATGGTGGGCCGAGCCCTTCTGTTGAGAGTCAGCTTGTGCTCTGTGGTTTGATGTACACATCATAGATCAGGAGGTTGGTTGACAGAGGGCTTCACTGAGAGGCGGTGGTGGCTACGAGAAGGACTGAGAATTTGACCCGTGACCATATTTTGGCCTGTTTCAGTTTGGCAATAGATTTTGATCCAGTTAACGGTCCAGACTAACTTAATAGCTTATGCAGGCATTAGATTGTCTGGTTTCATTACCCAATGGGTGTGTTTGAGATATGGATTGTGGAAGAGAATAAGGTAGCAGTGTTGTAGTCAGTGGAGGAGGTAGGCTTGGTATTAGCGTTAAAATCCCTACCCACGGTTGAAGCATTTATCGCTCGATTCACAAAGGGCCTACGCACTCGTGACGGAAGCTCTACAGTCGTGGGGAAGTCTTCGCACTCGAGGTGGGGTCTCCGCTTTGTGAATCAGACCCTCAGAGTCTTCAGTGTGCCAACCATGTAGTAAAGTTATGGAGGGAGCTATCTGATGATTAGATCATTCCCCACACCCACCCCCACTTGCTAACAGGGTGATATGTAGCTCAAATCTCTAGTTATGCTAACCTAAGATAGTAAGTTTACTCCCTGTAAGTGATTTTGTGTTGTTTGAGAGTAAGAATAAGACGTATTGTGTATTGGTTGAGGGGTTTGTGTCCTAAGTGAAAAGAAACAGTGACAAAGAGGCCTAATTTGAAGGCCAGGACTCAGTGTTTCTTGTATTTGATGGTGCTTTTGGATACAGGCCCTGCAGTGTGGTCAATGCATCTATAAGTCTTATCTGAGCTGCAGCTCTCTCTGCTTTAGGTTTAGTGGCCATAGTAAGAGTGCATGAATGTGTACAGGCTTTGATCTTGTGAAGTAGGTTCAATATAGGACAGACACCATATGCAGCCATGGAGGACCATGAGGTAGGGAGGCAATGTGCTACTAATGAGCCACATTAAGTGTCAATAGGCGTACATCAGTATGACACCCCATGTGATTGACAGCAAACTGAGGTGCAAAAGAATTATTGGTGCAACATCACTGAGAGCAAGGAAAGCACTCCGGAACACAACTCAATATGTGCAAAATCTCATTTAAGTGCAAAATCATATTTACATGCAAAATCACATTTAGTTGCACAATCACTTTTAGAGGCAAAAACACATTTATGTACAAAGTCACCCTGATGCAAAGCCTCGCGTAGAGCTAGCTGCGTTGTTGTATCACATTTAGGAGCAAAATCACATCTCGGCGTAAAATCATAACTAGGTACAACATCAGTCTTGGGGCAATATAAACATGAGTCTGGGAAACACATTTGGGAGCAAAAATCAACTTTACATGTAAAAAATGAACAGGCAAGTGTAAAGTCTTTCAGGAGCAAAACACATTTAGATGCAAAATCACCCTTGATGCAACATCTACAGGGTAAGGAGTCTCTTTTAGATGCAAAAACACCTTCAACATCTAGGTGCAAAATTACTTTTGCAATAACATCAGTATTCGTAGGGTATCACATTTTCTAGGGGAGACTGCAGCATTGCCATATTTTGACTTTATTTGACTATATACCAAATGGTATAACATGTCTTACCACTGACCCCTCAAAATCTGTCCTATGACATCTGTTGAGTATGATTTCTGGTCAGGGGTGGAGAGGTCTAAGGTGTTGGGGGCCACTTGGACTAGCCCAATAGCCCTTGAGAGTAACTACAAGCCCAAACAGGCAATGTCTACTGACAACGCCATTAGCTGTGCTTCTCTTCACTGAGAAGGCTCGGGCTGTGAGGGCCTTAGTGTGAGGGATAAATGGGAGCAGACTGACAGCAAAAACAGGAAAATATTGTGACATATTGTCAAAATGGCTATGGTACCAGAACATCAATTGTTCCTCTAAAATATAGGGGTCAATTATGATAACGGGCGGATCGCCACCGCCCGTATGGCGCATCGAGCATGCCTGACATTGTGGCGGGCGGTGCACTCAGCACCGCCCGCCACAATGCCAGGAAGGCATGTTGTGCATGGAACTGCTGGGGGGTACCATGGGTTTCCCCCATGTGCACCCTCCACCCACCGAGTCCCTGGGGGCCCACAACGGGCCCCCAATGGCAGAAACTGCCTGCCTTTCTGTGGCGGCAACGCACATCCCCGCACACATGCTAATATGGATGGCGGTGTCTCCCAGACACCGCCACCATTTTAGCTGCTTTTCTGCCCGGTTGACTCTGCGACCGAGCACAAAACCGGCGTACGGTCTTTATGTCTGCCGGGGTCCCCCTGCCATGGTAATGTGGCAGGGGGGAATTAGGGAGCGGACAGTGTATTTTAGCGGGAGGATCGTCACCGCCATACGAGAGGTGGTGATCCCCCCGTTATCATAATGGGCCCCATAGTGTCAAAAATATTGTGCTGTCAACATCACAGGTAAGAATATTTTTTTTTCAATGTTTTGTGGGGTTACATTTCTATGTGATATTATCTTATAATCGTCATGTAATTATTTTAGGTCTTTATGTTTGATTGTTTTTGTGTTGTAATAATTATGTTAATGTAAGTTATTTGTCATCATTTTTTGTTAAAGCTTGTTTTATTTTTACATTGCTAATAGATGTATATTTTATTCTTTTTGATTATATGTATGCATTATGGCTTGTTTGTGAATTAGGGGAGTAGTTTGGGAATTTATTTTAATATATATATATATATATATATATATATATATATGTATGTATATATATATATATATATATATATATATATGTATGTATATATATGTGTGTATATATATATATATATATATATATATATATATATATATATATATATATATATATATATATATATATATTGCCTTTCAACCTCCTCGGATATTGCTGGGACACTTACGCGGTGGTGCACATCAGGGTACGAGGTCATCCCTGTATTCCATAATGTTCACCGTACAATCTGCACGCGTGCACTCCTTCCGTGAAAATTGCACAAATCAGAGAGCATGGAAAGAGTTTATTTTCATAGCACCAAGCCGGAACAAAACAAAAGTAGAAGGGAGTAAGCCCTAGAGGTAGTGTCCTGCTGCACCCTCTGGTTGCCCCATCCCCTTCTCTGGTTCATAGCTCTGCTTGCCATGTGCCCCCTTCCCCCGAGGTCCTGTTTCCCGTTCTTACAGTCCTGAGGGTCTCCCATAGGTTTCCGTGAGGGTATTCACCCTCGCCCTATCCGTTAAGTTGCCTTCCTTTTTGCAGATTGGCCTGTGCGACCTCTGAGACAGTTTGGTTTATCCGTTTTTGGTATTCGTTTTTCCTATGATGGCTTCTGCGACCCCCCTTACTCCTGAGGTCTACCTGTCAGTGAGGCTTGGAAGAACCAGGTACATTTTTTGGAGCCTTGCATATCCTGGGGCAAATTTAAAAGCCCTTTGCACCCCTGGTGCATTGTTTTTCATTACGCACCTGTGGCGCCTTGTGGTGCCCCATATTAACAAGACATGTAAAGCTATCGTGCGTGACTTTTCGTGTCCTTGTAAATACGGCTCCTTTTCACACATCACTTTCCTCAAAAGGGGCGTTCCATGGGTGCTGCTGTGGGTGTTCCCGCGCAACACCCATGGATTCTGCTGCACTCCCAGATTAACAACATTTCATAAACCCGGGAATGCATCAGAATCCTATTCCTCCCCAGGGGAGGCGTAAGGAGGTGCAAAAAGGAAAAATAATTTTATTTTACTTCGTTTTTTCCTCTTTCTTTGCATGCTGCATTCTGCAGCACACATAGAAAGAGGAAAACACCTCTTGTGATTGTTTTTGTGCAGGAAGGTGTCCTCCCTGCAACGCAGGCACCCTTGCTCCATGGTGCAATGGTGCCTGCGTTGGTACATGGCAGCCAATTGTGCACCAGTGCAGGGAAGAGCTTAGGGATATGTCATATTGTTGTAAACATGACGCATCCCTTTGCTTCAGAAGTAACGCTGCGTGGCACAGCCAAATGGCTTGCGGTACCGCGCTGCATTACTTATAATAATAATAATAAGGGAGTTTTGTAGAGCGCATGGTTACGCTCAAATGGCGTGTCCCCGCGCTAAGACAGAGGAACTCTTGAGGCAGGACCTCAGATTCCGCTCGGTTACCGTGTGTACAGGTGTGTTTTTAACTTCTTTCTGAAAATAAGTTCAGATGTCTCTAGGCGAAGGTCCAGGGGCAGGGCGTTCCAGCTCTTCGCCGCCAGGTAGCGAAAAGACCTACCTCCCATGCGAGCCCTTCTTATCCTAGGGATCTTTAGTAGGCCTCCATGGGTAGAGCGAAGGGCGCGCGTAGGTACGTATCTGGTGACCAGGTTCTGAAGTGGTGCTGGTGCTTTCCCAGCAAGGATGCGATGGCAGGTGCAAAGGGCTTTAAACTCAACCCTGCTTCTTACTGGAAGCCAGTGAAGGGTTTGAAGGGCGGCTTTGGAGGCCGATCTATTGGGAAATTTTAGAATGAGGCGGGCTCGTAAATATGTCCCTCTCTGTTTTACGTCACAAATTGGATGAGACATGAACTGGGGAAACCAGACAGAGGATTGTTCTGAATATCACTCTCTGCTAGATCATGAAGGGGCATATTTACGATAAGTTAATGCTACCAGAACGTCACTTTTTCCGATGTTCTGGGGTGCAAACTCTGTCGCCTTATTTACTATTAAATAAGGCCCCTATTCACAGAGCACTTAGAATTAAACTGGTGTGCAATTGGAATTGCAGTGGGCGTTCCGCCACAACACCCATTGCTTTTTGACGCTGACCCATATATGCTGCCAGGGAATGCCTGGTCTTAAGCAGGTGATACGAGGAAAAATGTTTTATTTTTCCTCGTATTTAGCCCTTTCCACGTGAGCTGCATTCTGCAGCACACATGGAAACAGCAAATCACCTTTCAAGATTGTTTATGTGCAGAAAGGTGTCCCCTGCACTTAAACAATCGCCCCTGCAGTGCAGGCACCCTAGCAAAATTATGCTTGGACGCCTGCACTGGTGCTAGGCAGCTTTTTTAGCGCTAGGGCTAACGCAAGGGTGCGCCACATTCTTGTGAGTAGGGCACATCCCTGCTTTTTGAAACTGTCGGAGCGCAGAGTTACCAATTTTGCCGTAGCAACGCGCTCCATCAGTTTCTTGTTTATATATGCCCTGAAGCTGAGCGTCCCTTTGAGACAAGGTTATCTCAGATGATTGCATCTTTGTGACCTTTGATTGTATATCAGCTGGCTCTCCTTGATAAGCCATGTTTTTTGATGATACATACAGGCTGATATGTCAAGACTAGAAAATATTGTGTATTATCAATGCCAGTAAACATATGTTTAAAAAAGTGTCTGATTTGAAATCCAGATTCCTGCACACACATGAGACCGCGCAAAGGTCTGAATATACAGGCACATGCATCAATATTGCATTTTGCGATTCCTTAATTGCGAAAAATAAGGAATCGCAATTAAGGAATTGCAAAATGCAATGCATCAAGAAATCGCTAAACAAATTGCGATTTCTTAATATTCCTTAATTGCGACTCGCAAATTGCGAGTCGCAATTAAGGAATACCTCCCCATTCATTCCTATGGGCCTGGAGGCCCATAGGAATGAATGGCAAGACATTCTCAATTTGCGATTCGCAAATTGCGAATCGCAAATTGAGAATGCGATTTCAAGGGTGCAGGGGTGTCCAAAGGACACCCTGTTGCACCCCTGAAATCAATCTGTGCACATATGTTGTGCACACACATGCCCTAAGGGCATGTGTGTGCACAACATGAAAGTTTGAAAAATGCACAAAAGTGCATTTTTCAAAGTTTTCGCAAATTACCATGAGGTTCAACCTCATGGTAATTTGCTCCCCCTAATTGCGAATTCACAATTTTTAAAAGTGTCATGCATTGCATTTAAGGAATCGCAAAATGCGATTCCTTAAAGGCAATCGCAATTTGAGAATTCGCAAATATTTGCGAATTCTTAAATTGCGAGGGCCTTGACCCTTCATGCATCCCAAAAGAGGATTTTGCGATCGCAAACGGTCGATTTTTGCGAATCGCACCGTTTGCGATCACAAAATCCTTTGATGCATGTGCCTGATAGTCCCTCAGCGTTTGGCGCCCGCACAACCCTTGTGCGGTTCGAGCACGCGCTCAGTGCAACCCCACCATGTTGTTGAACCTCTAGGTGTTATTAAAAGCCACCGCTGCAGAGGTCCCTTGATTCACCCCTAAAGAGCCAGCCTTTCACTGGCACACGTCTCTTCATTCAATGGCCCCACTACCACTGGACACAGCTCTTATTTTTCTAATCATGATAGATTTCGGAATTTTTTTTAAAGTAATATTGAAAACATGTATTTTTTATTTTATCATTTACAGCGGTGTAAATGTGGTTTGACAGATTAGTACAGATTTCCAGGCAGAGAAATAAAACCTTTACATAAGAAATTTACAGTACATTTTCACAAACTGATTTATACACATTTCCAAACTGAGATATAAAGTATTTTGATGACAAATACAAAATGTATTAGTAACATGGGAATCAATGCTGTTGGCAAACAGATGCATAGCCATGCGCTGGCGATCCCCGGAGGGTCCCCCTATAGCAGCATGGACGGGGGCGGTCGGTAAGTGGGCGGCGGCGGAAGAGGATGCTCTTAGAGAGGAAGAAGCCAGGGGAGCGCGTAAATTTCCCATATCCATGGAATGGGCCATGCTCCTCCACAGCTTCCGACAGTCCACACGTGCAGGTGACCCACCTACTCCTCCCCCCCCCCACCCGAGAGGACCAATAGCATTTACCTAGTGTCCCCCTCCCCAGGGCAGGCTCCCGGTACCCCCTGCATCCTGATTAACTTCCCACCCTTCTGGAGCGCAACCTGAACAGCTCCTTGAGCCCCCCCCGACGCCCGTCACCGGTATCTCCCTGCTTAGACCATGCTAGCGCCCACATGCTTCCCTCCCACAGTTTTGTCCCCCCCCCCGTTCTCTGGTAGCACCGTTATATGGACAGTACAGACCCCGATCCAACGCCCTTGAGGCGGGAACTTACATACCTGTTATCATTCATTGTCCTCTTGGCTATGCAGGCTCACTGTCTCCCAGCCTGCAGACATGGTTGCACGATCTGTACTGAATAATTGGGGAAATGTATATTTGCACCAGTTGTATAAAAAAAACAAAAAACGTTGCACGCATGGCTGAATGTTGAGGCCACACCAGCAGATTATTTACACTGTACCCGCATACTTTGATGCAACAATAAAACAAATAGACAAATAGCATATAAAATGAGGTTTTTCCACGGTGCACATTCACTTTCAAAGCACAACAAAACAAAATAAATGAACTATGCTCCATTGTGTCTGCATGCCGCCTTTGCGTGTCTGACCAACGAGAGAATGAGAGAGAGAGAGAGAGAGAGAGAGAGAGAGAGAGAGAGAGAGCGCATGCGCGTGCACGTGCGCGCTCTAGGGGCCCAATTCACAGAACTAACTTAAGACAAAATCTTAAACTTACTACTTTTGGTATTCACAGAAGATAGGATTTTGTCTTAAGTTTGTCTTAAAACAGACTTAAGACAGACTTAAGACAAAATCCTAACTTAAGTCTGTCTTAAGTCTGTCTTAAGACAAACTTAAGACAAAATACTAACTTCTGTGAATACCAAAAGTAGTACGTTTAGGAATTTGTCTTAAGTTAGTTCTGTGAATCGGCCCCTAGATCTTTTTAAGAGATGTTCTTTGCACTGGGGGTGTTCCAATATGTTTCCTGTTAAACTCTTTCTCTGTATTGTGATTTTAAAATATTTTTTAGTCACACACATTGTTTAAAAAATGTAAATGTTGGATTAGGCAACTCTACAGCAGCTCTGAAGACAATCCCATTTGTGTTTTGTTGTTTTTTTTTACCAATTGTTGGCAAGCAATGAAACCTTAAACCACAGAATAACGGTTACTTGATCAAAACAACGTGATAATTTAATACCATTATAAAATTGCCTGTAAAGGCTTTCCATAAATATGTGTAAAGAACATACGTCAATCTTGGTTCATTCTTGAATCGAATTTATCCAAGTCCTTTTTGCAAATTATAGGACAGTTTGGTTTTTTATTTTAATAGCATATCTAAATTAGATAAGAGAGTGTAGATTCTCACGACATGCAAGCATTTTCTTTCGGAAAATGATCCACCTGGGATATTACAGTATTGCTCGCCGCATTCTGCCCCATCGGCTACGACGACGCTGCTGCCTGAAAACGAGCTACAAAGACCATCGCCACCAAGACATGGCAATGTCCCAAATTAAGTCCTATCAAAATCATGTGTAGGGCTCCCGGTTTTATGGTATTTATTTTTTGGGCCGTTTCCGTCTGTATTGATCCCTATTTATTTTTGGGCCATTTTATCTGTATTTACCCATATTTATTTTGTGTTTGCGTATAAATTAAGTTGTAAAACTGTACATTTCCATATCTATTTAACTGACAGACGCGTACTCATACTTTGATGTCTGTCGTATTTTAGCTATTTAAGCTGCCAAATATTACAGAATGCGTACACTGGTAGATGTTAGCACTATACCATAAATATATGTTAACATACTCCGTTATTTAAAGACATTTCATCTGTATTTTAATTTCCCATGCTGTCCATCTGCTCAGCTGCTGGCCTATAATTCATGAAAGAAAGCACATAGAGTCATCTAAAAGAAGCACAATTTTCTGTATTTATCCACTTTTAAAGATAAATGCAGACAGAAAACACATTGTTTTCTGTCTGTACTTATCTGTAAAAATCCTTAAAAACGGAAAACCGGGAGCCTTAATCATGTCTTAATCTACGCCAATACATTCCCAGTGCTATTATCAGTGCCAGCCAGTGGCAATGCACTCAGTCGCCATCAAAGAGTGGAAATTCCACTGATGAAAATCATGATGGCTCCTCGCATGGCCTAAAAGGCCACGGTGCACCAGTCAAAGGACCATCAAATTCACAATGGAAAAAATGAGTGACAACTTGACAACACCCTGAAAAACTTGGCACTGTCCTGGTGACTTAGTTGTCTTTTTTTTGCAGTGCCTTGAACTCTTTGCAGAGCTTGAGGGTTATCCGGAGTTGAATATTTCTGTAGCTCATCCGTGTGACAATGCCGTATTATACCAACCACCCATCAGCCCAAGAAAAAATATACAACACGATTTCCATTAATCAATAAAAAGACAACACATGCCTGATTTTACTGATGGTCTCCCATAGCTTAAGACAGTCCTAGCACTACTCTCTGTGGTTGAAGACAGACGTAAAACTTCATTAATCCAGAAAAACTGAAGCCAGGAGTAGATCAGCCTATTTTACGTAAGACTGTTGTTATCCAAGCAAGATCTTAGTAAATGAGGCTCATGTTTTATACTTTAGTTTGTACCAAATTAATATTATGAGTAACAGTAACAGTATAGCAAGAATCAGACAGCAAACGCCACAGCATTTCCACAAACAAGAGTCACCAGCATACTGGTCTCCAGACTGTTTGGTGCAAGACACAGGGATGTCGACGTAACTGGGCGTACTCGACTCTAGGGTGTACTGCATAGAATTTGCCTTGGCAGGAGATATCTTCCTAGAAGACCTCTTGCCACCTGGAGTCCAGTCACAGATCCCTAACTGGCAGGCCTCACAGTTCTCAGGCTGGTGTGGCCCATTGATGCTTCCATACACAAAGGTAAGTTGCGGCTCGTCATTCACGTCCTCGCCGTAGCAAAACTCCCGGATGGAGATCAGCAGGTTGTTTAAGATGATGTTGATGTTCTCCTCAGTAAACTCTGGTTCTTCATAAACTCCTGCTCGGCAGCTGTTACACTTCTGCCTGAAGATATTTATTATCACAGTCCCTCGTCTTCTCTTCTTTTCCAGTTTCATTTGGAAGAAGATCGGTACATGTGCCGATGCCCAGGCGTGGCCGCAGCGGGAGCAGCGGAACCTGCGGGTGGAAAAAGCGGAACAAGTTACCTGGTCCTGGAAGAGCAACAGCGCGAAGCGTAATGACATCGAGTGCAGAGTCTGCACTCTCTCCCAATCCCTAAATACTGTGTACCACTTACACATCCCTTTGATACTCTTCAATTACTTCCCCCCAATGAGAACTATATCACACCGTAAGATCTTTTTACCCTCTCTGCTACATAGACATGCCAAGCCTCAAGTTGTAACTTTGTATGTCTCACCTAGGCAGTGCTTGTGCTGTCTCTTTGAGACATGCTGGATCTAGGAAATGGGCTTGCAAAAACACCCATCTTTTTCATTGGTTCCCTAGCTGTCTTTTAAAAATACTGGCTTGTCATTGGTGAATACACTTAATTGTCCCTCCTTTTGGAATTTTGTATCCTGCCATGAGGACTACCCCTCTTACATGTGTTCTTACTGTTCAGGTTATTTATACTCAGGGAGAAATCATTTTTTTGTTGTCCTGTTCATAAGAAAATTAAAAGTGAGCAAAATTCGTAATACGTCTAAGCCTAAATCTGGTGTTAATTGTATTGGCCTAAACACCTGTGACCTACAGATTGGGGAGGTTGAAGGGCTTGGGGCACGGGAAACATTACACAGGGAGAAGGAACGCGATGACACAGATATGGGCTTGAAACAGGTGCTTGATGCCTTGGGTATTGATACAGAAACACCCAGTGGCAGTGGCTTTCAACCTAAGTCACAAGTGATTCCAACGCTGCCACATGATAACCTGGATGCGTTCCATGAAACGGTGATCAAAGAGTTAATCGCCCTGAGGGACAAAGGGGGTAAATTGTTTGATGTTCTTACATCTATCCAGCGGGCAGCATTACAGGCACCAAAAAGCGGTACCTCCATAGTAATTAAGAACTCAGATAAAGGAGGCATTGCCATGATAATGGATGCTTGTATTTATGAAGAAAAGGATATTCAACAGTTATCACAAATTGAATGCTATGAAGTGATCACAATAGATAAATACAATGCCTCTCTTCATAAACACCACGAGAATTTGATGGAGATAAGCAATAAGGGGGTTTTAGACTATGACGAATACAATTTTTTAAGGTCTGACCATCCTAGAGTTCCCTCCTTCTATGTGCTCATTAAAGTGAATAGAAGCAAGAATAATCCCCCGGGGAGACCAATAGTGTCCTCAATGAAAGCTTTCTAGATAATACTGCCGTCTACATAGATACTTTCCTCTTCCCCTTTGTGCTGGCCCTTCCAGCATCCTGTAGGGATAGTGGAGACTTGCTTTCAAAAATCCACAATTTGGTTTGGGCAGAATCTTTTTTATGATTACCCTAGATGTGGTCTTCCATTATACATGTATACATTCAGGGTTGTAGTAACACCGAGACTGTAAGACTTGTAGAACAAGTTTTATTGCAGAAGAAATGCCCCACCACGAAGCACATACAAATCTGCTCCTAATCCCTTAGCCGGTTCCCGTCTTCTCCCCGTAAGATTCTCACCATCACTACATTCTAATTATAACAATGTCACTAAGGAAACTAAAAAGGAACAAGGCAGAGATAACAAGCAATTACCCATTACAACACATCCTCCCCCCAAAATAACAAAATACAATGCATATACAATTACATTATATAAAAAAAGTATTAATTGCATTCAACGTTCTACATTACCCTAAATGGAGTGATAACAAAAATATATATTGATACAAATTGAGAACAAGATTCAATTGCAGACATAGTCCTGCAACTTCTTGGATTTAGTGATTCTGCATCCCAACCTTCCCCACTTTACCTCCCCATACTCAGATGAGGGCCACCTTACCTCTCCATACTCAGGTGAGGGCTACCTTACCCTCCTCATAATAAGATAAGGGCCACCTTACCTCCCATACTCAGATGAGGGCGAACTTACCTCCCCGTACTCAGGTGAGGGCCACCTTACCTCCCATACCCAGATGAGGGCCAACTTACCTCCCCATACTCAGATGAGGGCCACCTTACCACCCCATACTCAGGTGAGGGCCACCTTACCTTCCCATACACAGATGAGGGCCACCTTACCTCCCCATACTCAGAATAGGGGCACCTTACCTCCCCATACTCAGATAAGGGCCACCTTACCTTCCCATACTCAGATGAGGGCAGCCTTACCTTCCCATACTCAGAAGAAGTAGATGGAACCTATGCCATCTCCTGTTGGTCACCCAAAGAGGTGTCCTCCCCAGGTTGATGTTCCAGCCTCCTCTCATTATCCTCCCTCCTTCCATCACAATTATCAATTCCAGACATTCTGGCACCACACTCACCCATGAGCCAAACCTTCCCATACTCAGGTGAGGGCCACCTTACCACCCCATACTCAGGTGAAGGCCACCTTACCTTTCAATACTAAGATGAGGGCCACCTTACCTTCTCATACTCAGATGAGGGCCACCTTACCTTCCCATACTCAGATGTGGGCCACCTTACTTTCCCATACTCAGATGTGGGCCACCTTACCTTCCCATACTCAGATGAGGGCCACCTTACCTCCCCATACTCAGATAAGGGGCACCTTACCTTCCCATACTCAGATGAAGGCCACCGTACCTCCCCATACTCAGATAAAGGGCACCTTACCTTGCCATACTCAGATGAGGGCCACCTTACCTTACCATACTCAGATGGGGGTCACTTTACCTTCCCATACACAGATGAGGGCCACCGTACCTTCCCATACACAGATGAGGGCTACCTTACCTTCCCATACTCAGGTGAGGGCCACCTTACCTCCCCATACTCAGAATAGGGCCACCTTACCTCCCCATACTCAGATGAGGGTCACTTTACCTTCCCATACACAGATGAGGGCCACCTTACCTTCCCATACACAGATGAGGGCCACCTTACCTTCCCATACACAGATGATGGCCACCTTACCTCCCCATACTCAGAATAGGGGCATCTTACCTCCCCATCCTCAGATGAGGGCCACCTTACCTCCACATACTCAGAACAGGGGCCCCTTACCTCCCCATACTCAGTTGAGGGCCACCTTACCTTCCCATACACAGATGAGGGCCACCTTACCTTCCCATACTCAGAATAGGGGCACCTTACCTCCCCATCCTCAGAGGAGGGCCACCTTACCTTCCCATAATCAGAAGAAGTAGAGGGAACCTATGCCATCTCCTGTTGGTCACCCAAAGAGGTGTCCTCCCCAGGTTGATGTTCCAGCCTCCTCTCATTATCCTCCCTCCTTCCATCACAATTATCAATTCCAGACATTCTGGCACCACACTCACCCATGAGTCAATCCGAATCTCTCAACTTAAAATCTGGAACAACCTTTGGAACTCTCTCTTCACCCTTATACAAAGAGATATAACCCAGATGCCACACTTTACCATCACTTAACTAGATGAAATTGCACAAAACCTTCCCCATTTGCAAAGGTTGGAAACATCTCCCTTCATTCTTCTTATATACGCCTAGCTTTCTGACCCTCATTCAACATTGTCATGGTAATCTTTATATTTACTCTCAGCCTTGGATATGTGTTCCTTCACTGGCATTGGGGTCCATTCACTTCTTATAGAACTGTGATTCCATCCAACATTATCTTTCATACCAGGAGACCTGCCCCTCATAATCTCAAAGGTACTAAATCCAGTGGCACTGTATGGGGCCCTATAGGCCTATCCAGTGCACCATACTTCCTTAAACCAGGACAAATTAGCTTCCCTGGCCAACTGTATAGTATTCTTGAGCACCCTATGGTATGTAACGTTTACAACGAAATTTTTACTACGCACTACCATTACAACGCAGGCATTACCACGCATACCATTACAACCCATTGCGCTGGGGGGCGCTCTAGGATAGGGAATAAGTTGAATTTTCTATCCAACACCTTCCCTAGTGTCCACGGGGACTGGAGTTGGAATAGAAAATTATACTTACCACTATCCAGCACCTCTAAGCGCTATGCGTTGTAATGGTATGCGTGGTAAAAACCGCGTTGTAAAGGTATGCGTGGTAAAAGTATGCGTTGTAACGTCATACATCCCACCCTATTGAAGGGCTCAACAGCACAATTTCCAGCGGGGTTGTAAATGGACATGGTGTTATGTACAATGCACTTCCTTTTAAGAAAGCCTTGAAAACCTCCAAACAAAATCGGGGCCCTTTGTCCGTTAAATTCACTTTAGGCAGCCCCTCCCTCAGAAATACTTTATCCAAAAAAGTCATGAGAGATTGGGCTTTAGAAACTATTTTAAAGTCAGGCCATTTATCAAAATGATCAAAGATGACTATAATATATTTGAGATCACTGCCATCTTGAACTGGAGCCAAAATGTACTGCCCTATACTTTCCCACAGCATCTCAGGGCATCTGAGGAGAGTCAACGGGGGTTTAGGCTAACTAAAGTTTTTCCGAATTGTGAACAATACACAACTTCTTAACCTTCTTTTCAATGGCTACGTTAATACCCGGCCACCCAAAAACATGCTTGACTCTACTCTTAGTTTTTGTAATCCCTAAGTGTCCCTCATGGCACAATTGTAGAACTCTGTCCTTAACACCTTCGCCGCGGGGCTAATTCCGCCACAGCGCTGGGGTTGAGGGGCTCATCGCGCTGCACGGTGGCGCTGTGCTCATGATGAGCTGAACTCGTCATGACCACACCCGTTTCTGTGGAACACGCAGCACCCCTGGAGAATTAAGCCCCGCGTGTGAGCGCCGCGCGTGTCATGACGAGCTCAGCTCGTCATGAGCACACGGCCACCGTGCCTCATGATGAGCTGAGCTCATCATGAGCACGGAAGGGGTTAACACCTTCTGGGGGAACGACACTCCCTGCTCTTAAAATCTTAACCTTCTCGACAAACATTTCATGTCTTAGCTCCCATAAAACACGTAACTTTTCCTCTGTAACCATCTTGGTGGGCCAGCCCTCTCGAATCCAAACTCTTATTTTCTGTAACACATCATCCTTGATGGTTGCTTCTACCCATTCACTTCCCAAAATGCCATCCTGGATACCCGTCACACAACAATTATCAAGTTCCCCATCAGGTTTGTCCACTAAAGGTAAGGGCATTCTACTCAAACAATCTGCAATTAAAATCTTAACTCCTGGCACATAGCAGACATCGTAATTATAATCCAATAACCTGACGGACATACGGGCTAGTCTTGGAGAAGCAGTCAACAATCCTTTCATAGTCAATACCTTCGTTAAAGGTTTGTGGTCGCTTCTGATAATAAAATGAGAACCCCCGATGTATGCTCTGAAATGCACTAAGTCCATACACAGGCCAGGGCCTCACTCTCTATTACAGAATACTTCTCTACCATATGGGTAATAGATCTTGAAGCGAACGCAATTATGCAATCGTTCCTTCATCCATCCACTTGTGTGAGTACTGCACCTAAACCTCTGCAGCTGTTGTCAGTGGTTACCGTATTTTTTAACATGGGGTCAAAACCCTCTAAAGCCGGTGCTTTACATATGCCATTTTTAATACCTTGGAACGCTTCCTCACATTCGTCAGACGAAACAAATTCACTTTTATTCTTTAACAATTGCCTAATGGGAAAAGTCTTCCTAGAGAAGTTCATTACATATTTGGCGTAAAATTCTGCTATGCCCCAAAAAACTGTTTTCCTCTTTGTTGGAAGGAGCAGGAGCCTTTTTAATAGCTTCCACCAAAGATGCTTTGGGTCCTACACCCTTTACAAAGCACCCAAATGCGTTATAAAAGCTGTTAACCTGTGGCTTTCAGCATGTAAATGGCCCTGGTGGTAAGCAGAGGTAAGGTCGATTGTGGCGAACCATTTGGCAACCTTGGTAATGGACAGCATTTCACTAATCTTAGGGAGGGGAAATTGGTCCACAAGTATATTCTTTTTTTAAGCCTCTTAGGTCTACACAGAACCTAATCTTGCTATTGGCACGTCCTGCCACCACTAAAGGTGGGACCCAGTCTGAGGACTCCACAGATTCTATAATTTATGCCTCACGTAACCCGTCGTACTTCATGAAAACTTCCTCCCTGTTGGCTATGGGAATGTTCCTTGCCTTATGTATGCAAGGAACTGCATGCTCCTTTAGAACGATCCTGTACTGGAAACATTTGAGTTCTCCCTCAATCTCTGAAAACACAGCAGGGTACTCTTCCAAACATTTTGCACTGTCTAGATCACACTAAAGAGACAGAACAGGTTCCATACTGTTGGGATCCAAAATGATACCTAGTGCACCTTGATCCCTCCACCCAAAAAACAGATGGCCCTCTTTTGGAAACATACAACTCAACATCCCGATTCTGAAATTGGAAACTTGGGGGCCGATTATGATGGCAGGCAGGCACAGTCCGCCCACCACCGTAGCGGAATGCAGGACCGTCCACAAGGGGTGCGGCGGTCCCGCACTTGCAATCAGGATGCCACCGCCACCGTGGCGGTGGCATTCCCTATTCCCAGCATTGTGGCGGGCGGAGCTCACAGCACCGCCCGCCACAATGCTGGGAATGCACAATGTGCATTGGCATGCACAAGGTCACAGGCACCGCGTGGTAACTGCCACTTTGTCTATGCCAATGCAGGGGGGTACCATAGGTACCCCCAGTGTGCACCCCCCAACCCCCAACAACCTGGGGGCCTGCTACGGGCCCCCAACAGCAAGGACCGCGAGCCTTTCCATGGCGGCAATGCTGCCATGGAAAGGCGAGTGACCGCCTGCATTGTAATATGGATGGTGGTGTCTTGCAGACACCGCCACCATATTACCCTTGTATTCTGCCGGTTGACTCGTCGACCGGCGTAAAAGCTGCGGACGGTCTTTCCATCCGACCTCAGACCCCCCGCCAAGGGGGTCTTTGCTGTCAGGATGGTGGGCGGATAGCCCCCGCTGGGCCGACGGTGACCATCACCGGATTGGTGGGGGCGATCCGCCCACCATCGGAATCGGCCCCTTCATTTTCTGTAACCCAATAAAGGAATGGTTTCTTTTGTGAAACTCTTGGGAAAAATATCAGACATCTCTCAGTCTGCTCCTAAAACGTTTTTAAATTTCTCATTCCACTCTGATTCATTAACTAAGGTGTAAGGTAAACCCGATTCTGCAGTGATAGTGATTGTAACTCCTCCCACACTAATATCACATTTAGGTGTCTTCCTATCACCTAGGACACTCAGTACATCATACTCAGAATCCACACTCAAAAACACATGTTGTTGTCATCCCCTTCACTGTCTTGACATTCAGAATCAGAATTTTCTTCCAAAAAGTTAACTGCCTTATAGCTATTCTGCTTTCTGAAGAGGTGATTCACCATTTTTTGTGCTCATACCACCATTGTTTGCCAGGTCAAGCCTGACATCCGCCCATTACCACCCCAGGCTATTTTCATTAACACACATAGGGCCATATGTAGGTAGCCCATTTGCGATCACAAATGCTGAAATTCGCAGAATTTCAGCATTTGCGATTGCAATTAGGACAGTGTGCTATGTAGCACACAAAAACCCACATGCAAAATAAGGAATCGCAAAATTTGTGATTCCTTATTTTGCAATTGCATTTAAAGAATCGCAAATTGCCATTCCTTAAATGCAATGTAGGAAGCATCCAAGTTGTGCGAATTTTGGCTTAAGGAATCGCAAAATACCACCAACTTCAGGATGGTGGTAATTTGCGATTTCTGTGAAAAATGCACTTTTTGGCATTTTTCCAAGGTGCATGTGGGTCACATACATGCCCTTAGGCACTTGCAACCCTGAAATTTCATTCTCAATTTGCGATTCTCTAATTGAGAATCGCAAATTGAGAATGTTTTCCCATTCATTCCTATGGGCCTACGAGCCCATAGGAATGAATGAGAAGATATTCCTTATTTGCGAATCTCAATTTGCGATTCGCAAATAAGGAATAAGTGGGATTAGCAAAAAATTTTGCTAATCCTACCTAAATTGTGTTTTGCGATTCTCTAATTGCAATTCCCTAAAAATCGCAATTTGAGAATCGCAAAACACAATTTACCTACATATGGCCCATAGTCCTGCCCAACCAGTTTCCTGATTACTGATTCCACGCAGGTATAATCATAGGACGCGAGAGTTCAAGTTCCTATTATACCACTCCATTTCAAAAAATCGTCCCAGATCTTAGTATGTGTACTGGCCTCGGTTCCTATGTCCATTTTGCAGATGGTTTTAACCACCTGGAGCCAGTCCTCACCATGAGGTGGTGCAGAATCTATCCTTTTTTACAAATCTCTCTCCTAGCGAGAAGGATCAGGAAAAATATTAGGGCTCTCCGTATCGCCGATAGGGGCAAAGTCGGCTGATCCTGATCCTGAGGGGGTGAGGGCGAGAGGTAGAGGGAGGTGAGGGTGGAGCGAAAGGGAGGGCGATGGAACGGCAAAGTGCCGGTTATTCCCGGAGAATGACCTAAAAACCTTGGTCAAATCGCTAGTTCTCTCTAAACTTGACTATTGTAATTCTCTTCTGACTGGCCTTCCCAAATCTCACCTCTCCCCCCTCAAATCCGTCCTCCATTCAGTAGCTCGTTCATTTCAGGGTCCAAACGAAGTGACCACATCACTCCTATCCTGTCTTCTCTCCGATGGCTTCCCATCGAGGCTAGAGCTATCTACAAAACAGCGTGCATCACCCACAAAGCTTTGAACTCTTCCTCCCCTCGCTATCTGGCGAAAAACTCAAACTGTCTGGAGGCTCAAGACCTTCTCGGAATGCGGAGAAGTTCCTTCTTGAACCCCCCTCCTTCAAAAGAGAAAAATTGTTGGCACAATCGTTCTCCGGTAGTGCGGTGAGAACCTGGAACTCACTTCCTCCTTCGCGCCGTGCCATCACCTCCATCCAGATCTTCAAAGCGGACCTCAAATCTCTTTTATTCCAAAGACACTTTCAGAACTCCTTCTCAGACCCCGCCAGGAAGTTCTTTAGTCATTGTAAATTTGTCACATATGTTTATATTTTTGTTTGTACATCCTGTGCTTGCTGCGTTTGAAATTGTGTTCCTTTTGCCTGCGTTGTTTTGATTCTATGGCCTGCTACTGTTCACCAGGAAGTTCTTTTTAGTCATTGTAAAATTTGTCATATTTATTCTTATTTTTGCTTGTACAGTCTGTTCATGCTGTGCTTGAGATTGTGTGCCTTTTGCCTGCGTTGCTGCGACTCTTTGGCATGCTATTTTTGTTCTATTCCTGCAACAGTTCTCTCATGTAACGTAAATGGTTCTATTGTACTGTGCTCTGACACCTTCGGGTAAAGTCCGCGCTTTATAAAAATGCATTAAACAAATAAAATAAAAAAATAGCTAGGCCAGACCGGCGTGGCTGCTATTTTTAGCCAAACAACTGTCACTTACAAAACAAATAATGTATGTATCTCATGTTGAGAAAAGTCCTCAAGACCTGGCTTTTCGAGCAGTAGCAGCACCCCTCCCCCAGCGCCTTGAGACCCTCACGGGTGAGTAGTGCGCTTTACAAATGATATGATTGATTGATTGATTGATTGTGGTGGGGGCGGGGGCTCAGGTCGTATTTGGACTCTTACATCTAAGCCGGACCCCCGGCTCGGCTCTTCCAATGAGCTGTCTGTCTCACCCACCTCTATCCTCAATCCCCCAAAAGCTTGTCGCACTTTGGGCCTTTTTTCACCCACTGTGCACACTCACTCACTCCAAACATTCTGGGGTCTGTAGTCAGGTGTGTAAACAAGGGAGAGAAAATAAATAACTAGAGAATGGTTGTGAATGGAACCTGAAGTTATAGATGTACAGACTCTGGGACACGGCCTCCTCACTATCGAGGACGTACAAATTCGACCCAGGGGTATCTCGGACCACTCTCCACTGACACTGACTCTCTCCAATCCGGAAAGGACGAGGAGACGTATCTTCCCAATATACCCGGGATACCTTCAAGTACCACAGATATCCAAAACACTGAAGGAAGGGACTAGGTCATACTTTAGCGAAAATGAGGGGACGGTTGAGTCTCCTTCAGTTCTATGGGAGGCATACAAAACGGTCCTTCGAGGGTTAGCTATTTCAGCGATTGCACGACACAAACACACACAAAAACAGGAACTTTTAGGCCTTGAAAACAAAGTGGACGTGGCCACCAGAGATCATGAGACTGATCCGACGTCGACGACACGACATGCACTCCAACTATGCCAGCGGAATCACTATAATCATGTGCGAAGAGGGGTGGTGCATGCAATAACGTCCACGCAACAAAGATTGTATGATGTGGGCGATAAGGCAGGTAGACTCCTAGCCTGGTTAGACAGGAAGAGGGAGGGACAGAGGGCCATTTTGCATTTGAAAGACCATGCGGGAGTGTTGCAGTCCCACCCTTCACAGATAGTTGAGCTACTAGCGGACCATTTTCAGGCGGTATACACCCCCGATACTGAGGTGACTCGTGAGATGGCAGTGACGTCCCTTGTGGACGTACCCACTCGCGTCTTGCCACAGCCCAGCGTCGACGGCCTAGAAGGGGACATAACTGCTGAAGAGATTCAAATAGCTATAACAGCGTTACACCCAGGGAAGGCTGCAGGACCTAACGGTATTCCGATAGAATGGTACAAGGTGATGTCGGAACAGCTCTCTACGCCCTTGTGTAACATGTTTCGGGATAGCCTGGAGCAGGGTCAGCTGCCACCCGACTAGCGTGCGGCGACTATAGTGACAATCCCAAAACCCGGCAAGCCGCCGGAAGAATGCGGCTCATACCGCCCAATCTCCCTCCTCAACGCCGAGAACAAAATCTTAGCTAAACTACTGGCGAATAGGTTACTGCCGCATTTGGTGCATTTAATACACCGGGACCAGTCAGGCTTTATGCCACATAGGAGCACGGCACTGAACCTCAGGCGACTGCATGGGGTGATAGCACGGGCTCCACTGTTGACGGAACAGGCGGCAATCCTCTCACTGGACGCCAAAATGGCATTTGACATGGTGGAGTGGCAATACCTTTTCGCAGTTTTGGAACATATGGGTTTTGGCCCGAAATTCATATCTTGGATTAAGCTATTATACCAAAACCCGACGGCACGAGTGACGGCAAATGGCCGTATCTCCAGAGAGATATCGTTGGGGAGGGGTACGAGGCAGGGTTGCCCGCTCTCGCCGCTGCTGTTCGCTTTGGTCCTAGAGCCCTTAGCCACTGTCATTAGGACTACTCGGCTGTTGAGGGGTGTGCGATGGGGGGAGAACTGGGAAGACAGAGTCTCCTTATACGCAGACGACATGTTAATTTACCTGATGGATCTACCAACGGGGATACCTGCGTTGCTGGCAGTGTGTGAGAGGCACGGGCTGGCCTCGGGTTACAAAATAAACTGGGCGAAATCAGTGCTCTATATGTTACACGGCGCGCCACCGGCACTACCCATTGACTGTCCGTTGTTGGTGAGCGATGTTTCTTTCAAGTATCTGGGGATCCATATTACGCGATGCCACGATACCTTTCTAGAAATGAACTTACAGCCATTGCTAAGGAGACTAAGAACGGACGTGGGGCACTGGAAGACTCTCCCCCTGACCTTACTAGGCAGGGCGGCGTTGTATAAAATGATGGCGCTGCCCCGCTTTCTTTACGTCCTAGAAAACACCCCGGTGACGGTTCCGCCACCGTTCTTTAAGCGTGTCTCGGCACTGCTGTCAAACCTCATATGGGGAGACAAGCCGGCGAGAGTAGCACATCTAAAAATGGTCAGGGATTGGTATAGTGGGGGGATCGCTCTCCCCAATCTGGAACTGTACTACTGGGCGGCACACCTTAAGGTGATCAACCAATGGATACATGGACCGCATGATGACCCGGCCTTCCTGGCGGATAGGCAGCAATTAGGCACTGCCACCCTTTTAGCTCCGCTTTATAATAAGGGGATGATTAGGAAACTGAGAGGCCCCACTAAGCATACCGTAGCACTATGGCATAGAGCCCAAACGCGAATGAAGTGGGGAGGGGTGATTACGTGCATGACGCCTTTATGGGATTCCAAAGTCTTTGGCAATCTGAGGAGTAGCAAGGGCTTTGACCAGTGGGACGCCATAGGAATTTCCACGGTTGGGGACTTGTGGACAAGGGAGGGAGTGGTACCATTTGAGACCCTCAGGGTACAATACGAAATGAGAGTTACGGAGACGTACCGTTACATTCAGGTCCGACACGCATTGCTGGCGGCGCTGGAGCCTGGGAGGACGGTCCCGGAGTCGGCACCGTTAGAGGATCGGCTTCTGACAGACTTTATGGAAAGTAAGGCCACCTCCCTCACTTATCGTAAATTAATCAATAATATGCCAGACCCGCTGCGAAAACTGAAAGTCACCTGGGAGGAGGAGCTGGGCGAACTGAATGAGGAGGAGTGGAATGCCGCGTTAGCGTCACCCAGGGAGGCGGGCATATCGACAAGATTTCGGTTGGTGCAGTTTAAAATACTGCACCGAGTCTATTACACACGTGTTCTGCTACATAAGATTCACAGAGCTGATCACCCACACTGTCTGAGACAATGCGGAACGCTGGGTACACTGTTTCACACTTCGTGGGAATGCCCTGAAATCATGGCTTATTGGCGGAGAATAACACGCACAATGGCTCAGGTATCACAGGTCCCCATCACACCTGACCCCAAAATTTGCCTGTTAAATATATGGGGCCCGACCGACCTGGCGACATACGGGAAGCAATGGGTAATAGTAGGCATGATGCTGGCGAAGAGAGATATAGCGCAGAAATGGGGGGCACGGGAAACACCTACCCTAACGCAATGGTGCAGGAATATGGACTTGGCGATGTTAACGGAGAGAGCGGTGTATCAACAAAGGTGTAACCCACGTAAATGGAATAAAATTTGGCTCCCGTGGAACACTTATAGGGGTGATATTTGTGCGCCTTTGCCGGAAGGTGAAGACATAGATAGCGAGGGGGAGGACGAAGACCTGGAGTGAGGGGGGGGAAATCGAGAGGGACGGACCTTGGGGTGGGCCTGCGATGTCCTGGAGTGTGAGATTGAAAAGACCACAGACCGAATGGACCGCAATGTGTTGCCTTTATAAAGGAAATTAGAAGTTATTTTTAGGGAGGATGCATATGATGGTCATTGCCGTATAACCAACTATTTTTCTTTCAGTTACTCGTTAAGATATTATAATAAAAAATTGCAATGTCGAAGTATTGTGGCTGAATGTTGAGGCCACACATAAGAATGTGTATACATGTGACCGAGTTTTTCAATATGCAACAATAAAAATATTTTAAAAAAAAGAAAAGACAGGTCTTTAGTTGTTTTCGAAAAGTGAGCAGGGTGGGACTGGTCTTGATGTGGAGGGGGAGCGTCTTCCATAGTTTGGTGCTTGCGACCGAAAATGTTCTGTCGCCCCATGCAGCTTTTTTGGTTCGGGGGACAGTCAGCAGGTTTGCTGCTAATGAACGTAAGGGTCTGGTAGACTAGTAGGGGCAGAGAGTTTTCCTGAGAAACTCTGGTCCGATGTCGTGGATTGCCCTATAGGCAATGCATAGCGCCTTGAACTTGGTTCTGCTCTTGATGGGTAGCCAGTGGAGCTGTCGTACCACCTTGGATATTGGTTTGAATTTGGGGCCGGCTGTCAGAAGTCTGCAGGCTGCGTTCCGCACTAGTTGCAACTTATTTAGGACTCTTTCTTGGGCATTGATGAGTAAACCGTTGCAATAGTCGACCTTGGACATGACTAGGTGCTAATGAGAGTCCTACCAGCACTAGTTGGGAGAAAAGGTAGAAGTTTCTTTATCATCCTGATAACGTAGAAGGATGCAGAGACGACCAAAGTAGCGCTACAGATGGCGAAAAAACTCATGTAGATTTTGACAGGCACAAACTATTTTATGAAGGGACTGTGAATGAACAATGGAGCAACATGTGAATTAGCACATGGAGGTGGGTTAGAACATATGGTATTCTGGGAGATGAAGTGAGATCATTTTTAAATAACCGTTGAAGCGTAGTTAGTTCATTGTCATTACCGGTTCAGAATTCCGGTGTATACACGCGTAGTTAATTACCAGGTGATGTTAAACAAGGATGGGAATGCATAAAAGGATGTTTCAGCACTCATGGACTTAGCTCGTACACGAACGTGGTTCAAGCGTCTCCGTACGCCGGTAATGAAAGGATGAAATGAAATATCTTAAGAGAACGGGTTGATCAGCAGGCCATGGTAAGCGTATACGAGTAAATATTAGCATTCACATTCATGGTAAAAGTTATACCATTTTTTCGGCATAGCGAGGGGGTTAAAAGGTTGGGAGATAATGCGCTGGGTTATATTTGTGTGATTAAGGATGGGTCAATAGATTGGATGTAATATGTTAGTGGCTCCGGGTACGTGGTAAATTAATTTATAATATGCTTTAGTAAACATGATTACAGTCCAGAATTGATGAACTTCGTTGTGAAATTTTGTGAAAGTTTCTTATTAAACAAATGTTCTATCAAGTTAATGAAGTAAGTTAAAACATAAAATATGTATTTATATTTGTAGATGCCCCTGATGAAGGGAATGTACTTCCGGAAATGCATTGGGTTATTGGATTAAATCATGGTGTGTAAAACCCACTCTATATTCCTGTGTTTTTGTGAACATCGACGACAAGTTATGGTTGGATACAATGAATTGAACATACGTTAAGAGAAACGGATTAAAACGTATGGTGAAACAATGGAGAAAATAGGACAGAAAAGTAAATAAAATTGATTCATTGGATTCAAACTAGGTTGGGACTGTGCAGCCTGATGGAACTGAACCGGGTTCCTTTTTGGACCTCTCTCTTTTTTCTCAGCTGGGCAGCTGTCGGCTTAGATGGATGCCAGCTTGGAAATGGTTGGCGACTGTTTTAGTTGGCAGGTCTGCTCCCAATGGAGAATATGGTGGCCCAATACAATCTGCCCCCGGGCAAATTTCTAACCTATGAAGCATTGACACGGACCTTCAGGGAATTGTTGGCCAGTGGGCGTGATGAACCAATGACACATGTGGTACTACAACCATTGGCGTCCATGGGCATGGCGCAGCACTTGGTGAAGAGTAAACCCCTGACGCTAGCTAGGCGTAGGTGGGGAGAGATATTAGTGCAAGAGCTTACCGACTCGGAGTGGCATAAGGTTCAGGCATATCCTAAGAAATTCTTCACAAATATGAGATTGAAGTATACCCAATTTAATAGTGTTTATATGACTTATCTGACGACCCACAGACTAAAGGTCATCTATGGTGGTGAACCACGTGGCTGCCACAGGTGTGAGCTTCTGGATGCAGACTTCTGCCATATGACTTGGAGCTGCCCCAGTTACAGCCATTCTGGGACTCGGCGATCTGTACTCCGAATGCCTCCCTGGGCCGAGCTCTTGCTTGTACCTTGGCGTTGTTTATTGGGATTGTTTCCTAGACCCCGAAAAGGAAAGGCTCTTGGATTTGGCACTAGTGCTGGCTAAGAGATGGATTTCAGTGGCCAGGAAATCCACGGCGAGGCCAGTGGTGGGTCCACAGACAAACCAAGGCACCAAGTGGGCTTGGGCAGAGGAAAGGGCCTTGAGTCGTGAAGAGGCCAGAGGGGTGCGGAGATGTCCGATAGCGGGGTTGTGGGCGTAAGTGTTGGAGGCTTGGGAACATCCAGAGAATGACACGGAGGGGAGCCCCGACAGGCTGGAGTGGATGGGGTTAGAGTGACTGGAAGGACTTCTCAGTAGACACTGAAGTAGAAGGGAAAAGGTCCTAGAGGTAGCGGTCTGCTGCGCCCTTTGGTTGCCCCTGTCCCCTCCTTTGGGTGGTAGCGCTGCTTGTCATGTGTCCCCTCCCCCTTCCCCCTTCCCCAGAGTTCCTGTTTCCTGCTTTTACAGATGGGGGTCTCCCATAGGTTTCCGTCAGGGTATTCTCCCTCTCCCTTTCCGTTAATTTGCCTTCCTTTTTGTAGATCGGCCTGTGCGACCCCTGAGACGGTTCTGCCATTCCCCTCTCCCTTACTCCTGATGTCTACTCAACCTAACAGTGAGGCTTGGAAGAACCAGGTACTCCAGGGTCGGCTCTAGGCTCATGGCGGCCCTAGGCAGGGAGCGTAGGTAGGGGGCCCCGGAAGAGGGGGTCTGGGTGGGGCGGGGCGGGGCGCGGAGGCCAGTGAAGAGGGGGGGTCAGGGTATTTGGAAGTGGAACAGAGCCGGAGGCCACCAAAACACTGCCAGGGGCCGCAACGCAAATATGTATCCATCCTCAGAGGATTATTATATTAAGGATATATATTGGCGTAGTGCCTAAGGCCGCCCCTGGGTACTCTTTCGAAGCCTTGCAAATTCTGTGTTTTAGGTCACAAACTGGAGGAGACACGAATTGGGGAGAACAGGAGATTGTTCTGAATATCGATCTGTGCTAGATTATGAAGGGGCATATTTACAAGGAGTTAACACCACCAAAATGTCACTGTTAACGATGTTCTGGTGGCGTTAAATCCTTTGCCTTATTTACAAGGCGGCGTTAAGCCACGCTGCCTTGTAAATAATGCCCCTATTCACGCAGCACTTAGCGTGAAAGGGCAACCTCCTGCAACACCCATTGCTTTTTGACGCTACCATATATTTACAAGGTATGGGGCAGCACCTAAAATACCGCCAAGGAATTCCTGGTCTTAAGCAGGGGATACGAGGATTTTTTTAAATTTCTTCTTATAGTTTGCTCTTTCCACGTGTCCAGCACACACGGAAACAGAAAATCGCCTGTAAAGATTGTTTATGTGCCGTAAGGCGTACCTTCCTGCATATAAGCAATGGCCCCTGCCGTGAAGGCACTCTTGCAACATTTTTGCGGTAGGGTAAGGCAAGTGTGCGCCGCATTCTTGTGAATAGGGCGGATCACTGCTTTTTTAAACTGTCGGAGCTCAGCGTTACCACTTTTGGCGTAATACCGCGCTCCGTCAGTTTCTTGTATATATGCCCTAAAGTTGTTCGTCCCTTTGACACAAGCTTATCACAGATGATTGCATTTATGTGACCTTTGATTGTACATCTGCTGGCTCTCCTGGATAAGCCAAGTGTTTTTTTGTAATGATAAATACAGGCTGATATTTTGAGATTCGAGTATATCGTGTATTATAAATGCCAATAAACATATGTTTAAAAAAGTGTCTGATTTGGAATCCCCATTCCTGCACACACAAGGGTCTGAATAAAGTCCCTTCGATTTAACTCCTCAGCGTTTGACGTCCACCCATCCCCCTGGAGAGGTTCGAGCGCGCGCCCAGTGCGCCCCCACCTTGTTGTTGCAGCTCTTGGTGTTGTTACAAGCCACCGCTGCCGGGGTCCCTCCATGGCCCCCCTGAAGAGCCGGCCTTTCACTGGCACACATCTGTGCGTTCACTGGCGGTCCACGCCACTATCACACGACGACTCTCTGATACATTTCTGAAACTCAACTAAAGTAATATTGAAGGCTTTTTATTATGCTCAAATATCATATTTACAGTGGTGTCAATAAGGTTTGACAGATTCGCAAAATATTTCCAGGCAGAGAAATAAACTCTTTACCTGAGAACATATATTTACACAATCTCGTTTAACAGATTATGCAGATTTCCAGACAGAGAAATAAACACTTTACAGCAGAAATTAATGATATATTTTCACAAACAGATGAACAGATTTAGAAATAAAGTATATGCGCAACAAAAGCAAAAGGTATTAGTAACTTGGAAATCAGTTATACAAGACTTTTACCAACTATAAAACATCATATATAAAGATAAAATAAATGTTCCATTGTGCACGCTCAGTTTCATAGCATAATAGATGAATGAACTACGTTCCATTGAGTCTGCATGCCGCGTTTGCATGTCTTGAGTGTGTGTGTGTTTTTGTGTGTGTCCAAATGTGCTTGCATGTCGACTTCTATGGTCATATGTACTGTGCTCATATGGATATGCACGTGTGTGCATTTGGGTGTGTGTGCAGGCGGTGGGTCTTTGCAGCTGTGTACCCATGGGGTTGTTTTACACGTGTGTGTGTGTGTGTGTGTGTGTGTGTGTGTGTGTGTGTGCCGCTGCCTGCACATATCTGTGCTTGTGGGTGCAGTGCTTAATTTCAGCTGGTGCTTGCCTGTGGGGCCCACAGTCACTCATTTGTGAGGACTGGTCCTTATTTTTCCTCATCAAACACTGACCACGAGCAAGAGAGAAACGCGCTAAGAAGAAAGAAGTAGCAAGAGAAACAGGGCCGGACTGGGAACCGAAGCCGGCCCTGGCAAACTGCTCGGCCGGCCCCCCGGGGAGAACTGTGGGGGTGCAGCCAAGCAGTTTGTGAGGGCCGGTTTCGGCCGATTTTGTTACAGGGAGCCGATATTGTCAACCTCCGGTAACAAAAAGAGCCCCCAGGGGCACAAAACCAGCCCCCACCCTGGCGGCCCACCGGGGAAACATCAGGTGCCCGCTCTGGCAGTCGGCCCTGAAGAGAAAGTCAGGAAAACCGTCTCAAAGGGAGAAAGCAGGAACCTGCGGGAGTGAAATGAAGGAGCAGGGAGTGTCTGGTAGGGGAAGAAAGAGACACTAGGGGGCCGATTCTGATCCTGGATTTTTATTTTCCATACAAATAGAATTTGTATTTTTTTCCATACAAATTGTAAAAGTCCCTTCCAACCCGTGTAGTACGATTCGTACCGGAAAAATACTTACAGATCAGCCCGCTCCTTACAAATCGGATCGGGAAAAGCTGTACGACACGGACTTGTAAAAAAGACCATACAATTTGTAAAAAGGCTGTCCAACCCGTCAAGTACGATTCGTACCGGGTTGTCAGCATACGATTTGTATGGAAAATGGCTTGTATACGGGGAATGACTCGTACCGGGCAACGAAGCGAACCCCTATACGCCCCCTACCCTGGTAAGACTCGTTCTGGGGGTACGACTCATACCGGGGTACGGGTTGTATAGGGGTATGAGGTGTACAGGGGTCCCCCCACATGCGAGGCATGTGTATGGTGCGTACCCCAACATCGCGCATGTACGCAACGTACGTACGCGATTTTGGGGTACAGTGCGTACATATGCGATTTTGGGGTATGGTGCGTATGTATGCGATTTTGGGGTACGGTGTGCACATACGCGATTTTAGGGTACGGTGTTTGTACGGTGCGTACACGACCAGTACACCTTCATCGCGTATGTTCGCACCGTACCCCACTTTCCGTGTCATCCGTATGCACCGTACATACGCACCGTACCCCTGTATTCATGCGGTGTACGACGCGTACATGAGGGGGTCTGTCTCGTACTGTTTTCGAGGCGTACAAGGTTTTTCCGGCACTTTTTGGCTCTTATAAAAAAAAAGCCGTGCGGAGTGCCGTTTGTACGAATCGTACTTGCCCAGTTGTAAACTGCTGCCGGGAATACATGGGAACGTCGCGTACAGAGCAATCCGGATCGGAATAGCTTGTATATACGTGTATGGTCTTTTTTACAATTTGTATGGAGTGCGTCTATTTGTATGGATCGTACTTCCTAGGTTGTAGGGGCCTCCTTACAAGTATGAGTTGTATGGGGAAAATGCTCCATACCACGAGTTGTACAGCGTTTTTCCAGGATCGGAATCGGCCCCTGAGTCGACTCAAGACTATGCAGCCATGGTATTAGGTGTGCCGACCTCTAAGCGCACCAGACGTAGGATTCTGAGCAGTGCTTTTACGTGTGTGTGTTGTGTGTGTGGTGTGTGTTGTGTGTGTATGTGTGCTTGCGTGAGCATGCGTGCATGTGTGTGTGAGCGTGTGTGCACGCACAATTTGCAAAGATGGATTTGTCAACGTACTCTTTTAGTCTTTACTCGCTTCACAAGGCGGCGAGGCTAAGAACCGAGCTGAGAAAAGTCCAACAAAAAGCAGGAATGTTGGATAAAAGCTCCAGAAACTCGCTTGTGGAAGAATTCTCCAGCAGCTTTGCTTGCTGCGCTGCGTTGCATGACATCTTTGTAAATCTGCCCCTACATTTCTTGTAGCACCATATTTTGCTGATGAAGCTTCGTGAAGGAGACATTTAAACCACAAATTTGCCAAATTTGCGGCCCTCGCCACTAGAAGAGGCAGTGACTCCTTCAACTGAGGACATTATTGCAGAAAGAGCACCTCAAACACAAGGCGCTTTGTTTAGACCACTACTCCCTGTGTGGGATCCGGCTGAATCCAGATTTCGAACTCCAGGGTTTGTGGGGAGGGAGGACAGAACATGTTGAGGTTGATCATGAGTAATACAGAGCAGGCAGCTCAGAATATCAGTACAGAACCTCTGGTTGTAGCCGATAATTCCTCCCCTCTGCCATGCTAATTGGAAACTGCTAGTAGCAGAAGGAATCTGTGCATGGTAACACCAAGGGAGACACCGGTGGTGGATTTAGACCCTGCGACTCAGAACGAGATGGTCCACTTTCCCCCATAAACATCACTCCACCTAACTCGTAATCGGCCGTTTCAGTGGGACAGGTGGTTTTACCACTGCACCATGCAGATTCCCACCCATTTGTAAACAATGGCAGAGGTCTGTTGTTCTTATCACATATGACTTCAAAGCGAGTGACCTGTTATGAGAGCAGTGCTTAATTTGAGCCGCTGGTTTCCAGTGCTCAGCACAAGCACTTAATTGCCAACACCGGCACTTATGTCAGTCTGCCACATGATGGCGCTGTCCATCTAATTTAGAAGATTATCACAACAACAGTTGTTTATTAATTCACTATGCATTGCAAATGACTGATACCTGATGCCCCTTCTTATAGCTTTGGGGGCCTGGAATAGTCTGAATTGTCACACTTGTAGGAGTGCGATGGATAGTAGATTGTGTTGATTCTGTCGTTGGCAGCGTTAACAGGGGCAATGGGTGGTGCAGGCTTCAGTGAACTCATGATGAGTGCCCCAACACTGATTTTTTTTTTTAATTAAGCACTGTAATGAGGGGCAGTAATATCGCACCCGATAATTCCCTAAACCAATGGGTGTGGTATCTACCAGTTGCCGTACTACCTCCTGTTCTCTGTTTTCTACTTCCTGCTGAGGGATGAAGGTAACACCTCCCTCCCCCTTCTGAGCTTCCAATCTCTGAATATTTTATTTTTTTCCAAATTTATGTCTCCAAGTATTACTAGGCAAAATGTGTGTGGGTAAAAATGTGTGACATTTGTGCACTATTTGTAAACCTGAGTCAGGCGTAAACTACTGTCAGTTTTTAGGTATTTGGTGGGAAAAATTAATCTGCAATTTTCGATCACGCGCTGTTTAACCACCTAATTTCGCATTTGTCTTTGGAGCGGTTTATGTTTTAAGTAGTTTTAAAGTTCGCTCTTCAACGCTGGATCTGTTTGATAGATGTTTTTGCAGTGGGGGTGTTACGTTATTTTTCCTATTAAACGGTTTCTCTGTATTGTAATTTTAAAATACTTTTTGTCACACAAATTGTTTGAAATGAAACTGTTTTTTAGAGGCAGTTCTAAAGCAGCTCTTAGAACATTCTCACAGGTGTTTTTTTTTTTTGTTTTTTTTAAATGTCATCAATAGTTGGCAAGCGATGAAACTTTAAAGCACAGTCTACTGGTTCATTGATCATAACAACATGACAATTTAATACCATTATAAAATTGCATATGAAGACTTTCCATAAAATGTTTTAAGAGCATATCTCACTCTTGGTTTTGCAATCTAATGTATCCAAATCTATTTTGCAAACAATAGGACCATTTTTTAAAAAGCAAATCTAAATTAGATACATGAGAGTGGATTTTCACGACACACAACATTTTTCTTTTAGAAAAGGATCCACCTGGGATATCACAAGATTGACTCACAGCAATCTGTACCATCGACTAGTACGTCGCTGCTATCTGAAAATGAGCTAGAAAGACCATCGCCACCAAGACATGACAATGTCCCAACGTGTCAATCTACAGCAAAAATTCCCAATGCAAATATCGGTGTCAGCCAGCGGCAATGCATTCAATCGCCATCGAAGAGTGGAAATTCCATAAATGATGCTCTGAAAGTGATGATGGCATCACACATGGCCAAACATGGCCAAATACCCATGGTGCACCAGGCAGAGGACCATCTCATTTACAAGGCTGAAAATGAGTGTCAAACAAATTTACAACACCCTGAAAAACTTGGCACTGTCCTAATGACTTAATTCTCTTTTTTGCAGTGCCTTGGAGTCTTTGCAGAGCTTGAGAGTTATCAGGAGTTACGTTTTACTGTAGCTCATCTGTGTGACATTGCCTTAGTATGCCACCCACCCATTAACCCAAGGTAAAACATGCAAGCCAATTCTATCAATAAATAAAAAGAAGTTCCCTCAGACCATAAGACAGTCCTGAGATGACTGTCTGCAAGTTTAACAGAGACGTAAACCGTCAATAATCCAGAAAAACTGAAGTCTGAAGTACTTCAGCCTAATTTACGTAAGACTGTTGTTATCCAAGGAACGTCTTAGTAAATGAGGCCCATGTTTTCTACTTTAGTGTGTACA
Source organism: Lissotriton helveticus (assembly GCF_964261635.1). Lineage (NCBI taxonomy): Eukaryota > Metazoa > Chordata > Amphibia > Caudata > Salamandridae > Lissotriton > Lissotriton helveticus. The sequence continues at coordinate 28,911,904 of NC_136072.1, forward strand.
AAACAAATATTATGAGTAACAGTATAGCAAGAGGCAGGCAGCAAAAGCAACAGCACTTGCACCAACAAGAGTCACAAACAGACTGGTCTTCGTTCTTTTGGGTGTAAGACTCAGGGATGGTGATACTAACGGGCAGAGCCGACTCTTTAGTGAACTGCACAGAATATCCCGTGGCAGGAGATGTCTTCCTAGATGACCTCTTGCCACTTGTAGTCCATGGACAGATCCCCAACCGGCAGGCCTCACAGTTCTCAGGCTGGTGTGGCCCATGGAGGCTTCCATACACAAAGGTGTGCTGCGGCTCGTCATTCACAATCTCGCCGTAGCAAAACTTCCGGATGGAGATCAGCAGGTTGTTTAAGATGATGTTGATGTTCTCCTCAGTAAACTCTGGTTCTTCATAAATTCCTGCACTGCAGCGGTTACACTTCTGCCTGAAGATATTCATTATCACAGTCCCTTGTCTTCTCTTCTTTTCCAGTTTCATATGGAAGAAGATCGGTACATGCACCGATGCCCAGGCGTGGCCACAGCTAGAGCAGCAGAACCTGCGGGTGGAAAAGGTAGAACAAGTTACTTGGTCCTGAAAGAGCAATAGCGCTAAGCGTAATGACATACAGTGCAGAGTCTGCACTCTGCCAATCCATAAATACTCTGTACCACATCCCTTTAATACTCTTCAATTTCTTTCCCCTGATAGGAAATATACCACACCGTAGGATCTTTGTACCCTGTCTGCATCATAGACATGCCAAGGTTCAATTTGTTATGTTTTTTAATATTCAGGTCAATGACAGGGACAGTTGGTTGGCTCAGGGCACTAAGTTTCTAGAGCTATGATCTGTAATTAACCTGGTGATTGCACAAAATATTGAGTCACAAAACCGAAATATACAGAATATCTTTAGTACAAAATATGGTGTCACACAGTATCATTGTCAAGAATATTTTTTTTGTGGAAAATAATATTTTTTAATTGTTTCATTTAAAATGGTTTGCATAAATATAGTTGTAAAGACATTGTTATTTATTTATTTGTTTGTTTTTTATTTACTTAAGTTTCATTTTTTATTTATAATTTATATTTAAATTGTTTGTCAATGATGTTGGTTTTGGAAGTGGGTTGCTGATTTTGTAGGGGAATAAGTTGGGAAGTAAATTAAAATTCAAATGATTGAATATTGCTGGTGTAATGTATCATTTATGTAAAATGTTTTTTTGTTTTATTTCTTACTTGTTTTATTTACATATTATTTTATAAATCTTTAGAGTATATTTAAATGCTCCTATTTCTGTAAGTTATTTATATTTTAGTAGGTTCTGTAGGTGAATAGGGTAGGAAGTTATCAAAGTGATCGAAATTATAATATATTTTTAGTTAATTGTTTATCATGTTTGATGGATAAATCAATAATTATTTTATGGTGGGCATATTAAGTACTTTATTTCATTTTTAATTATTCAATACATTTGTATTTTTTTAATATATTTTTTAATTTGTTTAATACTTTGTAATAAGTATTTTTCTATTCATACTCTAATTCTTTTAATATGATATTAGGTATTTACATGTTTTGTATAATAGGATGAAGCGGTGGAAGGCTCTTTGTAGTCCCGCCAAAGCCCAACATTTTGTCTTCTATTGCTTGGACTGGAGTGAAAATAGTAAATGTAACCCTACCGGAGACTAACACTTTCTCTACTGTTTATTAGACTGGAGTGGTAATAGTAAATATAATCCCTCTGAAGTCCAAAACCTACCCTTCTGTTTATTTGGATGGAGTGAGATTTGTAATTTAAGCCCTTGCAGAAAACAGAGTTTATGCAATGTTTGTTTAACAGTATTTATTGCAATTTTTGTACATTTTTATATATCGTTGCGAGATTATTTCATTCACGGGAAACTGATGGAATTTCATTTTTGGAACTGAGAGGATTATACTGGACAAACGAGGCGGGGACAGAGAACGTGCCCTGCAGAGATTGGAATCTGCGTACATCTTTTTGTTAAACAGTCTCGATCCAAAAGGACTCAATCAAGATGAGGAAATGCACGTACATATAGGCTGACCTGCATTACGGACTGTACATTTCTGGTCTAAACATCAGGGTTCATATTGGTATCTGTATTTTTATTATATTTCTTTATAGGAGATTATGGTCTGTTGTTATAAAAGAAATTTTTTTTTCTATTTTACTTTTTTTCTTCCTTGGTGTTATGCAGACAGAAAGGAAACAGGATAGGATTAGATGATACCTACCCTTTTGATGTACAGATTTGTGTAAAGGGGTTGGACTTTATCCTCCTTTTTGTGCCTTTCACTGCTCATGTCACCTCATAACATAGACTCAGTACGATATGACGGCGGCTGCTGACTAATGTATTTAATTTTTGACTAATATCACACTTAGGTTCTTTCCTATCACCTAGGACATTTCAGTACATCATACTCAGAATCCACACTTAAAACGTGCATGTTGGTGTGATCCCTTTCACTGTCTTGACATTCAGAATCAGAGTTTTCTTCTAAAAACATGACTGCTGTGTATCTATTCTGCTTCTTCTTATATACCTTTTGAAAATGGCCCATGATTCCGGACCCCGAACGTCTTTGATTCCGAGCTGGACATTTATTTTTTATTGGCAAAATGTCCTTATCTGTAACACGTGATCTCACTACTATACTGAGATTCTTTCTTTTTATATGTGGGTTTTGGCTTCTTGTCTCGTGCACTATCACATTTCTTGCTAGACTTAATTTTATTCACAACATGCTTACTCTCCTGACTCACTTGTTTTCTTGGTGTCAGCTAAAACAGCCTTAGCACATCTCCCTGTAAGGTCTGCACGTTTAACAGTTTCTACTGCGTCCTGAAGAGGTGATTCACTGTGACCCATAGAATCTCTTCTATGCTGGAATTAGCTGCATGCATAACTATTTGGTCTCTGATGAGCTCATCATGTAAAACCCCAAAAGGTCAGATTAATGCTAATTTTTTTAGGGAAGAAACATATTCCTCTACAGTTTTGTTTTTTTAGTTGTTTTCTGTGGTAGAATTTATATCTATCAATTCCCACACAAACAATAGGGGCATAATACACATCAAGATCTTCCATAGCGCATAAGAAAACATCGCCCCCATCCCATGGTTTCTATGCAATATGATTTGACACCTTTAACCCAACGGGTCCTAAGGAGTGTAACAAAATGCTCGTCTTCTTTTCAGGGGTGAAATCAACATCTTCATCCAGAGTAGAGATATAATTTAAAAAATACCCTTTCCATTCTTGCCACATGAGTGCATTTTCACCAGAGGAAGGTTGAGTGGAGTAAGATTTAGACAACCCCTGATGCCAATACCTGTATAATGCACAATGTAATGATAACAAGAAGTGAGAGAATATAAGTTGTAATGAGGAGAAGAAAGAAAAAGAAAAACAATATAAATACAAATCTCAGAAACCATTAAAGCCTGTTATGTTTGGTGTGCATGTCAGCGTAATGAAGCAGGAGTGCGTACCACCAAAATCCTGGAACGCTGCCAAGATGGTGTGCAAATAACTGCAAGTGATACGCAAAAGTATTTTAAAAAAACACAGTTGCCTGACGAAACAATTTCGCTGACACCCAGTAACTTTGGAATGCGTGTAGGCTTCAATGTACAACAACGTTGAACAGGATGTACCGTGTGAAATTTTGAGCACAGCAAGTGACACTCAATGGAATCCGTAAATGTGATAGCTGTCCAACGGATTAATTTCGCCGATACACAGTATCTTTGAAGCATGAATGCGTCTTTTGCCAAACTCAAGATGGTTGCCAATGTTGTACACGTACAAGTCCTGCATGTGTCCAATGTAGAACTATGGGAACACTGAACAAAGAAGATGCAGAGAGAAAAATGTAAGGAGCGAGCTGCGATGTGGGTAGCTTGTGGGTAGGTCTCACGGCAGACACCACAAAGCCTATGAGTAAGTATGAGGACCGAACAACAAGAACACTTCTTAACTCGCGGTAAGACACGTTGACCGGAATGGTCTTAGCTCTGAACCTTTTTTGCTTAGGACGCTAATAGGCGTTCTTCTTTGCCATTTCCTAAAGGGGCGGTAGTTACTACCCGACTCGGGTAAGTGACCATGATGTTGTACTTAGCTCATGTTATGAGAATCACTATCACTGAGCTACGTACAGATGGTGGTATTTTGTTCATGTTACGTGGGGCATGCAGATATCAATTTGCTCGCATGCCATATATAATTAATCTGTCTTGTTGTTGTGAGCATAATCTGCTTCCATGTCATGTATGTCGACTTTTTGTGTTCCAGGTTTATTTAATATTTATCGAAGGTACATAATTATATCCTTTGATTCCCTGTGTGACTGTTTACCTTCATCAGAGCACTATAACTTCATTAACGCAGTGACAGCATTGAGTAGGTTTGCACTTAAGGTCCTGAAGAATCGCAATTTGATCCTCCTGACATACCATGGCACGAATCATGTCCACCATTTTCATACTCACTTTGCTAACTAGGACCATAATATCAAAAGTCAGCACAAAAATATTTTAACATAGGGTAGTGAACTCCTCCATTAAAATATTGTGTCTCAGAACATCACAACACCTATTTTAGCCTATCACTTCACCACCACCCTACATACACCATTCAAGCCCACGCACCCCCAATTCACCTGACAGCTACAAAAAGATTCCCGGCAAAAGAGACGCTAGTGGGTGCCCGTCGGGTATTGCAGCACCAGCCCGACGAGGAGCAAGCCCAATGATGAAGCATGACACCTTCAGCGTGTGTGAAGGCCCTTGGTCTTATTGGAGCATATTCCCCTTCCTGGAAGCTATAGACTCTCACTTTTGTGTTCAAGGAACTGCACACCCTTTTCTGATACCTAATTGACACAAGGAGCACGTGTGTTGGACCTCAAAGCTCCTGGTTCACTTTTCTATAGAGCCTCTATATTTTTGTGCGTGATAGTTTGTCTTACAACCAGTCAACCTGCAGTCAGAGATTTTAACCCGTTGGCTGCTGCCGTCGGCCAACGGTCGTCACGAGCACTACCTTGGTAGTGCTGCGCACGTCCGTTGGCCGACGCTGCCCCACACGTTTTTAGAACGTTCAGCACTGGAGCTGAATGTTAAACGCAGCCAACGGGTTAATAATGATGTGTTCAGATGAGCTGTAAATGTCAAGGTTACAAAAATGGGTTCCACTATGTTTCTTGCTTGACAACTATTCTTATCATTATTTTCATATCAAGCCTGCTAATACCAGGAATAAACAACACAAGCTGGCCTTTTTCTTTGAAAAATTTACTTAAAACAGCAAGTACAAGAAGAATTCTCTTGAAAAGAATTTTAAAATAATATAAAGTGATCGTAGTCGATTATTAAGCAAAGCAATAGAATTGCCATGCTTAAATGAGTACACATAGCTCTAATGTTCCAATTAATATCTTTAACTTTATTGGTGATTAAATATCTCTAACAATATAGATGATAATATTATAATATTATACATCCCCTTAACCAAAACTTATACTTTAACGGATTTTTTCAAAAAACTTTGTATATATTTTATAATATTTTAAAATCACTTCTTTATTATTGTTTTTTACATATTAATTTTAATTAAACTAATGAGTGCTTTTATGCTATCATATCTGCAGGTTACTGATCAATACATTTGTATATGGGTACCTGTGTGCTTTAAAACATTGACATAAATAAAAGAAAATGAAGACAAATGATGTTATTAAAATGCTTATGAAAGTGCCAACTGCTGGCCATTCCGGAAAAAACTAAAATCATCAAAATCTGATATTTATCTCTGAGAAAATTGCCAAATTTGTGTGCCACTCACTTGGGATTAGGGCTGGGCAGAAGACACATAATTTCACTCTGGGGAATTCCACTGTGTTTCATAAAAACTCCTCCAGATTCCGCGGAGTGCTGCCGAGGAGCTGAAAATGCACATTGTGCCGTCCGCGCTGCAATTTAGTGCCGGTATCCCGCTCTGTGCAGAAAAATCAGCACAAATGGCACCATAGTATTTGAGTAGATTTTGCTGCCCTCTGAGTAGAAAATATTCTTGGGAAGCAGCCCTCTGACTGCAGCCGCCCGCGTTATAAAATCTCATCAGAAGTTCTTATAGCGTCAGAAATCACACTAGGGGACGCCAAAGTCCGCTCACGCTCACCAGCACCCATTCTGGAGCCTCGTTATGGGCCGATTCACAGAACTAACTTAAGACAAAATCCTAAACTTACTACTTTTGGTATTCACAGAAGTTAGGATTTTGTCTTAAATTTGTCTTAAGACAGACTTAAGTTAGGATTTTGTCTTAAATCTTAAATAAACAAAAAAGGGAGAGAAGGGGGAGAAAGGTTAACATTTATATAGCGCTTGCTACCCCTAATGGAGTGTTGAAGCATTTTCTTAGCAAGTAGCACGAAACTCCAGAACCCGTAAGGATTAGTGGTGAAATAGTATATTGAAATATGAAAGTAATTTGAGTGGTGGATATGTTAGTTAGTTATTTGGATTGAGAAGGGTTGAGGAGGGATAGAAGATGGAAAAGGTTTGCATTTATATAGCGCTTGTTACCTCTGATGGGGTGTTAAAGCGCTTTTTTATTCGGTGATTAGCAAGGTACTCCAGAATCAATTTAAGGATTAGTGTTGAATTAGTATAGTGAGAATAGAAAAGTAATTTGAGTGGTGGATGTTTGTCAGTTATTTGGATAGAGAAGGATAGCGGAGGGAGAGAAGTGGGTTTGCAAAGCATTTATTTAACTTACCTGCACCAGGTTTGGCTTGGTTCTAGAAAAAAAATAACTTTAACTGTCAGTAGTACAAGTCTGAAATCTACGCAAGTCATGGCTTTCTTGGTGTACTGTTTGAGCCCTACAGTTTCTCTGGTGGGGCGTCTGCCAGAAAGTTATATCTGAACTTTTTACGTATTTCCATTTTTTCCACATAAATAGAGAGGGGGGTCACAGCTGTCAGAGGATGTGACGTCATCATTCTGTTACAACTGGAGCGTTGTCTTGTGGCATCTCCGACCCACAGACAATGTGCAAGTGTCGTGTTTCATAGAGTGTTAACACAATCCTGGTTTTCAGGAGCTGTGAAAGCCAGCATTGTATTAAAACTAAAAAAGCATACAAATACCAGAGGTTCTCACAGCAGGAAGATGGGGAGAAGTGTGTGTGTGGGGGGGGGGGGGGGGATTAGTTAAAGATATAGAACGGCAAAGAGTGAAGAGTGAATTTTTTGGCCAGATCGGCGTGGCTGCTATTTTTTGCAGAACCTACTGTCACTTACAAAAAAAAAATTGTATGGTTCTCATGCTGATTTTTTCTTTTTTTTCTTTTTTTGTGGTGTGGGTGGGGCCTCAGGTCGTATTTCGACTCATACACCTTCCCATGAGCTGTCTCTCTGGCTCACCCACCTCTATCCTCAACCCCCAAAAGCTGTCGGTCGCACTTTGGGCCTTTTTTCACCCACTGTGCACACTCACTCACTCCAAACATTCTGGGGTTTGTAGTCGGGGGTGCAAACAAGGAAGGGAAAGTAAATAGAGAATGTTTGCGAATGCAATCGGTTGTTATAGATGTACAGAGAGACCCCAGTCAGCACTGGTTACCCCCCCCCCCCTCTCTCTCACCTGCCAAAGGCCTGCTGATTGCACCACTTCCAGTCACTTCCGGCGGAAGTGCGGGTCTCCCACACCAGGGACCACTCATCTCTTGGCTTCTCTCGAAACATCAAGTCCCTGAAGCAGTAGTCCCAGACGTCCTCGTCTTTGCCCATGGTCACTCGATGGAAGCCTGGAAGGGACACTTCTGCCAGAGAAGCGATGTGCGTGTCTGTGAAGATGTCCGCTGCAGCTCCTGGGTGTGGCAAAGGTGGAAAAAAACACCTGCGAGTGAGGACTGAGAAACGAAACTGAGACACTCACTCACTGAGCAAACTTAACTCTTTCAACGCACTGCTAGCGGTGACATTCACCTTGTTTTCATTCTTTTTCACAATTATGTAGGGTAGACCGGCTTTCATTGCAAATAACTTGTTGCATTCACAGTAGGGCTGACTCACCTTTTCATTCTTCCAAGGCCGAAAGGTGGTATACTGCAACATGTATGCCAAGGCAATTGGAATTCTGCAATTATGTGGTTATGATGTTTTCCACATAATTAAGGATTTACTTGCTGAAAGGTCCATCTGCTACATAATTCTCAGATTTTCTAATAAATTGTTTCTAGCTCAGTTCGGTTCAGTTCAAATAACTTTATTCGATTCAAAAAAAGAATCATAAAAGTATACCAATAAAGTTGTCAAATATCAAATATCATACATTCAAAGCACAAATGGTATTTCACAGATGATATTCACAATTTTCACGCAGACCCCCCATGGTCACTGAAAAGTCTAAAGTGCAGTGCATTAAAATACATTTCTCATCTTCAGATCACTAATATTATTTCATGATCAAACAATAGGATCATACAAGGAAAATACACAATATACAAAATATCATGTTAAAAAGACATAAAATCAATAAAAAAAATCATAGTCCATAACGGTTCCTAATCAAAAGTGCAGATCTAATAAAACTGAGCATAGAGCTACATATAGCAGCAGTTGACAATGATCTCAGGGACTCAAGCCTTCCATATATGTACACGGTCTAATGTCCCTCAAGAGGGGTTTGATAAAACAATCTCTCGGGGCTTTGTAAAGTGAACAGAAGAGTACAAAGTGCACTGTGCATTGTTGGGCTGCATTATTACATGGGCAAGGGGGGGCAGTCTCTCACACCAACCCCCTTGTTTTGGGAAAGCAGCCAAGAAGTGCAATATTTTCAACCGAAATCTAGTCAAATAGAAACGCCATTGTATGTGTGTGGTAAAAGACAAATAAAACTGTTGTTGTGATGTAACCACTTGATTAGGTGTTAATGTTTCTTGCCCATGCAATCCTACAACAGTACAATATGCATTGTTGATAACCTTCTTCATGTTCAAATTAATGGAGGCCGGATTATCATAAAAAACGTTCTAGCCCTGTTTTATAGAAAGTTTCCTTTACATAACGTAACCAGGGTATGGACATGGCCTTGTCAAGATTCATGCAATCCTTTAAAATTTCTTTTGAGAATGACAAATCCTCAGAGGTCCATATTTTTCCCCACATGAGTAAAGGGGACACAGGGATTCTGTCCTTCACAGGTTGGAGACCCACCTCTGTGTGGCAGAAAATATTTGGAGAACTATTGGGGATTGATAGTAATCGCTTTAAACATTTATTCTCCATGATTTGAATCTGTTCACTTTTATGGCATCCCCATACCCCTGCCCCCTAAATCGCCACAGGCAGACACTTTGATTTATACAAAGTCATCAAATCCCCTATTGGTTTTTGCCCCAGTTTGCTAGCGAAACGGAAAAGGGCCTCTACAGATCTAGTTGTTTTTTGAATCCGAGTCTTTATCAAGTCATCCCAATTCAGTGTTCTATTAAAAAGGTTTCCGAAGTAATTACATTTGTGACTTTTTCAATGACCATGTTGTCCCCGGTATATTTACAGGTCTTAATTCTACCTGGACCACAGACCATAGGATAAGATTTATTAAAATTGACCCTGAGATCTAGACCCAACATGAATTCATTAAATGCATCCAGGCATTTGTGCATGCTATTTGCCGTTAGAGTCATCAAAACGGTATCATCCGCGTATGACAGTAACGGTACATAATTGCCATTTATCTTAGGAAAATCTAAACATTTTTGCAATAAAAACTGTTCCAGACCATTTGTGTAAATTAAAAACAAAAAAGGTGCCATGATGCAGCCCTGGCGGACGCCTTCAGATAAGGCAATTTTCCCAGTTTTCTCGCCGCCTGGGCCATATTGTACAGCAACAGAAGTTGCAGCATGCAGTCTACGCAACAGGGTGACCAATGGCTCCTCGAATCCCATAGACTCCATCAACGACCAGAGCTTTTCCCCTGCATACAGTGTCGAATGCAATGGCTAAGTCTATGAAGGCCAAGTGGATTGAAACACCCCTGGCCTTCATGTACTTACCCATGATCATGGCCAAATTAAGGCACTGTTCTGTGGTCCCCTGCCTCTCCTAAAACCATATTGGGAGTCCACAATGATACCAGAGGCATCCGCCTATGGTTCCAAATGCGCCAATATTACTCTCCCTAATAGTTTACAGGAGGCATCTATTAGGGAGATCGGTCTATAGCAGCGGGGATCATTTTTTTCTCTCTTCTTAAAAATGGGGACGATTACCGCCTCTTTCCAAGATGCTGGAATACGTCCCACAATAGTCGCTCTAAAAACATTTAACAGGAGGGGTGCCCAACGTTGAGGGTTATTTTTAAACAGATCCAGTGGTACGGCATCTGGCCCTGGGGCCTGCAGAGCGATGCCTTTTCTCAAAGCCTCCTCCACTTCCTCCAAGGTAAGCGATAGGCTGAGCTGCCGCGAGGACTCAATATTCAAAGGAACATCATCCTCACAGTCATTTAGTAATAAAATACCCTTCGGGTTAAATATCTATGAATAGTGGGTCTCCAAAGCCTCCCCGGGTATATGCGATATCATAGACCTCTCTTCACTGATAAAAAGTGGGCGGTTTATGACCTCCCAAAACAACCTACTAACTCGCAGGTCACTGGCTTTTTCCAAGTCGTCCCAGGCCTTCTCCTTCAGTTCTATGTTTCTCTTCTCGACTGCCTTTCTGTACATTTGCCTTGCATTCCTGATCATATCTTTATCCCTCGGTGCCACACGGAGAGCCGTCCTCAGCGCTGTTTGCGCTTTGGAACATTCCCCATTAAACCATTTCTTATCTTTGGTGACACCTTTCTTGGCCGGTTTGAGTAGATTTGTGGCCACACTCTTGCAGAGGGCCTCAAAACATTGCACTATCTTCTCTGGATCAGAAGTGGCCGTTAGACATGTCAATATTTCCAATGAATTAGCTTCAAGGATCCGTTCCTCCATCTTTTTGGGATCGATCTTGTCCCATTTTATTCTAACCCCTTGGTTGTGATTACATATCATTGGTTGTTCTAGGGGCCCTATCCTTGGTGTCGCTGTGCTCAATGATAAGGTGAGGGGATTGTGATCACTGACGGGATTCGGTTCTACCCGAAAGTCATCAACTAGATGGGCATAGCGACTAGAAATTAAAATAAAGTCTATTGTGCTCATGGACCCTCTGGCCCCCTGAAAAGTTGGAATGGGCACCATTGACATATCAGTTGGGGTATCAAGTATGCGAAGGTCGTTTACCACAATGATGTTATTTAATGCATCTCCCTGTGTAGTGTGCTTAAAATGCGCCAGAGGTTGTTCATCAATGTCCGATAGCCCACAGGCGTGACTCCGGCTAAAAGGGCATAGCACATAATACATAAGGGAGAATTTTTCTCAGTCACTTTAGTAATTTCCACCTGCAAAGAGTCAATGATAACAGACGTATGGGTATCAAAGATGTTATAATACCAATTAATCATAAGCAAAGGTACAACAGTCAAATTAGTGCACAGAATCAGTTGGTACCATGGAGGAGAGAATATTTTTTCTATCCTTAGTGACATATTACATATTGAGATTGAAGTCATTAAGCCACCCTTTGCCCTTCCAGAGGCGGACGGTTCAGCAACAACAGTCAGGGTGTTATAGCCATCTAAGAAAAGGTCCTCTCTGCTCCACGTTTCTTGGAGACAGATGATGTTAAAGGATTTGATATATTCCATCCAAGCCTCGTCCGATAGCTTACTTGAGATGCCTGCTACATTCCACGAAATCAAATGGATGGTACCACCAACTGACTGGCTATTTGCTAAACTAGGAGATTTACTCAACTGATTCCTTTCCATTATATGTTCGGCTTGCGCCATATTCCGATCCTCCTCGCTGTCTTTCAATGAGCCCTGGGTTTTATTAATAATATTAAAAGACATCTGCAAATCACTATTATTGGTCAAGGAATCAGGGAGGGAGAGAGTTATTTCTGTGTTAGCATTTTCCTCGTCACTCTCTAATTGAAGTCAATCGACTTCAGCCAAGGTACTCAAGGGATCAAAACGATTTGAATGGTACCATGGGGGCAACGATGGATATATCGTTGGCCCTATTTGAGATACAGATTCTATTTGGCCAGATCGCCCTATAAGATGTCGATAAAAGAACCCCAGAGGCAGTATCAAAGCTCTGGACTTGTCCATATTCTGCTCATTCACCCTGTCAATTATGGCTCTTACCAAACCAGGGGGCCTGAAGGTCAAGACGATGCAGTCTCCCTCCATTGTTTTCTTAGCAGGGCCAACCCATCTAACCCTGCGAGCCATTTTAAGTTCTGAAAACAGGGAATTTTGGTTTATACCTGTTTTGGCATTTATAAAATATAAGGACTTATTCCTCAGAGAGGGCCAATCTTCGCTCTCTCCAGGAGCTAGAGGAGGGACATTTGCTAGGACGATGATATAAGGAGTAGTTTGTGGGGGTAGATTAAGAATCGAATCAGGGCTATTCTGGGACGAGTAGCGTGGATGATGTTCCACAGCTGAGGCCCTGTTTACTGTGTCTTTATTTTGAATATTTTGATCCCTTATGGGTTTATTAATACTAGGGACCTGGGGGCCATCCTTGGTCCGGCCGTCCGGTGTTTTCAGAGTTGTGTTTAAATAGGGACTTGCATTCCCAGAGTTTCCCCTCCGGTTCCCATCATGTAGCACATTTTTCCCCAGGGGATCTGATTTATCTGCATCCACACTAGCAGGGTTTCCTTTAGGTCTATTCGTGCTGGATCTCATTTCGCGGTGTGAAACACAAGCACTGGAATATTGGTTCTCTAAGCGCGATAATCTGTTATCAATGGTCATCAATTTTTGAAGCACCGGTTTTAAGTGAGAACAGATTACCGCTTCCAGTTTAGTCCAAAAAAAAACCTCCAAGCCAATGTATTATAGTTGGTAATATAGGTATAGTTTGTGTATCTTCAACAACTATATCTTTACTTATCTCAGATGCCGACTCGATTAAGGGATCTGGGGTTTCCTTTGTGGCCTTCCTTGCTGAAGGCCTTGGTATGTGCTGTGTCTGTTTATGGGGTTTTTTAAGTACTTGACCCTTTCATTTTTTAACAATCGGGACAGGGCGAATTCCGTTTATTTGCTTTTTTTTTTGTGCCCTTGTCACTACACAGGGTTTATCAATGGGGGCAGGGGAAGAATCTAAAGAATCTTGGATCTCCTGAATGCTTGGTGATTTAGGCGATGATAAAATACACCCATTAATTTTTGAACCCCTATTAGCAGAGTAATCAATGATATTAGGACTTGAGATACTATTGCCATTATGGGGCATGTGCAGCATTTGTGAGTCCAAGGACAATCTACGCTCTGTTTGCTTTATTATATGAATTATGGCAGTTTCAGCTCTTAATAAAAAGGCATCTAAAGTGCCAGCTACCCCTTCCCCTTACCATCCCTTTGTTTTGCCATTCCAAATGTACCCCCACAGATCAACAATGTTTGCCAATATAAGTTAGCACCAAATAAATCTACGCCCTACAAAAATAACATGGGCATGTATATCACTCAATAGTTTCAAATAATATGCCAGGTTTTTCCAGTTCCAGTTGTACAAGGTACGGGCATAGACTTACGTTAGCCAAGAAATAAATGTTAGATCCAAGGCCCAGCCCGGCCTCCTTTGGCCCCTGACGGCCACAGATGGCCCGCCCTTTGCCCAGGCTTCGCCCGGACGCCGCCCGCGCGCGTCCCGCATTGCGTGGGGCGTGAGCGCTTTAGTGGTGCAGGGTGCGTCGCGGCTATGTCGTCAGCCGGCCCGCGACGAGCAGGGAATTCTGGGGGCTGTGGTTGAAGAAGCCGTTCCCCTCACGGCGGCATCGCGATATCCTGCTCCCTCCCGCAGCGCCTCCACATCCAGGAGAAAGCCGTTCCCCTCACGGCTGAGACAATACAAAAAGCAGCACAGGTAAGCGCGTCCCGCGTTGCGTGGGGCGGGAGCGCTTTAGTGGTGCAGGGTGCGTCGCGGCTATGTCGTCAGCCGGCCCGCGACGAGCAGGGAATTCTGGGGGCTGTGGTTGAAGAAGCCGTTCCCCTCACGGCGGCATCGCGATGTCCTGCTCCCTCCCGCAGCGCCTCCACATCCAGGAGAAAGCCGTTCCCCTCACGGCTGAGATGATACAAAAAGCAGCACAGGTAAGCGATCCTGTTTCTAGCTCAAACGGATCAGTTATTAAAGATAACACCAGGTGCTTCTCTTTGCCCAGGTTAACTGCCCTACAAATTTAATTTTAATTTAATTTAATGAGCTTTATAAAACGCGAACATGACCCTTTCGGGTATTGAGCGATGTAGAACTTTGAGGAAAAAAGATAAGCACATACAGTTGACCTTTTAGGGAATCAGAAAACTGTACATCAGGAAAAATACACATATATGAGTATACAAATGCGGCGACGACAAAAGTGAGGAAAAGTATGGGCGAGGGTTGACGTACGTGCTCTTGATTCGGAATGGTCATTAAAAAGTAAGTAAATATTTTGGGGGCGAAAGTTAGATGTGCAAACAGGGAAGGGCAAATGAAAAGAGAGTGTTTGTGAATGCAAACGGATGTTATGAATTCACCCAGCAACCCCAAGAAGCGCTGATTCTCCACGCTCTATTAAACTTGATACCAGGGCTTTAAGTGGGATGAAAAAACTGGGGTGTCTCTCATAGGGGCGTGGCCAATGTCATTAAGGGCGTGGCTTAAACACTTAAGCAAAAAATCTGTGCTTGGCGTAGTGTGCCGCCCGACTGGTATTTTGCTGCTTCTGTCCATTCATCCAGATATATAACACAACAAGTAACATTACACCTACAACAAGCCAGGACTACTGGCTTTGTCAATGGTTGTAAATTGCATAAGATAAATAAGCAGCAACTATGACTTTGCTGTATATCGGTTTGAAAAGGTTTCCGTTATTGTGTGTGAGCTTGTGGCGGAAGGCTAGAGCTGCTGACCTTCGGACCGAGAGAGCATTTTCAAGCCTCATGCCGGCTCAACATCCTTTGATTTAAAACATGAATATGTCCTTGTGTGGTAGAGCTCATGTAGAGTGCTCCGAGGCTGCGCTGTATAAAACTGAAAAATGAGTGTCTTTAAAGTTACCTCTATTTGCTACTCCACCACAACAAGTCTCGCCGAGCAGGGCATGCGCGCTGGCACTAGGCTCGACCTAAAAAAGAAAAGAAAACGTCTCCTTTTTGTTTTTGAAATGCCTCCCATTTTCCTTTAAGGGTAACGGTCTGCATTTTTAAAAAAAAGAAGTTGCTTTAATAAAAGCAAACACAGACATGGTGGTCTGCTGTCCTCAGCAGGCCTGTGTTTTTAGACATTCTCAATGGGGCACAAATTGTATTATAGCCTTACAGCCCGCCGTAGAGGGCTATACCGGCTATTAAAGGCCCTCTCCAGCTTTAAAGGCCCGAGCCAAAGGCGAGGGACTTTAACAAGGGAGAGGGACTTTAATAGCCGGTATAGCCCAGCTACGAAGGGCTATAAGGCTATTAGAACATTCTGCCAACGAGGGCAGAATGTTCTAACAAAAAAGAGCAAAGCCTTATGGGAGCACAAGGGGATTGGAATCCCCTCAGGCTCCCTGAAGCCTTTGTTCACAGCCAGAGCTGTGAACAATGAAACATTGGAATGTTTGTGCTCCAGGCTTATACCAGCCATTATAAGCCCGGAGCACTCCATTGTTTTCAATTGAGCTCCCAACATTCCAATGTTCTAATAAATAGGTATGTCAATTGCAACCCCATTAGGAATCGTTAAATGTGTCAAAGACACATTAATACATAGGTGTTTGCGGTTACCTAATAGCAATTCACAAAAATTCGCAAATAGGTAAGTGCAAGATAAAACCTACATATATGTGGCCAAAAGCCCTTTGATTTGGCTCCTCAGCGTTTGACACCCACCCATCCCCTTGAAGAGGTTTGAGCGCGTGCCCAGTGCGACACCTACTTGTTTTGCACCTCTTGGTGTTATTAAAAGCCACTGATGCCGGGGTCCCTCCCCGATTCACCCCTGAAGAGCCAGGCTTTCACTGGCACGCATCTCTTTATTCACTGGCAGTCCACGCCACTATCACACGACGACTCTCTTATTTTTATAATCATAATAGATGTCTTAATCTTTATTGAAGTAATATTAAAAGCATGTAGACTTTTTTTATGCGCAACTATCATATTTACAGTGGTGTAAATGTGGTTTGACAGATTAGTACAGATTTCCAGACAGAGAAATAAACTCTTTACATGAGAAATCAAGGATATATTTTAAGAAACAGATACCACAAAGTTTTTGTATTACCAATAGTTTGCAAGCTTTGAAGCTTTGAAACACAGACTATCGGTTCACTGACCATAACAACGTGACAATTTAATACCATTACAAGGTTGCATGTAAAAACTTTCCATACATATGTTTTTAAGAATCGATGTCACTTTTGGTCATTTTTAAAATCAAATTTAATCAAGTCCATTTTGCAAATTATGACACATTTTCTGTATTTCTTTATTTCCATTTTGCAAATTATGACACGTTTTTCTTTATTTCCATTTTGCAAAGTATGACACGTTTTTCTGAATTTCTTTATGTCCACTTTGCAAATTATGACACGTTTTTCTTTATGTCTTTATTTCCATTTTCCAAATTATGACACTTTTCTCTTTATTTCTTTATTTCCATTTTTGCAAATTATGACATTTTTCTTTATTTCTTTATTTTCTTTTTGCAAATGATGACACGTTTTTCTTTATTTCTTTATTTCCATTTTGCTAATTATGACACATTTTTCTTTATTCCTGTTTCCATTTTGCAAATTATGACACTTTTCTCTTTATTTCTTTATTTCCATTTTTGCAAATTATGACATTTTTCTTTATTTCTTTATTTTCTTTTTGCAAATGATGACGCGTTTTTCTTTATTTCTTTATTTCCGTTTTGCTAAATATGACAAATTTTTCTTAATTTCTTTATTTAAAATCTTTAAAATTCAAATCTTTATTAAATGTGTGGGTTCCCACAACACACAAACATTTTCTTTAGAAAATTATCCAACTAGGATATTAGAATATTTCACAAGTTTATCGATCCACACAGAAAAAATGCGACAAGAATTTCTTTAGGTCCTAGTTTATCAATAGAACCCCCATTCCAATATCAGCACCACAATTCTCTACTGAAGCCAAATATTAACCTCTAATTCTCCCAGATCCAACATCAAGGCTTAACTTCATAATGTCCACAGTCACTGTGGAAAAGACAATAGTGATCTCACTTACTGGAAATCTCTGTACTCCAATGAAATCAACAAAATCACAACTCAGTACGCTAAACGTCAAAATGCCTCAAACCGAATACAAACATTCATAGCAGACCTGATGGCAATAACACATACGAGCCACATGGAAAAAATACAATACCACAGTGAGCGCTACAAGCGGTAAAACTCACAATCAGCATTAAACAATCTCAGTCCTTGGAGAAACCACAAGACCTACAGCCGGGTCTAATAACACTCCCATCACAGCCTACCGATGGCCAAGACGATGATCCCGCCAGATAATGAGCCACAAAGACAATCGCCACCAATACATGGTTTTGTCCCAAATTAAGTCCAACCAAAATCACAAAGTGTCAATCAGTGCTGGCAAAATCCCAGTGCTGATATCAGTGCCAACCAGTGGAATGCATTTGGTGGCCACCGAAGAGTGGAAATTTCACAGATGATGGTGATCAATGCTATGAAAAATCACTAAGGCACTATGCATGGCCAAAAATAGGTGGGGCTGCAAAATCCTATATGAGTGCATGAATGCATGGTAAATCTATTATAGGTTTAATATGTTTCTGTAGCTTGTCCAACTGTCTTTTAACTACTCACTCCCTCTTTACTATATTTACTACCTGTGTTTTATCTGTCAGGTATGTGTGAGAAGCTTGTTAGATGTTCCTCCTGCTCTATTCTCCCGCCCTTTACCTATTTTTGGATTAGGTAAAGTTGTGTTGCTACTGCCCATGTTGTAACTTTGTTGTATTGTGAAGATCAACATAAAACTTTCCACTACACAAAAGACAAAACTATTTGTACTGCCAGTGGTCGTTTTAATGCATGACATTAAAGAAAGAGTAAAATCTTATAGGATATCTGAGCAGAGTTTACTTTTGTTTCATGTGTGAAACAAGCGGATTATGAAATGAACTAGAAAAGTGGTTGTTAACTTCTGGTCTGGGGACCAATGGGACCCCGTGAAACCTACTCACGGGATCTGCGACTGCTTAGAAAATGAATATTAACAAATTCACAAAGTCTAGAAAATTAAGAAGGAAAATATAGAATTGAAAAATGTTAAACTTTCGGTACAAGTTGAGGAATTTGAAATTGGAGGCTAAAAATTAAGTCAGTATCCTCAGATTGAGTCGTTGGAGCACTGCAAGCGCATCAAACAAAATATACTATGAGCAATGACTGGCCTCAATTAAATTTAGAAAGGCTCCAATCTTCCTATCAAAGATAAAATATTGATATTTTTTATATTCGTTTGTAATTAAATAAACATTGTCATCATTTGTTTGATGAATGCTTGTTTCTGTATTTTTTGGGCATTGTTATGAGGTTCGAATCATCGGCAATGTTTAGGCTGGGGTCCCTGGCTTCCAGTCATGACTCAGTGGGGTCCCCAGATTCCAGTAATGATTCAGTGGGGCCCCTGGATTTCAGTAATGACTCTGTGGGGGTCCCTGGATTGCAATAAGGATTCAGTGGGGGTCCCTGGGTTCCAGTATTGATTCTGTGGGGATCCCTGGGTTCCAGTAATGATTAAGAGGAGGTCCTCAGAAGTCAAAAGGTTTAGAACCCCTGGACTTGAACACTTTGTAACATTTAAAGCTCCATTTGATGTATATCAACACCCGCCAATTCTGGCATTTTAGCCAACATCACTTTGCATTCTGGGGATTTGAACACATAAATAAAGTGTTAAAGTATAAACACAACACCAGGATGCAACAAGCTGTTGGATGAAAAGCAGGGCATGGCTAATGTGTAATAGGCACTGAAGTGAAATGCAAAGCAAACTTTTGTTTCTGACTTTCTGCTTTTTTTCTTGAGGCAAAAGCAGCCAAGTGGGAGAGAGACAGCAAGAGCCTTTCGAATGCTAATAGGATTAGGCAATGGGCTAACAAAGCGTGTGACCCTGACTGGAAATGGTCCAGCAATTGTTGCCCCGCGAGGTCTACCAGTGCTTATATATATGTGACAATACCGGTATATGACATTGATCCATCAACCTAAGAAAAAACATACAAATCGATTTCCATCAATCAATCGAAAGAAAATATGTGCCTTATTTGATCAAAGTTCTCCAAGACAAGTAAATCAGCCTATTTTAATTATGTATTTAGTTATCAAAGGAAGGCCTTAGTGAATCAGTCCCATCTTTTCTAGGTTACTGGGAGGAAAATTATTTTAATGAGTAACAGTATAATAAGAATTAGAGAGGTTAAGCCACAGCACTTCCACAAGCAAGAGCCACAAGCAGGCTGGTCTTCGGATTGGTCGGTACAAGACTTTGGGATTGTGTCGTGAATGGGAGGAGCCGGTTTACTTTTGCACTGGGCGGAAAATAGATTGGCAGAAGGTGTCTTTCTAGAAGATCTCTTGCCACCTGGATTCCTGGCACAGATCCCTAGCTGGCAGGCCTCACAGTTCTCAGGCTGGTGTGGCCCATCAAGGCTTCCATACGCGGCGATGAGCTGGAGCTCATCGTCATCCACGTCCTCGCCGTAGCACGACTCCCGGATGCGGATCAGCAGGTTGTTTAAGATGACGTTGATGTTCTCCACCGTAAACTCTGGATCTTCATAAATACCTGCGCAGCAGTGGTTACACTTCTGCCTCAAGATCTTCATTTTCACAGTCCCTTGTCTTCTCTTCTTTTCCAATTTTGTTTGGTAGATGATCGACACACGTATAGAATCCCAGGAGTGCCCGCACCAGGAGCAGCAGAACGTGCGGATGGAAAAGGTAGAACAATTTACCAGGTCCTGGAAAAGCAACAGTGTAATGGTGTAATGTATAGTGCAATGTCTGCACAAAGGCTGGTGGCACCTGGTGCAACAATCTTTTTTGACACCTCCCCTCCAATGGCCTCCTCCTCAGATTCCCTCACAACCACATGGCTAAAGTGCCCCTCTCCTTAGCCCCTCCTCACATACATTTCATTTGTTTTAAAGCACTGGTAAAGGCTGGTTTTACTAATCCACTCAGCTCTCCACCTAAAATACATAACTCTTCTTTGCAGCAAGCATATTAACCATCCGCACTACTTTATGGCAAGTCAAAACTGCCTCTAGACAAAACTCTGATCTCTCTCTCTCTAGCAGGAACATTAATCACAAGCGTTATCTTGACATTTTTCTTTCCTGTCTGACAGCTGGAGGGTCAGTTCCCTCCTTCCAGGTCAGCACCCAGTGCGGCCGCACCGGTGACACCTCCCGGAAGCCGGCCCTGAATGTATGCACATTCGTCCAATCCCCATATACTTTGTATCACTTACCCATCTCTTTGATAGTATTTCCAGTTTCTGCCCCAGTGAGAAATATATCATACCACAAGATCTATTTACCCTGTCTACTGCTTAACCCGTTTCATTCACCCGCGATTTTGCAGAAGTGCGGCACTTCCGCAAAGCGGGCAGGGCCAAGTCGGCCATTGGCCGACGGCAGCACTGGGCAGGTAGTGCTGCCGACGGCAGCATGGAAGGGGTTAAACATGTCAAGGTTATATTGCTTTTAGATTCATTTAATTTAATTGGATTTTGAAATGAATTCAACTTTTTTAAAACTACCTCAAATTAATTCCATTATTATTCGGGAATAGCTTTTAAAATATGTTTGCGTTCAACCGCTGAAATTCTTTAAGATACATATATGATATAGAGGAGTGGTTGTTGTTTTAGATCATCGCTGCCAGAGTTAAGGCCAGGTAATCTACAACTTATGTAAAGGTTTATATGCCCAGGTCCATCTTCTTTAGCCCGATGTGATCTCATCTACCTAGCCGATGAATCCCTTGAAATGCTGCAGCCTCATGGTTTGTTACACACACCTATTGGTATTTTTGCGCTTTTTAAGTTGTTTTAACATAACATAACAAGATTAGATACAAATCTGGAGATCAAAATCCAAACCATTTCCATCACAGAAGGAAAGAAATATATCATAGTTGCTTCTTAAGCCCTCCACAAAAACACCTTTTTTGTTTGTGCAGCTGTCACATATCTCTGCTTTTGCATGTTTTTACCTTCTTGGTGATGGAGCACAAAGGTGGGTCTGGGACCTAGAGCAGGATTTTGGTTGTGTATGACGTGCAGCATTCGTACACAACGTTGTCTATGAGCATGAAGTTTCCAAAATGCCGGGGGTAGCTAAAGTGACATCATGCACCAGTTTACCCTTGATGGCATCCCAGGGTAGACCCACTTTCCACCCTTAGTACCTCAAGACCCTTGAATCTGCTCTGAGTTGCAAGAGGAACGGCAAGGACAATGTAAAGAGTAAATATGACTTTTAGAACCCTATTTGCATTCTGCTCCTGCTACTTCCATCATGAGCCCTAAGAACAGGAGTAGCAAAGAGTGCCTATGTCAAAGTCAAAGAATCTTATATAGCGCACAAATCACCGTTAGGTCTCAGGGCGCTATGTCCGCCACTACTCTCCTTCACTGCAGTTTTAAGGCTATAGCATGCAAGATACCCGAAGCTGTGCAGTTCAGCCGTGCTTCTTATGCTTTATTTTGACAGTATTAGGAGGACACCCACCCACCCCAAACTAGATTGCCACCCAACTCCTAGCCATCATCTTTCTCACCGCAAAAACTTACTATTTCTTCCTTACCTGAAGCATGAGACTAAGGGCCATATGTATCAAGCAAAATTGCATTCGCAAACGCCGAAATTTGCAGAATTTCGGCGTTTGAGAATGCAATTTTGCCAAATGGTATGTATTGAGGCAAAATAAGGAATCGCTAAGTTTGCTATTCCTTATTTTGCAATTGCATTTAAGGAATCTCAAATTTAGCGATTCCTTAAATGCAATGTAAGAAGCACCAAAAAGTGCAATTTGGCCTCAAGGAATCGCAAATTACCACCAACTTCAAGTTGGTGGTAATTTGCGATTTCTTTGAAAAATGCACTTGTTTGCATTTTTCAAAGTACAATGTGAAGCACATACATGCCCTTAGGGCATGTATGTGCGCCACATGTGCACCCATGCTTATTTCAGGGGTGCTACAGGGTGTCCTTTTGACACCCTGGCACCCTTGAAATTGCATTCTCAATTTGCGATTCGCTAATTGCTGATCGCAAATTGAGAATGTCTTCCCATTCATTCCTATGAGCCTCTTAGCGTTTCATTCACAAATGGTTTTAGTTAATGTTGGAAATTGGGTTAGTGGTTGAGAGGGGGAATATTACTCAAACAGCAATCACAGTTTTGCGTTAGGGTGAAACAGAAGCATCCCCAAATTAACCTGTTCTCATCCCTGTGGTAGCTTGGCACAAAGAAGTAAGGCATGTCTTAGAGGCAATGTGTACAGTATTTATGCAGCATTTTAAACAGTAATAAAGTGAAAACACAGCACAAGAACAATCCCACACCAATTTAGAAACATAGAGTAAAATAATGCAATAAATTATTTAACCCCAAAACAACTGAAATCCAAAGAGAAGAACCGGATTTATGCAATTTTAAAGATTTACGGTAAGCATAGCGCCTAAAAGCCCAAAGCATCTCTTACGGTCATCTGGTTGTGCGAGCCCAGGTGAAAGTTACAAGTTCAAGTCGGCCGCAATGGAGCGGGGTTGGATACAGGGCTGAGGTTAGGCGTTCTGAAAGTGTTACCTTCGAAAGTCTAGCGTGAAGAGTACACAAGGGTCAAGGGGCAAGGAGAGCATCTCGAGTGGTCGTCCATGTACTGCAAAGAGTAGGCCAGGTGTCGATTTGCATTGGGGGTCACCACGGACTGTCACTGCCTTAGAAGGAAGTGCAGATCTCGTGTTGCTGTTCATCACTGCGGGTTGCTGTAGCGTGAAAAGTCGGGTTCATCAGACCTTCAAAGTGCCGGTGGCCTGGGCAGCAAGATCTTGGTGCAAACAGTTCCGAAGATCCCAATTTTTTTTTATTTCAAAATTGACTTTTTATTAGGCATCAAACATGACCAAATACAAAAGACAGCAATCTCAATAGTAAAAATGATGTATCCCCTTCGCTAGTTGTCTCATGGGCTCAAGGCAAGGGACATCTCCTGCCCACCAAACTTGCTCAGGTTCTGCCCATCACAGAACCTGAGCTCCTGGTCCTCCTACTTCTTTGGTGCTGGGCATCACCCAACAGCCTGCAGGCATTGGCTGGGAGCATCTGGTAGTTGTCACTGAATAATTCACACACTTTGGCCCATTGTTCAAGTTTTTCCTCCTCTTTATTCAGAAGAACACAGGAAGATGCTTTCTGTCCTGAGGGGGAGTGCTCAGGTGTTGATAAAAGCTGGAGATGATGCTGGTCCCGGCTTTCCAATAGTGTAGAAAATTTCAGGAGCTTAGAGGGTAAAGCTAGTCATAGGTCGCCCTCCACTCAAAGTGCAATCAAAACAACAATGACCTAGACTTTATAGGCACTTATAAGTTCTTGTGATTCTTTTTAGGTATACCATGTGCTGCATAAATATTACAAACTTTCTCCCCTTTCATTAATTATTGGGGTAGTCGGTATATCCTAAAAGTGTGCCTCCTTTAATAATCGCCCATTCCCTTATACCTAAAAAGAATCACAAGAATTTATAAGTGCCTATAAAGTCTAGGTCATTGTTGTTTTGATTTCCAATAGTGTACCCAAAGCAGGATACAGGGTCCAGTCCAGCCAATAGTTGTACTACACCTGGACTTCTGAAGGATGCAGAATGTATTCATTCTTTATTCTTTATTAACTGTATAATTAATTAAAATCATTACAGTAAAAACAGTCAAGCATATTAAAGCTAAAAACACTGATTTCAAATTTCTGTGGTGGGTAAAATGTAATGCCCCTTCCTGAGTCCCGCGTAGTCGGCCTTCCCCAGCATTTATGGACATATTCTTGATGCCCCCATTTGTGTCCTAGAGATGATCTACATTACGAAGCTCTTGAACTGCCCACTATGGCACACTAGGTGTATCTCAAGGGGAGGCGCTCTCTTGGAGGTCGTGCGGGAGGGGCACTGTCCTTGATACATCGTTAAAAGATCCCATCAGCTTTCATCCGCGGACTTTGCCGTGCTTTTCCCCAGTGTTTTGCTACATTCATTGGCGACTTTTAAGGTTATCCTGATTTGATGGATACATTTCGCCAGTCTCGCTAAAGCCATTGTGTTAGTGGTTGACAAACACAAGGCTGATGCTTCGCTACACGACTTTATACCCTTGTTGATACAGATCGGGCGCAGAAGTCGCCGGCGTTCGTTGTTGAGGTTGGGACAGCAGAATAAATGATGCAACCAAGATTCCCTCTTGTAGGGGCACAGTCTACAGTTTATGGATTCCCCTCTTCGGGCCCATGTAGTGTTGAATTCCACAATCCCTAGTATGGGCAGCCTCATGAATAAGATTTTCTTTCGGGCCTGTATGGTGAGAGCCTCACTTAGGTAGGGTTGTGCTTTTCCTGCCGTATAGGAATTGTTCAACGGATCTAGATGAGCGCTTCGATGGAGCGATTTAAGTTCGAGATCAAAGGAGATTTTGCGCACTTGTTTGTTGACAGCTCTCTTCCAGGCATTCAGGGGGATGTCCAGCCGCGGAATGCTTTCTTCCTCGATCTTCAGTACTTTGATTGCGTTTCCTAGCCTAGTGTGCCATGCCGAGTCTGGCCCCTCAAAGATAGAGCTCAGATGATTTTTTAGGGAGTTAGCCGGTGCCCTTAATGTCCTTAGATGTAGCTTTATGATCTCCCCCAGGCAGATCAGGTCTGGCCTCGCCAGGCCTAGCTCCAGTCTTAGCCATGTTTTTCTTGCTGTTCTCCGTATATATAGCACTGACTTGCATGCTTTGACTTGGGCTGAATTAATGATAGCGTCCAATTTCCTGGGGAAGGCAAGGTGTCCGTAGCTAATTGCTGGAAAGAGCTTAGCTCTTAGGACTGTCAGAATTGGGCTGGCGGGCGGACTGATCAAATGCTGGTTTAGTTGTTTTAATGAATGTGTAACCTTGCTGGCCTTGGAGCTCTGCTGTTTTAGGTGTACGATCGCCTTGGTCCATTCCGTCAGCCAAACCCCTAGGTAGTTGTATGAAGCCAGACCACTAGGTAATTGTATGCGATGCAGAATGTACCAGCCTAGAGAGATTCTTGCTGGGGCAGTAACCTGCTTGTTGCTGTTTCTTTCTGGGCCTGTCCTATGTAAGAGTTTGGAGATGTCCTATGTCTGTAAAATAACCTAGAAGAAGAGGGCGAAGGACTAGGGGGTATGTGAAGAGGACCGACCAATGACCATGAGACCAACAGCAAGCTCTGGCTAACTGACAGGACAAAGTTCACAAAGAAACGCTAGGCCCTTGCAGCCCAGCTGGACAGAACCAACATGAGCAGCCTGCATCAAGGATTCATCAGAGGACAGCAAGAGTGGTATCACCCATGCAGTGCCCGGTCCTACCCATAACCATAATGGAGTCCACAGCTGATCACTACCAGTTCCAGAGGGCCACGGAGGCTCTTCCTGCATGGTGGGACGCCATTCCATATTTTAATGATGTATTTTTGGTTTTATTGACTTTTGTGAACTTTTCTTAAAACACAGCCACTAAGGCTCGAACCCCCCGAGTTGCATCACAAAAACATATGATACTGCGCTTCGGCACACGAGGCAGTTTAGGATCTTTGCACATGTGTATCATTTCATGAAAACTGTGCATTTCATTTCATGAAACCTGAGCATTTCATTTCATGAAAACTATGCATTTCGGATCACTGACATAACCTCGACAGACCGAATATCGACTGGACAAAATATCGATGACAAATTATCGACTACAAAATTATCGATTGCCTATACTTAAACAACAAAACACAAAAATATCGAAACCACATTATCGACTAAAAAAACAACGACTACAACAATATCGACTAACAACATTATCGATTTCTAAAACATCGATTATCACATCTTTAAATGAAAAACAGTCAAAATATCGAATACAAAAATATAGATAGCAAATTTATCGTTTTTTTAAAATATCGAAATTACTACATCCTTGAATAAATCACTTTATTATCTTAAAATGTAGTCATACTATTCATAATTATTCACTAATTGTTTCTAAAAAGCTATAAAACATACTATATATTTTCCTAACATTTATAACACAAAATAAATACTAACATACATTTTATAATACATAAACAACGTTTCGAACAACTAAACATTTCTTACTGCAAATTATATATATTCCTCCACTTTAAAAATATAAAGATAACATTACCTATACTAAATAAGGCCTTACACATTAAATAAACGTTAATTGGCGTCACCCATATAAGGAAAGCAATTAGCATAACAGGTGAAAAAATTCAAATGCACAAATTAAAACAGACTATCAATTTAAACAACCAATCCTATTTCAGAAACTATTAGACTAATACTATATAAACAAGATTACAGCAAACTAAAAATGCAGCCTAAATCTCCTAACTAAAGGAAGACGAAACTCTGCAGGATTTCTGAAAGAAAACTTATTGACTTCAACATAAAGACAGCTACACCTATCTAAAGTAAGTACTACTACATTATTTTCCATCGAAAATGTAACTCTCAAACCTCACACCTATGTTTAAAAGCCAAATACCTAAAATATATGTGTTTTTTTTACTATTTATCCTACAGACAAAAAGAAAATACAGAAGACCTAGACAACACCTGGACATCAAAAGTTAAATATAAATAAGTAAGTATATAATTTAAATGTAACTTCGACATTTAATAGATAGGTAACTAAATAGAAACTAGCTAAAAACCTCTACCAAAATATCATAAATAGTTATAAAATATTTGTACACATTTTCTCAACTTCCACAGGTACAAAAATATATACACAGAAAATAACAGTTTGAAGAACATCAACACCTGAAAAGAACTACTTGACATCATAAAAAGATTTACAGGTAAATCAGAAATGTGTTAAACTGTATTATTAGAATAGAACATTATTTTTTCAAAAAATGTAATGACATTCTCTTTTAATTACCTCCTAGCACTACAATACAAGCATGACTGAAGGAGCTAAATTCATGTATTCACAAAAAGGGAAAATGCTTCTTTGTTACATGGGATATGTCTACACTCAAGAGAAACAAAAAGATTTGAAAGTGTTTTGGAAGTGTACGAAATATTATGCCAACAAATGTTATGGTAGAGCTATAACTCAGGAAACTACTGTTACTTATACTAAGGAACATAATCACCCACCCAATGTAACAGAAATAGAGATTAGACAAATGCTAGATTCCCTTAAAGAAGCTAGTACTAGTACTGATCAACCAACAACTGCTATTCTGAAACACCATTTAAGTGTACTTCCCCAACATGCTTCTAGCCAATTACCATCTATCGAATCCCTTAAAAGAACTGTAGCTAGACAAAAAAGAGCAACATGCACTACTCCTCCCACACCAAAAACTTTTGAAGAAGTGCAAATTTCCCCTGAACTCTCTGTAACTCACAATAAAGATGATTTTATACTCTATGACAACAAATCTAAAGATAAAAGAATTATACTGTTTGCCACAGCAAACAACATGACTAAACTTACCCAATGCCAAACTTGGATGATGGACGGTACTTTTTCTGTATGCCCCAAACCTTTTTATCAATTATACACTATCCATGGTCATTTCCAAAATGCTAATATTCCATTCCTTTATGCCCTTCTACCAAACAAACAGCAAGCTACCTATCAAGAAATACTAACTGAAGTCAAGCAACATACTAACAACTATTTTCCACAAAAAATGATCATTGACTTTGAAAAAGCAATGATAAACAGCATCCTTAAAACATACCCACACACAGCAATACAAGGTTGCTATTACCATTTTAACCAATGTATCTGGCGACATCTACAAAAATCTACCTTGAGTATCCAATACGCCACTGATAGCACTTTTGTTTATCAAATAAAAAAACCCATCGCCCTAGCCTATGTTCCACTGACAGATGTAACTGAGCACTATAACTTGTTAATAGATAGCCCCTACTATAAAAGAAACGAAGAAAGACTAAGCCCTATGCTTGACTACTTCGAAGACACATGGGCAGGAAGGCTACACAGATCAGGCCATAGAAGACAACCCAAATACCAAATAGCTTGGTGGAATGTCTACCTTAGCACACTAAATAAGGAAGCAAAAACAAACAATGCAGTTGAAGGATGGCACAATGCCTTCCAAGCAACTACAGGCCGAGGAACGCCTACCCTTCACAAATTAATACAATCCTTACAAAAAGAACAGAGTTACCAGGAGCTCCGAATGGAGCAATCAGTAACTTTGATCGGACCTAAACTCACCAAAGAAAAGAAAAAAATGTATAATACACTCCAAAGTCAAGTTACCCTCTATCCAACTAGCAAAGGACTAGAATATCTATCAATGATTGCAAAAACTATTCTTTAAAACATAACATAACTATACACGTTACATTAAGCATTTGTTTTCGAAATTCCTTGATTTTTACATGTAGCAATTTGCAATTAAATTATCAAAATCATAATATTAACATATATAAAATGTATTTAGATAATGTATTTACAAAATGTTACATACAACGTAACTAAAGCAAAAATTAAAACAGTTTCCCCACCCATAAAAAGTTTTGTAAATACTTACATTTCTGTTGCACCTTCAAACGTAATCCAATTCCAAACAATCCATACGACACCATTGCAAAAACCCATACACTCCATGGAAGCCCAAAAAAAAGGCAAAAATACAAGCAAATCCATAGCGACTCCTCTCCAATGTAATACACACGATATACCATTGAAAACCCGAAAATAGTAATTTAAAAAAAAAACGCTCCTGGAAAACTTGAAAACCAAAATATTTGTGTGCAAAAATAAGAGTATATAATACTCGTCACACAACTCTGATCGAAAAAGAAGGACCTCCTCAAAAACAGTAAAACGCGACAATAACCTGGAAAAAATAAAATACATACCCACCCACACAAAAACACCCATACATATATAAAAAGACATATTTATACACCAAACATATTATCTTTGTAACATTTAAACATATTAGCTCACGTCACACACCTACAACTAAAACGCGGTAAAAATGAAATATCGTACACTCTACCTAACACCGAAAACACAATCTTCTCTTAATAACCCTATCTACATAAACCTAAACACACCACACATACACTAACACTAACTTCATTAACTTCTAAAATACAATTAAAACAAACTTACCCTCTCTAACGCGAAGCAGCATCCAACCGCGATCTGTTGAAGCACCAAATAAGCCTAAATAACATTACGCGGTTAAAAAGTAGTCCCTGTATACAGCAAAAACCTCTTTAATTTCTATATTCCATCACTTTAAAAAAATACACTGAGTATTATATTAAGTGTAAATAATTATTTAAATTGTAGAAAATTATTTCTTAAATATACATTACTTTCAAATAATTATTCAACTGTTATCTGTTACTTTAAATAATATTTTATTATTTATATATACATTTTAAAAATAATCTATATGTTAAACAAATTTGAATATATAACCTTGTTACAAATAATTTGTTTATAAAAATAGCTAATATTAGTTTAAACATTATGTATGTATATAAAAATGTATTTGTGTGTTTATCTATGTAAAAATTAATATTATAAATATGTTCAATATTCATAATATTAATTTGTAAAAAAAATATGATTACTTTGTAAAAAAAAAATGTTACTGTTATAAAACAAATATACATATTTATCTATGACAATATATTCAATGTCTATGTGAATAAAATAATTGTTATTAAATGAAAAGTACATATTACCAATTTGTTTCTTTAACTATTTAAATTACAATATATGTGAATAAACATAAAATTATTTAAATTTTATTTATTTGTTAAAAACATATATATGCACTTCATATATTTTTTGGGATAATAAAAACTGTTTACTTACAATTTTCAATAGAAATAAAAAATACATCTCTACTTACAATTTATTTTTTATATGTTAATAAACTGTTTTTCATTTATTCCATTTAACCCTGTGTATGTTTCCTTCTTTATTATTCTATATACATATTAATTACATATGAAATATTCTATTAAAAAATGCATTTTAAATTTTAATAATTTTAAAAATGTATTTATCTTTTAACTACTACAATAACAATAATTATAATTAATACAAAATTTTTCTATGTAATTTTAAAACTTTATTATAGTATCCTACCAATAATAATTAATTGTATTAAATTTTTTTTCTTATTTCCACTGCACCAATTATAAACTCACAAAACCATACTACACATTAAAACCATACAAATTACAATTCCCACTTCACCAATTGTAAACTCATGGAAGGTGCTGGACACTGAACCCATACTAATTACTATTCCCACTCCACCAAGTATAACATCAGGGAAGGTGCTGGACACTGAACCCATACAAATTACTATTCCAACTCCACCAAGTATAAACGTTATTTTTACCCTGTACCCCTGCACCCAAAAACCCCAAACTGACCCTGAACCTTAAAAATACCCCTTTACCCAAAAACTGAAAACTGACCCTGAACCCTAAAAATACTCCTTTACCCAAAAACTGAAAACTTACCCTGAACCATAAAAATACCCCTTTACCCAAAAACTGAAAACTGACCCTGAACCCTAAAAATACCCCTTTACCCAAAAACTGAAAACTGACCCTGAACCCTAAAAATACCCCTTTACCCAAAAACTGAAAACTGACCCTGAACCCTAACAATACCCCTTTACCCTAAAACCCAAAACTGACCCTGAACCCTAAAAATACCCCTTTACCCAAAAACTGAAAACTGACCCTGAACCCTAAAAATACCCCTTTACCCAAAAACTGAAAACTGACCCTGAACCCTAAAAATACCCCTTTACCCAAAAACTGAAAACTGACCCTGAACCCTAAAAATACCCCTTTACCCAAAAACTGAAAACTTACCCTGAACCCTAAAAATACCCCTTTACCCAAAAACTGAAAACTGACCCTGAACCCTAAAAATACCCCTTTACCCAAAAACTGAAAACTGACCCTGAACCCTAAAAATACCCCTTTACCCAAAAACCCAAAACTGACCCTGAACCCTAAAAATACCCCTTTACCCAAAAACCCAAACCTATAACATTTTAAATATAATTATATACTTACCAATACTTACGTTGTAATGGTATGCGTTGTAAAAGTACCTGCGTTGTAAAAACATTTGTTGTAAATACATGCGTTGTAATGGTATTTGCGTTGTAAAAGTTTCGTTGTAATGGTAGTGCGTTGTAAAAGTTGCGTGGTAAACGTTGTATACCTTAAATAAAAATTATTATTTCATTATTTATTATTAAATTACTTCCCACTCTATTCCCCTATAAACCCACAACCCGCTACAGGAAATAAAAAAATTAATTTAACATAATTAGCAATTAATCAATTAAATTAAATTAATTACCAATTAAATTTTAAATAATCAACAAATATTTTTTAATTAACAATTAATTAAATATTACTACCAATTAATAAATTTCCATATTTAATTAATTATAATTACATTACTTCCCACCCTATTCCCCTATAAACCCACAACCCACTACATGACATAAATTATTTAAATTAACATAATTAGCAATTAATCAATTAAAATAAATTAATTACCAATTACATTTTATATAATTAAAAAATATTATTTAATTAACAATTAATTAAATATTACTACCAATTAATTAATTTACATTTTTAATTCATTATAATTAAATTACTTCCCACCCTATTCCCCTAAAAACCCACTACCCGCTCCTAGAAATTATTATACTATTTGAATTATTTTTTATAATTATTAATTTTTTATAAATTTAATTTCAATATAAATAAATAAAAAAATAACATATATTTTAACAATAAATGTAGTAATAAAAAAATAAAACAGTGTACATTTAAATATTCGATATTATTTATATCGATATTATTAGTCGATATTATGACAGTCGATATCATGACTGTCGATAACACAACTTTCGATATTCTTAAAACCTATATTTTGACTTTCGATATTTTTAAACTACTAGAAAAAACGATATTTTTTACTATCGATATTACTTACTCGATATTTTTTCAATCGATATTTTTTAACATACATGAAAATCGATAATAAATACATCGATATTACTTACCTCCACATTAATGCCATCTCGATATTCTGGAGTCGATATTATGTCCATTCGAAAATAAAAACTCGATATTTAGACTGCACACCATGCATTTCATTTCATGAAAACTGTGCATTTCATTTCATGAAACCTGTGCATTTCCAGTCTGGGTATACGTTGCTAAGAAAAGTGCTCAATGTGATGTTAATTGTATTACTTTTTTCAATTCTACAAAATTCAAGTAGAAACGGTTTTCCTTTTACAAAGCAGTGTAGAGTGTTAACAGCTTGAAGTACACATTCTAAACATAGGAATAAGTATTAATGCAGATGCACTTTCTAGATATTTATGTTAATTTGTGTTCTTTGCACAGAAAACCCCGGTTTCCTGTTGACATATAATGAATTGGTTATACAGAGATACAGCTAAAATATAGCTATTCACAATTATGTTTAGTATTCAATGACAATTTACTCAAGACATCTTCTATTTTGCAGTGATCTGCAGAGCTTGCATCCATCAGGACGACAGAGGTTTGGGGTCCTGTATCCTACATCATTCCACTTTACCCCCTTCTACCACTGGCTCTCTTACCCAGTGTATCATTGTAGGGGTGGATGAAGAATTCTGCTCCAGCGATGGAGTTTGCAGAGTTTTGCCAGTTCCGCAATACTACTCGAAGTGACGCAGAGGGGAGTTTTTTCTCTCTCACTAGTTAGGTTGCCGGGCGCAAGCTAGGAAAATCACGCACTAGACCTCCTCCAGGCAAGCTCTCTCAACACGGGTGGTCGGAGTAAGTCGCGACGCACACGTTGAGGAAGCTGCCGCTCGAGTAGAATATTTACTCGAACAGCAGAAAGAAGCAGCATCCTCTGGCACGATCCATGGTGCGGTTCATGCTGATTTTACAGCGCGGGACAAAGTCACAGCACTGAAAATCAGTGCAAGCGGCACAACACCACACTCCACCGCTCGCAGAATTCCACGGAGCGCGGTGGAGTTTTCTCAGCACTTTGCGGAGTTCCACGGAGCAGAACTTCATGAACTCCAACCAGGTCTATCATCAGTCATTGGCGGGGATGGTGAGCACAGTGAGAGTCTGAAAAAAGCATCGCTTCCAATGGATCCTGCACACAAGGTTAGTGCAACTTGACAGATCTAGCCAAAATACAGGTCACATTTTGAGCACCTTCTTGCATTAGGAGAAGTTTCCTGATTTGCCTTTCTGTTATTAACCTCATCTGTGCTAGTGACGAGCTCAGCTCGTCATGAGGCACGGTTGAGCTGCACTCATGACGAGCTGAGCTCTTCACGGCCATTGGAATGTTCGCACGCGGGGCTGATTACCCCGCTGTGCTGAACATTCCATTAAACGGGTGCGGCCGTGACCAGCTCAGCTCGTCATGAGTGCAGCTCCGCTGTGCCTCATGACGAGCTGAGCTCGTAACCAGCACAGCGGCGCCGCGCGCATCCCCCCTCCCCCCGCACAGTGGGGGGAAAACACCCCGCATCGAAGGGGTTAATACTATTTCTACTTGTGTTCATGAACTTAAAACAGTGAAGCAGTGTTATTTTGTAAATATACAGGTCAATAAGGGGGACAGTTAGATAGCTCAGTGAACTAAGTTTCCAGAGCTATGATCTGTGTGAATCCTGGTGAATACATAAAACATCGAGTTTTTAATATCTTGATACTTGTTTAGTCTACTCGATAGTGGTGTTAGTTATAGGTATTATGGCGCCACTCAGAAAAATAACACAATATATTAGTATAAGCTTGCTATCTTACGGTGCTATAAGGAAAAGAGAACCACAACTCTCCTTTAAAACAGGCCTCTGCCTTCTAGAACCAACACACGCTTGTTTCACAGCCTTTGAAACAATCTACTGAACAAATCACAAGAATAAAGTGGACAAGAAAGAATGAAATGAAATATCATTGTATCTTATTACATCTAAACATGTGGGAACACCAACTAACTTATGTTTAACAAAATGATTACGTGTGCTAAGGAGTGTGTTGGTACTTAAACATTGTGTCAAGAATATCGTTGTCAAGAATATTGTTATTGTGAAAAATAAAACAATTTGATTATTGTATTATATAGTAGGTTAAGAATGATTTTAAAGCTTAGCATATTTAGTATTATTGTTATTTCATTTTTAAAATATTGCTTATAATTTAAAATGTTTATCTTTTTAAATGTATTTAGCAATTTATAATATAGTAGTGAGCTGTTGGGTTTGTATGTGAATAGAGCAGGAAGTAAATTGCGTCATAATTAATTTAATTTAATCATTAAATAAGTTTGTATTGTAAATGTATTATTGTATTGATTCATGCATATGTAAATTGTTTTATTGTATAACAGGCATTATATGAATTTAAGTTTCATTTGTTATTTTTAATGTATATTTGTTTTAAATTGTTTTGTTAATTATGTTGCTTTAAGAAGCCAGTTGTCTGGTTTGTGGGTGTGAGAAGTTTATTAAATTATAAATAATGTTATATGAAGGATAATTGATGTTTAATATTTATTTGCGTACGTAATTTATTCTTAAATATGTGAATAGTTTTAGATTTTTCTGTTGTTTTACTTACTTTTTAAAAATTTTTTACAGTACATTTAAATGTTAATATTTTTGCAAGCTATTTATATTTTAATGGTGGGTTGTTGGGTTTTTTATGATAATAAGGTTGGAAGTTATTGGAGTCATAAATATTTTTAATTATTTGCTAATAACATTTAGTTGATTAATTGATATTTATTTATATATTGTTTTAATGATGGACAAATGATTTACTTTAAAAAAAAAATCTTTTATTTTAATAATAATGTTTGTAAAATTGTGTTTCCATATATGGCATTGTAAAGTAAATTATTTTATTTATGTAATTTTTGATAATAAATTAATTTCGATTTACTATTTAAAGAAATTAAATACTGTATAGTATGTAATTTTTATGTATTGTATTATATTAGGTATTTACATATTTTGTATAAAATGATTAGGATGTGGAATGCTATTTATAGTCCCTACAAAGTTCAACATTTTATTTTATTTACTGTTGCTTGGACTGGAGTGGGATCATTAAATCTAACCCCTCAGGCACAGCTGCGGTCGGTAGTGGGAGTACCTGCTGGGCGATGACCTGGGGAGGGGGAGGGGCAGGGTGGGAGGTAGTAAACTATGGAGTAAACATATAAATAAATAAAACAAATTTTGTTGCATGGACTGCATCCCCAAATGCGATGCAGTGCACGCAACGAAATTTGTTTTATTTATTTATATGTTTACTTACCTGTAAACCTCCGTAATCCATAGTTTACTACCCCCCACCCCTCCCCTCCCCACGTCACCGCATGGTAGGTACTCCCACTACCGACCGCGGCTGCTCTGGCATCCAACACTTTCCCTACTATTGAGTTGACTGGAAAGGGAATACGTCTAACCCCTCAAGAGTCCACACCTTTCCACACCTTCCCTGCTGTTGCTGAGACTGTAATGAGAATAATAAATCTAACAATTCTGAAGTCGAACTCTTTCCATACTTTTGCTGAGACTAAAATAGCAATAGTAAATGTAATCCCTCTAAAGTCCAACACTTACCCTGCTGTTTATTAGAATGGAGTGGAATTTGTAAATTAAGCTCTTGCAAGGTACATACTTTGGGGCTTATTTTGATGTTGGGCGGGCTTGCGTCCATCCGACAACGTCGCGGAAACGGGACCGGCCGGCCTCTGGTCGGTGGTCTCGACCACCTAATCACGATGCGACTTTCCATTTGGATTGCGGGCCGGTCTACAACTAGCAGACAGGCTCCTGGAGCTCGTCAGAAGCCAGCCGGATTAACCGCCCGGCCTCAATTCTGACCGGCTGTATCCTAAGCAGCCGGTCAGAATTGAACTGACAATGAGGCCCGTTAAGACTCCGACCGCTGGTCGGAGGCTTTACAGGCCTCATCGTAATTGGCCCCTTTATGCAATGTTTGTTAAACAATATTTATAGTAATTATTTTTTGCATTGGTATTTGATATGGTATGTTTTTATTTTTCAAATAATTTGCATATTTTGCCATTATATTATTTTCACAAAAATGTTTTCTTTTTATAATGTATTTTTTAATATTCATTATATTAGTTTAATTATGCATTATATTTTAAGAATATGTTTAATAACTGTTTTTGCTCATAATAGTATTGTTGCATTTCTTGTATTTGTTTAATTAGAAATATGTTGATTATATTTTTATTATAGATATATATATTAATTTATATGTATATATTTATCAATATATATATTATACATGTATATATATATATATATATATATATATATATATATATATATATATATATATATATATTACCTACTGGCGGTCGCCAGTAGGTATATATAGTTAGGATTTTTTCTCTATGGGTTTTTTGAAAATTCTATGTCTAATAACTTTGGCGTTTGTGGACGGAATTGGCTGAAATTTTCAGGAAAATGGCACATTTTGTTTCTGAGCAGCCCTTGAAAATTTGGGGGGGGTTCGTCAAGGGGGGGCCGAGAAAAAAGGGGGGTCCCAAAACGTGTTTTTAACATTGAGTTTTCCATAGGGCGGTTGGCCTCACTTTTAGCCCGAACGGCTGAATGGATTTGCACGAAACTTGGCAAAATTGTAGGGACTGGTAGCCCGATGTGCCTTTTGTAGGTCTCAATATATGTGCTCCAGTGGATTTTGAGAAATTAACGTTTAAAAAAAGATATATATCTGTAACAGCGGACCGGTTAGCGCTCTGGTTCGCGGACTTTTCGCGCAACGGAGCTTTGTGAAGCGAAGCTGATTGGTTCTCCGGCGTCTGTCAACATTCCAAACAGTCCGTAGCGGCCGCCATCTTGTCTCTCGGTAGGATCGAGAGACAAGAGGAGGTCAAAACAAAGGGGGAAATAACTATAAGGGGGCATAGTAGATCCTCGCTGACCCCCTAGGTTTGATGTGGAGGTTTTAAAAGGGCCCCGCGGGGCAAAAAAAAATAATAAAAATAATAATTGAACGGCTGAATGGATTTGCACGAAACTTGGCAAAATATTAGGGACTGGTAGCCCGATGTGCCTTTGCTAGGTCTCAATATATGTGCTCCAGTGGATTTTGAGAAATTAACGTTCAAAAAAAGATATATATCTGTAACAGCGCTCCGCTTCGCGTAACGGAGGTTTGCGAAGCTGATTGGTCATTCTGTCACTGGGCTATAGTTGGGCTACATCTGGCTGATATTTGGGCTACATTTGTTTTTTTGTGTGTCTGGCGGCCATCTTTGGGCTACATTGGGCTACATTGGGCTTCATTGGGCTACATTCGGCTAATTAGCAAATAGCTCATCGCAAACTAGGAATGGTAAAGAATCGCTATTTATTCCTTAAAGTTCGCTATTTAGGAAATGCAAATAACTTTGATGATACATATGGCGGTTCATCTCTAACAAGATAAGAAGCATAGGGATAGATTTATGATGACTGGCGCATCACCAGGGATGTGTTAGTCATTCTGTGCCGCTGTTCCGTCACCTATGGTGTGCTGCATTTACAATGCGGCGCATCACGGGGCAAAAACAGCACAGATGCGTGATGTATCTGTGCCGTAAAGGTGGCGCATTGCTGGAGTTGTATCGCAAGTGTGATGAAGCTCCAGCAAGGGTCGGGGGTGCCCCTGTCGCAGGGTTTCTGTTCTCACACAGAACTGTGGACAGAGGATTGGAACCTCGGCGAATTAGGGTGTCCCAAAACTCACGTTAGTAATCAAAAACTATTTAGCAAGCTAGGTACAGTGTCACATTGGATATAACAAACTCTCAATGTTTAGACAATCCAGAATATGAACTTATAGTACCTCAGGATACGTGGAACTCATGAACAGTCGGTCGTTATATATTTCTTAGAAACCAGAACATGGAGTTAAGAAGAACACATGTGTATTTGAAATGTTTATTTACTAATGCCGTCTTCTCAGGCGTAGTACCTTAGATAATAAAAGTACACATATTATCAGTAGCAAAATTACCAGCATAGTTACTAGTACATAAAAAGTGAATGGTGATAGTATGTTAACATGCTGTAAATGAATAAGAGTTAGCAACACTTATAAGCAGCCGCGGGCCGTGGAGGGAGTTACGGTGAGGCATGGAGGCGGGGAGGGGGAGAAGCAGGGTGGAGAATACAAGTACACATATTATCAGTAGCAAAATTACCAGCATAGTTACTAGTACATAAAAAGCGAATGGTGACAGTATGTTAACATGCTGTAAATGAATAAGAGTTAGCAACACTTATAAGCAGCCGCGGGCCGTGGAGGGAGTTACGGTGGGGCAGGGAGGCGGGGAGGGGGAGGGGCAAGGTAGAGAGGGCTCCACCCTGCTTCTCCCCCTCCCCGCCTCCCTGCCTCACCGTAACTCCCTCCACGGCCCGCGGCTGCTTATATCTCACCCTCCCTAATACACATATTATATTATTTGCTAAGAAGGTCTCTTTGTGTTGGTTTAGGGCGTGCCCATACTTTAGTGTCTTAGATTTGAAGGAATCACATCAGCATACACCAGCTCTCTCTTCATGTGAACCGCATCAACTGTTGTGTATGTGTGTTCGGCAAAGCAATATAAAACCCGCCTCATGCCCAGAATTGGCAGAAGTTGCACTTATGTTATGAGTATGAAGTCGTGGAGATCAGACCTCATAACAATTCTGTATCGTGTTGTTCTTGAAACTTTAGCACTCGCTGTACAGATATAGTTTAACAAGCAAAGCAGATAGTAGAGCAATAACATATTATTCTCATGTAAACCACGATGAACTACTAGGTGGAAAGCTAAAGCAACAACTAAATGTCGTGTGCAGAAGTTGCAAAAAAGGAAAAATGGCGTTTAAACCGGTAATGAGCCCATGCTAACTTAACACGGTGTAAAGATATCCAGGACCTAGATGACACCTCCTCATGATCCGGAAACGAACTGAATAAGATAATAGAAGTGCCATCTCATGAGAGCAGATTGCAAGTTTATATGTGGACGGTCCGCAAGGTAAAGCATTAAAAACTAGGAAAATTCAATGCTAAAGAAAAATAAAACAGCCAAGTACTTTATCGAGTCTTAAGCCAATAGGCAAGGTAAATAATAAAAACTTGACAATTAAGTCAATGAATTGTCAATGAAATGCTAGTACTCAGCATATGAAACATGAAAAAGGTCTATGACATAACTGTGTATGCAAAATAAGCTGCAACAGCCTCCAACAGGAAGTCACCGTCTTCATCCGAAAACAGTTCAGCCATCCAATTTAAAAGCGGAAAAGAACATACGTGCTCTCCCAGCACCGGATCCTCTATCACCATCAGAGGACAGCTCGGTGGGTTTTCAAGAAAGCTGTGTTCCAAGAAAGACTGTGCTGCCGCCAGTAAATTCCAGGGACCAAGTAGTCCATGCATCAATGCCACAGCCATAATCCTTTCGCCAGGACAAATCAACTCGTGAGTAATGATAGGAGTCATCAGCTGATTAAAGTCGACGTCAGGAGAAACCGGTCCGCAGAGACACAAATCAATGGCCCAATCGAAATCACAGGTCAGGCAGTGAAATACAGGCTGGACACAGGTGAAGTAGGAGAACCGAAAAGATAATCCATATGCCGTGCTTAATATCGCCAACGGCATTGTGCCATAATATTCTAGCATGCGATTGCGGAACAGTGTCAGCAGCTGCAGGGTCGGAGGTTGCATAGGAGGGACATCCATATTTAAAAATGTAAAAAAGTACAAGAGCGTCCGCTGGTAATGCAAGTAAAAATGCAATCCACGAACCAGAGTGGAGAAAATGGAATGAAAGGGAGTAGGGATGACTCCAAAGATTTTCTCAAATGAAGTCACGAGACCACTGGTAACAACTTTAAAAAAGTGTGCCAGGGATTTTGTGGAGGATGCGTTAAAGATAGTCGGAAACATGTTGCTGAAATTGAAAGGCAAACCTGTGTACGGGTGTTCGCTATGTGAAGTACGAAAGTTTCACGGGCCGAACTCAAGGCCACCTCTCTCTGAGACAAAAGAGCTCTTATTC
The DNA here is from genome assembly GCF_964261635.1 of Lissotriton helveticus. Classification (NCBI taxonomy): domain Eukaryota; kingdom Metazoa; phylum Chordata; class Amphibia; order Caudata; family Salamandridae; genus Lissotriton; species Lissotriton helveticus. The sequence goes on from NC_136072.1 coordinate 28,952,537, forward strand.
TTGTCATGCTGTTGAAACGTGTCCCAAGGTTGGTATTTGTGGCCAGATTGAAAACTCCCTATGTTCATGTGTGGGAGGAAATAGAACATTTCTGCAGCAAATAACCCGTTCACTTACTGTTACGATAAAAGGAATACTTTTAATTAACTCAGAACAATCTTCATTATTGAGCATCAAATAACTACCATTTTCCAACAACTTGAACGTGGGGATGATAGCAGGAACTGGCGTGCCTTGCATCACGCAAGCCATATTTGGTCGCTGTTTGTTGCATGAATCGTGTAACTGTATGTGCCTACACATTAGTGAATGATCTGGCGTCTCAGTGCATTCCTCTCCATTCAGATAAACTTCTTGATCATCTTTGAAACATCTGTATGTGTATGGAAGCGACCAGACCTCATGAACAAAAGCACTACCTAAAGGTTCATAAAGACCTATTGGTATATATTTCATACAATTTGAAAACTTATATAAAGCAAAAGGCAGCGTTATTAAACCGTCGATAAGGCATGTTGCCAAAAAACCCGCAATCCTCTGCTGATGATGTCACTGAGCATGTCATGAATGATGTAATATGTGACATCATCAGTAGTGGATTATGGGTAATAGTATCTCTAGTTTACTCCCCTATAGCTGTCTTTCTTTTAACATAAGTGTGTGTTTCCTTCCCTTATACTTACTGTTTTTGGTTCGCTTCCAGTTCGCGTACCAGCGAGCGAACTAGGAAGCGAACTAAGAGAAATAGAGGTTGGCACAGTTCCAAATATTGTACCAATTTTTTAATAACGGGGAGGTAGTTCTGAAAAGAACTTTTTTTTTTATTTTGCTGAACATTTTTTTACTGTAAGGTTCCCGATTCGCGAAGCGGGAACGAAGAAAAAAAAATATTTAAAAAAATAATTATTCATAAACATATAAAATATATTTTTGGATTTAAAGAAGAATAAATTTTACAGCTACAGATATTAGCTGTTAAAAAACCAATGAAATTCACTGAAAAAACCATAGGTTATAGACCATATATAGTTAGGAATTAGCATTTACAAAACCTTGAAAATTCACTGAAAAAACCATAGGTTATAGACCATATATAGTTAGGAATTAGCATTTACTAAACCTTATTTTACTCACACAAAACCATTGAAATTCCATATATAGTTAGTTGCACTAACTATATATCGCGCACCCGCAATCCACTGCTGATGATGTCACATATTACATCATTCATGACATGGTCAGTGACATCACTGATGACATCACTGATGACATCTCAAATGACATCACTGATGACATCATCTAGTGTCTGTGTGTTTTTGTAAAGTTTAAATACGTTTTACATATTGAAGAATGACTGGATGTATGGAAGACTGAGTGTGTGTGTGGCTGGCTGGGAGGTGTGTGACTCTGTGCATATCAATGTGTACTTGTATCAGTGATTGTATAAGAGAGTAAGTATGTGTTAGTATATGTGTGAAAAGTATGGTGTTCTGTGTTTAACTATAGATGAGGAAATCGAAGTGTGATTGATTCTTCACAGGACTGACTAGGTGTATGAGTGCATATGATAGTGTTCTAATAATAACTGACTGTATGTATGAGTAATTGTATGGGTGAATGAGTGAATGTGTGTGTAGACGTACGAATCAGTGAGTGCGTATGTAGTAACTGGTATTGGTGTGTCATGATGTCATCAGTGATGTCATTTGAGATGTCATCAGTGATGTCATTTCAGATGTCATTAGTGATGTCATCAGTGATGTCACTGAAGTATGGTGTTCTGTGTTTAACTGTATAGATGAAGAAATGGAAGTGTGATTGATTCTTTACAGGACTGACTTGGTGTGTGAGTAACTCCATGGATGAGTGGCAGTGTGTGACTGTCTGCATAGGTGTATGAGTGCATATGATAGTGTTGTAATAATAAGTGACTGTATGTATGAGTTATTGTATGGGTGAATGAGTGAATGTGTGTGTAGACGTAGGAATCAGTGAGTGCGTATGTAGTAACTGGTATTGGTGTGTCATGATGTCATCAGTGATGTCATTTGAGATGTCATCAGTGATGTCATCAGTGATGTCATTTGAGATGTCATCAGTGATGTCATCAGTGATGTCACTGACCATGTCATGAATGATGTAATATGTGACATCATCAGCAGTGGATTGCGGGTGCGCGATATATAGTTAGTGCAACTAACTATATATGGAATTTCAATGGTTTTGTGTGAGTAAAATAAGGTTTAGTAAATGCTAATTCCTAACTATATATGGTCTATAACCTATGGTTTTTTCAGTGAATATATATATATATATACACAATGTCCTATGATTGTTGTCTCGATTTAATTTAAATCACAAAATAATGTTGTTTATCAATATTTATGGTAAATTTTAAAATATGGTACATAGTTTTGTTAGGGACATATTTTTATTTTAAGTTTACTTTACTGTTACTATTTTAATTTAATCATTCTTAAAAAATAGTTTATTTCGTGTTGATTTTTGTGACACACGCACACACTCTTATATTATAATAATTGATTAAAATTATTTCATTTACATTATTTTGCATTTCAATGTAATAATAATTTAAATACACAATTGTACAGTCTATATTTTTTTTTAAAACATATTCCTCTCTAGTTTTGGATGATGTTCCCTTCCACGACATTCTTGACACAATAGTTTTCATATTCGTAATATATGTATAGGAAGACGATATAAAAGTAAACAATATATTTGAGACACTATTTATGTGCCTCAATATTTTTGTGCACGATAGTTCCTCATACAGCCGTTCAACCTACAGTCAGTATAGTGTTAACTGAAACTGTGACTGTCTGAGGTTTATTAAAAAGAGTTGCACTTGGTTTCCACCCGGCAAGTATTCTTATGGATTGCTTTCATATCACAGCTAAAACCAGGAAAAAAAACAATACCTACTCTTTGAAAAATGAAATTAAAAAAGCAAGTACAGAAGAAATCTCTTTTGAAAATTACATAAAATAATCATTAACGAGAAAGCGACAGAATTATCATGTTAACATTTTCAGAAGTTGTCGCCAGAGAGCGCCAGAGAGCTGCGAACTCAAAACACCAGAACGCCAGAAACGCCATTTCGAACTGGTCGAACAGGTCAATGTGCCGCTGCGGGAGAACGGGCTACCGGCTTATTATTTGTCTTGCCGTGAAAAGCCATTTGCAGCCCATTGGAGTCCACCGAATAACCGCTGAAGCCGGAGATCACCGAAGCTCGCTGAAGTCAACGGAGGTTACTGCGGCACCTCCTCCGCAGCTCCTGAGCAGCTGAGCTGAGCTGAGCCGCCGCCACCGAGCAGCCGTGAGAGCCGAGAGAGGGAAGCGGGGATCGGGCTCTGGCTCTGGAACTGAAGCGGTATCGGTGTAGCGGTCCCATGCCGCATTGAGCCGGCTCCGTGCTGGGCTAAGGGGCTGTTATCGGCTCCGAGTGCGAACAACAGCTAAGTGCCCTCTGGTGCAGTGTGCGCATTGATCAGGGAATCACCGGGTCACTGGGAATCGCTGGGTCCGGCGTCCAGCATCCAGCGTCCAGCATCTAGAGCACCTCTGGGCACCCCCCTGAGGATTCTGGTGGAAGTCGGTCGAACTCCAGGGGTGCCGCGCCAAGCTGTGGTGAATCGACCGGCGGGGGCCTTTGGGGCGCGGAAGCACATTGTCCAGCATCGCCTGGTCTCGATCAGTTGGTCTCGCTTGGTCTCACTTGGTGGCCAGGGGAAAGCTGCGGGATCCTGTGAGCTGACCGCCGGCGTCGGACTGCAACTGGAGTGGAGCTGCAGCTGCAGTGGAATTTCTGGAGTGGAGCTGAGTGTAGCGGCGGGGAGGAACGCTGACGGCAGAGGAGCCAGAGAAAAGTGGGAAGGTGCCTCTCTCGACCTGTGGGTTCCCTGCTGCGACTCCCGCTATGACCCATGGAGTAGGCAGCAGACTCCCTAGACCTTCCAGATACCATTACCAGCAATTCACAAGCAAAAGGGAGGCCAGTCCCCCTTATTGACGGACTACCTTTAATCTGCACCAAACAACAGCCTGCTAGCCATTAAATCATAGCAGCCCTAACAGCTCACAGTGGATCACTCATCTCACATACTCACAAATGTATTAATTCTGATAAACGATCCGGGCGATCCACCAGCCTGCCGTAAAGGCCCAGCCTTTCAGCCCCAGCCTCTGCCCTTCAGCCCCAGCGAGCAGAGTCCCTGCGGTAAGGGCGTCCTGGAAAGGGGAGAAGAAAGCATGGACAAAGATATATGATCTACAGGACAGTCAGCATCACAACATTCTGACCCCCTACTCCCTCCGGAGTGGTGTGCGATTACCTCCGACTTCTGATAGCCCTGCAGTGACCCACCAAACTCAACATGAGTTCAGACAAGAAAAGGGTCCACCTCGAGAGCAAGCCGAAGCCCAAAACCGAAACCAAGTCGAAAGCAAAGTCGGAGGCTGCACCGAGCATTAATGAAACAGAAATCGCTAAAGAAGGCAGCTCCCAAGGAAAACCCAGAGCATCTAGCGATCGAGTCTCACCAGTTGCGATTCCTCGTCCAATTCTTCGACAACCGAAAATCACATCAAAATTCAACTTCCTGAAGGATCCATTCTCCACCATCTTCTCGACCAGTGGGAAAATCCTGGTCCTCCAGGGCTCACTTCTTCCCCTATCCCCTATCCCACTTCAATCCTTGGACCAAGCTAGCCGCACTTCAACTCACTCTTTTATATTGGTCGGCCAACCTGTATCGAGTTCAGCGACAGCGGGGTAAACAGGGGCCTCGGTTGAAGGCAAGCTCTCTTACATGGCCACTTGCACACCATCAGCGCCCCTGGGAGGCGACAGGGGGGCCACGTCTGTCCTTCATCTATCTTCCTATGTCACGGATCTCAATTCTCCACCGGCACTAACAGTCTCACCCCCATGTGGAATCAGTCAGACACAAAAGCAAAAGCATTTTCTGCCCAATCTTACCACCAGAAGCGGCAGGGAGGCTTTTCAATGGCAAGAAATCCTAAGCAGCGAAGATTCAGGCAACTTAAACAACTTGCCGATTGCAGTTAAAAGCCATCTAGTCCAACAGGACAGTACAAGCCCCCACTCACAGCCCCCCGAAGGAGTTGCTAAAGATCAGCCAGGTCACAGCAAGAAGGACGTGGAAAACTTACCAAACCTTGGGAGCGGCTGCCTCGCCAATACAACCTACTTGGGCTCACAAGAATGGGCCGATCTAGTTGCCGCATACATTCCGACTACGGGCATTAATCCATCTTCGCCAATAGCGGACTCAATTACCAAAATCCAGGCCACTGAACGGGGCCCAATCCGGGAGGGCGTCTTTTCAAATTCATCCTCCTTACCAAATTCTTCACTGTCTTAAACTCCCAAAAAAGGGGCCACTGGTACGGGGCCACCATCAAGATCCCAAGCGACTGAAGTATCCAACACGTGGGACATCCTGCTCAACACTATGCAACGAACAGTTGATACTCTCCATTTCCAATCGGACAAAATGGACCTACAGCTGACCCTACTCAACACCCTGGCTGTCTTTGTCGGGCGGATAGATGACAAACTCGGCCAATTAAACTCGCTAATCAGCAGAGCTCAGCACGAGGCAAAGTTGGCATGCAGTTGCGGTCCCATTATTGACAAACTTGCAGCACTTCCAGAAATTGTATCCTGTTTAATAGAAGGGCTGCCTAAAGGGACAAACGCAAGGCCCCGGTGGATCAATCCGGCCGAAACAGCATTCCATGCAGCACCAACAGGAGGGTCAACTACATCAAGCACCTCTGAAAAAGTTTTATTGGTGTCGCCGGAGGGGTCTCTGGCGCCGGAACCGGCTCACACGTCAACTTGTTCCACTCCTCCCCTAAAGGTCAACAAGCCGCCCCTCAATGCGAAAGGGCGGTGTCAGCAGAAAAGGAAAGGCCGGAAAAAACAAACATTAACAAGTATGCCAGAAGTTTACCCACTCTTTCAGCCAAGAAAAAGACAGGAGCAGCAGGACATGGGTCCTAACACAGCAAGCAACCTTGGAAGAGACCCACTTTCTACGGGCCCCAGACTTTCCCCCAACGGAGTACATGCGATAGCAAGTACAGCAGCAGCTTCCACGTTGGAGGACGGCAGAGTCTCACCTGGTGGGAACACTGGGAAGCAGAACATGACGGACAAGCATGGCCTTAACAAAGCGATCGATGGGAGCTCCCTCATTCCACTTCGAATATCTGAGCCTGGAGCGGTACAGTCAAATCAGACCATGGATCCTGCACGGGACGACCCAACCGTGTCCCTCTGTGAAAGGTCCCCCCTCCAAGAATTGACGGAATCACGGCTCCCGAGCCCCCAAACTAAGCGCTCTTCCACCATAGCAAGCATCACCGCAGCTCCTTCTGTGCCCGTTTCAATAACTTTCCCCTCTGGAGACAGTTCCATTGGAACTTTGCCTCAGTTTGACTATAACAATCTAAGAACTCAAGTTCTTAACAACCAGTTAACCGCTCTGTTGCATGTTCCAATTAAGTTCTCGACTAGCATCCTTTTCACCCCTGAGTACCAATCAAAGGGCTGTTTCGACATCCTAAACAGAGGGAATCTACTACGACTACTCAGCACCATACCAGCGCTAAAAGACTTATCTTCAGCGGACCTACTTTCTATAGAATTCATAAGAACTGATAGGTTGGATAGGAACGAGGCGACAAAAGCCACATGGATTTCGCCTGAAATCGCTACCAAAATCTTCGAAGAGCAAGGTCTCCTTAAAACATGGGGGATCAACACAGCCGTCCACCATAATACAGGATACCCGCTCCCCTTGCTCGAGAGGCCTAAGCAGCGACCACCCAACACAACTTCAATGACAAGGTATGTGTTGAGGGGCGCATTGGGTCGCTCTCCTACAGCAGCCCAGGCGACACCTGTGGAGAACACTTCAAGGTCCGCCAACACATACCGCACAATCGAACATCGGCTCTTCAGAATAAGTAATACAACAATGAATCCCCAATGACAAGGATATCCAACTGAGCCGGATATGCGCACAGACGCACCGCACCTTGAACTATGCTCGTGGAATATAAACGGGCTTAACAACAAAGTAGCGGACACTGACTTCCTACAATACGTGAAATCATTTGACATCATCCTCATCCAGGAAACATGGCAGGAAGAGCCGGTTCATCTAGAGGGTTACACCTGTTACCATTCCGCAGCAACAAGGAAAAGCAAGTTTGGTCGGTTGTCAGGAGGCCTAGCAACCTACCTTAAAATATCAACTATTGGTAACGCACGGACTCTAACCACCAATTCCTCGGCCACAAACACAGTAGAGTTATCATTTAAATTTGGGGGCACAAAGAAAGAGATCCAGCTGACCAACATTTACACTAACCCAAAAAATAAGAGATATGAGGGGAAACTTCTAACGGACCACTTACATCACGTTATCACTACTCGAACATCAACAAACCTAATTCTGTCTGGAGACTTTAACCAATGCACCTTAGGGTCTTCCGCAAACAGTGATATTCAGGCCCAGTCATACCATTGGAATATACCTACTCAATCATTTAGCAGCCAATGCAAAGCATCCGAGCTTGCAAAGTCGCTACTGGAAGATCTGGAACATATGGGCCTAAGGGCTCTAAATGGCAGATTTCCTGATGACTCACCATCTGTGGCCTCATTCACCACAGGCAAGACAACCTTTACAATTGATTACACTTTAGTCTCCCTCTCAATGTTCTATTATGTATTGGGCTTCAACTTAGGGGACAAGGGTGACAGTGACCATCGCCCTCAAGAAGTCATCCTAGGAGCCCTTCCTGAGGCAATACTTAAAAACGCAACAGGACCGCAGGACAGCCACACCATAAATCTCAAACGAATCAAAACTTCGGTAGCAAATACTGTGGAGGAACTTCAAGCTGCAAAAAGCCAATTAAACTATTCAAACTACCCTTCGGGCAATACAATAGCTGGTCGGGAAATATTCACGACTGAGTTTGCAAACAATTATTCAACAACCGTACGGCACTTTCCACCATTTGCACCTGGTGTCAGATGGAAGATCTCAGGCACTCAAAAACTGGCCATGAAATCCCACAAAAAAGTGATTAACAAATCTTTAAGACTGTTGAAGAAAAGCCCGGGTGACGGAATACTTCTAGCGCAGCTTCGTAAGCATCGCGCTGATCTCAAAAAGCTGAAATGGGTAATCAAAAGAACCAATGATGAAGACTCCTGGGCAAAACTCCACTATGCTTCCAAGGTCAACAACAGTGCCCAGTTTTGGTCCATTATAAACAAAATGTTAAATCCGAAAAGTAATGGCATAACATCTTATATTACCAAATCGTCTTGGGAATCCTTTCTTGACGAACACTTCTATCAACAGGTTGCAAAAACAAGTGAACCCCAGGTTCTACTGGATGGCCGACCACTTCAAACAGTCTCACCACGTGAAGATGCCAATCTTGAACCTTCTGCGGTTCGAATTGGAAATTAATTTCCAAAGGTAGGAAAGACGGTGCAGCCGGGCCTAATGGAATTCCTCCGGCCATCTTCAAACTCGAACCGGAATACTGGGCTGATACGTTGATCCCCCTCTTTATGTCTGTCAATAAATCGGGCGCCTTCCTGCCTCATGGAGAGGTTCAATCATTTCACCGATTTATAAGGCGGGGGATAGAACACTCCCAAAAAACTACCGCCTGATTGCACTCCTAGACATTGAGGCTAAATACTTTGCGGGCCTCTTACTGACCCAGCTGCGAGAATGGGCAACAAACCATAGCTTAATACCATCTATCCAAACGGGATTCTGCAGAGACACCGGAACAACAACAAACTTGGTGGCCATCTCATTACTCATCGACAAGGCAAGAGCGACCAAACAGGCTCTCCACCTCTGCTTTGTGGACTTTAAGGCGGCCTTTGATAATGTCAACAGAGGAATCCTCTGGCGAAAACTGGCCTCTTGGGGGATCCCCTCGTCTTTACTAAGTCTCCTGATTGAATTGCACACGAACACGTGGTTCCAGGTAAAGCTCGGGAATGGCTCGCACCTCTCTAGGCGTATTCCAACTACAAAAGGCCAAAAGCAAGGGTGCGTGCTAGCCCCTACCCTTTTCAATTTATTCACAGCTGACCTGCCACCCGCACTAGAGGCTTGCAATTCCCACGCCCCCAGGTTAGGGGGCAAAGCGCTGCCCAGCATATCTTATGCTGATGACGTGGTCCTGGTCAGCCACACGAAAGTGGGCCTTCAAAATCTGATTAACACGCTCCATGGATAGGCCGATGACAACCAATTAGAAGTTAACATCAATAAGACCAAAGTTTTGTCCATAACTAGGAACAAAACATTGCACACCTGGTCCCTTGGCACAAAAGCAATCTCCAACTGCTGGGAATATAAATACTTTGGGATCATAGTCGATAAAGGCGCCCGCTACCAAAACCAATTAGAGGCCATTAAGAGGAAAGGGATGTTAATAACCATGACACTGAAACAGCTAAAGTCCAACTTGAGTGGGGAGACTCTATTGCCACTGCTTCGAGTGGCCAAAATTAAAATAGAGTCATCAATCACGTATGGCAGCGAGGCCCTAAGAGGTACTGACGCAAAACTTCTAGATACAACCATATCAAAGGCCTACAGACTTCTCTTTAATCTGCCATCCTACACCTCACAAGCTCAGATTCGTTTAGAATTTGGTCTGACGAGCCAAACGCTTGCACGAAGAGGGTCATACATAAAATGTTGGCTCAAAATAAAGAATTCACCAGAAAACACCTTGAATCAACAGCTCTGGCAATACCTGATTAGCTCCTCTAGAACACCGCGAAAAAATACGTAGAGGAGTCCCTGAGCATCACAGGTCTGAAAGAGCTATGGGAGATTCCTCTATCGCATGCGCAATTTAAGCACGCAGTGAACAAGAGCTTAAAAAGACACTCGCATGTGGAGGACAAAGCCACCTTTTCTCACAGGCGTCATGCCTGGATGACTCTGTGCACATACCAAACACCGGGGCTCCAAGCCTATTTTGGTCTTGGATATGGCTGGAAAATAAAAGAAGCCTTTTTAAAACATAGGCTGGGGATCCTATCTGCCATTCCGCACCTACCACCGTGGCTGAGAACGAACTATGGGACTAGATGCCGGCTGTGCGGAACAGGGGTCAAAGACTTGGAACATCTACTATGCACTTGCTCGAGGCTGAACGAAGAGAGAGCAGCCCTGTTAAAAACAGCCTTTAACGAACTAAGTATCCGCTCACGCAGACAAGCAGTCCTGGCTTGTTTCGATCCTGGTCTTCCGCCGCTAAATGGGAAGCTGGTGAAATTCCTGAAATTAGCAGAACGGAAACAAACATGCCAGGTAGTTGGCTAAGAGGAAGCCTCGGGCTGCGACCAGCTGCTATGAACAATATGTCCCCCTCGTTTTTGACTGGTTTTAGTACTGTTACTTTTAAGTAAAATTTCTTGCTTTTACATTTTCTCTTTTTACTTCTCTTGTGGAGACCTGTTTTAATGCATTTTTTGTAAGGGTTTTAATTAACCTAAACAATAAAGTTACTTACGTATCATCATTTCTGTTAAAATTTGAGTCCAGCTAGCTGTTTTTATTGTCTTTTATTGTATTGTACGGAACTGTGTAACTTTTATGGTTTTAACTTTAAAGCCGAATAAAGTATACTCTGATTTGATTTGATTTGAGTCCAGCTATCTTTAATATGTTCTTACGTAATATATTTAACTTTATTGATCCTTACATATTATAAACACAACAAAGGTTTCTAAATTAAAGCTATTGTACCTTGGAAATGTAAGATCTGGGACAGGTGGAAAGCATACATTTTCACCACTCAGCATTTCATCCAAGCTGAAATTCCTGTGCCGCCACCCCCCCCCCCTCCAGCCCTCCCCCTCCCGTGTCTCACCTTCCAAAGGCCTGTTGTGCGTACCAGACTCCTCCCAGAAAATCGGGGTTCCTCTTCATCCACTCGAGGTCCCACGTATCCAACGGCTTCTCTCTAAACATCAAAGCCCTGAAGTAGTAGTCCCACAATTCCTCGTCTTTGCCCATGTTCACTCGATGGAAGCCTGGAAGGGACACTTCTGCCAGAGAAGCGCTGCGCGTGTCTTTGGAAATGAGGTGCGGTGTCTGGCGAGATATCAGGTGTGGCCAAGGGTGGAAAAAACACCAGCCAGTGAGGACTGAGAAACGAAACTGAGACAGTAATTCACAGAGCAAACGAAATTCTTTCAACACACAGCTAGTTGGAAAATTCACCTCGTAGTTCCCTCTTTCTCACGATTAAATAAGATAGACATGCTTTCATCCGCCACAGAAGAGATCTTCATTCTTGGTAGGGCTGACGCGCCTTTTCATTCTTCCAAGGTCGAGAAGTGGTATACTGCAATATCAACAAGTTTGCGCGAAAACTCTGGGGTTCAGTGGTGCCATGCTCATCGGCGTTGTGCAACTATGCAGACATAGAGCCTCATTTATGAGGCTGTGCGTCACTTTTACGCCGCTGGTGCGTCACTTTTTGTGACTATGATGCATCATTTGTGTCGCAAGGAGGGCGCAGTGAAAAGTGGCGCATCGCTGTTTTCACGCAGCGACGCGTCACTTTTCATAAATGAGGCCCATAATGTTTTCCACATAATTACGGATTTACTTGTTGCTCAGCCCACCTGCTTCATCATTTTCAGATTTCCTAGAAAATTGTTTTTAGTTCAAACGGATCAAAAGTTTCCACAGAAACGTCACACGAGTTGCCTCGCAGTAGCAGACCTTTCACCAAGTTTAACAGCCCCCCTATTAGGTTGTTGAGTGGTCTACTAGGGTTAAACTGGTACCAGGATAGTTACATTTTAGCCCAGAAAGTACTAATATTGTGTATTGAACTAAAAAGACCATGAAATAATACTGTCACAGGATGTGAGGCTTTGTCCCACATAATTTGCCATTTTCTTGCCTGATAACTCAGTCAACACTGCTGCATCATCTGGGGGCAGATGTATCAAAGCAATTTGTTGTCGCAAACTCTGCGATTCGCAAAAAATCAGCGTTTGCGACAAAAAATCCGCTAAACGGTATGTATGAAGGAAATTGCATAGCAAAATTAAGGAATTGCAAATTTTGCGATTCCTTATTTTTGCGTAAGCATTTAAGGAATCGCAAATTGCGATTCCTTAAATGCTATGCATCAAGCATTCAATTATTGCGATTTCTCCTTAAGAAATCGCAAATTACCACCAACTCCAAGTTGGTGGTAATTTGCGATTTCTTTCACAAATGCACTTTTTGGCATTTGTGAAGGTGCCATATGCGCACACATGTAAATTTCAGGGGTGCATCAGGGTGTCCTTATGACACCCTTGCACCCTTGAAATTATTCTCAATTTGCGATTCTCAAATTGCGAATCGCAAATTGAGAATAACTTCACATTCATTCCTATGGCCCTCCTGGCCCATAGAAATGAATGGGAAATTATTCCTTCATTGTGATTAGCAATTTGCTAATCGCAATTAAGGAATTTTAAGAAATCGCTAATGGTTTGCGATATTTTTATATACATACCATTTTGCAATTTCTCAAATAGCGATTCTCAAAAAATCGCTATTTGAGAATCGCAAATAGGTATTTTGATACATCTGCCCCCTGGTCTCATCTTAAAGCATAATTCCAGTGGCCTCGAGGGATGTGATGGGCAGCTGAACACCAGACAAACAGTCCTTAAAGATGTCTTTAACACACGATTTGTCAGAGCCCAAACCAAGCCAGGGTTTAAATGTAAAATTGGTTGCCTCAGATACAAAGTCCTACAACTTTACCTGTCCAAACAACTAACCCTCACCGGGGACAGGGGGGTCTGGGGAGCAAAGACTCCACTGAATACATGAATGAATGAATATTAGAACATTGGAATGTTGGTAACTCCATTGAAGACAACGGAGTGCTCCCTGCTTCTACAGGCCGGTAAAGGCCCGCAGAGCAACATTCCAATGTTTTACAAAGGCTGCGGTTCGGGCCTTTTACCCGGGAGCGGGCCTTTAATAGCTGGTATAGCTCGCTATGGCGGGATATAAGGTTATAATGTAGTTTATTAGACAATTAAAACCATAAACATTACAAAAGCAATACAGTATGAAAATATTTACCTAAAAGGTTTAAAAACTTATCAGAATCAGACTCTACTGCTGGAAACAACAACATTCAAGCATCTTTGGCTTTCAACCAATGCTTTATTGGTAAGAAAAACAATCTTTGAACTCCCTGGCTCAGGAATAAAGAACTCAACCGAAACTCTTGTCTGTCAGATAAAATGCTGAAAATACATTTCTTCTGCCTCTAAACGAGTGAGTGAGCCAAAACCTTAACAGGGCTAGCCAAGCCAAGTGTGAATTAGTGACTTTATTTCTTTCTGAAGGGGCCACCGACATGTAACTTTGTCACACAAAGTAGAAGCAAGGAAGACTTGTTTATAAATATTCTGCTTTGAGTTTTTTTGTTTAAGGAAGTCACTAAAATACTGTTTTGCCTTCCTTTTGGTTCCTTTATTTAAAAGTGCGTGGGTTAAATGGACAACCCTTTGATACACCAGCCCCCCTTTTCTAACAGGTCAGTATTGATAGCAGGTCTCTTGCTAAACGTTGCAGGCTTGAATCTCAACACGGAAGTAACTCGGAACGCCGCAAGAAGACATCGTTATCTCCACTGGTGTATTGCCCATGAACAAATTTGGCATCGGGGACCGGGAATTGCAACAAAAAGAAACTTTATTGAAGGCGACTGGGAAAATCACGAAGATCGTTCAGGCTCCGCTACCCGACCCATCCATTTATTACCTTGGAATGTCCGGAGGAAATAAATGTGGACATAAAAAATATAAATATGACTGGGTTGTGAAATCTCGCCATTTTCAAAATTATGATCAGAAGTACTGAAGAATTTCCACACTGACCACGCCCTGATGAAGTCCACAGAGGCGGACGAAACGTGTTGGCTGATTTTAAAAGGCAATTTGTGAAGATTAAAGTAATTTGTGGACATGAAACTTTATTGATGAACCCCATCTTCTTTTTGGAAACTACTCTATGGTGGTGCATTTTCACAATTGAAAAAATTAACTTTGATCAATTTGATCTCTATCTGGGAACGGCGGGAGCAGTGGATGTGCACACCATCAGGATGAATATGGTTGGATATGGACTTTGAATGGGTAACTTTTGTGGGTGGACGGATGTATTATAGGCTTGCTGTTTCAATAAATATGCGTGTTTTGTTCAATGCAAGTTGTAGTGATAGGTAGCTGTGAAAAGAGTGCTCTCACCATGCACATAAGACAGTTGTGAAAACAAGACACAAGACTTTTCACTTAGCAACAAAATTCACAGCTTCAAGATGTCCCTTTGTGAGATATCATCAGCCAATCCTGGCTTCTTACCCAGCTGCACTTTACTACTGGGGTTTGGAGCCCATAGTCATAATGTTAACAGCAAAATTTCAGGTTCAGGAATACAATATGCTGTCTGTTAAAAGGCCAATACTGACTTACATTGAGACATCAGACTTGGGGACACTTAGTAGCTATGAATGCCCACACAACAGCAGCACCACCATAATGTAGTCAGGCAAAGAATGCAGAAAATGCTGTGGCAAGCATGCCTTAAGAATCAAATTCTAGGCGCCTTGGGAAGCAAAGCTACCAATGAATCTAGTAGGAATTGGAATTTTAAAGGTTTGATAAGGTACTATGCTGGTGGCACGGGTGACCACCCTTACAATATCATAATGATCAGAAAGAAGTAGAAGGATGATGGGAGACATCGTTTACCACGCATCCATTACAACGTGGTACTATTACATCGTGGTTTTCACTACGAAGTCGTTACACCGACTTGCACTGGAGGGCGCTGTTGATTAAGGAATAGTGTAAATTACTGTTCCCAACACCTTCCCCACTGTATGTATTTTTTTTTTTAAAATACGTTTTTATTGCAGATTCATAAACAAAACATCGATTTAGGCGACCTTCCCGCCCCCGAACACCAAAAGACACAGTTCGAGAATAAAATTGCACACAGCCATTCAGCCTACATCCCAGAGGCCGGGCGGCGTACATATCCAAACCCTGTATGACGTCCAGGAGGCCACCTCATAGAGATATCCTGTCAACAACACAATTTAGTATCTGCTTTTCTTGTAACTCCAAACCAAACCCCCTCCCTCGTACCCCCATCCGAATACAGCATCTCACCAATGGTGAGCAATGTCATCAGCAGCACAACCCACACCCTGTAGTCACACTCCAACAGCCCCCCATGTTAGTACTCCTAATCATCCATCGCATATCAATCTATGTGTCAACCGGAGCGCCAGTCAACGGGCGTTCTCTCTCTTTATCTATAGCCAAGTCCCTCTTCTGCTGGTATTCCTTCACTTCCTGTATCGGATCCCTGCCAACCCTCCCACTAGCCCTCCCCCCCAATTTCCCCACTGTATGTAGACTGGAGTTGGAATAGTATTTCACACTATTCCTAAATCCAGCGCCCCTCCAGCTCAAGTCGATGTAACAACTTGCGTTGTGAAAACCGTGATCTAACAGACCGCGTTGAAATGGCCCTCGTTGTATCCTCATACATCCGTGGATGACATGTAACTGTGTTCAACAATTTATTTACTAAAACATTTATATATAGCAGTCTTACTTTTTTTAATCCATCGATAGTCCAGTAAATCAGACAGAAATCTGACAGAGGGAAATAGAAATGGGGAAAGACAGCACAAAGAAGAAGGGAGAGAAAGAGAAAAAGGGAAAGAGTGAAGGAAGTAGAGAGGGAGGTATAGAAAAGCATTTGACTGTGTGTGCCTCACCAGCCAAGGGCTTCGCCTGCTGGTGAGCCCACATGGCCCTTTGACCCTTCCACCATTTTGAGAACCTGTATCACTCATCACCCAGCCACATAGGGATGAAAGGGTCTCCCCAAAGCCCAAGTTCTTTTGGGGTGTGTCCTGTTGGCTGAAGCTGATCACCACAATTCTAGAACCATTTCAGCCCCCTGTGTGTCTGTGTTCAGGAGATACCACTGTTTGATGATGCTCTAGGATCAGCTCATTACCAACTTACCAGAGGGGGGAACACTGCTTCCAGTGTGCACAGCAAACATGTTTCGGTCTTTATCGACAGCGCATCAGTGACTGCAGCAGGCTATTTATGATCAGTGGATTCATAAAGCAGAGCCTGCCTGGAGCCCTAGTCTCTTCCTTTGCACTACTAGCTCCTCTTTTGTAACACCTGAGTGGTGAACTGTGGGAGCTATAAGTGTGGGGAATGATTGTTTAACAGGTGGAAGGGGAGGAATTAAGAATACCATTAAGTTAAATGTTGCTTACTGGACAGTAGAGGGCAGCATAATCATGGTTGTAGGTGAGTTATGTAGCTTGTCCCTTGTTACAAAGTAATGGCGCTCAGCACAAAGAGAGGTTTGGGTGGGGCCTTCAAAGTTGGAAAGATATGTCTTGTAAATTTGCAAAGACATTAAAAACTTTTCAAAACGTGTGAAGGTTTTGTGGTTTTAAATGAAACAGGGATACAAGTTGACACACCTTCAGTCAACATGTGCAATATAGGGAAAAGGTTCCTCCTACCCAGTGCTTTAAATGAGCCGGTACTGTCCGGTACTGAGTACCGGCACTTTTTTATTTTGAGAGGGAAAGTACTGGCACTTCTCAAGAGAAATGTAATGATTTTAATCGGAGAGTACCGGCACTTCACAGAAACAAGCAGGTACTCTCTTGTACAGAGTACCAGCACTTATATTTTTCCATTTCAATTCAAGCACTGCGGCTGCCACTCAGGAAGATGGATGGCAACAGGTGACCTGCCATTGGCTCAGGTGCTGACAGAGCGCTGCTGCTGGGAGTAACAACCTCCAAGGGGCAGGACTTCCAGTGGGAGTCCCATGTCCACAGCTGCTGAGCCACAATCTGTGAGATGCAATGGGTTGCCTGTGGGGCGAGCACCAGTGCAGTGTTTAATTTGAGCCGGTGATTTCCGGTGCTCGTCACTGGCACTTAATTGCCAACACCAGTACTTATGATAGTCTGCCACATGGTGGCGCTGTTTGTCCAAGTTAAAGATGAGCACACAACAATTATTTATTAATTAAATAAACATTCACAGGGACTAATATCTGCTGCCCAAGCCATTCTTATAGCTTTGGGGGCCTGGAATACTCTGTATTGTCACACTTGTAGGAATGTAATGGTTAGTAGTTTGTTGGTACTGTCATTGGCAGCGCTGGCAGGAGCAATGGGTGGTGCAGGCTGTAGTGGCCTCCCGTGGAGAGCCCTGGCACTTCTATTTTTACAAATTAAGCACTGCACCAGTGTGAGCTGTGATGTGAACAGTGCAATGAACTGGGCTGCTGTAACCTTCGAGTTGTGAGTGCGCATAAGGGTGAGGTTTGAGATAATCAGGAACAGACTAAAACAGGAGCCAATAAAAGGTGAGATATGGCCAATAATGTAGTGACTTTCAGGTAACCTGCCAAAAATCACTTATATGCATAAGATATTTTGAGATCTGCTTCTTCTGTTCAACGACACCCTTTCACCAGACGTTTGTCACACATGACCCTGTGTATGATGTACTTGCTTGGCTCATCTATGTCACAGTCAGAAAAATATTATTCTTTGTTGTGGTCTCTTTTCAGATTTAGGGACATATGTATCAAGCAAATTCACATTTGCAAAGGCCAAAATTCGCAGAATTTCGGCCTTTGCGAATGCGAATTTGCTAAATGGAATGTATGAAGCAAAATCTGATGCAAAATAAGGAATCGTAAAATTTGCGATTCCTTATTTTGCAATTGCATTTAAGGAAACCCAAATTTTGCAATTCCTTAAATGCAATGTATGTAGCAAAAGAAATTAGCAAAATGCCCTTAAGGAATCGCAAATTACCACCAACTTCTAGTTGGTGGTAATTTGCGAATTCCTAGAAAAATTAACTTTTTTGCATTTTTCAAAGTGCAATGTGAAGCACATACATGCCCTCAGGGCATGTATGTGCGCCACATGTGCACCCATGCTAATTTCAGGGGTGCAACAGGGTGTCCTTTGGACACCCCTGTACCCTTGAAATTATTCTCAATTTGCGATTAGCAATTTGCGAATCGCAATTAAGGAATTTTAAGAAATCGCATAAAAAATGCGATTTTGTACATACATACCCATTTGCAATTCTCAAATAGCGATTTCCTAAAAATCGCTATTTGAGAATCGCAAATGGGTATCTTGATACATATGGCACTTAGTCATGAATGGTTTGGATTTGGTAACCATGAGTGATGAAGACCCGGAATAAATGTTACCTTCTGTACAGAATCAGGATTCAGCTTCTCTTTCTTTAGATTCTCCTCACCCTCTTAAATCCTTTTAACTGATCAACTTTTACAACTTTGTGTAGGAAGTGGGGTCGCTCACTCTTTCCAGGACAGTGACCACCCATCTTGCCTTATGAGAAAATGTCCTTAGTTCCTGCTACTGTTTCACTCCCCCACCTATCTCTGTGTGGCCAACCCATAACCAGTTGCAGTTCAAAAACCTTTTTTTTTGGTCATTAAGCCTATAAAAGTATGTGTAAAATACAATAGGTATCTTGACAAATTAAAATTGATAAAAACGTTGGGCCCGATTCACAGAACTAACTTAAGACAAAACCCTAAACTTACTACCATTTTGGTAATCACCGAAGGCACTTACTCATTTTGGTATTCACAGGAGGCACTTACTCATTTCGGTAGTCACAGAAGTTAGGAGTCCTAACTTTACTACTCCTAAACTGAGAAAAATCCTACCTTTAGGACATTCGGTATTCACAGAAGGCATTTAGGAGTCTTAAAGTCAGGACTCTTAACTTCTGTGAATACCGAAATGAGTAAGTGTCTTCTGTGAATTCCAAAATGAGTAAGTGCCTTCTGTGAATACGAAAATGGTAGTAAGTTTAGGGTTTTGTCTTAAGTTAGTTCTGTGAATCGGGCCCAAGAATCCATCCAACATACACAAGTACATGTGCTTCTTCTTTATATGCCAAGATAACAATCTGTAATAACCTGTGAGCAGGGACAATAACCTCAAGAAAGTGCATATGCATTAATAAAGAGGGCCCAAAAACAAAAAATAACAAAAGAAGAAAAACACAAAATGAGTCCAGTGAGAATCTAATCGGTTTTGAAGGGCCATGGAGTGCTTGACAAAAATCATAAAATCAATAAGTCCAATTAAATCAGTACAAGTCGCATTGTGGATAAAAAATTACACATACAGTATGGACATTAAAACATATTTCATCCATTATTGAAATTTAAAACAGTAGAAGAGTTAAAAAAGGTGTTTCTTTTTGTATCTATTGGGGTTAAGCTGTTAAGAAGTAAAAGCGGTTAGTGCATTTGCATCTGGTGTATCTATTTTACAATTTAAGAAATCGCAGTTTTGCTATTTCTTAAATTGCGAAAATTACAAAAATGTTAATGCATCCCAAAAAATGGAATTGCATTCGCAAACGGCCGAATTTTGCGATTCGCACCCTTTGCAAATGCAATTTCCATTGATGCATGTGCCCCTTCGGGGTAATTTTCGCAATTTAAGAAATCGCAAAATTGCAATTTCTTAAATTGCGATTGCATTTAAGGAATCTCAAATTGAGAATCCTTAAATGCAATGCATCAAACTTTAAAAATTTGCGAATTCGCAAATAAGGGGAGCAAATTACCATGAAGATGACCTTCACGGTAATTTGCAAAAACGTTGAAAAATGCACTAAAGTGCATTTTTCAAAGTTCCATTTTACACACACACATGCCCTTGGGGCATGTGAGTGTGCAAAATGTATTTCTAAGCAGATTTCATGGGTGCAACAGGGTGTCCTTGGGACACCCCTGCACCCTTGAAATTGCATTCTTAATTTGCGAATTTCTAATGGTGAATTGCAAATTATGAATGTCTTTCCATTCATTCCTATGGGCCTCTAGGCCCATAGGAATGGATGGGGAGGTATTCCTTAATTGCGATTCTCAATTAGAGAATCGCAAATAATGAATTTTAAGAAATCGCTATTTTTATAGCGATTTCTTGATGCATTGCAGTTTGCAATTCCTTAATTACGATTCCTTATTTTTCACAATTAAGGAATCACAAAATGCAATTTTGATGCATGTGCCCCTAAATGCCTCCTGACAATGCACAAACCCTAGGTTTCTGCACAGCTGTATAAGCCAGCGCTGTCTTGCAGGTTTGTAGCTTGGACAAAAAAATAAAACATGGAGCTCTGACTCCTCCTGATGGTTGCAGGCTGGGCATCCACGTAAGGCAGTTTTAGACTATTTACAGGTAAAGGCACAAAGTGGGACCACCACCACAGCTATCCTCGTGATCCATCTGCCGAAGCAGCAACCGCAAGGCTCGCGTGAAGGACTTTCAGTAGGAATGGAACCAGCCCATTATATCACCAGCTTGTTCTCCTCTGGAATTAGTTAGTGGAGGCCAGTATGGCCTGTTGGGGGGTGTTGACCCACTACTCCTCAAAATCCACCTTTGGACCTGGTGACGGGAGTAGGAGTGACAGAGAGCAGGACCGAGTTCACGTTGCGTAGATCTTGGACCCAGTGCGTGGGTCAGGATCGGGGCAGTGGGACACATAGAAGCATTTACTGCCCATGACAGTTTAGGGATTCACAGGGCCTGGATTTGGAATTTGGGATATCTGGAGGGATTCATCTCAGGCCAGGAATTTGATTACCAAAAATATTAATTCCAAACTTAAATAATGCTGAACTCTGGTGTCTTCAAAGTCATGTACTTTATTCACAATTGTAAAATACAATTAGTCAATGAAGATCAACTGTGTTGGATTTTACAATTGTGAATAAAGTACTTGGGCCCGATTCACAGAATGAACTTAAGACTCAATCCTAAATTTACTACTATTTTGGCATTCACAGAATGAACTTACTACTTTTGGCATTTACAGAATGAACTTACTACTTTTGGCATTCACAGAATGAACTAACTACTTTTGGTATTCACAGAAGTTAGGATTTTGTCTTAAGTTTGTCTTAAGACAAACTTAAGACAGATTTAAGACAGACTTAAGTTAGGATTTTGTCTTAAGTCTGTCTTAAGACAAACTTAAGACAGATTTAAGACAGACTTAAGTTAGGATTTTGTCTTAAGTCTGTCTTAAGTTTGGCTTAAGACAAACTTAAGACAGATTTAAGACAGACTTAAGTTAGGATTTTGTCTTAAGTCTGTCTTAAGTTTGTCTTAAGACAAACTTAAGACAAATACTAACTTCTGTGAATACCAAAAGTAGTAAGTTCATTCTGTGAATGCAAAAAGTAGTAAGTGCATTCTGTGAATACCAAAAGTAGTAAGTGCATTCTGTGAATACCAAAATAGTAGTAAGTTTAGGATTGAGTCTTAAGTTCATTCTGTGAATCGGGCCCATAGACTTTGAAGATACCAGAGTTCAGCATTATTCAAGTTTGGAATTATTCTTTTTGGTAACCAACCTCATACTGGACATAAGAACAGGACAGAAGCCATCATTTGTGAGTAGAGCCCCAAGTGGCTCTATGTAGAGGTTGAAGGCGCTGGACACATTATGGAACCTTGGTGACTCCGCAGGTCAGAGGGATATTTTGGAAGGCTGTGATACCCATGTGAGCAAACTGGTGTTGGTTGGAAAGGTCCGAGGAGAACCAGTGAAGGATATTGCTAGTGAATCCCACTTTAGGGTGTAGATGAGCGTTGAAGGATGGACTGTGTTGAAAGCAGCTGAGAGGTCTATCAATATCAGAAGGCAGGGTCATCTTTTGGGTTTTTGAAGCAAAATCAGATCTTAACCCATTCGCTGCGGGTGTCGGCCAACGGCCGCCGCAAGCACTACCTCCTTAGTGCTGCACATGTCTGTTTGCCGACGCGGCCCTGCCCGCTTAATAGAACGCTCCACACTGGCGCGGAACGTTCGAAGCAGCAAACGGGATAGTACTCACTTCAAGGATATGAAAACAGAAATCCTCTTAGGCCCACCATTGGGTTATATTGTAGGATACAGCTGTAGAGGTAACTGTCTATGTTATAGTTGAGTCATCTACAAAACACATTGATTGTGAGTAAACAATCTAACCTTGTTCGCTGTTACTGGCTTCTGCTGCTGTCCGCGACATTTATCAGCTGGTCATGGAAATCTACAATGCAGTGTAGGACCAGAGAAATTACTCAAAAAACACTTCTAATTGTCTTTTTGGTTTGCACACAACCCGCGAATGGTACATGAGGTGGAAGCATGCCTTGGGCAACTCTCTATAAAGATAGTGGCCGGTCCCAGTGGGTTCCTAAGCGTTCCCTTTGGCAGTCATGGGTTCAGCCTGGGTGAGAAGCATAGATCAGACTGACTGGAAGGAGAGAAAGAGAAACAGCCAATGGTGTTGTTTGTTTTGATTCTACAGGGATAGTGGTTTTCCTAACAGAGGGTCCAACACCAACTCTGGCTTTGGGAAAACCCTCTCAGTGGTCCTAATGCTGGTGAGAATATTAGCACAAGGACTGGCCTGTTGTGGAAATTGTCGGTCCAGTATTGCATTGTGGGCAGCCTTATCTTCTGATTATTGGGTGGTAGTGAGGCGAACCTGGAAGGAAACACCCGACACCTAAAGAATTGCAGAACTCCACCCACGGCGGCTTGTCAATGGTGCCAATCAGGGGTGTAGGCTTTCTCCATCAGGGATGGCACTGGGATTCAGTTTCCGAAGAGGATGATGTCTGCATTGGAACCTTTATTCATTCTACCTACCTTCATCCTCTTGGGTTGGATGAGAACACGGTGAGCCGCGATGACTAGCATTTGTATGGAAGGGGATATCGGTGGGCTGGCAAGGCTGATGGAATGCCTGGTGGCCCAAGAATCGTTGTTCTTCTTGCAAAGGGGCAAAAAGCACAATCCACTGGCAGAAGAGCTGAATGCTGTCCATGCGCCCCCAGAGGAGGATGCTGCCATCAAACCACCACGATGAGGTTGGGAGCCTGTGATGCACACGTCAAAGTGCAAGAGGATCGAACAAAAATCATAGGGAGAACCACATTGAACGTGTGTTATTTCTTACAAAATAACACTTTTGATTAAGCGTGTGAGGTTTTTTTTGATGGCATATACCTTACTGTCTATTAATGAGTTATTTAGCCTTCTTCATAAATGTAGGTTGGAATGAATGTTCCTCATGGACATTTAACTGTGACATTGTGCCCCATTTTTTGTGACCTGTGACAAGTAGCCCTCAATTCTGAGATCATGGCGCGATGGTTTGCAGTGGTTTTGTTGAACCCCTGGAAGAGCGCCGGGCTCTGCTGTATTTGGGGCACCATCAAAATGTACCCCAGTCCAAAATGGAAGGTGACCGCTGTACATTCACGCTGCTAAGTGGAGACAAAGAACTGGTGTATGATACCTAGTGCAGAGTCAAGCGCCTGTATCCAAGGGATGACTGCCTATGGACGCTCCTGGATGCAATATGGCAAGTCTTGCTTAACTGGGAACTCTACGCCCCATGAGTGCGTGTTGTACGGTTAACCTCGCAGGCAGTGTGTAAGGCGTCTAAGTGCGTTTTGTATGGTACCCTCCGCTAGGACTTGATGCATGCAACACCATAGGAGAACGACCTTTACAACGCAGTCGTTACACCGCAATAGCTTTACAATACGGTCATTATAACGCAAGTCGTTACAACTTGCGCTGGATGGCGCTCTAAACTAAGAAATAGTATGATTTATTATTCCAACACCTTACCTACTGTTGGAATTGTAAATCATACTATTCCTAAGCCCAGGGCCCTCCAGTGCAAGTCGTTGTAACGACTTGCGTTTTAACGAACGCGATGTACAATACCACGTTGTGAATGTATGCGATGTAACATCATACATTGAACACCATATGCCTGCTCCCTGCCGAATGGTTGAGACGCTGCAGCTCCCAGTTCTTGAAGCGTGCCATGGACCCTGCATCCGGGAGACCCCATCAGTGGTCCTTCGGTTCCTGGTTTGTGGCTGCGGGACTCGTTCCGCCAGAGAGCTCTCTCTCTCCAGTTTGCCCAGCCAATGCCGACAGCTGGAGCGTCTGCCCTGAGATACTGGATCCCCATTGGTACCCTTTCTTGTGTGTGGAACTGGGAGATGTTTATAAAGAAAGGGGACAAGCCCACCAAGGAAGTCCGCTCTGTCGCCCTCCAATGCAGAACCCCCTTTCATTAGACCATGAAAGATAATGGGATAACCCTGTGTCCCTCAGAACCTGGCTATTGGTCCTCATTAGACGCTTTGGAGAACACGTGGCGTTCACTTGCTTGGTTAAAATTATAATTTTTAAAGGTGGCACATCTTCTCACTGACCCTGCTTCCTGTCTCTGTCCACCAGAACTATTTACCACCTAGCCCCCCCACAGCCAACTCTTTCTACATTGTTTGGACCAGGGAAGAACTGTGCAGGAAGAAGTAGGGAGTGGAGAGAGAGGGGGGGGGGAGAGAGAAATAGGAATGGGAAACACAGACACAAAGAGGAAGGGAGAGAAAGAGAAAAAGGGACAGAGTGAAGGAAGTAGAGAGGGAGGTATAGAAAAGGATTTGATTGGGTGTGCCTCACCAGCCAAGGACTGTGCTTGCTGGTGAACCCACATGGCCCTTTGACCCTTCCACCATTTTATGAACCTGAACCACCCATCAACAAACCGCATAGGAATTAAAGGGTCTCCCTATAGCCCAAGATCTGTGGGGTGTGGCCTGTTGGTTGAAGTTGATCACTAGAACAATTTCAGCCCCCTCTGTTTATCTGTGTTCAGGTAGATACTACTGTTTGATGTTGCTCTAGGATCAGCTCATTACCAACTTATCAGGGGGGAGCACTGCTTCCAGTGTGCAGCGCCAACATGTGTCGGTCTTCATCGACAGCGCATCTGTGACTGCAGCAGGCTATTTATGATCAATGGATTCATAAGCAGGGCCTGCCTGGAGCTCCAGTGTTTTCCTTTGCACTACTAGCTCCTCTCTTGTAACACCAGAGTGGGGAACTGTGGGAGATATAAGTGATGCATCCCGAGCTCCGCGCAGACCTCCAGTCACTAGCCATTGGAACCCCGTCACCCTGTCCAATGGATGCTGCAACATGTCTATGGGACCAATCGCTGTCAATATCCAGACTGTGTAGCCTTTGCTGCCTGTGAACCCCACCTTGCCTTAGGTGGCTGGAGCACCCCTTTGTTCTGATGCCCAACAGGCAGCCCACCTTGCCTCCGGGTTTCTGTACGTCCTTTCTGGGACCAGTGAGGCTGTGAGGACCTCTGAACAACATGAAAGAGAAGACGCCATGGGTACCTGTTACTAGGCTGGAAGCTGCCCCAGTGCCTCATGGGAGTCTTGGAGGCTTGAATGAGCAGACAAGGTCTCGCTCAGAAGAGGTGGTGCCAACGCTGAGAGTAGACACTTTACAGCAGTCGTTGCAAACTCATTAAAGATTTAGGGCCGGATCCACAAACGTCAACGTAGACCAAGAGTCTAAGTTTAGACCTGAAGTCTAACTTTACTACTACTAAAGTTAGACTTCAGGTCCAAACTTAGACTTCAGATCTAAACGTAGACTTTTGGTCTAAGTTAGACTTTGGTTCTAAACTTAGACTTCAGGTCTAAACTTAGACTTCAGGTCTGAACTTAGACTTCAGGTCTAAACTTAGACTTCAGGTCTAAACTTAGACTTCAGGTCTAAACTTAGACTTTTGGTCTAAACTTAGACTTCAGGTCTAAACTTAGACTTTTGGTCTAAACTTAGACTTCAGGTCTAAACTAGACTTCAGGTCTAAACTTAGACTTTAGGTCTAAACTTAGACTTTTGGTCTAAACTTAGACTTCAGGTCTAAACTTGGACTTCAGGTCTAAACTTAGACTTTTGGTCTAAACTTAGACTTCAGGTCTAAACTTAGACTTCAGGTCTAAACTTAGATTTCAGGTCTAAACTTAGACTTCAGGTCTAAACTTAGACTTCAGGTCTAAACTTAGACTTCAGGTCTAAACTTAGACTTCAGGTCTAAACTTAGACTTCTGGCCTAAACTTGGACTTCAGGTCTAAACTTAGACTTCAGGTCTAAACTTAGACTTTTGGTCTAAACTTAGATTTCAGGTCTAAACTTAGACTTCAGGTCTAAACTTAGACTTCAGGTCTAAACTTAGACTTCTGGTCTAAACTTGGACTTCAGGTCTAAACTTAGACTTCAGGTCTAAACTTAGACTTCAGGTCTAAACTTAGACTTCAGGTCTAAACTTAGACTTCTGGCCTAAACTTGGACTTCAGGTCTAAACTTAGACTTCAGGTCTAAACTTAGACTTCAGGTCTAAACTTAGACTTTAGGTCTAAACATAGACTTCAGATCTGAACTTGGACTTCAGGTCAAAACTTAGACTTTTGGTCTTAACTTAGACTTCAGGTCTAAACTTAGACTTCAGGTCTAAACTTAGACTTTTGGTCTAAACTTAGATTTCAGGTCTAAACTTAGACTTCAGGTCTAAACTTAGACTTCAGGTCTGAACTTAGACTTCAGGTCTAAACTTAGACTTTTGGTCTAAACTTAGACTTCAGGTCTAAACTTAGACTTCTGGTCTAAACTTGGACTTCAGGTCTAAACTTGGACTTCAGGTCTAAACTTGGACTTCAGGTCTAAACTTAGACTTCAGGTCTAAACTTAGACTTCAGGTGTAAACTTAGACTTCAGGTCTAAACTTAGACTTCTGGTCTAAACTTGGACTTCAGGTCTAAACTTAGACTTCTGGTCTAAACTTGGACTTCAGGTCTAAACTTAGACTTCAGGTCTAAACTTAGACTTCAGGTCTAAACTTAGACTTTTGGTCTAAACTTAGATTTCAGGTCTAAATTTAGACTTCAGGTCTAAACTTAGACTTCAGGTCTGAACTTAGACTTCAGGTCTAAACTTAGACTTTTGGTCTAAACTTAGACTTCAGGTCTAAACTTAGACTTCAGGTCTAAACTTAGACTTCTGGTCTAAACTAGACTTCAGGTCTAAACTTAGACTTCAGGTTTAAACTTAGACTTCAGGTATAAATTTAGACTTCAGGTTTAAACTTAGACTTCAGGTCTAAACTTAGACTTCTGGTCTAAACTAGACTTCAGGTCTAAACTAAGACTTCAGGTCTAAACTTAGACTTCAGGTCTAAACTTAGACTTCTGGTCTAAACTTAGACGTCAGGTCTGAACTTTGACTTCAGGTCTGAACTTAGACTTCAGGTCTAAACTTAGACTTCAGGTCTAAACTTAGACTTGAGGTCTAAACTGAGACTTTTGGTCTAAACTTAGACTTCAGGTCTAAACGTAGACTTCAGGTCTAAACTTAGACTTCAGCTCTAAACTAGACTTCAGCTCTAAACTTAGACTTCAGCTCTAAACTTAGGCTTTTGGTCTAAACTTAGACTTCAGGTCTGAACTTAGACTTCAGGTCTAAACTTAGACTTCAGGTCTAAAGTTAGACTTCAGGTATAAACTTAGACTTCAGGTCTAAACTTAGACTCCAGGTCTAAACTTAGATTTTTGGTCTAAACTTAGACTTCAGGTCTAAACTAGACTTCAGGTCTAAACTTAGACTTTAGGTCTAAACTTAGACTTTTGGTCCAAACTTAGACTTCAGGTCTAAACTTATACTTTTGGTCTAAACTTAGACTTCAGGTCTAAACTAGACTTCAGGTCTAAACTTATACTTTTGGTCTAAACTTAGACTTCAGGTCTAAACTTGGACTTCAGGTCTCAACTTAGACTTTTGGTCTAAACTTAGACTTCAGGTCTAAACTTAGACTTCAGGTCTAAACTTAGACTTTTGGTCTAAACTTAGATTTCAGGTCTAAACTTAGACTTCAGGTCTAAACTTAGGGGCAGATTTATGAAGGCCTTGCGCCGCCGGTGCGTCATTTTTAACATGGGAAAAAGTGACGCACCGGCGGCGCAAGGCCTTCATAAATCTGCCCCTTAGACTTCAGGTCTAAACTTAGACTTCAGGTCTAAACTTAGACTTCTGGTCTAAACTTAGACTTTTGGTCTAAACTTAGGGGCAGATTTATGAAGGCCTTGCGCCGCTGGTGCGTCATTTTTAACATGGGAAAAGTGACGCACCGGCGGCGCAAGGCCTTCATAAATCTGCCCCTTAGACTTCAGGTCTAAACTTAGACTTCAGGTCTAAACTTAGACTTCTGGTCTAAACTTAGACATCAGGTCTGAACTTAGACTTCAGGTCTGAACTTAGACTTTAGGTCTAAACTTAGACTTTTGGTCTAAACTTAGACTTCAGGTCTAAACTTGGACTTCAGGTCTAAACTTAGACTTTTGGTCTAAACTTAGACTTCAGGTCTAAACTTAGACTTCATGTCTAAACTTAGACTTTTGGTCTAAACTTAGATTTCAGGTCTAAACTTAGACTTCAGGTATGAACTTAGACTTCAGGTCTGAACTTAGACTTCAGGTCTAAACTTAGACTTTTGGTCTAAACTTAGACTTCAGGTCTAAACTAGACTTCAGGTCTAAACTTAGACTTCAGGTTTAAACTTAGACTTCAGGTCTAAACTTAGACTTTTGGTCTAAACTTAGAGTTCAGGTCTAAACTGAGACTTCAGTTCTAAACTTAGACTTTTGGTCTAAACTTAGACTTCAGGTCTAAACTTAGACTTTTGGTCTAAATTTAGAGTTCAGGTCTAAACTTAGACTTCAGTTCTAAACTTAGACTTTTGGTCTAAACTTAGACTTCAGGTCTGAACTTAGACTTTAGGTCTAAACTTAGACTTTTGGTCTAAACTTAGACTTCAGGTCTAAACTTGGACTTCAGGTCTAAACTTAGACTTTTGGTCTAAACTTAGACTTCAGGTCTAAACTTAGACTTCAGGTCTAAACTTAGACTTTTGGTCTAAACTTAGGGGCAGATTTATGAAGGCCTTGCGCCGCCGGTGCGTCATTTTTAACATGGGAAAAAGTGACGCACCGGCGGCGCAAGGCCTTCATAAATCTGCCCCTTAGACTTCAGGTCTAAACTTAGACTTCAGGTCTAAACTTAGACTTCTGGTCTAAACTTAGACGTCAGGTCTGAACTTAGACTTCAGGTCTGAACTTAGACTTTAGGTCTAAACTTAGACTTTTGGTCTAAACTTAGACTTCAGGTCTAAACTTGGACTTCAGGTCTAAACTTAGACTTTTGGTCTAAACTTAGACTTCAGGTCTAAACTTAGACTTCAGGTCTAAACTTAGACTTTTGGTCTAAACTTAGATTTCAGGTCTAAACTTAGACTTTTGGTCTAAACTTAGACTTCAGGTCTAAACTTAGACTTCAGGTCTAAACTTAGACTTTTGGTCTAAACTTAGATTTCAGGTCTAAACTTAGACTTTTGGTCTGAACTTAGACTTCAGGTCTGAACTTAGACATCAGGTCTGAACTTAGACTTCAGGTCTAAACTTAGACTTTTGGTCTAAACTTAGACTTCAGGTCTAAACTCAGACTTCAGGTCTGAACTTAGACTTCAGGTCTAAACTTAGACTTCAGGTCTAAACTTAGACTTTTGGTCTCAACTTAGACTTCAGGTCTAAACTCAGACTTCAGGTCTGAACTTAGACTTCAGGTCTAAACTTAGACTTTTGGTCTAAACTTAGACTTCAGGTCTAAACTCAGACTTCAGGTCTAAACTTAGACTTCAGGTTTAAACTTAGACTTCAGGTCTAAACTTAGACTTTTGGTCTAAACTTAGAGTTCAGGTCTAAACTGAGACTTCAGTTCTAAACTTAGACTTTTGGTCTAAACTTAGACTTCAGGTCTAAACTTAGACTTTTGGTCTAAACTTAGAGTTCAGGTCTAAACTTAGACTTCAGTTCTAAACTTAGACTTTTGGTCTAAACTTAGACTTCAGGTCTGAACTTAGACTTCAGGTCTGAACTTAGACTTTAGGTCTAAACTTAGACTTTTGGTCTAAACTTAGACTTCAGGTCTAAACTTGGACTTCAGGTCTAAACTTAGACTTTTGGTCTAAACTTAGACTTCAGGTCTAAACTTAGACTTCAGGTCTAAACTTAGACTTTTGGTCTAAACTTAGGGGCAGATTTATGAAGGCCTTGCGCCGCCGGTGCGTCATTTTTAACATGGGAAAAAGTGACGCACCGGCGGCGCAAGGCCTTCATAAATCTGCCCCTTAGACTTCAGGTCTAAACTTAGACTTCAGGTCTAAACTTAGACTTCTGGTCTAAACTTAGACGTCAGGTCTGAACTTAGACTTCAGGTCTGAACTTAGACTTTAGGTCTAAACTTAGACTTTTGGTCTAAACTTAGACTTCAGGTCTAAACTTGGACTTCAGGTCTGAACTTAGACTTCAGGTCTAAACTTAGACTTTTGGTCTAAACTTAGACTTCAGGTCTAAACTCAGACTTCAGGTCTGAACTTAGACTTCAGGTCTAAACTTAGACTTCAGGTCTAAACTTAGACTTTTGGTCTCAACTTAGACTTCAGGTCTAAACTCAGACTTCAGGTCTGAACTTAGACTTCAGGTCTAAACTTAGACTTTTGGTCTAAACTTAGACTTCAGGTCTAAACTCAGACTTCAGGTCTAAACTTAGACTTCAGGTTTAAACTTAGACTTCAGGTCTAAACTTAGACTTTTGGTCTAAACTTAGAGTTCAGGTCTAAACTGAGACTTCAGTTCTAAACTTAGACTTTTGGTCTAAACTTAGACTGCAGGTCTAAACTTAGACTTTTGGTCTAAACTTAGAGTTCAGGTCTAAACTTAGACTTCAGTTCTAAACTTAGATTTTTGGTCTAAACTTAGACTTCAGGTCTGAACTTAGACTTGAGGTCTGAACTTAGACTTTAGGTCTAAACTTAGACTTTTGGTCTAAACTTAGACTTCAGGTCTAAACTTGGACTTCAGGTCTAAACTTAGACTTTTAGTCTAAACTTAGACTTCAGGTCTAAACTTAGACTTCAGGTCTAAACTTAGACTTTTGGTCTAAACTTAGGGGCAGATTTATGAAGGCCTTGCGCCGCCGGTGCGTCATTTTTAACATGGGAAAAATTGACGCACCGGCGGCGCAAGGCCTTCATAAATCTGCCCCTTAGACTTCAGGTCTAAACTTAGACTTCAGGTCTAAACTTAGACTTCTGGTCTAAACTTAGACGTCAGGTCTGAACTTAGACTTCAGGT
Source organism: Lissotriton helveticus (assembly GCF_964261635.1). NCBI lineage: Eukaryota > Metazoa > Chordata > Amphibia > Caudata > Salamandridae > Lissotriton > Lissotriton helveticus. The sequence goes on from NC_136072.1 coordinate 28,983,873, forward strand.
CTGAACTTAGACTTTAGGTCTAAACTTAGACTTTTGGTCTAAACTTAGACTTCAGGTCTAAACTTAGACTTCAGGTCTGAACTTAGACTTCAGGTCTAAACTTAGACTTCAGGTCTAAACTTAGACTTTTGGTCTAAACTTAGACTTCAGGTCTAAACTCAGACTTCAGGTCTGAACTTAGACTTCAGGTCTAAACTTAGACTTTTGGTCTAAACTTAGACTTCAGGTCTAAACTCAGACTTCAGGTCTAAACTTAGACTTCAGGTTTAAACTTAGACTTCAGGTCTAAACTTAGACTTTGGTCTAAACTTAGAGTTCAGGTCTAAACTGAGACTTCAGTTCTAAACTTAGACTTTTGGTCTAAACTTAGACTTCAGGTCTGAACTTAGACTTCAGGTCTGAACTTAGACTTTAGGTCTAAACTTAGACTTTTGGTCTAAACTTAGACTTCAGGTCTAAACTTGGACTTCAGGTCTAAACTTAGACTTTTGGTCTAAACTTAGACTTCAGGTCTAAACTTAGACTTCAGGTCTAAACTTAGACTTTTGGTCTAAACTTAGGGGCAGATTTATGAAGGCCTTGCGCCGCCGGTGCGTCATTTTTAACATGGGAAAAAGTGACGCACCGGCGGCGCAAGGCCTTCATAAATCTGCCCCTTAGACTTCAGGTCTAAACTTAGACTTCAGGTCTAAACGTAGACTTCTGGTCTGAACTTAGACTTCAGGTCTGAACTTAGACTTTAGGTCTAAACTTAGACTTTTGGTCTAAACTTAGACTTCAGGTCTAAACTTGGACTTCAGGTCTAAACTTAGACTTTTGGTCTAAACTTAGACTTCAGGTCTAAACTTAGACTTCAGGTCTAAACTTAGACTTTTGGTCTAAACTTAGATTTCAGGTCTAAACTTAGACTTCAGGTCTAAATTTAGACTTCAGGTCTGAACTTAGACTTCAGGTCTAAACTTAGACTTTTGGTCTAAACTTAGGGGCAGATTTATGAAGGCCTTGCGCCGCCGGTGCGTCATTTTTAACATGGGAAAAAGTGACGCACCGGCGGCGCAAGGCCTTCATAAATCTGCCCCTTAGACTTCAGGTCTAAACTTAGACTTCAGGTCTAAACTTAGACTTCTGGTCTAAACTTAGACGTCAGGTCTGAACTTAGACTTCAGGTCTGAACTTAGACTTCAGGTCTGAACTTAGACTTCAGGTCTAAACTTAGACTTTTGGTCTAAACTTAGACTTCAGGTCTAAACTCAGACTTCAGGTCTGAACTTAGACTTCAGGTCTAAACTTAGACTTCAGGTCTAAACTTAGACTTCAGGTCTAAACTTAGACTTCAGGTCTAAACTTAGACTTTTGGTCTAAACTTAGACTTCAGGTCTAAACTCAGACTTCAGGTCTGAAGTTAGACTTCAGGTCTAAACTCAGACTTCAGGTCTAAACTTAGACTTCGGGTTTAAACTTAGACTTCAGGTCTGAACTTAGACTTCAGGTCTAAACTTAGACTTCAGGTCTAAACTTAGACTTTTGGTCTAAACTTAGACTTCAGGTCTAAACTAGACTTCAGGTCTAAACTAGACTTCAGGTCTAAACTTAGACTTCAGGTTTAAACTTAGACTTCAGGTCTAAACTTAGACTTTTGGTCTAAACTTAGAGTTCAGGTCTAAACTGAGACTTCAGTTCTAAACTTAGACTTCTGGTCTAAACTTAGACTTCAGGTCTAAACTTAGACTTTTGGTCTAAACTTAGATTTCAGGTCTAAACTTAGACTTCAGGTCTAAACTTAGACTTCAGGTCTGAACTTAGACTTCAGGTCTAAACTTAGACTTTTGGTCTAAACTTAGGGGCAGATTTATGAAGGCCTTGCGCCGCCGGTGCGTCATTTTTAACATGGGAAAAAGTGACGCACCTGCGGCGCAAGGCCTTCATAAATCTGCCCCTTAGACTTCAGGTCTAAATTTAGACTTCAGGTCTAAACTTAGACTTCTGGTCTAAACTTAGACGTCAGGTCTGAACTTAGACTTCAGGTCTGAACTTAGACTTTCGGTCTAAACTTAGACTTTTGGTCTAAACTTAGACTTCAGGTCTAAACTTGGACTTCAGGTCTAAACTTAGACTTTTGTTCTAAGTTTACTTTTGTGACTCAGGCCCGGAGTGTACAGGCAAAGACGTTACTGCAAACCCAACAATTTAATGGCACCTGAAATATATACATAGTACAAGTAAAACCAGCTCATAGACATCAGACAATTCAATAGACACACAAAGTATCCGCAGTAATTACACAGTAGCAACATTAGGTTTTTAATTGACAATAAACATGAACTGTTCTCGCTTCTAACAATCACCATCTTTGGGTACCCGTAACATCCTTCTCAAAAGCAACAAAGCAGGACTTCTGAACCGCCCACCCCACAGTAAGGATCACATTGAGGCTGTTATGTAATAGTACAGATATGTGAAGACATCTATTCACAAACCTAGAGAATGAATACATGATTGGACGATTATTAACTGTTCTTTGATATGATATATCATTATTTATATAGAGAATCTGTGGATACTTCACTTTAACCATCTTTGGTGCCTTATAGCCAGGACCACTTGAATTATGTGGCAAGAAAAGGCAAATTATGTGGCATAATCCAGCACCGTTTGTGATAGTATTACTTCATTATTTCATCTTTATTTAAACTTGGTAACACCCTGTGGGTATTCATTGTGCCCCATTAGTACCAGTTTAACATCCACACATTGTAATAAGCAACAGAAAGGTGCCCAGTCCAGCTTTGCAAAGGGCCTTCCACTGGGCGGTGACACGTGTTGTGGCATTTTTATTAACTTTTGAACCGTCTGAGCTAGAAAAAAGACTTTTGAGCTAAAAGCTGCAGATTATACAGAGAATGGTGGAGTGTGTGGCAAATGCGGCAAATCTATAATTACGCAAAAATCACCAGTGCCACACAATTGCATAATTACAGTGGCCCTGCTTATAGCTGGGCAATCAGGGACACAGATCCTAGCTTGGCCTGTGTGTCACAGCTCATAAATATCCTTGTGGCATACTCCATGGGGTCATTTAGGGGTCAGCCTCTGGCATATTCTGACGCCATCCCAGTTAAAACATAGGAGGTATCTAACAGAGGCACAGCACTTACATCATGGTTCTTATTTCAGTAACAACACCTCCTAGGATGACATCAGGTCAAAGGTCAAATGACGTCCCTTCCTGTGATGTGCTTGAGGATGAAGGATGTGTGATGTCACTTCCTCTACCCCTGATACTTTGATGAATCGGTGCCCATGGCACCCTCCTGCTGCCTCTTCCTCCACTGAAGCTCTGCCATTGGAATCTGAGACCAGCTCCCTGGGCAGTGGCATTGTACCCCATACACCCCTGAGCACTGCTGCCAGTGTGTCACCAGTATTGCATTGTATTGTAATTGCATTTATATAGTGCTTACTACCCTTGACGAGGCGTCAAATCACTTTTTGGTGAGTAGCACGCTACTCCGGAACCCAAAGAGAATTATTTGTGAATTAGTATAGGGAAATAAGAAATTAATTTGAGCGTTGGGCATGTGAGTCTGTTAGTTGGATTGAAAAGAATAGTGGAGGGATAGAAGAGGGAAGGGTCTAGAAAGTGGTTTTTGGAGCTCCTAGCAGTAGGAGGAGGTTTGGGATGAGTAGAGGGGAGGTGGGTGGGGGGGAGTCAGAGAGAAGGGCGTAGAAAGGCTTCTGTGGGGGATCTGAATAGTAAAAGAGGTTTGAGCTGATGCAAGGAGGGGTAGAGGAGGGAAGAGTCTAGAAGGGGTTATTTTGGTGTTCCTAGTAGTAGAATGGGGTTTGAGACGAGTCAGAGAGTGGAGGTATACAATATATTGAGAGAGGTATAGGGTGAGAAATAGGGTAGTGCATTGTAGATGCTGAATTAGAAGTAAAGTAACAAATATAAAGTTAGATAAGTACATGGAAGGTATATATGTATAAGGAATGTAGATTTAAGTTGTGTTTAATAAACTCAGACTTTCAAGTGTTGCTGTATTTTCATTTAATGTATATTGTAATACATTTGGTTTTTTAATTCAATAGTGAAGCAATTGTAGATAAATAGTTATGGTAAGGACTTACTAATTTATACAGTCACCAATATACATGTTAAACATAGAATAATATAACCATAAGTAATACGTACATTTGTTAAGCAGAACTAATGTATATCTATATATTTATAAACATAATTATTATAAATGTTGCTAAAAAGGAATACACATATGTAGGAACACATATATAGTACAAATAAATGCTTATATGCAGAGGAATTAGCTGTATATTTATGTTTGAGTATGGTAGGTATGTGGGGAAGAGCCAACTCTTGAATAGTCTTCTGAAGATAAGGTAGTTATCTGTGGATCTTATGTTTGGGGATAAAGGGTTCCATAGTTTGGCTGCTTGAACAGAGATGCCCATGAGGTGAGGGAGGCAGAAACGTGTCATGTGATGCAGAGCAACAGTCAACAGATTGTAGGTGTGGAGCGGGCTTCACATGAATAGGAATTTGACTGAAGATGCCTCTTCTCCAGCCATCGGCTCAGACAACAGAAAACAAAAGAAGAGAGAGTTGTGACTGGCATCTGTCACTCACCGGTGCTTTGCCTGAGAGGGTTGGCTTTAAGCTGGGTCAGATAAGACTGGCGTTTGGCTGTGAGTCACAGCTCAGGAAATCTTCTACAACAATACTGGGTACATAACATCATGGCCATGGCAACCTAGGGATACCCCGAGAAATACCACCCGACAGGGTAGCCACAAGAGTTCTGTATATTTACCCAGAGAAATACCACCCCATAGGGGTGTCACAAGAGTTCTGCATTATTTACAAAGTGGAAATGACAATTGTCAACCGTAAAAACAGTGTAGAGCCAAAATAAACACTTGGAGATGGAGGCTGCTTTGAGGACACCAGGTTTGCAGACTCATAGCAGGACGCATGGACAACAACTGGTCCGCGTTCTGTTACGCTGGGGCTCTGTTTCTGTGGTTGCATCATTGGGTTGGTTGCTGTGTGTGCTGGGGTTGTGAACTGGTGGATTGTGGTGGTCTTGACTTGTCCGCGTTCTGTTACGCTGGGGCTCTGTTTCTCTGGTTGCATCATTGGGTTGGTTGCTGTGTGTGCTGGGGTTGGTACTTAATGGATTGTGATGGTCTTGACTTGTCCGCGTTCTGTTACGCTGGGGATCTGTTTCTCTGGTTGCATCATTGGGTTGGTTGCTGTGTGTGCTGGGGTTGTGAACTGGTGGATTGTGGTGGTCTTGACTTGCAGCCCTTACAGTCCAGATATTATAAGGTGGAGGTGGAGCATCCCGCACCTCCCTTGGAGGGATAGCAGATTCTCCTTGACTCAAGGCGGCCTGGCCATCTTGCTTGTATTCGGGACGTTTCAAGCGACAAAGTCCCGCGCGGCAGGCCTCGCAGTGCGCACTGTCATGGCAGCCATTGGACCTTCCATTAGTGATGAAATCCCGGACTGGCCGGCCGGACACATCCTCTCCGTAACACTTCCAGAGTATTCGCGTCACCAGGTGCTCCATGGCGATGTCTACGTTCTCGATAATGAACTGTGGCTCCTCCAGTTCGCCGGTGCCGCACCTCTGGCACTCCTGCTTGAAGATCCGCATATTCACAAAGTTCTCTTCGCCCGCCCAGGCCGCTATCTTGATGTGGTAGATGATGCGCACCCTGGCGGAGTCCCACCTGCGGTCGCAGTCATAGCACCTAAAACTACAGAATGAGAAAGAGGGATTAGTATAAGAACGCCACCTTGGAATACATGCCTATTTGTAACATGTCTTCTGCTTAGGGCCTAATTACCAATGCCCTGGTAAATTGGGATCCATGCACCAACACTCAGTGCCGGGGTACCCTCTCGGGACTCCGTGAGGGCAACTAGCAGGTTTTTCAGCGGGCTGCTTCGTTAATTTACAATGATTCTTTAACACGCCCCCCCACGGTCTACATGGGGAGAAACTTCATTTAGTTTCCCATTTAGTCTCTTACACAGAAGGCTGTAATGGCGCTGAACCGTAAGTACACGGTCCGGTCTTCTGTTGAGTCAAAGAAGGGTGCGCGTTAGCGTGAGCAGACCTCTCGATTCAACACAATTGGTCCTGACTGTTGTAATTTGGCAGCGATTGGGTTAGCATTATCAGAAGCCATCCTGTATTTAGAGGCTATCTTGTCCGTTTTGTGGAACCCATTTTGTATTTCTGGCCGCCATTTTGTTTGCCATGTGCTATCACGTGCGTGCCACGTGCTCAGTCCTACCTTGCTGTTGTCTGCTCTTGAAATCTGCCTAGAGACAGGTTATATTTAGTCTCTTCTGCAGTGGCGTCACAAGGTGGGTGCGGGGGGTGCGGACCGCACCGGGTGACACCATTACATGGAGTGACACCCAGGGGAGGTCAGGAGGGATGGTGCCGGTTAGGCAACAGACAACGAGCAAGAATACTTTTTTTTTTTAAACGTACTTTGGGCAAGTTGCACTTGCCGATGCCCCCACACCTCCGCCACTGTTTTCACAGGCTTTCAATAAAACCGAACAGGACTCTTCTCACACTATTGAAGTAGTGAGCCCCCCCTCCAGAGAGCATTTTCATCCTCATCCATCATATCTACTGTCATCACCCCTTAAACAATCCTGATAGTTCACAGGAAATCCTATCCTAACAGCACCCACCTCGCACTTAAGCACACTGACACGCATTTGTCAGAGAGGGGTGGCACGTGGGAGTGCCTTTCGCAAAACGTTTTCAGATTAAAAAAACAAGATGTCAAAGTGACTGACTTGCAGAGCACACTTTGCGACCCATATAAAATATGAAAGGAAACGGAACATGTAATGGACGTCTCCCTTTATTTCACTAGCATGTATACAACTTATCAATGCTTTGTGACAGAATGTGTCACCTGCTATGCAAATGTGAAAATAAAGACTATCCTCGGCACCATGCCTTATTTTGTGCAACAGTAGATTTTGCATTTGTAGATTGTGCAGTAGTAAGTGGATTTTTTTAAAACAAATACATTCATATAGATAATCTGGCAGCATTTATTGAGAGGCATTAAGGGGCACATGCATCATTCATAGATTTTGCGATTCTTAATTTGCGAAAATTACCGATTCGCAAATTAAGAATTGCAAAATGCTATGCATCATTTTTTTGGCTATTGATTTGGGATTCCGTAAAAATCGCAATTTTTACCGAATCCCAAATAAATACCGAATTCTTAAGTGCATTTTCGCAAATCCCATTGATTCCTATGGGCCAAAAGGCCAATAGGAGTCAATGGGAAGGCATTTACAAATTCGCAATTTGTTGATGCATTCCAAGGGTGCAGGGGGGGGTCCAAAGGACCCCCCCTGCACCCCTGAAATGCATTTGAAAGTGCATGTTTCACACACACATGTCCTAAGGACATGTGTGTCTGTAACATGACAGTTTAAAAAATGCATTTTTTTGCTTTTTGACAGATTTTCGCAAATTAACACGAGGGTCTACCTCGTGTTAATTTGCACTTCCTATTTCATAATTCGCATATTTTTTTTAAATGATGCATTGCATTTAAGGAATCGCACAAATGTGATTCCTTAAATGCATTCGCATTTTTAAGAAATGCAAAAAAATGCGAATTCTGAAAAAGTGTTTGATGCATCCCAAAAACGTATTTAGGAAGTGCAAACGGCCGAATTTACCGATTCGCACCGTTTGCACTTCCTAAATAGGTTGATGCATGTGCCCCTAAATTACCAGAAGTTTGCACAAGACAAACCCACATTTGTACACCTCTTGTTTCTTGGCGTAGTAAATAGCAGGGGTGGCACCATGAGTTACTGCACTGGGTGACACCAACCCTAGTGACGCCACTGCTCTTCTGCTTCGCACATGCTCAGTTGAGCTTGCAGCTGTCCTTGCAGCTGTCCCTAGTCTGTAAATGTATACAAAATGTGGCCTCACCCTCAAAACACCTTAAATCTTTATTTTCTGTGACAAAAAGATATAAATGGGTTTGTTCAGACTTTGACAATACCCTGCATGTATATAATCCAACTATTTATCTAAGTCACGGTGTTGCTTTTGAAATTATAAAAAAGGTCAAAAATATGTGAACTACCATCCAGACACCCCACCTTTCATCCAATGAAAATTATGTGGGAGAAGAGAGAGAGTACCTCACGGTAGAACCGCCAACGGGGTTACTGGCTAACAATTGCCAGCGTACCCACTTCTCATCCTAGGAACTCTCTCTCTTTAAGTGGAGAAAAAAACAAGTGAAAAGAAGAGAAAAAGACAATGCAACATAAAACAGTGCTTTTACTTCATGAAAACCAGAAATCGTGGTGATCACTCATGCAATAGTAAGCCAAGACAGACAACACTTACTATTGTGTATACACATATACCTAAAGAACCCCAGTGAGAAATAATAAATGTGATTCTCACCATTAAAATTAAAGAGCTGATTGGCCACTCAACCTTAATTCTGGGCTGCAAGCTCTCCAAATTAAAAAATGGTTCAAACTCAACCAATTCTAGTGTTTATTTTACTGTCGCCAACATGTTTCGTTGTTGTATTTTGCGCAACTTCTTCAGGGCTAACAGGGGTTCATCTTCTCATTTATCCACTTTTATATTTACAACACCTAGGGGTTGCAACGTCACATCGTACCTGCACCCCTCTTCATTGGGAAAAAACGTGTCAATCGATCATGTATCCTTATGGAAACCAACTGCACTCTGGTCTCCGCTGTCGAGTCCCACCGGCGTTGTATAATGAACTCCGACCGGTCGGAGTTCATTATACATCGCCGGTATCTACATAATACACATATGACGTCACCAGGCAGCAGCATACGCTACCACATATGCCCAGGTGTACAAACCAGGCCATTTATACCCAATGGGTTGCTGCTGGTACATACATGCCAGGGATGGGCACGTGACATGCCCATTAGACATGTTTTGGTGTCTGTCTTGAAGGTGCATCGTTACTAAATTCATGGGGGCAGATTTATGATAACTGGCGCATCCCCAGGGATGCGCCAGTTATCTTGCGCCGCTGCTCCGCCACCCATGGTGCGCCGCATTTATAATGCGGCGCACCATGGGGCAAAAACGGCACAGATGCGTGACGCATCTGTGCCGTTAAGGTGGCGCATTGCTGGAGTTGCGTCGCAAGCGCGACGCAGCTCCAGCAAGGCTCGGGGGTGCCCCATCTCCACAATGCTGCATCAAGACCTACGCCTGCTTCAAGCAGGCGCAGGGTTTTGACGCAATATTGGCCTGAAAGTGACTGAGTGAAATCTTATAGATTTCACTCAGCCACTTTTGCGAGGCGCACCTGCCCCGGAACGCCCACCCTGCGCCGGAACGCCCACAAGCGGCGCAGGGCTTTACAACGTGACGCATCTGCCTAGATGCGTCACGTTGTAAATCGGTCGTAGGGATGCGCCACGGTTACGCCACCTTGCGTGACGCAACAGCGGCGTAAACGTGGCGCAAGGGCCTCATAAATCTGCCCCTTGGATTGCAGCTTTGTCGGAAATGTCTGCCCCCCTCCATTTCTGGTCTTGGTAAGATGCCACGCCTCCTTGGAGGTGCCTTTCGTGTCCCCCCTCCCTGAGCAGCCCCCACATATGAAGCTATAAATCATGCCTTCATCTCACCGGGGTACATGCAGGGTGTACACAGAATGACGCGAGTGGGAGGAGTCCACGTGGGTTGTACAAACGGACGAGGGCGCCGAGCTTGGCTTATAAAGATGCTGGCTGTCGCTCTAATAGACATGCTCGAGTGGGCTGGATTCGCTAATAATACATTCATGTCTACAGGCTCTGCACCTTGCAAAAACACACAAAAAAGAACACTTTGCAATATTTGAAAGAGAGAGAGAGAGAGAAGAAGAGAGAGAAGAAGAGAGAGAGAAAGAGAGAGAGTGTGAGGGAGAAAGAGAGAGAGGGGGAGAGAGAAGATGAGAGAGAGAGAGAAAGAGACAGGGATAGAAAGAGAGAGAGAGAGCGGGAGTGAGAGAGAGGAGAGAGAGGGAGGGGAGAGAGAGAGGGGGGAGAGAGAGAGGGGGAGAGGGAGAGAGAGGGAGAGGGAGAGAGAGAGAGAGAGAGAGAGAGAGAGAGAGAGAGAGAGACATAGAGAGGGACATACACATATATAGATATATATATATATAGAGAGAGAGAGAGAGAGAGAGAGAGAGACAGAGAGACAGAGAGACAGAGGGAGGAGAGAGAAAGAGAGAGAGAGGGAGAAGGGGGAGTAGGGAGAGAAAGAGAAGAGAGAGAGAGACAGAGAGAAGAGTGAGAGGGAGAGAGAGAGGGAGAGACAGGGAGAAAGAGACATAGAGAGGGACATACATATATATAGATATATATATATATATATATATATAGAGAGAGAGAGAGAGAGAGAGAGAGAGAGACAGAGGGAGGAGAGAGAAAGAGAGAGAGAGGGAGGGAGGAGAGAGAAAGAGAGAGAGAAAGAGAGAGAGAAAGTGAGAGAGAAAGAGAGAGAAAGAGAGAGAGGGAGGAGAGAGAGAGAGAGAGAAAGAGAGAGAGAGAGGGGGAGGGAGGAGAGAGAGAGAGAGAGGGAGGAGAGAGAAGAAGAGAGAGAGGCTTGGGATAGAGAGAAAGAGAGAGAGAGGGGGAGAGAGAGAAAGAGAGAGAGAGGGGGAGAGAGAAAGAGAGAGAGAGGGGGGAGAAAGAAGATGAGAGAGAGAAACAGGGATGGAGAGAGAAAGAGAGAGAGCGGGAGTGAGAGGGGAGAGAGAGAGAGACAGAGAGAAGAGTGAGAGGGAGAGAGAGAGAGGGAGAGACAGAGAGAAAGAGACATAGAGAGGGACATACATATATATATATATATATATATGCGGTATGTAGCGCCAACAGCCAATATCTGTAAAAGACGAGACGAGACCCAACGGTTGGTGTTTCCTCAAAGATTTATTTTGCCCAACACCAGTTTGCCACGACGCGTTTCGGCTCTCGTGGAGCCTTGATCACATGACGCAGTACACAGGCCAAATCACCATTTTTAAAGTGCACGAGTGCATAATGAACATAGAAAACATACTATATGCGTGAATGCACAACTGATATTAACACAATTCAAGCATTTAGCAGCACTGTGACAAGAAAATAAATATAATAAAATTCAATTCAGTACTCATGTTGTTAAAAAGTAGTGAACTTTGTGATTACTGTATAAATACATAACGTAAACCACATTTCTTGCTATAGAGGAACCATTGGTGAAGTTGCTGGACACAAAAACGACTAGTCTGCATGTAGGGGGTCGCCATATACACAACCATGCTAATACCCCAGTTTTTGTTCATGCAACTATATCAATGACCAACTTAAACTCATTTTGCATAGAAGGGTGTAACTTTTGCCAACTGTGGGCACACCTAACATTATTATCAACCGTTTGTTTAATATAAAACAACAATAAGATAAGATTTTAAAACACGTATAAAAATATATATATATATATTCAATATACTGTATATAAATAAGTTGGTTCAATGTTTAAAAACAATATATAAATGTAAGGTTTTGGTTAATAATGCCCATGTGGGCAAGACCGTCCTCTGTGCAAAGTAGCTAATGGTTTCAGTGCAAATTGGTTAATTGTGCATCTACACGCATTAAAGTGCAAATAACATGGATTAGCAAAAACAATTGTGCCAAAGAAAAAAAGTGATTAAAAAATGTGATCATAATGATCTACCTGATGGAAAATGTGGAGGATAAGGGAATTAAGTTAATCTAATGGAAAAATAGATGGTAAGTATTTGTTCAGTATAGGACTTGGAGACAAGTACCCCATAAAGTGACACAGTTAGAGGTATGTGTGGCAGTCTTCACTCTTGTTGAGCCCATTAGGCATCTTACTGTCCAGTAAGATGATGTAGCGGGTCTCAAGTTTACGAAGCAGGCCTTCCCTATCGCCTCCCCTGCGTTGTGGTGGCACCCAATCAATAACAAAATAGGTAAGGCCCTGTGGGTTCTTATCGTGGACCAATTCGAAATGTCTTGCCACAGGATATGTGGGATCAGCATTGGTAATGGCCCTCAGATGTTGCAATATTCTTTTGTGAACCTGGGGCCTGGTGCTGCCCACATACCTGAGCCCGCATGGACATTGCAAGACATAGACAGCAAATTCTGTTTTGCAGTTGAGCTTCTCTCTGATCTTAAGTGGGACTGGGGAGAAAGGTATTGTGTACTCAGATCTGCTGCTGCCATTTTTACAGGCCTTGCAAGTTGCACATTTTAAAAACCCTTTGCCTCCTGCAAGCCATGTGCCAGTGGGTACCTCGGGGCTGCTGGAGACCAAACTCGTCTCCATGGACCTAGCTTTTCTATAAGTAATGTTGGGCCTGACTGTCACCAAATTACCAATCACAGGGTCACTTCTGATGAGAAACCAATTGTTTTTTACTATATTGCGAATGTTTTTATGCTGATTACTGAAAGTCATTATCAGTCTTGTTTCATTATTAGCCTCAGCGTATATATATATATATATAGAGAGAGAGAGAGAGAGAGAGAGAGAGAGAGAGAGAGAGAGAGGGGGGAGAGAGAGAGAGAGAAAGAGAGAGAGAGGGAGAGAGAGAGGGAGAGAGAGAGGGGGAGGGAGGAGAGAGATAGAGAGAGAGAGGGAGAGAGAGAGAGAGGGGGGGAGGAGAGAGAGGGAGGGAGGAGAGAGATAGAGAGAGAGAGAGAGAGAGAGAGAGAGAGAGAGGGGGGGAGGAGAGAGAGGGAGGGAGGAGAGAGATAGAGAGAGAGAGAGAGAGAGAGAGAGAGGGGGGGGGGAGGAGAGAGAGGGAGGGAGGAGAGAGATAGAGAGAGAGAGAGAGAGAGAGGGAGTAGAGAGAAAGAGAGAGAGAGGGGGGAGGGAGGAGAGAGATAGAGGGGGAGGGAGGAGAGATAGGGAGAGAGAGAGAGGGGGGGAGGAGAGAGAGGGAGGGAGGAGAGAGGAGAGAGAGAGAGGGATACCGAGAGATGCAGAGAAAGAGAAAGAGAGAGTGTGTGTGTGCGGGGGGGGGGGGGGGAGATAATGTCCCCATTCCATGAAGCTGGCATAGTCTAGGGACGGGTGGAGGTCACTCATGTCATGAAGCGAAGGACGGACACTGACCTTGCGAATGCATGCAGCGTGTACTGACTCCACCCCAGCCCTGCCTCCCCATCGACGTGCAGCCCCAGGGTCCACCGCTCCGGGCGCTGCGCTGCCTCCAGATGGCTTTGGAACAAGCAGTCCCAGGTCTCCAGGTCGATCGCCGCCTCCAGGGTCTTGCTCTTCATGGCTTCTCTGTCGCAATCTGTTGAGCTTCGCAGGGCCGACTCAGCGTGTCATCCTTCCCAGGACGATAAAATGTGCGAGGGGCATTGAGTGGGGTAATGGGGCCACCAACATGAAACGGCGAGAGAAGGGTCAGTCTGTGGTGTGCTGGTCAGTGTTAGCAGGCATGCACCTTGGAGGTTTGGAGCAGGCAGGCTGGGTCTTATATGTGTGATTAGAGGCACACTGACCCACCCCGCCAGCCCTGCAAGCACAACAAGTCCAAGGTCTGCCCATATAATCTCAAGTTTACCGAGCCCCGGAGATTGCCACTCGCTCAGAGCGCTCAGGGTTCATGGCCCGAGGAGAGGAAACGAAACTCAGAGAGAAACAGCGCCACATCTTCGAAGATATAGCGCTGGTTTTGTCTCCTTGCTTCCAGGCGCTAACACACAGCCTTGCACCAGCGTGGAAGGGGGCATGCGTTCTGTCAAGCAAATGGTCTGTACTACTAGAAAGGTACCCTTCCAGTGCAAATAATATGCTTTGACACAGTTTATTACTTCACCCATGTAGTAAGTGTGCTGTACAAAAAAACTTGCTTCACTGTTACCTCTGCCTCAAGGACAGAGGTCTTCAGAATTTCGAATGCCGAAACCCCCCTATCAACATTTTCAGGGGTAAGGACCCCATACTGACAAAAATGTCTAAACCTGTAGGCAGGGCTACTGGAATTATGAGGCAGGTGCGGGCCAAATTACGCGACAGGCTTGACAAAATGTCGTGGGAAGAAAATGTAAATAATGTTATGTGATGCCGCGTATTTTGGGATAGCATTGCATCATTATTTTGAACTTTTTTACACACAGTAACACTGAGGAAAGATTTCACCCCATCAGTACCAGTTTATAACCAAAATACAGCAATTAACCTCAGAAAAATGTCTAGTCAGCCTTTGTGAAGGGGTTTCCACTCCGCAGGAATATGCGCTGGCACATTAGAAGCTCACCTGGCCCGGGCCGGGAGTAGCATGGGTCCCTTAAAACCCTTGCGGTCTTGTGCAGAGTTAAGCAGTTTACCCATGCAGCTTTCTTCTCATCCCCTCCCTTCCATCCCTCTCTCCTCTCCCAACCCCGGATCCCTCTCTCACTTTGCAGGACATTTCTTCACCCCTTTTTACAACTTCGGAACTCTCCCCATTCAACCTCTCACTTCATCCTTAATCACCTCTTGCCATTTTGTCTTTTCACTGCCCTCATTTCTGACAGTCTCTCGCATTTATCTCATGGCCTCATCACCACCCATGCCCCTCAGCACTTCTCATTCACCTCGTGTTGAACATTGCAAGCACTCACCCCCAGTCACCTGACCTGGGTTTAATCCATCATCATTATTTAGCTCACTCTGCCACCCAAATTCAGACATGCCCATATGCAAATCATTCTGACCCTGTCCCTCATGGGAACAGTCCAGCCCGAACTGCCAAGCCATGCCTTCCCTGGACCGGAAACAAGCTTCCGAGGACCGGTTTCTGGATAATCAGCCGTCATCAGCCCGGCTTGCTTGAATCCAGTGGCAAAGTGAGCAAGGGATCCTTGACTGGGCATAACCTGCCAAGGGTGAACAAAGCAAAACCTGTATCTTACATCTCTCCAGTCCTGCATTCACCTTTCACATCTGCCCTTTGTTCTTCCACACCTTCTTGAACCAACGTCCCTCTCCCCTGTAACCTCAGCACCAGTGCCTAATTTAAGCAGGTGGTTTCCGGTGCTCACGGGCACTATGACAGTCTTCCACGTGGTGGCTCTGTCTGTGTCTCTTCCCCTATCGCTGCTGTCCCTCACCCTTGTCGCATCAATTATCTTTTTAAGTCACAGATCATCTCTCAGCTATCTTCTCTCAGTTTAGCCCTCACCTTTCGCTCACACTCACTTCTTGCCTGTCCGCACTTACCTTCGGCACTTCACATTTCTCCTCATCACTGACTTCTTCAATCGAATTCTCGCACTCCCTTGCTGTCCTCTCTCATCCTCTCATCTCTCCTCATCGTGGATATTGGTCAGACCTGTATGCTCATCTCTGCTTGTGCCACTCTGCTTATTGTTCCCTAATTCAGGAAGGCATGAATTGTCTGTCTCGCTATTTTGGTGCAGGACGCGCAGTTATGGAACTTGCACCCTCCTTTGCTTCGCTCCAACAAAAATCTATTATCTTTTAGGAAGATATAAAAACCTGGCTCTATGCTCTGTAGGTCACCCCACTAGGCTGGTCCTCCTTCCCCGTCTGTGTGTTTCTCATTTGCCTTCAGACATCAGATGTTTATTAGCCGCAGGACACCTTTTGGTAACAGTAGCACACTATAAATGTAAATAATAATAATAATAGGCCGAAGCAGGGGAGCCACTAGACCCAAACGTCCGGGAGGGGGAGGGGACTAACACTCTCAGCCAGGGCTTGCCCTAGCACTGGTCGCACATGGTCCATCAGTCTTTTTTGGTGCAGCCCCCCACCCCCCGTTTCCTCCTGCTTCATGAATTCCCTCACTACCACTCACCAACATTGCACCTCATCTCTCCATAGCCTCTTTCTGTCAAACATTCCCTTTTTTATAGCGCTACTCATAGTTTACTCAGACTCAGTTCCAGCTCATTATTTTGACAGCCCTGACGGTACAAAAATAAGCAGTCCTCTAAAGCCCTTGTAGTCCTATGGGCCTGGGCAGAAGTGTGAGTGGGAATGCGCGACCCCCTTTGTATCACTCCATGGCCCCCCTGGGGGTCTCACCCCACAGTTTGAAGACCCCTGCTCTAGGAGGCGTAATCTATTGGCACAAGTCAATTTCTGCACATTTTAGTGGATGGGAATTTACATCAAACCCCACGGCTGGTTTGCATTACTTTAGGCAACTTCCAGCAAAAATCATGATTTGCGTTAGAAAGTAACTCCCAACACAACACTTTGGGCCAGGTTCGCGACAATTTTGTGATGCAAACCCAGCACAAAGTGTAGTTACATTTCCTCACAATCGTTAATGAACTGACAGATTTATAAATATGTTTTCCCAGATTTATTTATTATTATTTTTTTTTTAGAACTGATCATTTAACCCTTTGGGTGCTGGTGACAGAACCACTCCATCACCAGCCACGGCCGGGCTGTGCTCATGACGGAGTGGTTCGGTCACGGCCCCGCCGCCACACCTGCGCGGCAGCGATTTCACGCCTGCGCTGAGCGTTCTATTGAGCGGGCGGGGCCATGACGGAACCACTCCGTCACAAGCACAGCGCGCCCGAGGCTCATGACGGAGTGGTTCCGTCACGAGAATGGCAGCGCCGCGCGCCCCCCCCCTAGCGCTGCGGCTGAATTACCGCACAGCCAAGGGGTTAAATTCTCCTAATGGATCCTGTGTCTAGGTTATGGTGAGCCACCAGCCTTCAGAAGATGAGGGCGCCAGCTCAAAAAAGCTTCTCGTTTTCTTGATCATATTAAAGTAGAATTGCATCCTTTTTTCTACCTTCTACCTTAGAGTGACCACCTCGCTCTACGTAATCACAGACAGTGTTTCCGATACAGGGCTCTCAATTTATAAATCGTAGTTGGCAGGTACATTACTCAGCTCATGGAAGCAAGCAAGAGCTACAACACCGAATGCACTAGGTTTCCACAAAGGTGCCCTGGTATGGAAGGTCTGTCCATGATAATTTAGAGTGCGGTGGGCACCCTCCCCCACCCTACCCCTGACTCTGCTTAATTGGATATCAGTATCAAAGAGAGAGTGAGGATGTATGAGAACTAGTTCATATCCCCTACGTAATTATGTTAAATCAATGAGAACTAGTCTGTCAAGACATAGTGAGAAGACTCAAAAACTGTGTGATGTTGCCAGAAGGAAGGTATTTTCTTTCTTAATGAAGCTCTCACCCACCAACCTTGTTGGTGGCATGCTTCATCATTGGGCCCACCTGGTGACACAGAGTGTGTCTCTGGTGTGCTACAACGCCTGTGTTACAGCGGAGTGGGTATATTTGCTGAGTGCGCGGTGTGGGTGACGTGAAAAGTGACGTTTAGAAACTGTCCATTGGTCCCAAAAAGTTAATTTTAATGCTTGGGCCTCTGGCAGTGTTAAAGTGCAAAGCAGCGGATGTGAGTGGAGCTGTGTTTAAGAAACTCCTACATCCTGTGGTCAGTCTACATGTTTCAGCCAGGCCTCTTATATAAACTGGCTTTCCTCAGGACCTAAAAAATGTGAAGTGTGTGATCTATACTTACTCTAGTGTATAGATATGTGCAGCACGCGCTAAGGTGCTTTTATGTGTGAGACGGCAGTTCCTCCTCAAATCACTCAATAGCGATTTGCTTTGCTTCGGATCTCCGATAGTTGATATAACACAGTGCTTAATTGGAGCCAGTGGTTTTCGGTGCTCAGCACCTGCACCTAATTCTTAGCACCGGCGCTTGTAACAGTCTGCCACATGGTGTCGCTGTCTGCCAAATTTAGGTATGAGAACAACAGCAGCTGTTCATTAATGTAATATGAATTACCAATCACTAATATGTGCCACCCAAACCGTTCTTATAGCATTGGTGGCCAAGAATAGTCTGAAATATCACACTTGTCGGAGTGTGATGGTAGTTGTGCTGGTATTTTAATTGGCAGTGCTGGCAGGAGCAATGGACAGCGCCAGCTGCTGTGTCCTCCGGACGCGGGCCTTAGCACTTATTGTTTTACAAATTAACCACTGCTGAGCCAGAGGCCGAGAATAGCCCCTGGTTCCCATAGTCAAGACTGCAGGTGGCGTGGCCGATGCTAACTGGAGTGATGCTCCCATGCCTTAGTGTGGATGACAGCAGTGTACAATGTCCTTATGTGGTATCCTCGCTGAACACAACTCATTTGACAGACTACCGTTAGATGTTTGCAGTCAAGGCCCTCCACTCCCCTCCACCTCCCATGAGGGGAGACCTACATACATGTGACGTCATCAAAGGCAAGTTTGACTACATCATTCTACCTGCGCAGACTCTAGACGGACCACCCCCTCCAAGCCTACAACATCTTCACAACCAGTTGCACCATCTACAGTAATGACTCCGCCCCCGCCAACTGGCCAAGAAAATAACCACACTGGACAGTTGAGTGGATGTGTATCGTTGGAAAAGGCAAGGCAGTGATCCATGTCTCAAACCTAGAGGGAGCCAGGCAGGCATGTCTATCATCATGCCATGGTCAACAAGAGAGGACTCTTGAGCCGGGCTACTGCAGCGGCCGCCATCGCCGTTTCCACTTCCACAATCCATGCTCCTCGGAGGGCCCTGCTGCAGAAGACAGTTGGAACCTTTAGAGGTCACAGCTTTGATGACTACATCTGCACCCCATTGTTCTCCTGAGTTCCAACCCTCACCATCAGCCTCTTCTAGGAGGCCGAGGGTATGGCCGTCCCTCTGAGCCGCGGGCCACCTCGGGGACGCTGATCCAAAGATGGTCTACAGCCACTGATCATCGATCTGGGCCGCAACCACACATTTCATCTCTGACCTTCATCTCTGTCTCTTTGGTCTTCCAGAGTGATCACTCTTCTGTTGAGTAGACTCTCTCAGGGGATGAGACGGTGACAGGCGAGTACATATCGAGACCTTGAAACCTGGCGGAGCCCTAAACACGGCAAATGTGCTGATTTTTCCCCAGTTATTTTGGTTCTCTATGTTGTGTTAATGGGAGCTACAGGAAAGGGAGACCAGTTCGAGAACCTCTGGGGCCACCACTGGCACTTTAGAGTCAATTCTTGACTGGGTAACACACAGTCTCCTTACCTCATATAGTGTACGGCAACTGTATGATTTTTGGTGGTGGAGCTTCATCCGGGGAAACAACCCAACGGCAAACCAGATGCCAGAGGACCGCCAAGTCCATTGCGTCAGAAGGTCTGTATGCTTTTTGCGTTACGGCGTTCATGGATAATACAACAGCAAACAGAGGCCCATTCCCCAATCACACTGAGGGAAAGGCTAAATTTGGCTGGCTAAGGTGAAGAGAGTTGGGTGTTGGTGGGACCTCTTGCCAACATTGGTTTGGTGACCTTCCACTAACCTTAAAATGAGGCCCTTGGATATGTTCTCTACCACTCCAGACACTAAAATGGGCCCCTATTACAAATCTTGATTTTAGAACCCTTTCTCCAAAGCCCCATTAGAAGGTCAATCCAGCTTTATGCATAAGTGTATTCTTGTGTAGTTTGCCCCTGAGAGTTTTATAGCTCATTTTTGTTACTTTTGGAATCCATTTTGTCTATGCATTGTGTTCCTTATCACTAGAATTATTATATATGTTGTGTGAGGTTCCCAGTCACTTTTAACTGTCTTAAAATGAGGTCATCCAGGCAGCTGTAGCTTTGCTACTCTTATCTCCTGCAAGGACAAACTTTACCTTCGACATTAGGAACAGACATATGGCACAGCCACATTGAACAGAGACCAAATATTTGACCAGCCAAAGGTATGTTTAACCATGCAGGATATTGAGAGAAAGTTGGCATTACAAGTTTAGGATTTCTAAGCCTACTTAGCACATTTATGAACCATCTTTAACCAACATACAAAAACTCTGGGTAATCTGTTGCATACCGAACACTCTGTCTGAAGTGTGTGGGTTCAAACCTTTTAAAGGACAAAGGTCATTACCCACTCCAGGGTGGCAAGCTCAATCATGAAGACCGTCCTCACACCGACACCATGTGGGGCGCCGGTGTAGGCTATAACCCTCATCAGAAAGGAGCTCTTGGGGTGTTAGCAAGTTGGAAGAGTAACCTCTGTGAGGGCTGGTATGGGCATCTAAAAGAGTGAGTCCTACAGAGGGGGAACACAGAACTGCTGAAAAGGCCTCCTGATGGGCACTTAGATTTATTCAATCCAATAAAGGAGGTCGACACGTTTCGGCTTAAATCCCTCAAACATGGGAGGTAGAAGCATTCTTCAGGACCAGCACCCTCTCTGGCAGTGAGACTTGCCGAGTAAGAATTGAAAAACAAAAAGAAACATTCACAACCAGTGGTTGGTGGGTCTTCATGACAATCCACAGGCTGTAAAACCTGTGTTTGTCAGGAAACAAGAAACACAAACATAATTATAAATCAATCCTAACAAGAGCCGGTGGCTGGAGCGAGAAGTCCAGCCTGCCAAGTGGTGCAACCTAAATAGACGGAGTCATAAATAAGAGTGAAACACATAGTGTAAGAGAGCACTGGTTGTTCAGACTAACTATAGAGTTTTTTTTATTGTGGTACTTAAATATTGTTAGTTAAGAAATATTGTGTCACACAATATCATTAGCAAGAACATTGTTTTTTTGTAAATCATATCATTTTAAATAATATTGGGGGTGATTAGGATATTGGTGGGAAAGCCACTGATAGGCCGTCGAGGGCGGTCCCACCGACATCCAGCAGAGCGGTCCGCCACCGCTTTATGATGTAGTCAGTCAGACCGCATTGGTCGGAGGGACTGATCGACGTTCAAGGAGCCTGTAGAACCGGATTGTAGTCTCTAAAATAGGAGCGTCGCCTGCTCAGGCACCACCGTAGGGATTACAATGGCCCTTTCCGACAGCCTTTCCATGACATGATACAAACTACACTAAATAGTAAACAGAATGAAACAAAAAATGGAAACAATGATCGTCATCAATTAAATTCAAACACCTTTCATTGGTTGTTTTATCTCACTTTAATATTGGTCTGTCCTAACTACCTTGCTTAGTGCCAGATTTAAAGTGAGGCTGCTCCATCAGGGTAAAAGAGTATTCCACTTTGTCAAACTGAGGGAGTAACCGCATTACAAATGTTTTCTCTGACTTAGAGGGCGGTGTAAAGGGTAATCCGTCACCATTTCCATGAAGTACCCTTTCAGCCACACTGAAGGTCTGCTTGCCTCACTGAGAGGTGGGAGGATCTTCAGTGAAGGTAGGAAGCAGAGATCTGTCCTGCTAATGAAGGTGGGCCGTATTGAAGCTGGTTTTGTAACCTTCCAAACCAATAATTAAGAATGTTTTTTTAAATTGTATTCACCATTGTTGCAGAGTGACGAGACATTGGTCCTGAAGAATGCTGGAATTCACATCAAAAAGCAGAAACACGTTGACCTAGTCAATTAGGGAATATATTTGTATCCCTTAGTTACACTGTTTTTAAGTCCATCAATTGGGGATACCAAATAAAGTTTTTTTCCCCAGATTAGGTGGTTTTTAATACACACTTAGCACTCTGCCCTTCACTCACAAGTCACATTGGAGAAAAGAACACCTCATGCTCCTCTCCTTAGGAGAGTTGTAGCCCTCACTGTGCACCTTGCGGGCACTGTGTGCAAGAGGGGACCCAATGATGAAGCATGTCACCCTAAGGGTGAGTGAGGGTTCTCGTCTTTAATACACAAATGCCCGTTGCCTCTTTTGGTATTAGTTTATGGTGCATTTTTCTTTCTTTCTATTTTGTTTTCCATCTGGTGGCCTTTTGTGAGTAAGAAAAGGATCTTCAGTATGTCAGCTGCGGAGAATACTCTGTCTCCACTGCTGACATGCACCTCCGACGGCCCAACAGACAGAGTAAGGGCCGAAGTAGATTTTGCACTTTGTCTGCCCGCCCTATTTAGAGTGGGCAAACAGATGGCAAGTTTTTACTTTCGCTTACCACCATGCAGAACGTGATGGTAAGTCACAGTATAAACTTTTCAATGACCGCCCACGTCATGAGATAAAACTCCCTTGGCGAGAAGGCCACTGCTTTTAAATTTTCAAAAAGAAAATCCCGCTTTGGGACATTCTTTTCAAAAATAAGAAAAAGAAATTGAAAATGTGCCATACGGCTCTGTCATGTTGACAGAGTCGTACAGCACATTTTCAATGCATTGACAGCAATTTCTGTGATGGCGGTTCCTACCAATGTAAGAAATATCCGCTGGGGCAGCAGACATCCCTAAATTTGGA
The DNA here is from genome assembly GCF_964261635.1 of Lissotriton helveticus. NCBI lineage: Eukaryota > Metazoa > Chordata > Amphibia > Caudata > Salamandridae > Lissotriton > Lissotriton helveticus. Next base: position 29,006,202 of record NC_136072.1, read on the forward strand.
GTGTGGTTGTTGGTGCACTACCCTGTGTTGAATAATCATACCAAAAGCACGCCAACGGCTACGATTGGGGGCAGTGTAGTCCCGATACAAACATTGGCGCTCCCCAATTGGACCCTTCTGTAACACATATATAGAAAGTTCAATATTTAGGACTGAAATATTCTCAATATGAATGACAGACACCGGTTAAAGTTTGCAAGGTACATCTGAAATCAGTTGGCAAAATACAAGAAACACCATCAAAAGGTTTAAGTAGCAACAGCGGCGTTCAAATTGGAAGCCAAAATATTCTTTATGAATAAATTCTTACCCTAATTGGGCTAGACTCACCTGCTCGAAGACATTGTTATTACTTCCATTATACAATAATTTGTTATTGCTACTTTTTTTTGTGCAACTGTCCCTGACTCTGCGATCATTCCTGTTTTTTGCTCCTACTTGATGTCGATTTTGCATTTATGTCCTTCCTCCCATTCTATTGCGCTCTGAAATCATTCGGGATCTTGTTCGCGATATATAAAACTTTATAAATAAATAAATAAAATAAAGTCATACAAATCATAAGTACATAGACCTTAGTAAAGTTCTACATGCAATCTGGCATAGGTTTACCTTCTAAAGGTGGTAAATAGGAGATCTTGGGTACAGAGAAAATCAAATCCTTTTACAGGACTTTAGACAATGGCTTCCAAACATCTCTACACAAATGCATGATTCTCAGAGTTTATACCAATGAGGAACAAGCACGAGGAAATCTTTCACTACAGAATACATTTGAGGATTCTCTCACAGTGGTATTGCATTGAATTTTGTCATTCTCTCAGTTTATTCAAGCATGCTTGTAGGTATCTTTGTACAACTATAGCCTGAGGCAGGTGGAATGTCTTTGATTAGGAACGCTGGGCCCGATTCACAGAACTAACTTAAGACAAAATCCTGAACTTACTACTTTTGGTATTCACAGAAGTTAGGATTTTGTCTTAAGACAGACTTAAGACAGACTTAAGACAAAATCCTAACTTAAGTCTGTCTTAAGTCTGTCTTAAGACAAATTTAGGACAAAATCATAACTTCTGTGAATACCAAAAGTAGTAAGTTTAGGATTTTGTCTTAAGTTAGTTCTATGAATCGGGCCCAGTGTGGGTGAAGTCTCCGGGAATGTTCTCACTTTATTAGTGTATAGCTTGCAATTCTTTCTTTAGAACAGGTAAGCAACAATAGTAGTAGTTGTTACATAGTGTATTACAATAGTGTTTGAAAATGGACAGTGTAAACACATCTTGTTGGCGGAAGCTTGGTTTCTAGTGCGTTAAAAGGAAAACAGCTCTCACACGGTTATTCTGTCAAGGTGAGGGACTAAAATACTCTGTCACCCTGATGGAGTAACCACACTTTAAATCATGCCCTTACAGATGTCTATACATTCACAAATATCTTCCTCAGTCATGTGAGAAAATTCTGACATTAATCAATCAAAATACTTTATTTCCAAGAATTAAATTCTTACAGAAATAATGCACATTACCCAATTCATAAATAGACAATCCCAAATATCATAAAATGTAATAACACACATTTAGATAATTTTTAACCAAACACATAACCTTGGCTAAGCCGTAACACACTTAAAATATCTGATGCTAAAAGACAGCAAATAGTCGACAACCCAAAGTCCCACATACATTAACAATACATTAAACGGTCAAAAGTTGCTGAATTAATCATTAACTTGAAGCTCATTTTGCTTGGATACAACATTGTTAAGTGCATTGTGCATAGCAGCTTATCACAGTCACAAGGATTCTCCTAATCAATTGTTATCAGATCTGGGGCCAGATGTATGACCATTAATTTTGGTCATCAAACTGCGACTCGCTTTTTGCGACTCGCAAAAATGAATGTAAAGCAGTGTGTCAGACACTGCTTGCGATTCCCAATGGGGTCGCAAATTGCATGCCTCATGCATATTAATGATAATTAATAATATATATTCCTATATATTTTTTCAGCCAATTTTCCTTAAAGGAAAACTTGGATACACTTAAAAAATAAAAATGAAACTTCCCAGGGACCACTGCCTGCCCTTAAAAAAATAAATGCCCGTGCATTCCTAAAGGGGAAAGGGTTCACCGGGGAACCCCTTCCCATTTGCGAGTGCTTTACCACCCTTCTGAGAAGGCTGGTAAACGACATGTGTTTTCCGAGCGCAATTGCGGTTGTAAAACATTCTTACATAGCTTTTTGAGTCGCTATTAGGAAGGGACACCCTTGGAACGCACCTTACTAATAGCGAGTCACTGACTCTATTTTATGAGTCGCTAATTGATTAGCGACTCGCAAAATAGAGTTGGTACATGGGCCACACATTTTTTGCGGTCGCAAGCGGGCCTAAAACCCCTTTGCAACCGCAAAAACAGTCATACATCTAGCCCCTAATTCGCCTTCTTGCACTACGCCTTACCAAATAATCCTCTTAAAATGAACAGGATTCAGTTAGATCTTTGAAAATGTCCGACACATATTAAAGACATTTTAAAAGAAAGATAATAAAAATAACGAGCAGCTTGCAACACATTGCTTGCCCGGTGATGGAGCGAGATAGAAAACAGAAATCTGTTTGAACTCGTGAAGTCACATTTCCATAACATAAATAATAATATTAATGATTTGTGATATGTTTTGCTAACACAACCTAGATTAAACTCATTACATGGGGTTGGTAACATGTGTGCTCATAAACGTGCATAAATGTTGCATCTTTTGTTCGTGCAAAATAATAAATTAATTTTGTCGTTTTCGTTTTGTCATTATTAACTGCAGCAAATTTAAAAGTGGCATGTGCTTATTTTGCTTTCCTTGCCTATGTGATGTCATTTCTACTATTCTAGGTGCACATAAGGTTTCATGGATTCATGAAGACTGGTAGATATAAAATGCTGCTTATATGTTGCTTGGTGCTAGGTAACCTTAGACTAACTGGGTGGGTTAATCAATTAGTAAATGAAGGGTGGATACAGAATAAATGACAATTCTTACATTAATACTTTTCTTGTGTTTGTTTTATACTAGAAAAATAAGTTGCCTGCTTTTGGGCCTAGTTTGCTCGAGTTTGCTAAAAGATGAATTTTACTTCTGCAAGGAGCACGAGATGTCCATTTCTGAAGAAAGCGTTCGTCAAAGTCGCATTCACTGAACAAAAGCTGATGTGTTGTCATCATTCTGTCGGACGTGGCCAAGGTCAGAAACCGGTAGAAAAGAACAATTTTGATCATTTGGCATCCGCGGAAGTGGAATGGAGTCAGTGAGAACAGTTGCCTAAAATTGTTGCAAACTAAGGAAGTTTTGGAACACGTACAAGAAAGACAATGGTCCTAAAGAATATGACCTAATGGAAGTTTTGAAATGTGGGTGACATATCACTTGTCACTCTTGGACCAATCGGACATCGTTGTTTGCAGAAAATTTTCCTTTACTTAGATTAGCTAGCATAGAAAGGTATAAAAAGTCCATGCCCCTAGGGATGGGCTGGCTGCTGCTTTCTGACTTTCCGATGAGGGTGTCGTGCTGCTGGACATTGCGTGGAGCACGTAAGAATCCTCAAAGAACTTTACTTTATTTCAATTTAATTTAGCTCAGTTAGGGACTTAGGTTTTAGAAATGCTAAACTTATATTTTCTTGTTTAAACTATATTTTCTCATGATACTTTTCATTCATACTTGCTTAAATGCTAATAAAATTACATTTATGAAACTATATTTTGAATTATCTACAATTAGTTAATAAAATCTTACTTTTGAACTCAAGCTGGTCTTGGTTATTCAGAAGTGCAGGTTACTATTAGCTAGATGTCATCGCCATGGTGGTCATTTAAATAGTTAGGTTTTGTTCATATGACGTCATCATTTACCGCGGATGTATATAGATGTATATAATTTGTATATAAGGTGTATATAGGTTTAATTTGACCACCTGATTCAGTAGGCCAAAATATGTCATATTTGGTTAATGGGTCCATGAGTTAGAGTGGTGTATTATGAAGTAGGTTAAAGAGTTAGGTAGCGTTGTTTATGATATATTTCCTATAGGCCGCTGGATCAATTCTTCTGGTAGCAGAGGATGGTTGCTAAGGGTAACCAAGGTGATATGGTGGTTGCTAAGGTGTTATGGTATAGAAATAGGATCGATGTTTAACACATGTTAAGTTCGTTTTTCGTGCTATATGTATGTACCGGTACAGATTGTGTGATGAGAAGGTAGTCACGCAAGACATCTGATCTGTTTGTGATATCGCCGTGTATCACAAGTGATATCGCCGTGTATCACGTGTTGTCGCCGTGCAACACAGTGTTGTGGCCGTGCAACACAGTTATAGGGCTAGGTGTGAATCTTGTATAGTGAGGATTTTCTAAGAAATTTGAACAGCATGAGAATAGGGACAAAGCGCCTGTTGTAAAACTCACTGTGATAAGAATATTAGTTATATTCGAGCTTGAGTGAAGGGTAGGGTAACGTCGGTGCATGATTATCTATAAACAGGTGAGAGTCCTGTAGGGGTACATGTTTTATTTCTATAAACAGGTGAGAGTCCTGTACGGATAACGTCGTTATTTTGCTAACGGTGCATGATTTCTATAAACAGGTGAGAGTCCTGTACGGATTTCATGTGTGTTTGAATTTAGGGATTTTTCCGTGTGAAAGTGCGTGATTGTTTTGTAAGGTATGTTCAAGTGGAACTTTCGGACAGTCACTTAGTTGTGCGTTCAGAGGGAAATGAGTCCATATTTTACTTGTTAGAAGGGTAGAGTAAGAGTTGCTCTACTGGCAATTGGAAAATATTCTTAATGAGAATAGCGCAGACTATTCCGAAGCGTGAATACTTGAATGTGTGTAAACTATCCTATTTAGAGAAACAGACAGATGAGTCCTTATTGTCATTGTTAAAAATTAATTTTAACAGAGAAAACATTCTCAAAATGGCGCTGTGAAAAGATTTTGTGAAGGAGGGGTAAGCGCAAGGAGTGAGAAGCGAGAAACCGCAGCTGCTGTGTACGTCACAGAGCCGCGCTGGGATTGGGTGACATACGTCACAAGCTGTGCTCTGATTGGTTCTTGAGCTTCTGTCGAACTGTAAGCTGATTGGTTCTTCAGAAAATCTCCATTTTTATTGGTTGAGTAAGAAAAGTGACGTAGCTCAACTTTCATTGGTTTGTTGGTGTGTTTCGCGCACGGATTGGTTGCTTTTGCGGAACATCCCGGAAATATTTTTCAAACGAATTTGTTAATTAAATTTAACTCTTAAAAATGAGTTATCATTTTAAACACGTTGAGAAAAAGCCAACGTTGTTCCAGAAATTTAAATTTTTTATTTCGCCTGACAAGAAAATTGAAACGCGAGGTGGTAAATTACTTCATAAGTACAAAACACCTGCAGCGTATATGGAAGGTGAATATGGTTATTATACTGTTCTGTGGTTCGATAGCTGGAAACACTACACAAAGGACGATGGTGTTTTGACTTGGCCTGACGATGGTTCATTTAATGTAAAGATTTTGAGAAATTTGCTAGAGAAAATGAATGCTCTTAAACCCAAGCCGAGACCAACTCAATTCGAGGCTTTAGTTGAATGGGAGGATGAAATGTACCAATTACAAAGGGAAGCAAGTGGAATTAAAAGATCTTCTAAACCTCCAAGTTGGAAGAGAGAGACACATGAAGACAGGATGCGAATGTGGAGACAGGGAAACATGAGTGAGGGACTTTTTGTAATTAGAGAAATGGTTTTAGGTTCTCCTGGTGGAAAAAGAACTGAAAAGAGAAATAGTGCTCCTTTAGAAAGTGAATCTGAAGATGCAGTCTTAGAAGAAATATACACTACAGATAAAAGGAATCAGCCTTTGAGACCTCCTAGGTCATGGTCTACTCCGGTGGTTTCTACAGAAACTTCACCAAGTGCACCTCCAATTAATGAAGCTCCTAAACTTTATCCCAATAATTGTGAAATTGTTGAAACTCCAAGAAGACCAGAATTTGAGAATGTCCGTAATGAGGGTAGACATTTTTCAGCAACTCCGAGAGCAAGGGAAGCTCCAAAAAATTATGCGAGAGAAACAAGAAACGTTGAGGCTGTTGATTCTTCTGAATATTTACGATCAAAGGAAGAATTAATTCGACAAATAACAAAAAGCATGGAAGCTGTGACAGTTCCAGTAACGATTGGTCCTGTTCAGCCTGTTTTTGAACAAAGAGAAGCTAATAAGACAGGGTTAACTGTTCCTTTAAATGCAGAAATCCAGAAGGTTGCTGAAAAATTTTACTCAGATATATCTGAAATAAACTCTTCAAGATCGAGAATGCCAGATTTAACTTTCAATGAGGATTTATCTCCAAAAACACCGATGGGTGCAGAATCTGATGCAGAGAGTCCTGAAGTCAGGGTGACCAAACCTAAACTTGATGTTGCAAAATTAAAAGCAAATATTGAGGAATTAATAGTTGGTACGATTGGTCCTGACAGTTTAAATTATTATCGAGATGATGAACTACTGTTCATTTGCAAGAGTATGCAATGGAAAACTAAAAATAAATATGAGCAGTTGGAAGAACTGGCAGCTGAACTTGAAATTGATGTGAGCAAGCAAAAGAATTTTGCAAAACATTACAGATTAGACTTTTCAGAAAGTGACATTGAGAGTTTAAACTCAATGGGAAGAATAATGCACATAAAAGACCTGATTGTTTACATTAAAAAACTGGGAGAATTGAATAAGTGGAGAGTGAAATGGACTAAAAAGAAGGAAGATGAGAAATTGGAAAAATTGTCAAAACAATTTCCAATGAGAGAAATTGCAGGTGGAGGATATGTTCATGTCCCATGGTCAAGACAGGACATACTGCTGTTCACAAATGATTTTCCGAAATTGAGGGAAAAGCCAGTGGAGTGGTATAGGCAGGTGGACAGGTTCATCAAAGTCTCAAAAGTTCTGTGGATTGATCTGGATGGATTCTTTGACATAGTTGTCCCATCAGATCTTTGGACAGAATGTAAAATATCCATAAGTTGGCCAAAAACGGAACCTGATCGGGTTAAAGAAACAGGTGCTCCAAATCCTCTTGTAATGGATTTTTATGAAAAAGTGATTTATTGGTTGAAAAACAAAATTCCACCAAAGGAGGTTGATTGGGTTAAAATTGAGAGAACAAATCAGGAAACAAAAGAATCAGTTCATTCGTTTTACGAAAGGTTGCTGTTGATTTTTAAACAATACAGTGGCTATGAAAAATTAGACGAGAAAGATATGAGTCATTTCGTCTATAGATTTGTTTACGGTTTAAAACCAGAAATTGCAGATATGATCAGGAATAGCATTGTCGGATGGCAAGCACTTTCTGTTGATGACATCTTGAGGAAGGCAAAATACTGCAGTGATGAGTTAGAGGTGAGACAAAAGAAACTCAAGGAGAAAGCCATGTGGGCTCAGGTAAAGGTGGCTGAGCAACAGATTGCCAGTCTTGGAAATAAAAATACAAATTGTATTCAAACTGCAAATTCAAATCAAGGGCAAGGGAAGTTTAAAGGTAATAATTTTGTTAGGGAAATTAACCCAAAGATTGAAGAGTTGAAACAAAGATTACCTTGTTTTAATTGTGGCGAGATTGGACACTGGAGAGACGAGTGTAAGAAACCGCCTAGGAATTTAAAAAGTCCATTGTTAAATCCACAGATGCAGAATGATGTTGACCTGCAGCAACAGCTACAGATGCAGCAGAGTTTAAACGAATTAAATCTTCAGCGACAGCTGCAGCAACAGGTGAATCAGGTGAATAATAACCGGCAGAATCAATTGCCACAAGCACCGTTTCCAAATTGTGGGGGAACTCAGAAATATAATTCAGGTGTGGGATTTCAAGGAGATGAACATGTGATAAAACCACAAAGGCAAAGAGTGCAAATGCAAAATGCAGCACAACAATTTTTGTTAACAGAAGGGCAGGAGAGTGATTCTGATGATTATTACTGACGGTGCCCGAGAGAGGAGGAAGAGTGTGTTGTTGGAGCCACTCTTGAGGTTGACCAGTCTGGTCCATTTGTAAATGGGAAAGTTAATGATGTAGACATCACTTTTCTAGTGGACACTGGTGCTACCCGTTCTACTGTTAGAGCAGTGGAAAATGAAAACCTACCTCTCTCTGGGGATACCATCCAAGTTGTCGGAGTAAGCAATCAACAAATCAGAACTGATTTGACTGATCCAGTACCAGTTGAAATTGGAAATTTCAAAGACAAACACAGATTTGTGGTTTGTAACAGTAGTCCAGTGAATCTATTGGGCAGAGATATATTGTGTAAAATGAACTGCAGAATATATTGTTCTCCTGAAGGAGTCGAATTACAAACAATGGAGGAGGATGGCTTGTACAGGATGACAATGATGCTAATGGAAACGGAGGAAACAAAATTATTTCCTACGTTTGAAAAAGAAAATTTGCCTGAAGAGCTCAAGGAAACAGTGAAATCTGAAATTTGGGATTTGTCTGGAAATGAGATGGGTCTGATGAAACATGTTGATCCAGTAAAAATCACATTGAAGCAGGGAATAGAATTTCCTAATATTCCACAGTATAAAATGAAAGCAGAAACAATTGAGGGAGTCATACCTGTGATTGAAAAATTCATTAAACAAGGTGTTTTAAAAGAAATTGAGAGTAGCCCTTGTAATTCGCCAATTATGGGAATTAAAAAGTCGAATGGAACGTACAGGATAGTTCAAGATTTGAGAAAAGTTAATCAGATAGTTGTTCCATGTTGCCCTGTGGTTCCAAATCCAGCAGTTATTTTGTATCAGATTCCACATGATGCGGAATGGTACACTGTCATTGATCTTTGCAATGCATTCTTTACTGTTCCTTTACATCCAGAGAGTCAGGAAATTTTCGCTTTCAGATTCCAGAGTAGGACCCTCGCATGGTGTAGAATCCCACAGGGGTATACAGAGAGTCCTTCTATCTTTAATGAGCTGTTGAAAAGATCTTTGGAGAATTTAGACTTACCTGGTAGGTCTACGTTGGTGCAGTATATTGACGATTTGTTGATAGCTGCTAAAACGAGAGAAAATTGTGTGACAGACACAATTATACTTTTGAATCATCTTGCAGATGAGGGACATAAAGTGTCCCCAGCAAAATTACAGTTTTGCAAACAAGAAGTGAAATATCTTGGTCACAGAATTGCAAAAGGAAAAAGACAGGTGACAGTTGAGAGAATAAAAATGATTCAAGCAATGCAACCTCCAAGAACACAGCGACAGGTTAGAATGTTTTTGGGAATGGTTGGTTACTGTCGACAATGGATAAGTGGATTTTCGGTAATTGCAAAACCACTACAGAGACTGACAAGGTCTGATGTGAAAGATCCAATTATTCTCAATGAAGCTGAGATGGAATCTTTTGAGAACCTGAAAAAGAGCTTATGTCAAGCTCCTGCTTTGGGTATGCCGAATTATGAGAAAGATTTTGAACTGTATTGCAGTGAGAGAGAAGAATGTGCATTGTCTGTGTTGATTCAGAGACATGGGAATCTAAAGAAACCTATTGCATACTTCTCTGCAGTTCTTGATCCCATTGCAAAAGCATTACCAGGATGTTTAAAAGCAGTTGCAGCTACAAGTGTCAGTCTTGAGCAGAGTGAAAGAATCATTATGGGGTTTCCTGTGAAGGTTTTTGTACCTCATTCGGTTGAAATATTACTGACAAGAGGTAAAACTCAGCATTTAACAAGCAGCAGATTGACCAAGTATGAGAAAATCATACTAGGAGCAGATAATGTTTCCATTTCAAGATGTTTGAATCTGAATCCTTCTACATTGCTGCCTGATTCAGAAATTATTGATGAAAATGAAGTGGAACATGAATGTTTGGATGTCATGGAATTTTGCACCAAACCAAGGCAGGACATTAAAGATGTACCTTTGCCTGAATCAGATGTTGTCTACTTTGTGGATGGCTCCTGTCTGAGGACAGAGGGAGGTGTTTTAAAAGCATCATATTCTGTCTGTACAGTTGCAGATGTTGAAGAAGCATCATGTCTTGAAGGAATTCGTTCAGCTCAAGTAGCTGAATTGATTGCTTTGATTCGTGCTTGTGAAGTGTCAAAGGACATAAGAGTTACCATCATTACTGATAGTCAGTATGGGTACGGAGTTGTACATGATTATGGACAGCTCTGGTCTCAGAGAGGTTATTTGACATCAGCAGGGTCACCAATTAAAAATGCAGCTTTCATCAAAAGATTAATTGAAGCCATACAGTTGCCGAAAGAAATCGCAATTGTGAAATGTGCTGCGCACACAAAAGGAGTGGATTATATCTCAAAAGGCAATGCTTATGCAGATGAGACAGCAAAGTACTGCGCAAGAAAATGTTGTGCATACAATCGGGAAAAGAGTAAAGAAACTGATTCAAATTCATTAATGCTAACAACAGTTGTAGAAACATGGCATGAGATTAGGGATTTACAAAATGAAGCGGATGATGAGGAAAAGGATCTGTGGTTGAGATCAGATTGTAGACCACGTGATGAGGATGGAGTGTGGGTCTATAAAGATGGCAGAGTGGTCTTACCAAATTGTTTGATTGCTGATATGGCCAGATTGTATCATGGTCCAGCTCATCTTGGAAGAGATTCTATGATTAGACTTTTCTGAGAGACTTGATTTAATACTAAGTTCAGAACAATTGCAGAGTCTTTTTGTCAAAGGTGTTTATCATGCCAACAAATGAACCCAAACAGAAAATCAGTTGTGGGAACAGGAATAATTGGTCGAGAGGGTGGTCCCTTTACCAGGTTGCAAATGGATTTCATTGAAATGCCCTTACACAATTGTTTGAAATATGTTCTTGTGATTGTTTGTTTGTTTTCAAGATGGGTGGAAGCTTTCCCTACACGACATTGTGATTCAATCACAGTGGCGAAACTGCTACTCAGAGAAATCATCCCAAGGTACGGATTTCCAGTCACTATTGAGAGTGATGGAGGAAGCCATTTTGATAACAAACTGATGAAGCTAATATGTGAGGCATTAAGCATTGAGCAGAAAATACACTGTGCATACAGACCAGAGGCATCTGGGGTGGTTGAACAAATTAATGGGACAATTAAAAACAGAATTGGAAAAATGTGTTTGGAAACAGGTGTAAAGTGGACTGATGCTCTTCCACTTGTTCTAATGTCATTGAGAAGTACACCTGATAAGAAGACAGGTTTGAGTCCTCATGAAATACTGATGGGAAGAGTCATGGGGCAAGCTTTTGTACCTGTAGGCAAATTATTGAGCATAAATGATAGTGCTATTTTGGATTACTGTAAAAGGTTATCTGACATAGTGACTTCTGTGTCTAATCAGGTGGGAACTGAAGCACAATCAAATGAGAAAGTTCTAACACATGATTTGAGACCTGGTGATTGGGTCAGAACAAAAGTACATCGGAGAAGAAATTGTCTGGCTCCTAGGTGGCAGAAACCTAGACAAATAATTCTGGTCACTACAAATGCTGTGAAATGTAGAGGATTGAAACGGTGGATTCATCCTAGTCACACTATTCCAGTACCAACTCCTGATAGTTCTGATGTTGAAAGTGATACTACAGATGATTCTGATTCAGAAATAGAAGGTGAAACAAATCCAGATTCTGAAGATCGACAAGGGGGTCGACATCTGGAACTTGTGCCTGTGAATGGAGAACTAACAAGGAAAGATCTTGAGATAATTGAAATAGATTCAGGGGAAGAAGAGAATCTATCAAAAGGAAAAACGACTGAGGACTCAGTCAAGGAGATTAATGGAGTGAGTTCCATTGAAGACAGAGAGGCTGAATCAAAAGAGATTTGTGACCAGGAGAGTATCGAAAAGCAGAAGTTAAGCTCTGAAGTAGGGAACAGAAGTCCAGAATCTGGGAAGTTGGAGGTAATTGAAGAAGAAGAGGAAGACGAATTGCCGAGTACCAGTGTTGGAAGACAAAGTGTTCCTGAAGGAGTGAAACTGCCGAATAGAGAAGTTCCTGAGTCAATAATTGAAGTTTCAGACTGTGAAACTGAAGAAAGTGACGTGGATGGTGAAAGTGGAAGTGCCAAGAAAAGATCTTGGAAGTCGGAGACAAATGCTTCAGAACCAAAGAGAAAATTCGTGAGAAAAGCGGATTACTGGCCTGGTGGAAGATTGAGAGTCAGGTTGATCAAAAAACCGAAGGACCAGGTGGAAGAAATCAGTAGTCAAAAGGGTTCTGGAAAAGAAGTTGGAGTTGGAAGAAAAATTGAAGTAGTGACAAGAAAAGGAAAGAGGATTATAAGGCCGAATCAGAAATACAAATCTCCTGAGTGGACTTATCTAGTAATTCCACCTGTTATTGACATTTATGATAGTAGTCAAGAAGAAGGAGAAATTGAAGAAATTAGTGACAATGATTGAAATATAAAATTTTAATTGGATTTTTGAGTTTTTAATTTTTTTGGGCAAAAGGCTGAAGAAATCTTGTTAGGTGACACAAGGTCGAAGAAAAGTTGCTTAGTTGAAGACTTACTTGTGACATAAGGTCGAAGAAATACTGTTAGGGTTTTAAAAAAATATATATATATATTTTAAAAAGGGGGGTGTAAATAAAAAATTAATTATTTCATTTTTAAAATAGTTTTTTTGTTTTAAGGCAATGCTAATCAAAGATGCCTTACGTTATGGAGCAGAATACTTCGAGATGTTCCATTTTTAAGAGATGCTGTAAGATGACTCTGGTGTGTTTGCTCATTTTAATTCTGCTCTGGGTAGTTTTAGCTGTTATTATTCCATTTGAGTTTCACAAAGATTTTCATAAAGTTAACATGACAAGCAAAGCTTCAGTTAGTCAAAACAAACATAGTGTAACTGGCAAAGTTATTGATCATCAACCTAACATTCATCAGGACAAATCTATTAGTGATTTTTCAAGCAATACATTCACAAGGTTTTTTAGTGAATATGTCAAGGTAATGGATGCAAAAGACTGCTATGTCTGTGTCAAGTTACCTGCTTCTGTTTCTGAGGGAGTAACATACAATATGCTTCCTCTTACATATGGTGTGACTTGTAGTGTGTTAGCTAGTTTGTTCTATCAGACCGGACGTTTAGAATACTATTATTCAGATTTTGACGAGATTTTCGCAAATCTAAAAATTGAGGGTGCTTTGAATAAGCATAAGAAAGCCAAACAGATGAGGGAATTTTTCCTTGTTACTAATGAACTCACCTATGAGTATGCTTACAAGAACAATTTAACCTGCAAACTTAGTGCTGAAGGGAAGAAGTTTTTGAACCTGGTTGAAGAGAGGAGAGCAATTTACAAGAGAAATGAAATAGTCAAACAGACTAAGTCCAGGTTCTGGCAGAAAGAAGACGAGAAGCTTAATGGCAAAATGCTTGAAAATGTTGCAATTCACATAGACAAACCAGTTAGTGGTAAGCTTTGCATTAGAAGAGATAACACACTTTTTGATAATTACTTTGTGGGTGCAAGCAATTGTGAAGATACTTATCAGATCTTGGGAGGTTGGGGATTCAAAGGTGGAAAAGATCCAATCTTTCCTGGGATTTATTTTGTTTGTGGTGATAAGGCTTACTACAACCTTCCTGACCATTGGTATGGAACTTGTTATGTTGGGATTGTTTTTCCCAAAGTGTTCCATGTTGACAGAGATTCGGAAGAATTGTTCAAAATTCACAACTATGTGAATAGGGTTAAAAGAGAAACTTTCACAGAGGTTTTAGGGGATATTTTTCAAGCAGTGATACCTTTTGTAGGTATAACTTTAAATGCAGGGAGAATCATAAAATTGTCCACAATTGTTGACAGATTGTCAACAGATACAGCTGATGGTTTCCAATTAGTGAACGTTGAGGTCATTGCAATCAGATCTATGGTGATTCAAGATCGCCTTGCTTTAGACATACTCCTAGCAAAAGAGGGAGGAGTCTGTGGCATTTTGCATGTGCAACATTGTTGCACATATATCCCTGACGAGAGCAAGAACATTGAGATGTACATTAAAAACATCACAGAGATGCATTCAGAGATAATTCCATTAGAAGAAGAAGATTTTACAGAAAGACTTTCAAAAAGATTCCAAGCAATTAAAAACTGGTTCCATGACATTGGAAGTTCAGTTCTTGGCAAGATTTTGGCACCTTTGATTGTGATAATATTCATTTTTATTTTGACAAAAATTGGATGTTTGTTGCACAAAAGAAAGAAACAAATGAAGGAAAAGAAAAGAATTTATAAACTCAAAAAGGAAGAGGAGAGGGAGATTGAGTTACAAGAATTACACAGAGCTCGTTATGATAATTGCAAGGATTTTGCAGAAACAGATTTTTAGAAATACTGACACAGATGAATTTGAATCATTTTCTAAGAAGACTAAATTTCCAAATTTTGGGTGGTGGTGTGGTGATTTGTTAATCACCAGATGAGGGAGTTGATGGAGCGAGATAGAAAACAGAAATCTGTTTGAACTCGTGAAGTCACATTTCCATAACATAAATAATAATATTAATGATTTGTGATATGTTTTGCTAACACAACCTAGATTAAACTCATTACATGGGGTTGGTAACATGTGTGCTCATAAACGTGCATAAATGTTGCATCTTTTGTTTGTGCAAAATAATAAATTAATTTTGTCATTTTCGTTTTGTCATTATTAACTGCAGCAAATTTAAAAGTGGCATGTGCTTATTTTGCTTTCCTTGTCTATGTGATGTCATTTCTACTATTCTAGGTGCACATAAGGTTTCATGGATTCATGAAGACTGGTAGATATAAAATGCTGCTTATATGTTGCTTGGTGCTAGGTAACCTTAGACTAATTGGGTGGGTTAATCAATTAGTAAATGAAGGGTGGATACAGAATAAATGACAATTCTTACATTAATACTTTTCTTGTGTTTGTTTTATACTAGAAAAATAAGTTGCCTGCTTTTGGGCCTAGTTTGCTCGAGTTTGCTAAAAGATGAATTTTACTTCTGCAAGGAGCACGAGATGTCCATTTCTGAAAAAAGTGTTCGTCAAAGTCGCATTCACGGAACAAAAGCTGATGTGTTGTCATCATTCTGTCGGACGTGGCCAAGGTCAGAAACCGGTAGAAAAGAACAATTTTGATCATTTGGCATCCGCGGAAGTGGAATGGAGTCAGTGAGAACAGTTGCCTAAAATTGTTGCAAACTAAGGAAGTTTTGGAACACGTACAAGAAAGACAATGGTCCTAAAGAATATGACCTAATGGAAGTTTTGAAATGTGGGTGACATATCACTTGTCACTCTTGGACCAATCGGACATCGTTGTTTGCAGAAAATTTTCCTTTACTTAGATTAGCTAGCATAGAAAGGTATAAAAAGTCCATGCCCCTAGGGATGGGCTGGCTGCTGCTTTCTGACTTTCCGATGAGGGTGTCGTGCTGCTGGACATTGCGTGGAGCACGTAAGAATCCTCAAACAACTTTACTTTATTTCAATTTAATTTAGCTCAGTTAGGGACTTAGGTTTTAGAAATGCTAAACTTATATTTTCTTGTTTAAACTATATTTTCTCATGATACTTTTCATTCATACTTGCTTAAATGCTAATAAAATTACATTTATGAAACTATATTTTGAATTATCTACAATTAGTTAATAAAATCTTACTTTTGAACTCAAGCTGGTCTTGGTTATTCAGAAGTGCAGGTTACTATTAGCTAGATGTCATCGCCATGGTGGTCATTTAAATAGTTAGGTTTTGTTCATATGACGTCATCATTTACCGCGGATGTATATAGATGTATATAATTTGTATATAAGGTGTATATAGGTTTAATTTGACCACCTGATTCAGTAGGCCAAAATATGTCATATTTGGTTAATGGGTCCATGAGTTAGAGTGGTGTATTATGAAGTAGGTTAAAGAGTTAGGTAGCGTTGTTTATGATATATTTCCTATAGGCCGCTGGATCACCGGTCAAAACACTGCTCTACCAGCTTAGGGCTAGCCGAACATTACCTTAAAACATTGAGAGGGAAAAAGCATAGATTGCGATTTTATAATTTTTCACAGGTATTGACCAATGGCTAGGCTACATACTGATATCTGAGATCACACAGCAATTTTAACCCCATTTCTCTCGACTGTATCCCGTACTTTTTGAATACAGGTCGGAGGATCTGTTTCGTTTCCTCAAAAAAAAGTACACAATCCATCAAAAGGTGGATCACTGAATATTTCCTACCACGCTTACAGGGACATTGGCCATAGCAATCGTCTACTTTAGTTTTTAAACCCAATATACGCCAACATGGGTCAATTCCCTCCCTAAGTCGCAGGATTTCATTCCGTAAAGACTTTTCTGGAATTACATATAGATACAGAAAGAAATCCATGCTCTCCTGCGCAGCTAAGATGGTGATAACTGAACTCTTAACTTTGAGATACTGAAAGTCCTCTTTCCAACTGGTATCAATAGCGCTTTGCCTTAGAGTGCTCTTTAGATGACAAACTTGAGCTACTGTCTCTCCCTCAGTGCACAAATCAGGAACTTCCAGGCACTTTAACATTTCTATCACAGGGTGTCTCTTAATGGGGAAAGTTGCCAGTACCTCTGGTAAATTTAGCACTGACAATTTCTCACCAGGACCCCTCTTTCAATCGAGAAAAAGAAGTGCAAAGCCCTGGCATCTGCCAGTGAACTCCAGGTTACTGTTCTCAGCTCCCTTCCAAGCATTTTTTGGTAAATCTAGGAGCAGTTTCAACAAATTACCTTCTAAACCTTCCCAAGCACCCTGCTTATCTATTGCCAACACCTGTGCACCATTAAGAGCCTGCGGTATTAATTTGCCTTGTATCAATTCATCTAGGGGTTCAAAGGTACAGCTACAAACTTTGCGGTCAAAGATCTTCAGGCTGTTCACTTTGGTTGAAAGTATAAGTCTTCGGGTGCTCCACATGATTATCCCACCTCATATCATCAGAAAATGTCATGCCTACATTCTTATATAGTCCCAAACCTGCTTCAACTGCACATTGCCTAAGGACCAAGCAAAACAATATTTCTTTCTGGCGAAATACAAGGTTTTTGTTTTATCAACTTGTACTGTCGATTTGTTCTCCAGACAATAAGCATTCAAGGCCTTTCATTTTCTTTCGAGCCCTAGAGGCGTTCGGTCCATCACCACCAACATGAGTGAAACATGTATTTACAACAGAAACATCAGTCTGTCAAATTGATTACAATTGTTTTACTGCAGTTCACCACACAGTTCTAATGAACAACTAGAGCGCTAACATTCTATTACCATGACGAAGGGAGGAGCACATGAACGCCATGTTGCTTGATTAGGGACTGTAGAAACAAAGCATTTCCTATGAAGAGACTGCAGAAAATGAACAAAAAAAGGAGAAGCTTAGTTTTGTCATAGAATTTATGGCTAGGGCTCTGAAGTGCTAAAAGGAGGACACATTTTCTATAAGTTCTAAAACATCTTCCTCATCCTTGTCAGAAAAAAGTCTGGAATGTGGTGTGAAATATGTACTTCCAACATATCAGCAGTCTGTCAGCTGAATCACTTCTGATATCTTTTAACTTCCCCACAGAGATGACAAGGACAAAGGCTTTTTATGTAATGTCTCCTTCAAACGTTTGGGTTTACTCAGGATTTTCTGAATTTTAGTTAGATACAATATTCAGGAGCTAATGCACAGGTTGTGACCAAAGTTCCAGCAATCAATTTCATATTTTTGGAGCAAAAGGGCGAGACAAGGTTGGTCTCTTCCCCCTATTTTGTTTGATCTTGTAATTTGAAACTCTTGTTGTTGCGTTGCATCGAGATACACGTGTTACTGGCGTCTCTTATAAAGGAACAAAACGTTTTACTTAATGCTGAGGCTGAATTGTTCTTATCAGACTGTTATCATGCTTTCATCACTGGCTATAAAGGAATGTTAAAAAAAATCACAGTGTTTGAGACAGTGTAGTTAATTGGAATGTGAAAATTTTGCAGTGGTTGAAACAGTATGTTTAGACATTGGATTTAATAGGGTTAGGAAAAAGTTCACCAATTCTATTATTAAAATAAGGACTTGGATAAGATAACAATTATACATCTTAAGGAGGTTCAAACAAAAACAAAGAAGAAGTGTGACCGCTTGTCTATTTTAAAGGTTGGGGTATGAGGCAAAATTATTGTTACAAATATAAGTATGATGTCAAAATAATGGATTTATTTAAAATCTTCCTTACTACTTTCCATCAACAGTCGGTTAAAAAAGCTTATACTATATATGGATCTCTTCTCTGGGTATGAAAAAAAAGTCTAGATTTCCAAGGACTATCTTTAAATCTGATATATACAATGGGGTTTTGTTTTTCAAGGGCTAGTTAAAAATGAAGCATCTTTTAAGCCTTATAAGTAACTAGCAGCCCGTCCCGACGTTGTCCGGGAGCAATTAGGCTTCTGGGCCCCCGCCCGCCCCGACGTTGTCTCAGGCTTCAGGGCCCCCGCCCGCCCCGACATTGTCCGTGGGTCCCCCGGAGCGCACCCGCCACTTTCAGGGCCCCTAATGAGCCGCACACGGGCCGCTTCCCCTACCTCAGCCGCCGCTCCTCCCCGCCTGTCCGCCGCTCCTCGCCGCTCCTCCCCGCCTGTCCGCTGCTCCTCGCCGCCTGTCCGCCGCTCCTCCCTGCGCTCATGTCCGCCGCTCCTCCCCGCGCTCATGTCCGCCGCTCCTCCTCGCGCTCCTGTACGTCACTCCTCCCCACGCTCCTGATGTCAGCACGCACGTCGCGGCCGGCGCTACTTCCAAGGGACTACTTTTTTTTTAATCGTAAATATTTTAAAGAACGTATATTTTATTTTGTTATATAGCCTATGTCTATCTGCAAACCCTGACAATTACAACGATGGATCGGGTGTTTGGATTGGCGCTGTGGTTCCCGAGTTTACCCGCCTCAAAGGTTCAAAGTTCTCTCTTTCTAATAGTAGTATAGATTATCTATACTACTATTATAAAGATAGAACTGTTAAAGTTTTTCCCCCGAATAACGTTGGTAGAGGCTGCTAGTGTTTAACCGAATTAATGGCCCAGAATTATTTATAGTTCTGTATGTGAGCATTGGGAAGTGTGATTTTGTGACTGTAGTTAATGGTGCTTTACATTGTTAATGGTTAACTGTCTTGCAGAATGCAGTATTGTCTTGTGAGTGTGAAAGTGGAATGGAATGGCAAAGATGGCTGTATTTGAAAGTGTGCAAGAGAGCTTGAATTCCTGGTGCTATTATTTGTAGTGTGTGCGCCTGAAGTGTGAACTTTCTGTATTGTGTGAATGTTATTTTGCTTCAGAGCAAAGTACCATGAAGATTGCATACAGCAGCTGTTATTGTGAAAGTATATTTTTATTTATGTGAAATTGCGATGTGTGTTTTGATGTTAGACCCCTGTGGCAACCTCTGCGGGATGCCCGAGGACCCTGCAGGGGACCCCGTAGGAGGGCAAACCCCGTAGTAGGGCGTGGGGAACCAGAGGCCAAGAAAGGGAGGGTTGGGAGGCAGGGAGGGGCGGGGTCACACAAGGGAGGCCGCCCCCCTTTTCCCGGGGCCTGATATAGGGGAGCCCCTCCCCTTTGGCGCCCTCTTTGCTGCTGCCCACCCGATAGCCGGTCGTGCCAGGCTGCTCCTCGCCAGCCTCAGGCCATTAGGTCCCTCTGCCCCGCTCCCTCACTCCCCCCCCCGACGCCGGACGCGAGGCCGGCGCTTTCCGCTTCAC
The DNA here is from genome assembly GCF_964261635.1 of Lissotriton helveticus. Lineage (NCBI taxonomy): Eukaryota > Metazoa > Chordata > Amphibia > Caudata > Salamandridae > Lissotriton > Lissotriton helveticus. The sequence goes on from NC_136072.1 coordinate 29,026,015, forward strand.
TATGAGGTAAGGGATCGTTAGGCCTCCCCCCGGGCCCCGTCCTCGGGCTATCCGAGTCGACAGGGCCGCGTGGTTCTACCACGGGGGAGCCCATAGATCCGTTGTGTGTGGCGTGCGGATCTGTTGTGTGGGCAGAGGCCTCCCCCCCCCGGGCCCCGTCCTCGGTCCACCCGAGTCGACAGGGCCGCGTGGTTCTACCACGGGGAGCCCATAAAGCTGTTGTATGTGGCGCGCGGGTCTGTGGGTGGGCAGAGGCCTTCCCCCGGGTCGGTTGTGTGAGAGGCGGTGTAGACGACGTCGCAGGGCATCATCGGGGCTATGTGGTGGTGAGCGGAACGTGGACGGGTGGCGGGGACCGACGTATGGGTCCACCGCCACCGTCCGTGAGGGGTGGACCACTGCGAACTCCGTTAGTTAGGTTGGGTCCAGCATAAGAGTGGCGAGGAAGCGGCATCGGGCTCCATCCGTCTCCACGAACGGCAGCAAGGAGAAGGCTATAAGTAACCGCAATGTTAGCCGGGATATTTAATGACGGTAACTGGCACCGGATACAATGTTAGCCGGGATATTTATGAGGGTAACTGGCACCGGATACCCGGAAGGACAACGCAATGCTAGCAGGGATAATTTATGACGGTAAACGTGGTAGGTTACCGGAGGCACCTTTGTGAACCGGATACTAGAGCCAGGTAGGTCGTGCCGGCTGTGGCGGTCAAGTCAAGGAGTGCGTGGAAGGCTACAGGCAGCGGTCTTATGCGATGGCTGGGGTTTCTTTCGCGTGCTAGTGCCCCCTCTCTACAGTTAGATGAATGCCCCGCAGCGGTCTTTTGCACTGGATGCGGCGGTAGGTTAGGCCTAACGGGCGATTTCGGCAGGGCCAGCATTTGCTAGTAGGCCGCTGCATTAGGCGGTGGCTGGGGTCTCGTGCTACACGTGCCGGTGCCCCCACGTCCCTCAACCTAGTGGATGACCCGTAGCGGCCGGTTAGGCCTAGCGAGCCATGACGACAGGGGCATCATTTGCTGGTAGGCCGCAGCTTTAAGCGGTGGCTGGGGTCTGTGCTCCACGTTATGGAAAACTTTGATATTCCCCCATTATACCCCCCCTCGCGCTCCAGCCCTCCACCTTGCACGCGCTAGAGGCGGAGTCACAATATTCAGACCCCAGTTCACCCCTCCAGCCACCGCGCACGCTCTGGGTAGCAGAGCAATTTCGTATCACGGGCACTGAGAAAGGGAATTAGCTGAAATGGTAGAGCGCTCGCTTAGCATGCGAGAGGTAGCGGGATCGATGCCCGGAATCTCCAGAATGTCCTCTTACTAATTGACTCTACAAGCGCTAGTAGGTCGCGGGGACACATGGGGTCAGATCGGAAATTCAAATTTGCCCCGCCCCCGAGGCCACGCGTCATGTGATAGGTTGAAAATGTTTATTGTTACATGTTTAAAATTTTTACTGTCACGACCGGCACAGTGGCAGCCGGCTCGTCCGCAGTGATGAAATATTAAGGTTGATTTTACGCTACAGAACAAGTCATGTGGGGCAATTGCAGGGTCAAAATTGTAATGTTGGTGATCAGTATCAAAAATGTATTACAATGCTGGTGATTACAATTACACTGGCCACGTAGGTCTGGAATATAAGATGATTTCATGGTTGCGTCTTCTTGCTGCAGGTTTACTGCGGGTTCCTCTATTTTAGGCAAATAAGGATTGGGACATAAGCAGCGAGAGCACGGTGCCACCCCCCCAAAGTGGAAGGTAAGAACAAAAAGGTGGTGGGTTGGCCATTGAAAGGGGTTGTACTGCAACCAGGGGGCCAGTGTTCATGGTCTGGTCCCCCTGGGCCTACGAGATGGTAGGGACGATGGGTTGGGCCCTTGACTGGGGGAATGGTGTTTAAGGTCGGGTCCACCCAGGTCTTCGGTTTATTAAGGCATGGGGTAGGGCTAAGCCTAAATGATCTTTATATCAATCAATACAGGATCGTGGCAAAGAACCGACGTCACCGCAACGTATTCGTGGATTCGCGTGGCCAACCCCCCCCACCCCCCTTGTAGCGAGTTCGCGTGTTTTGAAGTAAGTATTATAAGGAACAAAGTATGCTAATTTGAAGAGTAAGACGAAGGAAACAGGAGGGGAAATGGCACAGTAGTCACGATAATTTTTCTTGCAGGGAAACCACACAAGATGTCGGAAATGAGACCAGCTGGCGCAGGAGCAAAAGGGGTTTCGGAAGCTCAAGCAGCACATGCAGCGATTTTCCTACAACTAGTGGAAACGAACGGTGTGGCATGGGCTACCAATCGGATATATGACATTACAACTCATACTTTTACAACGCATACCATTACAGCGAAATTTTTACAACACAAAAACTATTACAACGCATGTATTTACAATGCATGTTTTTACAACGCAGGTACCTTTACAACGCATACCATTACAACGTAAGTATTGGTAAGTATATATTAATTTTTTTAATTTAAAATAATTGAAAATAATATAATTTAATTTAATTTAATGTAATGTAATTTAATTTAATTAATTTAATTTAAATTTAATTATATTTTAACCCTGTACCCCTGTACCCCAAAAACCCCAAACTGACCCTGAACCCTAAAAATACCCCTGCACCCCAAAAACCCAAAACTGACCCTGAACCCTAAAAATACCCCTTTACCCAAAAACCCAAACTGACCCTGAACCCCAAAAATACCTTTTTACCCAAAAACCCAAAACTGACCCTGAACCCTAAAAATACCCCTTTACCCAAAAACCCAAAACTGACCCTGAACCCTAAAAATGCCCCTTAACCCAAAAACCCAAAACTGACCCTGAACCCTAAAAATATCCCTTTACCCAAAAACCCAAAACTGACCCTGAACCCTAAAAATACCCCTTTACCCAAAAACTGAAAACTGACCCTGAACCCTAAAAATACCCCTTTACTCAAAAACTGAAAACTGACCCTGAACCCTAAAAATACCCCTTTACCCAAAAACGGAAAACTGACCCTGAACCCTAAAAATACCCCTTTACCCAAAAACTGAAAACTGACCCTGAACCCCAAAAATACCCCTTTACCCAAAAACTGAAAACTGACCCTGAACCCTAAAAATACCCCTTTGCCCAAAAACTGAAAACTGACCCTGAACCCTAAAAATACCCCTTTACTCAAAAACTGAAAACTGACCCTGGACCCTTAAAAATACCCCTTTACCCAAAAATTGAAAACTGACCCTGAACCCTAAAAATACCCTTAAAAATACCCAAACATATAAAATTTAAAATATAATTATATACTTACCAATACTTACGTTGTAATGGTATGCGTTGTAAAGGTACCTGCGTTGTAAAAACATGCGTTGTAAATACATGCGTTGTAATGGTTTTTGCGTTGTAAAAATTTCGTTGTAATGGTAGTGCGTTGTAAAAGTTGCGTTGTAAAGGTTGTTTCCCGCTACCAATCTGCTTAAGGGCAACCCGGCTAACCCCTGTGTAAACAATGACATCATGGCATTGGATGATGAGGACACAAGTAGTGAGGGACTCGTTAGAGCGTCAAAAAGGACAAAGGTGCCTACGAACAAAGACTTCCCGCCGCCGCCCAAAAAGAAGGCCAGCGTGAAAACCACGGTCGCAGTGATACATGGCGTTTCTGGCACTTTGAATTTGCCGGAAGTGGTTCAGGAGTTGCCATCAAACTTGCCTGCTAACGGGCAACCGACAATGGAATACGATACTAGAAGCGATCTGGGTAAGATCATGTCCTCATTGGAAGTATTTATGAAGGAGATGAGGGAGAGTGTGACGCCTGGTGTCAATGGCGGGGTAGGACCGTCCAATGTATGGGGAAACGGCACTGCTAGCCCTGCCGCATCCGGAACACGGGGGGGGGCAAGATGGTACCGACCTGTCCAACATGTCATTTACAGCACCGGGGCCTGGGCCGTCGCTACCTGCATCTCCCCTGTTACCGCACGTGACGCCTGTTATTCCGGCTTTGCCAGCCCCCATGGCACCGCAGCCACCGAACTCTGTGCCCCCGCCCCCGGCTGTGCCACCGCCCCCCCAAATACAGCGATCCCTGCTCCCACGTTACCAGCTCCTTTGCCAGCGCTGCCAAGCGACGAGGAAGAAGTGGTGCATGACGCTCCTTTACTGTCAGGTCGTTCCTCCTTGGCCTGGGAGGTCCCGCTGGCAGCTAAGGAATTAATATGGAAAAGAGAATTTATAGATATTTTTTCATTACTCATGCTAGGACAACAGGGTGCTGATGTACGCAAGGCAGGGCTAAAAGAAGACGAGAAGAAGGTTAGATTTCAGCCTTGGCCAGAAAAGAACATTGACACATGGATGGAAGCCTTTGCGATACTGTCCTCTGTTATCATGGAGAAGTTTGGTGATCAAGGACCAGGGTTAGTTCAGTACGGGAGACTCATTCATAATGAAGCGAAAAAGTGGGGAGGCCTAGGTTGGCTAGATTATGATAGGGAGTTCAGGAAGAAAATGTCAAGGTCTCCCAAGATGCGCTGGGATCACAAAGAGGTACAGCTGTGGATGGACCATATGGGGTCCAGGGCGCTCCAAGGCACAACTGCGAACAGTAAAACGCAAGAAACGCAGGTGGCATCTAATGATAAAAACGGCAATACGGCACAGACAGAACAAAGGATGCCGCCCTTTCGAGGGGGCCAGAGGGGAAAGGGCCAAAAGAGGGGAGGCGGGAGGTCATCCCCAGGGGCTTGCAGATTATTTAACAGAGGGCACTGCCATTGGGGGAGATCCTGCAAATTTACGCATACATGCAGCAATTGTGGAGGGCAGCACCAGGCAGGAACGTGTAGGTCAAACAAAGGTCAAAAGCAAGGTAGTTATCAAGGGGGGAGGGGAGGATCCTGGCAGAATAAGTAACGCGTCTCCATCCCAAACACCCTTACCCCCCCCATGCACATGCCACCCCCCCCACTGCACCCCGGTGTTCCCCCTTGTCTCTACGTTTCAAGCATTGTCAACAATTCCACTAGAGGTAGGCGCAGTGAAAGGGCCCTCACCGATAAAATTGGAACGACTGGTTCCACTGCTGAACAAATATCCCAACAGACTGGATGGGAGATTGCTTCTGGGGGGGTTTGCTGAAGGTTTTGTTATACCATACATAGGGGTGCCAGCCGCGAGAGATGCAGACAATCTCAAATCGGCAAGGGACAATCCTGAGGTGGTGAGAGCGAAAGTTGGCAGAGAACTTGAGCTGGGGAGGGTTGCTGGCCCATTTTCACGCCCACCACTAGACAACTTCGTGGTATCCCCACTGGGGATAGTACCCAAAAAAGAGCCCGGGGCGTTCAGGTTGATTCACCACCTGTCCTACCCAGACAGAGAGTCAGTCAATCACAACTTAGAGGAAGGGGTGTGCTCTGTCTCGTATTGCTCATTGGATGTGGCCATGGACCTCGTACGACGAGCTGGCAAAGGGGCCTGGCTGGCTAAAGCCGATATCGAATCTGCTTTTCGCCTCCTGCCCATGCACCCTAGCAGCCAAAACTTACTAGGTTTCAGGCTGGGCAATGAATATTACTACGACAGATGCATGCCCATGAAGGGGTGGTGAACGTGACCCATTATCTGGATGATTTCTTCTTCGTAGGCAGAGCAGAGACAGTAGAATGTGCTGAGGCGCTGGAGAAATTTCAAAAAATGACAAACTATCTGGGTGTGCCACTGGCTCCGGGGAAGACTGTGGGTCCAGCACAGGCTTTAGTTTTCTTGGGCATAGAAATAGATACGGTAGCGGGTGAGGTCAGGCTCCCAGCAGACAAGGTCGCAGAGTTAGCAGCACAGATCAAACTAGTGCGGGGGCAGGATAAGGTGTCATTGGACGACATACAGAGCCTTCATGGGAGATTAAGCTTCGCCACCAAAGTAATTCCAGCGGGTAGGGCCTTTGCGCGCAGGCTGGCCAGGACAGCAGCAAAGATAAAGCGCAGGCATCATCAAGTGAGGTTGAGTTTTGGGGTCAAAGAGGACCTTAAGTTGTGGGGGGACTTTCTCGAACAGTTCAATGGATCCGTGATATAGATGGAACCCTGGAACAGCAGCGAGGAGCTGACGTTGTTTACAGACGCGTCGGGCAGGGAAGGATTTGGGGCAATACTCGACAGGGACTGGTGCGCGGCGGGGTGGCCCAATGCTTGGAGGAAGAAAAAGATCACCAACAACATAACGGTGTTAGAACTGTTCCCAATAGTGGTGGCTTTCCATCTTTGGCCGGCCCTGCTGTCTGCGAAAAGAGTGGTTCTATGGTCTGATAACATGGCGGTAGTACAAGCCATCAACACCCAGTCGGCCTCTTGTGCACTTGTCTTATGCTTACTCAGAGAGCTTGTCAAAGTATGTTTATACAATAATGTGGAATGCAAGGCTAGGCACATACTGGGAATACAAAACACGGCTGCTGACGCACTTTCACGTTTCCATTGGCAGAGGTTCCGAGAGGCGTGGCCGCGAGCGAGGGAAGAGATGACGCCTTTCCCGGCCCGGCTTTGGCATCTGCTGCGGTGGCGCAGCGTATCAGAGAACTAGGCGAGATGTCTTTGGCACCGCGGACTATGAGGAGATACCAGACTTGTGTTAAAACATTATGCGAAATTATGGGCCCATGGGAGCGGGAGGCTGTGAGACAAGTTGAAAAAGTGCAGGCATTCATGGTTTGGGCGAAGGATGAGGGGAAGAGCCACTCATGGATGGCCGGGCACCTGTCCGCTATCGGGCACCATGCCAGGCTTTTAGGTCAGAAGGACCCAACGTCGTTATTCCAAACTAGGGCGGCACTCAAAGGCTGGGCAAGAGTGATGCCTAAACCAGCGGATCAAAGGGCCCCCATAGATTATGAGACTTTAAAAAAATACTAGACGCCCTGCCTAAGGTTACCCATTCCGCCTACGAGGCGACCCTCTTTTCAGTGACTTTTAGCTTAGCATTTTCTGGAGCGTTTAGGATAGGCGAACTGGTAGCTCGGTCCAAAAAGGAGGTCAACTCCAGGGCCCTTCTGATGGAGGACGTTCGCTTGACAGCGGAGTCAGTTGAGATCCTGTTACAATGCTCCAAGACAGATCAGATAGGCAAGGGTAGGAACATTTCATTACAGCGGCTGGGTAACGACAATTATTGCCCGGTGGCATTGATGGCCACATTCCTGTCCTGCTGCCCGCATAATGATGGTTTATTAGTGGAGAAGTGTGGCTCACTGGTTAGAGGAGGCAGACCTGGAAGCAGATGTCAGCCCAGGGCCAGGGTTCAATTCCCGGCTCGGCGGGGTCTTGAGTCCTAAAATGTCCATGGACTCGACAATTCTCGCTCTGGTGCCTACTCGATTCACGGGTTCACACTCTGCGACTCTGGGCAATAGCTTGCTTAATCTCCACAACGGCCACTCGCGGCGGGATGCCTGGCTTTCACCTTGCGGATACCCTGCCGGGGTTATCTCACAGGGGAATACCAGGACGGGTTCCCTAAGCAAGCGCTTAGAAACCGCTCGGTGATTTGCGCTATATAAATTCCTGTACATTTACATTTACATTACTTATCCACTCAGACGGTTCCCCAGTCACAAAGTACCAGGTGGACCATGTGATGCAGGGGGTGCTTATTCCTGGCAGGATACACAACAACAGGGGCCAAGTTTAGCTCCCACTCTTTCAGGATAGGTGCGGCCACCACGGCTTATAGGGTGGGGCTCCTAGCCGAAGCAATTAAAAAAGTAGGTAGATGGGAATCCAACTGCTACAAAAGATATGTGAGACCAATGAGTGTAATTCACCCTGTGAGCAGACATACAGTTGACGACGTGTAAATAAAGTAAATAATTCATAAGCCTTGACAAGATTAATACGATGTGTGTTCAAGTTTCTGTTGCCACTCGGTGGTTGTTTTCGTTGCAGTGCCTTTAAGTGTGTCAATAAACTATAATCATGCAACATACTGTGTTTCATTGCAGGGTCAGAGGTATGGGTGATGGGGCACTCGTATGTCACGAGACTGGCAAGATGGGTGTGCGCCAACACCTGGAAGCACGGCTTTAACAACACCAATATATCATGGTTTGGTTTCCCTGGGATGCGCTGGGTGGCTCTGATAGGGATGCTGCGTATGTTACTGAAGGAAAACAGGCAAAGGCCAAACATCCTAGTGGTGCACCTAGGGGGGAACGACCTGGTGACATTAGGCAAGAGGCGATTGCTAGACGCAATGAGGAAAGACTTGAGCATCTTAAGCTGTGAATTGGGACAGTGCAACATATATTGGTCAGAAATTTCCCCTAGACCGATTTGGCATGGGGCAATAGCGCAGGAGGTGATAGAAGTCTCGCGCAGGCGCGTAAACGCAGCAATGCGCAAATTCAGCGAGCATTGAGGGGTAGGTTTCATTAGGCATGGCTTGCTGCACGCCAAATCCATTGGATGCTGGGAATCTGACGGGGTACACTTGTCCAAAGTAGGCATGGCGATTTTCCTATTAGACCTAGGGGAGGCGCTAGAAGCAGCCGGATGCAGATAGGGGAGAGATAAGGGCTAGGTAGTGGGGGCTCTGGGCGCAGCGGGTGTCACGCCCAGGGCTGTGGAAAAAGGTACAAGGTGACCCCCATACAGGACAGGCGCAGGAACAGGACCTGAGGCCCCAGTGCGAAACACAGACTGCTGAGTCATACCTAATCCAAGGGGCCCTACTTAGGGACTTGGTTCCGACGGCACCCCGTTAGTCCTTAGGGCGTTTGTAAGCCTGAGCAACCGGGGGTTTGCTAATAACGCCTCGCCTGACTGGGCAAGGTGTGAGTTGACTCTCCCTTGTCCGGAGGGTGGTGCAGGTGGACGATAGGTCCACCGGTGGGTGGTTTTTCCTCCCAGGTTACACACCGGGCTATGGCCGCTGGTGTCCGCTTCTTTGGCTCTACTTCAGGCGCCCTGCAACAAGGGGTTGCGGGGCATTGGGGTCACCTGTCAGTTAACCCGCTCTGTTATTTGTATCACAAATAAAACCTGCAACTTTTTCTTCCCAACATGCTTGTCTGTGTTTCATTTGGGTGGTGAGGGTTGCGGGACGAGGTGTACCGATGCGACTGCTATGATGTAGGGCTAAGTGTGAAAGGGTTTTTGTCTTTGTGCTGCAATTACACAGATGAGTGCGAGAATTGTTTATTGCTCAGTGTTGAAGTAATGTGCGCACGCAGTTTTCAAAACATTGTGTTTTGAGAATCAAGTTTTATTGAGGTTTTCACAGAGCAGTGCGAATAGGGAGAGCTCGGTGAATAATCACACAGCACGTCTGTTTCCTGAAGTGCAATGAGCCTTCTTTAAATCATGTGTTTGTTTCACTGTCAGCCCCCTTCTTTGAACCTTTGATGTAGGGGAAATGCTGAAAGTCTGTCTGCCTTTGCTTAGCAAATAGAGTGAATCCTCTGTGAACACCTTTGCCCAGCCCCCAGCAAGAAGCTTTGATGTCGTTTGAAATGTCAAAAGGGTTTGTTTACTTTGTGCTGCAATTACAGTGATGAGTGCCTAAGGTTTTAGTGTTGCGTCTTTAAATGAGGTGCGCAGTTAGTAATGCAATATTTGTTGTTTTCTTATCTGCTTTCATGCTTGTTGGGACGTTAGTGTGCGACAACGGTACTCGCCGTTAATTAGCATACATCATGCCAGTTTCGGCAATGTAAATGCAGCTTAATCAATTCGGCATGTTTTTATTTTAATGTCCGCCCCCTGCCTAAATTGCCGTGATCCCTCCGTGAACGGCTTTGTCCCTACGATGGGGATAATGTTTTCCCTGCGCCAATGTTTGAAGTTGTTCAAAGGCTGAAAGTGTCTCCCTTCCTCGAACGCGAACGTGTTTGTGCGTACTACCGCAATAATGGGCAGAGTGCGTGAAGCAATCATTGTGGTATTTCTTTTTTGTCACGTGCGTGTCGGACCAATGTTTAAACGTTTAACATACTTTTTGTTGGAAGTACTGTGTTTTTCTAGTTAATGGCGCGTGATTGGTTGATTGGTTTAGGCGCGCCCCTTTTGTGCAAGGTCTAGTTAAAAATGAAGCATCTTTTAAGCCTTATAAGTAATTAGGTTCAGGTTCAAATAACTTTATTAGATTCAGTTGAATCATAAAAGTTTGCTTACATACATTAAAAAAAGCCAGACAAAATATACATAGGGACATTTTGTGCAAAAATTAAATATACAGTACATCTATTTCCTATTCGTAGGTCATATTATCCCAGCACTAAATCTAGACGTTTCAAGAAAAGCCTACTAATGTTCTACGACATATTTATGCAAGATATTAAAAAACCCTAAAATCATAGAAATGTATATTCATACATTAAAACGTTAAAAAAACATGACTTAATATGCATGGGAACACATTTTGTGCAAAGATTAAATATGGGGTACACCTATTTTCTTCTCCTAGGTCATATTATCCCAGCACAGATTCTAAGAGTTTGAAGAAAGCCTCCTACCGTTCTAAAACATATTTATACAAGATATTAAAAACCCCTAAAATCACAAAAAATGTAAGTTCATTTTACGATTCATAACGTTTCATGATTAAAAGTGCAGTTCTAATGAAGTTGAGCACAGCACTTTAGATGACTGCAGTAGATAATGACCGCAAATAATTAAAACAAATCCTGATAGGAGCTGGGGCGGATTTCCTTTAAAATGGGCTTGATAAAATGTGCCCTTGGATCTTTATAAAGTGTGCAAAACAACAAAAAGTGCATTGTGCTCTGCTGGGCTAAATTATTACAGGGATAGGGGGTTAGTTTCTCATACCAACCTGCCCTACTGGGGAAAGCCAGAAGAAAGTGCAATGTGCAGAGATGGAGTCTGGTCATTAGGAAACTTGAAGATGCAAGGTAAAAGACAAGTAAAATTGCGGTTGGCTTGGAAACAACACAATCTAGTAATCCAACATTCGGGTTAGACTTACATATTTCAGTACGAAAAGATTTTTATATAACCTGTTTCATGTTTTGTTGGATTCCCTCTGGATTATCATAGTAATTCTCCAAGCCAATTTAATAAAAAGGTATCTTTGATATAACGTAGCCAAGGGATTGACATTGCATTATCAAGATTCATACAATCTCTTAGGATACTTCTTGAAAACAATAAGTTCTCTGAGGTCCAGATTTTCCACCATAGAATTAACGGGGCAATATTTCTCCTATCTTTTACATACTACAGACCCACTTCAGAGTGACAAACAAATGTTGAAGAACTGCTAGGAGTCTCAGTAACCTTTTTGAAAATGTGTTTTCTAGAATCTGGATCTGGAAACTTTTATGCTAGCCACATACTCTTGTGCAAAGGTGTCTACTGACAGACATTTCGATTTATATAATGTTAACATTTCTGCTACAGGCTTATGTCCGAGTTTACCAGCGAAGAGAAAAAGCCCCTCTATTATTCTACTAGTATATTGACTCCTAGCCACAATTAGATTATCCCAATTTAATTTATTATTAAGAACATTCCCCAAGTAAGTAAAATATGGCACCTTATCAATAGTTTTTTCCTTTACAGTAAATGTCCTTGTTTTTGTCGAATTGGGACCGCATATCATAATAAATGATTTACTAAAATGTACCTTTAAATCCAATTCCATCATAAGTAATCATTATAACTTAGTGACCATGGTAACAGCAAAGTCATATAGAATTTGAATGAAGATGCATAACCACCATCCTAACAAAAGCAGAACCTCAGCATGAATTAAAAATGGAAGAGTCTAAAACTTCTAAAATCAGCAATTCTCATCTTTAAATTTTGCAATGAGCTAATTATGATCTCTGGTTTTAGAAAGAGTGTTTCGTTTGATAAACTATATGTGGGAATTCTGAAATTAAATATATTAAAAAAATGTTAAACTTGATGTAGCTAATTTTGTCAGCGATTTAATATTTCAAACAAGTTTGGTTGGAAGACCCACATATTTCATTTCTCATCTGCAGTCTGTATTCGGCCTGGCTGTAAAGGAGCAGAATCGTTATATTATTGTATTCAATAATATTTGTGAAATTGCAAACAATGTGGATTTTTTTAGGCTTACTCATCCTTTATGGCTAAATTATCATTAGAATTATTATCAGCTTCACTTTTCTTTAACTTGCAATTGTTTAAAGAACCATTCGAATTAAATTATCACATTAAGAATACATTTGTCTGTGCTACCACCATTACTAATATTTCTCGGAAACACTGAGGGCACTCATCATATACTGGTACAAGCAGTGTACTATAATGTGGATCAAGAATAATGCAACAAAACAGGTTTTTAGACATATAGTACCGCAGAGAATTTCAAAATAATGTTCTTTGAATCTGGTAATGGTAAAGGCAACATTCTATTCTCTTATGGCCTGTATTTGATTGAAATCAGATTGGTCTGGTGTTTTCCAGAGCATCCATCTGTGTTGTGAATCTAGATATCAAGGCATGCCGATGTGCATTTTTCTTTGGTTTGCTCCTACAATTAGAAAACTTGAACTAATGCAAATTGAATATCTGAGGGGTTTTGAAGTATCAGAAATCTAATCAATCTGGTTCAGTAGCTGATTTGGTAAAAGATATTTGCACATTGACAACATTTGAGAAATCTTCGCTCTGAATTATTTGGACAAATAGGATTCAACTTGGAGTGAATTTGAAAACCCAACGTTGTGTTTGTAAGCTTTATGTTTTTCAAAGAGATGTGGCTTAGTTTATATATTTGCACGCTATTATATCCCATTCTACGTTTCCGCTTATATTTGAGCGTCTTGATACTTCTGTTGACATACCATTTGACTTTGTGTATGGCTGGTCTCTGTCTTTGAATGTGCATGTCATATTTGTCCAATTACCATAACTAGAGGGTTAGCTAAGATGGCGCTCTGTTTAAGAATATAACCTATAAAACAAACAGTTATGTTAATGGACGCCTTTGTTTTTTGGTAAATTATGAACAAATGTATAAAGCTATATTTAAAAAAGAATGCAGGCATAGCATTTTGATCAATCTAATTGCAAAGTCAATACCAGCATTCCACACAGGATGTTAATCCTGGTTAGAGCCTTTGTTGTGAGAATTCAGATTGGACAAGAGACCGAAGGGTACGGAGTTCCGGAGTGGTATATTAGCCACCTTGTGTATACTCTAGGTAGTGAGGAGGTGGGGAATACCTCTTGTCAGAACTAGGGCCCTCACACACCCAGCACGCTAGGTGTCGTGCTTCATCATATGAGCCTGCTCCTCGTCAGGCCGGCGCTGCTATGCCCCAGGGGCACCCATACAGGGGCTCTTAATTGGAGATCTTTTGTTCCTTGCAGTATAGGTGCCGTGAGGGGCTTAGGTAAGTATAGATGTGGGATGTGAAAGTAAAACATGTAAGGGACTCCTCTGTAGTGACCTTTATTCTATGAGGGTCCCAACCTAATTAAAAGGAATAGAGGGGGGCAACTGTTTTGTTATAATGTGACAAAAATTTCGCTCAACCCCCAGATGGTCATTCAGATTGGACCACATGTTCTAATATAGAACTTAGCAGGAAGACTGCAATACTCAAAAGGCATTTGGGTCATTAGGGCAGAATGATCTAATTGAAACCAGGAGAAACGGTGAGAGATACTTTGGAAAGTTGCAGGAGAGCTCCAAAATTATACACTTTTTACCCTTTTTTACACTGCTGCCTTTAGGGGCTCTCAAGGTAGTTCAATGTAGTATTGATGGAACGTGCCTCACAGTTCAAGTATGATAAGATCTTTCAAAGTAATATTTTCTCACATATTAAGACTCTGTGGGCTGTAGCAAGACATAGGAGCAAGGCCCCATTGAAAATATTTTAGGTATATTGAGGGGTGGAAATTTAAGGACTACCATTTCCATCAAACTTTGCAGTGTACATTTCTCAAACACATTTGACTTGATAGATGTCTATAAATAGGTACTGAAAATAAGATGTTATGAATGTACATGAACTGTAAAGTGAATCTGGAGTTTTGATAAATACGGATTTTCCCTGATTGTGCTCAGAGTGTGAACCACACCAATCTCTCAATAGAACTGATTATAATCGGATCACCTATCCAATACCTATCACCATTTATTTTAAAGAGTCAGCTTAAAGTTGATGCGAGGCATGTTTACCCCTCTGATTCCTGAAACTGAAGAGATATACAACATGATCTGGACTTGTTCAGAGCAGTATACATGGGCAAATCCTCTCCACCTCTGGCTCCGTTCTAAAGTTTGGGTGATTAGTTCCTCCAAGTTTGTAGCGAGGCTGTTCCCGGGCCCAGCCACTCTGCTGGATTAATGGTTGATGACTCTCATCCTGCAGATGTCCATAGCCCCGCGCCATCAGCGCATCCCACTCCGCGTAGGAACTTCTCACTCGATTCACCATTGGCGCTATCACGTTCTTGACTGGAGGTTTGTGGTCACAGAGTCCAAGTTGGCAAGCCTCGCAGTGTGCGCTGTCGTGAGGTCCTTCATTGCTCCCACTTGAGATGAAATCACGGACGTGTCGATCGGGCACATCCTCTCCGTAGCACACCTTGCGTATTCTTGTCACCAGGCGGTCAACAGCTACATCTATGTTCTCAATCATGAACTCGGGTTCTTCCAAAATGGCCGCATAACATCTCCGGCACTCCTGTTTGAAGACCCGCATCTTCACACAGCCCTGCGGCACTCGCCGGCTGACCATCCTGATGTGGAAGATCACGCGCACTTTGGACGATTCCCACTTTCGACCACAGGATGAGCACTTGAACCTAGAGGTGAGAAGGCAAACATTTAATGCAAGGTAGATTCTGACATTTAGAGCATTTGTGAACCACATTAGGGTGTCAATAAATGAGCTGAAAAATATAATATGAGATGTGATATGACCCTTTCTAAGACAAACAGTAACTTAGGGGCTCATTACGATGGCAGAAGGCCCGCCACTGCCAGCTGGTCGGTAGCGGGCCTTCCGCCATCGTAGTGTTGTTTATCCCCCCGCCATATTATGATGGCGGGGGCAATCATTGGATATGCATGGCGGACGTAAAGACCGTCCGCTACGGTTTGGACAGGCGGTCCTTTTCCGACCACCTGTCGGAACTTAAACATACTACAACAATAACAAGGGGGGGTAGGGTCATAGGGAAATTTTGAAGACCTGCCCAGGTTCACATCCCCACATAATACCTATAATCAACAACCAAGAACCAGGGGTCTAAATGTCCATATAGGGGCGGGTTAATCTAAACTTCAAGGTGGTAAGTTAGTACCCAAGTTACAAAAGGAACCCAAAACAGAGAACTCATAAAAGGAAGAGAGCACTTGAGTGATAAATAGCAAGATCCAAGCACTTCTATCTGGATTGCCATCAACTTAACCATGTGATCAGTATTATCATTTGGTCATCCAGTTAATCGAATGGTATGCATCTAGATTATTCAAGCATCTCTTATTTTGTTATAGGAACCATAGTAGGAAAAGATATTGCACGAAATAACTTTATACATTTCTTCTTAATTAATTTGTTACAGATGCCATCTGCATTCAATTGATGCGGAGGATTTGTTCATAGCAGGTTGTATTTATTCCAACCTTTATAGATTGTATTTTCTTATTTTCTTTTATTCTCAACACTATTGTATGCAGTAGCAATCTTTGAGAGCAGAGGCCCTGACGAAAGCCTAGGGATTATTTGCCCGATTGGCTGAAACATGTTGGCCCTTTTTGGCAGTTATTTGTTCACACTGCCCTTTGCATTGTTCTGTTTTTAATCAAGGGATGTGCCCATACCTTAATAAAATGTGCATTATTTTTTGGTCACACCACTCTATTTTAACTCACCACTTTTGGTGTTTTTTGCACTGCACTCTTTCTCTTACTTGCAATCAACTACTCAGTGGTTGTCCCACTAGTGACTGTGGGCAAGATCCAGCTTACTATCACTGCAATGGTAGAAAGTCTCTATGATCAAGAGGCATACCATTCGATTAACTGGATGACCAAATGATAATACTGATCACATGGTTAAGTTGATGGCAATCCAGATACAAGTCTTGGATCTTGCTATTTATCACTCAAGTGCTCTCTTCCTTTTATGAGTTCTCTGTTTTGGGTTCCTTTTGTAACTTGGGTACTAACTTACCACCGTGTCGTTTAGATTAACCCGCCCCTATATGGGCATTTAGACCCCTGGTTCTTGGTTGTTGATTATAGGAACTGAAACATACCCCAACATACCGCCATAGGGATTAGGATATCCCTTTCATTCATTCGTTTTTCAGCGGCCAAACTGCAGCTAAACGAATGGCGGAAATGGATTTGGGGGCCTGTAGCGAGCCCCCCTTGATCCCTGGGACTGGGTATGGGGCACTGGGGGTCACCTACGGTGCCCCCCTACATATCCCTGCACCATCTGGCAGGCACTGCGTGGTGCTTGCTACGTAGTGCTGGGATATGCAAGAGCCTTTCTTTTTGATCTGCGGCGGCGGCGGCTGAACGCATCCCCGCCACAATGCAAAATATAGGTGATGCAACCACCATGGTGGTGATCCCATCGTAATTCGGATTGTGGGGAAGCCGCCTCAGCGTCTGGTCCCAAATCTGACACAATGGCAGGCTGATGGAAGTCTGTACGCCATTATAATGAACGTCTTAGGGCCTGATTTAGATTTTGGCAGCTTCAGGACGCAGCATTGCTTCATAAACCACTCCTGTAGATACCGAAAACACAATAATACAGACAACAATGAATCACCCCTTGGTTCTCTAGTATCGCCAGCTCACACCGCAGATCAACAAAAGTGACTAACCCACCAAGCATGCAAAGTCATTCCAATGGACATGCCTCCAAAAACCAAACAAATCTTAAAAGTGTACTAATACCAATTAACAGCCCAATAGAAGCACCCTGGGTGACCCTATAGTGTAATCAAATAAATCATAAAGTTCTTACTAGATTCAGGAATGTCTTTTCCAAAACGATTCCTAGAAGGATCTCTAAACAGTACAAAACACCAAGTGAGATCCCAAATTCATTTGTAAACCAAGTAAGACCCTACACCAAAAACAACAGCATTCTTACCTGTACACTTAAAACCATTTCATAACTGCAATGTAAACGATATAAAGTCATTTACCATGTATTACTTGCAAAGACATCAACATCTAACATCCTTAGGGTAGATTCATTGTTGTATGTGTTATTGTGTTTTCAGTATCTACAGGAGCGGTTTATGAAGCAACGCGGTATCCTAAAGATGGTCTCAGGGATCGATGTGACCGATTAGAGACCGAAACGTCGACTTTACAAAGACCCTATTCTGTATATATTCATCGGTTACTGATGGAGTATTTAAACTTCTGAATGTTGAAATATATTTGAATGTATTATCTGTTCGGCTCACAGGAGTGTGGCTCACTGATTAGAGCGGCAGACCCTGATGCAGAGGTCTGGCCCGGGACCAGGGTTCAATTCCCGACGCGGCAGAGTCCTGAGCCCAAAAATGGCCACGGACTCGATAATTCTTGCCTCAGTGCCTATTCTAATCATGGGGTCCCACGCTGCAACTCTGGGCAATAGTTGCTTAATCTCCACTACGGCGGCCCACCCGCTGCGGGATGCCTGGCTTTCACCCTGGGGATACCCAGTAGGGGTTATCTCACAGGGAAAAGCCAGGACGGGTTCCCAAGGCAAGCGCCTTGATGCCTTCGGGTGATACGTGCGCTATATAAGTCGCAATACATTTACATACATCTGTCCATATTTACAGAAAGGTGTCACACTACTATTGAACCTGTGAAATACATTCTGTAGTGTCATTGTTGCTAGAGATTGGATTGAATCTGATCTCGATTCAGAATACAACGCTTCAGAATATATTCCTGGAGTGATGGATTCTTTGTTCATGTCTATGACTTTATTGATTACTAAAATATTTGTGAAATAATTTCCTCAAGGAACAGTTGTGCATCTATTACTGATTACCCAGTCCCTTGGGGTATATTGGGTTGCCCTATTATTGTTTAGTTTGTGTACTCCCTGATTCTTGGCTGAAGCTGCCTCCCAGTGCTCTCCTGATCCATAGTGCGGGTCCTTGTGGACTTGTCCAGCCCTGGGGAAGAATCCTTTGCCACTACGGCAGTCGTGGGGTCCGCGCTCGCCGAGAATGGGGCAGCGGCGCGGATCCTGGGATGAGGGCTTGGGTGTTGGCCGCGGACGTTGTGGCTCAGGATCGGAGGGACGGGGACTGAGGAAGACGGAGGGGCAGGGTCAAACCTGCTGCCCCAACGCAGCTGCTTTGAGGAGGGCTGACGCCCACTTCGTTGTGCTAGGGCCCGGCTGGTAAGCAACCATCGCAAAAAGTGTGGAGGACATTTGGCCATCACCACCTCGGGGATCCCTCCAAGCCCAAGATCACCACCCGTGAGTGCAACAACACCCTAAAGGCCTGGCTGAACGAGTACCGCAAGAACCCCAGAAATGGCGAGAAGATGACGCTGTGTAAATATGTAATATATATTTGTTCAACCCAAATCGCTTCTACCTTTCTTAAACCGTAACCTTGAGTGAATTTGTAACTTGTTTATATGTAACTTTAACCACTAGTATCTGTAGTAGACTTTTGTACTTACTACGGTTCTTATGTGAATTTAGGGTTTATCTGTTTGTATCTTTTATGTTATTCGTGTACTCTGAAGTCCTTATGTAGTGTAAGTGCTTCTATTGTACAGCGATATGACACCTTCGGGTAAAGTTTTCGCTATATAAAAATGCGTAAATAAATAAATCAGGTGGAGCACCAGTTACATTACAGAAGGACACTTTCATTTTTGGTAGGCACAGGGGGCCTTATGTATGAGGCCGTGCGCCACTTTTACGCCGCTCATGGGTCACTTTTTGTGACGCACCAGTGGCGTAAAAAATGCGCCTTGTTGTGCCATATTTACAAAGTGACGCATCTAGGTAGATGCGTCACTTTGTAAACCCTGCGCCACATTATACCTGCGCCAGGTATAATGTATGCAGGGGGGCCTATTGACGCAAGAAAAGGTCATAGAAGTGACGCAGTGAAATCTATAAGATGCCTCACAGCAGGCGTAAGACTGACGCAGGCCCTTCACATGGGGCTTGCCCCATGTGAAAGGATACATTGCTGGAGTTGCGCCACTTTTGTGACACACTCCAGCAATGCATGTATGTGGCCTGGTTGCAAAAGCTACCAGGGCTCTAACACGCACAGCGGTAAATTTTAATTTTCAATAATACATTCAAACCAAGAAAAAAGAACATCACATTTTCATATTGCTGTCGTTTATAACCATTCATGATAAACAATTATTATTTCATTGCATCATATGACAACTCATTTTACAATTTTTTGCAAAAGCTCCTTCGTCAGGGGTCACGTGAATAGTGCGACACAACAAGTCTAGAATCTAGTGGATACACTTGCTTCAGGACTTTGAAAACGGCGAGACGCTTCGAATAAAACGAGATTAAAATCTTGTGGACACGCTTATATTAGGAGATCCGAAAATGGCGAGACACTTCAAGTAACGAGACCACTATAACAGCGAGATAAAGCCTTTATTCTCGAGGCTCGCAGGATATTCTATTAACGCGTCAGGCAACACGTAATGAGATATCCCACGTTTGACAAAGATTCAGATATACTATTCGTTGCTAAACAACATAGATCACCAAAAGACTTGTTGTGTCGCACTATTCACGTGACCCCTGACGAAGGGGCTTTTGCCCCGAAATGCATTGGGTTTTTTAATGTTTATTGTTTACATTTAATAATTAATTTGATGGCATTGTAAAATGAGTTGTCATATGATGCAATGAAATAATAATTGTTTATCATGAATGGTTATAAACGACAGCAATATGAAAATGTGATGTTCTTTTTTCTTGGTTTGAATGTATTATTGAAAATTAAAATTTACCGCTGTGCGTGTTAGAGCCCTGGTAGCTTTTGCAACCAGGCCACATACATTCATTTTCCAGTGTGCAGGCACTAATCTAACACAGCACGCATATCGTGCAAACATATTAAGTATAAGTTTCATAGTGTGCAAAACCCGTAGACATTCATTTTTACACTCCAGCAATGCGTCACTTTTGCGCCATACAGATACGTCAGAAATACTGATGCATCTGTCACTCCTTGCGCCATGATGCGTCATACTGTAAATATGACGCATCATTGGTGTCGCAAGGAGGGCGCAGTGAAAAGTGACGCATCGCTGTTTTCACGCAGCGATGCGTCACTTTTCATAAATGAGGCCCTGAGATTAAGGGGCAGATTTATGATGCCCTTGCGCCGCAATTGCGTCACGTAATGTGACGCAACGGCAGCACAAACAATGCGCCCTATTTACAACGTGACGCATCTAGGAGATGCGTCACGTTGGAAACCCCTGCGCCATAGGGAGGCGTTCCTGCGCAGGGGGTGGCGTTCCTGCGCAGGAACGCCTCCTAAAAGTGGCTGATTTCACTCAGTCACTTTCTACGTCAATTCCTTACGCCTGCTTGAAGCAGGCGTAAGGGTGACGCACAATGCATTGAATAGGTGGCTATTGTGCATTGCAGGAGTCATGTCGCACTTGCGACATGACTCCTGCAATGCGCCGCCCGTGCGCCGAGAGATGCGTCACGCATCCTCACTGCCTTGCAGCATGGTGCGCCCCATCATAAATGCGGCGCACCATGGGTGGCGGAGCAGTGGCGCACTGTGGCGCATGTTAACTGGCGCATCCCTGGGGATGCGCCAGTTAACATAAATCTGCCCCTAAGTGATTTGCCCAGAATCACAAGATTGTGTGCAGACGCCGAGACTCGAACCTGGTTAAAGCCGGTTCCAAAATCGGCAGCACTGGCCCTAACGCCACATCCTGGGCACAGGGGTGGAGGAGGGAGGGGAGGCAGAAGCCGGGTGAAAGCTCAGCTCGTTATGGGCTCCAGGTTCCAACAGGACCTCGAGCTCAGCCAGAGCCGAGATTCAGCCTCGAGCCTGGCTCGAGCTTTCGGTGGCTCGCCAACCCCGACTTCTGAAGAATGATTCTCTTCCTGTCTCGTCTTTCTGGGATGTTTGCACTTTTTTTTATTTTAAATTTGTGGCCATAATATGGCCGGGTACCAAACCAGGTCAAGCCCTTTGCCAAACGCTGCCTTACATGGAATTAGTTACAAGCCACAAAAGTGTACAGGAATAGGGGGAGGGGAGGAGAAGGCGCTTACTTATTGAAATGGAAGACCACCCTACCTGGCGGAGGCGTGCAGCGTGTACTGCTTCCACCCGGGCAGCGCCTCCGCAGCGTCATCCTGGTCCAGGGTCCACTTGTCCCGGGGTCGCACCGCAGACATCTTGCTTTGGAAGAGGCTGTTCCACGCCTCCTGCTCCATGTCTGTGTCAGGGTGTCTAGGGGCCCCTGGTGGCCTATGCAGCAGGGGTGCAGCACAGCAGCCCCAGAGAAGGGTGAGGGGCCCCTGGTGACCTGCACAGCAGGGGTGCAGCACAGCAGCCCCAGAGAAGGGTGAGGGGCCCCTGGTGGCCTGCACAGCAGGGGGGCAGCACAGCAGCCCCGGAGAAGGGTGAGGGGCCCCTGGTGACCTGCACAGCAGGGGTGCAGCACAGCAGCCCCAGAGAAGGGTGAGGGGCCCCTGGTGAGCCACAAAGCAGGGGGCAGCACAGCAGCCCCAGAGAAGGGTGAGGGGCCCCTGGTGAGCCACAAAGCAGGGGGCAGCACAGCAGCCCCAGAGAAGGGTGAGGGGCCCCTGGTGACCTGCACAGCAGGGGTGCAGCACAGCAGCCCCAGAGAAGGGTGAGGGGCCCCTGGTGAGCCACAAAGCAGGGGGCAGCACAGCAGCCCCAGAGAAGGGTGAGGGGCCCCTGGTGACCTGCACAGCAGGGGTGCAGCACAGCAGCCCCAGAGAAGGGTGAGGGGCCCCTGGTGAGGCAGGGGGCAGCACAGCAGCCCCAGCGAAGGGTGAGGGGCCCCTGGTGACCTGCACAGCAGGGGGCAGCACAGCAGCCCCAGAGAAGGGTGAGGGGCCCCTGGTGAGCCACAAAGCAGGGGGCAGCACAGCAGCCCCAGAGAAGGGTGAGGGGCCCCTGGTGGCCTGCACAGCAGGGGGGCAGCACAGCAGCCCCAGAGAAGGGTGAGGGGCCCCTGGTGACCTGCACAGCAGGGGTGCAACACAGCAGCCCCGGAGAAGGGTGAGGGGCCCCTGGTGAGCCACAAAGCAGGGGGCAGCACAGCAGCCCCAGAGAAGGGTGAGGGGCCCCTGGTGAGCCACAAAGCAGGGGGCAGCACAGCAGCCCCAGAGAAGGGTGAGGGGCCCCTGGTGACCTGCACAGCAGGGGTGCAGCACAGCAGCCCCAGAGAAGGAGTAGAGGGAACCGACTGCAGCTAACAGTGGATAGACACCTGTGATGGGCTGCACGTCTGTCCTTCCTGCGTCTGGACGGGTGCCGCAGGGTGTAGGCGGCACCGCAGGCTGGTTTCGGTGCTGGAGAAAGGAAACCGAAAGTCAGCATGCCTCGAGGAATGCAAGGGCCCGGGACTGGATTTTATTTTATTTATTTATTTAATGCGATTTTCTATAGCGCGAACATTACCAGAAGGCGTCAGGGCGCTTTACAAAAGAACCGGCAGCGTTACAAAATGACTTTGGTTTACAGGATTTACATAAGAAGAGATATAAACATGAAAAGAATTGCAAATGTACAAGTGGAGCGAAAGGAGGGAAAAAATTGCAAATAGTTTGTTTGTTGACGACTAGCAAAAAAAGCATGGGTGTGTCTGCTGTGGGCCAAAGTCCACGCACCAGCGCTGATCACATCAGCTGCGTTTTTCCTTTACAAGAAAGCAAATGAGGCATACAAAACACGAAGGGGCAGATTTACAATAACTGGCGCATCCCTGCACATCAGCAGGGTTGCGCCAGTTATTGTGTGTCACGGCTCCGCCATCATGGATGATCTGCATTTACAATGCGGTAAAAACGAACAGATGCGTGACGCATCTGTGCCGTAAAGGTGACGCATTGCTGGAGTTGCTTCTCAAGCGCGACTCAGCTCCAGCAATGCTCTGGGGGCCCTACCTTTACAATGCTGCGTTAGTCCTTACGCCTGCTTCAAACAGGCCCCCCCCGCCCCTGCGCAGGAATGCCTACTTCTGGCGCAGGGCTTTACAACGTGACGTATCTCCCAGATGCGTCACGTTGTAAATACCCCTCAGCATGGCGCTGGTTTTGCACCGCCGCTGCGCCACAAAAGTGACGCAACAGCGACATAAAAGAGGCGCAAGGGGCTTGTAAATCTGCCCCTTAGAATAGATGCTGCCTTGCGTTGTGATGTGCTGTGTTTTGTTTGTACTGGGTTTTGTTGTGTTGTGTTTGTTCTCTGGTTTGTTGTGTTGCAATGTGTTATGCTGTGTTGCGCTGTGTTGTGTTGTGCTCTCCACCCACTATAAGGAACACTTTATAAGTTATATTAAACTTGGAGAACTGGAACCTGTCCTGACTACTCGCTGACAGTTTGTAGAATCAACTGCATTTCCCGCGCTTTAGAGGGCAGGAGGCGAAGGGAGGGGGCGCGGGGGCGAGTAGATTGTAGACGAAGGGAGTTAGGCACTCGATATGGATGGTGACGTATCCAATTTATTTTATTTTATTTTATGCATTTTTATATAGCGCCGACTTTACTCGAAGGTGTCAGAGCGCTGTAATTTAAGGATCTGCAACACTGGTATTAATAGAGGTGGACGAGCCACTGGAACTCAAGCCCGGGTCGAGCCTGAAGCCCGGGTCTGGCTGAGCTCGAGGTCCTGTTGGAACCCTGAGCCCATAACCAGCCGAGCTTTAGCTCCTTGAGTGCTCATGACGAGGTCAGCTCGTCATGAGCTACGACGCACCGGTGCTCATGACGAGCTGAGCTCCTCATGACCGCGCCCGTTACATGGAACGCTCGCATGCTGGGCTGATTCCCCTTCTCTGCTGAGCGTTCTATTGGAACGGGCGTGGTCATGACGAGCTCAGCTCGTCATGAGCACCGGAGCGCCGTAGCTCATGACGAGCTGACCTCGTCATGAGCACCGGGGCGCTGTACGCGCCCCCCCCCCCGCTCCCCAGCATAGCGGGGGAAACAGCCCCGCACGGAAGGGGTAAATGTGGTTTCTGCCTCCCTCTGCCAAGGATGTGCGGTTATAGCCAGAGTGCTTGACATTGGATCTGGGAAGCCGGAGTCCCGGCGCCACTCAACGTCCTGTGATACTGGGCAAATCACTTCATTTTCCTATCTCTATAAACTATCGGGTGACCTTGTATAATGTAACGCGTGCCTATGCAAACGCTCAATACTCCCAGGTGGAGTTTGCTCCTTAATAAAAGCTGCCGTAAGGTGCACGAAGAGGTAAACACAACGCCTTAACATAAGG
Source organism: Lissotriton helveticus (assembly GCF_964261635.1). Taxonomy (NCBI): domain Eukaryota; kingdom Metazoa; phylum Chordata; class Amphibia; order Caudata; family Salamandridae; genus Lissotriton; species Lissotriton helveticus. Next base: position 29,050,497 of record NC_136072.1, read on the forward strand.
AAAATTACTCCATAACAATCCGGGCTAGTGCAGGGTTTACAATACTTAACAACTGTCTTGCTTCTTTGTTCACTAATGGTTCATATTAAAAAAATTCTAACTTTTAATAAAGTACTTCTCAATGTGACGTATTAATGTCTAGTAGTAGTTATTACATTTTTTTTGTTCTCATTTGTCTCCAGAGTACAATTAAAACTCACTTGGGTGGGTTATTCAGGTAATTCCAAGGTGAACCGGCACCGTCCTGGTGATGCCATACTGGCGTGGCTGTAGGAGTGACCTGCCTCACTTGCCCTAAGCCCAATCGAAGGAAGCCATTTTACGATGCTGAACCCCTACCACGCAAATGCCTGTCACGGAAAGTCTGAGGGCCCGATTCACAGAACTAACTTAAGACAAAATCCTAAACTTACTACTTTTGGTATTCACAGAAGTTAGGATTTTGTCTTAAATTTGTCTTAAGACAGACTTAAGTTAGGATTTTGTCTTAAGTTTGTCTTAAGTCTGTCGTAAGTCTGTCTTAAGTTTATCTTAAGACAAACTTAAGACAAAATCCTATCTTCTGTGAATACCAAAAATAGTAAGTTTAGGATTTTGTCTTAAGTTAGTTCTGTGAATCGGCCCCTGAATGTTGAATAATGATGATGTTTCAGGGTTGAGGTTGTGTTTTCTGCTTGTAACCATGTTTGAGGCTTGTTGGCCAGTTTCTTTGAGCCTCAATGGACCGCCCAGAAGGCTCTTCACCCTTTACCAAGGTTTGTTAGTTCTCTGGGCAATACCGGATACCAACGAAAGAAGAAGCTGAACTATAAACACAGATTTTACTCGGTCCAGGCCTCTAACCATCCTCACTGGTGTCAGACATTTCTAGGGCTGGCAGGCGGCCATTTTGAGTCTACGTATGTATGAGGCCTGCGGTGTACAATATACTCAACTGTCCTCTCATTAAACAGCTGTCTTTAGTCTTCATAGCAGCGCAATTCTCAGTGAAGGTTTTTTTTGCAGTTTCTTACCTATATAATAACCTTGCCTGTGCCAAGCCTCCATTCTTCTTTCATAAGCTCAGGATATTCCTTAAGCCGCGGTCGGTAGTGGGATGACCTGCAGGGCGATGACGTGGGGAGATGGAGGGGCAGGGTGGGGGGTAGTAATGTATGGATTACGGAGTTTCACAGGTAAGTAAACATATAAATAAATAAAACGAATTTTGCTTCGTGCACTGCATCACCAAATGCGATGCAGTGCGCGCAATAAAATTCGTTTTATTTATTTATATGTTTACTTACTTGTAAAACTCTGTGATCCACCACTTCTGGAATCTCCACTGCAAAGAAGGCGATGCTTAACCCCTTCCGTGCTCAGGATGGCCCCCGGCCGCCATACGTCACGGTGGGCGTGTGTGGAGGACGGCGGGGGGTGTCCAAACCCCGCCCGCTCATTAATTCTCCCGCACAGCAGGAGAATTATCGCAGCAGCCAAGGGGTTAAACGTGAGATGGAAATGACGACAACGCGTCTTTTGGTTACCAGTTTGGAGAGGGTACCGGAATGAAAAGATCAGCTGCGGTAATTAATCCCGCTCGCCTCGTGGAGACAACTGCACTTGTCTGTCTCTCCTTGTGAAATGACATTACACAAGGAGAGACAGACAAGTGCAATTGTCTCCACAATTGTCATCATTTCCTTTGAGGCCAATTTAGAGTTCAGCCAATTCCACTGAAATTCCTGACAACAGCTTTTCACCCTTCTTGTAATTATTAAGGCTTTCAAACTTGAGCCTTCCTGACTGTCAGGACCCTCCCCACTATAGGGTAAGTTGAACTTATAGTCACAGCTGATGACTTCTAGCGTTAACCCTGGGTGCCTGTATGAATTTTAAATATTCCTCATTTCTCGTCCCCACAGTGCCCAGCTTTGTGCATGTCTTCTGCCTTCGGATTCTTTGAAGCACAGGAATCTGCTTTTAATACAGCATGACAAGATCGCAACACAACCTACATTATTCATGAAAGGACACACGACCTTACTCAAAGGTTTGAAAACAAACTGCATCAACGGACCACAAGTCCCATAAAACATTGTCAGCAGGATGCACTGAGCATACGCCCACTGAGGGGCTTGTCATCAATTAAAAGGTCCAAATGAAATTGATGCAAATATCGTGTGCCTCTTATTGCAGCCCATGAGGAAGGGGGTGGTTCCCCGAAACGCGTCGGGCCCTCTAATGGAAAGTGAAGCGAAGAGGCACGCTGGGCTGAATAGCCCGGAGGGAAGATACCTGTAGTGTGCCTCTCGAAATGCTCAGGCACTTTGGGAAGAATATATATATATATATATATATATATATATATATATATATATATATATATGTAGGTTCTGCTTACCACTTTGTGTGACCAATCGGGTGGAGGTGGTAGTTCAACTTCGCTCGAGCTGGGTGGCTGGGGGCAGAGTGCTGGCGATTTGTCACCTGAAGCGGCACAGACGCTGAGGTCACAATGTCTCAACTGCTTCCAGAGAGACAGAGGCCATTTCTGATTATCAGGCATAACTCCTCATGGTGCATGACCTTCTATGCTCGACCATCAAACTAAAGTGTTGCTGCATCCAGGACCTTGCTACATGGCTTCCAGGTTTTTCTGGACCATTGGATTGCAACGTATATATTAAAGTTGTACTGTTGATGAAAACAAACTTTGACCTATTCTCTTGAACATTTATCTGAGCTGCTACGAACGAGTCAGTATCCTGTTAAATAGTTACATGGAAGCATGATGATGTTGGTTTGTCGATTAAAACAAACTTTAAACTATTCTCTTGAACATTTATCAGAATTGATAAGACTGGGATTATATTCTACTAAGCCATCCTCTGAAGGAACAGCGAGGACTCTTAAGGGCAATCATTGCCTATGTGTTTACCAATATCCTGGCAAAGGTGCTGGCATTCCAGTAAACACCTATTATTGCCATACGGACCGGTGGAATAACAGGATATTAACAGTATTAGTATCTTTTTGGTCCTACGGAAGTCGAGTTGAAACTATATCTCATCTTCCAGTGTGTAGTGACAATCTTGAGGTGGTTTTCCAAGCATAAGAAAATATATATATCTTTTTTTCTACAGAGTTTTATATAGCGCAAACTTGACCCGAAGTTATCAAAGCGCTTTACACGAGGACCAGTTGTGTTACATACGGACACATTCATTTTTGTTGGGCACGGGGAGATTAAGTGATTTCCCAGAATCACAGGATGTTCAGCTTCATTGCCGAGACTCGAACCCGGTTCCCCAGATTTGAGGTCGACCCCCCCTAACCATTAGGCCAACTCCTCTCCCCCTAATATTGCACATGTATATGTTTGAGACACTTATGCATGGTTAGTTTTCAAGAATTCCTTGTTCTATATTGGAGTACAGAGAGTTGGTAACGCAGCAATAAAGTTTAAGTATGTCAAATCAAAGTTCCATTTACGTTTAGTTCTCTGGACATCCAGATACTTATGACATCTCCTTTGCACTGGACCTCACTGCATTCAACACACCTCATCATCACCGAGCCAAGGGTTGCGGCAGAGTGTGGCGTCATGTCGCTCTGTTTTCTCTTTTATCCCTTTCCCCTTCCCCTGATTCTACCACTGCTCGTCATATTTTCATATAAGTGGTTATTGATGGGGTCGCGAGATACGGAAAAGAGCATCGCTCCGTTTGGATCCTGTGTACAAGGTTACTGCATCCTACGGCGGCCTGTGGGCCTAAACTTCTAAGTTGGCAGGGTATGCCCAGACTTGGGTCCCTTGCTCACTTTGCCACTGGATTCAAGCTAGCCGGGCTGATGACGGCTGATTAGCCAGAAACCGGTCCCAGGATGCTTTTTTCCGGTCCAGGGAAGACATAGCTTGGCAGTTCAGGCTGGACTGTTCCCATGAGGCACAGGGTCAGGCTGATTTACATATGGCCATGTCTGAACTGGGGTGGCGGAGTGAGCCAAAGAATGATGATGGATTAAACCCAGATCAGTTGACTGTGGGTGAGTGCTTGCAATGTTCAACACTCCGTCCGTCATCCCCTTTGGTTTGCCTAAACTTCTGGGCACACTCCCTCGCTTTCCCTCTCAAGAGAAAGGACTACAGGCAAGAGCTGCCATTATTCTACAGTATTCAGCTGAGGACTGAGGGTAGCTTGCCACCATCAATAGGAACACCATGTGTGGAACTGTGCTATCCTGGGTCAGCAGAATTATTAGTGGGCCAACACATCTTGCACGCCTGCACACTTGCTGCTCTTCATCCACTGGCCAAGGTCCCATGTCTCAGGTGCCACAATCAATCAACCAGGATTTATAAATCACGGCAAATCACCAGTGAGGAGAAGCAGTGAAAAACAAGGCAAATGCAGGAGAAAGACCTCAGAAGAATGGGGGAAAGGAAGGAGAAAGCAGTAAAAAATGAGGCAAAGCAGGAGAAAGCACTCAGAAAAGTGGGATGAGAGGAGGGAGAAAGCTTTAAAAAATATAGACGAAAGCTGAAGGACTGGACTTTTTAACAGTACCAGCGGTGCCAGGGAACAACACCTATAACCTTCATGGGATACCTGTTTCGGCGCACAAACTACAGAGACACGGGACACTTCCTTCGGCGTCAAAGATTCAAGGTTTATTACTGCAGGGAACACAGAAGTCACGACAAGTACAACACGTGCAACTTGGGGAGACTGCTTCAAATTGGTTCTGTGGATCGCTCCTTTTATACAAAATTAACTCATAGGACAACATGGTACACAAAAGTTTACAACCTGGTTCCCATAATTATCCCTCAGAGGGGTCGCTTTGGTCACTTTGGTACACATAAGGTCCGGAACATAAGTGCAGAAACATTTGGCGGTTCCCAACTGTAAAAACCCATCTTCCCAACATTAGTGAATTCCAATCGGCAGTAAAACAGATCGAAATAGGGACAAAGACAGGTGCAGAGGGAGATGGAGGCAGTGGGGAAATCGAAAAGGGTGTAAAAGGGGAGGTATCGGGAAACACGAGATACAGGCATCAAAGGGACGTGCCTAATGAGATGCACGGCTGAGACAATAAACCGGACGGCCAGATGAGCCTCGAGCGGGGCCATCTGCCTTACAGTATCATCCCCCTCATCGTAAAAGATATTTACAAAGTACATGTGTCTTCCACAAATATCCTGAGAGTCCCAGGGTGACGAAGCGGACAGTGTCCGTTCGCTGGCTACTTGAGGGCAAGAGACAAAATGGATGCCGTATCTAAGATGGAACCCGTGGGTACAGATGAAAAACCCACATATCAAATGAACGGTTTAAGTTAGCACAGCGAAACTGCGCATACTTACTAAACTCGTCATTTGCGGTTCTTAGATACCAGACTCGACCATATTCGTGTGAATCAAAAAACATCACTTAAAATTGTCACGGAACCTCAGACGCTCCTTTTGCCCTCATGTAGGCAAGCACTAGTCGGAATCATATTCGATATTCATCAGACCCTCGAGATGTTGCTGTAGCATAGCTCTGTCCAACCGAGACCCTTTGGTAACAGGTGGCTGTCTCATACACGTTGTAGCACAGAGGCCACATAAGGCAGGACCGCACTGCACGCAAAGGCAACAAGTGAACAGGAACACTACGACTCCAATGATCGTCAGAATTTTCCAACCCCAAGTCGACATTAGGCCCCAAAACCATCCAAGTAGCGTCCAATCCCCTACATCCACGTGTATGGATTCGGAGATCTTATGCAACTTCGAGATGGCTTGATAGACAGTCGGAGCGTTATCAGGAATGAAAATACAGCAGCTCGAATGGATCACCTTACATACCCCACCTCGATCTGCTAAGATCACATCTAAAACCATACGGTTTTGTAACGTCATAAGTCTATCCGCCTGAAGTTCTGTGGTGATATTACCAAGGGCACTGGCAGTAATATTAGCTGTCGATTCTACCACTCCAGTCAACTGTCTTAGGTTCCTACTATTAACCATAGGTCCCCAAAATGGGAGGAAACCCTTGAAAAAGTCTCCTGCCTCTTGACCGGCAGTATCCTCTTCGCTAATTACGCCTCTCACAACTCTAGTTTTGTGATAATCTGCATCTACAGTAAATGTCGGAGGCAACAAGTTTGCGATAAAACATGAGCCCATGAAGTCAGAGGGCAACCATGCATATGCACGATCATGACAAATAAAGTATGTACCCTTGGCAGCCAAAAACACAGGGGACGAGACCATTGGCAATATATAATTTTCAGTGCAAGTACTCTCTCCAAGTCGGGCTTTCGATCTACGGCCGCGACCTATTAAACAAAAATTACCAGTGTGGGGTACGACCCATATCGGAGGCGAGCTTTTAAGCTGTTTTTCACCAGTGAACACACTGTATTCGCCTCTACTTAGGACCCTATAGGCTTGTACCTCTTCTTCAGGGATAAGCGAGGGATCATAGATATCGCTATCTAAATCCTCTATTGCTATAGACAAAGATTTTTGGTACGAGGTAGGACCAGAGTAAGGGGAACGTGGTTCTCGAATGGGGTGGAAACCCAGTGCGCTTCGAAACATTGTTTGAAATGCTCGAGCAGACCCTTGGGAGCTATACGGTAACACCAGATATGGAATTCCCTTATCCGTAGTATGTGGCATCAACCCACACACCCAACAATTAGTAGTGTTAACCACTAACTGATGCTGATGAAGGAGTTGAATAAAGGAATTGTTGCGGAATTCTGCACGTCTAGCCTGCTCGTGTTCAGGTAAGATGTGAAAAGAATGAGGAGAGTCAGTGGAGATGAGTTTAAGATTAGGGGTAGGAGTAGGTATAGTAGAAGGCAAGAAGTAAGACATTGTGTAATACACTCCACCCGCTAATAACGCAGAACCAGTCACAAACAGTACAAATATTTGGAACACAAAACATTTGGTACGACTGAGTTGCTGCAGCTTGAATCTTTGTGCTTGAGCTTTTTCCAAGTCCATCAGCTTCAAAAATGCCATTCCCTATGACCGTCCGCAACGTTTCTTGACGCACTTCGTTCTGTGTAGCAATAGTCAATTCCTAGGAGTTCCCAGGAATCGACGGTCTTTAACCTAGCGTCAAGACCTACTAACCAGGAGGAAGTACACGCGCGGCCCTACGGCCTTTATTTCACAAATATATATATATATATATGTATAAAAACAAATGTCTCTCAGCTGTGGAAACAAAAAGTGTAAGGAACGAAGCTCAATGAATATATACAAAATAATTACAATGGTATGAGTGTTCAAACTGATCATGGAAAACGGGATAATGCACTTGTCAAGGGACAGAACGGGGTTTTTATTAGTCTTTAGTGCTGGATCTTAAAAAATATCGGGTTTTCCCAGGACGTGTCTGATCGTTAAACAAAAGATCCGTTGAAGGGACAACGCCCTGTTGATCAGCTGAATGTTCTGGTCTTGAGTCTTCTGATGACAAGTGTTCAATAATGCCTTTTTGCTGCACTGAGGATTCTCCGACAGGTTGTGCGTCGCTGAAAGGTACCAACGCCGGCAATCCTTCGGTTTCAGTTGATGCAATGCCTTTCCTTACCCACGAGTCTGCTGGCAACGGAATGGGGACTTTCTTGGTATGGGTGGCATGCACCCAATTTTTCCGCCCCTCAAGACGAACTGCAGTTCTCGTGGCAAGGAGGACCTGATAGGGTCCAGTGAACCTGGGATCCAAATTGTTCTTGCGCGAAAAATTGCGCGTTACCACCCAATCTCCGGGCTGGAGCTGGTGGCCTGGACCCTCCGTCTGTGTCGGCAATGCTTCGTGAACCTGTTGGTGAATTAACCTCAGTTTAGCAGTCAAGTCATGAAGATAATCGATTAACATTGGATACTCAAGTTCACAAAAGGCACCCGGTCTAGGGACCCCCCAAACATTGGCAGGACGACCGAACACTATTTCATAGGGACTGAGCCCTACTCGGGAGTGTACAGTTGCCCTTGTTGATAGCAATGCTAAGGGTAAAGCGTCAGGCCACGAAAGACCTGTCGTAGCCTGAATCTTTGCTAGTTTTAGTTTAAGGGTGCCATTGTACCCTTCAACCAAACCGGCTGACTGAGGATGATTGGCACTATGAAATTTCTGTACAATCCCTAACCCGCGACACACACTCTTCATCACGCTCCCAACAAACTCACTTCCGTTGTCTGACCACACAACCCGAGGCATTCCGTAGCGGGAAAAATACTCTTTGAGTAAAATTTTTGCCGTGGATAAAGCCGTATTATCCTTAAGGGGGTAGGCCTCAATCCACCTAGAAAATGCACACACCACAACCAGCACATACTTCAAATTATTACATCTCTCCATGTGGATAAAGTCCAACTGGATAACTTCGAAAGGGTACGCAGGAGGGGCAAAATGGCCAGGTGGAGTGGGAGTGCCCTTACCAGGATTGTGCATCAAACACACCATACAATTCTTAACCAAGCGTTCAGCACATTTCGTAATACCATCATTCTTCCACACAGGAAACAGCAATTTACAGATACCTTTCGCGCTAATATGTGCTAACCCCTGTGCCATAGTCACAATAGCCAGCACATACGCATCAGGCAACATCCATCTTTTCTGTTCCGATAAGTCAGTCCAACAACCATTCGCATCCAACTTTCCCGTACTTTCTTTCCACTTCGTCTTTTCAGTCTCGGTGGCCTCATTCTGAATTGCTTTCACACTCTCGATAGTGTTCTCACACATACTTGATTCTGCAGGCCACCTAACCGAACTCGTCACATACATTCGAGTGCTAAGGTTCCGGGCAGTCTCCTTAGCAGTCTCATCCGCAAACGCATTACCACGACCAACATCATCCATCACTTTACGATGCGCACTACATTTAACAATCGCCACTTGCTTAGGTAACGTAAGTGCATCCAAAAGATCATTTACAAGCTGGCCATGCTGAATCTTCGTACCATGTGACGTAAGGAATCCTCTCTCTCTCCACAGTCGTCCAAAACTATGTGCCACACCAAATGCATACTGGCTATCTGTAAACACATTCACCCGTTTATCTTTAGACAATACACACGCTCTCGTCAAAGCAATTAGCTCAGCAGCCTGAGCCGAATTTTGATTTAATCTTGCACTTTCCACAATCGTTCTCAATGTAACTACAGCATACGCAGTTGTTACATCACCGTTCGGCAACTTGAAACAAGAACCATCCACATACAAAGTACCATCGGGATCTGTCAATGGAGCTTCTTTTAGGTCAATGCGACCCTTAGTTTCCTCTTCAGTTTTGAGATAGCAGTCATGTACTGCTTCATCACTTGATTCTGTGTCGATCGGCAGCAATGTTGCTGGATTCAACACATTACATCGTTTTATCCGTATATGACTGGCCAGCAACGTCAACTCATATCCGGACAATCTTGCACTTGTCAGATGTTGAGTTTTCGTTCGGTTCAATAGAGTGTCGACTGCATGCGGAACCATTACCGTGAGCATATTATCCATGACTAGACCTGCGGACTGTCGAATGGACGCCGCAGCTGCCGCTGTTGCTCTTAAGCAACTTGGCAAAGCTCTTGCTACTGGGTCTAAAGTCGAAGAAAAGTAGGCACATGGGCGTTGCTTACCACCAAAAGATTGTGTCAAAACACTCAACGCGCAACCATCCCTCTCGTGAACGTATAGTGTAAACGGCTTACTGTAGTCAGGGGTACCCAACACAGGAGCCGAACACAGCGCATCACGCAATTCAGAAAAACTTTTCTGACATTCTTCAGACCAAAGTACTGGGGATGAAACATCCTTGCACGTAAGGGCTATCAATGGTTTCGCCAACAATGAAAAATTTGGAATCCATTGTCTGCAGTAGGACGTAATACCTAAAAAGGCACGAACATCTCTCTGGGTTTTTGGCACAGTCATTCGGGAAATCGCTGCAATTCTCTCTGGGGTCAACCTTCTCCCTTCTCTTGACAATAAGTGACCTAAATAGGTAACTTCTTGGCAACAATACTGTAGCTTTGAAGGTGATACCTTGTGGTGCAAGTCATGTAGATAGTGCAATAATGATACTGTAGCCGTTTTGCAAATAGCTTCTGTATCAGCTGCCACTAAAAGATCGTCAACGTATTGAATCAAAGCTGCACCTTTAGGCAATACAAAGGCATCAAGCTGACCTTTAAGTGCTTGGCTGTAGATTGATGGACTCTCACAGTAACCCTGTGGAGCGCGTTTTAGCCTAAAACTGCGACCTCCTAATGAGAATCCGAACAGGTCTTTGCTTTCCTCTGCAATCGGAATGCTAAAGAAAGCATTCTTTAGATCGATCACTGTGAACCAGGAGGCAGATGCCGGAATCATTGTTAATAAAGCCGTAATGTCAGGGACCACAGGAAATTGCGGAACCACTATTTTGTTTACCTCTCTCAAATCTATAACAAAACGATATACAGGAGGTTTAGTTGGGTCAGTTCGTTTCAGAATTGGCAATACAGGGCTATTACATATATTTCCACGAGTTTCTTCAACAACACCTTTTCCAATGAGATCATGAACGATTGCTAACAGCGCTCGTTCACCTTCAAGAGAAATACGATATTGCGGAAAACGCGGTAATCGCGCATTTGGTTTCAATTGAATCACATAGGGTGGAATGTCTAACAGGCCCACATCATTGGGACCTGTGGCCCATAAGGACGCAGGGAGGGAATTCAATTCCGGTGGGAATTTATCAACCGATAAATACATGGGAGAGATCACTCTCCTTCCCAATGTAAGCTCCACTCCTTCAGGGGAACAATACAATGTTGCATATAATCGTTTCAACAAATCCAGGCCCAAAAGATTTTCACCACAACCTGTAGATAGAATCAGTGGAGCCGTTAGCTCACGAGATCCAATCATAAGAGGCAAAGGGTTAGAGACTGGGTTACTAACAGGGGCGCCAGAGAATCCGACGGAAACGTTCGTTAAGCCAGACAAAGGTGCGCCAGGGAGTTTTGAATGCATGATGGAACTTTTCGTCGCACCAGTGTCTAACAGAAAAGGCTCAACTACACCCGATGTAGTCACTGCAACGTAAGGCCCACTCTGATCGACCGGAACTGACACTACTCCCTCTCTTTGTCGTTGGCTGTCCTAGTAGTGGTCATTTACAACAGTCTCGTGGTCTATATAATAGTCATCAACATTATACTGTGCAGATCGAACTGACCCCGCATTTCGCTGGTCAAAATAATTATTTGCATCCGATTGATTTTGATGACGATCAATCTGATTGTGGGATGAACCACGACCTCTACCACGTGGTGCCTGCTGAGGACCACCGCCACGATTTCCTCGTGTCGACACACCATTCAGACGGTCCCGTAAAGCAAGACAATCATATTTTAGGTGTCCCTCTTTTCTACAATATGCGCACTGATTATACCCAAGTGAAGATCTGGGATCAAAGTTGTCAGAGCGCGGTTGTGTCCTATCGGGCTGTGCTCGTGGTCGATACTGCTGTTGTGCATCATTTTGGTTTGATCGTGGAGGGTATGCTTGCTGCAACAAAACCTTCGTTTTGAGTTCTTTCGTTTTCTTTTCTACACGATCACTTTCTTCCTTTTCCCTATTCTCATAATACTGAGCCGTTGCTAATATTTGCGCAGGGGTTGAAACTGCCCACGCACTTTCTGAATTCTTTAATTTGTTGCATAGCTCAGGCAGCAAATTTGACACAAATTTGTCAACGAATAACCGCTGACCTCCCTCAGCGCCCATGTCCTGGCCGCTGTGGTCGACAAACGCTTCCTCAAACCTTGTAAAGAAATCCGAGACACTCTCGTCTTTCTTTTGTTTACAAGCTGATAACTTATCCCAGTTCACCTTCATCGCTGGCATGAGAGTTTTCATGAGCGTAATGATTTTCTGAGGCAAATCCAAGATCAACTGTTCAGGTTTAGCCCCACCAACTTGTAATGCATCAGCTGCTAGCAGTGCAGCCCAATCACCCCCTAATTCAGCTGCGTGATTGGCTTGACGAATTTTAGCCCAAACTGGTTGCGGTACAACATTGCCAAACAACATGTCGATGTCGGCAATATTCATAATAGAAGCTTCTATCAGTTGTGATAACTCCTTATAATAACCAGCCGGATTTTTACGCGGATCGGGTAAGGATTGCTTCACTTGCAAAACTTCCGATCGTTTCCATGGAAGATGTATCCACACCCTTCGAAAATGTGGTAAAACCGCAGGGTTAGCTTGCGGATCTCCAGGCACCCACAGTGGCGGGACTTCTCTCATGGGATACTGACCAGGAACCGCTTTCCAGTTCTCAGTGGTATCATCTAATGACACCCGAGAATGTGCTGTGGGTCTGAATGCTAATAAGCGTTCCACGGCACGTCGTACATCGTCTCCTATAATCATACCGTTCGAAAAGTGACTCTGGAGTTCAATTATGTCGGACGGTACATCATCTACATCATTATTGTACCATTCTTCTCTCAAAAAGTTACACATCTCCTCAAATACGAATCTCTGCGTAGGCTCATTAAACTGAGAAAACGTATCAAAGACTACACGCGGAGTGTAATTAGCAGGATGTCTTATCCACCTATGTGCCATTGTTACTAACGTCTCTTTCTCCCTACCACTAGGGATCTGACTCCGTCTCTGAGGAGTTTCAGATGAATCGGACGAAAATAACGGACCAGAAAGAGGTGAATAAAGGGTAGCAACAGAGTTAGGAACACGCTTACGAACAGAAGGAGAAAGAAAAACAGGAGCAACAACACTAGAGGTGAAGGAAGGCATAGTAGGAACGGACAAGATAGTCGGAGTAGCAGAAACAACAGTCTGCAAAGGTACAGGTACAGGAGCAGTAGGAACGAGGACAGGTGGTGGAACAAACGTAGGGTTAACAGCGGGCTGGCCCGCAGCCGCTGGAGCAACAAGAGGAACAACAGGAGGAGCTATAGGAGGAGCTACAGGAGCAGTAGCACCCTGTACATAAGGAGGTGGTGATTTCATCAAGTATGATAGCAAGGAATCCTCCTTTAAATCTTCTTCTTTCTTTTCTAGATTATTCGGTAAGACTGGGTAACATTTATCTATTTTCATGTGATGCAATCTAGTAGCGATTTCCATATCTTTTTCTTCTTTGTCTTGTCTACATTCTTTTATAGCTTGCATTATCGGAACAAATTCTTGCTTTTTATCCTTTTTAAGTTGTTTGATTTCTTTCTGTTTGGCCTCTTTACGCCATATCCGAAAGGAATCAAACATAGCTGGCCTAGCTTTCTTTAAAAATAATTTAGCCTCAAGATTATCTAAAATCGAAAGTTCAAAAGTTCCGTGTGGTGGCCATCTAAGGTCACCGTCTTTCTTTGTATAGCGGATCCAGTAATCATTATAAATTATAGGACCCACCCCATGTCGACTATATAGATCATGTATCGGAGTTCCAACTGGAGGTATCGGACACGAGTCCTCCAACCGGGAATCCATTGCGCAACATTTGAAAATACGAAACAAATCACTATGGCTAGGCATCGTGCACACTAACCTAGTATCAAACTTCAAGGATTACCGAAGCAATGAAACCTCGTGTAAGTCAAAACCCTCGGTTTTTGGCAATTGCAACTGTCAAATAACACTAAGAACCAATACTAAGAACCACAAATGCAATGGAACCATGCAATACAACAAAGCCTTAAGGCTATTACAAAGCTCGGAGAGCTATTACCACAAAGCCTTAAAGGCTAACCACAAAGCTTTCAAAAAGCTAGAACAACCACTAAGGACTGGGAGCGACCCACAAATACTTAACTCAGAACTTCAATGGCGTCACCAGGAAGGCCCGTCTATCGTCTCGCTTGTACATAAGGTCTACGCCGGGCGTCGAAGACAGGTCGACAGTCAGGGCATCGGTCCGTCGCAGCCGTCAGGAGGCGGGAATCTTCGCATGGAAAAACTTCGGGCCACTTATTTCGACAACAGGATCGATGAAGCGGGGTGCACCTTCCCTCGGAGATTTCACACGAAGTTCCTCACGATCATCAGGCTTTGGACCGGACCGGTACCACTGAAGTCGCCCCACGTTGGGCGCCAACTGAAGGACTGGACTTTTTAACAGTACCAGCGGTGCCAGGGAACAACACCTATAACCTTCATGGGATACCTGTTTCGGCGCACAAACTACAGAGACACGGGACACTTCCTTCGGCGTCAAAGATTCAAGGTTTATTACTGCAGGGAACACAGAAGTCACGACAAGTACAACACGTGCAACTTGGGGAGACTGCTTCAAATTGGTTCTGTGGATCGCTCCTTTTATACAAAATTAACTCATAGGACAACATGGTACACAAAAGTTTACAACCTGGTTCCCATAATTATCCCTCAGAGGGGTCGCTTTGGTCACTTTGGTACACATAAGGTCCGGAACATAAGTGCAGAAACATTTGGCGGTTCCCAACTGTAAAAACCCATCTTCCCAACATTAGTGAATTCCAATCGGCAGTAAAACAGATCGAAATAGGGACAAAGACAGGTGCAGAGGGAGATGGAGGCAGTGGGGAAATCGAAAAGGGTGTAAAAGGGGAGGTATCGGGAAACACGAGATACAGGCATCAAAGGGACGTGCCTAATGAGATGCACGGCTGAGACAATAAACCGGACGGCCAGATGAGCCTCGAGCGGGGCCATCTGCCTTACAGTATCATCCCCCTCATCGTAAAAGATATTTACAAAGTACATGTGTCTTCCACAAATATCCTGAGAGTCCCAGGGTGACGGACAGTGTCCGTTCGCTGGCTACTTGAGGGCAAGAGACAAAATGGATGCCGTATCTAAGATGGAACCCGTGGGTACAGATGAAAAACCCACATATCAAATGAACGGTTTAAGTTAGCACAGCGAAACTGCGCATACTTACTAAACTCGTCATTTGCGGTTCTTAGATACCAGACTCGACCATATTCGTGTGAATCAAAAAACATCACTTAAAATTGTCACGGAACCTCAAAGCAAGCAGAAAACCAGGGGAAAGGAAAGAGATAGCAATAAAAATAAATGAGGCAAAAGCAGGAGAAAGCACTCATAAAAACGGGGGAAAGGAAGGAGAAACGGGCAAAAACTAGGCTAAAGCAGGAGAAAGCACTCAGAAATACAGGGAGGAAGCATAGCGGTGCAGGAGTAAAGGAGAGCTCGGCCCGAGACTGCGGGACAGTTCATCCTTCAGGGTGGTGGAAGACCCTGCTGGCCCTGAGGAACCCCTGCTAAAGACTAACGATTGTCCTACTGACAACTTGCCTTGGTCACCCATTGGGTCCAGTGTCACCCATTGGTTTCACCGAGGAACACCCGGGGGAACGCAACAGAACTAGCCTCATGCAAGACGGACGTTCTCTTCAGGCACTTCCTTCTATTATCCCACAAAACATTTTGGCCAAACCTGATTTGGGCATGCCTTCCCATTCACCAGGCCGATCACGCTGCTTAAGTTAGCACACTGGCAGTACTCTTCACGCAGTCCATCAAGCACCCTCTTTTCTCTAGTGAAACATGCAGTTACCTTGCCCTGACCAGGCTCTGCACAGCCAGAAGGGAGCCTGGTGATTTTCATGGCAGTGTAAAATGCAAATGCTGTGCTATAGTTGACAAAATAAACTGCACTACAGTAACGCACTGGTTGCTAACAACGCGAGTTGAAAAATATTGTCACCAGCCTGGGCTCTGGAAGATGCATGAGGAACTTTTGCAAACTTCTTCAGTCAGTAGGTAATATCTTCTCACCTTGTAGTTTACTAAACTCCAAAAAGCTTTGCACCATTCTCCTGTGCAAATGCATACACATGCACCATGTGCCACAAAGCTCAATTAACAGAATCCTTAGAGGGTTAAACAGACCGGCTCTCCCCACCACTATAAAGTAGTCTCTATGCTCTACAAAGCTTCGGCCAGTCTTACCCGCCTAGTGGGTAAACATTGTTTCCCTGCAGGCGAAACAACACATGCTATTACAACTACCCCGTTGTTACATTGCATACTATTACAACGCAAGTCATTACAACAACTTGCTGTAGGGGACAGGAGGTGTTGGATTTTAAATCCAACACCTTCCCTTCTGTTACACAGACTGGAGTTGGAATAGTAAATTATACTATTACAAAACCCAGCCCCTCCATACAGAAAGTTGTTGTAAAGGTTAAACCGTTAGCCTTTCCACATAGTATCCCCCTGTATTCCTGCCCTCTTGGCTGCAAACCTGGCCACACAAGAGCCCTGTCACCTGTATTCTCTTCTTTAACGCAGCCAGAGGCACACTACGTCTATTAGGTCAACGGGCTTCAGTCAGTTGAGTGTTTGTGTATTCTTGTTTGGAGAGGGCAAGGCAGTAATCCCTGTCGCAAACCTAGAGGGAGTCAGGCAGGCATGGCAACCATCAGGCCAGCCTATCATGTCATGGTCAACATCAGAGGACTCTTTAGCCGGGAGACTGCAGCGGTCGCCATCGCATATTCCACTTTCACAATCCATGGTCCTCGGAAGCGCCTGCTGCAGAAGATAGTGGGAATTTATAGAGGTCACAGCTCTGATGACTACAACTGCACCCCATTGTTCTCCTGAGGACTGACCCACTCCTTCATCCTCAGCTAGGAAGGCCCAGGGTTTGGCCGACTCTCTGAGCCGTGAGCCACCTTGGGGACGGTGATCCAAAGATGATCTACAGTGGCTGATCATTGTTCTAGGCCACAACCACACATTTCATCTCTGACCTTCACCTCAGTCTCTTTGGCCCAGAGTGATTACTCTTCTGTTGAGTAGACTCTCTCAGGGGATGAGACGGTGACAGCCGAGTACATATCGAGTCCACAAAATCTGGCGTAGCCCTAACCATTGCAAATGTGCTGATTTCTCCCCAGTAAATTTGGTTCGCTATGTTGTGTTGTAGGGAGTTACAGGAGCGTGAGATCAGTTCAAGAGAACCTCTTTGGCCACCACTGACACTTTAGAGTCAATTACTGACTGCCTAACTCACAGTTTCCCCACCTCATTTAGTGTAGGGCAACTGTATGGTTCTTGATGGTGGAGCCTCATCAGGAGGAAAAACCCACCTGCAAACCAGACGCCAGAGGACGCCACGTTGATTGCGTCAGAAGGTCCGTTTGTTTTGGAGTCACGGCCGTCAAGAAGTCAGGGGCATTTATTTTTATTTTTCAGAACATTCCCCAATCACACTGAAGGAATGTCTAAATTTGGCGGGCGGGTTTAATCAATCAATCATATCATTTGTAAAGCGCACTACTCACCAGTGAGTGTCTCAAGGCGCTGGGGTGGGGAATGCTGCTACTGCATGAAAAGCCAGGTCTTGAGTAGTTTTCTGAAGGCCAGTTGGTCTTGGGTCTGCTGTAGGTGGATGGGGAGGGTGTTCCAGGTCTTGGCGGCGAGGTGGGAGAACGATCTGCCGCCGGAGGTCGCTCTTCGGAAGCAGGGGACTGTGGCGAGGGCGAGGTCGGCGGAGTGGAGCTGGCGGGTGGGGGTGTAAAAGCTGAGTCGTCTGTTGAGGAAGAGGGGCTGGTGTAGGTGGCAGTGGCGTCTGCCAGGAACAAAGGGTGGTGTGGAGGGTGGGGGTAGTGCAAGGGGATGAAGAGCAAGCGCCGGGGTGGCAGGGGAGGATTAATAATAATTTGAAACTTACCTGATGCTGCGGGCTGCTTACCCCATCGTGTTACTCTTGCTGGCTGTTTCCTGGGTCCCAGCAGCCCTTGGGACAGACTCCCAGTCATTCACTGTGCGGCAGAGTGGCGCGGGGATTGGTCAGAGTGGGTGGAAAAGAGGCTCTGCTCAGACCAGCGAGTCTGCAGGGGTTTCTCCAGCCCGGGTACTGAATGCAGCCGGGCTCGAGAAACCTAAGTGCGCATGTGTGTTTTGGTCGGCCTGAGACAGCGGGCCAAACCCACATGAGCACTTAGGGACTAGAAAGTGCAAGAATTCTTCCTTCCCCTTCGATGCCCTGCCCCTCCATGCACAAGCTGGCAAACGAAAAGTAAAACAATGCTAGAGCAGGTTCTGCGCCAGGCAGGGAGGTGACGCTCCGTCGCCATTGCAGGACTGGCACTATTGGAAACGCTGCTGAAGAAAAGCTTCTCAAACGAGGACACTGATCCAACAGATATCCATGATAACATATATGGAGGAACTACTCATGATATTGTAACCTCAGAGAGAGATGCACCGATCTGAGAATTTATATCCTTGGAAGGATTGCAAAGTGTTTGTCATTGTGCTGCACTTTACCCTCAAATGTGAATTAAAAACAAGTTTAGGCAATATATAATCAGACGGCCACCGATAGTATGACTATGCCCTAGGCCCAGCAAGGGCCCTACTACAACCCCATATTGGCTAAGATCGTGACAACAGTTTATCTCTTTATGATTCCCCTTCTATTTTTTTGATCAAAGAAAATTTCCATGCGAAATACGAGGTCCTGAGGAAGGTGGCTGCAAATAAATTTAAGCACCGAAACGTATGTCGGCTTTTGGGATCCCCAGCTGGCAACGCAACCATGGATACTAAATGAGATGTTTTCCCTTGAGTTGAAATATGTATGCTTTCAAACTGGGCTGAGTATGTGTGTGAGGTATGAATTTGTGAGTTTGGAAAGTTAGGTTGTGATGTTATGTGAGTTAGATGTGGTGTGAGGTTGGATAAAGCATAGGGGTTGCTCTGTACAAATAGGTTTTATTATGAACATTGTTATGATTTACTGTATTACGGTCAAAACAAAAAACAGGTTTATGCTTTAAAACAAAGTGGAAAAAAATAATGTTTCTGTATTTGGAAAATGTTGATTATTCGAAATGAATTGAAGAAATGAAAATTCTTTAAAAAAAATAAAAAAAACAGTATGCTTTTGAATAGAATGTTGTTACACTTAAAGTGCCTAAAAATAATTAAAGAGAGAGGTCCCAACTTATGTCCAGCATCTTCTTCCAACAATTGCTCACTAAGGCATCCATCGTTTTAGTCGCTTAATATTGCCTTACTTTTATTTTTTTACATTTTAGTAGACATTATAGGTTTTTGAAATCATCAATTTATATGTATGTAGATTGTTTTTTAAGTAAAGGAAGCTATTTATAGCCAGATCCCATATTTAAAATGGATAGATCTGTGTTCCAATGGACAGTGAGACCCAGCAAAGGGGTAACTTTTCGGACATTCCATTTTTTTCATTTTTACTTTTTCCACTTCCTTGTGTCTGTAATTGCATCTCGCTTCATGAATGTGCACAGGCTGCAAATTAATTTTTATTCTGAGTTAAAGATGAGAAAATGATAGACTATATTTAAGCATATATATGAATTTTCCATAAAAATTAAGGGGCATATTACCAACAACTAGCGATAATTTTTGTCTCTAACTTGTTTAGAGACAAAAATTATCGCCGCACATCGGCGATTTTTATCGCAGATAAACCTTGCTATTAGCAAGGTTTATCGCAAATGCGATAAAAAACGGCCGCAATGCATGAATATCGCTGAAAAGTCAGCGATATTCATGCATTATCGAGCAAATGCTCTTAGCCATGTTATCCACCTCCCATTGGATAACATGGTGAAGAACTGCTCAGGGCAGGTGTTAGCTTTTGGAGATATTCGCGCTTAGCGCGAATATCTCCAAAAGTTGGTAATTGGAGATAGCGATGTTAGCGACTGTTTCCAGTCGCTAACATCTTGGCACGCCCACTTTGCATGTCATTAGTGATAAATATCACTGACATGCAAAGCGGGGCCCAAGATGGTCGCTATCTCCTATTAGCTGTCACTAACTGGTGTTAGCGACAGCTTGGTAATAGGGAGATAATTTTATCTCCGCTTTCTTGGCTTTTAAAGCCAAAAAAGCGGAGATAAACCCCCTTGATAATATACCCCTAAATGTTTTTCAGCATACCTTATAAGTTATAAACTCCTCCATTAAAAAGATGATTAACTGATTCATATTTTAAAATATTTAGCATTGCAAATTAAACAAAACGAGGACATTGTTTAGTAAAAACTGCCATAGACTATACATTTTTCATAAATTTTGAACACTTTAAATATTTAATATCAAACATGGAAGGGAATGTTTTCATGTACCTGTTTGTTTCTGGAACTTGTAGCAGCAGAGGCAAGAAACTTTTTCATGCACATGGTCAGCTAATTGATTAGCAAGCCAGGTAAAGACCCACAAATTGTAAGAAAAAAGTATCCGGACACATTTTTCGACTGAACATAATCTTCAGAATTCTTTGTAGTATTTATAAGGAATTACCAAAGTGAACAGAGTGTATCTAACCTTACTTGACTAATACATCATAGTGTGGTTTCATTAAATCATACAATCATCAGTAAACATAAAATCTCTCAGTAGCCATAAGGTATCCCTTTGGCCCGTTAGACTCATCAAACACAGTCCGCGGCTGAGTGTCCTGTGTGTTGGGGTCCTGGCGAGAAAAGCGCCACCTCCAAAATATGGCCAGGATTCCATCTTTTCACATATGAATGTGTCACAACTTATAGAGTGAATAGTTCAATTTTTTGGTCCTGAAGAATGCCTGAGAACTCCATCGGAGTCTGTGATAGGCAGAAACATGTTGACCTCTGAGGAGGTATATTTGTTTTGAATCTCCTGCCCTCTTCTTTTTTAACTCTATCTCAAGACACTATAGAATAAAATTGTTGGTGCCCTTGAGATAGTTTTCACCTTCACATTTCACTGCACTCTGTCCCTCACTCACGAACATTCACTTTGTGGCGTCCCCTTGTCTTAAAAACACCTCAGCTCCTACCCACCCATTGCACCTGGTGGGGAATTGTAGCCAACATCAGGGACCTTGCGGGCCTGATGTGTGGAGAGAGCCCGATGATGAAGCATGTCACCTTTGGGTGAGTGAGGGTTCTCGTTCATTAAAACAATATTATTCACCACTCTATTTTCAAATTTGAATAGAACATATCTTTAGTGAGTTTTCAGTTTGGAAGAGGGAGAGATATGTTCTGTTTATGTTATGTTATGTTAGAGTTCATTTATAGAGAGCCTATCACCATAAGGTCTCTAAGCGCGGCAACATAAATCAGAAGTCCAGTATCCCCACGCACAACTATCCACGATCAGATGGGGTTTAAGTCTCCTCCTAAATGGTAGTAGCCTGCTTTCCTTGCACATACCGTCAGGCAGTTTATTCCAGATCTGGGGGATGGTGTCAGAAAATGCCTGGCCCCCTAAGGTCGTTCTGTTAAAGCGAGAGCAAGCTAACAGACAAGAATCTGATGATCGAAGGGTACGACCAGGCACGTAGGGCCTAAGGTGATCTTTGATGTATTTAGGTGCCTCTCCAAACTGGGACTTGTGAACAATGCACAGCCCCTTGAATTTAACCCTTTGCTTGATGGGAAGCCAGTGGAGTTGCTGCAGCAGGCAGGCAGCATGAGCACTTCTTGGCAACCTAAAAATCAGCCTTGCAGCATCATTCATAACCACTTGTAGCTTCCTCAGAAGTATATCGGGAAGCCCAATGTAGGCTGCATTGCCATAAACGAAGCTTGACAAGATTAGTGCCGTCACGACAGTCTGCATAGTGGAGAAAGACAACAAGGTCACCAATTTCCGGAGTTGCCGCATCAGGCCAATACAACTCCCTACGACAGCAGAGACCTGGTTTTTCAGGGCTAGTCCAGTGTCCAGCTTTATGCCTAGGCTCTTCACTACTGGCACCGGGATTGGAGTGGTGCCTAGCTCATGGGGCCAATAAAGACTGGACGAGGGCGAACCCCCAGTGGTCACAGCCAGTACTTCTGTTTTATAGGGAGTTAGCGGTCATTCAGTTCACGGTGAACCGGAGGATGTTCTAGACATTACCCTGAGCGGCGGGACCGTTGTCAATACACACAATTAGCTGGGTGTTGTGGGCATAATTAAACACCTGACAGTTGGTTTTAGCTAGTGAGTCTATCACAGGCTGCAGGTAAATATTAAAAAGTAAAGGAGACAACGCAGAGCTCTGAGGAACCCCCATTGTAGGCTGCCCTGCCTCGATGTACAATCTCCCACTTGGCCTCTCTGGGACCGATCCTCCAGGAAGGAGGTAATCCATTGGAGGACCGTCCCAGAGACTCCCAGACGCCGGACACGAGCTAACAACTGTACGTGGTTCACCGTGTCAAATGCGGCTGAGAGGTCCTAGAGGATGAAGGCTGTGGGGGTCTTTTTGTCGGCTGCAAGCCACAGGTCATCCAGCACTGACAGCATCACCAACTCTGTGCTGTTGTGCACCCTGAAGCCGGCTTGCCTAGTATGTAGCAACTGGTGTTATTCTACAAAGGCCGAAAGTACTTGAAGAACATGTTGTTCAAGAACTTTTGCTCCCTTAGATCCTTGGTGTGATAATATTTAGTTTATATATTTGCACGCTATTATCTCCCATTCTACGTTTATATTTGAGCGTCTTGATACTTCTGTTGACATAGCATTTATCCATGGCTTTGTGTATGGCTTGTCTCTGTATTTGAATGTGCATGCCATATTTGTCCAATCACCATAACTTGGGGCTTAGCTAAGATGGTGCTCTGTTTAAGCATATAGCCTATAAAACAAACAGTTATGTTAATGGGCTCCTTTGTTTTTTGTTAAATTGTGAAAAAATGAATAAAGCTATATTTAAAAAAGAATGCGGGTATAGCATTTTGATCAATCTAATTGCTAATCCAATATCAGCTTTCCATACAAGACGTTCATTCTGGTTAGAGCCTTTGTTGTGAGAATTCTGATTGGACCACATGTTCTAATATAGCACAATAGAACTTAGCAGGTAGACTGCAATGCTAAAAAGGTATTTGAGCCATTAGGGCAGAATGTTCTAAATGAAACCAAAAGAAACGGTGAGAGACACTTTGGAAAGTTGCAGGAGAGCCCCAAAATTATACACTTTTTACCCTTTTTTACACTGCTGCCTTCAGGGACTCTCAAGGTAGTTCAATGTAGTATTGATGGGGCGTGCCTCACAGTTCACATGTAAGCAGATCTTTCAAAGCTATATTTCCTCACATATTAGGATGCTGTGGGTTGTAGTAATACGGTGGTACAAAAGGGGGTGGTGATGGACCTTTTGACTGGGTGTTAGTGTTTGATTGGTTCAGATGCTCCGTCCATCACCACCCCCTTTTGTACCGCTTTTGGCCGCCATAAGTGTGGCAGGGTATGCTCAGACGTGGGTCCCTTGCTCGCTTTGCTACTGGATTCAAGCAGGCCGGGCTGAGGACGGCTGAAATGCCATAAACCGGTCCTAGGGGGCTTGTTTCCGGTCCAGGGAAGGCATGGCATGGCAGTTCGGGCTGGACTTTTCCCATGAGGCACAGGGTCAGACTGATTTGCATATGGCCATGTCTGAACTGGGGTGGCGGAGTGGGCTAAAGAAGGGTGATGGATTAAACCCAGATTTGTTGACTGTGTGTGAGTGTTTGATTGGTTCAGATGCTCCGTCCATCACCACCTCCTTTTGTACTATTGTGGGTTGTAGTAAGGCATAGTAGCCTGGTCCCATTAAAAGTACTTTTAGGTATACAGAGGGGTGAACATTTAAGGACTACAATTTCCATCACCCTTTGCAGTGTAAATTTCTCAAACACATTTGACTTGATAGATGTCTGTAAATAAATACTAAAACAAAGATTTTATGAATGGACAAGAACTGTAAAGTGAATCTGGAGTTTTGATAAATAAGTATATTCCTTGATTGTGCTCAATTAGAGTGTGAACCATACAAATCTCCCAATTGAACTGATTATATTCAGATCACCTATCCAATACCTATTGCCATTTAATTTAAAGAGTCAACTAAAAGCTGATGCAGGGCATGTTTACCCCTGTGCTTCCTGAAACTGAAGATATATACAACAAGAACTGGACTTGTTCAGAGGAGTACGCATGGGCAACAGCTGTCCACCTCTGGCTCCGGCCTAAAGCTTGGGTGATTAGTTCCTCGAAGTTTGTAGCGAGGCTGTTCCCTGGCCCAGCCACTCTGCTGGATTAATGGTTGATGACTCTCATCCCGCAGATGTCCATAACCCCGCACCATCAGCGCATCCCACTCATCATAGGAACTTCTCACTCGATTCACCATTGGCGCTTCCTGGTTCTTGGCTGGAGGTTTATGGTCACAGAGCCCAAGTTGGCAAGCCTCGCAGTGTGCGCTGTCGTGAGGTCCTTCATTGCTCCCACTTGTGATGAAATCACGGACGTGTCGATCGGACACATCCTCTCCATAGCATACCTTGCGTATTCTTGTCACCAGGCGGTCAACAGCTACATCTATGTTCTCAATCATGAACTCGGGCTCTTCCAAAATGGCGGCATTACATCTCCGGCACTCCTGCTTGAAGACCCGCATCTTCACACAGCCCTGCGGCACTCGCCGGCTGGCCTTCCTGATGTTGAAGATCATGCGCACTTTGGACGATTCCCACCTTCGACCACAAGCGGAGCACTTGAACCTAGAGGTGAGAAGGCAAACATATTATGCAAGGTAGATTCTGATATTCATAGCATTTGTGGACCACATCAGGGTGTCAATAAGAGAGCTGAAAAATATAATAGACGATGTGACCCTATCTAGCCGAAACAGTTACTTAGGGCCTGATATAGATCTTGGTGGATGGGTTACTCCATCACAATAGTGATGGACATTCCATCCGCCGAAATATAAAACCCATTATATCCTTTGGGATTTATATTTCGGCTGCCAGGATATCTATAAATACCATTATATCCTATGGGATTTATGTTTCGGCAGACAGGATATCTAAAAATACCATTATATCTTATGGGATTTATATTTCAAAGGACGAGAAATCTATAAATCCCATTATATTTTATGGGATTTATATTCTGGCGGACATGATATCTATAAATACCATTATATCCTATTGGATTTATATTCTGGCAGACGGGATATCTATAAATACCATTATATCCTATTGGATTTATATTCTGGCAGACGGGATATCTATAAACACCATTATATCCTATTGGATTTATATTCTGGCAGACGGGATATCTATAAATACCATTATATCTTATGGGATTTATATTTCGAAGGACGGGATATCTATAAATCCCATTATATTTTATGGGATTTATATTCTGGCAGACGGGATATCTATAAATACCATTATATCCTATGGGATTTATGTTTCGGCAGATAGGATATCTATAAATACCATTATATCTTATGAGATTTATGTTTCGAAGGACGGGATATCTATAAATCCAAATATATCTTATGGAATTTATATTCTGGCGGACAGGATATCTGTAAATACCATTATATCCTATGGGATTTATATTCTGGCAGACGGGATATCTATAAATACCATTATATCCTATGGAATTCATATTTCGGCAGATAGGATATCTATAAATACCATTATATCTTATGAGATTTATATTTCGAAGGACGGGATATATATAAATCCAATTATATCTTATGGAATTTATATCCTTTGGGATTTATATTTCGGCAGACGGGATATCTATAAATATCATTATATCCTACAGGAGTTATATTCTGGCGGACGGGATATCCGTCACCGTTATGACGAAGTAGTCCGTCCACCAAGATCTAAATCAGGCCCAACGTTTTGTTTTTGTTTACAAATAGATTAATTCAATGTGACAGCATAGCCAGATTATACTGTGGAGCGTATACATTATCATACATCCGCCTCTCTGTTTCCATGAGACCTGCGTCTCCGCTTATGGGTTGGCCTGACTAGTTGAATGCCCTGTAAAGAATAAAGGTCAAGTGAACTTACAAAGCCCATCTCTCCTAGGGAACAGGACCCCATCCAAACATCCAAAGTAGTTAATCGGTCTTGGCTCTGCTAACCGGTGCCCCGATGACACATTCTACTGGGGTTCAGCTGAGGACTTACCTGGACTCACCCAGAGTCCTTACTTAAATAGACTTAGCTAGACTCTCCCAAATTAAAATGTCTTTAAAGTTTTAAAGTCCTTCTAAGGGGTAAGCTGTAGAGGGGTAGTTGTTGGGTTGGGACACCATCCTGCAGCTTCTCAATGCCAGTGGGGATCCACGAGAGGCTAACATTGGCATCAGAAGTGCCCTTACCCTATTAAACTACATGCTGTGCTGACTTTTGTCCACTGATGGACACCATAGCTCAGTTGCCATCTGCAGGCCATCTCACAGCCAACTTTATGTTAGATGTCACTGTTTTCACTTCAGATCCCCAGACAGTGAATGTTTTCTAAGCCATGTTCATGGCATTCATTTGGAGGGTTTGCTTGATGTCACTAGGGAATTAGACTGCATGTGCTTGACTTGTAGCTCTCTGAGTCACTCAGCAAATCTATAGAGACAGGAAAAGGCAACATATGTTCACCGCGCAGATTGTGTGTGATACAGACCTAGGGCTCACGCCCTGCCGGATCCAGCCATGACACCATGCTTCTGAGGAACAGCAGAGCACAATCTTCAAGGAGAAATAGCCCCTGCTCTGAGCAAGGATACTAGGTGAGAACCCCAAGCCCACCCCCTCAGAAGACAGGAAATAAAGGACACAAGAGAGGAATCCAGTGTGTCCTTTAGGAGTGTGTGGGTATGAATGGATGTGGGCACTTGTCTCACAGCTAACACACCTGAATGTCAACACTTTACTGGGGGCTTGCGGTGGTCTGTCCTCCCTCTCATCTTATAATGCCTCATGGGCCAAGTATTGGAATGACCCTAAGCGTGTCCCAATGCTCCATACTATTACAGTGACAACCTAAGAGCACTGAGGGGTAGGAAAACCAGGAAGTAAATAGTTCATCAGTCCCATAAATGACATGAAGTCCTGGGTGAGCTTCTGCAGATACAGGGGGGTGAATTTGGAACATTCAACTATGTTCTGTCCTTACAGATCTGATGGGTGTAGGCTGCTGACTCTTCAGAGCTCCCTAGGAGTGACTTATCTTGACTTCTTGGCATCAGCGCGCCCCTCCATATGCCCCGAGGACTGTGCTGCACGCTCCCGGGTGTCCAGATGCTACAGGTGATGCAGCATCTCAGCCGGTGGGGAGAGACAGGGCTCCAGGCCTCTAAATCAGCCCCATAGTCCCAGAGTGGTTCATTTTTCTCCATTTTTCTCTCTCTTCCATGTGGACCGGCCTGCACAGACCGTACAGCAGCCGGTACAGTGGTCAATGTGCTGTGGTCAGTGGCTGGCAAGCTGGTGGATGTGGCAGTCGTAGTGGCCAGAGAGGAAGAGGCAGTCTGGTGACGCTTGCACTGACGGTGGCTGAGGTGGTGGCAACAGGGGTAGTGCAGCCTGATGGTGCCAGTCAAGGTGGCAGTGGAAGCTGATGGCAGAGATGGCCTGCCCCGGGTGTGTAAAGCACAGCTTGCATTAGGCCCCTTCCCCTCACCCTGCACGGCCACACGCGGGAGGAAGGGGACGTTGATGAGTAAAATGCTACTGTAACCTCCCAGTCCACAGCAAGGCTGTTATTCCTCTAGTTGAAATGAATCACAAATGGCCTGGTGTGTAGTTGAACCACTCCAGATGCACCTTGGTTATGGATAATGGCTCAGGGCAGGTTCCATAGCAACCTTGTCCTAATTAAGCTCTCAAGAAGCTGCTTGCAGTTTGGGTTTGGTTGTTGTTGAACCCCAGCAGCCTTCTCCCAGGTGACTGCTGTCACCATATGACGTAAATAGACACATTGTCCTGAAGCATTTTGTACTAAGAAATAAATCCAAGTTGTAGACCAGGTGGTAAATTCCAAGTAGTTCCTTTATTAAGTTTCAATTGTAGATGTAGAAAGATGAAGGTAAGATGGTAAATAAGATTGAAGTAAGATAGAAGTATAGCCCCACCAGGAGCAGTCTTCCTCTGCTCAGCCTCTCATCCTCAACTGACACTCCTTTCACCAGTCCACACACCAACATTACATGACATCAGACAGCATTCTCCAGCCATGCAGACTGAACAGAATAGAGAGGATTGATGTAAAGAAAGAAGAGAGGAATTAACCATTACAACACATTTCTATCCATCCCTCCAGGCTCTAGGGGTCCTTTGCTGTTACCTGTCCGGTGCATTCAATGTATAGTTCTCACTCATGCGTCTCATCATGTAATTGGCCCCCGGCACTTCATGATTCCTTGTCCCTCGAGGCACATACATGGACTGCACCGGCAATGGCTGCACCATCACTAAATCACGCCCAATTAGATGTATGACCAGGGCCACTGGGATTACGTGGACGTGCGGCCGCTACAATTTTTTGCATAATTGTATATTTGCTGCATTGGCCACATAATCCATCATCTGCCCCATAACTTGTAGGGGCCGATTCACAGAACTAACTGAAGACAAAATCCTAAACTTACTACTTTGGTATACACAGAAGTCAGGATTTTGTCTTATGTTTGTTTTAAGAAAGACTTCAGACAGACTTAAGTTAGGATTTTGTCTTAAGTCTGTCTTAAGTCTGTCTTAAGACAAACTTAAGACAAAATCCTAACTTCTGTGAATACCAAAAGTAGTAAGTTTAGGATTTTGTCTTAAATTAGTTCTGTGAATCGGGCCCGTAGTTTTTACCCAAACAAATTGTTTCTAGCTCAAATGGTTCAAAAGTTACTGCAAACACAGCGACACATGTTCCTGCGCAGCGGAAGGCCTTTTGCAAAGGTTGACAGGTCACCTTTCTGTAGCTTATTGCTATATTTGGGTGTTAAACTAATGCCCAGAAGTGTTAACAAGTTTAAAAATGACAAAATAATCAAATAATACTATCACAAAATGTGCTGCACAATGCAGCTTTATTTGCCTTTCCGTGCAGCATTATTTACTCAACCCTGCCGCATAATTTGGCCCTCCCCTGCCGCATAACTCCAGCGACCCTGTGTGTGACTTACTGCAGTTTGCAATGTAAGGGTGTGTGAGATACTGATATTCACATTGGCATTGAAGTTTGTATGATGAAGATGTCCACCATCATTGCCGCCTTTTTTTGCATCTTCAGTCCCTCCAGCCCGGCTCCTCCTTCTGTCCCTGCAGGATTGTGAAGTGAATAGTGGACTCACACTTTCCTTCCAGGGTGGCAGAGATCTGGTGCAGAAAGCCTCCAGTGTCCGGCTTTCCTGGTCGGAGAGGACTTCGGGCGTTTCAGGTCATTGGACTTCTGTTGTGATCCTCGTTGCCTCATATACATGAGAACCCGGCCTCGAGCTCGTCGTCGATCTAGTGTCATATTTTAAATCAAAGTTTTACACTTGTCCTGTGGAGGACAAGCCCCATGAGCTGTTCCACTGGAGCCTTCCTCCTCCTTCTCCTCCTCCTCCTCTCTCCTCCTCCTCCTCCTCCTCCTCCTCCTCCTCCTCCTCCTCCTCCTCCTCCTCCTCCTCCTCCTCCTCCTCATCCCCTCCTCCTCCCACCCCCCTTGTGAGTTAGTAAATGTAACTCTACAGAGTCTTACATTGGCACACTTTTCCAGATGTTGAGGTCTGCAGCCAGGGCACAAGTCAGGGGTACATGCGGACAGAATCGACCCACGATGGGCCTGATTCACAGAACTAACTTACAACAAAATCCTAAACTTACTATGATTTTGGTATTCACAGAAGACACTTACTCATCAATGATTAATTTACTCATCAATGAGTAAGTGCCTTCTGTGAATACCAAAATGAGTAAGTGCCTTCTGTGAATACCAAAATGAGTAAGTGCCTTCTGTGAATACCAAAATGAGTAAGTGCCTTCTGTGAATACCAAAATGGTAGGTAGGGGTAAGGGTAGAACAATGCAACATCAGTGCCACACCTTTGTTTGGGCACTTCACGTGAATAGAGGTGAGTGAGCCAATAAATTAACAGGGAGAGCCAAGCCAGAGCCGAGCCAAGATCTTGCTTGGATCTTAGAGCCCGTGCACGAGCTGAGCCCTGAAAATATTAGCTAAGTAAGCCACACAACAAGCATCATGTAAAATATGTTAAAGCTCCTCCCTTCTCCCTCCACTGTGCATGAGGGTTTGGCCGGCCGTTTCAGGACGGCCAAACCCTCAAGCGCAGTGAAGTTTTCTCGAGCTCCAGCTGTGTTGCTGGGGCTGGAGAAAGCAGGCACAGGCTCCCAGTCTACCTGGGAGCGCAAAGTCATAGCGCTCAGTCCAATCCTGACGCTGCTTTCATGCACCGTCATGATTGTCTGCAGTGCATTCTGGGAGCCTGTGCCCGGAAGAGAGCGATGCAGCAGACAGCGGCGGAAATCAGGTAGGTCATTTTATTCTTATTATTTTGTACCCCGATTCCCCCTCCCTCCCCAGTTCCCTCATCCGGCCCGCCCTGCCGCTTTGGCAGGGTACAGCCCGCTACTGGTGTAAACCCTTCACGTGGCCGAGATAATTGAAGAGCAACATTGTAGTCTGTTAAATCTAGCATAAAAGGTTTTTGTACAACTGGTATTCTGAACTCACATGTTTGAAACTGCTTTCATACACAATAATGAAGAAATAGAGTTTTGGTGAATCAAAACGATTGCCCAATATCACACAATTTAAGGTGAAGCCACATTTATCCAGGTTTTCTGGTTTCACTTTGTACAAATCAGCTAGGAAATGATCATGTTTTTTGTCTTTCCGTCTGTTAAGTATTTGGTTTTACTTCTTTGTGCGTTGTTTATTTAGTTGAACACAACCCAAAGGCCAAATTGGAGGGCTTAAATGAGCATCAGTTACATTACACATGGTCACATTGATTTTTGGTAGGTATGGGGAGATTAAGTGATTTGCACAGAATCAGAGGATTGTGTGCCGACACCGAGACTCAAACCTGGTTCCCCAGTTCTAAAGTCGGCAGCACTAGCCAAAACACTACAGGGAATATTATCAAGAACAACGTTAAAATTATCGCCGCTTTAGCAGCAGGAAACTGCCGCTAAAGCGGCGATAATGGGCTTGATAATATGCCCTTGTGTATTCCCATAAAAGCCCAGGTGTGGTGTGAACCTGGGCTTCTATGGGAATTCTCAACGGCATAATATCAAGCCCATTATCGCCGCTTTAACGGCAGTTTCCTGCTGCTAAAGCGGCGATAATTTTAACGTTGTTCTTGATAATATGCCCCTACATCCTGGGTAGAGTGAGGGAGAATGGAAGGCAGAAGTTGGATGAAAGCTCGGCTCGTTATGGGCTTGATGTTCCAACAGTACCTAGAGCTCAGCTAGAGCCAGTCTTCTGTGGCTCGGCAACCTCTACTTCTTTCCTTCCTGTCTCGTCTTTCTGGGATGTTTGTACTATTTTAGATTACATTTGTAACCGTAATATGACTAGGGCTCCCTGTTTTCCGTTTTTACTGATTTTTACAGATAAATGCAGACAGAAAACTATTTATTTTCCTGTCTGTATTTTGAAACGTGGATGAAAACGGAAATTGAGTTGTTTTTTGAGTGATTCTAAATGCTGTCAATCATGACTTCCAGGCCAATAGCCCTGTCGAATGAATGGTAAGGGGGGTAAAAAAATAAAGGAATTTTAGTAAAGAGCCTCAAACAGCAATAGATATGCACAACCTTGGTTTTAAAATGTGCATGTTTTCTTATAGGAGCATATTTTATCATCTGATTGTGTTTATATGGGAAACATCCTTTACAACGCAACTTTTACCACGCAGTGCTTTTACATCGCAACTTTTACAACGCAAACCATTACAACGCATTGCGCTGGGGTGCGCTCTAGGATAGGGAATAGATTTAATTTACTATCCAACACCTTCATTAGTGTCCACGGGGACTGGAGTTGGAATAGTAAATTAAACTATTCACTATCCAGCACCCCAAAGCGCTATGCGTTGTAATGGTATGCGTTGTATAAATTGTGATGTAAAAGCATGCGATGTAAAAGCTTGCGTTGTAATGTCATACATCCGTTTATATCCATGAAACCTGTTAGCCGTTCAGACAGGAGTGCATATTTATTGGTCAAATAAATGTAGAAATATACTCAGTTCAGATTCATTTTTTGACAAAACCCAAAATAAATATGAATAAATACAAACAGAATTAGCACAAAATAAAAATGGATAAATTCAGACGGAAATGTAAAAAAAAACAAAAAACATAAAACCGGGAGCCCTAAATATGACTTGGTACCACTCCAGGTCAAGCAAGTTGGCAAACACTTTTCTAGATGGAATTAATCACTAGCCACAAAAGGCGGCAGGAATGAGTTCACCAATTGAAATGGAAGTCCACCCTACCTGGCGGAGGCGTGCAGCGTGTACTGCTTCCACCCGGGCAGCGCCTCCGCAGTGTCATCCAGGTCCAGAGTCCACTGGTCCCGGGGTCGCAGTGCCGCCATCTTGCTTTGGAAGAGGCTGTTCAACGCCTCCTCCTCCATGTCTGTGTTGAGGGGACCCTGGTGACCTGCACAGCAGAGGTGCAGCACAGCACCCCCAGAGAGAGTAAAGGGAACTAACTGCAGTTAACTCTGGATGGACACCTGTCCAGGGCTGCACGTCTGTCCTTCCTGCTCCTGGAGGGGTCCAGCAGGATGTAGGCAGCACCGGAGGCTGGTATACGTGCTGAAGAAAGTAAACCGGCAGTCAGCATGCCTCGGGTAATGCAGGGCCCGTGACTAGACTGTTTGTTGACGATCAGTGAAAACATGGGTGTATCTGCTGTGGGCCAAAGTCCACGCACCAGTGCTGATCATATCAGCTGTATTTTTACTTTACAAGGAAGCAAATGAGGCATACAAAACACCTAGAATCGATGCTGCCGTTTTACTGAGATGTGTTGTGCTGGGTTTTGTCGTGTTTGTGCTGTGTTATGTTGTGTTGTGCTGTGTTGTGTTTGTGTTGTGTTTTGTTGTGCTGTGCTGTGTTTGTGCTGTGTTTTGTTGTGTTTGGGCTGTGTTTTGTTCTTTTTGTGCTTTGTTGTTTTGCAATGTGTTGTGCTGTGTTGTTCTGTGTTGTATTGTACTGTATTGTTATGTGTTGTGTTGCTATGTGTTGTGTTACGCTAAAGGGAACACTTGTTAAGTTCTATTAAACGTGGAGAACTGAGACCTTTCCCGACTACTCGCTGACAGTTAGTAGAATCAGCTGCATTCCCCGCGATTTAGACGACTGTGGGCTGTTAAACGAGTAGATTGCAGACGAAGGGAGCTTAGACACTGGACTAAGCTTGGGCTATGAACTCCGCTTCGCTCAAAGAGTTTGCATTGTTTTCCCCACTCTGCATTACGCAGAAGTCGCAGAGTACTGTGTTTTCCTCGCTCGCACTCGCCAACATCAAGTTGGCGAGGACGTGCGAGGAAAATCCACCTCCTGATGAGATGGTTCCTCATTCATGCTCGTCAATGTCAAGTTGGCGAGCGCGAGGGAGGCAAATAAACCTCCCGGCGAGATTTCTCAACAAGGGCAGTCGGATTCCTCAATGCGAGTGTCCACGTATGATTGCGTTGGCTCGCATTAAAAAAACATCCGTTCGCATTGAGAAAGCTGCAGCTCGAGTAGAAAATCTATTCCCGCAGCAGAAAGGAAGCAGCGCCCGCTTGCACTGTGCATGGTGCAGTTTGCGATAATTTCAAAGTGTGGACAAACACCCGGCGCAGAAAATTACAGCAAGCTGAATTTTTCTAACTCACTACGCTGCTTGCAGAGCTCCGCATAGCGCGGCTGAACTGTTTTTTGCACTTCTCAGAGTTCTGCGTAGTGGAACTCCATGAACTCCACCCAGGCTTACACTGGACATGGTGATTTATCCACTCAAGGATCTGCAACATGGTTTTTAATAGAGGCAGGCATCTATCTGGACGCTCGAGGCCAGCTCGAGTCTGAAGCCTGTCTCGGCTCGAGGTCCTGTTGGAACCTCGAGCCCATAATGAGCCGAGCTTTCATGAGGCTTCTGCCTCCCTCTGCCAAAGGGGTAGCGTTGCAGCCAGAGATTTTAATGTTAGGTCTGAAAATCCCGGTTTGAGTCGCGACGCCGCTCAACATCCTGGGCTTTTGGGCAAAAACTTCATATCCCTATACACAATGAATGGTGACATTTTGTAATGTAATGTGTGCTTATGCAAAGTGCTCCAATACTCTCAGGTCGAGTTCGTGCTTTATAAAAAGTGCCGAAAGTTGCACAAAGAGGTAAAAACAACGCCTTAACATAAGGAATATTACTCTACAGCAATCTGGGCCGGTACAGGGTTTACAATACATGACAATTGTCTTCCCTCTTAGTTCACTGAGGATTCATATTTAAAAACTATCACTTTTAATAAAGTATTTCTCAGTGCAGTGTTATAATGCGACATAATAATGTTAAACTTCCACATGCTACATACACTTTTTCAATTTTGGAGAGAGTTTATAGCACTTAACCTGAAGTTTGGTCCATGATTTATACAGCAAACATTGCACGGTGCAGACTCAACGATCTGAGCCAGACCATTGGCTCGTCTCTGGCTCGGCTCTCCTCTCTAATGTGTTGACTCATACCCCTCTAATTTTTAAATCGTTCAAATCTGCCACACATTGACCAGTGGCGTGGCAGGGAGATGGTCTGGCCAGAGACGGAGAACAGCCTTATTCCTGAAGTTTAACCCCTTCGCTGCGGCGGCTATTCCGCCGCAGCGCTAAGGGGGGGGGGGGCGGCGGCACGGCGGTCCAGTGCTCATGACGGAACCTCTCCGTCACGGCCCGTGGGTGAGCTGTGCTTGTGACGGAACGGTTCCGTCACGGCCCCGCTCGCTCTTTAGAATGCGCCGCGCAGGCGCGAAATCAGCGCCACGCAGGCGCGGTGGCAGGGCCTTGACTGAACCGTTCCGTCACCAGCACAGCGCCACCCGAGGCTCGTGACGGAACGGTTCCGTCACGAGCATGGGAGGGGTTAAACCTGGAGTAATCAATGCCATATAGCACCTCTTTCATGGGGCATACTCTAACCCCCTACTGCTTTGCTTCTAGTTAACTCTTATGTATGTGTGTATGGGTATGTGTAAGTAGTGTCACCTAGGCATTGCACACCCAGCTGTGAAGCGTAGGAGGGTTACCCATGGAGCAAGACACAAGTCACGCTCAAGGTTCACATGGCAGACGGGTTCTAGCTACTCCCAGGAGCCAGACAAGCAGGGTGGGTCCTTTCCTGGCACTCCAGGGGTGCTGGTCAGAGTTACAGAAGGCCTCAGCCCTCAGGAGTAGGAACACTGCGGCCGTACAACGAGTTCGATTTCTATATAGAGCAGTGTCAGTCTCCTGGGGAAATTGCTAAAATCTAAAGTAAAAAAGAAAATACCAGAATCTGAAGGGAAATATAAAAAATCTGCGGAATCAATAGGAATAAATACATATCTGTTCAAACTTGTCAGTTTTTTTAATAGAAAAAAATGAAAGGAACAATTCACACTGCATTCACTGTTTATTTTCCACAATGTTAGTTATTTAGGAAATTAAGCAATTTTCTAAGGGCACTTTTTTGTACTAATTATTTTTAGGTCTCGCCTAGGGAGTGCTTGCGCTGTCTCTTTGAAACATACTGTATTCAGGATATGGCATAAAGCTCCACCTTGTCCTTGTAAATGGTGGCTTTCATTGGTCAATAGGCTTAGTAGTCCCTCCTTAGTACCGCATCGTCTCTTCTTGTAACCTCCCATGAGGACATCACCAGTTGCATGTGTTGTTACTCCCTAGGTTTTCAATACAGCCTCAGAGCACTATTTTCTTAAAGGGCTTCAGGCGAGACACACACTTGGCTCTAGGCATGGCCGGCAGTGGTTACTTTACTCACTAGCATATCTCACATTTATATGAGACCTTCTACAGATTTCCCTTCATCAGCTCCACACAGAGTACAACCTAATCTGAAATTAGTATAATAATTATTTTGTCACATTCCAAAGCTACTAATTGTATATATGGCAAAAAGAATGAGTCTGCACCTGAGGGCAACAATTAATTTTTCGTACATATGTCCTAGTATATCGTATTTAAGCAATAGCACAATATATTAATAAATAGTTTCCCAGATGAACATTACAGATGGTCGCAATACTTGATTGTAGTCAATATATTCCTTTTATTCAAAAGCACTTTATTCTTTTAAAAGCATCACACAATTGCTTGCCGCCAACGCGTTTCATCCCTCATGGGACTTCTTCAGGGTTTTATCATAGTCTGTATCTGTCGATAGTACTTAGCGATAGTTCTTGTCAGTTTTAAAAGAACAACGATTACGATACCGTCTATTGATAACATGAATCACGTTGTCAGTGTTTTTAATGTATAGCAATAGACGGCAAAACATGTTCATATGCGTCGGTGATTTGTGTTACAGCGGTGTTTGGAACAATCAGATTAATGATAGATCCAGCGTTATCAATATTGTATCTGTATATATTATGGCCTTCCACACGAGGTCATGTCAAATAATCGATTAGTGATCATTAATATACCCAGTTAGTTTTGGGCAAAATCTGTAGCCCTCTGTACGACAACGGCCGTGATTGTATATATGGACATAGCTATTTGAATGTACCTGTGGTACTGTCTTGCATGCAATGCATTATGGGTAAGGTGGATATACCATCTCTTCTGCACGGTGCAGTACCATATTTGACCAAAAGAGGTGTCATAGGACCTCTTTTGGCCACATATGGCACTGCACCCTGAAACATGGCGAGGTAAAAAACATTGGCATTTATAATGCCAATAACTCCAACTTTGCAGGGTGCAGTAATACGGCTAGGTAAAAAACATTGCCATTTAATTTTCTTTTAGAGTTTTATATAGCACAAACTAGACCCAAAGATATCAGGTATCAGAGCGCTTCACATGAGCACCAGTTTCGTTACAGATTGACACATTCATTTTTGTTAGGCACGGGGAGATTAAGTGATCTGCCCAGAATCACAGGATGTTGAGTGTCGTTGCCCAGAACACACGGAAGGTACAGAAGGTCTCAGAAATACAGAGGGAGAGAAAAGAAAATAGCAAATCTCTCTATTGGGACCCAATAGTGTCCTCTTTACATGCCCAGAATACACAGTTAATCTGGAAACAACCAAGAAAACAAAAACAAGAGAAGATACACAAGGAGAGGAAAAAGATACCCATCAGCCCACTCATAAGTGGAATCTCGTCATCTGGGTATATGTTGGTAAATGGTGTCCTCTAGGGTCTGCCTTGGAAACAATCCATAGGACTGCCTAGTGATGGACCCAGAACATTTCACCAACAGATGACAGTATATGAGCGGGAGGGGTTGAGGTTGCAGTGCTCAAAGAAAAAGAAGAAGAAAAGGAAAATAATCCAAGTGATTCTAAAAATACCTACGATGATGTCATGAAATACTTTATTAGGGCTGACCATCAAAGTGGTATGGTTAAAAACAGTATGCTGATAGCATGTAAGGAATTGCTACCCACCAATGTTGTTATTCGGTCAACATGTTTCAGCCTCAAGGGCTTTCGTCAGGACCTATGGTGCTACTGCAACACTTACTTAAGTGATGTGAAAGTGGGATCTACATCTGCTTTCCAAACTGAAAAGAGTGTATCTTCTCCTGCATAGACACAATACAAAATACAGAAACAGAGACATGGACAAATTATGTCAACAAAAAGAAGTGCACAGACTGCAAACTCTCGTTTCTATGGTCTTTATAATATGGCTATGAACACTTGAAAGACACTCACCCTTATTGTGGGGAGAGAAAACCTCACCTCACCTGGCCACTGCTCAGGAAGAAAGGGAGGCCACGCACTGGAAATAAACAGAACACTTAGAAAGTTATAACCAGTGGTAGTAGAAACACAATATACAGACAAGAAAAACTGGATTCAAAACACATAAATCAGAGACACACATGGTGACACAATGGCCAGACTGGTTTCCTCTTGCATCAGGAAAGTATACCACAAAGCCTCACTGACTGCACTGCTTGCACAAACCTGTAGACCTATAAAGTACAAAGGCCCAGGTAGCCAGCCGCAGTCACTGGGAATAGAGGCGCCTACTCCTGTGCTTTCCACCTAGTACTCAAAGACCAAAGACCAAAGCAATGATGCTATTGACTGTCCCACCACCACTGACCTCTCCGTCGTTGCCTCGGAGTGAAAACTGAGCCGAGGGGGAGGCGACGACTGATGGTCATACGCGATGTTAAATACACTGCAGTGGACCTGAAAGGAAACTCCTTTGTTTCAAAATTTGATTGGCTCATGTGTAGGCCAATGGGAATCGGCTCACAGGCAGCCAACCGTGACCTACACTGATAAGCCTGCAGTGGACCTGAAAGTAAACTCCTTTGTTTCAAAATTTGATTGGCTCATGTGTAGGCCAATGGGAATCGGCTCACAGGCAGCCAACCGTGACCTACACTGATAAGCCTGCAGTGGACCTGAAAGGAAACTCCTTTGTTTCAAAATTTGATTGGCTCATGTGTAGGCCAATGGGAATCGGCTCACAGGCAGCCAACCGTGACCTACACTGATAAGCCTCAGCCGCATTAACAGGCCGACCGTGAGACATACCTCACGCGCATATGCGCACCAGTCAAATCGTAAGGCAGTAAGATGGTGTGTTGTATTCTATCCAAAGAAGAGCCATAATGCCCAGCGGCATTGCCAGAGCGCTGTTTACCCTGCGCTATTGCCGCTAGCAGCCCGCGATGGACTCTTAACTTAGACACCGCTGCCGGCCCGCTCATTGGTTGAGACGAAGCCAATCAACGGTGCCCCTGTGTATAGCCACTCAAGCAGCGGTGTTCAGTACCACACCAGTAACATCCAAAACTGGTGTCAATTGAAAAAACGCTAGCGGACCTTGCAGAGACTGATAAACAAGACGCCACAGCAGGACCGCTCATTGGTTGCATGCGCAGCCAACCAGCGGAGTTGAAACGTAAACACGCTCGTGTTGAAAACACAGCCCAGCCTCACATCGTGTTTGGACTGTGAAGTACACAAATAATTGCGGACCTCAGAGGAAACCCTTGAAGTGGACAACGCTGCAGGCCCGCGCATTAGATAAAGGCGGAGCCAAACAGCGGTGTCCCAGGGAAAGCACTCTATCGTTTGTAACGCAGCCTTGCTTCGCATCATGTCGGACAGCGACATTATCGAAGTGAATTAGCCCGTCTGCTTAAGCCCATGTACTCAAAGACGTCATAAAAACAGATCAGCTGGCAGACACACACCAAAAGGATGGCATTAACTTTGTGTGTTCATACTGCTAGAGAGCAATGTTCAGAGGTCGCGCGCCAGTTTAGCCGTTTCCCAACTTCCATTCGGAAAGTATCGAGGGCTTAAACTGATATAGACACTGGCTACAAATGTTCAACATGAGAAGGAGAAACCCACCCAGTAAAGATGTTAAAACTCCATGGAGGTAACCCTTTCGTCACAGGCTGTTAGCACCAGGACTCCAGTGAAAGGAGGTTATTCCTTTATAAATCTTACTTGTGTGCTGTCATTGTGAAATATAAGATGATTGAAGAGAGTCAGTCCGTCTGCCTAGGCCCATGTCCTCAAAGACGTCATTCAAACAGTTCAGCTGACAGAAACACACCAGAATGATGGCATTAACTAGGTGTGTTTATTTATACTGCTAGAGGGCAATGTTCAGAGGTCGCGCGCTAATTTAGCCGTTTGCCAACTTCCAGTCGGATAGTACCGGGGGCTTAAACTGATATAGACACTGGCTACATATATTCAACATATATAGAACATGAGAAGGGGAACCCTACCCAGTGAGGGTGTTAGAGCTCAATGGAGGTAACCCTTATGCCAAAGGCTGTTAGCACAAGGACTCTGTGTTCGGAAAAACAATCTGCGCAATCACAGCTGCATCCAAGGAATGTCATCATTCAATCCTTCTGTGTCACTATGAAGTTTGAAAACCCACTTCTGTTCTTTCCTCAATAGGAAAAGTGAAACATCTGTGACGTGACTAGGTATGTAAGGTTGTTCTAGAACCAACCATCTCAGTTCATCTGGACTATGTCTCTTGTCAAGGAAGTGAGTGGTGAGCCGTGTTGCCTGTTTTCTGCGTCTCATGGTGCTCATATGTTCCTGCACGCGCAATTTGATTTTTCTTGCGGTCATGCCGATATACCTTAGTCCACAGGGGCAGGTAATCTGGTATATCACTTTCTCACTGTTGCAATTAGTGTGGTGTTTCAATTGCCATGGTCGCGAGGTCCCAATGTCCACTTCAAGTGTTTTGCTGGTCAGTGGGCATACTGAGCAATTCCCGCAGGGATGATGTCCTCGTACCGGGGGCAGACCCCATAGAGTTTGCGGGGGTTCACATACTTCTTGCCGAGGTCGTGTATGCACAAGAGAGTCTCTCAAGTTGTTCCCTCTTTTAAAAGAAAAGAGTGGAAGGGGAATGGTCTCACCGGAGCTGTTCAGAATGCGCCACCTTTTCCTGATCATCTTTTGGATTTTAGAAGATGATGTGTTGTACGTTGTCACGCACACCAATCTGTCTAGTGGTGGTTTGACAACTGGAGGCTCAAGCAGCGCTTCGCGATGGTTATTCGCAGCGCGTTTCATTGAAGTCCGGACAAGGTTATTCGGATAGCGTCTCACTTTCAACTTCATGGAGAGATCTTTCGCTTTTCGGCGGAAGTCTGGAATGTGTGTCTCTGTCAGCTGAACTGTTTGAATGACGTCTTTGAGGACATAGGCCATGGGCCTAGGCAGACGGACTGACTCT
Organism: Lissotriton helveticus; assembly: GCF_964261635.1. NCBI lineage: Eukaryota > Metazoa > Chordata > Amphibia > Caudata > Salamandridae > Lissotriton > Lissotriton helveticus. Next base: position 29,091,252 of record NC_136072.1, read on the forward strand.
CTTCAATCATCTTATATTTCACAATGACAGCACACAAGTAAGATTTATAAAGGAATAACCTCCTTTCACTGGAGTCCTGGTGCTAACAGCCTGTGACGAAAGGGTTACCTCCATGGAGTTTTAACATCTTTACTGGGTGGGTTTCTCCTTCTCATGTTGAACATTTGTAGCCAGTGTCTATATCAGTTTAAGCCCTCGATACTTTCCGAATGGAAGTTGGGAAACGGCTAAACTGGCGCGCGACCTCTGAACATTGCTCTCTAGCAGTATGAACACACAAAGTTAATGCCATCCTTTTGGTGTGTGTCTGCCAGCTGATCTGTTTTTATGACGTCTTTGAGTACATGGGCTTAAGCAGACGGGCTAATTCACTTCGATAATGTCGCTGTCCGACATGATGCGAAGCAAGGTGGCGTTACAAACGATAGAGTGCTTTCCCTGGGACACCGCTGTTTGGCTCCGCCTTTATCTAATGCGCGGGCCTGCAGCGTTGTCCACTTCAAGGGTTTCCTCTGAGGTCCGCAATTATTTGTGTACTTCACAGTCCAAACACGATGTGAGGCTGGGCTGTGTTTTCAACACGAGCGTGTTTACGTTTCAACACCGCTGGTTGGCTGCGCATGCAACCAATGAGCGGTCCTGCTGTGGCGTCTTGTTTATCAGTCTCTGCAAGGTCCGCTAGCGTTTTTTCAATTGACACCAGTTTTGGATGTTACTGGTGTGGTACTGAACACCGCTGCTTGAGTGGCTATACACAGGGGCACCGTTGATTGGCTTCGTCTCAACCAATGAGCGGGCCGGCAGCGGTGTCTAAGTTAAGAGTCCATCGCGGGCTGCTAGCGGCAATAGCGCAGGGTAAACAGCGCTCTGGCAATGCCGCTGGGCATTATGGCTCTTCTTTGGATAGAATACAACACACCATCTTACTGCCTTACGATTTGACTGGTGCGCATATGCGCGTGAGGTATGTCTCACGGTCGGCCTGTTAATGCGGCTGAGGCTTATCAGTGTAGGTCACGGTTGGCTGCCTGTGAGCCGATTCCCATTGGCCTACACATGAGCCAATCAAATTTTGAAACAAAGGAGTTTCCTTTCAGGTCCACTGCAGGCTTATCAGTGTAGGTCACGGTTGGCTGCCTGTGAGCCGATTCCCATTGGCCTACACATGAGCCAATCAAATTTTGAAACAAAGGAGTTTCCTTTCAGGTCCACTGCAGGCTTATCAGTGTAGGTCACGGTTGGCTGCCTGTGAGCCGATTCCCATTGGCCTACACATGAGCCAATCAAATTTTGAAACAAAGGAGTTTCCTTTCAGGTCCACTGCAGTGTATTTAACATCGCGTGTGACCATCAGTCGTCGCCTCCCCCTCGGCTCAGTTTTCACTCCGAGGCAACGACGGAGAGGTCAGTGGTGGTGGGACAGTCAATAGCATCATTGCTTTGGTCTTTGGTCTTTGAGTACTAGGTGGAAAGCACAGGAGTAGGCGCCTCTATTCCCAGTGACTGCGGCTGGCTACCTGGGCCTTTGTACTTTATAGGTCTACAGGTTTGTGCAAGCAGTGCAGTCAGTGAGGCTTTGTGGTATACTTTCCTGATGCAAGAGGAAACCAGTCTGGCCATTGTGTCACCATGTGTGTCTCTGATTTATGTGTTTTGAATCCAGTTTTTCTTGTCTGTATATTGTGTTTCTACTACCACTGGTTATAACTTTCTAAGTGTTCTGTTTATTTCCAGTGCGTGGCCTCCCTTTCTTCCTGAGCAGTGGCCAGGTGAGGTGAGGTTTTCTCTCCCCACAATAAGGGTGAGTGTCTTTCAAGTGTTCATAGCCATATTATAAAGACCATAGAAACGAGAGTTTGCAGTCTGTGCACTTCTTTTTGTTGACATAATTTGTCCATGTCTCTGTTTCTGTCTTTTGTATTGTGTCTATGCAGGAGAAGATACACTCTTTTCAGTTTGGAAAGCAGATGTAGATCCCACTTTCACATCACTTAAGTAAGTGTTGCAGTAGCACCATAGGTCCTTACGAAAGCCCTTGAGGCTGAAACATGTTGACCGAATAACAACATTGGTGGGTAGCAATTCCTTACATGCTATCAGCATACTGTTTTTAACCATACCACTTTGATGGTCAGCCCTAATAAAGTATTTCATGACATCATCGTAGGTATTTTTAGAATCACTTGGATTATTTTCCTTTTCTTCTTCTTTTTCTTTGAGCACTGCAACCTCAACCCCTCCCACTCATATACTGTCATCTGTTGGTGAAATGTTCTGGGTCCATCACTAGGCAGTCCTATGGATTGTTTCCAAGGCAGACCCTAGAGGACACCATTTACCAACATATACCCAGATGACGAGATTCCACTTATGAGTGGGCTGATGGGTATCTTTTTCCTCTCCTTGTGTATCTTCTCTTGTTTTTGTTTTCTTGGTTGTTTCCAGATTAACTGTGTATTCTGGGCATGTAAAGAGGACACTATTGGGTCCCAATAGAGAGATTTGCTATTTTCTTTTCTCTCCCTCTGTATTTCTGAGACCTTCTGTACCTTCCGTGTGTTTTAGTGTCTAGTTGGGGGACTAGGTACCAGTAGGTCTATAATAATTTTTTCCCCTCGGACCCCCCCTTAACCGTTTATCTCTCTGTCGTTGCCCAGACTCAAACCCAGTTCCCCAGCTTCAAGGTCCACTGCTCTAGCCGTAAGGCTGCATCCTCTCCACAATTGTTATTAATAATTTGTATTTATTTATAATTCTATAATTTTATATAATTAGTATTATAATGATATAATTTTATTAAAAATGTATTAATAATTTTTATTTATAATGCCACTAACTCCAACTTTGCAGTCTGCAGTACTACATATGGCCTAAAGAGGTCCCATTGGACCTCTTTTGGCCACTTATGGTACTGCACCCTGCAACAAGATTAGGTAGAAAACATTTATAATGCCAACAACTCCTTCTTCAACAAATGCAAGACCAATTGCATTTCCAATGTAAAGGTCTCGCATTTGTTACATTTAGAGCTGTTGGCATTGAAAATGACAATGTTTTTTTACCTTTGCTTTTTTTATACCATTGGCAATAGTGATATGCAAATATAATAGCTCAACTGCAAATAAAAAAAAACAAAAGTAAAAAGCATTGTTATTTTCAACGCCAACAGCTCTAACTTTAACAAACGCAAGACCGATTGCATTGCAAATGCTTATTTTATGTGTAAATGTCAGAGATGTATTGTAGTGAAGGGCAGTGAAGCGGGTTCACGAGGCATGCTCCACACAAGACATCTCACTGTATCCTCCCTTGACACTTGCGCCTCTCCATCAAAATAGTGCTACTATTGTATTTCTGCGGATGAATTTCGGACCTGCACAAAATTGCTCTTGAAAACTATTACAACTGCAGATTTTTTTTAAATGTACTCCTCGACAGGTGGTATCTGATTCCATCACAGATCCTTGCATTGTGAAAGGAGCGCCTTCGGTTAGGACCTGCGCCATGTTCGGGTAACAGTGGTATGAGCCCAGCTGCCCCTTGCATATCACAACTCACCCAAGAGCAGGTGGAACACTCAGATCAGGGCTGGACTGTTCCCATGAGGCACAGGGTCCGACTGATTTGCATATGGCCAAGTCTGAACTGGGGTGGCGGAGTGAGCTAAAGAATGATGATGATTAAACCCAGATCAGTTGCCCGGGGGTGAGTGCTTGCAATGTTCAACACTCCGCCCATCATCCCCTTTGGTTTTGCAAAACTCAGATCCACTATCCTGAAGAACAGGGGGGGGTGTAGGAGTATCTGTTGCTCCCCCATCCCGCTCTATCGCTGGCACAGCATCAGGGAACCAGAAGGCACTAAGAAACCGGTGCACTCACCTCACTCCAACACCCTGATGCCAAGATGCTCCCATCATGCCTTGCGAGTCCAACAGGTGTGCCATACATACTGCCTAGCCAAGGATTCGCAGAATTCTTTGATATAATTAAATTATAGAAGGCTGCGGCCCCTCTAACTCATTAGATCCTGTCGGAATTCATCCCAATACATCCCCAACAGAGAATTGGACAAAGTTTTGCCCTAAGTTCAGTCCTCAGCAGTCCAAGGGGCTGTGCGAGTTAATGACAAGAAGGTCCACAAATCAGTATTTTCGCTACTTGAAGGGGACCCATGTCCTGTGCACCATGTAACACATAAAACAGATGTTTTGCATTGTAAACATTGAGGTTCCTGCACTCACCTCCATTTATTTCATTCAGATACCTCAGCCCTCTGGTAGACTCTGCCAGAACACTTCAGGGGGCATATTACCAACAACTAGCGATAATTTTTGTCTCTAACTTGTTTAGAGACAAAAATTATCGCCGCACATCGCCGATTTTTATCGCAGATAAACCTTGCTATTAGCAAGGTTTATCGCAAATGCGATAAAAAACGGCCGCAAAGCATGAATATCGCTGAAAAGTCAGCGATATTCATGCATTATCGAGCAAATGCTCTTAGCCATGTTATCCACCTCCCATTGGATAACATGGTGAAGAACTGCTCAGGGCAGGTGTTAGCTTTTGGAGATATTCGCGCTTAGCGCGAATATCTCCAAAAGTTGGTAATAGGAGATAGCGATGTTAGTGACTGTTTCCAGTCGCTAACATCTTGGCACGGCCACTTTGCATGTCATTAGTGATAAATATCACTGACATGCAAAGCGGGGCCCAAGATGGTCGCTATCTCCTATTAGCTGTCACTAACTGGTGTTAGCGACAGCTTGGCAATAGGGAGATCATTTTATCTCCGCTTTCTTGGCTTTTAAAGCCAAAAAAGCGGAGATAAACCCCTTGATAATATACCCCCAGATTTTTTGTATTTGGTGGGTTCAAAGTCCAAATGCAGAAAATCAGACCCTGACCTGCTCTAGTTCCTTCCAGCCAGTCTAATCTTCCTTTACATGCTTTGGCGATTTTCTTACACTAGGATTTTACACTTTGGAGCATTAATCACTAGGGGGCATATTGGACATCTAACCTGGGCTTCTATTGGAATTCTATTACGCATATTATCAAGCCCATTATCGCCGTTTTAGCGGCAGTTTCCTGCCGCTAAAATGGCGATTATTTTAACGAGGTTCTTGCTAATATACCCCTAGGTTACTTTTTAGTGCAAAATGCTTTAAGGCCACCAGCACCTTTGTAAAGTTATTTCCGCCCTGTGCACAGCATTGCCTGCAGGTAGAAAGAGAGAGAATTTAATTGTATCTACTCTTGGACAATTGCTTTGGAAATACGAGTAAAATGTGCCCTCTTGAACCGTAACCTAAATTTAGAAGGCAACAGGTAAACATATTTTAACCCCATCCGCGCTGATGATGAGCTCAGCTCGTCATGAATAGCGGGATTCCGCAAACTGCCGCGCACAGCGGGAAAAGCCGCCGCAGCGATGCGGTTAACAATGCTCTATTTGGTCTTACATCCTGGGTTCACAAACTAGCCTGGCTTAGGGTTGAATGTGGTGTAATGGCGACCAAGTCGTGGGTCAGGCTAGCCATCTAGAAGAGAGTTTTCCCTAATCCATCCTTGGAATGACTATGGTCTGAACTAGGGGTGAGCGAATTTGCAAAGTTGCATTTTGATATCATTTATTCAAAACTTTAAAAAACTTTGTAAATTAATGAAACAGCTGTTGAAAAAAATTAACCAACAATAAGTAATGCTGGTAAAAGAAAGTAGGCAAGCGAACATTTTTAAAGATAATCCCCCACAAACAGGACTTTGGTGGAAAAATGTCATGCAAATCATTTTTTTTGTGGCAAATTTTTGCAAAAGTGACATACTTCACAATTTCATGAATCTGCAATATTTATTGCCTTCATAATTCTGCACACCCTAGCCCGGCCCATGGTCAGACTCAGGAATTGAGGGTTGCATTTATTTGAGGGTGTGAAAACATAAAATGAGTGGATGATACAATATTCTGTGTATGTAGATATAAGCCTTACTATGGATGTAAGAGTCAGGAGAGGTAGTAAAGAATTCCTATTAAGCTTTTGAGTCCCAGATAGCTTACCTCACCTGCATGTGCAACCCACTTCTCCACTCCTGATGCACTGTAAGACCAGAGAGATTTTGTTGTTTTTCAAGTTTTGTGCTAAGTCATAAACAAGTGTAGTAAGATTTTGGGTGTGCCTTTTAGTCTGGTCCTTTGTATCACGATAAACCCTTACAATTCAAAATTTTTAACAATTTAGAAGTCTTGACAGTAAGTATGAATATTATTTGGCCTAATTGTGGAATTTTTGTTAATGCTGTGGTTAAAGGGTCAACGGATTGAGCAAATCTCTGCAAAAGAGAAAGTGTTAAGTATTGATGAAATATATGTGTGATCCTCAGCAGCTCTGGTGTGCCTGAGGTCAGTGTGTTTCATGAATGGTGGGAAAATACCTTTTGGGTGTTTCATTATAGTGAAGACTTACTTTAATACTTTGTGAACATTGACTAAAATGAAATAATTTTCCAAGTGTGACGTAACTGTCATTTTTGACATTGAAGTCCAACACTTTGCGCCGTTGAGTTGCGTGTTGTCCGTGCTGTACCGCGGACTCCATCTTAAGCGCCAGGTATTGTGATATTCGAGTCATATTCCCTGTAGAAGGAGCAGCAGATCATGAGTGTGATGGAGGCGGACAGCGGGAACCACTTGAGGCCGCGGAGGCTCTGGACGATCCCTGAACCTCCTAAACAACCACCATAACATGGACCCCACTCCAAATACAAGAACCGTCCATCTGAGGAAGGCCCCTTTTGGCCTTGGCGGTTTTGCCGAAACGTGTTTAAGGTTTACCCCATCCGAAGCATTATCTGGCCGCAGCGCCAAGACAGGGCTGGTATGCTCTAAGTTATCCGAAGCACTATCTGACGGTGTTTCCCAGAATAGTCCATAAGCAGCATTAAATGGTCCAGCAATCTCGCGGAAAGATTCAGAAGCAACCCCAAATGCAGCATTATGTGTTGAAAGGTCCTGAGGTGAGCTTGGTTGGACCATATTTGTGGCATAATCTGGTGGTGTCTGCCAGACTGTTGGAGGATCTGTCCCATATGTGGCATTATCTGGCGGTATTTCCCAGATTGCTCCAGGATCTGCCCTATATGTAGTGTTATTCCAAGCGGGTCCGGGATCTACCCCATACAAAGCATTGCTGGCTGGTATCACCCATGATGCTTCAGGATTTCCCAGATTACTTGCATTGTCTAGCAGGGTCGGCCCCAATGGGTTAGTGGTATTGGAAAGAGAATGTATTCCGCTTTGCATTTCTTCTATAGGTGCCACTAAAGGAGGTGATGCAACAGATTGCCATGGTGCAGGGGCGCCCGGGGGGTCCTGGTTAGATACCCTCCAATCACAAATCCCCTGGCGGCAGGCCTCGCAGTGCTGCTTTTCATGGGGTCCCTCCCTCCTTCCGTAGGTGATGGAAGAGAGATCGTGGTCATCGGCACCCAGCTCTCCGTAGCAGGTCTTCCGTATCCTTCTCATCAGCTTGCCTACAACATTGTCAATGACCTCAGGGGTGAACGTTGGATCCTCTAAGCAGCCGGTGGAGCAACGCTTGCACTCTTGCCGGAAGATTCTCATTTTGACCAGACCTTGGCCGTCGAGCCAGTTCAGCTTCAGCTGGAAAAGAATATGTACGTGGCCCGAGATCCACCAGCGACGACATTTTGTGCAACGGAAGCTGGAAGAAACAAGCAGGAAAGTGAGCAAAACCATGCAGGGGAGACTCAAGCGACACTTCTGACTTGTTTCAATTAGAATGAAGACATTATCTTCTAGATCTTCTAAATACATCTAGAAACTAACAAAGAAGCAACATCTGAGGAACATGAGGGACATCACAGCATAGTTTTATTTTATTTATTTTTGGTGTTTTCTATAGCGCGAACATGACCCTGTACATGGTATCAGAGCGCTTTACAGGGTCTTACAACAATCCAACCCATACATATTCCGAGTCATTACTGGTTTGAAACAATTAGAATTACAAAAGGCATAGTTAAATATACAGGGCCCGAGTCACAGAACTAACTTAAGACAAAATCCTAAACTTACTACTTTTGGTATTCACAGAGTTAGGATTTTGTCTTAAGACCAACTTAAGACAGGCTTAATACAAAATCCTAACTTAAATCTGTCTTAAGTCTAACTTAAGTTTGTCTTATGACAAACTTAAGACAAAATCCTAACTTCTGTGAATACCAAAAGTAGTAAGCTTAGGATTTTTTCTTAAGTTAGTTCTGTGAATCGGGCCCAATGTATTCTAACAGATAGCTTATTTTAGCACTAACCAACATAATAAGACAAAGTATGAATATACAGATCCAGTAGTTAGCGTAATTAGACACAACATGAATATACAGGTCCCGTAATTGCAAAGACGGCTTGAGTTAGCATTCGAACAGCAAGGGAGCATGACAGATACATAGTTCAGCAGTAAGGTATTAGGGAAGAAATTTCTTCATGTAAAACAGTTTTGCTTCCTTTTTGAATGTTGTGATGTTTGAGAAGAACACTTCCTGATCCTTTGTTCCAATAGCAGTACAGACAGGACCCAACCCTGACCTGCTTCAAGCATGAAGGCCACTTCTGTGGTCGACAAAGTATCCCCAACTTGGAGACAGAATCCCCGAATGAAGCAAACATTCTGATAAGATTAAGACATCCCTTAAAACACTCTTGGCCCCGCGCTTAGATTCTGGCATTCGGACCTTCAGTCCGTTGGAGCGGGGAGCAAGCACCTATGCTTCAGGGGAGAACGACCAGCAACCCAAACTGATGCCTTTTGGAGAATACATATCTTGGCTGCAGGGGCATCGTGCTGTGGAGACATGTCTGAAAAATGGCCATGTATGTGGGTAGTATTGTAACCGTACCCCTAAATCAAGTTCAATTGCATGTACCCACATTTAAAAGGTCTCTGGTGTGTTGGAAGGTTTCCCTCTGAATGTCAGGGGTATTTTATGGGTTTTCAATGAAAACTGTATTGGATTTTGTCGCCGTCTCGCACAAAATTGGCGGAGGCCAACAAGCAACCCCAACTGGGCTGCCCATCTCATGACATTTTCAGCGGCAACATGACCGCCATCCAGACACTACTTTCACCCTCCCCTATATTTAAGTAGAGTAAGCTGGCTGGGATGTCTGCTCTTTTTAGAAGAGGTCATGTTACCACCCCTCCATACTAGACCCCTCCATCTGTGTTCTCAGCAAGTCGCGATTACGCCACTATCTATAATGGGATTAGTTAAAGTGCAGGCAGCATAGGCCCCTCTTGGTGTCTCTGCTTAGGGGTTCCAGGTTCCCAAAAGTCTATGAAATGAAATGAAATGAAATGAAATGAAATGAAAATGTGTTTTGTAGAGCGCAAAAATAGCTGCCCAGAGGCGTCCAAGCGCTATGGCTAACGATGTCTAGACAGCTGGGCAAGTGAACAGAAATAATCTGATTTATTTATTAAACAAAAAAGTTTTCAAGTGCTTCCTAAAAGAAGTGAGGTCTGAGTTGGACCTTAGATGCAGGGGTATACTGTTCCATAACCTAGCCGCATTCAGGGAAAAGGAACGACCACCTGATCTGGACCGTTTGACCTTTGGCACGACAGCACGAAAAGCATTGGTAGACCGTAGCTGTCTGCTAGGAAGGTAAGGGGTGATTAAGGGGCGACTAATCGCTGGGCCAGTTTCCCAGAAAGACTGATGAGCAACACAGAGAGATTTAAAACTAATCCTATCCCTTACAGGGAGCCAGTGCAGTCTTGTTAATCCAGGTTTGACAGAGGTCCTGCGGAGGATTTGAAGCAGGGTCCGGGCCGCACAGTTTTGGATCACCTGTAGCTTCTTCAATGTGAAGTCTGGGGCTCTAAAATAGAGTGCATTTCCAAAATCCAATCTGGAGAGAATCAGTCCCTGAACAACGATTTGTTTGGCCTCAAAAGGTAACAAGGGGAGGATCTTCCTCAACATTCTAATGAGGCCAAAACAGGTGGCAGATAGTACGACAGCTTGATGGTCAAGCATCAAGGACTTATCCAACCAAATACCCAAGCTCTTAATAGCATCCTTAGGGACTGGAGGAGGGCCCAGACATGCTGGCCAGATCTGGTCGACCGCCGATGGCGCCGAATGGCCCAACAGCATGACCTCTGTCTTGTCCCCATTAAGTTTGAGACAAGATAGGGTCATCCAGCTGCTGATTTCACTCAGGCAGCCCACCAGATCTGCCGTACCCGCAGGGTCTTCAGCCCGCGTCAAAGAGACCACCAGCTGGGTATCGTCCGCATAGGTCACGATCTTGATACCATATGGACGGACGATCCCAGCTAGCGGCCTCATGTATACATTAAACAGCGTCGGGCTGAGTGAAGAACCCTGCGGAACTCCACAGTCCAGGGGCCTACTGGTAGAGGTGGTGGTTCCCTCAAAAACCTGAAAATTTCTATCGGTTTAGAATGAGCTGATTCACTCCAACGCTCCTCCTTGGATCCCAATGTCCTGGAGACGCTGCAATAAGATTTTATGGTTCACAGTGTCAAAAGCGGCACTTAGATCGAGGAGGATGACTGCCACCGATCCTCCCCGATCCAAGATGCCTCTTGTTTCCTCCAGGACCGCAATAAGGCGGATTCCGTCCCATGCTTGGGGCGGAAGCCGGTTTGCGAGGGATCAAGCAGATTGTTCTTCTCTAAAAAATTAGTCAGGAGGCTATTAATATATTTTTCCAGTAACTTACTGGCCCAAGGAAGCAGAGAAATTGGACGGTAGTTACTGAAGTTGTTAATATCCATATTGGGCTTCTTAACAAGTGCTCTCACCCTAGCCTCTTTCCACACTGATGGGACTGTGTTGGTGGAGATTGAGGCATTTAGGGGCATATTACCAACGTTAAGCGATATTTATCGCTAACGATGCTTAGCAACGAATTTTTTAACGCTAAGCATCGTCAGAAATTACCGCAGATAAACCTTGCTATTATCAAGGTTTATCGCAAATGCGATAAAAAACGGCCGCAATGCATGAATATAGCTGAAAAGTCCGCGATATTCATGCATTACCGAGCTAATGCTCTTAGCCATGTTATCCACCTCCCATTGGATAACATGGCTAAGAACTGCTCAGGGCAGGTGTTAGTTTTTGGAGATATTCGCGCTTAGCGCGAATATCTCCAAAAGTTGGTAATAGGAGATAGCGATGTTAGCGACTGTTTCCAGTCGCTAACATCTTGGCACGCCCACTTTGCATGTCATTAGTGATAAATATCACTGACATGCAAAGTGGGGCCTAAGATGGTCGCTATCTCCTACTAGCTGTCGCTAACTGGTGTTAGCGACAGCTAGGTAATAGGGAGATAATTTTATCTCCGCTTTCTTGGCTTTTAAAGCCAAAAAAGCGGAGATAAACCCCCTTGATAATATGCCCCTAAGTACCTTCAGTATGACCGGAAGGATGCTGTGGCTAACAGTCTTTAAAAAGCTCGGAGGGGCGGGATCGCTGGGAGAGCCAGATTTAACCTGAGCCATCAGGGTAGCTAGTAAGTCCAGGTGGAGCAAAGGGAAGTTCTCCAGCACAGGTGACACACTATCTATCGTGTCGTGTTTGGAGTACACAGGAGTGGCTACTGGGATATCTGAATGAGTAGTTGGAAAAGAGGAATAAATAAGATCGACTTTATTATAAAAGTAATCCGCCATCTCACTACAACAAATTTGTAAATTATCACTGTTTATAGGGGGCTGGGGGAGAACAGTGAGACTCTTAACAATCCGGTAAATTTCCTTGGAATTAGATCTAGCTTCAGTGATCTTTTGCGTGTAATACCGAGATTGAGCTTTCTTAATCTCCAGCTTGTAGACCCTGATGGAATTCCTATATAGCGTTTTTTCTGAATCTATATAGCCCAGACGCCATTTCCTCTCTAACCTTTTGCACTTACGTTTAGTCCCCCTAAGCTCCTCAGTATACCAAGGGGCAGAGATCCTAGATCTTTTGACCCGAGTTGACTTCACTGAAAGAATGGTGTTCAACGATCGAATTATCCAATTGTTAAAATTATCATTGGCTACCGTAGGATCTGTGATGGTGGGAGGTATTGTAGCTTGTAGTTCATCGGCCCACTTATCTACTGGCAGTTTAGACCAATTTTGTGCGTCCCGTAATCCTGTCATAAGGGCAGGAGGTTTGTGGATGTGCCAGATTAACGGGACTAGTCGATGGTCAGTCCACGGAAGCACAATAGGGGGCTCTGTCACCAGGTCCGGGCAGTTGCTAAACACAGGGTCCAGCAAATGCCCTTTCACATGTGTAGGTGAGAGGACAAGTTGGGTTAGCTGTAATGCGGACAAGCCAGCGATTAGTTCCTGGGCAGCGTGGTCACCAGTGTCCTCAAAATGCATATTTAAATCACCCAGCAGCGTGAAATTAGCAGAGGTAGCAGCAAAATCTGCAACTGCTGAGGGCGCAGAGTCTATAAACTGTCTAACCGAGCCAGGAGGGCGGTAGACCAATACTCCGGAAAATGTTATATTTGGTGACAGTTCCAAACTAAACGGCATGCTTTCACAGTCCAGGACAGAGGTGGGGGCGCATCGACAGGTATAGCTATATTTAAACACTATTGCTAAACCGCCGCCTTTCCCAGATGTACTGTCTGCCCTAGCTATTTGGTAGCCCTGTGGCAATGCTTGAATGAGATCAGGCTCAGAAGACGAGGATAGCCATGTCTCAGTAAAAAAAACTACATCCGGATTATGCTCATCAAACAATAAGAATACTTCTGTTTGGTGCTTGGGTAAAGATCTACAATTTACAAGGAACATCCTAAAAGAGTGCCGGGATTCGATAGTCATAATGTCTTTAAGATAAGAATGGCAGTGTTGACAGTAGGAGGGCAGATTCAAAGGGCAATACAGATGGTCACATGTTTCTTTTACCGGAGGTCTCAGGCTGAGCAGCTCACTGAAGTTATATCTTCTAAAAGGGCCGTGGGAATGAACAGGGGTCGTGGCCCCTGGCCCCGTCCGGTCGCGGACGGGCGCAGACGGGATGACAACAACCCTTTATTCAGGTTAGAGGCAGGTGGGAGGCGTCCAACAGCTCGAGCGCCAACCCTGATTTCCCCAAATATGGCCTCCTAGAGCCCTGCCTCGTACAGCGTCAGCGCTGACTCTGCTGCGCTGGGGGCGGGATAGAGTGCGGTAGAAGTCACCAGTCTGGTGAGGTTAAAAACGTTAATAAAGGTAACGAAGGTTTAAACAATTTTCAAAAGGCACACAGTTAAAAGAAACAGCCCCCGGCTCACGCCTCAGGGGTCTAATACACGCTAGCATTCAGCGTGCTCGCGCATTTGAATCGATTTTATACCTGGCGGGCGGAAGGGCGTCCAACAACTCGAGCACCAACCCTGATTTCCCCCAATATGGCCTCCTAGAGCCCTGCCTCGTACAGCGTCAGCGCTGACTCTGCTGCGCTGGGGGCGGGATAGAGTGCGGTAGAAGTCACCAGTCTGGTGAGGTTAAAAACGTTAATAAAGGTAACGAAGGTTTAAACAATTTTCAAAAGGCACACAGTTAAAAGAAACAGCCCCCGGCTCACGCCTCAGGGGTCTAATACACGCTAGCAATCAGCGCGCTCGCGCATTTGAATCGATTTTATACCTGGCAGGCGGGAGGCGTCCAACAACTCGAGCGCCAACCCTGATTTCCCCCAATATGGCCTCCTAGAGCCCTGCCTCGTACAGCGTCAGCGCTGACTCTGCTGCGCTGGGGGCGGGATAGAGTGCGGTAGAAGTCACCAGTCTGGTGAGGTTAAAAACGTTAATAAAGGTAACGAAGGTTTAAACAATTTTCAAAATGCCCACAGTTAAAAGAAACAGCCCCCGGCTCACGCCTCAGGGGTCTAATACACGCTAGCAATCAGCGCGCTCGCGCATTTGAATCGATTTTATACCTGGCAGGCGGGAGGCGTCCAACAACTCGAGCGCCAACCCTGATTTCCCCCAATATGGCCTCCTAGAGCCCTGCCTCGTACAGCGTCAGCGCTGACTCTGCTGCGCTGGGGGCGGGATAGAGTGCGGTAGAAGTCACCAGTCTGGTGAGGTTAAAAACGTTAATAAAGGTAACGAAGGTTTAAACAATTTTCAAAATGCCCACAGTTAAAAGAAACAGCCCCCGGCTCACGCCTCAGGGGTCTAATACACGCTAGCAATCAGCGCGCTCACGCATTTGAATCAATTTTATACCTGGCAGGCGGGAGGCGTCCAACAACTCGAGCGCCAACCCTGATTTTCCCCAATATGGCCTCCTAGAGCCCTGCCTCGTACAGCGTCAGCGCTGACTCTGCTGCGCTGGGGGCGGGATAGAGTGCGGTAGAAGTCACCAGTCTGGTGAGGTTAAAAACGTTAATAAAGGTAACGAATGTTTAAACAATTTTCAAAATGCACACAGTTAAAAGAAACAGCCCCCGGCTCACGCCTCAGGGGTCTAATACACGCTAGCAATCAGCGCGCTCACGCATTTGAATCAATTTTATACCTGGCAGGCGGGAGGCGTCCAACAACTCGAGCGCCAACCCTGATTTTCCCCAATATGGCCTCCTAGAGCCCTGCCTCGTACAGCGTCAGCGCTGACTCTGCTGCGCTGGGGGCGGGATAGAGTGCGGTAGAAGTCACCAGTCTGGTGAGGTTAAAAACGTTAATAAAGGTAACGAATGTTTAAACAATTTTCAAAATGCACACAGTTAAAAGAAACAGCCCCCGGCTCACGCCTCAGGGGTCTAATGCACGCTAGCAATCAGCGCGCTCACGCATTTGAATCAATTTTATACCTGGCAGGCGGGAGGCGTCCAACAACTCGAGCGCCAACCCTGATTTTCCCCAATATGGCCTCCTAGAGCCCTGCCTCGTACAGCGTCAGCGCTGACTCTGCTGCGCTGGGGGCGGGATAGAGTGCGGTAGAAGTCACCAGTCTGGTGAGGTTAAAAACGTTAATAAAGGTAACGAATGTTTAAACAATTTTCAAAATGCACACAGTTAAAAGAAACAGCCCCCGGCTCACGCCTCAGGGGTCTAATACACGCTAGCAATCAGCGCGCTCACGCATTTGAATCAATTTTATACCTGGCAGGCGGGAGGCGTCCAACAACTCGAGCGCCAACCCTGATTTTCCCCAATATGGCCTCCTAGAGCCCTGCCTCGTACAGCGTCAGCGCTGACTCTGCTGCGCTGGGGGCGGGATAGAGTGCGGTAGAAGTCACCAGTCTGGTGAGGTTAAAAACGTTAATAAAGGTAACGAATGTTTAAACAATTTTCAAAATGCACACAGTTAAAAGAAACAGCCCCCGGCTCACGCCTCAGGGGTCTAATACACGCTAGCAATCAGCGCGCTCACGCATTTGAATCAATTTTATACCTGGCAGGCGGGAGGCGTCCAACAACTCGAGCGCCAACCCTGATTTTCCCCAATATGGCCTCCTAGAGCCCTGCCTCGTACAGCGTCAGCGCTGACTCTGCTGCGCTGGGGGCGGGATAGAGTGCGGTAGAAGTCACCAGTCTGGTGAGGTTAAAAACGTTAATAAAGGTAACGAAGGTTTAAACAATTTTCAAAATGCACACAGTTAAAAGAAACAGCCCCCGGCTCACGCCTCAGGGGTCTAATGCACGCTAGCAATCAGCGCGCTCGCGCATTTGAATCGATTTTATACCTGGCAGGCGGGAGGCGTCCAACAACTCGAGCGCCAACCCTGATTTTCCCCAATATGGCCTCCTAGAGCCCTGCCTCGTACAGCGTCAGCGCTGACTCTGCTGCGCTGGGGGCGGGATAGAGTGCGGTAGAAGTCACCAGTCTGGTGAGGTTAAAAACGTTAATAAAGGTAACGAAGGTTTAAACAATTTTCAAAATGCACACAGTTAAAAGAAACAGCCCCCGGCTCACGCCTCAGGGGTCTAATGCACGCTAGCAATCAGCGCGCTCGCGCATTTGAATCGATTTTATACCTGGCAGGCGGGAGGCGTCCAACAACTCGAGCGCCAACCCTGATTTTCCCCAATATGGCCTCCTAGAGCCCTGCCTCGTACAGCGTCAGCGCTGACTCTGCTGCGCTGGGGGCGGGATAGAGTGCGGTAGAAGTCACCAGTCTGGTGAGGTTAAAAACGTTAATAAAGGTAACGAAGGTTTAAACAATTTTCAAAATGCACACAGTTAAAAGAAACAGCCCCCGGCTCACGCCTCAGGGGTCTAATGCACGCTAGCAATCAGCGCGCTCGCGCATTTGAATCGATTTTATACCTGGCAGGCGGGAGGCGTCCAACAACTCGAGCGCCAACCCTGATTTTCCCCAATATGGCCTCCTAGAGCCCTGCCTCGTACAGCGTCAGCGCTGACTCTGCTGCGCTGGGGGCGGGATAGAGTGCGGTAGAAGTCACCAGTCTGGTGAGGTTAAAAACGTTAATAAAGGTAACGAAGGTTTAAACAATTTTCAAAAGGCACACAGTTAAAAGAAACAGCCCCCGGCTCACGCCTCAGGGGTCTAATGCACGCTAGCATTCAGCGCACTCGCGCATTTGAATCGATTTTATACCTGGCAGGCGGGAGGCGTCCAACAACTCGAGCGCCAACCCTGATTTTCCCCAATATGGCCTCCTAGAGCCCTGCCTCGTACAGCGTCAGCGCTGACTCTGCTGCGCTGGGGGCGGGATAGAGTGCGGTAGAAGTCACCAGTCTGGTGAGGTTAAAAACGTTAATAAAGGTAACGAAGGTTTAAACAATTTTCAAAAGGCACACAGTTAAAAGAAACAGCCCCCGGCTCACGCCTCAGGGGTCTAATGCACGCTAGCATTCAGCGCACTCGCGCATTTGAATCGATTTTATACCTGGCAGGCGGGAGGCGTCCAACAACTCGAGCGCCAACCCTGATTTTCCCCAATATGGCCTCCTAGAGCCCTGCCTCGTACAGCGTCAGCGCTGACTCTGCTGCGCTGGGGGCGGGATAGAGTGCGGTAGAAGTCACCAGTCTGGTGAGGTTAAAAACGTTAATAAAGGTAACGAAGGTTTAAACAATTTTCAAAAGGCACACAGTTAAAAGAAACAGCCCCCGGCTCACGCCTCAGGGGTCTAATGCACGCTAGCATTCAGCGCGCTCGCGCATTTGAATCGATTTTATACCTGGCAGGCGGGAGGCGTCCAACAACTCGAGCGCCAACCCTGATTTTCCCCAATATGGCCTCCTAGAACCCTGCCTCGTACAGCGTCAGCGCTGACTCTGCTGCGCTGGGGGCGGGATAGAGTGCGGTAGAAGTCACCAGTCTGGTGAGGTTAAAAACGTTAATAAAGGTAACGAAGGTTTAAACAATTTTCAAAAGGCACACAGTTAAAAGAAACAGCCCCCGGCTCACGCCTCAGGGGTCTAATGCACGCTAGCAATCAGCGCGCTCGCGCATTTGAATCAATTTTATACCTGGCAGGCGGGAGGCGTCCAACAACTCGAGCGCCAACCCTGATTTTCCCCAATATGGCCTCCTAGAGCCCTGCCTCGTACAGCGTCAGCGCTGACTCTGCTGCGCTGGGGGCGGGATAGAGTGCGGTAGAAGTCACCAGTCTGGTGAGGTTAAAAACGTTAATAAAGGTAACGAATGTTTAAACAATTTTCAAAAGGCACACAGTTAAAAGAAACAGCCCCCGGCTCACGCCTCAGGGGTCTAATGCACGCTAGCAATCAGCGCGCTCACGCATTTGAATCAATTTTATACCTGGCAGGCGGGAGGCGTCCAACAACTCGAGCGCCAACCCTGATTTTCCCCAATATGGCCTCCTAGAGCCCTGCCTCGTACAGCGTCAGCGCTGACTCTGCTGCGCTGGGGGCGGGATAGAGTGCGGTAGAAGTCACCAGTCTGGTGAGGTTAAAAACGTTAATAAAGGTAACGAAGGTTTAAACAATTTTCAAAAGGCACACAGTTAAAAGAAACAGCCCCCGGCTCACGCCTCAGGGGTCTAATGCACGCTAGCAATCAGCGCGCTCACGCATTTGAATCAATTTTATACCTGGCAGGCGGGAGGCGTCCAACAACTCGAGCGCCAACCCTGATTTTCCCCAATATGGCCTCCTAGAGCCCTGCCTCGTACAGCGTCAGCGCTGACTCTGCTGCGCTGGGGGCGGGATAGAGTGCGGTAGAAGTCACCAGTCTGGTGAGGTTAAAAACGTTAATAAAGGTAACGAAGGTTTAAACAATTTTCAAAAGGCACACAGTTAAAAGAAACAGCCCCCGGCTCACGCCTCAGGGGTCTAATGCACGCTAGCTATCTGGGTGATTGTACCTCTCAGCTCATGAGGCTCTGAAATTCTTTAACACCTCTTATAAGAGCTCTGTAGACTTTGTTTTGGTATCCCTTCTGGAAAAATGTAGCTGTTTAAAAGAGCTTTTCCTGTCTGCATGCCCCACATACCCTAGCACAGTGCTTCTTAACCTGTTGACTTCTGAGGACCCCCACTCAATCATTATATGGACCTCCAGTGAATCATTATTGGTGTCTGGGGACCCCCCACTAAGTCATTGCTGGCAGCAGGGAACCCCGGTCTAAGCACTGTCGATGATTTGAACCGCAGAACAATACATAAAAAATACAGAGAAAAGCATTCAATAAACAAATACACAAATGATGATACATTTTATTTAATTCACAAACACATATAAATAAAACAAAATTTTATAGAAAGGTTAGAGATTTTCTAAATTCAGTCGAGGCCGCTCATCGTCCATACTATATTTTGTTTGATGCACCTGCACTTCTCCCACGAGCCAATCTGAGGATACTAATTTCGTTTTTAGCCTGAAATTTCAAATTCCTTCAGATTTATAGTTTGTTTTAACATTTTCAGTTGTACATTTAGCTTCTTTATTTATATACACTTTATTATTCTGTGAATAATATTTAATTTTCTAATTAGTCGCAGACCCCTGAGGAGGCTTCGCGGACCCCCAGGGGTCCCTGGACTGCAGGTTGGGAACCACTGTCCTAGCACTTCATAGGGTTAGTTGCCATATCCAGCCCCTCAAACATGTTACTCTCTTGCTGGTCTTTCTCCCGCCCGCTGCTCCATATCATCTCCTTGCTCCTCGGTGCACCTGTCCTTCCGGGGGAGGGTTGGAGCACGCCTCTGTCCCCATGGCACCACCTTCAAACAGCTCCGATACCTGTCCAGCTCTGGGCTTCCTCTCTAGATCTGTCCCAAGAAATGGGGAGTAGCAGAAATTGACGGATGTATGACATTACAACGCATGCTTTTACATTGCATGCTTTTACAACGCGGTTTTTACAACGCATACCATTACAACGCATAGTGCTTTTAGGCGCTGGATAGTGAATTGTTTAATTTACTATTCCAACTCCAGTCCCCGTGGATAGTAGGGAAGGTGTTGGATAGTACATTAAACCTATTCCCTATCCTAGAGCGCCCCCCAGCGCAATGCGTTGTAATGGTTTGCGTAGTAAAAGTTGCGTTGTAAAGGCACTGCGTGGTAAAAGTTGCGTTGTAAAGGTTGTTTACCGAAATGGACACTTACATGTGTACAGTGTAGTAACTTTAGACTCCTTCAGTGTCTCCTAGATGCTTTCACTCCCTGAACAATGGGGTAGAAACAAGTAAATGTACACTCGGAAATGGTGAACAGCAAAAACGTATGAAGTTACACCAAGGTGTAGCAGTAAATGAGCACGTAAGTAAATATATATGTGTATTTACCTTTGTGAGTAGGCCTCAATGTGTCTTATAAGTAACATGCCAGCAAGTTTTAGCATGGGTTTGATGTGGTGATAAGTACCTTCTGTGTATTGATGTCATGGGAAAGTTGACATCAACAGCAGGTAAGTACTACCACTAACATGACCATTTGTACCACTGGCCCCACACTTGACCTATGGTCTAGGATTTCTTTAAAATAGCATCAAAAACAGAAACTAAACAGAGGTTTGCTCCAGGATTTCTCCCATCAACTGCTTCTTCCATCACCACCACCACTACCACCTCCACCCGTCCACGTCCTCCCCACCCACAAATGTTTGGTTCCAAGGGGTGAGAATGACAGCCTTACCTGCCACAGGTTTTCACAGTGTATTTTTTCCACCCTGAGCCCTGCTCTAGGTGGTTATGCAGCTTCAGCTTCCAGGTGTTGCCACGTTCCAGTTCTTTGGCTCTGATATAAAATACGGTGTACCAACTCTCATCCAGTTCCATGTCTACGTCTCTGCGGCTTCGGGAGCTTAACACTACTCCTGGTGCGATCCTCGGCCACAAGAACGAACCTGCATTATTGCGATGCAGCTAAGAAGCAAACATGCCTTTCACTATGACAAGAAACTTGATTCCTGTCTTTGGCATTGGGCCTATCTCTGCAATGCCAACCTTTGGTACCTGTTGAGATACACATCTCTTCTGGTGACTTCCTTATCGATGGTTACGGAACTGCTGTGTTGTTTTGTTAGAGGCCGCTTTATTGTAGGTAACCTTGTGTCATTGGTGTTCTCCATTGCCTTGTGTTTGCTTTGTTCGCCCTAAGTTGGCAGGGCATGCCCAGACGTGGGTCCCTTGCTCACTTAGCCACTGGATTCAAGCTAGCCTGGCTGATGAGGGAATAAGAATAAGAATAACTTTATTGACTGTGCGATTACTTAAAATCTTTACAGTATAAAACACATAATCATCCCCCCCACCGGAGTGCCTTCCCCCAGTAAAGCCCTATGTACTACATTAGGATAACATAATGACAGTTTTTGCTACATTATGTTCGTTAAAACTTCTGCTAAAATTATTATTATTAATATATATTTTTTTTTGTTCCTTGTCTTTACGCCTTCAAGAATCTATGAATTTTTGACGGAGTTCAGCAAGGTTATTCTTATCACAAAGCCAATTGTCAGTGGGAAAGTTCTACACAATCCCCTTGTCTGACCCTGATATAATTTCTGGGTCCAATAGTCCCACTTACTTTGCAAAAGCTCCCTAGGTTAACTGACTTCTTACGTTGTTAGGGCACCAGATGGGGCTCATGGCACAATGACAGGACCCTTGGGATCAGTGGCCTTTTGATGGAAATCAAGTGCAATTCTGACTTGATGAATAAACTTACCTACCCTAGCTAGTAGACAGGTCGTAGTTTCCGAAAGGCACCAGTCTGAGGCCTCTCTGCAGGTTCTAAATCCTAGGTTCCGTAGGGCCGGGCGCAGCAGACGATAGCGCTCATTATCCAACTTTGTACAGCAGCACAAAAGGTGTAACCAGGATTCTCTGCGGTAGTTGCATAGCCGGCAGGCGATGGCACAATCAGCTTGTGCCCATTTTGGGTTAAAATCCATGATCCTAAGGGCCAAGAGTCGCAGATACAGAATTTTCTTTCTTGCCTGAGTTGATAGTGCATCTTGCAGGTATGGTTGGGGTTTGCCAGGAATATACGACTTGTCCAGGGCCAGAGTTAATGGATAGTGCCGGAGTGATGAGCAATCAGTCTCGAACGAGATGGTCTGGACTTGGCGCTTTACAGCTTGGGCCCAGGCGGAGTAGGGAATTTCATGAAGGGGGAGGCTGTTTCCCTCGATTTTCAATAAGTCGATGCCTTGTTCCACCTTGGTGTGCCATGGGGTGCCCGCTTCTCCAAATATAATTTTTAGAAAATGTTTGAGGTTGTTTTCAGGTGCTTTAAGTACTTTGATGTAATATTTTAACAGGTCCCCCTGTAGTACCAGCTCTGGGCGTTTCAAGCCTATTTCTAGCCTTAGCCGGTTGTTCCTTGCCTGTCTTGGGGCCTGTAGCACAAGCTTATACGCTTTCACCTGGGCCGCGTTGATCACTTTCTCAAATGCTCCTGGGTAGGCTATGTGACCATACGTAATAGAGGGAATCAGTTTTGCCCTAAGTACAGTCAGCATCGGTTCTACTGAAGGATTAGCTAGGCGCTGACTAAGACGTCTGAGAGACAACATTATTTTGTCCATTTTTGGTTTTAGCTCCTTTAAGTGTTTGACTGCGGTGGCCCTCTCTGACACCCAGACCCCCAGGTAATTATATGATGAGGCTGTGCTGATTCGGTGTTCCCCCAAGGACCATGTTGCTTGATTTTTATGGTGGTATTTACCGAAGAATACAATCTTTGTCTTGCTCTCATTGATCTGTAAGCTGTTTTCTTTGTTATATATTGCAAGACTGTTTAAAGCTCTTTGGAGCCCCACCCTGGTGTGGTCCATGGCTGATGAGGGCTGCTAGCCCGAAACCTGTCCCAGGATGCTCCTTTCCTGTTCAGGGAGGACCTGGCTTGGCAGTTCGGGCTGGACTGTTCCCATGAGGCACAGGGTCAAGACTGATTTGCATATAGCGGTGTCTGAACTGGGGTGGCGAAGTGAGCTAAAGAACGAGGATGGATTCAACCCAGATCTGTGACTTTGGGGTGAGTGTCTGAAAAGTTTTAGCACTCCGTCCATCATCTCCTTGAGTTTGCTTTGTTCTCCATTGCCACACAGGACTGAAGAAAATACCTTGGTCTACTTGCCTGTAACCGTCAGTGCCCTGGGGCAGCTTTGCAAGGTATTTTGGGGTATGTATCTTTGTACTCTTTTACATACTCTTACGAAATAGGCCCAAAAAATCTAAACTGCGCATAAAGTGGGAATACTTAGGAGATATCCGCATGCAATTTGTAGGAATAGAAAGGACTGTACTCTCTTTGCACTTTTACTAATCAATCAATTAGGATATGCATAGCGCTGCTAATCACACCATAGGGTGTCCAGGCACTGGTATGTGGCTGCTATCAGTGGAAGAGCAGTGTATTGAGTTATTTTCTGAATTTCGTGAGCAAGGATGCTATTCGGAGGTGCACGGGGAGGTCGTTCCAAGACTTGGCGGCGAGGTGGGAGACGGATCGATATCCGCTGTGGCTTCGACGGATGCGAGGAGTGTGTGCGAGGGCGAGGGCAGCGAAGCGCAGGTGTCTGGAGGGTTGAGGAAAGTTCAGGTGGTGGTTAATGTACGCAGGTCCTTGACCAAGGAGGGCTTTGTAACAGGAAGTGGGACATTTCAGTAAGATTTCACAAACGAGTACTTGTGTACGACTTCTTCCCACACTCTTCAATGCATTTGTGAATCAGCCTCATTCAGTCGTACTCTTCCACATCCAAGACCTTATTTTGGGGGATCTTCCTGTGCATGAACAATCTTCCCCTGCATGCAGACACCCTTGCACTACGATGCAAGGGTGCCTGCATTGGTGATGCAGCGCTAAGGGTAGCGCCAGTGCAGGGTAAGTGTAGCGCCAGCGCAAGGGGAAACGCAAGGCTGAACCATATTCTTGTAAATATGGTGCAGCCTTGCGTTTCTGAAGTAGCGGAGAGAGGCATTAAGCAATGACGGCTAACGCCTCATTCCGACACTTCTATTGTACCTATGCCCCTGAATGTCTATACTCGGGCTGCCATAGAACACAAACTGAGTCACTGAAGTACTTGAAAGGTCATGTGACAGTTACTGGGGGCCAAGATCAACCAGTGACCCAAGCTAGAGGCTGACCACCGTTGCCCCGCCCACCCACAGGTTCGCTAATCTGCATTGTGCCTCCTCTTCAAGTGCTCAGCCTGCGTTAATGCTAATGGTCGTTAAACTTTAATATCATCCTGGGCAATGTTGCGACCACGCCTCAGCAAAATGTTATTTACGCAGGACTAATTGGAGTAATTTTGTTAATTTTGCAATACTCTTGTAATGCACATTACTGAAAGTTACGTGATTAGGCCAGTTCTCGTAATTTGCGGCAAAAATGCCTAACCACGAGCAGAGGAACAGAATAGAGGCGCTGCGGGCTATTGCAGTTCCTGTTCTGTTGCACTAGTGTTATTTTTTCTTATCTCAAAATGCATCCTTGGGTTTGTTTTGGATGTGAGGATGCATTTTCCTCCAAGAAAAGACAACCAAAAGCAATGTTACTCTCCTTACGTAATTCTGCGTAATCTCGTGCAATTTTCCTGTAATTTCATGCAACTACACTACAGCAAATTACATGCGGTATGTCCAGCCCAAGAAGCAACACCACTGACAGCTTCAGAGCCAACAGGGATAACGCAGATCACTCACAATCCTACTTCAGGCATAACATGCACACACCCTAACCTCTTCATCCACCCCTTTTTCCAGCTCTTCCTGAGATGTTCCCACCTTGCCATACACACCTCTGGCCTGGCACAGCAATACCATTCACTCTTTCATCCTTTACCTCATTCTCAAATGTTTAATTCTCCAAGGGGAGTGAGATCAAATGGGTGTTCAGGCAAATCAATGGAAATGCAACATTTTTGGTGCGCAAGGAAAGTTTTCTGGGTGGATAATCCTTCTGCAGGCTTTTGGAGTCAGACGGCTTATTTTAAAGGGTGAAGACGTGTCTCAGGAGGGTGGCAGCCTCCAAAGGAGGATGAACTGAGAGAGGTGCATTTGGAGAGGAGCCTTTCATGTTGGCATCACCACAATTGTATTCAAATGGTTTTCTAAATTTGCCCTACAGGTATGTGAGCCGTGTTCCCTTAAGACCTCTTTCTCCATCTCGTTCTGGGCATCCGACGGGTTCCCGCCTTTGCCAGCCATGCTGATGAGTGTAACCTCAAGCAGGATGTTGGAAGAATCTCTGCCATATCCTTAAGCGCACACCTTTAATCAATCAATCAATAAGGATTTACATAGCGTGGCTAGTCACCCGTGAGTGAATCCAGGTGCTAAGGGTGATGCTGCTTTAAGTGAGTTCAGTTGAACAGCCAGGTCTTGAGTGCCTTCTGGAATTCTAGGGGAGAGGTGGAAGCCCAGAGGTGCAGAGGGAGGTTATTCCAGGATCTAGCCGCGTGGTAGGAGAGGGAATGTCTTCCACTGTTGCTTCGGCAGATGCGGGGGTGTGGAAGGGAGAGGGTGGCATAGCGCAGGTGTCTGGAGGGTCGGTAGATGTTCAGGTGGTGGTTGATGTAGGCTGGTTCTTGGTGGTGGAGGGCCTTGTAGGTGTGGATAAGCATCTTGAACTGGCATATCTTCTGGATAGGTAGGTAGTGGAGTTTCTTGAGGTGAGGGGTGATGTGGGCCCATTTGGGGAGATTGAGGATGAGTCTGGCCATGGAGGTCTGTATGGTCTGCAGTCTCTTTAGGAGGTGTGTGGTGATTCCTGCATAGAGGGCGTTGCCGTAGTCCAGGCAGCTGGTGACTAGGGCTTGAATAACATATGTTTGGTGTGGACGAGGAGCCATTTGAAGATTTTCCGGAGCATGCAAAGAGTGAGGAGGCAGGAAGAAGAGACTGCATTGATCTGGGTTTTCACAGTTAGTTTGCTATCAAGATGATGCCAAGATTACGAGCATGGTCTGTCGGTGTGGGTGAGGGCCCAGTTTCAAGCGCTATCAGGAGTCATTCCACGAGGAGGTGTTGTTGCCGAAGATCAGCACTTCTGTTTTGTCTGTGTTGAGTTTCAGGTCGTTGTTTTTCATCCAGTCGGCAATGCTGCCATACACCTGAAGAAGTTGGCTTTCGTTGTGGTGGGGACTTCTGAGAGTGAGAGTTGGGTGTTGTCTGCACAGGGTATGATGTTTAATCCATGGGCTCTGACGATGTTTTTAGCGGGGTGTCATGTAGGTGTTGAACAGAGTGGGCTGAGTGACGAGCCTTGAGGAACACTGCAGATAATGTCCTTGGTTCCGAGGTGAGTGGTGGAAGCATGCCTCTCTAGTTCTTCTGGTGAGGAAGGAGGTGATCCACTTGAGGGTGTGTCCTTGTAAACTGATGTGATGTAGTTTTTTTTATCAGAGTTTGGTATAAAACGGTGTTGAATGCTGCAGAGAGGTCAAGGAGGATCAGAGCTGCCATTTCTCCCCGGTCGAGGAGGATCAGGGCCGCCATTTCTCCCCGGTCGAGGAGGGTTCTGATGTCATCAGTGGCAGCGATTAGGGATATTTCAGTGCTGTAGTTGGAGTGGAATCCAGATTGAGAGGTGTTGCCAAGATGGGTGTTCTCCAAGTGTTCAGTGAGTTGGCAGCAGATGGCTCTTTCACTTCTATTGCGGGAGGGGAGAAGATGTAAATGTAAATGTATGAAACTTATATAGCGCAGGACTTACCCTGGGGCATCTCCGCGCTTGCTTAGGGAACCCGTCCTGGTATTCCCCTGTGAGAAACCCCGGCAGGGTATCCACAAGGTGAAAGCCAGGCATCCCGCCGCGAGGGGCCGATGTGGAGATTAAGCAAGCTATTGCCCAGAGTCGCAGAGTGTGACCCCGTGAGTCGAGTAGGCACCGGAGCGAGAATTGTCGAGACCGTGGAATTTATGAGCCCGAGACCCGCCGAGGCGGGGAATCGAACCCTGGTCCATGGTCGATCTCAGATTCCGGGTCTGCCGCCTCTAACCACTGAGCCACACTTCTCCTTGGGGATATAGTTTTTGAGTTCACCGGGGTCAGCAGACAGTTTCTTGAGAAGGGGTTTGACTTCTGCGCGTTTTCCATTCTTTGGGGAAGGACTCCGTGGTGAGAAAAAAGGGTTGAAAAGGGTGGTCTGGTCGCTGCTGATCTTCTTTCTCCAGAGGTTGAAAATATGGTGAGGGCAGGGGGTCCGTGGGGGCTTGTGAGTGGATGGAGTTCTTGATTGCTGTGGTGTTCTGTGTGGTACTCTGGTTCCAGGTGGTGAGTATGCAGTCGGGTCTTGCTTCAGTGAGAGCTAGGTGGCCAAAGAGGTCAGTCGGGGTGTGCTATGGTTCAAAATTCTTGTAGATGGTGGAGATATTGCCATGGAGGAAATTCGCCAAGGTGTCATAAAGTTCTTGGGAAGGGGTGATGATGTTTTCAGTGGGTGAGGGATTGGAGATCTCTCTGAGGATGTATGACGTTACAACGCATACTTTTACAACGCATTTTTTACAACGCAACATCCATTACAACGCATTCCATTACAACGCATGCCATTACAACAATTTTTTAAAACTACCTTTACAACGCATTCCATTACAGTGCACACTACCTTTACAACGCATACCATTACAACGCATAACATTACATTGCATGTATGGTAAGTATTAGATAGTGTAGGGGTAAAAATTACTATTCTAACTCCAGGGGGGTGTAATAGTAGGGTAAGTGTTGGATAGTGTAGGGGTAAAAATTTCTATTCTAACTCCAGGGGGTGCAACAGTAGGGTAAGTGGTGGATAGTGTAGGGGTAAATAAAAATTACTATTCTAACACCAGGGGGTGCAACAGTAGGGTAAGTGTTGGATTGTGTAAGGGTACTATGCATTGTAATGTTATGCGTTGTAATGGTATGCGTTGTAATGACATGCGTTGTAGTGGTATGCATTGTAGTGTCATGCGTTATAATGGTTGCGTTGTAATGGCATGCGATGTAATGGATGTTGCGTTGTAAAAGTTGCGTTGTAAAGGTTGTTTCCCTCTCTCTCGTGATGTTGAAGAGTTCTTTGCTGTGGTTGGAACTGGCTTCCATAAGGTCCCTCAGGGCATTCTTTTTTGTCTCCTTCAAGAGCTGGTGGTAGTGGTTGAGGGCTGTTTTGAAGGTGGTTCTGTCTGCGGATTCCTTGCTGCTCTGCCATTTTCTTTCTAGTTGCTTGCAGTTGAATTTTGTGGTTCTCGGCTCCATGGTGTACCATCTGGCCTGTTTGGTGGATCTTTTGCATTTGCTGGTCTTGATGGGGAAACTCCGTCGGCTCAGTCAGTGATCCAGGCGGTGAAGGTCTCAACAGCTTGTTCTAGGTTGGTTGCGATGTCAGGGTGGGAGGTGTAGAGGGTGTCGGTCCAATGGCTCTCTGTCACTTTGCTCCAATTGTGGTGGTGAATGCTAGGTGGCTTGGGGGTTGTGCTGTGGGGGTCCGGTGATGATGATCTGGACGATGGCGTGGTCTGTCCAGGTGAGTTCTGTGACATGACTGTTTTCGACTCTGTCGCTGGCTGTGAAGATGGGGTCAAGCATGTGTCTTGCGTTTTGTGGGAGACTGGTGACTAGTTGGGTGTGACTGATGTTCATGTTTTTGAGAAGGTTGGCAGTGTTGGTAATGTTGAGGTTGTTGAGGTGGATATTGAGGAAAAGATACAGGCCTTGGAGTCAATGACAAGCTGGACGAATGAGTCACGAGTGGCATTGCAGAAACTCCGGCATGGTTCTGGAGGTCTGTAAGTGAGGGTGCCTCTGATGGTGGAGTTGCAGTCTGTTTGGGGTTTAAAATTGAGGTGTTCCATGGTTGGGGTGGTGTGTCATCTGCGGTGGTAGTGCAGTGGAGATTTTGTAGGTGGATGATGGTGATCCCACTACCTTGTTTGTTGATGCGGTCCCAGTGTGCTATCTTGTAACCGTTGGGTGATGCTAAGGTGATGGCAGGAGCAGTTTGGGGTTGAGCCAGGCCTCGATGAGGGCGTCAGTTGAGGGTGGTGATGATGTCCCAGACTTCGGTGGCGTGCTTGCTGAGAGATCATGTGTTGAGGAGGAGGCAGTTGAGTTGCTCTGAAGCAGTTGTGGTCGGCGTGTTGGTAGTCGTCGTGCGCACGGGTGCTCTGGTGTTGCGAAAGAGACAGTGCAGGCAGGTGAAAGGTCCTACTGTTGATCGTGCAGTTTATAAGCGGTGGGTGGGAGAACCAGGGGTCCTGGCGCTGCGCGTGGACGGGCTTGCCTTTGGTGCACCTTCAGCACGTCATCAGCACGGCCGCACTGTGGCCTCCATTAAGTAGGTCCTGGGAGGAGGGAGGAGCGCTGGGTGGCGGTCGATGGGTCTTGTAGGGGGCAGGAAGCAGGGCCACAGAGAGGCAGCAGGAAGAGCGAGGCAAGATGAACAGAAAATGGGACAGAATCAGTAGAAAAAGAAGCAAAAAAGCAACAGAAAACGGGCAGAAATCAATAGAAAAAGAGGCAAAAAGCACCAGAAAATGAAGCAGAAAGCAGTAGAGAAAGAGGCAGAAAGCAACAGAAAACGAGACAAACGAGGTGGAAAATGAGGCAGACAAGGCAGAAGCCCCTAACGCAGGGGTCAGTGGGCAACAAGGGGAAGACCTGCTGCTCGGGGCAGCAAGGGGGAGCTGATTCAGGGACCTGTTCCCAGCTCGAGTCTCTTTTTAGGCAGTTTGCTGCACAATGTGCCTCTTTCTGGCTACTATAGGGTGATCTGCTTTTTGTGAAAGCTGCAAGCAGGTCCCTGAACATTCCTGTCAGCCATACCCTGAACGCCCCCGTCATGCTCCTCTGAGATGTCTGACACTCAATTACCAGCGTGATATTTTTGGGGGTGTAGATTCACCAAAACGCCAAGAGTGGCGTTGTGTCCCGTCCTTCCTCCTGAAGGACTACTGGAAGTGCCTGAGCCGAACCTACAGAATGGGCTCATAGAAACCAGCTTAGTTTTGGTTCCAGGTGCTGCCTGAACCCAGGGGTGGCAAGAGGGGCCCAGGACGACCAAACGGCAAACTGCGTTCGCAGCTGCTGCTCCTGGCTACTCTTACATCGCTTCCGTATGTACATCCATCTCCTGCCCCGATTGTGAGCCCATCTGGACAGGAGTTAACATTTAGGGGCAGATTTATGAGGCCCTTGCGCCTCTTTGCGCCGCAATTGCGTCACTTTATTTGACGCAACGGCGGCGCAAACAATGCGCCCTATTTACAATGTGACGCATCTAGGCAGATGCGTCACGTTGTAAAGCCCTGCGCCACATGTTGGCGTTCCTGCGCAGGGGGGGGGCGTTCCTGCGCAGGAACGCCTCCTGAAAGTGGCTGAGTGAAATCTATAAGATTTCACTCAGTCACTTTTAGGCCAATGCTGCGTCAAAACCCTGCGCCTGCTTGAAGCAGGCGTGAGGATTGACGCAGCATTGTGAAGATGGGGCACCCCCGAGCCTTGCTGGAGCTGCGTCGCGCTTGCGACGCAACTCCAGCAATGCGCCACCTTTACGGCACAGATGCATCACGCATCTGTGCCGTTTTTGCCCCATGGTGCGCCGCATTGTAAATGCGGCGCACCATGGGTGGCGGAGCTGTGGCGCACTGTGGCGCACATTAAGTGACGCATCCCTGGGGATGCGCCAGTTAACATAAATCTGCCCCTTAGAATCTTCAATGCCGCCTACTCCGACATCGCAAGCGCTGTCTAGGTTTGACCTAAAAAGTGTCCCCCATTAGCAAACCCGTTTGCTAAAAAAAGTGTTCCACATTTGAAAATCAGGCCAATTTTGAACTTTTACACACTGTGTGAGTATTTTGCAAGATAGCTGCCAAGTTACCCTGGTCCATGCAAGTTGTGCTGCTCCAGTTCACGTTTCTTCCTCTGAATTCTGGGATTTGTAGTCCTGTTTGTAATGGAATTAACGAGACTACAAGTCCCAGAATTCAAAGAAAAAAACCTGGACTGGAGCATCACGCATAGACCTGGGAAACTTGGCAGGGCTGAGAATTTGTGAGACTGCATGCACTTTTCATTGTCAGGCCTGCCAAGTATCACGCATCGGGCGTGACGATAGCGCATTTCAGTGTGGTAATCCGCATTACTGCACTGAAATGTATTGTCACGCATATGCCTCAGCAGGTGTCTGAGTCAGACGGTGAAGTGCTACCACGGTAGTAGAAGCTGTGTTCCATTAGGTGAAGCAGCATGCAGTGGACAAACTGTGAGTAATCTGACCTCCGCCAGCTGCACACTACTGAAGCATTGCAAACAAATTTATCGTTTGTTAGTCTGAGTTGGCCCCCACTGCGCCGTGGCCTGGGGGCTGGCTGCATGCATCAACCTAGTCTCACTCTCAGCCCGGCCTTGGCGCAGCCTCACGTGACTTGGTTGTCACAACAAACGGGTCGTCAAACGGACAGGGTCCAGGTAAGTGTACATTCGGGGCAGAGCTGGGTGCTGATTAAAAGTGAAGAGCAGCTGTTATAGTGTGAGGCTGTTTACCAGCTGCTCATGTGATCACGAGAACTCTTTTCTACAGGACACATCAGATTTTAGTGGGTCACGGGGTGGCAGCTCTTTGATTGTTTCCTGGGCCGTGCACTCCTCGTTCAGACTATCAGCCAGATTCATGAAAGGAAATCCGGCTCGCAAAGGGCCAGATTCTTGCGAGCGCAATTTATGTATTTGGGATTCATCATCCCAAATGCAAAAATCGCTAATTGCGAAATCGCAAATTTGCAAGGAATTGCATTTAAGGAATCTCTATTTGAGATTCCTTAAATGCAATTCATTAACCATTTTTATTTGCAAATTCGTTATTTCTGGCCGCTATTTACCGCGAAGTCTGACTTCGTGGTAAATAGCGAAAACTTAGAAAAATGCACTTTAGTGCATTTTTCTAAGTGGTATGTTACACACACACATGTCCTTTGGACATGTGTGTGCGCAACATCAGTCTACATTTTCATTTCAGGGGTGCTACAGGGTGTCCTTTGGATACCCCTGGCATCCTTGAAATCGCATCCTTAT
This sequence comes from Lissotriton helveticus, assembly GCF_964261635.1. NCBI lineage: Eukaryota > Metazoa > Chordata > Amphibia > Caudata > Salamandridae > Lissotriton > Lissotriton helveticus. The sequence continues at coordinate 29,122,755 of NC_136072.1, forward strand.
TTGCGATTAGCAAATTGCTAATCGCAAATAAGGAATAACTCCCCATTCACTCCTATGGGCCTAAGGCAAAATCGCAAATAAGGAAGCTGTAGGAATCGCAATTTTTGTTGCGATTTCTACATGAATCCCGTTTTGCAAGTCCTTAATAGCGATTCCTTAATAATCACTATTAAGGACTCGCAAAATGGGACAATGATGAATCTGGCTGTAAGTGACTCCGCGTTATGACCCTTTCTGTAACTCTGGTGTTAGAGCGAGCAGCCGTGCCCGTGGGTACCATCACTCATGCTGTATGCCACTGTACCAGTCTGCTGATGGGTATCTTGACGTTGTGCATGGGATGAGGCGAGCTGCTGTATTATTTCAGTTTAATAATCTATCTAGCTTAATCAGGCTCCACACTACTGCAGGCGTGGAGCGGCAGCATGAAACTAGGACAGTTTCTTGTCACAAGTGGAGTTTGCCAGGTGAATGAGGCAACAAAATAACAGGGAGCGTTGAGCCGAGCCAGGGGCCGGCTCTGGCTCGAAGAGCCTGTGCACGAGCAGAGCATTTCAAATATTTTCCACGTAAATAATGCAGCAGTGCGCTATTCACAAACCGTGGGACTGGCCGCACAGGATTATTGTGTCTCGCACTGACCTGCTTCCCTGGGGGCCTCGCACTTTGTGCCTGCACTCCGTTCACGGATCCACTGCCACAGTTCTGCAGCCCGCGCTCACCCCCCGCCGCCGCAAGCCCAGAAACATCACTGCGGCCGCCGTGTGGGGGAGAGCCCAGGAGACTACCATCTCCAGCAGTACCCGCGGCCGAACGCCGCACGCAGCCTAATCGCGCCAGGAGGTGCATAAATTTGCCCGCCATTTCCCGTGTCGCGGGAGAAGCCCGGGAGAAGCCCGGGAGAAGCCCGGGATAAGGGCGGGACCATCTGTGGCCATCCGGGGCCAGACAGGGCCGGGCCGGGCCACATCTCTTGGCTATATCAGACGGGACACAGAGTAAGAGACTCCGATAATAGGTTCGGGACTTGTTATTATCAATATAGTGCTCAAGGCTGTACTGCACCTATATCTTAGACCCGATTACACTTTGTCGTGTTAAAAATCCTACATAGAGATGACCACCCGCCCAAGTAAAAGTAGAAACTCACTGGCGGGAGGGACCATCAGGGGAACGATAGATCATTTTTTGACCAAGGCTGCAACTAAATTAGATCTTGAGATAGCAGCTGCGCAACATCGCATGTCCTTAATATGTACTAATAAACATTCATCCCTGGGCTCCCTCCAAACAGCAATCTCCCCACCCTTCACACAAGTTAATTCTAATATCGATCCCCGGATCCCTTTAATATTACAGGACCACTCAGATATATTGCAACTCTCTAAGGGGGAAAATACGGATATTGTCAACCTAGATCCCTCGGTCCCTACTTCAGAAGAGCTCTTACCTTCTAGGGTGACTAAGTCCAACTCAAAAAACAAGAAAGATCGCGTGCACTACAAGCATCCCGGGCAAGTAGTTGCAACTAAAAGGAAGCGAGGTGGGGATTCCAACAGGGGGAGACGTGCGAAACTAAGCAGAACTCGCAAGAACCCTATCAAGGGACAATGTCCCTTAGCTCCAAAGGCCATGGGTAAAACTGCACCCCCCACCCCAACTCTAACCAACGGGCTGTTAGAGAGTATAGAGCAACTAGTGAAATCTCTTTTACTACCTCTGATAGAAAGAGTCAGGAGGCTGGGTGACCAAATGAAAACATTACTGGAAGCATCTACATCCAACACTAAGGCTGTAATGAATTTGATGACCCATAACTTACCACATCCAACTAGTGGAAAGAAAACTGCCCACTTAAACACCATAAAAGAGACACCTTTACCACCACAGGAGACCACACCAGAGGTGATAAACGAGGGCAGCGCTCCAGGGATAACTGGGGAGGGTGGAACAGTAGGAACTACTAACAGGCCGGATAACTTAACTACAACTGCCAAGAAAGAACGTTCTCTGGATAGTTATAGAAACCGAATTGGGCAGCACATTGATCTACCTCCTGAGGCAGCCCCATATGTTATAATCCTTACCGGGGTTCCAGAGTTGTCAGAAGGGAGGAGGGAAGGTCATAGAGAATTAAAAAATAAAACGATCTATTGGTTAAAAAACGACAGACCTCTCCCCCCGGAGATAAATGGGGAAATTGTGCATGTGAGGAGACTTTCTTGGGTGGGTTACAGACTCACAGACATTGAGGGAGACGTCCTAATTGTTAATTTTAGGGACCGTAGAGCAATCGCCCACATAATGGACTGGTACTCGGAAAGAGGAGGCCGAGGAATTTCTCCCCACGATCTGAGTTATTTTTATCCCCGAACATCAGTGGCCCCTTCCAAAACTAGATCAATCTGGGAAAGACCTAGGAATTTTGGACGCAACCTATATGCACAATACCCCAGATCACCCATTCGAAGGGCACTCCCATACTCGTCACATTTTTGCACTGATAGGCCCTCTACCCTTCATCCTTATCCTCTAGGTAGTCAACAATATCCACCTTTTAATCCACAATGGTCAATTCCGTTAGGGAATCGATTTGAGATGTTGGCAGGCCTAGACGAACTGGACTGACAGGAGATGGCTGCTCCCCATGTGGGGGAACAAGAGGCAACTGTTTCCTCAGCCCGGGTAGGACTAAGTAGTACTCTAAATAAAGCACTTTTAGATAGTGTAAAGAGCACAATTACGGATAGGGGTCGGGTGGTAGAACTAAGTAGCACTCAGAACAATGGGCCCGATTCACAGAACTAACTTAAGACAAAATCCTAAACTTACTACTTTTGGTATTCACAGAAGTTAGGATTTTGTCCTAAGTTTGTCTTAAGACAGACTTAAGACAAACTTAAGTTAGGATTTTGTCTTAAGTCTGTCTTAAGTCTGTCTTAAGACAAATTTAAGACAAAATCCTAACTTCTGTGAATACCAAAAGTAGTAAGTTTAGGATTTTGTCTTAAGTTAGTTCTGTGAATCGGGTCCAATGTATTTTCAGACAGCGCAAAGAGCATAATTACTGATAAGGAGCAAGTGGCAGGAATACTCAATGGCCAGGAGGAAGCTATTCCTACATCTAATGACGGCAGGCCACAAAGCGAATACCACAGGAAAGCTCTCCACCTATATAGGGACAGGGCCGATAGTGGTATTACTAATAATACTACCCTGAATGTGATTAAACCCTGTCTCAAAATTCTCTTCTGGAATGCAGCAGGCCTGACAAATAAAGTATCCCACCTTCCGTGGTAAGAGATAGTTACTGATTATAACATCCTGTGTCTCCAGGAAACATGGACAATTGATGAAGTCCATTTATCCGGGTTTCAGACTTTCCATAGTCCTGCAATCGTAAGTCCCCAGGGGAGAAATAAAGGGGGTCTCTGTACTTATGTCTCCACGACGGCGGGGACTAGAGTATTAAAGTACCAGACCACTGAGTTCTATCAGATTTTAACATTTAGTCGGGGTAGAGCAAAGAACATGATTTTAATTAATTTTTACAATAACGTGCCCCCAAACACTTTAGAACAAGTAATAAACAATTTCATATACACTATCACTACTCTTAAAGAGCAGCTAGTAGGGGAGACGATTGTGTCTTGGGTAGGTGAATTTAATTGCACCGTCTGTCCTAACAGCTCGACGGGCATTTGTGGCCTAGGCGAGCATGAAGACGACAACCCTACCCATTTTATACACTCCAGTGTGAGAAATACACTGAATAGCATGATTTTTCATTTTAATTTGTCTTACATCAATGAGCTGTGCTCCCCTCCTGTTCCGTTTCAGCCAACTTTTCATGGGAGGGGGTGCAACTCAACGATAGATTTTACTTTTCTAACTGCAACCCATTCACAATTAGTTACGACATGGGAAATACTTGATGTTATTTTCAGTGATCACTATCCGATTTCTTTTAAAGTAATAATTGATGGGCCCCAACAGACCTTAAGGGATAGAGTTTTATACCAGCCGGCGATTAACCTGGCTACTAGAAATGGCTGTTCCCTTAAATGGGATAAGGTGGAACCTGAGGGACTTTTAAAAAAAGTTAGTAACATTAACCGGTGAAGATATCCAAATCTGTTTGTCACAAGCAGAGGAGCCATCGAAAATCCTGGGCTCCTTTCTAAGAATCCAAGCGGAATTAAAAAGGTTACTGACCAGAGAATACCGACCGGATGCAAACCGACCTACAGGCTGGTGTGATAAAAACTGTACCAAAGCCCTCAAAGCTTTAAAAAAGGCCCTGCATGAAACACCAAGATCACCAACGGTGATCAAAAAGGCCAGAATGCTGTATTATTCAGCAATTAAAACAAGGAAAAAATTACTAAAGCAAGAGGCCTGGTCGGCTCTGATTGCGGCCTCCAAGAGTAGGGACAGTAGCGCTTTCTGGAAAGCGGTCCGTGCCTCTTACTCACAGAAAAAAGACACAGATGTGATAGATATGGCCATCAATGGGGAAACCTGGGCTAATCATTTTAAACAGCTCTATGACACGGCAAATCCTGTGGACATCGAAAGTCCCAAAAATGAAAAAGCAACACCAGAATATAGAAACAATCCCTTGGGGTTTTTTCCGATAGGTATTATCTTTACTTATGAGGAGGTTTTCAATGCAATCAAAGAAAGCTCTTCGGGCAAACCCCCCGGACCCGACGGAGTCCCTATTGACGTTTATAAAACAGAGATCAATTTGTGGGCTTCCTTGTTAACTACCACTGTTGTTCCTATCTTCAAAAAAGGAGATAGGAACGACCCTACCTGCTACCGGCCCATCTCACTTTTAGATGCGCTAATGAAGGTGGCAGGCCGTATAATTTTAAATAGGATTCAGACAAGGGCAGATGAGGGCGACATTATCTCGAATTCCCAGTACGGTTTTAGATCGGGAAAGGGGACAGTTGAGCAGGGTCTAAACCTAGCTTTAATCATCTCCAAGTATACCCAGGCCAAAAGAGGTCATCTATTTGTTACTTTTGTGGACCTGAGTTCCGCTTTCGATTGTGTGGACCATAACAAATCGTGGTCCACACTTTCGGAAATGGGAATAGATGACCAAATTCTAATATTTATTAGGGAGTTATATAGAGGCACGGGTGCCAGAGTTCGCTATGGCAGGATGGGAGAGTGTTCAGGGAGAGTCCCCATCAGGAGGGGTGTGAGACAGGGGTGCATATTAGCACCCCTTCTCTTCACACTATACATAAATTCTATTGGCAAGCATCTTGGGGGAGTCACAGTTCGATTATCCGACCATACTGGGATCACCGGCGCCAATATTTCGATACGCCGATGATGCCGCCATTATGTTCCGAACAAGGATCGGCCTACAGAGGGCGGTCCTGAAATTCACCGATTTTATGAGCAAAAGGGGCCTAAAGGTCAACATTACAAAAACTTACACGATGGCCTGTGGGTCTGGGATGAAGAGGGCACCCTGTCCAATTTTCCTCGAAGGGAGGAGGATTGCGACCACCGATCAGTTCTCCTACCTCGGAATAAACTTCGACAGGAGAGGTTACTGGCACACAGCAGTGAGGGCCAGAAACCTAGCCTTCTCTCGGGCAATAGGCGCCCTAATAATTTCGCAGCTAACTTAGGGGCAGACCGGTGAAAGAACTGACTCTTATTTGTAAGGCCAAATGTATTTCAACAGCTACATACGGATCCGGACTCTGGGGAATCGAAAATGCTCGAACAGATTCGACAGAGTGAGAACCAGTACCTCCGATATTTGCTGGGTGCCCCTAAATCAACTGCCACATTTATCTCACATATTGAATTAGGTCTACCGTATATTGTGGATGCGATAAAAACTGCGCCCTTACTGTTATGTCACAAGGTGTGGGTTACCCCGGAGACATCGCTCAACAGAGATCTAATCTCTGACTGTCTCACTCTTGACGGTCTCCATAACATCAAATGGTTAGCTTATGTGAAAAACATGCTGACTGAGATGGGCCACCCCGAGTATTACACAAGGCCGTCCAGCATGGAAGTAGTTCCCAGAAAGATGCTGAAAAAAATGGCCTTTGACCACCTGGCCAACAAGAGATGGGAAGTGGAAAAAATCAAACCCGCAGTCGTGGTCTACCAGCAAATTACCATCAACGAAGGAACTCAAAGCTATCTCCTAAGTCAAGCAAGTTGTTTTACACGCATGTTGTTGACCCGCTTTAGGTTTGGCACCTTTTTTCGGTTAACAACCTTCCCCGACTGTAACAATTGGTCTAGGGAGAAGCTCATCTGCCCATGCGATGACATTTCTGCTCAATCGAACATCCATTGTGTTTTATTTTGTACATTTTATTCTGTACCCAGGGGGCTTACCTGATACCCATCTTGAGGTCATGGGGGCATCGCACATGTAGAACAGCTTTTCCTAGGCTGCAACAGCTTGAAAATGACGGTGTCACGCATGCTGTGTCTAGTTTTTAAAAATTAGTGATCAAGTTTAGAAAGTCCATGTAAATAATCATGATTTTAAATCGACTTAGTTTGAATTGGAACATAAGATTCTTTTTTATGATGAAATGCTATTCTTATTTAACCCCTTGAATGCTCATGACGAGCTGAGCTCGTCATGAGCCACGGCGCTCCGAGCATGTGAGTGCTGTGCGCGCCCCCAGCACAGCGGGGGAATATCCCCCGCAGCGAAGGGGTTAATAGAGAATTACTGTGTTAGGCACTTTTAAAATGTATGCTTTTATGAATTCAATATTGAATACCGAATAAAGCTCTTTTTGAATTTGAATTTGAAAGTCTATAAGTGTAATGTGCGGCTTTTAAGTATTGAACAAAATGCTATTTTGGCCACTCATGGCACCATCATGGGACAGTTTAGAGTCTAGCAAAGAGACCCTGGAGTTGTTCTGCACAATCGAAGAGTTTACAGATCACAATAACGGCACCAGCTGCAGCAGAGCATACACATAAATGGGTGAAAACGTTCCTCTCACCGCACAAAGGTTCAGCAGTGCAAGCTTTCCTCTTGATTTGACTGGGTGTGTGTGATGTTATTTATTTGGTGGTGTACAGTTGTGTTTGTTAGAGTAATTAGGGGGCATATTAGCAAGGAATTGCGATATTTATCGCAAAACGCGCTTAGCGTGTTTTTTTTATCACTGCCTTTTGCTGGATATGTTAGCAACGTTTTTCTCCATTGTGCTAAAATATCCAGCGATATCGGCGAAATGCGTGAATATCGCTGGAAATCCAGTGATATTCACGCATTAACGCCAATGGGGGCTTAACCTGAAAATCCACCTTCCATTGAATATACAGGTAAGTCATCCTATTAGCAGGCGTTAGATTCTAGCGATAATAGCGCTTAGCGCAACTTGTTTTATCACTTCACCTGCGTTGATAATAGGCGATAGCTGTGTTAGCGACTGCTTTCAGTCGCTAACAGGTTGGGTACGCCCACTTTGCATGTCATTAGCGATAAATATCGCTGACATGCAAAGCGGGCCCCGAACCGCTCGCCATTGCCTGAAAGCTGTCGCTAACTGCTGTTAGCGACAGCTTGCTGATAGGGCGATAAAAATATTGCCACTTTAGCGAGAAAAAGACCAGCTAAAGCGGCGATATTTCCCTTGCTAATATGCCCCTAGGTGTGTCAAGACAAGTGTTTGGTGGGGTGAGATAGTGAGTGTTTGTCGTAGTTGCCAAGTGTGGTGGTGATAGATCTCTTACCTTCTTGGCTAATCCTCTCTTTAAACTCAGGAGATAAAGAAGTGACGCTACGGCCTCCCCTCAGGTGGGTGACACGCTTAACAGTGGTACTTACTTTCCTTTCTTCCATAGGTTTACGTCAGCTGACATAGCACTTAAGAATTGGAGCTTAGCCATCAGTCCCAGTACACTATGTCAGCATTATATCTCCTCAGACACCCCCAGCCAATGCTTAATTTGAGCCTGTGGTTGCAGATGGGGCCTACCAACACTAATTTTTGGAGGTCAGCACTTATTTTTCTGCGTCAATACTTTGACCCAGAGTAAGAGAGAGAAAAACACGCAAGGGGAAAGAAGGAGGATAGTATTTAATATGTTTCCCTGGTCTTCATTGCTTCATTTTGCTCGCAAGAAAGTGTCACTCATTGGGGCATATTATCAAGGGGCTTTATCTCCGCTTTTTTGGCTTTAAAAGCCAAGAAAGCGGAGATAAAATGATCTCCCTATTACCTAGCTGTCGCTAACACCAGTTAGCGACAGCTAGTAGGAGATAGCGACCATCTTGGGCCCCGCTTTGCATGTCAGTGATATTTATCACTAATGATATGCAAAGTGGGCGTGCCAAGATGTTAGCGACTGGAAACAGTCGCTAACATCGCTATCTCCTATTACCAACTTTTGGAGATATTCGCGCTAAGCGCGAATATCTCCAAAAGCTAACACCTGCCCTGAGCAGTTCTTAGCCATGTTATCCAATGGGAGGTGGATAACATGGCTAAGAGCATTAGCTGGGTAATGCATGAATATCGCTGACTTTTCAGCGATATTTATGCATTGCGGCCGTTTTTTATCGCATTTGCGATAAACCTTGCTAATAGCAAGGTTTATCTGCGGTAAAAATCGCCGCAGCTTAGCGGTAAAATTTTCTCTCTAACCAAGCAATAGTGATAATTATCGCTATTGCTTGGTAATATGCCCCTAAGTGTCGCACATTTAGTCTTTGAATGTCACACATACGTACACTGAAAATATGAAAATGGCACACATAAGCAATCTGAAACCTTGGCAGCTATGATTGCTGTAGGCAATATTTGAGGTAATCAACAGAATACATTGGCTCACCTCGAAATAAAAACAGGCCCACAAAATGCTAAAAAAAAAACAGGCCCACAGCGTGATCTATCAAGCCATCAAACACGGCCTGGTTGCTCCGTAGGCCAGTCCGACCCTGCCTACTCCCACCGTTCCATCTACTTCCAGGACGCACAATTATAAATATTTGTGCCCCGCTGCACTTTTATTTTATTTATTTTATTTAATGCGATTTTATATAGCGCAAACTTTACCCGAAGGTGTCAGAGCGCTTTACATAAGAAACCAGTTGCGAAACATAAGGACTTAGGATTACACGCGTTACATAAAAGATACAAGCAGAAAAAAAATTGCAAATGTACAAGATGTAAAGTCACACAAGGAAGAGATACAAACAGAAAGCAAAATTGCAAATGTACAAGTTGTAAAGTCACTCAAGGAAGAGAAACAAATGGATATACTCTAAGAGTCACATAGGAATGGTAGAGAGTACAAAGTTCTACTGCATATACTAGTGATTAGAGTTATCTCTATATACAGAAGAGATACTGCCCTTCTTTCAATTGTTAGCTGTTCTCTGAGCTAGTGCGTGCACCCACAAACACACCATCACAAATGTAACGTGCCGCAGTTTTCTCCTCTTCCTACTCGTTGAATGCAATCCCATTAATTCCTCAGGTACAGAAAGAGGCGGCGCTCGAAACCGCAGTCTGGCCGGCTGTGGAATGTTAGCTGCTGTTCTTCAATTCTGCCACGAGGTGGCACCCGCTCCACGTATTAAGTTTGTGCAACTTCAACCACTTCGGCGGAAACTCTACAAACTTCGCTGTCCGCTGAGATGCAGGGACTTCCCCCTAAAGTCAAGGCAGAAGACGTGTGTAAGAATAATTTTTCACAGAACAAAGGGGTATATTATCAAGGGGGTTTATCTTCGCTTTTTTGGCTTTAAAAGCCAAGAAAGCGGAGATAAAATTATCTCCCTATTACCTAGCTGTCGCTAACACTAGTTAGCGACAGCTAGTAGGAGATAGCGACCATCTTGGGCCCCACTTTGCATGTCAGTGATATTTATCACTAATGACATGCAAAGTGGGCGTGCCAAGATGTTAGCGACTGGAAACAGTCGCTAACATCGCTATCTCCAAAAGCTAACACCTGCCCTGAGCAGTTCTTAGCCATGTTATCCAATGGGAGGTGGATAACATGGCTAAGAGCATTAGCTCGGTAATGCATGAATATCGCTGACTTTTCAGCGATATTCATGCATTGCGGCCGTTTTTTATCGCATTTGCGATAAACCTTGATAATAGCAAGGTTTATCTGCGATAATTTCTGACGATGCTTAGCGTTAAAAAATTCGTTGCTAAGCATCGTTAGCGATAAATATCGCTTAACGTTGGTAATACGCCCCAAAGTCCAATAGTCAGAAGGGTCCTATCTCTGCAGTGGTGTCAGGTGTGAGATGGTGTTTACAGTCAGACTGACTGGCAACAGTGTGGGTCAGCTTGACAAAAACGCACGAAGAGTGTGAGCTTTTCGGTCACAGTGACAAGGGGGCACCACTGCAGGGTGGAAGAGCCCCTCATGATCAAAACACAGCTGTCCACCCAAGAGCTCTCTTGTTTCTGTGAAAGTCCAGGGCATGAATGACTTACAGCAGACATGACTGCATTTCCTTTCAGATCCTGTGCTCACCTCAGCTGCTGCACACGAGCACAGAATAGAGAAAACACCAGGGAACCATAATCAGGTGTTATGAATAACTCTGCATTCCTCTCTCCTGAGAACAGAGGGGAGGCAGGCCACACTGCCTCCCTCCAGCCACACATCTGGGCTTCAAGGTTGAACTCAGAGTGGAAAGAATAGTTATTTTGATGTTTCTCTGTGTGCACTTTGTGGAAACTTCCAGTGCTTGTTGAAGGGTCTATTTGCCTATGTTATGTGATGAACAGGGTGACACACAGTATTCAAGCTTGGCTTATGAAGTCTTTCAGCTGAAATAAATACTTCTCTCTCGCATAATATCCTGCCCTGCAGAGTGCTTGGAATCAGCCATCTCTGGAGAACCATGCAACCTCCAGTGTACAGGATCCAATCCAGATGGACAGCTCACAAGGTTTAGTATGTGCTGCAGTGAGCTGTATAAAGAGTTTCCAGCAGGAGCATCTCAAGTGTGGGGTGCTGTCCATGAAACAGTATTTCTGCATCTGGAGGCCAAAAACTGAATGGGATGAGGAGGTGGAGGATAGTAAACATCACAGAAACAAGGGGTTAATTCAATCAATCACTCAGTAGATTTGTAGAGCGCTACTTGTCACCCGTGAGGATATCCAGGCGCTGCAGCTAGAGGCCTGGGAGTCAGTATTTCCTGGCTAGGATGAAGGTTGGGAGGATTGGACGGATATATAAGGGCTCTAAGTCTTGGAGTTTTTACTGCTTTCAGTACAAGGAGGGATGTTTATACTTTGACCTCCTCATCCACTCCACATCCCACAGGAGACCGCCGCCCTAATTTCAGGGCAGGACAAATTTATTTAATTATTTATTTATAAAGTTTTATATAGCGCGAACAAGATCCCGGAGGATATCAGAGCGCTTTACAAAGGATGGGAGAAAGGACATAAATGCTGTATTGACTGAACGTCTATACTCATGTAACAAGATGTGGTGAATAAATGTAGCTATGAGTAACATCGACAAAGAGCTGCATCCTTTCACTGCTCATTACAAGCACCGGACTCCTGGCCGGGTCAACACCTGGACATCGGTAGCTGGGTCAACACCTGGACATAGGTAGCCGGGTCAACACCTGGACATCAGTAGCTGGGTCAACACCTGGACATCGGTAGCTGGGTCAACACCTGGACATCGGTAGCCGGCTGAACACCTGGACATCGGTAGCCAGGTCAACACCTGGACATCGGTAGCCAGGTCAACACCTGGACATCAGAAGCCGGGTCAACACCTGGACATCAGAAGCCGGGTCAACACCTGGACATCGGTAGCCGGGTCAACACCTGGACATCGGTAGCCGGGTCAACACCTGGACATCGGTAGCCGGGTCAACACCTGAACATCGGTAGACAGCTCAACACTTGGACATCAGTAGCGGGGTCAACACCTGGACATCGGTAGCCGGGTCAACACCTGGACATCAGTAGACAGCTCAACACCTGGACATCGGTAGACAGCTCAACACTTGGACATCAGTAGCGGGGTCAACACCTGGACATTAGTAGCCGGGTCAACACCTGGACATCGGTAGACAGCTCAACACCTGGACATCGGTAGCCATGTTAACACCTGGACATCGGTAGCTGGGTCAACACCTGGACATCGGTAGCTGGGTCAACACCTAGACATCGTTAGCCATGTCAACACCTGGACATCGGTAGCTGGGTCAACACCTGGACATTAGTTGCTGGGTCAACACCTGGACATTAGTAGCCGGGTGAACACCTGGACAGCGGTAGCCATGTCAACACCTGGACATCGGTAGCCGGGTCAACACCTGGACATCAGTAGCCAGGTCAACACCTGGACATCAGTAGCCAGGTCAACACCTGGACATCGGTAGCCGGGTCAACACCTGGACATCGGTAGCCATGTCAACACCTGGACATCGGTGGCCGGGTCAACACCTGGACATTAGTAGCCGGGTCAACACCTGGACATCGGTAGCCATGTCAACACCTGGACATCGGTAGCCGGGTCAACACCTGGACATTAGTAGCCGGGTCAACACCTGGACATCGGTAGCCGGGTCAACACCTGGACATTAGTAGCTGGGTCAACATCTGGACATAGGTAGCCATGTCAACACCTGGACATCGGTAGCCGGCTCAACACCTGGACATCATTAGCCGGCTCAACACCTGGACATCATTAGCCGGCTCAACACCTGGACATCGGTTGCTGGTTCAACAGCTGGACATCGGCAGCTGGGTCAACACCTGGACATCAGTTGCTGATTCAACATCCGGACATCGGTTGCTGGTTCAACATCTCGACATCGGTTGCTGGTTCAACATCTGGACATCAGTAGCCGGGTAAACACATGGACATCAGTAGCCGGATCAACACCTGGACATCAGTAGCCGGGTCAACACCTGGACATTGGTAGTGGGGTCAACACCTGGACATCAGTAGCGGGGTCAACACCTGGACATCGGTAGCAGGATCAACACCTGGACATCGGTTGCTGGTTCAACATCTGGACATCAGTTGCTGGTTCAACATCTGGACATCGGTTGCTGGTTCAACATCTGGACATCAGTTGCTGGTTCAACATTTGGACATCGGCAGCTGGGTCAACACCTGGACATCAGTAGCCGGGTCAACACATGGACATCAGTAGCCGGATCAACACCTGGACATCAGTAGCCGGATCAACACCTGGACATCGGTTGCTGGTTCAACACCTGGACATCTGCAGCTGGGTCAACATCTGGACATCGGTTGCTGGTTCAACATCTGGACATCAGTAGCCGGGTCAACACATGGACATCAGTAGCCGGATCAACACCTGGACATCAGTAGCTGGGTCAACACCTGGACATCGGTAGTGGGGTCAACACCTGGACATCAGTTGCGGGTGTCAACACCTGGACATCGGTAGCAGGATCAACACCTGGACATCGGTTGCTGGTTCAACATCTAAACATCAGTTGCTGGTTCAACATCTGGACATCGGTTGCTGGTTCAACATCTGGACATCAGTTGCTGGTTCAACATCTGAACATCAGTTGCTAGTTCAACATTTGGACATCAATAGCTGGGTCAACATCTGGACATCAGTTGCTGGTTCAACACCTGGACATCGGTAGCTGGGTCAACATCTGGACATCAGTTGCTGGTTCAACACCTGGACATCGGTAGCTGGGTCCACATCTGGACATCAGTTGCTGGTTCAACATCTGGACATCAGTTGCTGGTTCAACACCGGGACATCGGTAGCCGGGTCAACATCTGGACATCAGTTGCTGGTTCAACACCGGGACATCGGTAGCCGGGTCAACATCTGGACATCAGTTGCTGGTTCAACATCTGAACATCGGTAGCTGGGTCAACATCTGGACATCGGTAGCCGGGTCAACATCTGGACATCAGTTGCTGGTTCAACATCTGAACATCGGTAGCTGGGTCAACATCTGAACATCGGTAGCTGGGTCAACATCTGGACATCGGTAGCTGGGTCAACATCTGGACATTGGTAGCCAGGTCAACATCTGAACATCGGTAGTCAGGTGAACACCTGGACAGCGGTAACGTGCACTTTCCCCGGAGTTGAATGCACCACCAGGGAGCACATGTGATAAACCGAAGTCAGGTGGCGGCCCACTCATGGGACTCATGAGACAAGCTTTGAGTTAAAAGGCACCAGGCACACCAGAACCGATAACATCAGGAGCGCAGAGGCACAAAGCGACTGCGCCAGGGACTTTCAACCGTTTAGCGCTGACGGCAGCGGTGCCGGTCCCCACATGAAGAGCGCCTGCGGAACTGAAAGGTGCGACCACCAAACCCACAGAGACCACCTCTTCCTACAACGACTCACTGCACACAGTGCACGGTGAGCAGCAGGAAATGCAGCTCGAGAATCATTGTAAACCTCGAGGGATGATTCACATGTGGTGGTCTTGTGGCTGGAGGCAGGCAGTCATGTTCTAATTGTTATTAAACAATGCAGACCATTTGTGGGCTGTGTGTAAATTCCTCCACCAAACTGCAGACAATTGTGTAACTCTTCCAGCCACGAGGCACAACCCCAAAGCGAGGTCTTCACTGTTGGGCAGAAGTCAGAGTAGGGATCAAGATTTGGGAGTATTTTTGGCATTTTCTGACAACAAACCACCCCACTCCCTAGAATGTAGCTCTGGACAAATAAGAAAGCTGCAGGCAGAACACACACAGGAGGGAAGACAAAGATCTGGTAACTAAGAGAACTGTAGAGGGAGAAAATAACAAAGGAGAGGGAACAAACTCAAGGGCAGGCAAAACAGCATCACAGAAACTTCCATTTGCCTTGAGGATCTTTAGCTAGCGCAGCTGCCTCTTGTGACCTGTAAGTCCCGCCCCTTGACCTCAGCTGGCCTGCCAGTCACTCTGCCCCAGCCTCCAGAGTCCGGTCCACCATAGTCTTAAAGGGAAATGCCTCAGTGGTCACTAACAGCAGGTTGTGTGACGCAACCACGCATGCGTTTACCACGCATGTCGGTTCCACGTGGTCTTAAACACGCACGTCTTAACAACACACGTCTTAACTACACATATGCCTTTACCACGCATGCCTTTACAATGAAATATGAGTTGTTAATGCATTTATGGCAAAGACAAATGGGTGGTTAAGACTTTTTAGGTAAGTGCTACTGTCCCCGGCCTCTGGCCCCTGCGCTGAGACCTAAAACTACCCCTTTTCCTCCTTCCCGGTTGAGGCCTAAAAATTACCGTGCCCCCCCCCCAAGCCCTAAAACAAGCATTAGAAATGCAATAGGTCTCGCAGCATTAGAGTTAGTGCGTTTAGAATTGTTTATGGGTTTTTTGTTGTAAATCTTTTGCATTTTTATTTTTTGTAGCCAATGCTAAAGAATTACAAATCAAAAAAGCAATAAACAATTGTAAAAGCTTTAACTAAAAATCCTCTGAGACCTATTGCACTGTGTGAGGGTGAGGTGTTGAGGGTGAGTGAGGGTGAGGGTGAGTGAGGAGTTGAGGGTGAGTGAGGTGTTGAGGGTGAGTGAGGTGTTGAGGGTGAGTGAGGGGTTGAGGGTGAGTGAGGGTGAGGGTGAGGGGTTGAGGGTGAGGGGTTGAGGGGGAGGGGTCGAGGGGGAGGGGTTGAGGGTGAGTGAGGGTGAGTGAGTGAGAGTGAGGGGTTGAGGGTGAGTGAGTGAGGGTGAGGGGTTGAGGGTGGGTGAGTGAGGGTGAGGGGTTGAGGGTGAGTGAGTGAGGGTGAGGGGTTGAGGGTGAGGGGTTGGCGATTGTAAGGTGGCCCCTTACTGCAAAACTGGTTGCGGAAATCCTGGTGCATGAGCTGGACTGCTGCTGGGGCGCATTGGTGCTGTTACAAGGGTGTAAGTGCAGCAAAATCACCCGATTGAGCACTGGGCGCTGCGCATCTAAAATGACGGCAGCGCACTGCGGGGGAGACTTCCACCGGCTGCGGCAACGGGAGATGTGCACTCTGTTTGTGAGCGGCTGGGAGGCGATTCGGCGTGCAGACTCACAGCGGAAAACTGCGGAGGCGGCAGTCCTGGGGGAGAAGTCTGGAGGGCGAGATCGCCTTAACCTTCCTGTGGTGCACTACGCTCCCAAGATGGCAGTTATGGGATGCGGGCGGAGGCCTGATGCCGGCGAAGGTGAGAGGCAGACCGAGGCGGTGAGGCGAGGAGGTGCTGAATGCTGGAGTGGCCGCTGGGACACGCACCTTGCGCCCTGACCTACAGCATTGAGAGGTGAGGTGGCAGCGCTGTACCGATCCTGCTACGCAGCAACAATGGTGTGGAGGCCCTGAGGAGGAAGGCTGACTGGTGGCTGATACCAAAACGTGTGTTTGAAATGTATCAAGGGGGTTTACCAGAGTATTGAGAGGGAGAAGGATGGGTTACGGTAACGGTAGAATGTTCTGAGAGAAGTTGAGATACTTGCTCTACAAAATTGATAGTACTCAGGTTTGTAATATTAACTTCAGAACCACGTGAAAAGTGTGTGCTTCAGGGATACATCAAACACCGAAAGGGCACTACACCAATGCAAGCAAAAGGCAATTGCTATTATTTAGGCACACGTGCTATAACACCAAAATGTATCGAAATAAAAACTCACTACGTAATGTGCCAGCACAAACCACTGGTTTATTTACGGATACCTTTGTAACAAATTCTGGGTTGGCCTTAATGAAAACAATGTTGGGGTTGAACAGTAAACATTCACCACCTTACAATTTAGCAGAGGGAAAGGGCAAAATAGATTAATCTCAGTAAGCAGTAAAAAGAAGAATTACGCTGATGTACATCCGAATCGAGTTGGCCATTTCGCCAGAGCACTAAATGCAGTTAGTGGCATTGTAGAATGGAAGGACGGTCAATAAATAAGATGCCGACGCGAAAGATAGGGGCACTAACGGTGATTGGTACACAAAGTTAACACTGAACAAAATAACCTGTGGAGGCGTCAATACTTACGCGACAAGTACTTTGTAAAAACAAAAACAAACAAGTTTGTGGCCAGCGTCAGCGCCCTTTTGGCAGTCTTCCAAGGCAGCAGTAGCTGTGTGTGTTTTTCTCACGTTCAGTACAATTCCCACTTTCGGAGACACACAAAGGCACCGGAAACAGGATCGATAATTGAACCTCCGAGAGCAGGTCTGTGCAGGGGAAGCTGCCTCGGGCTGGGGGTGCTAGGGGGAGGGGGCGCGGGGCAGATGGCTTTCATCTGTAGTCTGCACACGTGTTCCTTCAGAACCGAAAGCAGCGTCAGGAGGAAGAGCCCGCGTGGTTTCACTTTCAGGCTCCGCCGACCGGAGGGTGCAACGCCCGGGAGATGCCCCGGGTTCGGTGAGGCGCAACCAGGAAGCCGGGAAAAGGGAGCCAGGAAGTAGGAAACCGAGGATCCGGCGAGGGCAGAGACAAGAGGAAATCAGGGGACGATCGGGGGTGCAAGGGAAATCGGAACCCCGGCAGGAGAAGATCAGGAGCTAGGAAAAGATCGGGAGGCGGAGAGTTGAGGCAGGCAGGCAGGCATGGGAGGAGAGGAGGAGGGGGGAGGAGAGTAGGGGAGGCACGGCCTAGCGGCCGTGCAATCAAGTAGTGAGGGGGCGGAGTTGTGGGAATGCTGAGAGAGAGAGTAGGCGGCTGGGGGCATGTGCACGCGCATTTAAGCTCAATGCGCATGCGCATTGAGCTTAAATTTATCGTGCACTGCAAGGAATCGCCACGATTCCTTGCAGTGTGGATAAAGAGCGGATAAGTGCCAATACTCTCGCCTTGCTCGATGCGCATGCGCATCGACAGGCGAGACCTAAACAACCCCGCCCTCCCCTAAGCCCTAAGTTGCATCTCTGTCTTCGCATGCACACTCAGTGAATGCCTGACCAACAAACTCACACGAGATCCATGCCCCTAAAGCTGTGAGTGCAGTGCTTAATTTGTAAAAACATAAGTGTCAGGGCCCTTCTAAGGAGACAACTGAGGTATGCATGACACCTTACCCTGACACTGCTGGCAGTGACAGTTCCAACACAGCTACTAACCATCACACTACTACCAGTGTGAAACTTCAGACTATTCCAGGTCACTCAAAGCTATAAAATGGCATGGACAGTAAGTATTATTAATTTTTAATGTATTCAGAATTATTAAACACTGCTGTTGTGCTCATCTCAAGCCTAGACAGACATCGCCACCATGTGGTGGACTGTCATTAGTGCTGGTCTTGAGAATTAACTGCCGGTGTTGAGCACCTGAAACCACTGGCTCAAATTAAGCATGGTATGTATGACACCTTCTGCTCGTTCACAAGTAGGCACACCGTACTTCCTGGGGCTCACCTCTCTCACCATGGTAGACTTTTCAATTGATGGTTAATTTGAGACAGTGGTTTCTGGTGCTCGCCACCGGCACATAAATATTAGTTCCGGCTCTAGCGACAGTTCACCACATGATGGCGCTGTCTGATTGTTAGATGAGCGCAAAAACAGTGTGTAATGAGTCAATATACATTAAATTGAATAAAACCAGCCACTCACACCATTGTTATAGCCTGGGGGGTCTGCAATAGTCTGAAATGTCACACTTGTGGGACTGCAGTAGTTAGTAGTTGTGTTGGGTCTGTCACTGGCGGGGGCAATGGGTGGTGCAGGATACAGTGACCTCCTGAGAAGGGCCCGGCACTTACATTTTTACAAATTAAGCACAGTTTTTAATGTTACTCCGTGGTAGTCATGCACACTAAACAATGTGTCCTGCTGCGTTGAAGGCTACAGGCAGTAGGTGCATTCAGTGAGGTGATGCAGTCAGCGCTTATAACCCTGTTATATAGTTATTATCCGCCGCTTTACAGGTGCGGACCTGGGTCTGCACAGGGCATCTATCGGGGACAGGCCAGTGCACGGGTACAGGGTGCCAGTGAACGCTGCCTCAGTCCAGTACCCCCTGAGCAAATCATATCACCACTCTGCGGCGGGGTCTCATTGACTAATCAAAGCGCCTAGAGCGCTGAGAGGCAGGCGACCAGGCGCCCCACCATCCACTATCTCGCTCATTGGGACTGGCCCCTTTATATCACTTTTGAAGAAAATGAAAGTTTCTGCGAAAATGGCATTACAGGAGCCGCGCTACTCCTGCAGGGGTTAATGCTGCGCGTGCTTCCGGTACCAGTCCTCGAGGTCGAACCTGGAGCAATGGATTACACCTAAGAATGACAAAATACAATTCAGAAAGCAGTGCAGCGGCATTGATTTCAGCATGTAATTCCACATAAAATGGGGCTTACAAGTATTTCTGCAGTAACACCGCTACATAAAGTTATTGATACTGGTAATACCGGGTGAGGGATCACCGACTCGCCAGTACCGCAGAAGTGGCGGCAGTCGTATAGCTAGTAAATTACATCATTTTTAATTTTTTTTTACGGAGTTTTGTATAGTGCGAACTTGACCTGAAGGTATCGGGTATCAGAGCGCTATACATAGCACCAGTTGCGTTACATGAAGACACATTAATTTTTTTGTTGGGTACGGGGAGATTGGGGGGCTTATTTATGAGTCCTTGAGTCACTTTTGGGCCGCCGGGGCATCATTTTTTGTGACGCACCAGCAGGGTAAAAAATGTGCCATGGTGCATCATATTTACAAAGTGACGCATCTAGGTATATGCGTCACTTTTTAAACACCTGCGCCACATTATACCTGCGTCAGGTATGATGTATGCAGGGTGGGCGTTCTGACACAAGTGAGCTTCGTAGAAGTGACGCAGTGAAATCTATGAGATGCGTCAATATCTTACGCCTGCCTCACAGCAGGCGTAAGACTGATGCAGGCACATTTGAAATGAGACTTACCCATGTGTAAATGACCCATTGATGGAGTTGCGTCACTTTCGTGACACACTCCAGCAATGCGTCATTTTTGCACCTACAGATACGTCAGAAATACTGACGTATCTGTAACTCCTTGCAACTTGATGCATCATACTGTAAATATGACGCATCACTGGTGTCGCAAGGAGGGCGCAGTGAAAAGTGACGCAGCGCTGTTTTCACGCAGCGATGCGTCACTTTTCATAAATGACGCAGTAAGTGATTTGCCCAGAATCACAGGGTGTTGCGCGTCCTTGCCGAGAACAACCTAATCAGGGGTCAGCGAGCCTTCTCGCCTCTGGGCCCCGGTGCCACTGCGCCTGCTGCACAGACAGAGGCCTGAGGTGACATGGCTCACTAGTCCCCTCAGCTCTGCTGTGCCAGGCGCGTGCGTGAGGGTGCGTGCGTGCGTGCAGGTTTATCAGGGCTTGTTTTCTCCTCCAAATTGAAAGTGCGCCTCTGCAAAGTGATGAGAAATGAAAGTCCCACCGACAAAGCGCCTGATGGGGCCTCGGATACCGGTGAGGAGGAGGCGCTAGAGGCGCCTGCAGGGCGGGCGCAGCATGTGCTGAGCTCTCCTCCCACGCAGGATGCGCGGCGGTGAGAACCGACCACGGATCCGATGACAGATAAGGACCGAGGAGAGGAGGCAGGGAACCATCAGTGGGGACCAGAGGGGCCCCAAGGACCCGCATCCGAGGACCGTGAGGGCAAGGAAGGGAGCAGCACACCAGACACTGTGCACCAGAGCACACAGCAGCACACCAGACACTGTGCACCGGGGCAAACAACAACACACCAGACACTGTGCACCAGGGGCACACAACAGCACACCAGACACTGTGCACCAGGCAAACAACAGCACACCAGACACTGCACCGGGGCAAACAACACGTCAGACACTGTGCACCGGGGCAAACAGCACACCAGACACTGCACCGGGGCAGACAACAGCACATCCGACACTGTGCACCAGAGCACACAGCAACACACCAGACACTGTGCACCGGGGCAAACAACAACACACCAGACACTGTGCACCGGGGCACACAGCAACACACCAGAGGAACTGCACCAGGGCAAACAACAGCACATCAAACAATGTGCACCGGGGCAAACAGCAACATGTCAGACACTGTGCACCAGGGCAAACAACACGTCAGACACTGTGCACCAGGGCAAACAACACGTCAGACACTGTGCACCAGGGCAAACAACACGTCAGACACTGTGCACCAGGGCAAACAACACGTCAGACACTGTGCACCGGGGCAAACAACACGTCAGACACTGTGCACCAGGGCAAACAACACGTCAGACACTGTGCACCAGGGCAAACAACACGTCAGACACTGTGCACCAGGGCAAACAACAGCACATCAAACAATGTGCACCGGGGCAAACAGCAACATGTCAGACACTGTGCACCGGTGCAAACAGCAGCACACCAGACACTGTGCACCGGGTCACACAACAGCACGTCAGAGGAACTGCACCAGGGCAAACAACAGCACATCAAACAATGTGCACCGGGGCAAACAGCAACATGTCAGACACTGTGCACCAGGGCAAACAACACATCAGACACTGTGCACCTCGGTAAACAACACGTCAGACACTGTGCACCAGGGCAAACAACACGTCAGACACTGTGGACCTCGGCAAACAACACGTCAGACACTGTGCACTGGGGCAAACAACACGTCAGACACTGTGCACCAGAGCAAACAACACGTCAGACACTGTGCACCAGGGCAAACAACACATCAGACACTGTGCACCTCGGTAAACAACACGTCAGACACTGTGCACCAGGGCAAACAACACGTCAGACACTGTGGACCTCGGCAAACAACACGTCAGACACTGTGCACTGGGGCAAACAACACGTCAGACACTGTGCACCAGAGCAAACAACACGTCAGACACTGTGCACCAGAGCAAACAACACGTCAGACACTGTGCACCAGGACAAACAACACGTCAGACACTGTGCACCAGAGCAAACAACACGTCAGACACTGTGCACCAGGACAAACAACACGTCAGACACTGTGCACCAGAGCAAACAACACGTCAGACACTGTGCACCAGGACAAACAACACGTCAGACACTGTGCACCAGAGCAAACAACACGTCAGACACTGTGCACCAGGACAAACAACACGTCAGACACTGTGCACCAGGACAAACAACACGTCAGACACTGTGCACCAGAGCAAACAACACATCAGAAACTGTGCACCTCGGCAAACAACACGTCAGACACTATGCACCAGGGCAAACAACAGCATATCAGAGAAACTGCACCAGGGCAAACAACAGCACATCAGACACTGTGCACCAGGGCAAACAACAGCAGGTCAGACATTGTGCACCGGGGCAAACAACAGCACAGTCAGAGAAACTGCACCAGGGCAAACAACAGGGAAACTGCACCAGGGCACAAATAGCACGCCAGACACTGAGCACTGGGGCAAACAGAAGCAGAGTCAGGAAAACTGCACCAGGCAAACAACAGCATGTCAGAGAAACTGCACCAGGACATACAACAGGGAAACTGCACCAGGGCAAACAACAGCACATCACACACTGTGCACCGGGGCAAGCAGCAGCTCATCATCGAAACTGCACCAGGGCAAACAACAGCACTTCAGGGAAACTGCACCAGCAAACAACAGCACGGTAGAGAAACTGCACCAGGGCAAACAGCAGCACATCAGACACTGTGCACCGGGGCAAACAACAGCACATCAGGGAAACTGCACCAGGCAAACAACAGAATGTCAGACACTGTACCCCAGGGCAAACAACAGCATATCATAGAAACTGCACCAGGGCAAACAACAGCACGACAGACACTGTGCACTGGGGCAAACAACAACACAGTCAGGGAAACTGCACCAGGGTAAACAACAGCACAGTCAGGGAAACTGCACCATGGCAAACAACAGCACCACAGACACTGTGCACCGGGGCAAAAACAGCACGTCAGGGAAACTGCACCAGGGCAAACAACAGCACGCCAGACACTGTGCACCGGGGCAAACAACACGTCAGACACTGTGCACCAGAGCAAACAACACGTCAGACACTGTGCACCAGAGCAAACAACACATCAGACACTGTGCACCAGGACAAACAACACGTCAGACACTGTGCACCAGAGCAAACAACACATCAGAAACTGTGCACCTCGGCAAACAACACGTCAGACACTATGCACCAGGGCAAACAACAGCATATCAGAGAAACTGCACCAGGGCAAACAACAGCACATCAGACACTGTGCACCAGGGCAAACAACAGCAGGTCAGACATTGTGCACCGGGGCAAACAACAGCACAGTCAGAGAAACTGCACCAGGGCAAACAACAGAGAAACTGCACCAGGGCAAACAACAGCACATCAGACACTGTGCACCAGGGCAAACAACAGCAGGTCAGACATTGTGCACCGGGGCAAACAACAGCACAGTCAGAGAAACTGCACCAGGGCAAACAACAGAGAAACTGCACCAGGGCAAACAACAGCACATCAGACACTGTGCACCAGGGCACACATCAGCACGCCAGACACTGTGCACCGGGGCAAACAACACGTCAGACACTGTGCACCAGAGCAAACAACACGTCAGACACTGTGCACCAGGGCAAACAACACGTCAGACACTATGCACCTCGGCAAACAACAGCACATCAGGCACTGAGCACCAGGGCAAACAACAGCACATCAGAAAAACTGCACCAGGGCAAACAACAGCACATCAGACACACTGCACGAGGGCAAACAACAGCACATCAGACACTGTGCACCGGGGCAAATAACAGCAGCTCAGACATTGTGCACTGGGGCAAACAACAGCAGGTCAGACACTGTGCACCAGGGCAAACAACAGGGAAACTGCACCAGGGCAAAAACAGCACGCCAGACACTGAGCACCAGGGCAAACAGCAGCACAGTCAGGGAAACTGCACCAGGGCAAACAACAGCACATCAGACACTGTGCACCGAGGCAAACAGCAGCTGATCATAGAAACTCCACCAGGGCAAACAACAGGGAAACTGCACCAGCAAGCAACAGCACGTCAGAGAAACTGCACCAGGGCAAACAGCAGCACATCAGACACTGTGCACCGGGGCAAACAACAGCACATCAGGGAAACTGCACCAGGCAAACAACAGCATGTCAGAGAAACTGCACCAGGGCAAACAACAGCACGCCAGACACTGTGCACCAGGGCAAACAACAGCATATCATAGAAACTGCACCAGGGCAAACAACAGCACATCATAGAAACTGCACCAGGGCAAACAACAGCACATCATAGAAACTGCACCAGGGCAAACACTGTGCACTGGGGCAAACAACAGCACAGTCAGGAAAACTGAACTGGGGTAAACAACAGCACGTCAGAGAAACTGCACCAGGCCAAAAAACAGCACGTCAGACACTGCTCCGGGGCAAACAGCAGCACATCAGACACTGTGCACCGGGGCAAACAGCAGCTGATCATAGAAACTGCACCAGGGCAAACAAACAGCACATCATAGAAACTGCACCAGGGCAACAACAGCACGACAGACACTGTGCACCAGGGTAAACAACAGCACGCCAGACACTGCTCCGGGGCAAACAACAGCACTCCAGACACTGTGCACCAGGGCAAACAACAGCACCTCAGGGAAACTGCACCAGGCCAAAAAACAGCACGTCAGAGAAACTACCCTGCCAAATAGTGTTAAGAGAGGCCAAATTATACAGCAGCATCTCTGACAAACTGCACTTGAGCATAAAACAGCACATCAGACAAACTGCACCAGGGAAAACAGCAGCACATCAGACAAACTACAAGAGGGCAAACAACAGCACATCAGAGAAACTGCACCGGCGAACGGTGATAGGTGAGGGTAAACTGCACAGCAGCACATCAAACAAACGGCACCAGCTCAGAGAGGGAAGAAGAAGGCAGGTTTCACAGCAGCACATCAGACATTGTGCACCAGGTCAAACAGCACACCAGAGAAACGGCACTAGCGAACAGTGGATAGGAGAGGGCAAGTTACAAAGCAGCACATCAGACAAACTACGCCAGCGCACAGTGGATTGGAGAGGCAAATTATACAGCAACACATCAGACACTGTGCACCAGAGCAAACAATATCACACAAGAAAGTGCCCCGCCTAACAGTGGATAGGAAAGGGCAAATTACACAGCGACACCTCAGACAAACTGCACTAGGGCATAAAACAGCACATCAAACAAACTGCACCAGCACAGACTGGAAAGAAGAGGGCAAGTTACACAGCAGCACCTCAGGCAAACTGCACCAGCACGGAGTGGACAGGAGAGGGCAAATTACACAGCGACACCTCAGACAAACTGCACTAGGGCATAAAACAGCACATCAGACAAACTGCACCAGCACAGACTGGAAAGAAGAGGGCAAGTTACACAGCAGCACCTCAGGCAAACTGCACCAGCACGGAGTGGACAGGAGAGGGCAAATTACACAGCGACACCTCAGACAAACTGCACTAGGGCATAAAACAGCACATCAGACAAACTGCACCAGCACAGACTGGAAAGAAGAGGGCAAGTTACACAGCAGCACCTCAGGCAAACTGCACCAGCACGGAGTGGACAGGAGAGGGCAAATTACACAGCGACACCTCAGACAAACTGCACTAGGGCATAAAACAGCACATCAGACAAACTGCACCAGCACAGACTGGAAAGAAGAGGGCAAATTACACAATAGCACACCAAGGTCCTCATTTATGGTGTATTGGCGTTCGACAACGCTGCAAGTCTTCTTGCTGCGCTGCCTTATGTCAAAGTGAAAGGGCAGGAATATACTGCATTCAAGCAATCCAGTGCCTTCCTGTCCTTTCTCCCTGTGCTGGCGCCAAGGGTGCCTTCGTTGCAGGCAAGATTATTTGTGTGCGGAAGGGGCACCTTCCTGCACAAATACAATCCTACGAGGCGCTTTCCTCTACCTACGAGTGCTGCAGGATGCAGAACATGGAAAGAGGAAAAAACGAGGAGAAATGAAGTTATTTCTACCCACTACGCCGCACCTCCGGAGGCCCACGGATTTAGCGCTTCCACAGATTTACATGACTTTGTAAATCTGGGGCAGCGTCAAATTCCATTGGTGTTGTTTGGGAAAACCCCCCACAACGCCCGTGGAACGCCTCTGGGGCCCAGAGTAAGGTGATGCAGCAATTTGCGCTCTATCGCCTTACTCTATACATGACATGCTGCAAAAGTGACGCAGGGCTCTCATAAATAAGCCCCCAAACACTTTGCACCAGTGCACCCTTGGGTGGAAGGGGGCACGTTACTCAGCAACACATTATACAAACTGCACCAGAGCAGAGTGAAGGGCAACTTACAAAGCAGCATAATGGACAAACTGCACCAGTGCATAAAACAGCACAGCAGACAAACTGCACCACTACATAAAACAGCACAGCAGACAAACTGCACCATCTCAGAGCATTTAGGAGAGGGCAAGCAGCACAGCAACACATCAGGCAAACTGCACCAATACAGAGTGAAGAGCAGGTTACACAGCAGCACGTTAGATAAACAGCACCACTGTGAAGTGGATAGGAAGGGGCAAAGTACACAGTAGCACATCAGACAGACCTCGCCAGGGTAGAAAAAACAGCACATCACACAATCTGCAATCATGCTTAAAACAGCAAATCAGACACTCTTCCTCAGGCCAGGGAGAATAGAAGAAAGCAAGTTACACAACAGAACATCAGCCAAACTGTACCAGCGCATAAAACAGCACATTACACAAACTCCACCAGTGGAGAGTGGATAGGAGAGGGCAAATTACACAGCAGCACCTCAGACAAACTGCAACAGGGCAGAGCAGGTAGGAGACTGCAAGTTACAAAACAGCACATCAGACAAACTGCACCAGCGCATAAAACAACACATCAGGCAAACTGCACCCACAGAGTGGAGGGCAAGTTACACAGCCTCACATCAGAGAAACAGCACCAGCGTATAAAACATCACATCAGACAAACTGCAACAGCACACAGTAGGCAGGACAAAGCAAGTTACACAGCACAACATCAAACAAAATGCACCAGTGTATAAAACAACAAATCAAACAAGCTGCACAAGTGCAGCAGAGTCTTGAAAGCCAACAAAAAGGAGTTCCGCAAAGGAAGGCAAAAAATCCAGGGTGACCCTGAAGAAATGGCTAGGTTCAAGAGTTACTATTTTTATTATTATCATTACTACCACATTGGAATTTTGAGAACTCTGCTAAAGACACTGGAACGTCCCTGGGCCAATGATGGGCAGGTCAGGTCTTCTGTTCCACAGTTCCAATGCTTGTCTTTTAGTTTTTTCAGTTTGTTTTCTAAATATTCTACTGTCACTGTGTGGAATTGTTTAATTGTATTATTGCCTTTAGGCCTCTGGCTATATCAGTTGTTAAAGTCCTACTCAACAAGTAACTTGGACATGGGGCCTTTAACAACAGTTATATACCTTGGCAGCAGGATATAATGCTACATCTTTACCATTGTTATTATTAATATTTTTTATATTATCTTCAGCATTGTCATGCGGTGTAGTATTACTTATTTTATTATTGCAACAAATGTTATCAAAGAATTGCTTTAGAGCTCCTCCGAAAGACCAAGGAAAGCAGTAAATAAATAACCACACATTGCAACACAACACAATGAAATACAATTCATCACATATGTGTTCCTTCTTTTGCGTAAAATATTCAATTATCATTTTTATTTTATTTTGAATTCTGAGATAGTCTTTGTTGGAAGTAGATAACAATTGACAACAGTTTAAATGTTAAAAAAAATGTTTAAGTATTGAAAACAAAATATCCAGTCTTATTGAATAGATTTTTGTGGAGGGCAAGTTTGCATTTGATATAAAAAAAAACTGCTTATGACAGACACTATATGGAAATTATTCTGTGGAAGAAACATCAATCTTTCTCCTATTTCTGCACAACAAAATCTAGATTCTTTCACTGAGGGGGTATTAGATTTGCATAAGGAAACCACAAATTATTAGTAAGGCGGGTGTGAGATAATGCATCTGAATTGTTTTATCTGAGAGATCAGATGAAATATACCACAAGGGTGCCTTTGCCAGCCACATTGATACTGTGTGGTGTGTCCCAGTAACGGAATGAGTGCCTCTTCACCGGTGCACACACAGGTGGTGTGGCAGTAAACAGAAACGACTAATGCGTGCAGGCCCAGCCGCAGGCCGCGCGCGTCACCCTCGCCATCAACTCACGCTTGAGGTTTCGATACCTCTTGGGCTGGAAAGGAAAAACGAAGAGCCTACGTCTGTGTCGTGAATTACGAGAAAACAAGACTGAAAACTGCTGAGTGCAGCCGCGCTACCGCCGCGTCCTGAGAGTCTGTGGCGTGGGCGGGCCTTCCAACCGGCCTCGCGGGATAAAATCAAGGTACATAGTCAGTGCGCGAGCTATGAGGCTAAAGATGACAAAATAAAAACAACATTGTATATACATGTCTGGTTAAGGTTATGATTGCAAGAGGGGCTGAGATTTCTCTACTTATAGTACAATAACAACTTACTGTCACTTTCTTTAGTAGCAGCATTCTATAGCGCTAACTGGACTTAGCGGACGGCAGAGCGCTTCATGCTAAGTATAATATGGATGTTTGTGACTCACAATTATAAAATGCCCAATTTTCAGAACCAGGAGTACTCGCCGTTGAAACATGTCCATTAAAAACTAGAAAATACAGAGTTTTCAGAAATACAAGAGTACTCGCCGCTGAAACATGTTCATCGAAATATAAAAAATACAGAGTTTTCAGAACCAAGAGTCCTCACCGCTGAAACATGTCCATCAAAAAACTATTAAATATAGAGTTTACAGAAACAAGCATACTTACTCCTATCAAAAACTATAAAATACTGAGGGCCCGATTCACAGAATTAACTTAAGACAAAATCCTAAACTTACTACTTTTGGTATTCACAGAAGTTAGGATTTTGTCTTAAGTTCGTCTTAAGACAGACTTAAGACAGACGTAAGTTAGGATTTTGTCTTAAGACTGTCTTAAGACTGTCTTAAGTCTGTCTTAAGACAAACTTAAGACAAAATCCTAACTTCTGTGAATACCAAAAGTAGTAAGTTTAGGATTTTGTCTTAAGTTAGTTCTGTGAATCGGGCCCTGAGTTTCCGGAAACAAGAGTACTCACTGTTGAAACATGTCCATCAAAAAACTATAAAATACCATGTTCTTAAAAACAAGCATACTTGCCGCTGAAACATGTCCAACAAAAACTATAGAAAACAAAGCTTTCAGAAACAAGAGCACTCACAGCTGAAAGTGCATCAAAAACTATAAAATACAGAGTTTTCAGACACAAGGGTACTTGTTGCTGAAACATGTCCATCAAAAACTATAATATACAGAGTTTTAGAAACAAGAGTACTCGCCGCTAAAACAAGTCCATCAAGAACTATAAAATACAGTGTTTTCAGAAACAACAGTACTTGCCACTGAATAATGTCAATCCAAAAACTATAAAATACCATGGGCCAGATGTACGACCAAGGAGTTTGCGACTCGCAAATTGTGTCGCAATAGCGACTCACAATTTGCGAGTTGCAAATTGGTATGTACAACAGTGTCAGCAACATTGATTGCGAATCCCAATGCGGTCGTAAATTGCATGCCTCATGCATATTCATTAGACACTCGCAATTTGCGAACCCATTGGGAAAGGCTGGCCCTCCCAGGTATGGTGGCCTGCTGGGCTCAGCAGACCCCCATGTCTGGGACTGCTTTTCAATAAAGCTGTTTTTTTTTAATGCAGCCCGTTTTCCTTAAAGGAAAACGGGATGCATTTAACGGGATGCATTTAAAAAAAGAAAAATGACATTTAATTTGTTTCATTTTTTAAGGACAGGTAGTGGTCCCTGGAATCACTGCCTGCCCTTAAAATATATTTTTAGAGCCAGTCACAAAGGGGAAGGGGTCCCCTGGGGTCCCCTTCACATTTGCGAGTGTTTTACCACCCTTATTGAAGGGTGTTAAACTGCGACTGTTTTGCAACTAAAACAGTAATACATGGCATTTGGGGCGCAATTAGGAAAGGAACGCCACTTCCAAATAGCGAGCCGCAAAACACTATTTTGCGACTCGCAAAAAGGGTTTGTACATGGCCAAAAGGATTTATGCATGTGCAGACAGGTCTAAGAACCGTTTGTGCATGCAAATATCCATTGTACATTTGGCCCCATGCTCTTAAAAACAAGCGTACACGCTGCTAAAACAAGTCCATCAAAAACTATAAAATACAAAGTTTACAGAAACCACAGTACTTACCCCTGAATCATGTCTATCAAAAATGGTAAAATACATAGCGGCATATTAACATGGAGTAGCGATATTTGTCACAAAAAGCACTTCGCACGTTCATTTTTATCGCTGCCTATCGCTGGATATGTTAGCGGAGAAAACCTGCTATTAGCAAAGTTTTTCTCCATTGTGCTAAAATATCCAGCGATAGCGGCGAAATGCGTGAATATCGCTGGAGATCCAGCAATATTCACCCATTAACGCCAATGGGGACTCAACCTGACTATCCACCTCCCATTGGATAACAGGTAAGTCATGTTTTTAACAGGTGTTAGATTTTAGCGATAATCGCGCATAGCAAATTTTTTTTTATTGCTTCGCCTGCCTTGCTAATAGGCGATAGCTGTGTTAGTGACTGCTTTCAGTCGCTAACAGTTTGGGTACACCAACTTTGCATGCCATTAGCGATAAATATCGCTGACATGCAAAACGGAAACCAAACCGGTCGCCATCGCCAGAAAGCTGTCGCTAACTGCTGTTAGCGACAGCTTGCTGATAGGGCGATAAAAATATCGCCGCATTAGTGGCAAAAAGTGCAGCTAAAGCGGCGATATGGCCCTTGCTAATATGCCCCATAGTTTTCAGAAACAAAAGTAGTAGTCGCTGACACATGTCCATCAGGCTGTGAAGGTGACACAGAGAAACAAGAGACATTTGAATTCTTGTTGGGAGAGCGAGAGTGAAGTACCTTATGGGTAATTTACACCAGCTGATGGATATTTCTAGTCTCAACAGAGAAGCCAACTCAGTGTGATTAGGATTGGAGAGATATTAATTCATAAGGGAATAACAAACCACAAACATGCACTCAAAAGGGAGTGTCATGGCGCTATAAGTACTTCCAGGGAAAAAGAAGATTCAAGCCTAAGACTGAACGTCCTGGTGTTAATGGCTTTCTTAAGATGCAGACAATGCGGAGTAGTCCTGATCCGAGAGGAAATACAGTTCCACAATTTAGTTCCATGGACACTAAACAGGCTATCTACAAAGGTAAATTTATGCATGAATAAATCTACAAATTTAAGTTTACTCTTACACCTTTTAGTATTCACCATTTACAAGTTGCACTGATACTATTGCACTATTGGACCTGTCCACAGCGTTCGGTACTGTTTCACACAATCTTTTGCTGGAAACACTATGTACCAAGGGCATGCATTCCAAAGCTCTACAATGGCTCCATTCATTTCTGACCAATCGAACGCAAACCATACAGCTGGGTACTTTCTCTTCCACTCCATCTAGCATTAAATATGGTGTACCACATGGTGCAACACTGAGCCCCACTCTTTTCAATATTTATGTGTCCTCTTTGGCAGAGATATGTGGAAAGGGGGCATCAGTATATGCTCCTATGCAGATGATACCCAGCTGATGGTTGCTCTAGATGGACAAGATGACACTAGGACCAGACTTCCCAGCTGCCTCACAGAAATGGCAGCATGGATGTCGGACCACTGTCTGAAACTAAATGCAGACAAGTCGGAAATTCTATTGTTGAGGGGTGCTCATCCAGTTTTGAACACAACTTGGTGGCCCTCTACCTTGGGTAAACCTCAGGCTCCCAAACAGGTGGCAAAAAACTTGGGAATTCTCATGGATAACACGCTCACCTTGCAGAATCAGGTACATGCACTTTGCGGGAAAAGTTTTTCTATCCTAAAAATGCTGAAGAGAACATTCCAGTGGATTCCGCTGGAGTGTAGAAAGACCCTGGTCCAGGCACTGCTTATTAGCAGGCTAGATTATGGGAATGCTCTTTTTGTCGGTATGGCGGACAACCTGTTTTCCTGACTCCAGTTAGTCCAGAATGCGGCTGCTAAGGCAGTATGCAATGTGAAGAAGTATAGCTCAGCCTCGGAATGCATGAATACCCTACATTGGCTCCCTATGAGACAGAGGGCCATGTTTAAATTACTGTGTCATGCACATAAGGTCCTGCAGCATGCCGGACCGAAAATTCTCCAAGGCAGAGTCAAGTTCTATCTTCCCAATTGGAATTTGCGATCATGCCATCAGGCCAGGGCAACCACTGAGCTTATTAAAAAATCTAGACTACGGGGCTCGTCCTTTTCATATTTAGAGGCAAAATCCTAGAACAAACTTCCATCTGAACTTCGACTTACAGATTGCCACCCGATATTCAGGAAAAAGCTGAAAACACACCTATTTCCCAAAGCTTGATAAGTTATAGAACTCCCCTCACTACTGTATTTCTCATCTGTAAAGGGCTGTCCGTCAGCGCAGTGATATCCATTTGGACGAATGTCAAGTTTTATAAATAAATAAATAATAACAAGTGTAAATTTACTACAAAGTCTACACTTACATGTTTCCACCCCCTGAATTCAGTAAGTGGAGTCTAATTTACAAGTGTAAAGTTATTGCTCGTAACCTTTTACATGTAGAAAGGGGTCTCCACCATTGAGGTGGAGACCTCCTTATAGTAAAGTATAACGAAAACGTAAAATGTTTTTTAAAGGTTTTAAAAATCAGAACATATATTTTAATGTTAAATATTAATGGTAATTAATTTGTAAAATATATTATTATGGTAGAACAGTATCAAAAATAGCGCAGCATTATTAGCTTAGTTGTGAATTAAAAATGTGATTCTTTTTAGCATATTCAATTAAAATAACACTATTTTTAGAAGTGTACATAAAGAAAAGAATCCCACCTAAAGTAAAATAATGCCATTTTTTTATATCTATTAAACATTAGTAAAAGTAATGTATACAATTAATTTAAACATTGCAATTATTTTTTATAAATATTAATGTTACATAAAAAAATATTTAAAAATGTTAATAAACTATTGTAAAATAAATGTAATAATTGTTTTATTTATAAACATTTTTAACTTTAAATTAAACTAACTTATATTTTTAAATAGTTTAATTATTTAACTTATTTTAACACTAGTTCCAATAGACTTTGTTTTAAGCCCCTACCTCAGTTATTTTACATTTGTGACTGATGTGGGTCATTTTTGGCTGTAGTAACCATAGAAGGCAGTTTTTGACTGGCAATGGGCTTACTCTTTGGAGGGTGGGTGGATGTCCCTCCTTGAACCCTTCCCTAATCCTCTCTAAACCCCTCTTTACTCCTCCCTGAACCCCTCTCCTTTGGTCATAAGTATTCCACCACCTTCCGAGCACTTCTCTTTGTCCCCCACACATTTACTACTAAAATGTATACTTCGGTGTGCGTTGACCTCTGCTGTTGGGGAAAAAATCTCTGCACCTAAAAGATAGGAGAGGCAAATGCGGAGAGCTCTATACGTAGGTTTCTGTAAAGCATTTTGTAGTGCGTTAGTAATACTACTGTAGGACTATATTTCTTCTTTACAGTTTTATATAGCTCGAACTTGACCGGAAGGTATTGGAGCGCTTTACATGAGCATCAGTTATATTACACGAGGCCACATTATTTTATTTTTTTTAGGCATGGGAAGATTATGTGATTATGTCCAGAATCACAGGAATTTGAGCCAACGCTGACACTCAAACCTAGTTCCCTTAATTCGAAAGTGGGTAGATCTGGCCATTACGCCATATCCTCTCCATACTCCATAGTATTAAACATACTATAAAAATATGTTCAGAGTGGATTTTACACAAAGCGCATGAGGCTTTGGGGGTGATATGCTTGTGGACCGGAAGCCAATGAAGCTGACGGGGATAAGCCGAAGTGGAATCAAATCTCGTTAGCCGGAAAATAGCGTGCACCAAGGCGTTCTGTATTTTTGGATGAAGCTGGACGGCTGCTTTAGGGAACCCCAAATGAATACCATTACCATCATTGGGCCTAACATGGACAAAGGCATGGGCAAGAAATGCGTTATGGGGAAAAAAAGAAAAGGCGTAATCATACTTAGTAGCCAGATCGTTTGAAATACAACCTGGTGACATTGGCTGTCGATGGTTCAATTTCAACCTTGTGTCTAGGATGATAGCCAAATCCCTGAACTTACAAACCATGGCAGTACATTCCCTAAAATTGGAGGGCCAAAGTGAATTCACCCAAATATTAATTTTCTACTAGCAAAATTTCCAATTTTGTGGGATTTATTTTCAAGACATTTTGGCCGTCCACTGGACAATTATGTTCATTTAAACTTGAACTCCCATGGTCTAAACAGATGGATAGTTGTTTGGGTCCATGATAAGCTGTGTGACACTTGTGTAAAGAGAGCACGTCACCTTGAACGTGTTCAGAAGATTGGACAGCGGGAGCAGATCTATATTAAAAAGATGAGGGGACAGACCGAGTCCTGAAGGACACCCAGATCAAAGGGGTAGAGGCCGAAGACTTGGGTCAGTCAGTCAAGTAAGCTTTATTCGACAATGTCATAAAAGCATAAAACAGATTAAAAAAATCATCTTTCTTTTTAAAAAAACGTAAAATTTATGGTAGGATAATAAAAATATACAGTTCATTTCTGCTATATAAATAGGCTAAAATCATGACCAAGATAATAGAATAGTAAACTATGTACAACATATTATCACAAATACACATGCCGGCAAATCACCCCTTCAGTAATTTCCTCCTGATATTCCAAGACCAACCTAGGAACTTGGCAACTGCGATATACACAGGCGCATTGGTGCATGTACGAATGATTCTAATAGCCACCATCCCACTCCTAGTGCCCAATAGTTTACACATAGGGCGCAACCAAACTCTCCTCGGAGCAGAGTATGCCGGGCACCCAAATAGCACATGGCTGGTTGATTCCGCAGCAGGGACATGCGGCGTTACCACCATTTGTCCACCTGGTTGTGAATGCTCTAATAGGCAAACTACCAATTCTCAATTGGAAATAGAGCTTTCTATCTAGAGGCTCTGTTATGTCGTCCCAAAATATCTCAATAAGGGTCTCATCCTTGAATTCCAAAAAGACCCCCATAAATGAAAGTGGAGGAGTGGTGCTAAAAACTCTTGAGGCTACCATTCCCCAGTATAGGCCTTTTAGTACCTTCTTTGATGGGAACTTGGCGTTGGATAGTTCCAGCAATCCCATCTCTGTTAGTATTCCGCCAATGCCAGAGAGCCATTTGATCTTGTGGAAGGTATCACTTTTAATTATATCCAAAAGGCCGGAGGCAAATATTTTTAATTCAGATGTTAGCCATAAACGCCTCCAATGCAATATAAGTCGCATATTGGCAATGAGGTCAATTGGTCTCATACCCAAGTCATAAAGAACAGGGCCCATGGGAGTACTCTGGGGTAAGTTAACAAGACTACGTAGAAACCTGTTTTCTGATCCTACCATCATCTTTAGGTTCCCAAACCCCAGATCTCCACACCATAAAGGGTGGCACTTACCACCTTTGCTCTATAGACGCACAGGGCAGGAGCCACTTGCTTTGTCAATGACTTTGCATACTCTTTGCTCAAAGCTCCAGCCAATTGCCGATGCTTGAGCATAGCTAGATCAATCTGCTCATTCCAACAAAGGTCATGTTGGATGGTGACACCCAGGTAGACTCGGCATAGATTGACTGTTTGGATTCTGTCCAACAGGAAGGCATCAATCCAGTATCAAGCGTTCTTTGACCTTCAGTTGTTTCAGGCAAAAAGGCAAAATCTCATGGCTGACTATATCAAAGGCCGCAAGGAGGTTCAAGAGTAATTGATCTTGAACCCCTCTTCTCCCCAACACACAGAGGTTGTCCAAGGTCTAAATAATGGCTGCATGATATATGAGCCACCTTTCTTCTGCTAGTGGCCTCCAAAGCCGCTGCGTATAATGCCACTCTTCTGCTAGCGTCTCACATAGCCGCTGCATATAATGGCACTCTTCTGCTAGCGTCTCCTGTAGCCGCTGCGTATAATGGCACTCTTCTGCTAGCGTCTTCCATAGCCGCTGCGTATAATGCCACTCTTCTGCTAGCGTCTCCCATAGCCGCTGCGTATAATGCCACTCTTCTGTTAGCGTCTCCTGTAGCCGCTGCGTATAATGCCACTCTTCTGCTAGCATCTTCCATAGCCGCTGTGTATAATGCCACTCTTCTGCTAGCGTCTCCCATAGCCGCTGCGTATAATGCCACTCTTCTGCTAGCGTCTCCTGTAGCCGCTGCGTATAATGCCACTCTTCTGCTAGCGTCTTCCATAGCCTCTGCGTATAATGCCACTCTTCTACTAGCGTCTCCCATAGCCGCTGCGTATAATGCCACTCTTCTGCTAGCTTCTCCCATAGCCGCTGCGTATAATGGCACTCTTCTGCTAGCGTCTCCCATAGCCGCTGTGTATAATGGCACTCTTCTGCTAGCGTCTTCCATAGCCGCTGCGTATAATGGCACTCTTCTGCTACCGTCTCCCATAGTATAGCTGCTGAGTGTAATTCAGCTTTGAGAGGTACACATTGTTTTGTGATTCCTACTAACAGTGAGTTTCTCCAGCTCAGCGCCAATACTAGAAGAGCTTGAATAATTTGTTTGAAGTGAATTTCTGGGATGAAGGGCTCGATACCCCATAAGAGTCTGAACTCCTCTTGAGTCCATTTGCTAAAGAGTTGGGGTGCACTTGAGGGTTGAAATCTTCTGTCCAAGGTGATGTCTAGAGATATGGTGCCTCATGCAAGGAATGGTTGGCAAGTCTGGGTTGAGTCTAGCTAGAACCTGGAAGCAGATTGGCGAGTGGAGAAGTCAGAAGTAAGTGGATTGAGTTTCAAGTGGGGCAAAGTTCTCCTGGCTTGGAGGAGAGCCAGAATTGGGCTATGATTTCAATTTCTTTAGGCGACATGATCATATAGTTTTTATACAGCATTAGCCCACTTGTTGCCTGCTGCACCCTGCTAGTCTCCCACCACAAACTCACCTGACACCAGAGCTATGGACCGCTCAGCAGGAGGGGCGTGACCAACAAATCACCTTCCCCAGATGACCCCATTATGACTCCACTACCCGCTCCCCTGGACTCGCATTTAAGGCCCCACAATACTGCCCGGTGAAGCCGCCTCTTCTACATTGGCCAACCCAAGGCCACCCACTCCGCTCCAACAACCTTACAGCCGAAGGTTCTTGGGGATCCCGAATCTGCACCGCCTTCCATGAGACCCTTGGGGTTTTTGCTTCAAGACCCTAATACAAAACACATGAAGCAGGGCTCTGAAAGAGGGAGTTGACCTCAGGCAAGAGGACCATGGTGAACCACCAGGCGTTCCTTGGCCAAACTCAATATTCACCAACCCGGGAGTTAATAGCTCCTCTCGCTGCCCACCTTCAGGGCCCAATTGAGTGCACCCGCCCACTCCCACAACACACCTTCAATCACTAAAAGGTGGTAGCTAAATCCAAACCACCCAACTCTACTACAAGGCAAACTAAGCTCTACTTTTGCCTGCCTACAGCAAGGTATAGAATACACTACCTGATCCATGAGAGACAACTGTATGACCATGAAAGATGCAGAGGGTCACACTGTGCTGACACACTCTTGAACCTCATGAAACCCCACCCCTCTGGATCTATAACCAGTTATTAATCAGAGTAGTCTTCAACTGCACGCTAGCACCCCCAAATACCACCCGTGGGAAAATCAAGGCAGCCCTAACCCCCTAATCCCACCCCACCCCCCACCACCCCCGCCACCATTCTCAGACTCCAGCGTCTCACCTCCGTCTTGTGCCCATTAGGTGAAAATGTCCAAAAAGACAGTATGAACCATATACAATTTGCCAATAAAAAACGTTCAAGATGGCACTTTAGAGGTGTGATAAAGTGATATGTTTTTTATTTAAATTAGGGTATTAGCATTAAGGTCAACAGTTGGGTCAGAGTTGGGTGAGAGTCAGGGTCATCATTACTGGCAGGCTTAGCCTTACAGTTACAATCAGTGAAATTAAAATGGTTAGCTGTTTACATAATTGTTCAGTTAAAAACCCTGTACTTCCAAGTGCTATTTTACATTTATGTTTTTATTGTATTTTTTTATTTTATTTTTCTACTAGTATGTTGTTTACGTCTGCAGTAGCCGTTTTTGGGTGTACGTATCTCACTTGTGTGCAAACTTGCGGCAATCCTCCATATGGAGTGCATAAATTAGGTACCTGCAGGTATCACTGCTTTGAAAACACTGCGCGGGCACTGGGTGCAAACTACCCCTGGCCCCATAGATGGCAGTGCAGTGATGGCCTCATGTGAGTGTGATACATGGCTGGTCTAGAGGTCTCCATGGGCACGCCCATCACGGCAATGTGCCCGGTGTGAGCGAGTGACTCTGGCCAGGTGGGAGGATGGGGCCAGCTGAAGGTGGCCTGGTCCACAATATTCTGGGAATAGAAGGTAGTTGGAAAAGCATTGCTGAGAGAGAATTAGTGTCACATAATTCCTGAGGACCGCCATGCATAAACCGACGTCCGCTAAGATGAGTTGGAGATGCCGTAACGATAAATGCCCAGTGCGGGTCCCTGGCGGTGCTCCTCTGGGGAGGACTGACCCCTTTAACCATGACAGATGACACTATGGCGTGGACCTGGCAGACAACAGAACAATAAAGACCTCAGAAACAGAATATAAAGTTAGCCAGCATACAGATCACCCTGGGGCCACCACCGCTGTGGTGGGCAGGCACCTGGGCACTCCCTTACCCCTCCTGGTTGCTGTAGTCCTGGTAGTCTGCTGGGCAATAACCTAGCTCTCCATGGTTAACCATCAAGGGTAGCACATTCCCTCAAGTTGTTTTGACCTACAGCACCGGTCATGCCAGACTTTTAAATTTTCTGTACCACGGGGAGTGAGGACTTGGAATTGGGTGACCAGAGATCCAGGGAGTCTAATATTGAGATACATCAATTAGTACTTCAAGTACTTTTTGTGTACTGTCTAGTCATTAACGCGAAGTGAGTGGGGTGTCCTGGTCTGTATGATATGTGAGCAAACACCATTGTCTGCAAATCCACCTGTTCTGGATCTCATGTTGTGTTTTCTGGTTTAACAATGACAACAAAGATGTGTTTTAGGAACAGTTCAGGTCTGTCGCCCTTAGGGAGGCTTATTGTGTTTATTGCACTGCTTATAACCATACTAAGGACTGCTGCTACTGGTATGCCACCAAAGTTCGCGTCATAATCGGCCAAACTGTACCGTGTTCTATAGTACTTTTTACAAGAGGGATTCGATTGTACCATAAACTTCAAAACGATTGAACCCATTCCGAAAATTGGCTTGAAATCCAAGCCTTAACCCAACCTCCTGCCTAGACTGTCTGCCTTGGTTTGATGTTTGAGGTCCATATTAAATATTGTGAACTTTGGACGGTGGTGCTTCATAATTCCAGGTCTTACATAGGTTAGTCTTCAAGTCTCCCTTACAAAGGATATCATTAACATTTCTAAACTCTGGTCTCCCTTACAAAGGATATCATTAACATTTCTAAACTCTGGTCTCCCTTACAAAGGATATCATTAACATTTCTAAACTCTGGTCTGGTAAGTCTCTCCAGATTCATAAAACTTGACAGTCCATTCAATGACCCCATCTGTATGCAGCTGCTCTCTGAGCTGTTAACTCAAGTTTCCTTCACAGGTACCCACTATTCCTCCACAGTGAACCCACCATACCTCCACATCCCTGTGTGGTCAGTGTCTACAGGCTTGGGGCCCATAATGAAACCTGACATCACCACACTCAAGAGCAGAAGGTTCAACACAAGGTGGTCAAGTGAAAGTCCATGGGCTTATGTATTCATCATTTCACTGCAAAAGAAACAATTGATGTGAACAGTCCAGTCCGAACTGCCAAGCCAGGTCCTCCCTGGATCAGAAATAAGCTTCCGAGGACCGGTTTCAGATCCTTGAATCCAGTGGTGTAGTGAGCATGGGACCCACGTCTGGGCATACTCTTCCCACTTAGGGGGACATATGCAAAAAAAACAATTGATGGACGGAATGCTGGCCAATGCAAACATTCACGCCCAGTCACAAGGATCTGGGTTTAATCCATCATTCTTTTACTCACCACACCCCCCCTGTTTGGATCCATCCATATGCAAATCAGTCTTGACCCTGTGCCTCATGGGAAAAGTCCAGCCCGAACTGCCGGGCCAGGTCCTCCCTGGACCGGAAACAAGCATCCTGGGACCGGTTTCGGGGCATCACCCTTCATCAGCCAGGCTAGCTTGAATCCAGTGGTGTACTGAGCAAAGGACCCACATCTGGGCATACTCTTCATCATTTTACAGCCAGTCTTCACCGGCTAAGAATATTAATTGTAAAGATGATAAATGCTTCAGAAAACTCCAGTGTTTCACTTGCAACCTCCTGCATTCTCCAGAAGTGGGCTTTTCCATAAAGTATGACACCTTTCTTATACCTATATCTCCCTTATACTAGAGACTCTTATTTCGTATCCTAAGTAAAATTTCCATGTGAACAATTAATGTGGAAGCAATCCCATGGAATAATTTATTTGAAAGTACAGATTTACATGCCTGTTTTAAACAATTATCTCGATCTTATTAACACTGGATGACGCATCTTGTTCAATATTTCCGAATATGGGTCATTGAAGAAGTTTCTAAGTGCAATTAATCCAGATCATCTACAACCAATAACATGAAGTAGTGAAGAGACTGACAGTCACATATTTTGCAGAACATTAACCCTCCTTCAGCAATCCATAGGGAATTTGGATACTCAGTTGTGAGTGTGCCTGTTCTAGGCTTTCTGTGACTGAGGCACATCATAAACCTAGAAGTGAAAATGTATCTGCTTGTTGGTTTTCATACTTTACTCAAACTTAAAGCATCAAGATGTATGTTCCGGTGAATCCTTATATCATGGTGTGCATTGAGGTTCCGACATCTTTCAAATATTGACGGAACAGGGTGGTCTTTGGCGTCTTTTTGAAAGTATATCACTTTCTCTGATTGTGTATTCTTGTGTATTCTTGTAAGTAGGTTATTTCCTCCCCTGTGGTCTACAATAATCCCAACAACCATCTAAACTACTAACTGGCTCTCAAGGCCAAAGAGAACTCAGAAGTCTTTCGACAACCTTAAGTACCTAAGTTCAGCATCTTGCTGGAGCCACAACCTCATCCTGGAACTCCTGCTTAAATTTTAGGAAATTCCTAAAAATCTAATTGAGTTAGATCAGAAACAAGTCAGATATTTCAACAAAGGGAAGATGTGCAGAATAGTCACAGTTCAATCCAAGGTGTGATAGTCCAACTAGCAATAGTTCAGTAGTAGGAATAAGCGGTAGTTGCAAAGGTAACAATCATAGTATAGGACATTTGATAATGGTAAAATGGTTAAATAGTCAATAGTTCAATCTTACTTGCGACAGTCCTTAGAGCAGTAGAACAAACAGAAGTAGTAGGAGAAAATGTGGCTGATTGTAGGAGAAACGGGATAGGTCTAGAGGAATGTGAGGGAGGAGTTTGAACATTGAAAGAGACCAACGCCCATCAAGTGACGCAGCAACGCAGGTATATAGGATATCCAAAGTGTCTTTAGAGAGTAGTCTTAGGCGAAAAGGGAATAGAAGACAGCAGGATGGAGGAACAGTTGCAGAGTTGTCAGCTCAAGAGAGTAGGAGGTATCAGGTGGAAGAGAATAGTCTGGTGGAGAATTAGGGTTTTTAGATTAGGGATTTATTCTTCTCTGGTTACTCTTTGGTATTCAATGAAGTTATTTGTAGCATGACTGTTCCTTCCTGTGTCAGTCCTTATTTAACTTCTTTCTATGAAGATATGACGCAAGGGGTTCTATGTAAGCACTCTAATTCTCTCAGTGGTGTAGATCTCTTATATACAAATGTTAAATAATTTAATAAACATAAAGCAATAGAAAGGAGAAAGACACTGACCCTCGACCGTAGATCGCTTCTGAGTCAATGTGGTAAATAGATCTCCACTTGAACGATGATGTGTTCTGTGTGGAGCACAGTCATAATCCTGGTTTCATCCTATTTACTCTGGGTGATATCTAAAGAACTCAGGGGCATATTATCAAGGGGGTTTATCTCAGCTTTTTTGGCTTTAAAAGCCAAGAAAGCGGAGATAAAATTATCTCCCTATTACCTAGCTGTCGCTAACACCAGTTAGCGACAGCTAGTAGGAGATAGCGACCATCTTGGGCCCCGCTTTGCATGTCAGAGATATTTATCACTAATGACATGCAAAGTGGGCGTGCCAAGATGTTAGCGACTGGAAACAGTCGCTAACATCGCTATCTCCTATTACCAACTTTTGGAGATATTCGCGCTAAGCGCGAATATCTCCAAAAGCTAACACCTGCCCTGAGCAGTTCTTAGCCATGTTATCCAATGGTAGGTGGATAACATGGCTAAGAGCATTAGCTCGGTAATGCCTGAATATCGCTGACTTTACAGCGATATTCATGCATTTCGGCCGATTTGTATCGCTTATATGGCTGCTAAACCAACATAGCGATAATTATCGCTAGTAGTTGGTAATATGCCCCTCAGTTATTGAAACCCTTTAATTGACTTCTTGCATGCAAATATTGATATTTGTGGAGCCTATGATTTTTGTTGCCAAAGGCAGTCCTTTAAGAGAAACTTCTTAATACTTGGGAAGGCGCTGAGCTGGTTCCTGTTCACTCACAGGGATCCTAAGATTCTCCAGATTGTATATTGGACCCAGCTCAATATATTTATAGGAAACTCACATTAGTCAGACTGGATGGTTTGCTGAAGATTAACACTATCTTATCATACCTGCAAGATGACTTTCAACATGGTCTGGGACCTATTAATGAGCATTGAGACCCATGGTTGAGGTTATGAAGCATCTTCAACTAATCAAAGACCCACGTCTTGTGCCAAAGACAGACCTATAAACAGTTTCAAGGGCATTGCCAGGTCCAGGTCCAAGTTGGGGCAGGTTTAGGAATAGTGTAAGTGCCCCCTTTTTCTTTATCAACATTTAAAACAGTGCATTCTGGAAACCACTCAGGAGTTAGTTGGGTGGAAGGGTGAGACAACATATTTTCCATTCATCAGGGGAAACAACCTTTACAACGCAACTTTTACAACGCACTACCATTACAACTAAACTTTTACAACGCAACATCCATTACATCGCATGCCATTACAACGCACCCATTACAATGCATGACACTACAACGCATACCACTACAACGCATGTCATTACAACGCATACCATTACAATGCATAACATTATAGCGCATAGTACCCTTACACTATCCAACACTTACCCTACTGTTGCACTCACTGGAGTTAGAATAGTAATTGTTACCCCTACACTATCCAACACTTACTCTACTGTTGCACCCCCCTGGAGTTAGAATAGTAATTTTTACCCCTACACTATCCAATACTTACCATACATGCAATGTAATGTTATGCGTTGTAATGGAATGTGTTGTAAAGGTAGATTTTAAACATTCGTTGTAATGGCATGCATTGTAATGGAATGCGTTGTAATGGATGTTGCGTTGTAAAAAATGCGTTGTAAAGGTATGCGTTGTAAAAGTATGTGTTGTAACGTCATACATCCATTCATCAGTGGAGTATGGTAGCGGCGTGAAAGGGTTCCTTCTGCCTTTTTGATAACGGGGTTCATTCTTTGAGACAGGTTACATGTTGTACCCCTGTATTAGGAGGAGAATGTATAACAAGTGATGTCACAAATTCTTAGGTCATGACAGTGAAGGGTAAGGGGGGCTCAATCATACCCTCATGCAATCACTGACCCTTACCACCCACTTTCACAAGGCTATGCATGTCCTGTCCCTTTCAGCTCACTCCTCTCCCCTGAACTTTCTGCCTCTTGCCGGCCATCTTTCTTAATCTCCTGTCTCTTCATCTGGTTATCTCCCTTCACCCCTTTCTATATCACTTGTCCAGAGCCGTCTGGCAGGGAACGGGCATGGGCAGGAAGGGAGAGGGGGGTTGAAAAAAATATATATTTTAAACCACTTACCTTTTCTGCCGCCTCTCCTCCGTCTCCACTTTTCTTCTCTTCCTGCCTCCAGTCTGAAAGAAGCTGCAGGAAGCACCCAGGCACACCAGCTTCTCTGAGCCAATCACAACGCTACAATGCAGCGTTGTGATTGGTCTGAGCGCCGCGGATCGGGGCTCAGATGGGGACAGGAAACCTGTACATATTCCCCACCAGGCTGGTGGGGAACATGCAAATAGTGCATGACTATTTAGCCGGGCCAAGACGGCTGGCCAAGCAGTCATGCGCACTTAAGTGTGCACAAACCACTCCACCTCCCTGAGCCATAAGCACCACCCTAACACAGCCCTGCAGCAACAAAAAATAAAATTATAATAACGTTATTATCATTTAATTTTTTCCTTTTTCGCTGCTCTAAGAGCAGTGGGGCTA
This sequence comes from Lissotriton helveticus, assembly GCF_964261635.1. Classification (NCBI taxonomy): domain Eukaryota; kingdom Metazoa; phylum Chordata; class Amphibia; order Caudata; family Salamandridae; genus Lissotriton; species Lissotriton helveticus. Next base: position 29,167,399 of record NC_136072.1, read on the forward strand.
CGCTTCTCCACCTTAGCGGAAGAGCCGCCACTGCACCCATCTCTGTTACAACGGTACCCCTCTTTCTCTCTTAGCTCTCTTGCTCTTTCATAGCTGACTTTCTGTCACTGTTCGCCTTTCTCTACTTTTCTAATCAGCTACTGTCACTTTTTTTCTATGTGTCTCCTCACTCGCCAGTCCATCCTGTCTCTCAACTGTCTCTTTCCCACTTACCTCTCTTGCCTCTTTTCCTCAGCATCCTTTCTCAACTGGCTCTATTCTCACCCATGCCACCCCTCTTTTGTCTGTCACCTGTTTCTGTCTCTATCGCCCTCTGAACGGTCACCAGCGCTCTCTGAACTGCCTCCTTCTCACCTGTTTGTCTCTTTATCACCTCCCCTACTTACCTGCTCATCTCTCAGGTCTTTTTTCACCTGTCTTTAATCAACTCCTACATTTCTCTTCTCAATTTTAGTTGACTCTTTCTCGCCTCTCTTCTCTTCCTCTGTCTCTCATAGCTCTTTCCCACACTTGTTTCTCTTTGTCCCATCGCTTCCTAGCTCCTGTCTTGCCATCTCACTACTATCATATTTGTTTGTCACCTGCCCTCCTTACACCCCCAGATCGTTCTCACCTTTATCTTTTTATCCCATCATTTTGAATCTCCTGTCTTCTACTCTACTATAAAATATATTTTTCTCACCTGTTTCTCTTTGTCACTTCTCTCTGCTGCCTTTCACACTTTGCACAGCTGCCCCCTTCCCACACATCCATCCTTCACCTCACCATTTTCTCACATCTCACTTCTCTGTCTACATTTTTGCTATCGCTCTCGCCTCTCTACTTCCCTTAGCTGCATCTATCTGATGTCTGTCTCTTTATCACTCTCTTACAACACTACCCACTCTCACTCTGACATGTGTTGTCACCTTCAGTTCTCTCTCATCCCTCGCCTGTTTCCTTCAATCAGGTCTTCTTCTTACCTGTTTCTTTTGAGTTATCTCCACTCTCTCCCCTGTTTCACTTAGTCCTTCACTCCTCTCTCAATCACCTGCCCTGCTCTCTCAAGTGTCTCTTTCCTCACCTGATTATAAAAATGAAGGGGTATATTATCAAGACAGGCGATAAAATTATCGCTGCTTTATCGGCAGAAAACTGCCGCTAAAGCGGCTTTAGCGGCAGTTTTCTGCCAATAAAGTAGCGATAATTGTATCGCCTGTCATGATAATATGCCCCAAAGTCCAGTATTTGGAAAGCACACAATTACCCAAGGGTGTCAAGGCGCTGGGAAGATTAAGCAAGCTATAGACTAGAGTCACATGGTGCTGGGCTAACCTGCCGCGGGGCGGGGATCAAACCGTGAACCCTGTGGTCAGTAGTCAGGCACCCTGGCCGCTGCGCCACACCTCTCACTGTCACTGCAAACTCAGCTGTCTCTACTTAACCTCTCTCTGTCTCCGCTGTCATTACCTTTCTGCCACCTCTCTCATTTGTACCCTCTCACTCTCCCAGCCGTTTCAAACTTCCACCGTCGTCATTGTAATACATCGGCGCTTAAACTTACAATGTCAGTCAGAAAGCTTTCGACCGAAATTGTAATTAGGTCCTTAATCTTTTTGGGGCATATTACCGAGATGAAGCGATATTTATCGCTTAACACGGTTAGCGGCAATATTATTATCGATGAGCTCCGCCGATTTTTATCGCAGATAAACCTTGCTATTATCAAGGTTTATCTCAAAAGCGATAAAAATTGTCTGTAATGCATGAATATCGCTGAAAAGTCAGCGATATTCATGCATTACCGAGCTAATGCTCTTAGCCATGTTATCCACCTCCCATTGGATAACATGGCTAAGAACTGCTCAGGGCAGGTGTTAGCTTTTGGAGATAATCGCGCTTAGCGCGAATATTTCCAAAAGTACCCCTTTGTAGGTAATAGGAGATCGCGATGTTAGCGACTGTTTCCAGTCGCTAACATCTTGGCACACCCACTTTGCATGTAATTAGCGAGAAATATCGCTGACATGCAAAGTGGGGCCCAAGATGGTCGCTACCTCCTACTAGCTGTCGCTAACTGGTGTTAGCGACAGCTAGGTAATAGGGCGATATAATTATCGCCGCTTTAGCAGGAAAAATTCCCGCTAAAGCGGCGATAAGGCCCTTGGTAATATGTCCCTTTGTGTTTTAAAAAAATGAATGTGTCTTTGTGTAACGTGACTTATGCTCATGTAAAGCGCTCAAATACCTTCAGGTCGAGTTCGCCCTACATAAAACTGCAACAAAATAAAATGTTTGTGTTACCATTTGGAAATGTTGTGAAGGCTGTAGCCAGGCAGGGTCTGCTGCTAAGTTTAGGGGAACTTGACACAGGCTGTGGAGGTGGCAAAGGGGCCCCTAAAAGATTCAGAAACCTGGGGTCCTGCTGCACCACAAGGGATACTGGGTTTTTGTTACACTCTTATTTTTAGCCACTTTATTGCATATAATGAAACACTTTTGTCAAGGACACCTATGGGGTTAAACAATCTGTTGAGCAGCCTCTCCACCTTATGCCAGAAGCATGGCTTGACCATGAATAAGCTTAAAACTAGATTTATTGTCTACCTTCAAATAATAAATTCAAAAGGAAAACCTTGTAGAGGCAAACACTTAGGGGCCGATTCCGATGTTGGATGGACCTGAGTTCGTCCGACATCGGTCAGGAGCAGTAACCCACCAACCTGCTGTTGTGGGTTACTGCCCTGGTAGTACAATGTGACCAAACAGGGTTCAGTTGCATTCGTATACCTGACAATGCAAGCAAGCCTGTCGTCTGCAATCTGGAAATCAGAGTCGGATTCCTTCCCGACCGAGCCCATCGGAATGGCTCGGTCGGGAACGAATCCGGACGGCAATGACCGATTCGGTCGGAAGGGCTCCGAACATGGTTCGGGGCCCTTCCGACCGAAATCGGAATCGCCCCCTAAAGTGTAACCACATTAAGATTCCCAGTTTGATATGGAGAGTAATGGGGTATATGTTTTAGTTTACTCAGTGCCAGGAATCAGCTCCTTACTACTGACTGCACTGATCTCATTTTGAAGAATATTATAGTGTCAAAAATTCACATTCAGATTTGTGATGTTTTGTGCTACTCCAACCTGTTATTCAAAAGGCTCCGGGGGTGAAAGGTCACTCAGGACTGTTCGTCTTTCTGACCAAAGCATTGGAAGCTCCAACTTGGTACAAATAATTGAAGTCTATTTTGGCTCATCCGAGATTCAAATTTTTACCGGTATGTGGGTAAATCTGGAATGGAAGTAGAATTTTTTAAGAATCCATCACACCAGGGTATCATTGGCATCGGATTGTAGTGATATCAGCACATCCTGAAACATGCTGAACAGGTGCCAGAGATGTGTTGAAAAGGGAAGGCGAGAGGGACGCAACCAGAGGAACGCCACACGAAGATCTGGCAACTCTCGGTGTAAAAGTTCCTACATTTTGTTTTCTACATGTATTAGATTTATATAGCGCTGAATACTGAAAGGTATGAGGCACTATCATGCAGTTATCATGGACCCGAGGGTTAAAAAATTGAACATGCCATATACATTCTACTAATAAATAACAACGGGGGAAAGAGAGTGGAGCGGAAGGAGGAGGGAGTCTGAAAGGAAGAGGTAGAAGGCGTAAATGATGGAGTGAAGGTAGGGAGAGGGTGGGCGGAGATGGGTGAAGGGATTGAGAGGCAGGTGGAGGGAAAGCAGAGGAACCTGAGGAGGGCCTGAGGGAAGAGTATATGAGGGGGAGGAGGCGAGAAGTACAGGATTAGGAGAGGAGAAGAGGTATGAAGAAGAGGCATGTATGAATGTGGGTAACACAGGGTGAGAGAAGAGGGAGAGAAGGCTGAGGTGGACTCAGAGGAGGATGGAGAGGTGGTTGATAATACAGACAAGGAATGTAAACATTTTTAGCAACTGAGCAAATACAGAATGGTCCAGAATCTGTGCTATGAATCTCTTAAAGGCCTTCTTCATCTCTTCAACCAACAGAGCTCCTGGTGAGAAGGTAGATGAGTTTTTTGCAGGGTATTAGCTTTCACCCAGTAGGTTATCAGGGGGTAGACCATTTAACATTTGCCGTTCAGCTCATCCCTGGTGGCCTGGGTGAACAGAAGTTAGGTACCGTCATGGGAATGTGTTTCGCTCCCTTCCTGCCCAGACACTTTCTCTCGCTTACTTACAAAGAGCCACTCATGAGTCTCTCTAGGACTCGGAAGTACTTGGAATAAGTGTATATTATAAGAAGGGGTACTGTGGAATGAGCCCCCTTAATTCCTTAACAAACAAAAAATAATGTTTTGAACTTCAGAATTTTCTGTGAAGTTTCAAGTACACAAAGATGATTCAAGTAGAGTGGAGAAGATGGATATAAAATACAAAAACTTTTGTTAAAGTTCTGTGTCATCATCTGAAGCCCTCTTAGGAGTGGTCCAGTGCACTCCATAAGCCTCCATCCAGTCCCTGCTGAGTGTTCTTCACAGACGCCCACCCCTCCTCTCTGGTTCAGTGCCAGCCTCCTGTGGCCGGCAGGCTTGGTGGGAACATGATGGTGGCGTACTCCACATTGTCCGGTACAAGGACAGAGCTGAGCCTGTCCGCCTTCTTAGCCGTCTGAAATTCCAAGACGCTGTAGTCCATAGTATCAACAGGCTCATCTGGTGTCTCCTTTTTCTGCAAGAGGAGGGCAACCGTTACAAGGGGCAGAAAAAACATACATAATGCACCGATGTTGGCCAAGGATGGTTTACTTAGTCGCAACACGGGTTCAGTCTGATGCTTCAGAACTAATATATTATTCTGAAATTGTATGCTTCTGTAAATGCAAGATACACATCACCAACCTTGATTCAATGTATGCCTACTCTCTCCATGTCTGGAGCTATGGCCACTCCAGTGCCTTGAGACACACCCTCCATGGAGAGTCCACCAGCTGACAGCCTGTGCTGCAACCCTTTCTGTGGTGCATGCTGCCACTACTGTGCCACCTGCCTGGCTCCAGGCAGTGCCCCTTCCTCTTTGGATGCTCCTGCCTGCTTCAACCTCATTTCTTCTCTTTGACTCACTGGGAAGTTCAGGGAGAGAGAAAGAAAGTGGATGACAAGTGTGGCCAGAGAGAAAACCAGCAAGTGGATTTTAGAAAATGTGAGGGTGATTTGACAAGCCTGGACTCACTGGTGTTCAATTACAATATTTCTAAGCACTATCTTCATCCGATTCCTCAAAAAAGCATCATTCTCTTTCCAGTTATGTCTCTGGAACATCATTCAGGGGTGTTATAGGGCAGCAACTCATACTCCTATGCTGCAGCATTCAAGCCCTTCTCACAGCCCTTCTCACCGCTTTACAATCCTTGGGCCTCATTTATGAGCCCTTGCGTCACTTTTACGCCGCCAGTGCGTCACTTTTTGTGACGCTCCAGTGGCGTAAACAATGCGCCTTGTTGCGCCATATTTACAAAGTGACGCATCTAGGTAGATGCGTCACTTTGTAAACCCCTGCGCCATATTATACCTGCGCCAGGTATAATGTATGCAAGGGGGGCGTTTTGACGCAAGAAAGGGTCATGGAAGTGACGCCGTGAAATCTATGAGATTTCACTGTCCCACTTCTAGGACACAAATCCGTCAATTTTTTACGCCTGCCTCACAGCAGGCGTAAGACTTTTGTGACACACTCCAGCAATGCGTCACTTTTGCGCCATACTGATACGTCAGAAATACTGACGTATCTGTAACTCCTTGCGCCATAATGCGTCATACTGTAAATATGACGCACCATTGGTCTCGCAAGGAAAGCGCAGTGAAAAGTGACGCATCACTGTTTTCATGCAGCGATGCGTCACTTTTCATAAATGAGGCCCCTTGTGTTCAACCAACATGGCATTACAAGTGGGCATCCACCTTTATCTTTTATTGGCTTGGCAAAGGTTTCTGGGCTCTTATCAGTTACATTCTGCAGGCTTCAGGGAAGATATTTTTAAAAAGACACAAACGGATAGGCTTCACACTTGTTCGGTCGAGTAATTTGATTTCCTGTAATGTCATGGGTGGCAAAGGCTACGTGAAGTCACTTCCTCTACAATTTGGGTCAGATGACACCACTGCCTGTATTTTTTTCTGCCATATATTTTCTGCTACTTCTGTTTTGTTTGTCTCCTACACTTACAACCTGGCTGTTGCTTTCAGCTATTTCCTTCCTTCTCAGTAGCACATTTCTGCAGAGTGACCTGTATGTCATGCACATCAGTACACCCTTGACTTTATTATTCCCCAGGTCTTTGGCTCAGGGCTGTACATGGAGTACATGCTAAAGACTTATGGGGCATTTTACCCTCAATGCGTTTCTTAAAGTAAATACAGCCCAGTGACTCTAGGGCTCCTGCTTCAGGAGGGTGTCTACATTCTGAATTAATTTCTATTTGTTTTATATAAAGCAATACCTAACTGATAAACACTTCACTTTTATTACTATGAAGATGCTAAGGGCACGAGCCAGTGCTGTAACAACAATGAAGGAATATGTGTTATGTTGTACAGACTCCTCCAACTTAGCTTCAGAGCTCCATCCTGTTTTTAGTTCTGATCCCTTGTGGGTGTATCATGTTCTGTTCTTCCACTTCCTGTTTTTCTAATGCATGTTTTTTTTCTCCAGACAGACTTGGTTCTAGTGGTGGATGTAGCAGGGTGTCAAGATGCTAAAGGGCTTGCTTGGCTACCTCAGAGCATCCCAACCCCAATCCCACAACCTGTTGACTCGTGCAACAGTTTTCAACCACTTCTTCACTGCAAAAGGTAAGAAGTCTGAGGCCACACACCAACACAAAGCAGACATACATTTAACCTACAATCCCAGATCTGCAAATGGATGAACTTTAGATACCTCTCAGACACCCAACTGAGACCCTCATGCACTCAAGGCCACCTAATGTGAAGGTAACATTCACCTATCGCTTCATGGAGAAGAACTAACCCCTCCCCTTTGCCTTAGCACATTCGTGGAACACTCTCACTACCTGGACCCTCACCAGGCAGGTTTTAGATCTGAGCATTCCACGGAATCCATCTTACTAGCAGTCCACGATGAGTTGAGACGTGGTGCGGACCATAACATCTCGCAAGCACTTGTCCTCCTGGATTTGTCGGCGGCCTTCGACACGGTCGACCACAAACTTCTGGTCGAACGTGTCGAGGGTGCCGGCATCCACGGTATTCCTTTAAAATGGATTTCCTCCTTTCTCAGTAATCGTCACCAAGCTGTCCGCTTATCCGACTTCATGTCGGAAAAAAAGGAACTCACCTGTGGTGTACCCCAGGGCTCTTCCCTTTCCCCACTCCTATTTAACCTTTACATTCGGCCATTAATATCAGATCTAAGGAAGAGGGACGTAGCCATCTTCAACTACGCTGATGACATTCAGCTTGTTTTCTTCATCAATTCCTCTCCTTCTACAATCAAATCCTTTCAGTCTACTTTGACGTTCATCCGAACCTGGATGAACACAAGTCAACTCAAATTAAATCCTGACAAGACTGAACTAGTATTAACCAGGCCCTCATCAAACCCTTGGAACCCCAGTTTCTGGCCACCCAGCCTAGGCCCTCCACCTACCCCCGCTGAAACAGTCAAAAGCCTTGGGGTATCCATCAGCAGCGATCTGACTCTAAAGACTCAAGTTAACTCTGTAGTCTCATCCTGCTTTTTTCACCTGCGCAGGATCAGAAAAATCAGCAAATTCCTCTCTTTCGAGGCCCTGGTTCAGGTTACCCTGGCCTTGGTAATATCCCGAATCGATTATTCTAATTCTTTGTATGCCGGGATTCCCGCCTATCAGTTGCAGAGGCTTCAGCTGGTTCAGAACCAAGTGGCCAGACTCGTACACGGCCTACCCAAGTCGCACCAAGCCAAATCTCTTCTCAAAGGCCTTCACTGGCTCCCTGTGGCGCAACGTTCCCTCTTCAAGATTGGGTGCTTGACCCATAGGGCCCTGTCTTCCCATGGGCCTGTCTTCATCTCCAACAAAGTCCGGCGCTACATCCCCCGCCGCACCCTTCGCTCTGCAAACACAAATCTCCTGACACTCTCCACCTTCAAGCGCAAGAAACACGGGGGGGATGAGATTTGCGTTCCTCGCCCCCCAGTTCTGGAACTCACTGCCACCATCACTACGTCTAACAGAGTCCTACCCCATGTTCAGAAAATCCCTCAAAACCTGGCTGTTCTCCCAGGCTTATGACCTATAACTCACACCGTCCCCTCTGCTCACGCATCCCTACCTTAGCGCCAAGAAACCGTTGGTGAACGTGCGCTTTACAAATTCTTTTTATCATATCATATCATCCCCTAAGCATGTCCATTGACTCCCTGACCAATGGATTCTTCCTGGACGACCACAAAACAGAAAAGACCCCCCTTGCCAAAAACACATACCCGGCTGAACTTGACAACTACAGACCCATCAAGCACCTCCCTATGAACAGAAAATCATGTACAGGATAAGAATGTCAAGAAGAACCATCTGCAGGTCTATCAATCAGACTTCACACCATGCTGTAGCACAGCGAAAGCACCCTGACCCGTACTCACTCGAGCTGTTCAATTACAAAGATCCCTACTGCCTGCTGATTCTTTTAGACCTCTTAGCTGTCTGAAACAAAGTGGGCGAACCCACTGAGGAAAGAATTTTGACTCACTGTTATAGTGAACTGTGCCAGGGAACCATTAGATTTGTTAAAAGACCCCTCATACACCAACCTGGTTGGTGTCATGCTTCATCATTGGGGTCCCAACCAGGTGGCCGAGTGTCCCCCGGTTGTGCTACGATGCCTGATTACACCAGAGCTGGTGGTGAATTTGTGTGAAGTGGTGTAGTGAAAATTTAAAAGTATCTCTGGGAATACTTTCCTTATGTGTTTAAAGATGGCGGCCTAGGATACAGCTAAAAACAGATAGCACAACTACTGGAGTGAATTGCACTCTTAGTTGTCTAAAATGTGGTCTACATGTTTCAGCCCTAGAGAAAAAATGTGGGGGCTTTCGTCAGGACCAGGTGAAAAGTGAGTGAGTGGCAAAAATCATGCCACTTGACAAGTGAATATTCAAGACACGCGCTAAGGTGTGTTGTGGTGCTCAGTGGTGTCAGTATACTTATGGGCCCACTGTGAAAACACTCTATTTAAGTGTTAGGTAGAAATTCAGGGTTCCGGGAGGGGTACCGTCTATTGCGACATTTGCATCAAGACGTGTAGCCCGCTAAGAACCTGCTGTGGTCTCCCGTGATCCTGGCTTGCACTATTGATCACAAGCAGCGATCAATGCGCTTGAAACAAGCGCAGGTTTCACTAAGACAGTCCTGTCACGGTTTACCCCTTACCTCAACAACTTCCACCAGCTTGTCCAGATCAGAAACTCAAGTTTTAAAACCTCCTGTTCCTACTAGAGTCCCAGGAGCCATTCTCTGCCTCATCATCTTTAATCCTCTACATGAATCCCTGGGTACCTTACTTACAGACAACATCAGAACACATTGATACTTAGACAAATAAAAAGCTACTTTACAAAATCTTCAGTTGACATCTCTCAGCGGCTTAAAACATCCTGTGCACTAATTCAGATGTGGATGTTGGGCGCCAACTTAAAACACGACCACACATAGGCAGAAGCTCTCTCCTTCTCTAACACTGCCAAACACCCTATGAACCAAGGCTGGCTAGCACATACCAGTCATGGTGGCTTCACCCAAAGTGGACAGCGAGCACACTAAATTTAAGGGGCTCACTCTCAATGCAGACCTCTCCTTTGCTAACAAACTAAGACAGGTTGGCACCATTACTAACTCCAGAAAAAGGTGAGCCTTTTTATACTTGGAACTGATTTCAGATCAGCTGTGGAAGCTTCGGCCATCTCTATCTGAACTGAGGCAACAATCTACTCGACAACATCCTCGACTCTGACTCTTAAGTCACCGTATTACAATGACGGCAGTCAGAGTTTAAACCAGCTGGGGAATCTGACTGGGTTCCGTCCAGGCCTGTTTCATCTACAGGCCCACGTGCATCAATTACACGGTTTTCAGAAACAATATTGCAACATATCAGGCTAGAAAACTGACCATCTAAATTAGATAATGTTACACAAGAAGAAAGGAACAGCATCCTCAGTCCATACACCCAGGATCTGGAACAACAGGCCCGATTCACAGTACTAACTTACGACAAAATCCTAAACTTACTACTTTCGGTATTCACAGAAGGCATTTAGTAGTCTTAAATTAGGATTTTGTCTTAAATTAGGATTTTGTCTTAAATTAGGATTTTGTCCTAAATTAGGATTTTGTCTTAAATTAGGATTTTGTCCTAAATTAGGATTTTGTCTTAAATTAGGATTTTGTCTTAAATTAAACTTAAGTTTAACTTAAGTTTGTATTAAATTTAATTTAAGACAAAATCTTAATTTAAGACAAAATCCTAATTTAAGACAAAATCTTAATTTAGGACAAAATCCTAATTTAAGACAAAATTCTAAATTAGGACAAAATCCTAACTTAAGACAAAATCCTAACTTTAGACAAAATCCTATTTTAAGACTACTAAATGCCTTCAGTGAATACCAAAAGTTGTAAATTTAGCATTTTGTCATAAATTAGTTCTGTGAATCGGCCCCAATACTCCTATTGACATGAGAAGTGCTCCAAACCTCTTGGAATTTGGAAACTCAGAGACTGAGGACTCACCTCTTATCTCCTCACCTTTTTAGATACACTACATTCTTCTCCCTTACTGTAACCTTCTTAACATACCTTGGGCTCACCATATTTTTGTTCTGTTGCTTTGTGATGTGGCATACTTCTTCAGCCTTTTGTACCATTTTTGCTTAGTTGGTAAAAAGTGATCCATAAATTCAATCAAACAAAATTGTCTATTAGCACATTAAGCGTGTTCTGAGTAATGGAGCAACTCAATGGTACTTATGTTATTGACTTCAGAAGAATGAAATGCTTAGTATGGTTTGTCAGAATTTGAAGCTTTTTTCATCGGCTTACACACTGGTCTCAAAACCCACACAGGACGTCCACCCGAGCAGTGACCCACGAGCGAGCCGCCACATTCACCTCAGCTGTCAAAAAGAAATGAAAGAAAAATGCATGGTTGATGGGAGGAAACTTACCAACTGCGAGGTTCCGCTTCGAGGTTTTCTGTTTCCTGCAAAGCAAATGTTTCTTTTTCAGTGAGCTGGTAAGTGAGTTTCCACATTAAGCGAAAGTTTTATTTTTACCGTAATCGTGTTTTCACAGCACTGCACAAACCTTAACACTGGTGGGCATAGGGTGCTTCAGCTAAATAGGACTGACCACAGAAGGGGGAGTCGAGATAACAAACCTTAAGTGAAATAGGGCCCAATGGCGCACTTTAAAATGCAATTTGAAGAATATATTGGCTAAAAACATAATTTTACAGACAGTTCTGGAGGGGCACTCAAGAACGGGAAACAACCTTTACAACGTAGTCATCATTACATCGCACTACCTTTACATAGCAGTCATTACATCTCAACACCCTTTACATAGCATGTCATTACAATGCAGCCTTTACATTGCATGTCGCTACAACGCATGTCATTACAACGCATGTCACTACAACGCAGGCATTACATCACAAGTCAATACAATGCATACCATTACAATGCATAGTACCCTTACACTATCCAACACTACCCTACTGTTTCACTCACTGGAGTTAGAATAATAATTTGTACCCCTACACTATCCAACACTTACCCTACTGTTGCGCTCACTGGAGTTAGAATAATAATTTTTACCCCTACACTATCCAACACTTACCCTACTGTTGCACTCACTGGAGTTAGAATAGTAATCTTTACCCCTACACTATCCAACACTTACCCTACTGTTGCACTCACAGGAGTTAGAATAGTAATCTTTACCCCTACACTATCCAACACTTACCCTACTGTTGCACTCACTGGAGTTAGAATAGAAATTATTACCCCTACACTATCCAACAGTTATCTTAAATGCGATGTAATGGTATGCATTGTAATAGTAGGCTCTGAAAAAGCGATGTAATGGCATGCAATGTAAAAGAATGCGTTGTAAAGGATGTTGCGATGTAAAAACTGCGTTGTAAAGGCATGCATTGTAAATGTATGTGTTGTAACGTCATACATTCCTCAAGAAATGCCTTTTGTGGGTGGATGTCACTCCCACCTCCATTAACATTTTAAGGATTAACCATCAAGATAGATTTCCTCACCCCCATAACATCAGCCAAGGAAGTGAGTGAACTGCAGGCGTTGTCTGTGGTGTCACTGTACACTTCACTCTTCAGAGACAAACTAGTCCTCGAGACAAAAGCAGCATTCCTGCTCAAAGCAGTCTTAAACCTTTAGCATCGGGTAATTCATCACATTGCCAGCTTCCTGTGCACCACGTCACCCCTCCAGCTACACCGCAAAGTGGTCAGAAGCAGGAGATACCAAGTGCCCATATTGTGAGGAACACGCAGAAAAGTATCAACATGTTCTCTTTATATGTCCCGACTACACTACCCCACGAAAGATTTGGCTAGTGCCTATGTGTAAGAACTTGGGCACCAGGCAAAGCAGCAAAGCCTTAAGAATTCTAAGGACTGATTCCTCGTCTCGTTATGCTACCCCCTTGGCCAAATACCCAAAGTGGGTTTGGTGCATCAGATCAAAAACTGTTCCAGCAGCAGCATCAATTTGATTATTGCATAGTATGATTGAACCTCACTGTGTATAATCTTTTATTACTTGCATTTTAAATCTGTTTAACAACCTTTTAACCCCTTCACCAGAGGGCAAATTCCACCGCGGTGTGAGGGGAAGCGGGTTGGGCGTAGCGCTCCGGTACTCATGGCGGCTCCCGGCCATCATATATCACGGTGGGTGTGCGCTCAACTCCGTCCACTGATTAATTCTCCCGCACAGGCGGGGAATTAACACTGCGTGGGCAGAGCGGCAACGTTCGGGCGGCTCCCGGCCGTCATGAGCACACGCCTACCGTTACTCATGACGCCCAGGAGCCGTCATGAGCATGGAAGGAGTTAAACCTTTTATCTTTATCAGGCATGGAGTTTTATTAAATGCTGATGGTATTGACTTGATATATTTTATAGGTTACTTTTTAATTGGTTAACCTTGCGTCTTGAGGTTTGTGCCCCTGAGTTGTGGTATTTTACTACATTATACATCATGCTTGTACTGTATAGTGTATTATATATAAATTCTGTGGCGATAGCATTGATGACATTTCTTATTTTTAAATCCTCTAAGATGTAATGATTAACCTTTTTTGCTTTTACCACTGTATATATTGATTTGTAAGATCAATCTATTAGTCAAATTATGTATACCGTGTTGCCTTGCTTTTATGACAATATTGTCGAAATAAAGCTTTTTGAAGTGAAGTGATTCACTGACCTACTTCTATAGGATGCGGATGCAACATGCCTGCAAACAGGGGAGCTTGAGTCTTAGACAGTGCAGCTAATTGGGATCTGTGACAGATTACGGGAGATCCCTGGACCCAGAAGCCGATAATTGCCATTCTGAAGCTCGATGGCCTCAGGCCACCCGTCAGAATGAAAATAACAGCTTTTGCTCCTCTGTTGACTGCTTCATCATATCATCCAGCTCACTCCTGAAAAGCTATGGAAACAAAAGTTGGTGATGAACAATCTGGCTGTCCAATGAGCTATTCATATCTCCATCACCCAGATATACTGGCACATGCATCAAGGTATGATTTTGCGAGTCCTTAATTGCTATAATTAAGGAATCGCAATTAAGGATTCGCAAAAGCCTATGCATGTAGGAATCTCTATAAAAATACAGATTCCAACACATTCCTTATTTGCGACTCGCAAATTGCGATTCCTTAAATGCAATCGCAATTTAATAAATCGCAAAAAATTGCAATGGGGCAAGTTGTTTCATGCATTGCAAAAGCTAATTTTGCGATCGCAAACGGCAGATTGTTGCAAATCGCACCGTTTGCGATCGCAAAAAAAGCTTTGATGCATGTGCCTGATACGATTTAGCTGCCACTGCAACTCCTGATGCTGAAGCTACTAAAGGAGAGATATCAAAAGTAACTAATAAAAACCAAACTGGCTGATCCATAATCCCCTGAAGGGGAATCCCATCCCCTCCTTACTAGATTATGTCAAGATAATATGCAGAAACCATGATGCAGTGACTGGAAAGTGTAGGCTGCAAATATACTGGAACATAAGGCAAGTTCTTAGGTCAAAAAAGGCAGTTCAGAGATATTTCCAGCTTGTTATCAGGTGGGTCAGAGGATTTAGCATCATAGTGGACACAAACGAAGGACGGCTCACACTGTAAAGCAGGGAATCCACCAATGCATATTCAAAGGCTTTGTCTATATTCTCCCCACAGGTCTGGGAAAGAAACAAGGGAATATTAACTGTTCCACAGCTCACCTCTCTGGTATTAAGATTTTTCCTGCTTCCAAGAGAAGTGGAGCGGGCTGAAGTTGAGGCTGGAAATTGGCTGCACAAATCATGTTTTGTGGGGCCGCTGAGGTCAATGGAAGACCTATGTTGTGGTTCTTGTGTTGAAGCATCTCTCTGTCTGATACCCAAGGCTGTGTCTCCTTTTAGCCTCAGACCCAGAGACTATGTATTCTGTCTCATAGTCACTATCATCATGGCCAACATAGAAGGAGGCTGCGATTCTGGCTTTCTGTATGATTTAAACTAAAGTCACATTATTCAACCCCGGAGTTTCCTGTTGTTACAGGGCTACAGGGAAGCAGGAACCCTGAGCCTCATTTATGAAAAGTGACGCATCGCTGCGTGAAAACAGCGATGCGTCACTTTTCACTGCGCCCTCCTTGCGACACCAATGATGCGTCATATTTACAGTATGACGCATCATGGCGCAAGGAGGTACAGATACGTCACTATTTCTGACGTATCTGTATGGCGCAAAAGTGACGCATTGCTGGAGTGTGTCACAAAAGTGACGCAACTCCAGCAATGTGTCCTTTCACATGGGGCAAGCCCCATGTGAAAGGGCCTGCGTCAGTCTTACGCCTGCTGTGTGGCAGGCGTAAGAAATTGACGCATTTGCATCCTAGAAGTGGCGCAGTGAAATCTTATAGATTTTACGGCGTCATTTCTAGGACATTTTCTTGCATCAGAACGCCCCCTGCATACATTATACCTGGCGCAGGTATAATGTGGCGCAGGGGTTTACAAAGTGACGCATCTACCTAGATGCGTCACTTTGGAAATATGGTGCAACAAGGCGCATTTTTTACATCACTGGTGCGTCACAAAAAGTGATGCACCGGCGGCGTAAAAGTGACGCACGGCCTCATAAATGAGGCCCCAGCTGTGGCGCCAAGACTCAGACGCGCAGGAGATGTGGGGCCATTTTTGTACTCCCCTCCACAACTCCGTGCCTGACCGCGGTAAGAGATGAAATGCACTGGTGTAAACGTACTGCTGTAACTGCACCACCACCGTGTTGTCATGAGACCTTGTAAATTATGATAAACCCTGAGAGGCCAGCCCCATAACTGGGTCAATCATGTCTTCTGTGCAGGTACCACATATCCCTAGATCACCCCTCTCCACCTCAGACCCCCTCTGAATGCCCACTATCAAGCAGGGCTGCTCTTCCTAGCCTCAAACACACTGGGGTATATTCCACTACATTAGCTTGAGCACACTACCATGGGGGTGTGGGGATCTTTAACCAGCAATCACATTTACCAGAAAATAACATAATTTACAGTAAGGAATAAGCACACACCCACTATGTACCCACTAGAAAAGGAGGCAATGTCTCTCCACAGGAGACATAAAAAAAACAGGACAACTGGTGTGGGAAGGTGATTAATAGAGAAGGAAGTTGAGGAATTTAAAAAGGAAGAAATGTTGAGAGATTGAAGTAAGCAGGAATCTTCCTATTAACAGTCATGCATGTGCCTGCATCTACGGAGCAAGGTTCTCACATTTAGTAAGGGGTGTGTTAAGAAAGGTGGTCAAAGTACTAAAGGCATCTCCCAAAATGCATTGTGAAGAATGGATTTCCCAATGTTTGAGGTGTATTCTAAGAACAACCAACCTTTTTCAGCATTATTTATCATTTAATTCCACAATCTCTTCATCCTTCTTTTCTTTAAGAGCTTCCAGGAGCCTTGGTTTATTCTTTAACGCACTTTATTTCTAATAGTTTAATAGCAGAATGTGATTGTCAGAATATTGTCTAACTTAAATATTGTATCCTAAATAGCATCTATAAAAATATTGCCCCATTAGAGTCAGAACAGAAAATGTACGCCCATTTCTATATACAATGGACTTACATGCACGTAATAACTCAACTGACTTGGATTGAAGATGCAAGTAAGCTGGACAAAGACAGACCAGTATTGGATATCAAGTTCTTGCTTATGTGCAAGCTCCTGACACACAAGGGTGGAAAATGAACAATCAGAAGACTACACAATAACATGACAAATTGCATGACTACAACACATACAGAAAGCTGAACTTACCTCTCTTCCTCCATGTAAACATAAACACAATGAGGCCCAGCAGCAGGAAGAAAGCCACTAGTGCAACCCCCAATATGATGCCAGTTTCCGCGCCAACGCTATTTGTCCTTTTCTCCTGGCATTGGGTAACATTTGGAGTTTCAGTGGATATTATCTTGACTGCTCCTAAGACACAGAAAAGTCTGGGTTAAGTCTTGCATCCTGATGGTCAGCAGAGAAAAGAGCCACTTCAGTACACAGGCTGACCCTTGAGATGATTCAACCTTCACCACATTAATACCTCATATCTAAAGTCAACTGGACTGCATTCAGGAAGTAATTCAAAAGTAACTAAAACTCCTTCCTATCACAGTCAAGAGTAGGTACCACGGTCGTGAACTCCCTTAGAAACTACACAGGGCCCGATTCACAGAACTAACTTAAGACAAAATCCTAAACTTACTACTTTTGGTACTCACCGAAGTTTGGATTTTGTCTTAAGTTTGTCTTAAGTTTGTCTTAAGACAAAATCCTAACTTCTGTGAATACCAAAAGTAGTAAGTTTAGGATTTTGTCTTAAGTCAGTTCTGTGAATCGGGACCACAGTGTCTCTTTATCCAAACTACCAGCCACCAACCATCCCCCGCATTCGTTTATCTCCCTATAAACGTAATGTTTGATCGATAGTCAAGTCAATTTGTGACTGGTACTTTACAGGTTCAATTAAAATACATCTTCCAAGTGGACTTTCATGGGAGCTAATTACACCTCATGGTCACCAGGAGAAGGAAGAGAGGTGATTTGGAGCAAGAGAAAGAGAGAGAGGAGAGTGAGAGGACTTGAAAATCTCCTGCAAAACACACAATGATGAACCAATGATGAAGTAACAAGAAGAACTGAAGGAACAGGAGTGACTTCAGCATTTTATAGACCAGTGAGAGGTGCAGTAGAATGAATGTACATTTCCCAACAATGGAAGTGTGTTCTTTCTGCAGATTCTTTATCTGGTACCCACTGATGTTCCAAAGTGTTGCAAAAGTGTCATGAGACACAAACTAGCTGTTACAACACATCAACACACTTCTGCCTTATCTCAGGTCTTCCATCTGCAGAACATCCAAGGTCTATGAGGGAAAATGGCAGATGTGAAACAAGATCCACCAAAACCAGTGCAACTGAACATGTGTTATAATTTGTCCACCTGTATACTATTCCCACTTCAGATCTTTAACTCTAAAAGAGTTCCCAGCAAGGTCTAATAATTAGAAAGAAAGGCCATCAGGTGAACAAGAAGTAGAAAAAGAGAAACAACTATTTGAAAATCTGCTTGATCACTGATCTTCCAAACAATGCATCTGCCTTGACACCTGAGTCCAGTTTCACAGATGTATGACGGGAAGACCAGGTGCCTGCCTTGCACATGTCCTGCAAAGGCACAACTCAACAGAAAGCAGCAGTGATTGTTTTGGTCTCAAGAGAATGTGCTGCTATACCTTGACACAGAGGCCTGGTGGATAAGCCCTACCATACTCTGATGATTTTGTTAGATTGTGATATTCTGTGTTTTATTACAGTCACACCCTTGGAAGTCCATCCATGGGCCAAAAAATCTGCCTGGTAATCTTATATTCTTTAAATCTGGAAACACAGTCTATGGTCTATAAGTGCTGCATAGGATAGTAGTCGAATGAAAAAAAAATGTTTGAGGCTAGCAAAAGAGGACACCTTCAAAGTGTCAAGGCAGAGTGGAGAGCAAGAGTAGAGATGCGATGCATTAGAAGAGATATGGCTGCAACACCATTAATTTTGGATTACCACTGTACGCGCCATTAGTAGGACTTCGTCTGCAGTAGTTTATGCTAGATTGAGGTATTTTGCGGAGGCATGGAGTACCCGCAATGGACTATTTTGTCCATTTGGGGAAGTTCCTCCATTGGGCTTGTTTCCTGTTAAAGTTTTATCTGTAGTATTTTTAATGTATATATGGCATTTCTATAGCCTGGTCCTAGCATAAAGGTAGTGGAGCACTGTACCGGGTCAAAGAAAAGGATAAAGTCGACAAGTTATAGGAGTGGTAGCTTGGTCGTGCACCGTTAATGCACTGCGGTGTAGCGTTCTCTAAACACGTCCGTCTTCAACTCCTCCCTGATTTGGAGCAGGGCTGGGGCGGTCCCGATTGATATCGGGATGGTGCCCAGATCCTAGGTGAACAGATGGAAAAGGCCTGCTGCCTTGTGTTTTTTCTTTTTTACACTTCTTAGCCTGCAGTCTGATGGTGTACTGACTGCGGGTGTGCTGAGAACCACATTACAGAGTGAACTTGCCTGCAAGATAAGCGGGGGTATTGGTCGTGACGGCTTTGTAAATGATGCAGCTGGGTTTGAGGGTGGTGCGGGCCTGCAAGGGGAGCCAATGGAACTCCATCAGGAGACTATTAACCCCTTTGCCGCGGGGGTAATTCCCCACGGCGCAGGGGATGGGGGGGCGGCGCTGCGATGCTGGTGACGAGCACAGCTCATCATGAGTCACAGTGGAGTTGTGCTCTGACGAGCTGGGTTCGTCATGAGTCCGCCCACTGATTGATTCTCCCTTACAGGTGGGGAATCAATTGCGCGTGGGAGTGCTGCGGTCGTTATGACGAGCCCAGCTCGTCATGAGCACAGCTCCACTGTGCCTCATGACGAGCTGGGCTCATAATAAGCAGGCAAGGGGTTAATACTGAACGGTCATAAGTACTACATGTCTCAATTCTCTGTCCACATACCTCTGCCCTCTCATCTTTTTTGGCGGGGGCATGCAAGGTGTTATGCTATGTCTGCAGGTATGTGTAGAATATTGTTAAATGTGAGATGAGTCTATTTTAATTTTCATATTTGTAATTATTTCGGTATATGCATTTGTTACGTTAACACGGTATATGCATTTGTTACGTTAACATTGTTTTATCTGTGTGTAGGCACTGTCTAAAGATATATGCAAACTTTTTTGCATGAATTCTAATTCTTGTATTTTTTTAAATATTTTAATGTGATTTCTGCAGGTTCTGCTATGTATAAGGTTACATGACCATATTTTATATTTAGTTACCATATTTTTGTGAACATTTTAGCATGTTTCTGATATACTGTAAGTCTATAATAATAGTGTATTGTTACCCAACTCAATGGCACTCATTTTATCGACTTCGGAAGGATGAGTGAACCCACTGGGACTTGAACTTATGACCGTAAGGTCAAACACAGGCCCCTGCAGTGGGCACATGAGCCTACTCAGCCACCAGACGCGACTAACTCTCCTCAGAAAGTATAGGACTCACTTAAGCAGAGCTCTCCACCCATTCTAGTAGCCTTATCTGTATGTCATATCTCTCAATACGGAGTTTGGTTCTCTTAGCTACATTTTGTATGGAATTTAAGAGTTTGACTCTTTAAAAAGGGCGACAAAAAAAAGACTCAAACTGCAAAGATGCATACAACAGAGGATAGAACCAAAAGGTGACATAACAGAGATTTTCCAATCTTAAAGAAACAAATGTAAAACAAAAAAACAAACATTTCCTAAAATAGAGTAGCTATCATTGCCTAAAATCCTCTCGCTTATTACCGAATGTTCTGTTTTCATCTGCAATAAACCTCTTCAGATCGAACCTTCCTACCAGCCACTTCCTTCTTTAAAGATGTATAGCTTTTGCCAGTTTCTGTGGTAAAGTGCTCAGTGAATAATGAGACTGTCTCTGATTGGTGGGTTGGGCTGCTATTGATTAGCCAATGGCTACAGGTGCTCATGAATCTCGCCAGGAGTAGAATTCATTACAGTAAAATGTAATAAAAACCATTAACAAATATAAAAGGACACTAAAAGCCACTTGTATACAAATTTAAATTCACATTTGTCACAGCCACCCAGACAATATACCATATAACGCAAGTAGGACCCAAATGAGGATTCTCTTTTACACCGTAGTCCGGCATGTCCACTTGATTTTACTTCTTATCTTGCTTATAGCTCTTTATAATTTCACAATACTTCAATATTCACCATGCTGCACACACATTATTCAATTGACCTACTGCTAAGACAATCATTTTTTACTTCAATCGTGAAACTTGTATTCTCTTTACTGAAATCAGGTTTCCATTTCACAACAAATACAGCAGATGCACCATCTCTTTTTCATCACAACTACTAAGTTACAACATTAGAATCTGTATGGTGACAAATCCAACTGAATCTAAATTCTGCTATGTTTACTTTCAAACACTGAAGGTGGATAGGCCTGGTCCTCACTTTTAATTTGAGTGGAAGGCCATATGTTTGGATTCTGAGTGTTCTCTAATTAGTGCACACAGTTCAAATCTTTCTATGTGAAAAATACCATAAAATCCTCATCTAGTGTCAACTTTATTACACTTCTTTGCTACATCTTTTACAGGATGAGGCAGTCAAAGTCTCCTTGCTCCAGGTTGAGAGCAACCAATGTCATATCGAGAAGACAACTGAAACAGGTAGACAAAGAAGTTACAACTTTAGTGTTTTGAAAATACTTCTTTCCATATCAAGTCTTTCAATTTTCACCTGCCTTCTCTCCTTGCTTTAAAGAAGTATTTCAGTAATAACATATCTGTCAGAAATCACAAATTTACAAAAACATGGAAATAAATGATAAACTTACTTTGATGAAAATCTGCTTGTAGACAACAAGTTTGACCAAGAACCTAATAGAGTTGACGTTATCGCTAAACTTTACCAAGCCTTACATTAGTATTTGTTTGAGTATGGCTTTTATCACAGGTAGATTTGGGACAATTGCACAAACTCTTATGTAGTTAGGTCATAACACAAGGTACAAGCAGCACTTTTGTTTCCATTTCTGTACTGGGACCTTTGCTTCCCAAGGGCTTTGAAAACCACACCTTTAAGTAAATCTTTCTCCAAAACCTGTGCCTGAAAATCAGTAGATATGAAAGACAGAGATATGGAAAGCAAATTTCTTTCATTAAAACAACTTTTTCCGTGAAGGCTATTTTTCCAGCAATTTGACTAACTTCCTTGTCAGTGCTTACACTAGGGGTAAAACTATTCTCTCTTCTTGCCTCCATCAACTAAGGCTGCTCCACTCACCCCACAACCTTCTTTCACCTCAAATATACCAAAATATGCCAGTGGGTATGATGAACGGATATATCTATAAAGATACTAACTTGAGAGACAGAGGGAGAAATTGATGTATCAGAGGGAAAGAGAAACAGATGCATAACAAACACTCAGAACATAATTCTTGTCATTTTTTCTTTTAGCACCTAGATATGTTAATTATTTATATTTCGTTAAATTTTGAAATGTATTAAATCTTTGTTCAAGCAAGATATTAGTTGTTTATTTTATTTTTTATTGTTAATTGGTTTTGGTCAATGGATTTAATGTGTATTCCATGATATGCACTTAATGGTGGATGGTGTGGGAGTATTTACAGCACTGATACCCATTGCCAACAAACTTTGTTCTCTTTCTTCTTATTCAAGACTCACACCAAAACCAACATTCTAATATAATTTCAATGTAACAGTTATCACCCACGTGGAGAAACTGTATAATGGAATTTTCAAGCTTATGTACATGTATAGGGAAATAGAAGTGATACCGACAAATTAGTCACAGGCACGTCCACAAACATGTGACAAACAGTTTCGATCACATCATTTTTTTAAGACTGCCTTCAACAGCACTTTATATGGAAGTATTTCTATTTTATCTGATAAAATCCAGATGAGTGGCAGTTGCGTAAAGGAAGTCTACATAGGAAAAACCACTCATGGAGCTGAGCACCTACTCTGATTATCTCAAGGTTTAATTAAACATCTTCCACTCCCAGAGCAGCCGCGTGCTGCAAAACCTACGTTGCAGCGCTTGGTGTGTGGAAGTCAGTACTATATCTGGGTGATATTAAAAGGTTGTTTTATTCTGCTATCGAAGAGGGCAAACTACTTTTATAAATATCTTTCCAATTTATTTAGGACTGGCCCAGTTTCAGCTTTAACTGTCGAGTCAGCCTTAAGTAATAAAAATAAATCATAAATGCAAAATACATACCTAGAGTGGATTTGCATGAGCCCTCTTCATCCATTGGTCAGTTCAGCTGCCATTCACATTTTGCTTTGGCCCATCACAGTAAACAGTGTGGAGCAATGGTTGAGTCCACTTTAGCCATTGGCAATTCTCATAACAAGTGGTAGAATGATACCTTAACACATGGGCACCTCCACCTAAAAAGAAGTGTGCTTCACCCCTGGAGAAGGTGGCCAACACTTTAGTTTGTCAATGCTTTTTTCTTTAGTCTTTAACTTTTTTTTTTTTACTTTTTCATTCATTCTTGTATGTTTAAACTATTTATTTACCATTTTTCTATACTGCTGCTGCACCTAGTAGGATTATTGTACTTTACAACTAGGAGAAACACATAATACGCTTTATACTGTACAAAGACCAAATATAGATAACACCTATGGAAACTAACAAGCAACATTCATGAAGGGTGAGGGAGAGGGTGGTCCTTGAATTGGTAAGGAGTCATACGGGCATGTTCACATTAGTAATGAAGTGTGCAGATCACAGGCAAGTCAGCGATTTAAGGGTGAAAGGAGTGTCTTCAAGACTTTTCTGAAGGAGAGAAGAGGAGATTGTGTTTTCAGATGGACTATGAGCAAGTTGCTGTTTGTGGGGATCCCTAAGAAGGATTGTTTTGTGACTTGAGAGGTTCTGTTGTTCTAAATAATCACTGCATTTGCATGACCACCTAGGCCTCCTGAATTAGTCAACAGGTGGACCATTGCATTAAAACTAAAAATGGTGTATTTGCCTGTTCTATGTCCACCTGACAGGAAGGAAGGACCTCAACTGTTCTGCTATATGTAATGACTATTTTTTTAATTTAACATTTTTTATTTCAGGCATATGGCTGCCACAGTGAGGCAGAGGCATGTTTTCTTTTTTTTGTTTTAATTTGTGGCCTTCCAGTAAAAATATAACATAAACAGTTAACCATTGCAGCAAACTAACAAATAACAATCGTGTCTGCACGCTAAAGCAAGAACTATTAGCTTTACTAATGCCTGCTTATTTATTCTTGTAATGCTACTAGAAAGCCACTTCACAGCGCTTTTTTACAGGTGGAAGATTGAAGGGTTACAAGAGAACAGGTGGGAGAGCACTGCCAGTTAAGAAGGTGGAAACAACTTCTACCCAATCGTGGGCTCTTCAATGGCGCCCTACCCTTGGGCCTTCCTGTCATGACTGACACATGGCTGTGAGATGTCCAATGTGACTAGTTAGGCCAGCCCTGTGTTTTTTCTTAGAGTTCTGGGATGTGTAGTCTTATTTATCCATGCATGAAACCAGAACTACAAGTCCCAGAATCTAAGCAAAAGCAGGCCCCGGACTAACTAGTCCCACATGCACCCGGGAAGCTTGGCTGGCATACAATAGGTCCACCCAGAGCTGAAGCAGAATCAGCAATATAAGTAAACCCGCCTCCTTCATCCTGCATTCCAGCGAGTGTAAGTGTGCGCTGACATTTTGGGTCAGTCATCGATACTATAGAACAGACCTGGGGATGGCGCGTGAGTGAGGAATATTTGATCAGGGCCACGGCCTACAACCAGCTGGACTCTGGCTAACCAACAGCAGGCACCTTTGTTCTACGCTGTGTGGTGAGTACTCACGAGACCATGCTTAGCGCTGTAAAAAACTAAACAAATAAATATAAAATTAGTTGTATCCAATTTATAGTTTTTTTATCATCTGTATTTGGACATATATTTACATATCTGGTTGTGTTGGCTCTTTAAAGTGGCTAACACCATCACTTAGGTTTTTGCTCAGATTGTTTCAACCTCTAAATAGATGTTGAGTTTTCCCCCATCTACTTTGCTTTCTATTGAACTTCAAACAAGAGAGTCCACATATCAAATTCACTGTTTTGTGTCCTAGGAAAAAACATGCTTTGTTAAATGTATTAATTCAAACTTCTTGGTTTTCTGAGTTTGCATAAAATATGTTCACTTATATAAGGTATATTTAAAGTGATTCAAGCACACAGCTCTAGGCGCTAGCAAGTCTAGGCGGTGGAGGAACACTCAAGAGAATTCCTGGGCTCTAAACTCATGATGGTAACACAGCATGGCCAGACTATGGGGAGACTGCAGGGTTGGTAGCATTCTATCAATAACTAGGGTACAGCTTTTCTGCTGTAACCTTGTGTAAATTTCCTAAAGTCCTCCATACCCAAGGACCAGGGCAATGGTAGTGAAAAGTGCAGTTGAGCATCCTGCAGAAGTAACATTGCAGGTGGGGGCTCACCGGCACAAAGGCACGCTTGAACCCACACCCATCCGCTGCCTTGGTGTCCATGTCCTGCAGCTGGGGACCAAGCGTGTCTGAACATACTGTGTTCGGCCATCTTAGGAATCCAGGTTCTGAACCTTGTGCATCCTATCCAGAGGGCGCCCGAGACAATTGGACCCACTCAGGCCATGGTAAGCCATTAGATATGCCCATCCACAAGGTCCCTGGACCAAGAAGGCCTACATCCACTGAAGCATGGCTCAGCTTATATGGTCACTGCTCCCTGTTCACTGCTTTGTGCTGTGCAGTGGCCAGCCGGTTCGGAGTTGAACTCTGAGAAGTGTTTCGATCACTAGTAGCAACTCCATGATGTCCTTCTCCTTCATGGAGAGTGGGACTGAGCTTTGCTTTCTGAAAACTAAGATATCAGGTTTGTGACCAGAACTCTCACTGTGCACATGGATGCCTCCAGAGTCAAAGTACCGCCACCAACATTCCTGCTCTTCGGTTTACGTCATGATGGTCTGAAAAGCATGCCGGCACGAGCACCACTCCCTCATGCAGATGTATCATGGGTCCGATGAATAAATCCAGTGCCCATGAGCGGCAGAGGGCCTATGTGTCGGTTTGGTTGAACAGCTCTGGATTTAGCATATACATTAGTTCTACAGAGAAATCTGAAGAGGAACCACTGAGCTCCATGTTTTCTAGCATGTGCTGAAGACAGGCCTGTTTCAGTAAAAAAGGAACTGGACAGCTTGGAAGAGAGATATGAGTAATATGAAATTAGATAGGAAAGGAGGTGAAAAGAATAACATAAAGTACCTTGAAATAATACATTCAAGGAAAGGTTGCAACCAGGTAGGACCAGGAAAGAAGGGAAAAACAATTGTGAAACTGGAATCAACAAGGGACGTAAAGAGGAAAGAAATAACATTTCTTTATAAGCGCAGGAAAAAGGGCCATCCCCATGATTTTGTACGGGGCAAAAAAGAGTGAACACTGATAAAAACCGATTTATTTCTTACAATTTTTTGAAAGATTTTAAAACACTGAAAAAAAAAACACCAGAATTCACAATAGAAACTGAAAACAGAAAATCCTATGTATATATAATGTTTTTGTGGTGGAATGCATATATCAAATAAATAAGCCAATAAATATATACAATTTTGGAATGAAAAACTTGCGTTGCTGCCTGTGACACCCTAGCAAAGAACGAATAAAAGCATTGGCACCTGTAACGTTGAGCCGCACTGTGTTGCTCTTCTCAATTATAGAATTCGGAAGGTGAATGAATTCACAATGATATTCTCCACTGTCCTCCTCCTTCAGCATTGTGATCTCCAGTTCAGCATTTTTCATGCCTTCATTCCAGGATATTCTGTATCTCCCAATTATTGGCGTTGATGAATCTGCAATCTTTTCAGGTTGGCGGCCATTATAAGATGCATGCCAGTTGACGTAAGACTTGCTGTCACTGCTGCTGGGCGAAGGGTGGTTGATCGAGGAGATTTTACAGATGAACTTTACGCTCTCGTTCACATACATCCATGATTCGGAAGGCATGTAGGATAGAACCAGTTTTTCCTCTTGAACAAAAAAAACATATTTAGTATTCAGTAACTATTTCATGGATTTAGTCATACTCAGATTTTGTGGTGCAATCTTCGCCATTTAAATGAACCTCCTTTCCTTCCCTCAAACACCTATATGTGAACGGGAGATTCCAGACTTCATAAAGATAAGCACCACCCAGGGGCTCAAACCTGCCTATTGCATAGTGTTTCATGCAGGACTCAAACTTGAAAAGTGGAAAGGGTAGAGTTATCAACCCATGGATGAGCCAAACTGCCGAATTGGATTCTGCTACTGAAAAAGATAAAGGTTCTAACTTTTCAATATGCAACAGTGAAAACGTGGCATCCTTCATTGGCATAAACTGCTGTTTAAGAGTCAAATTGAAAGGCAGAAATAATAAACTTGTGTTCATTTAATCCCATGGAACTCTGCCATTTTTTAACGTTTGCAAAGTCCAGGCAAACTGCATAACAGAACGCAATTGATTTTGCCCATGATACAGTACGGTGACATCTTCTTGCACAATATCTACTACAGATGACACAATATTATCTAGAGTGTAAATTCGGGAAGAAAGGGTGTTAATGCTGTTATCTAGAACGGCAAGCACTTTTTCTAAATTGGACTGATCAATAGCTCTAAGCCTAGAAGCAGCTTCAATTTGAGATAGTTTTTAAACCTCATTATAAGCAGCATATATCCATCTTTTCGATTTGCCTGCTGCAGGACCTTTCACAAAATCATTTAAGTCGACAGTAAGTTTGGTAAATGTGGCTTAACAGACGCTAAGGATGAATGTCTGAGCCAACTCTGGCACAATTTTCAACATAATCATAAAAGTAATTTAGGGGTAGACAAACGACGAGGGAGATACCCCTTCTTTATCCTTTGTTGCCCCCGGCACTGCTCTACTTATCCCTATTCCCAGATGTCAAGAAGGTATTGACATTAAGGGCGTGATTCCGAGCTGCATGGTACTGGGGCATGAGATTGTACCATTACCATCCAACACAATTGCCCCAGTACTGTGCAATTCAAAGGCCCTGTGGAATGGGGAATTATTGTGTGAGGCCCATTGTTTTGTTGTAAAACCACACAGAATCCACTATTCCAGGCTGTTTACCAGATATATTTACCAGCTGCTCTGATCAAGTGTTAAATGTATATGAGGGTGGATGGATGATGTTGGATGTGGAGCAGGGAAGGTGGTGTTTTTTTCTAGCAGGGTGGGTTCAGGGAGAGAGAGTGGGAGACGGGGGTGTTAATCGTTGCATGTTAGAAAAGCCAAACCCTCATGCAATTACTCTGGCCAGGATTACCATTCAGTGATATTGTGCTTCGTTCTTCCACACCCAGTAAAACCCAACCAACAACTAGCGATAATTATCGCTATGTTGGCTTAGCGGCAATAATTTTATCGCCGTGTTGCGGCGATTTTTATCGCTTAGGAGCCTTGCTATTATCAAGGTTTATCTCCTAAGCGATAAAAATCGGCCGAAATGCATGAATATCGCTGAAAAGTCAGCGATATTCATGCATTACCGAGCTAATGCTCTTAACCATGTTATCCACCTACCATTGGATAACATGGCTAAGAACTGCTCAGGGCAGGCGTTAGCTTTTGGAGATATTCGCGCTTAGCGCAAATATCTCCAAAAGTTGGTAATAGGAGATAGCGATGTTAGCGACTGTTTCCAGTCGCTAACATCTTGGCACGCCCACTTTGCATGTCATTAGTGATAAATATCACTGACATGCAAAGCGGGGCCCAAGATGGTCGCTATCTCCTACTAGCTGTCGCTAACTGGTGTTAGCGACAGCTAGGTAATAGGGAGATCATTTTATCTCCGCTTTCTTGGCTTTTAAAGCCAAAAAGCGGAGATTAATCCCTTAATAATTTTCCCCCCTAGTGAGGGAAAGCTATAAGTGATATTCAGGTGGAACAAAATGAATGCAAAAAAATATATGCTTATTTCGCTCCGCCTAACTTTAACCCCTTTGCTGCGGAGGTAATTCCCCCACGGTGCGGGAGGGCGGGGGGTGAGCATGGCCCCGCGGTGCTCGTGAAGAGCCCAACTCGTCATGAGTCACAGTGGAGCTGTGCTCATGATGAGCTAGGCTCGTCACGACTCCGCCCACTGAATAATTCACCCGCACAAGCGGGGAATCAGTCGCGCGTGGGTGGCGCGGAGCCGTTATGACGAGCCCAGCTTGTCATGAGTACAGCTCCACTGTGACTCATGCCGAGTTGGGCTCGTCATGAGCACCGAAGGAGTTAAATCAGAGCCTGAGGGGAGAGCTGTGGGAGCACTCAACTTTCTGAAGTTTGTACTTCTTGCCCTTGCATTGGACCCACAACAGCAAAGAGGAAGGGTTGAGGGGCCAACAATGGGACATCCCCACCCGAAGGGTGCATGAGGCCACTTTCATCACCCTTGCCATTTCAGTGAACTGATGGCCATGAACTTAGGAAGGTTAAGACTGACAGGGAAGGATGCTGCAAATTCCGAAGCTAGAGGCAAGCTCACTGATAGGATAATTTGATATGTGGTCGACTCTGCCCCAGACCCTACTGGCCGTTCATTGTCGCGGTTTCTAAATAATCCTCCCAAATCACTAAAGGCGAAATGACACTGGTCAGTGTTTTCACGCCTTCCAGGTAGCCCCTCCTACCAATCGAACCCAGCATCATCCCTTGCTCCACCCCTTCTTCTTATTCCCCATAAAATCAGGTTCTGGACATCCAAGTGATGCGCACATTCACTAATGAGGGATGAGTGCAGAATACGTCCTCCTCTGACCTCATTGAAAAAGTTTTGAAGTCAGCATGAACTGAGGTGGTTTATAACCACATGCTCAGTTCTGTTTCTGGGCAGCTATTCTTGATCCACATCCTTTTCCTGGCAAAAATTGCATTTGAGGGAACGTTGCGCAATAAATTTTCTGGAATATCTGCTCCCTGACAAAACTTGCATTTGGTTGAATTATTTAAAAAAACGTCTACGCCATGACATAATATACATTTACACAAACTGTGCCAAAACGCATAAAAAAATGTTTTCATGACAACACTGCATTCAAATGAACTGTGCCAGAATGGATGTACGTCAGTACAACGCGATCTTTTAGATCGCGGTACTTAAAAACGCGGTTATTACAACGCAAGTCGTTGCAACGACTTGCGTTGGAGGGCGCGGATTGAGGAATATTATAATTTTATATTCCAACACCAGTCCCCGTAACAGTAGGGAAGGTGTTGGAATATAAAATTACAATATTCCTTAACCAACAGCGCCATCCAGCGCAAGTCGTTGAAACGACTTGCGTTGTAATGGCAGCGTGGTAAAGGTCGTGCGGTGTAAACACCGTGTTGTAAACAACGTTTACCTGCCAGAATGGAAGGTAAAACAAAGGCTCTCAAGTATAAATCTGAACCTCAGCAACTATACTTCTATCTTTCTTAAATGCCATTTTTTGCCTCATCTCAATAGCCCTCATTCCAGTCTTCACATAATTGCAAGCACTGCTGCACAAAAAAACACACACTCACTGTAAGAAAGTGGGTTTTCGATTGCAGGGGGGGGTGAAAACTCTTCCCAGACAACAGCCAAAATCCATGTCAGGATGAATTACAAAAGTCACTTAATTAACCTGTGCTTAATCCTCTGGAAGCTGGGCACAAAAGCAGCCAGGCTTAACTTAGTAGGAATGTGTGAAGTATTTATGCAGCACACAAATGGGAATAAAGTGAAAACACAACACAAAAAGAAATCCCACACCAATTCAGAAAAGGGTACAATGTAATACATAAAATGAGACCAAAATGAGAAAAATCCAATCAGTACAACCAGAGATATGCAATTATACAGTTTTTTTTTTAATTGTATTATTTTATGCAAGGAAATACAGCAGTGGAAGAGAAAAAAAAAAGATAAGCAATTCAAAGCATAAATATAGGATTACATACAGACTCAAGAAAACAAAGGAAGTTAAATCCATTCCGCAATTGGTGCCCATATTTTCTTTCCCAAAGCCCTTTTTTTAGCAACCTTTAGACTGATAAATAGCAGACTCCATATTATATATAAACAATAATTTTTCTCGCCAATTAAAAAAAGAAGGAGGTTCAGAGTTGATCCACTCCCTAGTAATGCATGCTCTGGCCACTGCCATACAAATGAAGAGAAAACAAGTCAGTGATTTAGATCTTGAAGTGCTAGAATCTATACCTATTATCAACAGCTCTGCAGTTACCCTGATATCGCAATTAAGAACAGAAGAAAAAAACATTTCAATTTGATGGAAAAAATCCCCAAGCTTAGGACATTGAAAAAACATGTGCATGTCGTTAGCTGCATACAAACCACAGCGGTTGCATTTCGTTCCCACCGTCGTACTCCATTTAACCACTTTGCTAGGGGTGTAGTAGAGGTCATGAATACATATAAAGGGGCAGATTTATGTTGGGAATGCGCCACGTTTGCGTCACGCAACTGCGGCGTAAACGTGGCGCATCCCTACGACCCATTTACAACGTGAGGCATCTATGCAGATGCGTCACGTTGTAAAGCCCTGCGCCACTTGTGGGCGTTCCGGCGCAGGGTGGGCGTTCCGGGGCAGGTGCGCCTCGCAAAAGTGGCTGAGTGAAATCTATAAGATTTCACTCAGTCACTTTCAGGCCAATGCTGCGTCAAAACCCTGCGCCTGCTTGAAGCAGGCGTAGGTCTTGACGCAGCATTGTAAAGATGGGGCACCCCCGAGCCTTGCTGGAGCTGCGTCGCGCTTGCGACGCAACTCCAGCAATGCGCCACCTTTACGGCACAGATGCGTCACGCATCTGTGCCGTTTTTGCCCCATGGTGCGCCGCATTGTAAATGCGGCGCACCATGGGTGGCGGAGCAGCGGCGCAAAATAACTGGCGCATCCCTGGGGATGCGCCAGTTATCATAAATCTGCCCCAAAATGTTTAGATTTCATCATCCCGGTAATTAAGATTTCAGACGCTAATTTAACAGATTCTAGAACATCAATATCCGGGATCCCTAATTTGCTAACCCATTTCAGCTGACAATACTCTAAGTCATCCCCAAATTCCTGAATCAAACACAAATAAAGGATACCTATCGGAATTTTTCCATACAAGTGTTCCATAAGGAGGACTTTGTACATGCTAACATCAGTGATGGAGGAAGAACTTTGAAGAAAACTGTGAATCTGAAGGTATTTAAAAAAAACATTTTTAGTTAACAAAAACTTATCCTGAAGTTCCTGAAACGAGGCAAGTTGGCCATTAATATATAAATCACCCAAATAGGGTATTCCTTTCAGCTTCCATCTAATAGTAATTAAGTCACAGAAAATCGTAGCTGGTAAAAGACCGGGAGCGGCGATCGGTGTATAGGCATTCAATTTGCTTAGTCCCAAATGCTTCCGAACTTTTTGCCACACACCAAAAGCTGCCTTCAGCGTCTTAAATTTGATTTTCTTGTGATAACTAGGTTCAACCACCTTAAGAAAGCAAGCTTTTACTTTTTCACCCATGATCATTTCAAAAATAGAAGGTGTTTGGCAGAAGGGAATACAGGCCCTATCACCGATTATCAGTGGGGAGATGTATTGAAGTGTTGCCGCTAGGTAATAGAACATAAAATACGGGACATTCCACCCCCCACATTCTTTTCTCAAACTAATTTTTTTATGGGCTTTCGGATGTCGCTTTTAGCCCCACAAAAATCTGGATGTGGCCCTTTCCAAGTTTTTAAAAATCGAAGAAGGAAATTCTAAAGGTATTGTACGGTACATATACAATACCTTGGGTAAGATTAGCATTTTAAAAATATTAAGTCTGCCATGCAACGATAAATGCAGGTGGTCTAAACGCTCTAACATAGAATTAATTTTAGTCACTGCAGGGTTCATATTTATCTCAGGTATATTTGCTATAGGCAGTGAGATTTTAATTCCAAGGTATGTCACCTCCATAGCCATGGAAATATTTGTAGAAGGATTATCCCCAGAACATAGAATTTGGGTTTTATCCAGATTAAGTTTATAGCCGGAGAAAGATCCGAATTGTGTGGCTAAGTCATTAAGAGCCGGTATCGCAGTCTGAACGTCCATAGTGGTAATAACAATATCATCAGCATAGGCTAATGCACGGTAATTCACATTGGCTAAATAAATAGGTTTGATTTTTTCCTCCAAAATAAAACGATTAATTAAGGGATCAATATAAAGTGCGAAAAGTAAAGGTGAACAGGGGCATCCTTGACGAGTACCCCTGGTGATTGAACAAAAGGAAGAAAGTTGAGCATTAATACGAACACAAGCTTTCGGGCCACGTACTAAGGGGCTCATTAGG
The DNA here is from genome assembly GCF_964261635.1 of Lissotriton helveticus. Taxonomy (NCBI): domain Eukaryota; kingdom Metazoa; phylum Chordata; class Amphibia; order Caudata; family Salamandridae; genus Lissotriton; species Lissotriton helveticus. Next base: position 29,200,256 of record NC_136072.1, read on the forward strand.
ATGGCGGACGGAGGAGCTACCGCGGGCCTGGAGTACGCGGAAAATGCCTTTTCCGTGTCCGCCTGCCGCGGACACTCCGTCCGCCATATCAGGATAGGAAACAGTGTCAAATTTCCATCCGCCACGGAAAAGCACGCACCGCCGCCCAACTACACCCGACCACGCGGCGGACGGAACACATCCTGAGACTCCGCTGTACGTACTGACGTCGAAGACCGTCCCTCAAATCAAGATGGCGGAAATTACACAAAAAACAACCTGTCTGAACACGGCGGATTCCCCACAGCGAAGAAAAGATACATAGCAGAGATACCCACCACAAGCTGCTCGCCACCATGGACCCAGCGCTACACGCTTTCCCGATGCTCTTCGCGATCCACCACGTCCTAGTCTTGGCCCACCATGGACGCCGACGCAGGAAAAGGCACAAACCATTGGCTGCATGGAGGGGAATACCTGCAAGGGTCGTGACGTAGGGAGGGGGAGTGTCATGTTACCGAAACCACTGATGAGAAGCAAATTGAAATACACATTTGTAGTACGCAAGCATGAATGACAACGACAAACCACGAGACTTGATTGACTACCTTTATTGCACATAATAGGGGTATAATCACAGTGTACGCGTGAGCATGGGCAAAGTGGGCACCAGAGCATGAACATCAGAGGCAGCACGTGAGAGGGCAGAATGCAGTATCAGAACAGCAACAGGGCATTGTGGACAACAGAGCAGGTACATCATTGGCAGTAAACGAAAGGGCAGAATGCAGTATCAGAACAGCAACAGGGCATTGTGGACAACAGAGCAGGTACATCAGAGGCAGCACATCAGAGGGCAGAATGCAGTATCAGAACAGCAACAGGGCATTGTGGACAACAGAGCAGGTACATCATTGGCAGTACATGAGAGGGCATAATGCAGTATCAGAACAGCAACAGGGCATTGTGGACAACAGAGCAGGTACATCATTGGCAGTAAACGAGAGGGCAGAATGCAGTATCAGAACAGCAACAGGGCATTGTGGACAACAGAGCAGGTACATCATTGGCAGTAAACGAGAGGGCAGAATGCAGTATCAGAACAGCAACAGGGCATTGTGGACAACAGAGCAGGTACATCATTGGCAGTAAACGAGAGGGCAGAATGCAGTATCAGAACAGCAACAGGGCATTGTGGACAACAGAGCAGGTACATCAGAGTCAGCACAAGTATGTGTCCCAACCAACCCATCCCAGGGACCACAACAGTGCAAGGCTGTTCTCAATGGACAATGGACACACCATGTGAAATAACATGCGAGTGAAGTGATCAGCACCTCACATCACAGAATCAGGTGGACTGCGTGAACTACCTGCCTCGGACACACTGCCAGCACCAGAAACAGGAGTGTGAGACACAGCCACAGCCCGAGTGACAGACACATGGGCCACAGACCCAGACACACTGCCAGCACCAGAAACAGGAATGTGAGACACAGCCACACCCCGAGTGACAGACACATGGGCCACAGACCCAGACACACTGCCAGCACCAGAAACAGGAGTGTGCGACACAGCCACAGATCTACTCACTGACACATGTGCCAACGACCCAGATACACTGCCAGGACCTGCAACAGGAGAGGGCACAACTGAGACTGTGCTACTACATGATGCATGACAGCAAACAACAGACACAGTGGCACTATCTGATACATGAGAGTCAACTGCACCTGCGGCACTGGGACCACTGAAATGATGAGCCACAGGGCTGTATGGGCCAGGAGGCAGGGTGGCCCTGGGAGCTGGGGATAGCTGACCTTGAGCGACATCGGGGTGGGCAGGTGTCAATGGTGTGTGTCTGCGTTTCTTAGGGATATGTGAGTGCACCCTGGACAGGACAGGACTGCCAAGTGGTGGTGACTCTAAACAAATATCACCCACCATAGGTGGAGCATCTGCAGCCGGGGATCGGGTTTCTGGGGACGTGCTGGAGCCAGCTTGTCGTTTGCTGTGTGCCTGCCGCCTGGACTCAGATTCATGTGTAATGGGGGATGCAACAACAGGGGACTCCCTCCTCTGCTTCTGACTGGCCTGGATGGGAGTGGAGGTATGGGGGGACTCCGCCGCGGAGACATCTGTTTGGCGTACATTCGAAAACATCAGCCGCAGTGCAGCCAGGGGTGATGTAATCCTGTCCTTGACTGCGCCATTGTCCATGGTAGAAGCCTCGTCCGTAGGAAGTGCCTTATCCGTAGGTGGAGTGTTGTCTCTGGATTTTGCCTGTGCCTTGGTCGGTGCCCTGTTCCTGCCAGCAGACTTGTCGTCTGTGGTGTACCTGTCTCCAGTAGACACCTGCTCTCTGTGTGTGTCCCTGCCCTTGGGAGATGGACCTTGCTCTGTTGTGTGTCTGTCCTTGGGACTCTCCCTGCTCTTAGGATGTGCCTTTGTCTTTTGACTGTCCCTGTCCCTGTCCTTGGAATTGGCCCTTTCCTCTGTTGTGGGCCTGCCCTTGGGATTCTCCCTGCTCTTAGGAGGTGCCTTAGTCTTTTGACTGTCCTTGTCCCTGTCCTTGGGAGTGGCACTTTCCTCTGTTGTGGGCCTGCCCTTGGGACTCTCCCTGCTCTTAGGAGGTGCCTTAGTCTTTTGACTGTCCCTGTCCCTGTCCTTGGGAGTGGCACTTTCCTCTGTTGTGGGCCTGCCCTTGGGACTCTCCCTGCTCTTAAGAGGTGCCTTTGTCTTTTGACTGTCCCTGTCCCTGTCCTTGGGATTGGCCCTTTCCTCTGTTGTGGGCCTGCCCTTGGGACTCTCCCTGCTCTTAGGAGGTGCCTTAGTCTTTTGACTGTCCCTGTCCCTGTCCTAGGGAGTGGCCCTTTCCTCTGTTGTGGGCCTGCCCTTGGGACTCTCCCTGCTCTTAGGAGGTGCTTTAGTCTTTTGACTGTCCTTGTCCCTGTCCTTGGGAGTGGCCCTTTCCTCTGTTGTGGGCCTGCCCTTGGGACTTTCCCTGCTCTTTTGTGGTGCCTTTGTCTTTTGAGTGGCCTTGTCCAAGGGACTGTCCATGGACTTGTGAGTATCCCTTGCCTTGGGAGTACCTTTTGTGTTGAATGCCTGTGTAGCATGTGAAGGCATGTCCCCCAACAACACTTGTGGATCCTGTGTGTGTACTCCAGTGTATCTGACGTTGTCTTCGTAAACAGATTTTGCTGACCTAGGGGATGGTGTCTGTGCCCTCCGTGCCCTGACGTGCTGTCTGACGCTGCTTTTAGTGCAATACCCTGTATTAGAGTCCTGCTCAGAATAATCACTACCCCCTGAGACATCCAGTGGTGTAGATGGGGAAACAGAAGTAGCACCCTGTCCATGCGACTGTACTATTGCAGACGACACACTGCTTGCCAATGACTGCACTGTCCTGTGTAGACCAGCAAGATCGCCATGCATCCCTTCCATGAATGCCACCACCTGCCCCAACTTCCTATCATGGTCTTGGAAAGCATTTGTCATATTGGTCTGCCCCACACACAGCTGTCGCAGCAGATCAACGGCCTCAGCACACAGTGCATTTTGGCTCACCGTGGCAGGGGCAGCGGTGCCTGCACCGAACGCCACTCTGCTCCCCCTACTCCTGCGTGCACGAACAGTACATGGTGCAGTTGGCGGCAGTGTGGGCCCTGTGTGCTGTGTTCCGACAGAAGGTGTTGATTGCCCACTCCCAGTCTGTGACAACAGTGCTGGCTCACCAAGATTTTCCGAAGATGAGGACGATGGTGTCTCCACATGCGAGTCCTCAGGGACGGTCCTGTCCCCCTCTCCGACGCTGCCCTCCTCTTCCTCTGTGTCAGTCTGCGTGTGCCGAAGTCTGACCCGGAATCATTGCCTCGACTAATCTCCTCCGTCTGTGGCTGAGTGTCCTCTGTCATAGCTGAAATGCACATAAAAGAGGTGTAAGTCATGGGCACACTCACGTACAGAAGTATAAGGATTCCCTAATTCCATAGCTGACAAAGTTCTTGTAGCCCCCATCCTGCACACGGCCCACCTCTACCAGTCATCCTCACATTACATAAGCGTTGGTGGCCGTGACACATGTACAGCATGCGGACAGGGCAGGAGCACGTACATGTGCACACATGTCTTGCCATGGGGCCACGGACCACTACGGCATGTGCTTCAACACTCAACTACTAAGCAAGTGGCGTGTCAACATGCCGGACCTGGATGTCAAATTACACCCACCCAATGGGACCAACATGGCATCGCAGAGATACATACGCACCACGGAACTCAATGTCTGTGCACCAATACATGCATTGCACTCACAAGTTTCCTACACAGACAGTATGCTCACCGCTAGTTTGCTGTTGATCGACACTCAGACGTTCGGCCAGTTCAGGATGCGTCACTGCAATGATACGGTGCATGAGAGGGGTCATGGAGCGTCGGGCCAGACGGGGCGTCCTTGGAATCATTCCCAGTGTCACTTCCGCTACATTCTTGCTCAGCCTGGAAATGTCGTCCCAGCGTTTGTGGCAGTGTGTATGTCGTCTGTTGCACACCCCCAATGCCCGTACTTCACGTGCAATGCTCCTCCACACGTCCTTGTGAAGGTGCAGCTTGACCTACCATGATGGGAGACAAAAGGGTGTAAGTCAGTGGACAGTCGGCCTGTCACACAGATAGGGGCAACACGTATCTGTCATCCGCCATGCACAATCCTGAAAATATGTCGAGCCCACACTACACAGCTAAGATTGCAGTAGCCAGGAGTCATTGGCCCCCTCATGCACACCAACATGTCCCACACTGCACTTACCACCTGTCCGGGTGCGCCGTAGAGCCGTCCATAGTTGCGGAGCACACCGTCCACGAGGACATCAAGCTCCGCGGCGGTGAAGGGACGAGACCGGATCTCTTTGCCTCTCGACATGGCAAGATCACGGAGTATGGCACTAGAGCAGCAGTCGGAGGTCAGCTCAGCAGCAGGTCGAGGTGATGGTCACAGGCAGCAGTCGTTGGTCAGCTCAGCAGCAGGTCGAGGTGATGGTCACAGGCAGCAGTTGTTGGTCAGCTCAGCAGCAGGTCGAGGTGATGGTCACAGGCAGCAGTCGGTGGTCATCTCAGCAGCAGGTCGAGGTGATGGTCACAGGCAGCAGTCGGTGGTCAGCTCAGCAGCAGCAGAAGGTCGAGGTGAACAGGCAGCACTGGTTCCCAGGGTAGGATGTGTGCTTTTGGACAACACACATATATAGGGCCCTCAGCACGTGTCAGTGGCATACGTCGCCAGCAATTGGTCAGCCCTGGATGCGTGTTCGTAAAAGGGCCAATGACTGGCCCTGGTGTTGCGGTGCACTGCTTCCGCTACTTTCGATTGGGCATACGCGGCCAGCGGCCCTCTTCCCATTGGCTGCATGTGCACGGACCGTCACGGTCACACATCGGCAACCGCGCGTGCAAGCTTCAGGCACGGAAGCTTCAGTTGCAACAATGTTCTATCACTGGCGCCACCATGGCGGTGCACGTACTCAGCGGGGGAGGTGCAGGCCTATACACCCTTTAGATGTACTCAATGGACATGACAGTTCATGTCCCCTCTTACAGTCACATTGCATCATCCACCGTACACCGGCTGGAGCGGCCGGGCCTAGGACGGCCGTGCCGGCCATGTCCACAACCGCCGTGCCAGGCCGGGCCTAGGACGGCCGTGCCGGCCGGGCCTAGGACGGCCGTGCCGGCCATGTCCACAACCGCCGTGCCAGCCATGTCCACAACCGCCGTGCCAGCCATGTCCACAACCGCCGTCCTAGGCCCGGCCAGGCACGGCGGTTGTGGACATGGCTGGCACGGCGGTTGTGGACATGGCCGGCACGGCCGTCCTAGGCCCGGCCTGGCACGGCGGTTGTGGACATGGCTGGCACGGCGGTTGTGGACATGGCCGGCACGGCCGTCCTAGGCCCGGCCTGGCACGGCGGTTGTGGACATGGCTGGCACGGCGGTTGTGGACATGGCCGGCACGGCCGTCCTAGGCCCGGCCTGGCACGGCGGTTGTGGACATGGCCGGCACGGCAGTCCTAGGCCCGGCCGCTCCGGCCGGTGTATGGTGGATGATGCAATGTGACTGTAAGAGGGGACATGAACTGCCATGTCCATTGAGTACATCTAAAGGGTGTATAGGCCTGCACCTCCCCCGCTGAGTACGTGCACCGCCATGGTGGCGCCAGTGATAGAACATTGTTGCAACTGAAGCTTCCGTGCAGGAAGCTTGCACGTGCGGTTGCCGATGTGTGCCCGTGACGGTCGTGCACATGCAGCCAATGGGAAGAGGGATGCTGGCCGCGTATGGCCATTGGAAAGTAGCGGAAGCTGTGCACCGCCATGGCGGCGCCAATGATTTTATCTTGTCAGACGCTGCACCGTGATGTGTTGTCTGCAGTTGCGTCATGAGGGTTGTGAGCGTGATAGGGAAACTTCATATGTCATTCACTATTCCATGTGTGTCCATACTATGCCCATCGGTGGGCACACAATGTGCAACAGATGTGCATTTTGACGTGTTGACGTCGGATGTGACCCTACAGACGTTATTACATCTTCACAACTACACAGTACATCACGGCTGTATGGCCAAATTATGAATCTGTTGTCAGTGTGTGGTTCTGGCGAGGTGACTGCAATGGTGGTGGTACACATGCATTCAGTGTATGTGTCTTGGATGTTGTGTCACCATGCATGTAATTACCGTATGCTCAACATTATTGGTGTTGGCATTGGTGCATGATGACATGGTGTATGTGTATCATTATCGTTAGTGTGCATGCACTTGCATGTGTGTCTGTGATGTGGCTTCTAAACATTAGGGTCAAGACACACGTATTGTCAGTAATGTTCACATGTGACTAAGTTGCGTTGTACGTGTTGACACACTTCCTGTTGCAAGTGGCTGCACATTGTTAAAGGGCCACTCCGTATTGTATTAACTATCAGAGATGTCACACATATGACCATTAGCCTAAACATTTTTGTTCTTGCTAATGTTGGCTCACATGTGATGGAGTTGCACACGTATGCGTCGTTTGTAAGTTGACTCAAGTTGCATCTCTCTCCCACACAGGAGGGCTCCAAATGTGCATCGGCCATACACTGTGCTGGAGGACATGGTTGACGAGGAGGTGATTAGGAAATTCCGGCTGGATCGACGTCGGTTGATGGAGCTTGTTGCCCAATTTTCTCCTCATCTGCAGCCACGAAGGACGTATCCTGGTTCTATTACACCCACAGCAAAGGTTATGGCGGCACTACATTTCTTTGCTACTGGCACCTTTCAGTACACAGTTGGATATGCCGGGGGGATGTCACAGTCCATGTTCAGCACGGTACTTCGGGATGTTTTAAGAGCTATGATGCTGTACAAGAATGACTACATCCATTTCCCACGGCCGGAAGAGTTGCCAGCAGTCAAAGCAGACTTCTATGCACTGGGCCAGATACCACACGTAGTGGGTTCAATTGATGGCACACATATCGCTATCATTCCACCACGGGCACGTGAGCAGGTTTTTAGGAATCGCAAGCACTTCCATTCGCTGAACGTGCAGGTGGTGTGCCTGGCAAACAACATCATCTCCCATGTGTGTGCAAGATTTCCAGGCTCCGCACATGACGCCCACATCATGCGGAGCAGCATTGTCCCCCAACTGATGGCAAATCTGCGACCCGGTCAAGCGTGGCTTGTTGGTGAGTGTGCAGTGGGGACTTCTGTGATCTCTGTGTGGCATGGGGTACCCACCATATCTTGTTGTGATATTTGTGTCTGTCATCCCCCTACATAGGCGACTCGGCGTACCCAAACTGGCCCTGGCTCCTGAGTCCCCTACGTAATCCTACAACAGCGGGTGAAATGCGCTACAATGATGCACATGGAAGGACACGGAGAGTGATTGAGCGTACCTTCGGACTGCTAAAGTCTAGGTTTCGGTGCCTGGATAAGACCGGAGGGGCCCTGCCTTACTCACCAGGCAAAGTATGCAGGATCGTGATTGCCTGCTGCATGCTCCACAACCTGGCCGTGCGCAATGACATTGAACTACTCTTGGACCCTGAAGACGAACAAGTTCCTCGGCCTCCCATCCCACCCATGTCGACTGATGAGGATAGTGGTGAGGAGGAAGGTGTGGACCAGAGGCGCCAGCTCATTGATCGCTACTTCCCTTGAATGTGAGTAACTACCTCTTGTGCCGGTTGACAATGCCTTATGTATGTTTGCTGGTGTTGTGTGGATGTAGGGTGCATCAGCTGTGTCTTCTGGTTTGTGATGGTTGCATATGTGTGTCTTCATTTCTTTGGACATACATGTCTCCATGATGTGTGTCCTCTCATCCCATGCTTTTGTGATGAGTGTAGTTTGTGGAATGTTGCTGTGCAGTGTGTTGTGATGTGTGTGAATCTGTTTCATGACGTGTGTTTGCTGTCTCTGATTTTCCCTAGGTCACTCCCGCAGCGCCATGATTATGTACGACTAGGATCCCTGCACCTGTTTACGTCTGTTTCTGAAGGCAATCTTGTGAATAAACATGGAGGCAAAACATCATTGAGTGTGTAAGTGACATTTATTTACAGGTTGTGCATTTGTGCTGGTGATTATTTACAAGTAAGTGGGGGGGAGGGAGTTGGAGTTGAAGGTAATGGCAGATGAAATGTCCGTGCTGACACCACATTGGGGGGTGTCAGGCTAGTCCAGCAGACCAGTGGCAATGATTGTCTATGTGGGACAGGATACTTTGCAGGGTGAATGTCTGGCACAGGCAGTGACAAAGTCATTGGCGGCCCCTCTTGGAGCGTGTGGATGGCGCTCCAACACTGCTCTCACCCACTTCCAGCCTCGGGCGGCCCCTCCGTCTTTGAGGTGGAACTGAGTCAGCTGGGGGTGCGGGTTGTTCATGGGCCACATCCGTCGCCAGGGGCACAGGTGGTGGTGGCGGTGGCGGTGGCGGTGGAGGTGGAGGTGGAGGTGATGGTGGCGTTGGAGGTGGAGGTGACGATGGCGGTGGCGCAACGACAATTAGTGGAGGGGGGGGTGGGGTTGTTCCGGGCAATCCATTCCCTCCACATTGTTGTCTGCTGGCCCATGATGTGCACTATCTGACCAAGGTACCCCGAAATTTCGCGCAACATGTTCGTGTTGTTCACCGAGTCCTGGTGTGCACGATCTGCATGTTCCTGGGAACGGTCGTATGACGCCTGGCACCTGGCTAGGGCTTGAAGGGACTCTGCCACAGGATGGGGTAGCTGTCCTTCCTCTGTACGGCGGAGTGTGGGTCGCCTGATTGCCTGATGTGCCGTCGCCTCTCTCCTTTGTGGCCCACTCACCCTGCTTGGGTGTGAGGCCGATGGACCTGCATCGTGCGCTGGGTTAGGCAGAGTGGCACAGGCAGGAGTGGTGGTACTGGTGGTACTGGTGGTACTGGTGGTACTGGTGGTACTGGTGGTGGTGGTGGGGATTCTGCAGATCACTGAGGCAGGTGTCGCTGGAGTCACACATAAGACGGTTGTCGGGCCCGAGGAGTCCCTGTGAGCCAGCTGGCCCTGGCTGTCTGATTGGCCCCGCACCATCCTCCGCACCGGAGCTGCCTGTGTCATCATCCCCAGAGAGTCCGGTATGTGTGGGAGGCGAGTCTTGCGGCCGGGTGCTGGTTTCCCCAGTCAGTTCACGATCACCTGAGGGACAAGATTGAACTGGTCAGTGATGTGGACATTACATGTTCATATCGATTTGTAAACATTTCTGTGTCCTGTCACACACACCCCACACACCCTACCCTCCACCACCCACCGCCGCCCTCCCCGTGAACATGGGGGCCTGTTGTGAGTTGTAGTTGTGAGCTCTCACACACCCCACCCACCACCACCACCGCCCTCCCCGTGAACATGGGGGCCTGTTGGGAGTTGTAGTTGTGAGCTCTCACACACCCCACCCACCACCACCACCGCCCTCCCTGTGAACATGGGGGCCTGTTGGGAGTTGTAGTTGTGAGCTCTCACACACCCCACCCACCACCACCACCACCCTCCCCGTGAACATGGGGGCCTGTTGGGAGTTGTAGTTGTGAGCTCTCACACACCCCACCCACCACCACCACCGCCATCCCCGTGAACATGGGGGCCTGTTGGGAGTTGTAGTTGTGAGCTCTCACACACCCCACCCACCACCACCACCGCCCTCCCTGTGAACATGGGGGCCTGTTGGGAGTTGTAGTTGTGAGCTCTCACACACCCCACCCACCACCACCACCGCCATCCCCGTGAACATGGGGGCCTGTTGGGAGTTGTAGTTGTGAGCTCTCACACACCCCACCCACCAAGACCACCGCCATCCCCGTGAACATGGGGGCCTGTTGGGAGTTGTAGTTGTGAGCTCTCACACACCCCACCCACTACCACCACCACCGCCCTCCCTGTGAACATGGGGGCATGTTGGTAGCCATGTACATATTGGTGAGTATGTGTCCGACGTGCATGGGTTGGGGCGTAGGAGATGTGTCTTCTCAGTTTTGTGAGCCTGACCATGTCGTACTGATCGTGGTGCTTGGTTTGTACTTACAAGCCTCTTCTCCTTCATCAAGTCCGTCTAGGCTCTCTGGGTGAAGTATCACCAGCACCTTCTCCTCCCAATCGGTGTAAGGTATGGGCTCCGGGGGTGTTCCGCCGCCAGTATGATTGGCTCTTGCATAGTTTTTGTCGCGGATGCCTTTGACCTTGGTCTTCAGGTCATGCCACCGCCTCTGAATTTCGTGCTTCGTCCTTGGCACGGTCCCTGATGCATTCACCCGACTGACGATTCTGTCCCACATGTGATTCTTTTGCGCCACGGAAGTCTGCTGGACTTGGGCCCCGAAGATGTGGGGCTCAACACGGATGATTTCATCTACCATTACCTTCAACTCCGTCTCCGTGAATTTAGTTTTTTTTTTGGGTGCTATGGTGTGTGGTGCTCAGTGTGTGGGTTGAGTGAGTTGGGGGGTGCAGGTGTGTGGTGTGTGATGTGTAGGAATGGTGTGGTGGGTGTTTGTGTGGTGGGTGTGGTAGGGTGGTGGTTGTGTGTCTTCTATTTGAGTAAGCTGTATATCGATTAGGGCCTCTTGCTAGCAGCAATGCTGTGATGCAAAGGATTGTGGTAGTGGGTGGGGGTCATTTTATAGTCGTGTCTCAATGGTTGATTGGCAGTCAGGTGGTAGGTGGGCGTGTTGACTAGTGTGCATTATTGGGTACTTGGGGGTGTCATGGTGGCTTGTGCTTGGTGTTGGTGTATCAGGTGGGGGGGTTGTCAATTTTCGTGTGTTTGCTAATTACTTGCGGTACACTTTCTGACATTTGTTTGACGTTAGGGATGTTGTGCGTATTGGCCTTCCGCAGTGATGCACTGTTTATCGTTACATTCTTTCCGCCGCGGACGTGGACGGCTGTGCGTACCGTGGTACAGGCGGATTTGTCCTAATTGCGGACACGGAGTTTTCACAGGTAAGGCGGTAGATGTGTATTTTTCCGCGGTCATTGCCGTCCGCGGCCGTGGCTGTTCATTAGGCTCCGTCCGCCGCGGACAGAGTTAGATGTGTTCTGTCCACCGCGGACGGTGTTTGTTATGATCCGTCCGCCGCGGTCGGAGTTTCGTGACATGAATATCCTAATCGCAACCGCGGATTCTCCGCAGCGTGGCCGGGAGTAACAATTCCCCGACCATGGCGGACAGTACCCGTTTCCGTCTGCCATCCTAATCAACCCCTTAATTGTGCTTGGCTAATTAAGAAAATCCATGGCCCCTCGATGTATGTGATTCTGAAACTTTTTCCACATACATATAAATGTGACACTTGCTACATTGTCACCATCTGCAGCATGATTTAAAGATGTTAAAACTGTGATTCTAGCCCAGAATAATGTACAGTTATTAAAAATGTTGCAAACTGGGTGCAATACAGCGCCTGACACTTTGCCAAAGTTAATTAGTAACCTCTTACTTCTTTATTGCTCTAGTCATACATTTAAAGAGGGAACATTTTGTCCAGGTGTGGTTAGCACTTCCAGTTGATGAACTGACAAGCCTCAAAAAATCATTAAAATGTTACCAGACGTGCTTGCAGGTCTAGTGACTTGAATAATCTACTCACCCTAACCGCAATGAGATTGAACCCTACCCTGGTCTCAAATTGTGTGATCCTAGGCAACTATTTTATTTCACAGAGTCTCTTTTTAATTTGTTAACACATAACAGAGCACCTTGAAACATGTGAGTTCACCATGCCTGCTGTTCAAAAAATCTTTTGTTTGATTTTACAGCCTAAATATTGCTCCATGTAAAATACAAATCTAGCCCACATGTAGGGTACATAACCCTCAACTTGCCTCTTGGTTCATTAATAGCATTGTCATCAGAGTGGAGGCAGGAATGTTTCTCAGTTCATGTTTAAAAACTGTCAAACATATATTCCTAAATCATGATGTAGTAGCCCACTATCATTCACACACAGAATGTTTTTACTGAAATACTCACAAACTTTCCCACTGATATGTAGTTTTGCTGCTAAAAAAATATATAATATAAATATGATAATGTGTGGTAAATCAGGTTTCAACACAGTTATCATTTGCACATCACCAAGTAGTGTTCTGATTTGCTTTGACCCTATAAACATCTTTGTTTGCATTACACTTCAGAATTAAAAATGTGCTTTCCTAATTACTGAAATATATTTTGAAATATGTGTACAGTTCATTTACAAGCTATTTAAATGTTGTTTTGTTAGACAAAAACTGACATCCGACAGCCTCTCATTCAAAACTGCCTGTACCCAATCACAATTGCCAGAAAGTTTGTTTACTTTTCTTCCTCTGAATGCAAAGTTAGAAGATTTTGTAAACACCAAACTCTTGTACAAAATAAGCATCAGTTCATAAGAAGACATAAACTCACATTTGACCTCTATCTTTGAACCACAGCAAATGTGACAAGATTAAAACAAGATTTAAAGGCATATTTACTCTCGTTCACTTTCTGAATGAACAGAACACCTGTTTTTTTATTTTTTATTTATTTATTTATTTCATGCAACTTTTTATAGCGCAAACTTTACCCGAAGGTGTCAGAGCGTTTTACATAAGAACCAGTTGCGATAAATAAGGACTTAGGATTACATGCGTTACATAAAAGATACAAACAGAAAAAAATTGCAAATGTACAAGTTATAAAGTCACACAGGGAAGAGATACAAAAAACATTGCAAATGTTAAGGTAGTTAAGTCATTCAAGGAAGGGATACGAATGGATATACTCTAAGAGTCACATAGGACTGGTAGATAGTACAAAGGTCTACTGCATATACTAGTGATTAGAGTTATCTCAATATACATAAGGAAGGGATACAAATGGATATACTCTAAGAGTCACATAGGAATGGTAGAGAGTACAAAGGTCTACTGCATATACTACTGATTAGAGTTATCTCTATATACATATATATACAAATAGTGGATTTTCTCAGGTCAAGACCCAAAAAACCAGGAGAGCAGTGTTCCATTAAGTGGGGTCGGAGGGGGGACGTAGTCACAACACCAAGGGAGGGTGGGAGGGATACAAGGGTATGGAGACAAGGCAAATCAGAAAAAGGAAGAAAGTTGGAGCTCTCTCGCCAGACAGGGCCAGTAGGCCCTAAAAACAGCTCCCTGTGATAAAATCTGACTCGACATAGCGAGTGGGCCGGTAGATTCCTAGAGGCCTGTCTGGGGTGGAGTGTTCGTCTGCAACAGGAAACAAAATCTTGAACACTTTACAATGATTAAATGGGGTGGAAAGAATGATTCCTTTGTTGTCAGGTACACGTTTTGTTTCACTATTGATGCAAATTCATTTTAGCATTATATACTTATTATTTACTTTTTCTTTAGTGCAAACTAGACCTGCAGTGTCAAAGCACTTCACGTTTAATCACAATAGTGAGTATTTTAATATATGCTGCAGTTTCTCAAAAAGATAGGGAAAATACAATTACAAAAAAAAAGTATCAGCGGCCCCCGGAGAAATATATATTGGTGTGTTCTTGCAAAAGGGCAGTCTAAAAACACTACACAAACAAAGATGCAAGTTGTTAAGGACTTAAAAAGCCTGAAACAAAATTATGGTATGATAGAGCTTTATAAATTATTCAAGTACCTACTTTCTTGAGATTTAGTCTAGGTGGCCCAATGAGGCATATTCTTTCTTTCAAGCGTTGAGTTATTTCTGCCAATGTATTAAATCTTTGCCACACAAAAGGTCAGAAGAAGTACATCCTTTTAAAAGATAAGGCTAATAGATCAAACGTCATTGATTTACATATCATTTATAAAATTCTCTTATTTTATTGGAATACGTTTTTAAAGACTATTTTAAAGGTATTTATTTGACTATATTGTTTTTTAATACAAACTGATATTTTTATGTTTATTCCTCAAATCCACTTTTTAAATTTTTTTTTAATCATGATGTGATACTGAGAAGTTTGAAATATCTTTAGAACATCAATAAACTGGTCAGCCAAATCCATGTAGAATCCAGATGAATTAGTAGTATTGTATTTTATGTTCAATATGATGTATTGTGGAAATGTTTGTATTGTTTTTGCTGAAAACCTTTTATGGTTATTTTTACCGAAATAAAGATTAAATGAACTGAAATGAGCAAAGGTCAGGTGACAGTTTTTTAATTTAATAAAACATTCCAATTCACTTAGGGCTATTTAGGCAATAGTGGTTTGTGGTGTGGAGTTAACCTACCTGTGATGAAACTAAATGGTTATTTGTATAATACATAGATTTTGTCTTTAAGGGATATTCATAAAAATAGATTGTAAGACACCATATCAGTAATATAACTATGGGCCAAAAGACTGCTAGTTGTGGATACCACGATGCTGTATTGACCGAAAAGTGCTGTCTTGGAAGTTTTTCGATACAATCTACATCAAAAAGTGGATATTTTTCTGAATGAAAAATCGGAAAATAATTATTATGCCGAGGAAATCCATCAGAGATTAGAGTAAGGGACAAAACGGTATACACAGTATTGTTTATGGGAACGCTCATAACCTGATTACTTTTAAAGAGGAGGGGTCAGATAAGTGAAACAGCTCTGTATATGCGTTACACACATCTTCGTATGAGTGGGCATGGATAAATGGCCCATGTGTTTTTTTTATAATAATTGTGTATATCTATGGACACTTTATGTTTTTTCATAGACATCATTAATGTAGCCCTGCCTTGTGACAATTACATGAATTAAGAACTAGATCATACTGTGCTCACCAACATTTTAGGAGAAATATGTACTTATATAAATAAGTACAATGTTGAAATAAAACAATTTTTGTTCTAGAATCCAAGGTTGAAATGTTATTTTACTGGGAAGGTTGGAGCATTTCAAAATGTAGTTGTACTTCTAAAAGCTGAAGTGAAACACTAGACAGTAGCAAATCACTTTAACTCTTTAGTTCTTAATGTACGCTTTATTTTTGCTGGCAATTACCAGTGCCACCTATCATCCATACTAAATTACGTTTGCTGTGCGTGTGCAGCTCACATGAATCAAGCTAAGGATATCAACTTATTTTTAGGCTCCAATTTCAAATTATTTCACATTTTCAGAGCATATTAAATGTTTCAAATTTAAATTCAGTTTTTTACTTTACAAATATGTTACCTGCTAATATTGGCTAGTTTCTAAACAGTTGCAGCCCCCTGAGTTGGAGGATCACAGATTAATAACTGCTAATATACATTAGGCCATTGCTAATAATTCATAGTTAATGCTGAGCTAGAACTTAAGTTCAAGCCCAGACAGTCAAAGTTCATTTGTGAGCTGTGCAACAGATGACAGGAAAAATCTCTTTAAAATTCAAAAATAGTTTATTATTTTTAAGCCCAATGGTTTAATATATTAAATCCCAATGCAGTATAGAATAGAAATTATTACAATTCTGGATTTGTAAATATAAAAAAGTTACATCTTGCCTTTAGTTAGCTTTGTTTTAGCCGCCAAGGGCCCAAAATACTCAAACTGCTTAATTTGTCAGTGACGCAGCCAACAAAGAGAGTACTTTCAATTCTTATTCATGTCTGTGCATTTGGTTTACCTTTGGACAAAAATAATAAGGGCGTGCAGTCAAAAATTATTTGTCTACAACTAGAAAAATATATTATATTTTTTTTATACTGTGCTTTGAGCTCATGTCTTTATCAACTGCCAAAGAAGGAAACACTTGTTAGAGTATCATGTCTTCAAAATGTAAAAGAGTGCATTACATTTAATATAAAATGCAAGTGTGAAGAGGTGGAACCAAAGGCAGGTGGGCTGGGACACTCACTCAGTGTCATGTCAGGGAGAGCCTAATTAGTCTTCAGCCCATCAACCTACAGTAAAATTTCCATAAAGCCAGGGGAATTTTGTAATCCTTTATTTATATTACAAGACTTGGCCAGATATAAAAGTTCCTAATGCACACCTTTCATGGTCCTCTGAAACAATCACCTGGGCAGCATGATACTCTACAGAGCCGAAACAAGATGAAAAAGTGGGAAAAAACAGGCTTTCACAAGGGCATAGATACCAATTCTAAAAGCTACTGAGTCTTAAAACCTCATAAGTGTGTTTGTTTTAAGTAAAATTGCGACTCTTGATTTTTTTTTACTTTACAAATATGGACAGTGGCTAGGAGATTAGCAGTGAGAGAGCAGGGAGTGTACAACTGGTGCAAGTGTGATGGTGTGAGGTTGATGCAGGAGTGAGAGTGGATGCAGAGAAATATTGTGGATGTGGTGAGAGTAGATATGGTGGAGGAGTTAGGGTGAAGTGAGAGCTTGTTGATACAGAATGCAAGATTGTGGATTGGGATTACATAGTTGATTGAGTCAAGAGAGAATAAAGTATGAGACAAGGCGATAACAGCAGTTGGTTGGACTGCGAGCTGCAGAAATTGAAATTAAACTGAGTGGATTGTAAATAAATACAGAACTGTAAGTAAAGACTTGCTTCTGGTGTTTTGTGATGGTTGAAATATGTTATTTTTATTCATTCAAATATTCTTGAATTTCTACATGTGGAAGTAGTGACTCTAACAATTTTAATTCATGCTTAGATATTTGGAAGCCATTGGCTTCGGTAAAAACAATTTGTCTGCCCAGAAACATTTCAGAAAGCAATTAATGAGGGAGTTAAAAGGCTATTACAATTTTGGTGTGAACCATTAATATGGTCCACATTATTATTATACCAGAAGCACTACCATAGTCGTGTTATATACGGATGAGTTTCTTTCTGGATCTCACACTCTCAGCTACATCAATTCTAACTGCTACTAATTTTTGATTTTAAGGAAAAGGAAGCACAAATGAGGTGAAACAATTTACCTTGAACTCCCAATTCAGATAAGCCGGTGATACAGGATTTGAGGACCAGTTTCCTAGTCACTCTGACTCCAGCTCAGCCACAAGAATTTCCAAATTTCATCTCAGAACAAAGTTTGTGCACAGATGTCTTTTAAGAGCTAACGAAGTACACTTTTGAACAAATGCAGGAAGTAAACCACTTAACTTATTTGTTAAAATCAAAGACCATGCCTGATGTTAACATCAAAACTATTTTGTAAGAAGCACTACACTTCAACAGAAGAACAAAACTAGATTCACAAGTTAATGATGAAAACTGTTTCATAGGAAGCACTACATCTCACTATAGGAACAAAACTAGATTCACAAGTTAATGATGACAACTGTTTCATGAGAAGCACTGCACCTCACTACAGGAACACAACTAGATTCACAAGTTGATGATGAAAACTGTTTCATAAGAAGCACTGCACCTCACTACAGGAACACAACTAGATTCACAAGTTGATGATGAAAACTGTTTCATGAGAAGCACTGCACCTCACTATAGGAACACAACTAGATTCACAAGTTAATGATGAAAACTGTTTCATGAGAAGCACTGCACCTCACTATAGGAACACAACTAGATTCACAAGTTAATGATGAAAACTGTTTCATAAGAAGCACTACACCTCACTACAGGAACAAAAATCGATCCACAAGTTAATGATGAAAACTGTTTCATAAGAAGCACTACACCTCACTAAAGGAACACAGATAGATTCACAAGTTAATGATGAAAACTGTTTCATAAGAAGCACTACACCTCACTATAGGAACACAACTAGATTCACAAGTTAATGATGAAAACTGTTTCATAAGAAGCACTACACCTCACTACAGGAACAAAAATAGATTCACAAGTTAATGATGAAAACTGTTTCATAAGAAGCACTACACCTCACTACAGGAACAACAATAGATTCACAAGTTAATGATGAAAACGGTTTCATAAGAAGCACCACACCTCACTACAGGAACACAAATAGATTCACAAGTTAATGATGAAAACTGTTTCATAAGAAGCACTACACCTCACTACAGGAACAACAATAGATTCACAAGTTAATGATGAAAACTGTTTCATAAGAAGCACTACACCTCACTACAGGAACAACAATAGATTCACAAGTTAATGATGAAAACTGTTTCATAAGAAGCACTACACCTCACTATAGGAACAACAATAGATTCACAAGTTGCTGGTCAAATCTATTTCATGCAAAACACAAAACCTCAATAGAGGAACAAAAATTGTTTAACAAGGTAATGGTCAAACCTATTGCATAAGAAGTACTGCACCTCATTAAAGGAACAACAATAAACTAACAAGCAGCAAAGAAGTTAAAGTTTTTTTTATTTTAGATACATTACTCAGGGGAAGTGAGAGGTGCAGCCTGGCTCAGATCTTGCCTACCATTCACATAAGACCCCCTAGTCAAATCTACTTGTTACCTGTCTCATTTATAATCATGATTATTCGCACTTGTAGGATCTTGTCCACTGTTTAGTGCTCTGATGTTACCCAGCTAGGTAAGCATCATACAAGTATGGCTTCATTTATATACAGATACCAAGCCTGAGTCAGACAGTTGCTCCAAGTCACACTTAAGCCTGTGTTGCCTCCTCTTCCCCCCAATTATATAGCACAGTCAAAATTAGAACATATCCATTAGTGGCCTCTTGTGTACTGATGTAAAAACAATTTTACTTTGGTGAACATTATCAGCACACACAGAGAACTTAAAAAAACAGTGCATAAATAATGACTATTAGAATAGTTCACAGCAAAAACAGCATTACCTCTTGATAGTTAATAACAGGTGGCATTATTACCCAACTCTAATGCACACTTGTACTGAACTCAGGCTGTCTGTGTTCTAGTGAAACCTCTTTTCAAGGAGCTTTGTTTGGTTTTCTCACATTTCCATTTCACAATTGCTCTTTCACACTTACAGCCTTTCACATAACTCGAACGTGTCTGTTTCTTCTTGTTTTAGCTACCAACTGGCCCCTTCCTGACGCAGGACTCGAGTCGGGGTACCACGCGGGTGGAAGGCGTACCCCCACTTATTTTACTGGGAGCTCGATAACTGGAGCAAATGGAGCCACACATTCTCTCTTTGGCCTCTCTGGGGCGAGATCTCGCCCCAGAGAGGCCAAAGAGTGAATGTGTGGCTCCATTTGCTAACGGGTGAGCGAGGGGAGGCAATGAGTCTGATGATGCAAGCCATCTTTCGTGACGTCACTTCCTGTCGTCACGTCAGCGTCCCCCGCACTGCTTTTTTTAGGACTTGAGCCCTGCATAGGGGTATCCTTCAATCAGCCCTGACCTTGAGCCAGCATCACTTTTGACCCTTGAGTTTGTTGTTTCACTTTCCCAAGTATGGACTTGGCCATCCCTGCAGGCAAAGTACTGTGGTCCAAACAAGAAGGCTTGGCTTGGGGAAACCACCATGACGTCAGGCCAAAGGGCGCTTATGTCAACAAGAGACAACTTTAAATGCAGGAGTATAGTCATCCTTTCGTGCTTATGCGATTTGAAAGGATTTCGGGGCAGATTTACAAGCCCCTTGCGCCACATTCGTGTCCCTTTTCCCATGTTAAAAATGACTCAAAAGTGGCGCAAGGGCCTTGTAAATAAGCCCCTTCGTCTTTTATTTTACTTGTAAACTGAAGGTTGTGCTGAGCTATATGGACGTTATTTTATTATTTCAATTGTTTTATTGGGTGTTCCGCTCTGACTTACACTACTCAAACATTTAGATGACCTCCCACCGGAGCCTGACCTGCTTTTACGCTATACCTGTTTCAAGGTAAGGTAAGCAGCTGCTTTTAGCAGTAAAATAATTACAGTTCTGCTGCCTAAAGCTGCATTTGCATCACTGATGCTCTTCGGAACTCAGTCGGAAAACATTGTTTTAAAAACTAAAAACTGTAAAATGACAAATTGCAAATAAAATTCAATTAGCCAAGGCATACTTAATAATTTAAGTACAAGTGTTTAATTGAGAATTATATTTTAAACGGTAGCTCTGCTCCATTAATTAAAGGCACCTGTCGCATATCACGTTACCTACATTTCAAAAGATTAACTATCGACAAAGAACGCAAAAAGACTGTTTCCCAACACACGGGTACATCTTGAAAAGCGAGCAAAAAATGTTGAGTTTTTGGAAATATGACTCATTTAAATTCCTTGAAGCAACCACTACGCTGCTGTCCCTAGCAACTAGGGGCCATATTATCAAGAAAGGGCGATACATTATTGCCGCTTTTATCGGCAGGAAATGGCCGCTAAAGCGGCGATAATGGTCTTGATAATATGCCCTTGTGAATTCCCATAGAAGCCCAGGTTAACACCAGAACATGGGCTTCAATGGGAATTCACAAGGGCATATTATCAAGCCCATTATCGCCGCTTTAGCGGCAGTTTCCTGCCGATAAAAGCGGCGATAATGTTTAGCCCTTTCTTGATAATATGGCCCCATGTTTTTTGTTGGGGGGGGAGCCCCTCTGCTGTGACTTGTAGGTATCTTGAAACGTAGAGTAGCTATATCCATATTATTACTATGAAATAAAAACCTGCAATTTAAAAATGCGGACCTTGGCCGCGCACTGCTCAGCAGCCGACCCCAGGACAGCGGAGAGCTGCAGGGCGGGAGTTAGCACGTGGTCAGAGGCCTTCCAGCAGGGCCCGGCGCGCGCTGGCCAACAGCAAATGCCTTTTGGGGTGTGCAAGCGCAAACGCGCTTAAAGCAGTATGTACCGGGTTGACATCGCACTTTGACTGGCTAGTGGTCATGCGGCGGTCAGCAGCAGGTGCCACTGGCAGAGGAGTGCGCAGGCGCAGCGTGAGGGCCGGCACGCGGTCGGAGTGGGAGGGCCTGTGCCCGCATGTGCAAGGCGCATTACGTACCAGAGGAGCGTTGCAGAAGGGATGGTCGCGCGCTGCCCATTAGGAGACACCAGAAGAGCACGCACGCGCAGCGCGGTAGTTGGCGCTCGGCAGTGGCCGTTACGCGGAGAGCCTCCATCAGAGCCGCCAGCCGCTCCTCAAGCCCGTGGTTCGTGGAGCTCACCGTGGCTGTGGAGGGTGGTTAGATCCTCCGCCATGGGTCACAGGCTAGCCTCGCTGAGGAGCTCCACCGCGGCTCCGGAAGGTGGTTAGGGTCTGCGACCACAGGCCCCAGCTTCGCTGAGGAGATCCTCTTCGACTCGACCAGGTGGCTACTTATAAATAAGCCCTGAATGGACGAGAGCAGCCTCCCGGCCTCTCCTCCCACCACAGACATCCTGCAGTTGTGAAAATGGAACCAGAAAACACGCCTCTGGTGAAGCAGGAAAGGCGGTTCTGTGTTTTTTTTAGTATAGTGCGGGGGAAGTAGGTTTATGGTTTGATTTTTCTCTGTGAAACTATAAACCTTGTGCTCTCGATTCTGCTAAGGGGAACCACATTCACCAGATTATTGTTGACAAAATGCAAGTTGTTTTTTTGAGGCTAGATTCCTTCTGTGACGCATGGGAAGCACAAGCACTTCAGCATCCCATGAAAGAGAATTTGGAAGGGCAACTGAGCTTAAAACGCATGTATCAGTTTTCTGTTTCACCAGGCAATCCACGCCAGACCCGAGATTTACCCCTGTCTACATTGATCCTGGAAAAAAGTACATTTTTGTCATAATTTAAACATAGGAGTAAAATGGGAAGCAACTTTTACAACGTAGTCAATACAGCGCACTATCTTTACAACACAAGCCATTACAACGCAGCCATTACAATACATGTCACTACAACACATGCCATTATAATGCATGTGACTACAACGCATGCCAGACAACGCATTATAAGGTAAGTTATGGGGAATAGTAATTTTTAACCCTACACTGTCCAACATTTACCCTACTGTTGCACTCACTGGAGTGAGAATAGTAATGTCTACCCCTACACTGTCCAACACTTACCCTACTGTTGCACTCACTGGAGTGAGAATAGTAATGTCTACCCCTACACTATCCAACACTTACCCTACTGTTGCCCTAAAAGTAATATGGGTTGTAATGGTATGCGTTGTAATGGAATGCGTTGCAAATATAGTTTCTAAAAATGCATTGTGATGGCATGCGTTGTAACGTTATGCGCTGTAATGGATGTTTCGATGTAAAAAACGCGTTGTAAAGGCATGCGTTGTAACGTATCCTATTTGAATAAAATACATAGAAAAACGTGTTCTAAATATATCAACTTTTACAATTGGAGAATAAACTGTAAGAGTTCTTACAATTCCATGTCCTTCCGCTGTGCCAGCTCCCCACTCCTGAATTTTTGTGTACTCCTCAAACCAACATACTTCTCATATCTTACAGATTTGTCATTTGGATTTGAAAAATTATTTTTCTCCACTGTTGCTTGTCTTCGCCTGTGACATAATCCTGTGCAGGTAGCTTTAACAGCCTCTATTCAATGTGTTACCAGGACATTCTGTATGAATTCTTAGTGTTTCATTCTTTGCTTTGTATTTCTCCATCGGGTAAGATATTGGGCCTCACTATAAAGTAATTTCCAACAGATGGGCAGTAAGGTATTTCTGCGCAATGTCTGATGGTTTAGGTGTTTCTCTATGAATTATTTTATAATCTGCTACTAAGGCAGTCCAGGCAGTCACCACCCTATACTGCCAAGTTGCAATTTGTGACAATTGCAATGATAAAGTCTCGCTTTGATAGGTCCCCCTGAGCAAGGAGTATATAACTTTTCTTATATCGTTTCACAGTACTTTTATTCTTCTTCAATTCTTATCTTCACATGGACTCGTGAGACAATATTCTTCAAACAAATGTATCTTGTGTTTTAGATCACAACACAACAGCCAACATGCATGTTTCGTCTTTGGTGCAGCACCATAAAGACTTCCTCAGGGCTAAAGCAACAATCTGTATATTTATTAAATTCCTTTTTAGTGTTGAGGCGAGTAAGGACCACTTAAACGTAAGTCAAAACGATGCATATCATTAATTCCAACATCTGATTTTCTTTACACGCAATAGTATTATTCTCCTTCGGTATTATGCAGCCTCTCGCCCACGAAATCTGTAAACTGATCAATTTCTGAGTACTGCGAAGCGATATAAGAAAAGTTATATACTCCTTGCTCAGGGGGACCTATCAAAGCGAGACTTTCTCACTATAAAGTAGATCACTGGTCACCAACCTATGATATTGCAGAACCAAGAAAGAACTAAAGGCTCACTTCTCGGGGTATAGGATGGCTCAGCTCCACAGCTGTCCTCATACAGGCAAATTAACATCAGTTTTTTTAGAAACCAAAGATACATTAGGTTTCGAGCAAGCTCTGGATGTTATTAACCTCTTCTGTGCTCATGACGAGCTCAGCTCGTCATGAGCTGCGGCGCTCCGGTGCTCATGACGAGCTGAGCTCGTCATGACCGCGCCCGTTACTTGGAACGCTCGCACACTGGGCTGATTCCCCTGCTGTGCTGAACGTTCAATTGGAACGTTCAGCACGGAACGTTGGAACGGCCGTGGCTCATGACGAGCTAAGCTCGTCATGAGCACAGGGGCGCTTACGCGCCCCCCCGCCCCCCAGCACAGCGGGGGAATCCCGCCAGCGGCAAAGGGGTTAAACCTGTAGCTGCTAGAAAGCTTTATCTACAGTTCAGGCACGGGCCTTCCCTCTTGGTTGTTTTACATCGAAATGGAAGGGTGTGCAAGTAGTGAATTGCCCGGCATGCGACTTCCCCGAGGAATCTGTACTCCACGTCTTCTTTAGCTGTCCTGGTTATGATAAAACAAGGAGACGCTGGTTGAAGCCGATTTGTAGGAACCTTGGCAGCAGACGGTGCTCTGAGGCGTTCGAAGTACGACACCAGTATACCTATTGTCTACTCAGTTGCAGGCTTCCTATTTTCTATGTGGTGTACTCATAGGATTTTTATGAAATCAGTGTAGGATCCTGCAGTACGCCATTGAGGGGGCATAAAAATAATTGTTTTCTAACAGCTGGGAATAACATCACCCGGCAGTTGACCCTGATATTTACACAAAGTTTTGCTCCGTGATTGTACTAGAATGAAAATAATCACTGGCAGTGGTTGTCTAGCTGTAAGGAAATGGCAAATTGTTGGTTTATGTTATTAAAACCCATTAAAAACTCTTGTATAGGGAGGAGCCAAGCTCGCGAGCGTAATGGTCGCCTTTTAGCTCGGCTCTCGCAGCCCTCCGGCCTGATCGTGTATCCTGTCTAATATCCTGTCCGGAGACGACACATTATCGGGGAATTGGAAACGGAACACCTTGTTTGTACTTACCATTTGGCCCGGAGATTTCAACGTGCAGCGGCTCCGAAGTTGTGCCCTCCACAAGATCGGGGCCTCCGTGGAACCTAGACCGGGACCTAGCCTGTGGGATCCGACGGCTCTCGGCCCCGGCCGAGAGCGTGAACCAATGATGAGAGCCGTTGTGCGAAAATCCCGACGATCCTGATCCGGGCCTGCCCTGGTGACCGCGCGGCTGATGTGGGTGAGATGCACCGGGGACTGATTCTCCGAAAAAGAAATAGTAAGAGTTAAGCATTTAAATGTTTGATTAATTTTAATTTTAATCTCATTTTAATTTTTTTTCAAACATTTAAATGCTTAACTCTTACTATCTATTTAATATGAGTAACAAGAAAGGATATAGAGCATAGACAGCACCTAATATTTAGAATTCTACCCTGACTCGTACATACGATCCAACTAGTCTTTTTACCATTTCTATCTCACGGGACATACCACGTGACACCCAAACCTTTGAATTTAGTAAACGCGGGAAGCCATTGCTTCCACCGGCGTTTTTCGGAGACGAGTCCCGGATAGCTTTCTTCTAATCGTTACCCAACAGGTTAGTGCTCACCAACATTGATACGGAAAGGTATCACGGATTAACGCTTTGCCCACAGGCATTGACAGAAACCCGTTTTTGTTTACCCGTTTTCTTTTAGATTCCTGGATAAACTGATAACGAAGGGCATGTAAGCAAACTATTATACTTTTCCCAACCCCCTGTTTTTGACTTTATCACACACTACGCATGTTGTGAATTTTTCCACACGCACTGCTTGATAGCAACGCATGATTCCGCACTTGTATTTTGTATTTTATATTCTTTAACAGTACGACAGCCGGTCAATGTTGATTAGTCATGTCACAAATTGTTTACCAATTTTTTTGATTTTTATTAATAGTTGTCTATATGATTGCTCCTAGTGTCTATTCCCTGATGAAGAGCATGCCATCAAATGCTCGAAATGCATTAGATATGTGAAAAATGACAGTGCCTGATTTTTAAGTTGATTCTTGATCATGAAGAAAGTTGATTTAATTCTACAAAAATAACACTAAAATAAATGGAATGAATTACAAATGAACATTGAATGGAAGTTGTTTTCTTTAATCAAAGAAACATCAAGAATGCGAGTGCCTATCAAGGGATGAGACTAGAGGTCCTCTAGCCTCACATTTGCCAATCTTGTATTTAGTATCTCATTTTACACTGTCATGTGGTGGGTGGGATTTGTGGTTCGGAAGGGATGGGGGTGATATGCACGACTCTTGGTTGATTCTTGGTATACGACTTAGTGGCGCAGTTGTTTGTACCCATGGAGCGGTGGGAGGTCCCCTCCTCTGTACGTTTTATGGCGCTTGATGGGGTGTCGTCCTGGTCTGTTTTTGCTGCGATTGTCTGGTTGGGCGGAGGGCGGCGGCCGACCATATTGATTTCTGTTCTTATGCTCCTCCCTCCTGTTTTCTTATTTCCGTTTCTGTTTCTTTTTGTCTCGTTCTTCTCTCTTTCCTTCTCGCTATATTTCGGGTTCTGGTTTAGGGCGACAGGCACGCTGTCTGAAGGGTGGGCCATAGCCTTCTACAGGGGTGCAGGGTGGGATGGGTGGGTTGGGTTCTATTTGTTGTTTGTTTTATGGTTCTATGGCCCTTTTGTATCTCCTTTTCGTAATGCCGCGTCTGTCCCTGCCTCCCGTGGTGTGTTCGGGGTGGGGTGTGTGGCGTCGTTAACCCTCCTTTTATGGTTCGGTTGCTTTTCTTCTCGATCGCTGTACCCTCACTGGTGCTGATACTCCTGTTGTCTCCTGTATTCCCGCCACGGGACGCCTGTGTCGACGTGTCTTCTTTCTTTCGTTTTTATATTTCATCTTTTTTCCTTTTCTCATTGTTCCACCTTGTCCTCCTCCCCTCCCCCTCCTTCCCCCCCTCTTCCCCCTCTTTTCCTCGTCCCCGCCCCCCTCCCTCCTTTTTCCTAGAGGTCACTATGACGGGCTAGTTTTGATGTGATGTTTCTCCGATCCCTCTGTTCTGGCTTAGCTGTGGTTTGGGTAGTGGGCATGTGACGATGATAATGCTCAGGTGTCGATTATGTCTCAATTATCCTGATCTTCCTGTGTGCATTGTGTTGTCTCTCCTGTACTGCGGCCCCTTACCCCCTTATTGACGCTGAGGCTGGTTCTGGGACTTCGGACGTCTCTATATTGAAAGTGAGCCTGTCGTACGCCTTATCCCCATATTATAAAATTAACCTTTTTTTGCTCCTGTGTCTTGGCCCTCTGGTTCCTAAGTCTCTTCTCCCCTTTTTAGGTCTCGCCTGTCGATGCGCATGCGCATCCAGCAAGCGAGACTATAGGGGCTCATCGACTCTTTATCTAACTTGCAAGGAATCGCCACGATTCCTTGCAGTGCCCGTGACTTTTAAGCTCAATGCGCATGTGCATTGAGCTTAAAAGCGCGTGCACAGCTGCCCGCATTCCTCCGACACCTTTGAAGTGAAGCTTAGCTTCACTTCAAAGGCCCGGCTTCTTCACACCCACATGCCGCTCTGCCCCGCTCCGCCCCCTCCCCTGAGTCATCCTGCCTGCCCCTTCCCGCCGTGTCGCATTTCTCCTCCCCCCTCCCCTCTCTTCCCTCCGTCTTGTTTATTTTACCCGCTCTGGCCCCTCGCATTTCTCCTCCCCCCTCCCCTCTCTTCCCTCCGTCTTGTTTCGCATGTACCCCCTCCTTTATCCCAATCCCTCTCAGCAGTTTCCCTTTTAGCAGCTCTCGTCTTTACTCGCACCCGCCTCCCACACCGCGGACGCTTCCATCTCGCGTGCACCTACTCCCTTCTTCCATTTCCTTTTAGCAGTTTTATTTCCACCAGCTCCCCTGTCTTTACTTGCACCCGCCTCCCACACAGCGGACGCTACCATCTCGCATGCACCTACTCCCTTCTTCCATTTCATTTTAGCAGTTTTATTTCCACCAGCTGCCCTGTCTTTACTTGCACCCGCCTCCCACACAGCGGACGCTTCCACCCGCCCACTGCCCCTGCGTCCATCCAGACAGAGGCCATTTACACCCGCTGCCACCGTTTTAGCACTGTCAAAGTTTAAATATTTTAAAGTCTTAAAATTATAAAGTCTTAAAATAAACATTTATTTAAAGACGCATTTTAGACGAGAGCGTGTGAGTGTATATGTGCGTGAGCATGCCTCAGTGCCTTTAGTTGCACCCACCTCCCACACATCTGACGCTTCCACCCGCCCACTGCCCCGTTTACTTTGTGTACTCCCCCACAGAGGACATGCCCACCCACTGCCACCGTCTTAGCAATGTAAAAGTTTGCATTTATTAAAGGGCTAAAATAAATTTTTCATTAAAGTCGCATGACAGACAAGAGAGTGTTTGTATATATGTGCGGGAGCATGTGTCCATGCCTTTATTTGAACCCGCCTCCCACACAGCGTACGCTTCACATGCCCACTAACCACGTTTAGTATGTGTACTCCCACACAGAGGGCATTCCCACATGCTGCCACCGTATTAGCACTTTAAAATGTTGCATTTTTTGAAGGATTAAAATAAATGTTTCATTAAAGTCGCTTCACAGACAAGAGCGTGTGCGTGTATATGTGCGGGAGCATGCCTCCATGCATGTGTGTTTGAGTGTGAATATGTGTAGGTATGTAGGAGTGCCTGCATATGTGTGCTTGTTTATGTGTGTGTAAATTGCTAATGCCCTATATGTTTGTGCATGCTTTTTTTGTGTGTATATTTATGTGCGTGTGTAAGTTT
Source organism: Lissotriton helveticus (assembly GCF_964261635.1). NCBI lineage: Eukaryota > Metazoa > Chordata > Amphibia > Caudata > Salamandridae > Lissotriton > Lissotriton helveticus. The sequence goes on from NC_136072.1 coordinate 29,228,806, forward strand.
GTATGTGCTGGTCGCTGCATGCATGTGTAGTTGCATACATCAGTGTATACGGCTGCAAGTGGATGGGTTTCCAAAGGTGTGCCTGGTCTGTGTTTGCACGTTTTTTTTTCATCTGTGCTTGCGCGTTTGTATGTCTCTGTGCATCGGTGAATTTAGAAGTTTTATTTAATTGCAATTAAGTCTCTGGGGTGGATGAAATTTTTTTTTTTTTTACTAAAACCGAGAGGTGTGACAATAACTAACGGCGCATAATGAAGAACCCAATGCAGGGAAATCTCTACAAGCTTTAAAAGTTTACACTAAATTAATACATCTAATTATTTTGCTACGTATTTTGAGACAAATATAACATCTATCCCTTCTTACATGCAAACCACCAACATTTCACTTGGTAGCGAAACAAACGTACCGAAACAAACGTACAAGATTGAAGGGATTCAACCTATAACCTGTAAAGATCGCTTTTCAGGATACAGCCTGGAATTATTTCGCACTACTCCTTTACATTTGTGTACAAGTACACAAGGGAAGCACAGTTCATTTTCATACATGCCCAATTATATTACATGTGGTTTGAAAACTCAACAGGGCTTAGTATGCTTGTTCCACAATATATAGAGCGCGTGCATTAAGGAATTCTGTTTGCGAGGTGCAAGGTAATTTTCAAAAAACAAGCGCTTTTATTACATTAAGTATTTACTGAAGGGAAAAACATTTGCGTGGTTGTGCATTTTGTTACAGAAATACCGGTTCTACACTCTGTTGGTACACATCTGTGTCGTTTTTTTTCATTTTCTCTGCTACAATTATTAATTAGCAAGTGTTACTTTGGAACCGACAACTGGCGCCACTGGGGACAAGGCAGACAGAGCCATTCTTATGGGGGTACCCCCTCCCTTCTCCCTTAGCAGCATGTGCATCCGCCTTCTCCAGCACTTCTGCTTGAAACAGACAACAGGCGCCAGTGGGCAACAACATAGACAGAGGCATCCTGCTTGACGATGGGTTTGTCAATTACGTGTTAACACTAAACCGACCCGAGGAGCCAGGAGAGCACAAGCTCTCTCTCTACACATCGCTCTCTCTAACTCTCTCTCCACACACCTCTCTCTCTCTCTTTCTCTACACACCTCTCTCTCTCTATATGCATCTCTCTCTCTCTATATGCATATCTTTCTCTCTCTACACACCTCGCGTACTCTTACTATCTCTCTCTCTCTCTACACACCTCTCTCGCACTCTCTCTCTCTACACAACTTTTATTTAAGTATTATTATTATTATTTTAAAAAAAGCCATTGTTATTTGTAATATCAATATATCCAAGTCTCACATAAATACAACACATATTGCATTACAAATACTATAGGTGTCACATTTGCTATTGGCATTGTGAATGACAAAGCTATTAATTTTGCTATTATTTTTATAATTGTATGGCTAGTGTTGACTAGACTTTGAAGCGCTAGAAGGCCTGCTTTGCACTACTTGGGAACCCAAGGCTCGAGTAACCAGACTTTTGTTGTTTTTCTTCCCGGGGATTGGGTTGCAGCGTGTGAGGTGGGACGCCAAAGAATGAGGAGCTTTCTCGTGTTCAACCACTCCGCTCTGCGAGTTTTAACTGCATCAGTGACTGGAGAAGCCTCGCCCGCGGTCTGAGTCAAAATAAACATCGCCCTTTCACTTTCCTATATTATATTTTGTTAAAAAAGCGTCCATACACGGTTTGCAAACTTCTCACAATTTCCGGTCTCCTTCCCATGCCCCAAATAAAACACAGGGAAACTGTGCTGTTCGTCATTGCAGAACGTTTTATCAACAATAAGTTTTTATATGTATCCAACCAGAGACATTTTGGTATGTTGCATCTTTGACCAAGTCCATATGGAGCAATCGTCCTGGCAAGACTGACATCCCAGAGACCAGGGACCCAGGTCAGCTGTGAAACAGCATCCCCCACTCTGCCTCATTCCGCCTCACTCCACCTCACTGTTCCTTACGGTGCCTCATTCCACCTTATTGTGCCCCAGGCTCTGTACATGGGCTCAGCTGTGTAACAGCATTACCCATTCTGCCGCAGTGCCACATCATTATTTGCAACATAATTACACTGCACTCCATGCAACTTACACTCCAAATACCACTCAGTGCCACATAATTACAAGCCACATAATTACACTGCGCTCAATGCAACATAAATACACTCCACATAATACCACTCAGTACCACATAATTACACGCCACATACTTACTCTACTCAATGCAACATAAATACACTTCATATAATACCACTGAGTGCCACATAACTACACCATATAATTACACTCTCCTCAATGCAACATACACTCCACACAATACCACTCAGTGCCACATCATTATTTACAACATAATTACACTGCACTCAATGCAACATACACTCCAAATACCATCTGATCTGCTGCTCTCTTCCATCCCACCTCCTCTTTAACTCCCTGTTCTCTTCTCCTGTGCTGATCTGCTGCTCTCTTTCACCCTGCATCCTTCTTTAACTCCCTGTTCTTTTCTCCCGTGCTGATCTGCTGATCTGCTGCTCTCTTTTACCCCGCCCCTTTTTCAAATCCCTGTTCTCTTCTCCTGTGGTGATCTGCTGTTATCTTCCACCCGCCTCCTTCTTTAACTCCCTGTTCTATTCTCCTGTGCTGATCTGCTGCTCTCTTCCACCCCACCGCCTTCTTTAACTCCCTTTTCTCTTCTCCTGTGCTGATCTGCTGCTCTCTTCCACCTGCCTCCTTCTTTAACTCCCAGTTCTCTTCTCCTGGGCCGATCTGCTGTTCTCTTCCACCCGCATCCTTATTTAACTCCCTGTTCTCTTGTCCTGTGCTGATCTGCTGCTCTCTTCCACCCTGCATCCATCTTTAACTCCCTGTTCTTTTCTCCCGGGGCTGATCTGCTGCTCTCTTCCACCCCGCCCCCTTCTCCAACTCCCTGTTCTTTTCTTCTGTGCAGATCTGCTGCTCTCTTCCACATGTATCCTTCTCCTACCGCACACACACATACATACAACCACGCACACACACACATACAACCACGCACACACACACATAACCACACAAACACACACAACCACACCACGCACACAACCACACAAAAAAACAACCACACAAAAAACCAACCACACACACAACCGCACACCGCACACACACAACCGCACACAACCACACACACACACACACACACACACCACACACCACACACATCAATCTGTCGCCCTCACTCTATCTATCTATATGTCGCACTCACTCTATCGATCGCACTCACTCTATCTATTGCCCACACTCTATCGCCCTCACTCTGTATCTATTTATCAATATATCGATCTATTTGCCTCACTCTATCTATCGCCCTCACTCTAGTTATCTATCTCTCTCTCTATATCTATCTATATATTTCTATCTATCTATCTATCTATCTCTATCTCTCTATCTATCACCCTCACTCTATCTATTTATCTATCTATCTATTGCCCTCACTCTATCTATCGCACCACCACAGCATCACTCAGGGAAATGCAATAGGTCTCGCAGCATTAGAGTTTGTGCTTTTAGAATTGTTTATGGTTTTTTTTTTTAAATCTTTAGCATTTTTGTTTCCTGTAGGCAATGCTAAAGAATTACAAAGAAAAAAAAGCCATAAACAAATCTAAAAGCTCTAACTCAAATGCTCCGAGACCTATTGCACTGTGTGAGGGTGAGGGGTTGAGGGTGAATGCAATAGGTCTCGCATTAGGAAAGTTTGACCTATTGGTATTGTAAATGACACATTTTGTATTTATGTGGCATTGCCTACAGGAAACAAAAATGCTAAAGATTTAAAAAAAAAACCCATAAACAATTCTAAAAGCACAAACTCTAATGCTGCGAGACCTATTGCATTTCCAATGCTTGTTACGATTGTATTGCCTCTGCTTCTTGCTGATTGATTCTGTAATGTTTGCCTTGGAACCTCTGATTGCTTTACACATTGCGGCCGGCCGATTTGGTTGTAGGCCTAGACTTGTATATCCTTTTGATGCCAATAAAGGTTTAAAAAAAAAAAAAAAAAAAAAAAAACCTCTTGTATAGGAGCAATTTGTAGACCTGGGGAAGCCAGTGCAAGTATATAAAAAAAAAAAAATTATTGGACATATGGGAATAACGTCGGTCATTCCGTTTATGATCCTTTTTTATCTATTTACTAGCAGCCCGTCCCGACGTTGTCCGGGTATGAATTGCTGCCGGCCAGTAGTATATTGTTTTGTAGGATTTCGTTTTGATAGCATTTCTTATCTTTGACAGGCCTGTGAAACGCTCCGGTTCACAGTGCACTGCTGATGCACTTAAGAGTGCACGTTCAGTAGTGTGTGAACTCGAGTTTCCCTACTTTATTTTTCCTTGCAATATTATATAGCGCGAACTCGACAACATGGCATGAGCACAATTTACATTACAGAAGAACACATTAATTTGTGGTAGGCACGGGGAGACAAAGCGATTTGCCTGGAATCACAGGATTTTGAGCTGTTGCCGAGATTCGAACGTAGCTCCCCAGCTCTAAAGTTCGCAATTCTAGAACTTGTGGCGGGAGGTGTGTCTAAAAGTGTATGTTGGTGCTGGCCATCAATGAGAGAGACCTTTGCATTTTTCAAATGGATGGTGAAAAAATATGAGTATGTTGCTGGAGATGTGGGCCGCCGTGACACCAACGTACTAACCGGGGGAGGGTAAACACCCATTATTCCGCAACTTTCTTTCCGCATACCATCACTCCACATACTTTCATTACAAAAGTACCATGACTCTGCAATGCCATTATAACGCATGGCATTACATTTTATATGCTTTTACCATGCATACATTTACAACAAAATTCGTTGTAAATGCATGAATGGTAAAAGCATGTTTTTTTTAATGTTTGGATAAGGTAAGTATGGGTACAGGGGTATATGTTTTGAGGTACTGAGGTATATGTTTTGGGCTGTTTGGGTATTTTAAGGGTTCAGATATAGTTTTGGGTTATGGGGTACAGGGGTAGTTTTAGGGTTTAGGGATAGGTATGGGTTTTGGGTACAGGGGTATTTTTAGGGTTCAGTGCTAGCCTTGGGTTTTGGGGTATAGGGGTTTTTTTAGGGGTCAGGGGTAGGTTTGGGTTTTGGGGTACAGGGGTATTTCAAGGGTTCAGGGCTAGGTTTGGGTTTTGGGGTACAGGGGTATTTTTAGGGTTAAGGGCTAGGTTTGGGTTTTGGGGTACAGGGGCACTTTAAGGGCTATGGGCTAGGTATGGGGTTTGGGGTACAGGGGTATTTTAGGGTTCAGGGGTAGGTTTGGGTTTTGGGGTACAGTGGTATTTTTAGGGTTGAGGGCTAGGTTTGGGATTTGGGGTACAGGGGTATTTTTAGGGTTCAAGGGTAGGTTTGGGGTTTGAGGTACAGGGGTATTTATAGGGTTCAGGGCTAGGTGTGGGTTTTGGGGTACAGGGGTATTTTTAGGGTTTAGGGATAGGTTTGCATTTTGGGGTACAGCATGTATTTATAGGGTTAAGATGGGTTAGTGTTTAAGGGTGTTGGGGTATTTTAAGGAGTAAGGGTGGGTTATGAATATGGGGTGCAGGGGTATTCTAAGGGAGCAGGGTGGACACCGGAGCTGGAATGTACAGAACCTGGGAAGAAAAAACAATGAAATATTGGGCACAACGCTCGTTTTTTTTTCCGCAATCCCGCGCCCTTCACACGCCCACGCCCCCAGCACACACCCACAGTACACGATATGAGACATGGAATGAAGGGCGGAACGTACCACACGCCCCCAGAGTTTGTCACACCCCCAGCACATCCCCACAGCACAACGCAGACACGCCCACAAGGGACTACTTTGCTGGCACGGTTCTTTTACCTTTTAAATGTATATGGTGGGCGTCTGCATAGCCTATGTCCTTCTGCTGCAACTGCCCTTTCCAACGCTGTATTGGGTGTTATGATTGGTGCTGTGGTTCCTGAGATTACCCGCCTCCAAGGTTTGGGCTCTCTCTTTATTATATTAGTATGGATAGATACAATTGATTTCACAAGCATAGCGCAAGCGGTATGCAGGAATAAACTAAAAAGTGCAGACAATTTATAGCGCCACAGTCTCATAAACTTGGGCTTCTGGTCGCAGTGGTGTCTGCAACCCTCGCCAGGGGGTGTGTAAAAATGCCTGTTGCAATCTCACTGTAATGTTGACAAACCTTAAAATGTGCAGACAATTTATAATGCCACAATTCCAGTAAACTGGGGCCTCTGGTCGCAGTGATGCTGGTGTCTTCACGCACTGATTAAACGCCTCATTAATCACTATGGAATAAACTAAAAAGTGCAGACAATTTATAGCACCACAGTCTCATAAACTTGGGCTTCTGGTCGCAGTGGTGTCTGCAACCCTCTCCAGGGGGTCTGTAAAAATGCATGTTGCAATCTCACTGTAATGCTGACAAACCTTAACATGTGCAGACAATTTATAATGCACCAATTCCCGTAAACTGGGGCCTCTGGTCGCAGTGATGCTTGTGTCTTAAACGCCTCATTGATCACTGTAAAGCAGCGCTTTGGCAGAGACCTGATAAAACCTCAGCACCCAAATTGTTTGCGATGTAGAATTCCATTTTTTATAAATGTGATGTTATAACAGGAGAGACATTTACTGTGCATGGTGTTAAAGTGGAAACAGCCACAAATATGAAATGAATATCACAAACCACTGATTCTCTCTCCCTCCCTCCCCGCCTGCCGCGTCCATGTTCCGTTATCAGGTGTTTTTATCAACTATCTCTGCCTCTTGTGAGTCTCTGTAGTTCCGGGGGGAGGAGGGTTAATCCGGGCCTCAGTCCCTGTATTCCTGCACACTTTTACCGAGTAACCACAGGCCTGTTTTATTTATTTTTCTGAGTTGTTGAGGGGCCTTCTTTTTGCCTGTTTATTCATTTATTTCTAGCCCGTCCCGACATTGTCCGGGAGCAAAAGGCTGCTTCTGGGCCCCGGCCGCCCCCACGTTAAGGCTGCTTCAGGGCCCCCTGCAATACTGACACCCGTCACAAATTGTCTGCTCCTTTCCGCGCTCCAGGAAGTCCCTTACCTCGCGTCCCCACTGTCGCCGCCGCTCTCTTCCGTGCTCCTCCCCGCGGCTGTACTCCTCGCGCTGCTGATGATGTCGGCACGTTCCTGCACACGGCCGGCGCTACTTCCAAGGCACTATTTATTTAGTAAGGTATATTTTTTAAAGAACGTATATTTTTGGGGGTTATATAGCCTATGTCACTCTGCAGACCCTGCCAATTCCAATGATGTATCGGGTGTGTGGATTGGCGCTGTGGTTCCCGAGTTTACCCGCCTCAAAGGTTCCCAGTTCTTACTTTATAATAGTAGTATAGATTACAAGTACTCAGCAATGAAATCTACAATTTAAACAGCTATGTGTATGTCTTCTTTCACTATTACGCACTAGTCCACTAAACATCCTTGAAGTCTCCCTCATTATTTTCTTATAGTGGGAGGAGGAGGCTAGTTAGATACTGAATTTCATGTATAATATCATAAGATCCTTAGATCTAAGTGCAAATGGAGATGGATTTATCAATGATTGTTCAAACTTTCTTCTGGTACTGTTGGGCTGGCAGATGCATAGCAGCTTTAACTTCTGGCTGTTTTGTGTGCCCCATTTATTAAAGTGTAATGTACAATTAAATATTGTTTATCATCGTAAGGGATTGTATTAAATGAAGATGAGGAATACATTCAAAGTTGTTCAGAACATGGGCCCCCAAAATATTTTGCCCGGGTGCCAAAAATCCTTAAGATGGTACTTTGATGTGTAACAATAAGTGCACCAGGGCTTTTCTTTGACCCAAATACCATTTACCTTTTGTCACTGGTAGCAAATTATTTATTGCTTGGGCAGGAATATTACAGCTGTTTATGCCTGTTTTGAAGAATAAATGTTTTCAATTGACATTTAGATGCAGTAAAATTGATTGAAACTGAATTGCAACAAAACAAAGAGACTTGGAGTTGGAGACCTCCAACCCGCGTCTGATCTGCCAAATGGTGTTTTGTGGCAGTAGGAGTCGCCCACTTCAACCACTCTTCATTATCTAGGGTCAATTATTAATATTGTTTTATCGCTTACACCACAAGTGAATCTATTAGCTACTCTTTGTGTTTTCCTTTTCAAAATATTGAGGAGAATTATACTTCCCTTGCCTACCTCCTGTAGGAAAGCATGTTTTGGGGATATTGGGGCATACGTAGGAAGCCGTTTGCAATTCGCAAATGCTGGAATTCGCAGAATTTTGGCGTTTGCGGATCGCAAACGGAGTTTTGGTATGTATTGGCCACATAGCAAAATAAGGAATCGCAAAAATTGTGATTCCTTATTTTGCTCAAGCATTTAAGAAATCGCAATTTTGCGATTCCATAAATGCTATGTAGGGGTGCTGCGCAAATTGCGATTTTGGCTTAAGGAATCGCAAAATACCACCTACTCCAAGTAGATGGTATTTTGCGATTTCCTGTCAAAATGCATTTTTTTTAATTCAAAGTGCCATGTGGCGCACACACATGCCCTTAAGGCATGTATGTGCGCCACATGTACTTACATATATTTAACAACAAGGGGTGGTGATGGACAGAGTTTCTGAATTAAGCAGAATACTCTCACCCAGTCAAGAGATCAGGGCTAGATCCAACACCGTTTTTTAGCTCACTGCACCATCCCAGTTCAGAACCTGGCTATATGCAAATTAGTCTGTTCCTGTCCCAGTGCATGATGGGAACAGGGCAAACCAAACTACCAAGCCAATTCTTACATTGGGAAGGAAACAAGCTTCCGGGGACCGGTTTCTGCCATTTCAGGCGTCGTCGGCCCGGCTTGCTTGAATCCTGATGGTGCAATGAGCAAGGGACTCACATCTGAGTATACCCTTCCACGCTTAGGGTGGACAAAATATTTAACAACAAGGGGTGGTGATGGACAGAGTTTCTGAATTGAGCAGAATACTCTCACCCAGTCAAGAGATCAGGGCTAGATCCAACACCGTTTTTTAGCTCACTGCACCATCCCAGTTCAGAACCTGGCTATATGCAAATTAGTCTGTTCCTGTCCCAGTGCATGATGGGAACAGGGCAAACCAAACTACCAAGCCAATTCTTACACTGGGAAGGAAACAAGCTTCCGGGGACCGGTTTCTGCCATTTCAGGCGTCGTCGGCCCGGCTTGCTTGAATCCTGATGGTGCAATGAGCAAGGGACTCACATCTGAGTATACCCTTCCACGCTTAGGGTGGACAAAATATTTAACAACAAGGGGTGGTGATGGACAGAGTTTCTGAATTAAGCAGAATACTCTCACCCAGTCAAGAGATCAGGGCTAGATCCAACACCGTTTTTTAGCTCACTGCACCATCCCAGTTCAGAACCTGGCTACATGCAAATTAGTCTGTTCCTGTCCCAGTGCATGATGGGAACAGGGCAAACCAAACTACCAAGCCAATTCTTACACTGGGAAGGAAACAAGCTTCCGGGGACCGGTTTCTGCCATTTCAGGCGTCGTCGGCCCGGCTTGCTTGAATCCTGATGGTGCAATGAGCAAGGGACTCACATCTGAGTATACCCTTCCACGCTTAGGGTGGACAAAATATTTAACAACAAGGGGTGGTGATGGACAGAGTTTCTGAATTAAGCAGAATACTCTCACCCAGTCAAGAGATCAGGGCTAGATCCAACACCGTTTTTTAGCTCACTGCACCATCCCAGTTCAGAACCTGGCTATATGCAAATTAGTCTGTTCCTGTCCCAGTGCATGATGGGAACAGGGCAAACCAAACTACCAAGCCAATTCTTACACTGGGAAGGAAACAAGCTTCCGGGGACCGGTTTCTGCCATTTCAGGCGTCGTCGGCCCGGCTTGCTTGAATCCTGATGGTGCAATGAGCAAGGGACTCACATCTGAGTATACCCTTCCACGCTTAGGGTGGACAAAATATTTAACAACAAGGGGTGGTGATGGACAGAGTTTCTGAATTAAGCAGAATACTCTCACCCAGTCAAGAGATCAGGGCTAGATCCAACACCGTTTTTTAGCTCACTGCACCATCCCAGTTCAGAACCTGGCTATATGCAAATTAGTCTGTTCCTGTCCCAGTGCATGATGGGAACAGGGCAAACCAAACTACCAAGCCAATTCTTACACTGGGAAGGAAACAAGCTTCCGGGGACCGGTTTCTGCCATTTCAGGCGTCGTCGGCCCGGCTTGCTTGAATCCTGATGGTGCAATGAGCAAGGGACTCACATCTGAGTATACCCTTCCACGCTTAGGGTGGACAAAATATTTAACAACAAGGGGTGGTGATGGACAGAGTTTCTGAATTAAGCAGAATACTCTCACCCAGTCAAGAGATCAGGGCTAGATCCAACACCGTTTTTTAGCTCACTGCACCATCCCAGTTCAGAACCTGGCTATATTCCAACCTTGAGCCTGTCCGTTCTGAGCTTCCCGTGGCACAATAGCAAGCCTCTCCACAGAGTGCCTTTGGCAGTTCTTTTCATAACCTTTCAAATTAAAAGTTCATAGGCTTCTCATCTTTTCAAAATAAATGTTCTCTTGTGGCTTTTCATTAATAGGCCTCTTTTCAGAAAGCGTCAATTTTCTGCGCCACTTCTTCTTGCATCACTTTTTAAGTGCATTAATTTTCTGCAGCCAATTCTAAGCTTCATTTGTAAAACTATTATATAAACAAACATAAAACATGAATTAATTTAAGAATTGACATTTGTTCTGTTACCCACCCACCTTTGCTAATTAATTAACCCATTAATCTATGTTACCTAGCAGAAGCAAACAAAGCAACAAAACAGATGCATGCAACATTTAAGACAGGAAAAACAAAACATGAGCACACAGAAATAAGCACATACAGCCGCATTTAGTTTTGACATGACAATAGACAGGATTAATTTATTATTTTTCACACACATGCAAATGCAACATAATGCACATTTATGAGCACACATATTAGTTTCCCACGTGTTTATGTAAATGCCACTTTTACTCTAGGTTGGTTAGTAATCTCCACTGCACACTTTATTAATAATATTAATTTATTATGGAAGTTCAACTTCACGAGCAGAAATAAATATATTTCTAAATCTCGCTCCATCACCAGCATAAACACCCCCAGATACCAAACGTGCGCCGATTGACAGTGTGTACGGTGTGTGTGAAGAGTGTGGTCTTGAGGCGGAAGCTGGGACCTTGCGCGAAACGCTTGCTAGTGACTTTTTAATTTGCACTACGAGATCGTATTTGGTGACACCTTGTTTTTAATATTTGGCTAATTCTTGTTACCTGCGGGCACTGACCTGTGTAAATCGGTTCAACTGCCTTCTTGACCTCACCGGCTCGCCCCCACCGCAGCTGATTAGGTGCTGCCTGGGGTCCTGCCCAACAGCCGCCATCTTGGGTGAGGAGAAGGGCGAGCAGACTAGTGCTCGGCCCCTCCAATCATCGCCAGCATAAAATGGTTCCCCACCAAGGATGCGCAGCGGACGAGCGCATCGGGCGCGCCGGCGGCGTGCCAAATGCACACCAAAGGTAAGCCCGTCTGCGCCCGTCAGCGACTGGCCGGGACCAGGGGCCATGACCCCTGCCCTACGTTCCATCGATTCATCGGACACACCAAGAGTTACATATTCCAGTGGTGACCTTAAGAAACTCAATACAAAATCTCCACATGGTTATGCTCTATGTGCCAAAGTGGGACCTTTAAACACCATGGGCCCCTTTTGTTGTTGGAATTGTAGATGGGACAGCAATCCCATGTATCGCTCCATGCAGAGAAATCCCTCAAATCTCGATATCAACTGTATCTAACTCAATGCGAGATCTCTTCCCAAACACGCTATCGAAATATGGGACACCTTAAACGAAACCAAACCAGATCTAGACTTCTTTACCGAGACTTGGCTTGATAATCATAGTACCCCGGATATTGCAACGGAACTCCCTTCGGGGTATAAGATTTTATTCCTGAATAGATCTAACAAGAGGGGAGGGGGGGTGGCCATACTATTTAAAGAAACCTTTACCTGTCGTCAAGAAGCAACCACACAGGTTGGCAAACACGAAGCCCTGGCATTTTCAGTTACTATCAACACTAGTGCATTACTCGGCGGCGCAATCATCTACAATCCCCCGGGAAGCACGGCAGAATTCAGCACCCAGCTCCTCTCACAAGTTCTTCCTGTACGTCTCAAAAATAAAAATTTCATAATCCTAGGTGACTTCAATGTCCATTACGATAATAACAATAACCCATTAGCCAAACATTTAGCAGATGATATGAAAATACTGCAATTGACATAGAAAATTGAACTACCTACACACAGAGCAGGACATATGCTGGACCTTATTTTCACTAACATAGGAACCACCACCATCAAAGACATAAAGCCACTGACATGGACTGACCATTATAAGATTGAATTCACCATAAATGTACCCATAAAAAACATGAGATCGCTAGTTCAGGCCCTGGCGACAACTAGGAGCTGGAAGAAGTTCTGTGTAGGGAAATTCCAACAGCATTTTGACCACAAAAATATCGCCGGATCCTCCATTGACTATGAAATACACCAGTTGCAAAACAACATCATGAATGCACTGGAACACTGTTCAACGCCATGCGCTAACCATAAACTCAGAAGAACGCGGTCAGAAAAATGGTATGGCCCGGATCTAAAGATCCTAAAGAGAAAATGCACAACACTGGAACACAAATGGAGACTAACTAAAACTCCTGATGATAGACTCACCTATAAAAGGGAACTCAAGACCTATAACGCAGCCATCAGGAAAGCAAAAAAAGATTATTTTACGCGTCGGATATCAGATAACAAAAACTCATCCAAAGAGCTTTTTAAAATAGTTAAGGAACTCTGCAGTCCTACAAGCCTTATGTTAAACCTGACCCCCTCACAAGAAGGATGCGACAAAATAAGTGACTTCTTCTATGAGAAAATAGAAAAAATGTACACCTCCTTCTCCATTGATGGCCTGGAACAAACTAAGCGTCACATACACCCCACTCCGCTGATAAGTTGCTCTACTTTTGGCCCTTTTTCTGAGGAGGAAGTGAGCAAGGTTATGTTGGAGATTACATCAGGCTCCCCGCTGGACCCATGCCCACATCATATTTTTTCAAAACTAACCCCTGTAATCTGCCTGGCAGTGACACAAGCACTCAACCTTTCACTCAACCTAGCAGAATTCCCAACTACCTGGAAGAGTGCAGTGGTCACCCCACTAGTGAAAACAGCCAACTATCGACCTATCTCACAGCTATCATATTTATCAAAAGTCCTAGAAAAACTGGTAAATAAACAGCTGTCAAGCTTCTTGGAGACCAACAATCTGTTGGATGGCTCCCAGACAGGCTTTAGGGCCAACAACAGCACCGAGACAACACTCTTGGCAGTGCTGGATGACATCAGAATACAGGTTGATCAGGGCAAAACGGTTGCCCTGATACCATTAGACCTTTCAGCGGCGTTTGATACAGTGCCTCACAACCTCCTACTAGAAACTCTGGCCGCGAAAGGGATACAGGCAAAAGCTTTAGGTTGGCTTGAATCCTTCCTGTCTGACAGATTACAATCTGTATGTTTAGGTAACTTCTCGTCCACCGCCCGGAAAATTAAATATGGGGTCCCACAGGGGGCCTCCCTAAGTCCGACGGTATTCAATGTATATGTTTCATCCTTGGCAACCATCGGTAAAAAGTGGGGCATTAACATCTGCTCATACGCAGATGATACACAATTAATGGTAGCATTAAACGGCGAGGAGGACCCGAAAAGCAGGCTGCTTAACTGCCTCACCGAATTGTCCAACTGGATGTATAGTCATTGTTTGAAGCTAAATGCTGACAAATCGGAAATTCTCTTGTTCGGCGGATCTCAACATCTCTGGGACAACACCTGGTGGCTTGCCACTCTAGGCACACCGCCCAAGCCAACACCAACTGCAAGGAACTTAGGAATCCTCATTGATAACACCTTGTCCATGAAAAACCATGTTACAACAATATGCGGCAAACGTTTCGCACTACTAAAAATGCTAAAAAGAGTCTTCCCATGGAATCCCGCTGAATGCAGAAAAATACTAGTCCAGTCACTAGTGATAAGCAGGCTGGACTACGGGAATTCCCTATTTGTAGGCATGGTAGACTACTTATTCACAAAACTACAGCTAGTTCAGAATGCGGCAGCTAAGGCAATCTGCAATAGGAAAAAGTACGACTCAGCCAAGAGCTGTCTGAGAGCCCTACATTGGCTCCCAATGAGGCAGAGAGACTCTTTCAAAATGTTAAGCATTACACATAGGGCATTGCATAACACCGGCCCCAACATCCTAAAAAACAGGATCAATTTCTATGCACCTAATCGGAATCTTCGCTCACAATCTACAGCAAAAGCTTCCACCATTCGAGTAAAGGGAGCCAGAATGGGTGGGCGTGCCTTTTCCCATCTGGCCGCCACCATTTGGAATGACTTGCCCACTGATCTCAGGCTCACGGACTGCCACCTCACGTTCAGAAAAAACCTGAAAATCATACTTTTCCCCAAATCCGACTAATTCCTCTAGACTCATGTACTGGCCCACCGCAGACACCAACAATCTCAGCGCCGTGATATCCTGCTTAGGATTAATGCAGCGCTTTAGAAGTAACATAACATAACATTATCTCTTCCTGCTTAGGCAAAGTGAATTGTCTTTATTTGAGTGTTCTCAAACACAGTTTTCCATGTTGCAACTCATCCGAATGCAGCATGCTCCAGATACTATGATTTAGCTTTTGTTGTTCAACAAGGAACTGCAGTCCTGGCATAAGCTGTGTGCTGAGGATCTGTTCCATATTGATCTTAGGGGCTGAACACTAATTTTCATATTATTCATGCTTTGTAAACCCTTCACTCATTGATTCATCTATGCTTGCCCTCTTCTTTGCTGCTCAGATAGAATGAGAGTAGTGCCTAGAATCCTACTCCTAGGTGCCATCTCAGAGTGAAAACTGCCTTCGGAACTCCAGCACGCAAAGATTTGTGCACTATGCGTTCTCCGCGGCAGTGAACAGAGCAAGCAAGGGTTCTTCCCACTGTTGAAAGATGGCCTTTGGCAGCTCCAAGTGTAAATGCCATTCAAGAGCCTCTAGGCAACATCTGATGAGCTTGTTCTCCCTGGCATTTAAAGACCCGGCTAGGTGCTACGCAATCAGGGAGCGCTCAGCCACTTCCAGAGAGGTAGGGCCTCCTGGTATTGGGCCCATGACTTCACACCGCCCTGTTTGTTACAATACCACACAGCAGTCGTGTTGTCCATGAGATCCTGTACCCGTTCCGCCTGATAAAAGGAACACCTTCAATGCAAGCGAATCACTCGCAACGCCAAACAGTTGATGTGGATCCAAGTCTCGACCAGAGTCCTCTGATCTCACCTCTCCCGGAGACGTTCCCAACCTAGTAACAGTGTACCTGTCATGACCATTTGCTCTGGTTAGGCAAGAGAAAGGTGTGTGCTGTCAGTCCAATTACAGTTAAGCAGACATTTGCTATCTCCTCCAACACCTGGATGGAATCTGTTCCCCTGAAATGAACTACTGAGAATTCAGATCTCGTTGCAGAGCACGCATGTGCCCCTTGGTGTGGTCCGCAAGGAGGAGGCCAAGAAACCTCAGAGTTGCTCTCACCGAGACCCAGGTCAAAAGGTAAAACATTGTGATCATTGCTCAAATATCCTGGACTCATTGAGGCAGGGGAATGATATGGAGGAGAATCGTGTTCAGGATGGCCCCGATAAATGGAAGCTGTTGTGACGGAGTAAGATACGATTTGAAAAGCTCAATGAAGTCAACAAGTCGCCTGGAGGTGGTTTACGACTGCTTGAGGTGAGCGTGCCTTCAGCACTAAGTCATCGAGGTATGGGAAGACTGGTATTCCACACGTCTGCAAATGGGCCTCGACCACCACCATCGTTTTTGTGAACAACTGAGATACACCTGTACACCCAAAGTAAAGTACAGAGAACTGAAAGTGCTCTTGGCCTACTTAAAACCGCAGGTAACATCTGTGGGATTAAAGGATGGGGACATGAAAATAGGTGTTCTTCAGAACCAACACCACCATCCAGTCTCCTGGGCAGGGCAGACAGAACTTGTGCCCTGGTGAGCATTTTGAACTTATCCTTGTGGAGAAATAAGTTCAGAGGGCGCAGATTGAGGATAGAAAGGAGGCCATCATCCTTTTTCAGCACCAGGAAATAACAGAAGTAATAGCCAGTCCGGATTTCTGGTGTCAGCGCTTTCTCTATGGCTCCCTTGCAAAGCAAGCCTGAACTTCTCCTCGGAGTATGGACATGTGGTCTTCCGGGAGGTGTTGCAGTGTGGATGGCATTTCCGGGGAGTGAAGGGTAGGGATGAACCACGTTCCACACTCTGGAGCACCCAGCGGTCGTGTTGGAATGGGTAAATACGAGTTCCATGAATACTGTGATATGTGTAGGCCCATCAATGGCACTACCAATAAATGCAATGTGAAGGTGTGCCATCACCTGAGCCCGCACAACTGTGCTGATATCGACAGTAACAATACCAACGTGTGCCATAATCCTTGTACCAATGACAATGTTGTTACCAGTAAAACCAATGTCAATGTACGTCATGATCTAGGAATGCAGAACAATGTCACTGTCAGCAAAGATAATATCAATGTACCCTATGACAAATGTACACGCAATGTTGAGAATGTCGCTAAAAATTACACAAATGACTGGCATATTATTTTCAGGAGTTCCAGTGAATTCGCACCATTGGTATAGGATTTACCCAATGTAACTTCCCCATCAACCCAAGTCAGAGATACGGGTTCAGACAGGCTCTGTGACCCAAGCCTATCGAATAACAGGTCACAGGTGGGGTCTCTATTAACCCAGAGACAAACCCAGATCCAGGTAAAACCCTGATCGATCCCACAGATAGATAGTTGCACCACAAACAGGTCAGAGGAAATTGGCCCCAATTAAACACATTTAGCCAAATGCTTGCATTCCCGAAACATACCACAAAGATAGATACCTCATGTAGATAGGGACACTCGGCCAATCAGGACACGACATGCACACAACACGTAGTGATCACATGCTCCTCATGCCAGTCATCTGCCCACATACACACTAGCCCACATTTGCTCTCTCCGAGAGCGAGGGACATCAGTGTCCTTATCAGATGCCCAAACTTGTTAATTTATGACTGAGATGCCTTTTAGGAATGCAGAAATAACTCTATAATGACTTTATTGTACACTAGCTGCCCGTCCCGACGTTGTCCGAGTATTAAACAGAATGTGTGTAATGTGTGTATTTGGCAAGGGCAATTTATTTTAAAATCTCGCGGTAGACAACATTTTTTGTTTCATTAGAATAGGGACGGAGAAGGGCCAGCTGCAGCCCTGGTTGATGTTAGCAGGCGCGTATAATTGGTGTAGTGATCCGCCGCCTGAGCCCGACTAC
Source organism: Lissotriton helveticus (assembly GCF_964261635.1). NCBI lineage: Eukaryota > Metazoa > Chordata > Amphibia > Caudata > Salamandridae > Lissotriton > Lissotriton helveticus. The sequence continues at coordinate 29,246,411 of NC_136072.1, forward strand.
AGCCCTGGTTGATGTTAGCAGGCGCGTGTAATGTTGTTGAATGAGAGAGTTATCAGCCGCGGGTAAATCCGTTTAATGAGAGAGTTGAGTGACAGCGAGTAGGAGAGGCTGCAGTAATTGTCCCCGCAGACACGCTCATTTGCGTGTTCCCCCACTTGAGGCCCAGATGCAGGCCTGTTTGATGTTAGCAGGCGCGTGTTCCCCCGCTTGAGGCCCAGCTGCAGCCCTGGTTGATGTTATCAGGTGAGTGTAATCAATGTACTGATCCGCCGCTTGAGCCCGGCTAGAGCCCTGGTTGATGGTAGCAGGCGCGTGTAATTTCGTTGAATGAGAGAGTTCAGTAACAGCGCGCAGGAGAGGCTGCAGTAACGTTACTTACCAGGCCTCCAGGTGAACGCGTTTGTCACGCCCCCAGCACACGGCCACACCAGACGATCTTCTGATTAATTTACGACCCACATGGCATGAAGGGCGGAACGTAGCACACGCCCCCAGCGTTTCTCACGCCCCCAGCGTGCCCCTTGATGCCGCGCAATTGCGTTCACATGGCATGAAGGCTGGACACACGCCCCCAGCGTTTCTCACGCCCCCAGCGTGCCCCTTGATGCTGCGCAGCAACGTAATTGGCGCTTGTGTGTACGACTCACATGGCATGAAGGGAGGACACACGCCCCCAGCGTTTGTCACGCCCCCAGCATTTGTCACGCCCCCAGCCCACGATGTGATGGCCGTACCACATGCCCCCAGCGTTAGTCACGCCCACAGCACAACGCAGACACACCCACAAGGGACTACTTTGCTGGCACGGTTCTTATACCTTTTAAATGTATAGAGGAGTTGGCCTAACGGCTAAGGCGCTCGACCTCGGACCTGGGGATCTGTATTCGAGTCTTGGTAATGACGCCAAACATCCTGTGATTCTGGGCAAATCACTTAATCACTTAATCTCCCCGTGTGAAAATGAATGTGTGTCCTCATGTAACGTAACTGGTGCTATGTAAAGCGCTCTGATACCTGATTCAGTTCGGGTCAAGTTCGCGCTATATAAAACTCAGCAAAAAAATAAATAAATGGTGTCCGTCTGCATAGCCTATGTCCTTCTGCTGCAACTGCCCTTTCCAATGCTGTATTGGGTGTTGTGATTGGTGCTGTGGTTACTGAGATTACCCGCCTCAAAGGTTTGGGCTCTCTCTTTATAATATTAGTATGGATATATACAAATGTCAGCTAAAACTTTGTACACCTAGAGACTTTCCTCGAATGCATTCTGTCGAGACTATCCCAGCAGGTGCTTTTAATTAAACCAACTTGTTCCTGTTTTGCCAAACGCCTCTTGGCTTTTCATTTCTTTAAGGTAAATTCGTATCCGAGTAACATTTTGGAGCAGCAAAGAAAGAGGACACTGAGACCTTGGTTGGGACTTGTGTAGGGCTATGCTCTATGGTTTGTCATGTGATATGGTGGTATCGTGGGTACTGTAGTATTTCTGAAACTTTGTTTTGATTGGCTGCTGAGATTGTAGCAAAGAAATGAGAAGCACAATCAGAGCCTCCGGTCCTGACATAGAATTCAGCTACTTCTAAAGAAAAATGGCTCACAGGACGCGTGCTTGGAGAAAATCAGGGAGTGTGTGTTGCATGGGTGGCCTAACAAATGTCACATCACTGAGGATTGCAGAAAATGTTGGGAGCTAAGAGAAAAATGGTCAGTTTCTGACTCAGAATTTAACTTAGGGGGTAGTAGAGTAGTTCTTCCTTCCGTCCTTTGGTATAAAATGTTGAACCTCACACACGAGGGGCACCTTGGCATCACCAAATCTAAGCAGAGTGTGAAACTTTTTTATTGGTAGCCGGGTATTGATTTGGCAATTGAAAAATTTGTCAGGAACTGTACTCAGTGTGCCTCAGCAGACAAGCCTCGCAAGATGTTTAGATCATCCTTGGGAGTGTTTGAACTACATTCAGAGCCCTGGAGTAACCTGTCTATAGACATTCTAGGACCCATTTTGGATAGGAATGGAGGAGCATATTATCAAGACTGGAGATAAAATTATCGCCGCTTTATCGGCAGAAAACTGCAGATAAAGCGGCGATAATGGGCTTGATAATATGCTCTATGGAATTCCAATCGAAGCCCATGTTAGATGTGAAGACATCTAACATGGGCTTCGATTGGAATTCCATAGAGCATATTATCAAGCCCATTATCGCCGCTTTATCAGCAGTTTTCTGCCGATAAAGCGGCGATAATGTATCGCCCGTCCTTGATAAAATGCCCCGGAGTTCCTAAGAATGCTATGGTACTTTTTGATTTATACTTGAAGTTGCCTGAATTGGACGTTCTCAAGTGTGTGGATACTGCAAGAGTGTTTACATTTTTGGAGAAAACGTTTCTGAGGGAAGGAATTCCTAAGTCGCTTTTAAGTGGCAATGGTCCACAATTTACTGCAGACACATTTTTTAACTTTTTATTGAGGAATGGCATCAAGGAAAAGAAAACCCCTGTCTATCACCTGGCCTGCAATGGCACTGTTGAGAGATTTAACAGAGTAATTTTGGGTAGTATCCAGCCTGCCATCAATGCGGGCAAGAATTGAGAGTAGAGTTAGACAAGTAAGCGTAGGCTTGCAGAATTACTCCCACTATTACAGGTACCGCCCCTTCAAAATATTAAGGGGTAGAGAGCCATTTGCAAAAGATAATTCAGTTTGGATGTCCCGGGAATACCAAAGCAAATGGTTGCCTGATGTGGTCAGGAATCATTTGGAGAAGGCTCAAATGACTTACAAAGAATATTACTGTTATAATGTTCCTAGGAAAACTCAGCCATACTGATGCTGCACTCCGTCCTGTAAAAGACACACAATTGATGGACGGAATGCAGAACAAATCAAAACGTTCACCCCCAGTCAGGAGATCTGGGCCCAGACCTCTGTACTGGGGTGAATGTATAGACATTGTTCTGCATTCTGTCCATCAACTGTTGTTTTTGCATTTGTCTCCCCGAGTGGGACGGGTATGCTCAGATGTGGGTCCCGTGCTCTCTGTGCCACTGGAATCAAGCTATCCTGGCTGAAGAGGGGTGAAATCCCGAAACCGGTCCTAGGATGCTTGTTTCCAGTCTAGGGAGGACCTGGCTTGGCATTTTGGGCTGGACTGTTCCCATGGGGCACAGGGTCAAGACTGATTTACATATGGCTGGGTTCAAACTGGAATGGCATGGTGAGCAAAAAAACGATGGACTTAGGGCCAGATCTCTGTACTGGGGTGAATGTATGACATTGTTCTGCATTCTGTCCATCAACTGTTGTTTTTGCATTCGTCACTCCATCCTGTGACATGGCAGCATTCTACCTTGATGTCACGTGTGGAAATTGGGGGCTTCAGACGCTTCTTCTGTTGTGGAACTGTGCCTGGCAGGGCTGCGGTGTGGGGGCTCGTCCTTCGTTTAATAAAGAACTTGCCTTATCTAACTGGTGAGCGGTGTCTTCAATTACAACAATTTTGGCGACTATTACGCGGCTGGGCACAGACGCACTATGGAGGTTTGAGTCCCCTGCCGAGGTTACTACGAGATTAAGTTTGTGGACAGGAGATGAGTAACGAGTGGCAGTTGAATGGGCCCTGACTGGATTTTCCAGATTTAAAGAGCAGCGGTGAAGAGGGTCTCCGGTTTAGTGGGCAGGCACAAGGTCAGTGCTTTACTTTGGCTCTGTCACCGGTTGGGCATGGTGTGAGATCAGCACCGTTCTGCCTCCCGGTGAGAGCGCCAGCAGCGAAATTGGCACGTGCACAACTGTCTTGAAGGGAACCGTGAAGGAATGATAAGGACGACGCTGGTGGATAAAGAAACAACGCTGGCTCCTTTGTGAACAGAGCCCGGCACGAGCAAAAGGAATCAGTGCTGGCTTACCTGCTGTCCTGGGAGGATGTATGACATTACAACGCATACATTTACATTGCGGTACATTAAATCGCGTTGGAGGGTGCTGGACTTAGGAGTAGTATAATTTACTATTCCAACTCCAGTCTACATACAGTAGGGAAGGTGTTGGATAGTAAATTATACTATTCCTTGTCCTAGAGCGCCATCCAGCGCAAGTCGTTGTAACGACTTGCATTGTGAAAACCGCGATGTAATAGCATCGCAATGTAATCCCCACGTTGTAAACGATGTTTCCCGTCCTGGGACCGGCAGCGAGGGACAGCGTGAACACAGTGGAAGCACTCTCGACTCCTGAGAGGAGTCCCGGAGGGAACAGTCAGCTGAAGAAACGCAGAGGAGGCGGAGTGAATGTACAGCCTATTGTCCAGCAAATAAATTGAACGTTTTCCCCAAATTCTCATTGGTCGGGGGCGAGGATTGGCTCACCGGTCCTTCTGTAACAAGCTTATTGGGTGTTTGGGTAACTGGTGACTCATTGGCTGGCTGTTATGCTGTCAAGTGTAGCCTGCAGATTGTTTTCTTTCCTTGGGAAACACTGCCACCTTGTGCTCAAAGAGTTAAGTGAAATTTTCCCACAATGGATATGAGCACAGCACCACCTTTTCTGATGTTGCCAGGTGAACCCCCAATTGAATGGGAAGATTGGGTGGATTGTTTCAAATTTTTAATTTTGGCCCTGGATGGTGGCATGTTTTCGGCTGTTAGAAAAAAAGCACTGCTACTGGGATCTTTGGAGCAGGATGGTCAGCATGTGTTTAAGTATTTACCTCCTGTACAGGATGCTCAAGGTAAAGCTATTGGTGATGTCTACAAGGAGACTGTACTATGTTTACAAACAAGATTTGCAAAACAGTAAATGGTGTAATGCAACGCCACAAATTCTACATACAGCCTTAACGGTCTACGGAGTCCGTTGATGATTTTGTAGCAAGATTAAGAGAGCTGTCCGCAAAGTGCTAATTTGGACAGATGATTAGGGACCAATTTATTGTCCAATGTAAAAGTAAAAGGATTCAGGAGAATTTGTGAGCTGCCAGCAATCCTACTTTGAAAGAGGCAATAGCAATTGCAAAGGTGGTGGAATAATCCAAAAAATGCATGTGGGAAATGAGGATTTCAAATCTAGACACTAAAACGGCTGAACTTGCAGCTTTGGTGGAAGATGGTGATCTTGTTAATGCAGTAAAGGGTAAATCCCAGCTAGCCATTGGAAATACCAGTAAGAGCAGGACATGTAAAAACTCCTCAGCTGTGAATGTGCAAGTGAAATCATCTCAAGCCTGTTTTAGATGTGGCAGCAATTATCATTTGGCAGACTCGAAGCTATGCTTTACAGTGGGAAAGGATTGTCGCAAATTTGGGAAGAAGGGACACTTAGCCCGCATGTGCAAGGTGTTGGAGAAGATGGTTGCTTTGGTGGAGGATGAGCAATCTGATTGCAGAGTGCAGATGGTGCAAGACAGAGTGATGTTAGGAGGCCACGACCAGCAGAGAAGGTTATCTCGTCCTAAGGCTGACTTTGAGTTCAATGGAACCATAGTATCTCTAATGGTGGACACTGGTTCTCTGTATACCATAAGAAATTATTTGATGTTGCTTGACCTAGTGAAACGATCACCTCAGATGTCGTTCTCAAAGGGTATCAGGGGCAGACATTGGAGTCTTAGGGTTCATGGGTGCGGACATCAAGTTTGCGGATGGCCAGACCAAATGGAAAATTCATCTGAGGGTCCCCTAATTTTAGGTTGGATACACCAGTACGTCCTTGGCATCACTGTCAATCCCAGGGCCAATAATCAAGTCATGATAGTGGATGCATTTAACTTTGATGATCTGCTATCTCGCCATGTTGAAGCCTTTGAGGACAGGTTGGGGGAGTTCAAGAACTATGTGGATGAGATAGAATTGAAGGATAATGCTGTTCCTATAAAACATCCAGCAATACCTACGGCTGCACGAGCAGAAACGAGGAAGATTATCAGGCAGCTCTTGGAAGGTGGAGTATTAGAAACAGTAGAGGAAACTAAGTGTTTTTCTCTAGTTGTTATTACCAAAAAATTGGATGGGTCTCTCAGGTTCTGTGTGGACCTTTGCAGCCTCAAACAAAATGTGGTCATGGATAATTTCCTGTTGCCGAATATTATTGAACTCATTTTGATGTTATCTAGGGGGAAGTTCTTTTCAAGATTTGCGGAGTGCATATCATCAGGTCAAACTCTATCCACACTCTAAACATCTGACATCATTTATTACATCGGAGGGCACCTTCCAATTCCACAGACTTCCATTTGGGCAATGTTCAGCTGCAAGTGTGTTCCAGCTTTTAATGTCAGGAATTGTGTCTGATTTGGGTAAGCATTGTATTCCAGGATGACATCCTGGTGTTTGGAAAGGACGAGGTGGAACACAATTTTATGTTGAATGAATTGTTAATATTAGAGAAGCGGGTTTAACAATACGCAGGGAGAAGTGCGTTTTCCGGGTGGATGAAGTGGAGTATGTGGGTTACATGATCACTGGAAATGCAGTGAAGCCCAAGGTGAAACTAGTGAGTGTAATTGTTAATGGCGAAGTTCCGAGTGACAGACATCCTCTTCAATCTTTCATTGGATTAGTGGAGTACTACTCCAAGTTTGTGCAAGTACTTGCACTGAAAACTGAACCTCTCAGAGTTATTGAGGAAGGGTAGGAAGTTAGTTTGGGTTTAATCACAACAGAGGGTATTCCTGCCAGTAAAAAATGATATTTCACAGGCTGGTGTCCTTGTACAGAAGCAGAGTACTTTAAAGACCATTGTCGCAGTGGAGGCCAGTGCAGTAGCTATTGGGGTGGTTTTGTCACAGGTGCACGGCCAGGTGAAAACCATAGCCTTTGCCTCATGGTCATTAAATGACATGGAACTTGACTACTCTGTTATTGAGCATAAGGCTTGGGCTGCTGCTTGGGCCACTACTTATTTCAGGGTGTTGTTGTTGGGAGGGGTGTTTACCCTTAGGACGGATCACAAGCCATTACTGAAAGTGTTAGGGCCGGGGAGAACCAAGAACTGCTCTGGACGCTTGGCAAGGCTGGCTGTCAGGGTGCAAGATTATGATTGTCTAGTGGAATATGTCCCCGGGTGGAAGAATAGGGTGGCTTATTGCATTTCAAGGCTGCCTGATGGGACCGCCGAATTGACCGAAATGGTCACTGAGGAGGTGGTGGCAAGTGTGGAGAATGTCACGGAAGACTGGGGGGCTTCCCACTCCAAAGAGGAATAGAAGAAAGCCAGGGAAAAAGATTTGATGCTTCAGTGTGTGTTAAAGTTGATGAAGGGGGTGGTCAGGAGAGAGAGTGCACTTCCACATGCAGCCAAACCATTTTTCAAGGTGGTGGATGAGTTGTACGTATTTGGCGAGTATCTGTTGATGAGGAATGAGAGATTTGTGCCTCCCAGCTCCTTAAGGCCACGCTTGATCATCATGGCTCATGAGGGACACTTGGGGCAGACCCTGACCAGCAAGAGGGTCAGAGAAAGATTTTGGTGGCCGCTCATAGACAGTGAAATTAAGGAATGGATCATGAGTTGCGGTGTGTGCTAGGATTCTGAGAAGCGGTTGAGAGTAGGTATTGGGAAATTGCAGGAGGAGCAACATGTGACTGATGCTAAGGAAGTGTGGGAGAAAGTATGTTTGGACTTCATTGAGCCATTCTCGTTTTTACCGAAGCAGGATAGGTTTACAGCTGTTCTGGTGGAGCTTGCATTCATGAGGCATATTACCACCAATTTCAAGGTTGATTTTCTGAGTGATGTTTTAAGAAGGGAGGAACTACTTTCGGTAATCCTCACGGATAATGGTACACAGTTGAGGTTAGAGGAGATGAAAATGTTCTTGGACACTTTGGGTGTGACACATGCTTATTCATTGTTATACAATCCCCAGCGTAATGGTCTCGTGGAGAGAGTCAACAGGAAGGTCAAAGGTACGATGCAATTGGCTTGCAGTGCAGGTTTGTCTGTTGGGCATACTGCACTGCTGTCAATTCGGCTTCAGGGAAAAGCCCCTTTGAGATGATGTGTGGCGTGTACTGGTACCAAACTAGTACTGGCAAAGGAGCCCCGAAACTATGTTGTGTTGTTTAGACCAAACTAGTACCGCCATGGTTGTGGGAAAGTGTAACAAGGGGTCAAGGGGGTTGGAATAAAACTATGGAAAAATGCTTTATTTCAGCTGGAGATTGGGTCAAAGTCAAGCCTAGCGATTCTGGTGTAAATAACTTAACTAAATTTCGTGGGCCTTTCAAAGTTCAAGAGGTTGGTGAAAATTGGGTCAAATTAGATAACGGCCAAACCTAGAACCTCAGAAGGGTGGCTTTGTACCAGAAGCAGGGAGAGATGTTGAGGAGTTCTGTTGATGCTGGGGACAAGTTGAAGTCATGTTCTCCTTGGTTGTTCATGAGAGATGGTGAATTCACAAAAGTTTTAGGTGGAGGGGGTTCACAAGCTGCGGCCCCATATGTATCGGGTGGAGATGGGGTTATTCATTCAGACAATGTGACAGTTTTACCGCAAGAACAAGTAGTTCCACAGTGTAGGTGGATCATAAGCATTCCTCAGGTCAGAAAAGAGATGAGAGTTAGTAAGCCACACGCCTATTTGGGGGATTATGTTTGCGATTGATTGGTGCCCAATCCTGTGGTGAAGGTTGCTGCATGGTGTTCTTTTTTCTGTTCAATGCACAACCTTTCAAGTCACTTTTTGCGCGTCTTTGTGTCTCTTGTTCTCTGTCCACCGGGGTATCTGTTGGAGTTTGGGGTTGTTTGGTGTCATGGTTCGCCACCAAGACCTGGAACAGCCTCCCTCTGAGCCTACGACAGACCCAAGACCTGCTGACCTTCAGGAGGCTACTCAAGACCTGGCTGTTCAACCAGTAGCGCCCCCCGCCCTTTTTCCCCCCATCGCCTTGAGACCCTCACGGGTAAGTAGAGCGCTCTACAAATTCTTGATTGATTGATTGATGGTTCTCTTTATTTCCCAAGATAGGGAGATGTGTTATAATAGGCAACCTCAGCCAGGTTGACACTGCACTCCCTCATGTGACATGGCAACATTTCACCTTCATGTCACAAGTGGAATGTGGGGGTTTCGGACGCTTCGACCATTGCTGAACTCTACCTGGCAGGGCTGCGGTGTGGGGTCTCTTCCTTCGTTTAAGAAAGGAACTAGCCTTATCTAACTGGTGAGCGGTGTCTTCAGTTACAACAATTACATCAAGATAATTGTGTGAAGGAACTTTCCTTTATGGAAAGTGATTGGGTGTGTGTTAAACGAAACAACAAATTATGGAAGGGTGGCAGCCATTTCTCATCACTTTGCAAAGTTTTAGAAGTGTACGCAAGTTCTGCTAAGTTAAGTGATGGGAGGGTTTAGCACCTCAGCAAACTTTCCAACTTTAGAGCATATTATCTTGGAACAACAAAAGTATGGTTTCATCCAAGCACAAGTAGTGGTTGTGGAATGAAGAGAGTGCTTCCACTTCGAGCTTACCTTCTTCTGCAAACCGGTCTGGTCAGACAGGGAACTTGCGTCCTGGTGGCAGTTTTGATGCTGAAGGCGAAAGGAGAGGGAGGTTTTTACCCAAAGAGGTATCAACTAGTCACCTTAAGGATTTGAAGTTAACTAAGTCAGGAAGAATGGTCACCGTGCCTGCGATATTTAAGGCCTTTGTGGTACAGTGATTATATTCACCATTGTGTGTTTCTTTTCCTCATTGTTGTGTTTTACCTTAAATTGGCATATTTTTTTCTTTCTTGTATCTTTTATTTTTCTAATAAGTTGTTGCTGTTTAGTTTTGTGTCAACGTGTTCCAAATTGTATAAAGAGGGAAGGTGTTTGGTATCTTAGAGTCACATGCATTGAGGCATAGGATGCCACACAGATGAGTTCTAGTTTGGAACTTGAGGTAGAGTGTCAGTTTTAGAGCTGTCCTGTGTAGAGGACCTGCATCTAATAATAAATAATAATGTGCCTGCCCTTCCTCCTGTACTAGAAATAATCTTCTACTTGCCTGCGCCTACTGAGTCCAGTTTTCACTACATCTATACAATTCCTGATTGATTGTTCAAACAACTGATGCATAATTGCCATTTATAAATGGTAGAATATTTTGCATGCAATCGTAGCAATTACCAGCTACCAGCACCTTAAACTCAAAACTAATATTTTAGCAGAGATCAGGTTTGTCACCTGCCCGGTTTTATAACCGAATGGCCGGTATTTTAATGTCTTTGCAGCTCAAATGTTGCAAAAATCACCAAAATGTTGATGTTGCCCCTTATAAGTACAGACTTAAACATGGCACTCCAACTCGGTAAAAAATGATTTTTGCCAGCTAGGTTGTTAAACTATCCAAACAGGTGGCTCTCGCGTGAAAGCACATTAAACATTGTATTCTACAAACCCCTAAGTGTTGAAGTGCTTGAGTGCCCTTAAAGTGCAGAGTTCTGGACAGAGAGGAGCCAGGGCCTTGGATCCTGCGACCAAGTTGCCCGTTCCAAGATGGCGCCGGCGGACGTCGACGCTGCCGTTACGGCCGGAAGTTGTCACTGCCTCGCGCGTTGCTATGGTGACCGGTCCAGCGGGGCAGACGCGGACATGTTGAAACGTTGAGCCGGAGCCGTGAGGACGGATCCGCCATGGGAGAGGTGGAGGGCTCGAGCACCACGCTGGACAACACCTACTCCATCCGGCCCAACTACCACCGCAAGTGAGAGGCCGGGGGTGGGCCTAGGCCGGGCTAGAGCCCGGTGCGGGGCCCCTGGGACAGGTGGTGGGAGGGACCCTGAGGGGAGAGGAGAGGACATACATGCCCAAAGGACCCTGAGGGGAGAGGGCGTAATGCCCAAAGGACCCTGAGGGGAGAGGGCGTAATGCCCAAAGGACCCTGAGTGGAGGGGGCATAATGCCCAAAGGACCCTGAGGGGAGAGGAGAGGACATACATGCCCAAAGGACCCTGAGGGGAGAGGGCGTAATGCCCAAAGGACCCTGAGGGGAGAGGAGAGGGTATCCATGCCCAAAGGACCCTGAGGGGAGAGGGCACACATACCCAAAGGGAAGGGCATGCATGCCAAAAGGACCCGAGGCGAGAAGGCACACATGCCAATAAGACCCTGAGGGGGGAGGGCATGAATGACACAAGGACCCTGAGGGGAGAGGGCATGAATGACACAAGGACCCTGAGGGGGGAGGGCACACATGTCAAAAGGACCCTGAGGGGGGAGGGCATGAATGACACAAGGACCCTGAGGGGGGAGGGCATGAATGACACAAGGACCCTGAGGGGAGAGGGCATGAATGACACAAGGACCCTGAGGGGGGAGGGCACACATGTCAAAAGGACCCTGAGGGGGGAGGGCATGAATGACACAAGGACCCTGAGGGGGGAGGGCATGAATGACACAAGGACCCTGAGGGGAGAGGGCATGAATGACACAAGGACCCTGAGGGGGGAGGGCATGAATGACACAAGGACCCTGAGGGGAGAGGGCATGAATGACACAAGGACCCTGAGGGGAGAGGGCATGAATGACACAAGGACCCTGAGGGGGGAGGGCATGAATGACACAAGGACCCTGAGGGGAGAGGGCATGAATGACACAAGGACCCTGAGGGGAGAGGGCATGAATGACACAAGGACCCTGAGGGGGGAGGGCATGAATGACACAAGGACCCTGAGGGGAGAGGGCATGAATGACACAAGGACCCTGAGGGGGGAGGGCATGAATGACACAAGGACCCTGAGGGGGGAGGGCATGAATGACACAAGGACCCTGAGGGGGGAGGGCATGAATGACACAAGGACCCTGAGGGGAGAGGGCATGAATGACACAAGGACCCTGAGGGGGGAGGGCACACATGTCAAAAGGACTCAGAGGGGGGAGGGCATGAATGACACAAGGACCCTGAGGGGAGAGGGCATGAATGACACAAGGACCCTGAGGGGGGAGGGCACACATGTCAAAAGGACTCAGAGGGGGGAGGGCATGAATGACACAATGACCCTGAGGGGAGAGGGCATGAATGACACAAGGACCCTGAGGGGGGAGGGCATGAATGACACAAGGACCCTGAGGGGGGAGGGCACACATGTCAAAAGGACTCAGAGGGGGGAGGGCATGAATGACACAAGGACCCTGAGGGGGGAGGGCATGAATGACACAAGGACCCTGAGGGGGGAGGGCATGAATGACACAAGGACCCTGAGGGGAGAGGGCATGAATGACACAAGGACCCTGAGGGGGGAGGGCATGAATGACACAAGGACCCTGAGGGGAGAGGGCATGAATGACACAAGGACCCTGAGGGGGGAGGGCACACATGTCAAAAGGACTCAGAGGGGGGAGGGCATGAATGACACAAGGACCCTGAGGGGAGAGGGCATGAATGACACAAGGACCCTGAGGGGGGAGGGCACACATGTCAAAAGGACTCAGAGGGGGGAGGGCATGAATGACACAATGACCCTGAGGGGAGAGGGCATGAATGACACAAGGACCCTGAGGGGGGAGGGCACACATGTCAAAAGGACCCTGAGGGGGGAGGGCATGCATGCCCAAAGGACCCTGAGGGGAGAGGGCATGAATGACACAAGGACCCTGAGGGGAGAGGACATGAATGACACAAGGACCCTGAGGGGGGAGGGCATGCATGCCCAAAGGACCCTGAGGGGAGAGGGCATGAATGACACCAGGACCCTGAGGGGGGAGGGCATGAATGACACAAGGACCCTGAGGGGGGAGGGCACACATGTCAAAAGGACCCTGAGGGGGGAGGGCATGCATGCCCAAAGGACCCTGAGGGGAGAGGGCATGAATGACACAAGGACCCTGAGGGGAGAGGACATGAATGACACAAGGACCCTGAGGGGGGAGGGCACACATGTCAAAAGGACCCTGAGGGGGGAGGGCATGAATGACACAAGGACCCTGAGGGGGGAGGGCACACATGTCAAAAGGACCCTGAGGGGGGAGGGCATGCATGCCCAAAGGACCCTGAGGGGAGAGGGCATGAATGACACAAGGACCCTGAGGGGGGAGGGCATGAATGACACAAGGACCCTGAGGGGGGAGGGCACACATGTCAAAAGGACCCTGAGGGGGGAGGGCATGCATGCCCAAAGGACCCTGAGGGGAGAGGGCATGAATGACACAAGGACCCTGAGGGGAGAGGACATGAATGACACAAGGACCCTGAGGGGGGAGGGCACACATGTCAAAAGGACCCTGAGGGGAGAGGGCATGAATGACACAAGGACCCTGAGGGGAGAGGGCATGAATGACACAAGGACCCTGAGGGGGGAGGGCATGAATGACACAAGGACCCTGAGGGGAGAGGGCATGAATGACACAAGGACCCTGAGGGGGGAGGGCATGAATTACACAAGGACCCTGAGGGGGGAGGGCATGAATGACACAAGGACCCTGAGGGGGGAGGGCATGAATGACACAAGGACCCTGAGGGGGGAGGGCATGAATGACACAAGGACCCTGAGGGGAGAGGGCATGAATGACACAAGGACCCTGAGGGGGGAGGGCACACATGTCAAAAGGACTCAGAGGGGGGAGGGCATGAATGACACAAGGACCCTGAGGGGAGAGGGCATGAATGACACAAGGACCCTGAGGGGGGAGGGCACACATGTCAAAAGGACTCAGAGGGGGGAGGGCATGAATGACACAATGACCCTGAGGGGAGAGGGCATGAATGACACAAGGACCCTGAGGGGGGAGGGCATGAATGACACAAGGACCCTGAGGGGGGAGGGCACACATGTCAAAAGGACTCAGAGGGGGGAGGGCATGAATGACACAAGGACCCTGAGGGGGGAGGGCATGAATGACACAAGGACCCTGAGGGGGGAGGGCATGAATGACACAAGGACCCTGAGGGGAGAGGGCATGAATGACACAAGGACCCTGAGGGGGGAGGGCATGAATGACACAAGGACCCTGAGGGGAGAGGGCATGAATGACACAAGGACCCTGAGGGGGGAGGGCACACATGTCAAAAGGACTCAGAGGGGGGAGGGCATGAATGACACAAGGACCCTGAGGGGAGAGGGCATGAATGACACAAGGACCCTGAGGGGGGAGGGCACACATGTCAAAAGGACTCAGAGGGGGGAGGGCATGAATGACACAATGACCCTGAGGGGAGAGGGCATGAATGACACAAGGACCCTGAGGGGGGAGGGCACACATGTCAAAAGGACCCTGAGGGGGGAGGGCATGCATGCCCAAAGGACCCTGAGGGGAGAGGGCATGAATGACACAAGGACCCTGAGGGGAGAGGACATGAATGACACAAGGACCCTGAGGGGGGAGGGCATGCATGCCCAAAGGACCCTGAGGGGAGAGGGCATGAATGACACCAGGACCCTGAGGGGGGAGGGCATGAATGACACAAGGACCCTGAGGGGGGAGGGCACACATGTCAAAAGGACCCTGAGGGGGGAGGGCATGCATGCCCAAAGGACCCTGAGGGGAGAGGGCATGAATGACACAAGGACCCTGAGGGGAGAGGACATGAATGACACAAGGACCCTGAGGGGGGAGGGCACACATGTCAAAAGGACCCTGAGGGGGGAGGGCATGAATGACACAAGGACCCTGAGGGGGGAGGGCACACATGTCAAAAGGACCCTGAGGGGGGAGGGCATGCATGCCCAAAGGACCCTGAGGGGAGAGGGCATGAATGACACAAGGACCCTGAGGGGGGAGGGCATGAATGACACAAGGACCCTGAGGGGGGAGGGCACACATGTCAAAAGGACCCTGAGGGGGGAGGGCATGCATGCCCAAAGGACCCTGAGGGGAGAGGGCATGAATGACACAAGGACCCTGAGGGGAGAGGACATGAATGACACAAGGACCCTGAGGGGGGAGGGCACACATGTCAAAAGGACCCTGAGGGGAGAGGGCATGAATGACACAAGGACCCTGAGGGGAGAGGGCATGAATGACACAAGGACCCTGAGGGGGGAGGGCATGAATGACACAAGGACCCTGAGGGGAGAGGGCATGAATGACACAAGGACCCTGAGGGGGGAGGGCATGAATTACACAAGGACCCTGAGGGGGGAGGGCATGAATGACACAAGGACCCTGAGGGGGGAGGGCATGAATGACACAAGGACCCTGAGGGGGGAGGGCATGAATGACACAAGGACCCTGAGGGGAGAGGGCATGAATGACACAAGGACCCTGAGGGGGGAGGGCACACATGTCAAAAGGACTCAGAGGGGGGAGGGCATGAATGACACAAGGACCCTGAGGGGAGAGGGCATGAATGACACAAGGACCCTGAGGGGGGAGGGCACACATGTCAAAAGGACTCAGAGGGGGGAGGGCATGAATGACACAATGACCCTGAGGGGAGAGGGCATGAATGACACAAGGACCCTGAGGGGGGAGGGCATGAATGACACAAGGACCCTGAGGGGGGAGGGCACACATGTCAAAAGGACCCTGAGGGGGGAGGGCATGCATGCCCAAAGGACCCTGAGGGGGGAGGGCATGAATGACACAATGACCCTGAGGGGAGAGGGCATGAATGACACAAGGACCCTGAGGGGAGAGGGCATGAATGACACAAGGACCCTGAGGGGGGAGGGCATGAATGACACAAGGACCCTGAGGGGAGAGGGCATGAATGACACAAGGACCCTGAGGGGGGAGGGCATGAATGACACAAGGACCCTGAGGGGGGAGGGCACACATGTCAAAAGGACCCTGAGGGGGGAGGGCATGCATGCCCAAAGGACCCTGAGGGGAGAGGGCATGAATGACACAAGGACCCTGAGGGGAGAGGGCATGAATGACACAAGGACCCTGAGGGGGGAGGGCATGAATGACACAAGGACCCTGAGGGGGGAGGGCACACATGTCAAAAGGACCCTGAGGGGGGAGGGCATGAATGACACAAGGACCCTGAGGGGGGAGGGCACACATGTCAAAAGGACCCTGAGGGGGGAGGGCATGCATGCCCAAAGGACCCTGAGGGGAGAGGGCATGAATGACACCACGACCCTGAGGGGGGAGGGCATGAATGACACAAGGACCCTGAGGGGGGAGGGCACACATGTCAAAAGGACCCTGAGGGGGGAGGGCATGCATGCCCAAAGGACCCTGAGGGGAGAGGGCATGAATGACACAAGGACCCTGAGGGGAGAGGACATGAATGACACAAGGACCCTGAGGGGGGAGGGCACACATGTCAAAAGGACCCTGAGGGGGGAGGGCATGAATGACACAAGGACCCTGAGGGGGGAGGGCACACATGTCAAAAGGACCCTGAGGGGGGAGGGCATGCATGCCCAAAGGACCCTGAGGGGAGAGGGCATGAATGACACAAGGACCCTGAGGGGGGAGGGCATGAATGACACAAGGACCCTGAGGGGGGAGGGCACACATGTCAAAAGGACCCTGAGGGGGGAGGGCATGCATGCCCAAAGGACCCTGAGGGGAGAGGGCATGAATGACACAAGGACCCTGAGGGGAGAGGACATGAATGACACAAGGACCCTGAGGGGGGAGGGCACACATGTCAAAAGGACCCTGAGGGGAGAGGGCATGAATGACACAAGGACCCTGAGGGGAGAGGGCATGAATGACACAAGGACCCTGAGGGGGGAGGGCATGAATGACACAAGGACCCTGAGGGGGGAGGGCACACATGTCAAAAGGACCCTGAGGGGGGAGGGCATGAATGACACAAGGACCCTGAGGGGAGAGGGCATGAATGACACAAGGACCCTGAGGGGGGAGGGCATGAATGACACAAGGACCCTGAGGGGAGAGGGCATGAATGACACAAGGACCCTGAGGGGGGAGGGCATGAATGACACAAGGACCCTGAGGGGAGAGGGCATGAATGACACAAGGACCCTGAGGGGGGAGGGCATGAATGACACAAGGACCCTGAGGGGGGAGGGCATGCATGACACAAGGACCCTGAGGGGGGAGGGCATGAATGACACAAGGACCCTGAGGGGGGAGGGCACACATGTCAAAAGGACCCTGAGGGGGGAGGGCATGAATGACACAAGGACCCTGAGGGGGGAGGGCACACATGTCAAAAGGACCCTGAGGGGGGAGGGCATGAATGACACAATGACCCTGAGGGGGGAGGGCATGAATGGCACAATGACCCTGAGGGGGGAGGGCATGCATGCCCAAAGGACCCTGAGGGGAGAGGGCATGAATGACACAAGGACCCTGAGGGGAGAGGGCATGAATGACACAAGTACCCTGAGGGGGGAGGGCATGCATGCCCAAAGGACCCTGAGGGGGGAGGGCATGCATGCCCAAAGGACCCTGAGGGGAGAGGGCATGAATGACACAAGGACCCTGAGGGGGGAGGGCATGAATGACACAAGGACCCTGAGGGGGGAGGGCACACATGTCAAAAGGACCCTGAGGGGGGAGGGCATGCATGCATGCCCAAAGGACCCTGAGGGGAGAGGGCATGAATGACACAAGGACCCTGAGGGGAGAGGACATGAATGACACAAGGACCCTGAGGGGGGAGGGCACACATGTCAAAAGGACCCTGAGGGGGGAGGGCATGAATGACACAAGGACCCTGAGGGGAGAGGGCATGAATGACACAAGGACCCTGAGGGGGGAGGGCATGAATGACACAAGGACCCTGAGGGGAGAGGGCATGAATGACACAAGGACCCTGAGGGGGGAGGGCATGAATGACACAAGGACCCTGAGGGGAGAGGGCATGAATGACACAAGGACCCTGAGGGGGAGGGCATGCATGCCCAAAGGACCCTGAGGGGAGAGGGCATGAATGACACAAGGACCCTGAGGGGAGAGGGCATGAATGACACAAGGACCCTGAGGGGGGAGGGCATGAATGACACAAGGACCCTGAGGGGGTGAGGGCATGAATGACACAAGGACCCTGAGGGGGGAGGGCATGAATGACACAAGGACCCTGAGGGGAGAGGGCATGAATGACACAAGGACCCTGAGGGGGGAGGGCACACATGTCAAAAGGACTCAGAGGGGGGAGGGCATGAATGACACAAGGACCCTGAGGGGAGAGGGCATGAATGACACAAGGACCCTGAGGGGGGAGGGCACACATGTCAAAAGGACTCAGAGGGGGGAGGGCATGAATGACACAATGACCCTGAGGGGAGAGGGCATGAATGACACAAGGACCCTGAGGGGGGAGGGCATGAATGACACAAGGACCCTGAGGGGGGAGGGCACACATGTCAAAAGGACCCTGAGGGGGGAGGGCATGCATGCCCAAAGGACCCTGAGGGGGGAGGGCATGAATGACACAATGACCCTGAGGGGAGAGGGCATGAATGACACAAGGACCCTGAGGGGAGAGGGCATGAATGACACAAGGACCCTGAGGGGGGAGGGCATGAATGACACAAGGACCCTGAGGGGAGAGGGCATGAATGACACAAGGACCCTGAGGGGGGAGGGCATGAATGACACAAGGACCCTGAGGGGGGAGGGCACACATGTCAAAAGGACCCTGAGGGGGGAGGGCATGCATGCCCAAAGGACCCTGAGGGGAGAGGGCATGAATGACACAAGGACCCTGAGGGGAGAGGGCATGAATGACACAAGGACCCTGAGGGGGGAGGGCATGAATGACACAAGGACCCTGAGGGGGGAGGGCACACATGTCAAAAGGACCCTGAGGGGGGAGGGCATGAATGACACAAGGACCCTGAGGGGGGAGGGCACACATGTCAAAAGGACCCTGAGGGGGGAGGGCATGCATGCCCAAAGGACCCTGAGGGGAGAGGGCATGAATGACACCACGACCCTGAGGGGGGAGGGCATGAATGACACAAGGACCCTGAGGGGGGAGGGCACACATGTCAAAAGGACCCTGAGGGGGGAGGGCATGCATGCCCAAAGGACCCTGAGGGGAGAGGGCATGAATGACACAAGGACCCTGAGGGGAGAGGACATGAATGACACAAGGACCCTGAGGGGGGAGGGCACACATGTCAAAAGGACCCTGAGGGGGGAGGGCATGAATGACACAAGGACCCTGAGGGGGGAGGGCACACATGTCAAAAGGACCCTGAGGGGGGAGGGCATGCATGCCCAAAGGACCCTGAGGGGAGAGGGCATGAATGACACAAGGACCCTGAGGGGGGAGGGCATGAATGACACAAGGACCCTGAGGGGGGAGGGCACACATGTCAAAAGGACCCTGAGGGGGGAGGGCATGCATGCCCAAAGGACCCTGAGGGGAGAGGGCATGAATGACACAAGGACCCTGAGGGGAGAGGACATGAATGACACAAGGACCCTGAGGGGGGAGGGCACACATGTCAAAAGGACCCTGAGGGGAGAGGGCATGAATGACACAAGGACCCTGAGGGGAGAGGGCATGAATGACACAAGGACCCTGAGGGGGGAGGGCATGAATGACACAAGGACCCTGAGGGGGGAGGGCACACATGTCAAAAGGACCCTGAGGGGGGAGGGCATGAATGACACAAGGACCCTGAGGGGAGAGGGCATGAATGACACAAGGACCCTGAGGGGGGAGGGCATGAATGACACAAGGACCCTGAGGGGAGAGGGCATGAATGACACAAGGACCCTGAGGGGGGAGGGCATGAATGACACAAGGACCCTGAGGGGAGAGGGCATGAATGACACAAGGACCCTGAGGGGGGAGGGCATGAATGACACAAGGACCCTGAGGGGGGAGGGCATGCATGACACAAGGACCCTGAGGGGGGAGGGCATGAATGACACAAGGACCCTGAGGGGGGAGGGCACACATGTCAAAAGGACCCTGAGGGGGGAGGGCATGAATGACACAAGGACCCTGAGGGGGGAGGGCACACATGTCAAAAGGACCCTGAGGGGGGAGGGCATGAATGACACAATGACCCTGAGGGGGGAGGGCATGAATGGCACAATGACCCTGAGGGGGGAGGGCATGCATGCCCAAAGGACCCTGAGGGGAGAGGGCATGAATGACACAAGGACCCTGAGGGGAGAGGGCATGAATGACACAAGTACCCTGAGGGGGGAGGGCATGCATGCCCAAAGGACCCTGAGGGGGGAGGGCATGCATGCCCAAAGGACCCTGAGGGGAGAGGGCATGAATGACACAAGGACCCTGAGGGGGGAGGGCATGAATGACACAAGGACCCTGAGGGGGGAGGGCACACATGTCAAAAGGACCCTGAGGGGGGAGGGCATGCATGCATGCCCAAAGGACCCTGAGGGGAGAGGGCATGAATGACACAAGGACCCTGAGGGGAGAGGACATGAATGACACAAGGACCCTGAGGGGGGAGGGCACACATGTCAAAAGGACCCTGAGGGGGGAGGGCATGAATGACACAAGGACCCTGAGGGGAGAGGGCATGAATGACACAAGGACCCTGAGGGGGGAGGGCATGAATGACACAAGGACCCTGAGGGGAGAGGGCATGAATGACACAAGGACCCTGAGGGGGGAGGGCATGAATGACACAAGGACCCTGAGGGGAGAGGGCATGAATGACACAAGGACCCTGAGGGGGAGGGCATGCATGCCCAAAGGACCCTGAGGGGAGAGGGCATGAATGACACAAGGACCCTGAGGGGAGAGGGCATGAATGACACAAGGACCCTGAGGGGGGAGGGCATGAATGACACAAGGACCCTGAGGGGAGAGGGCATGAATGACACAAGGACCCTGAGGGGGGGGGGGGGCATGAATGACACAAGGACCCTGAGGGGAGAGGACATGAATGACACAAGGACCCTGAGGGGGGAGGGCATGAATGACACAAGGACCCTGAGGGGGGAGGGCACACATGTCAAAAGGACCCTGAGGGGGGAGGGCATGCATGCCCAAAGGACCCTGAGGGGAGAGGGCATGAATGACACAAGGACCCTGAGGGGGGAGGGCATGAATGACACAAGGACCCTGAGGGGGGAGGGCACACATGTCAAAAGGACCCTGAGGGGGGAGGGCATGCATGCATGCCCAAAGGACCCTGAGGGGAGAGGGCATGAATGACACAAGGACCCTGAGGGGAGAGGACATGAATGACACAAGGACCCTGAGGGGGGAGGGCACACATGTCAAAAGGACCCTGAGGGGGGAGGGCATGAATGACACAAGGACCCTGAGGGGGGAGGGCATGAATGACACAAGGACCCTGAGGGGGGAGGGCATGAATGACACAAGGACCCTGAGGGGAGAGGGCATGAATGACACAAGGACCCTGAGGGGGGAGGGCATGAATGACACAAGGACCCTGAGGGGAGAGGGCATGAATGACACAAGGACCCTGAGGGGGGAGGGCATGCATGCCCAAAGGACCCTGAGGGGAGAGGGCATGAATGACACAAGGACCCTGAGGGGAGAGGGCATGAATGACACAAGGACCCTGAGGGGGGAGGGCATGAATGACACAAGGACCCTGAGGGGAGAGGGCATGAATGACACAAGGACCCTGAGGGGGGAGGGCATGAATGACACAAGGACCCTGAGGGGAGAGGGCACACATGTCAAAAGGACTCTGAGGGGGGAGGGCATGCATGCCCAAAGGACCCTGAGGGGAGAGGGCATGAATGACACCAGGACCCTGAGGGGAGAGGGCATGAATGACACAAGGACCCTGAGGGGGGAGGGCACACATGTCAAAAGGACCCGGAGGGGGGAGGGCACACATGCCAAAAGGAGGGGAGAGGACACACATGCCAAAAGGAGGGGAGAGGACACCCATGCCAAAAGGAGGGGAGATGGCCTGCATGCCCAAAAGGACCCCAAGTGGAGAGCCTAGGGCATGCATACGTGCCCAAAAGGACCCTGAGGGAAGAAGGCACCCATGCCAAAAGGAGGGGAGAGGGCCTACATGCCCAAAAGGACCCTGAGTGGAGAGGGCATGCACGCCAAAATTGAGGGAGATTTAGAAAAATAAATAGGGGGATTTTAATTTCTTCTCTGACGTACATTGAAGGATGGGCAGTTTTAGGTGGGAGACTGCTAAAAGGAAGCAATTCTTTGCTTTAAAAAATCCGGAGTCTCCCGCCTCAATCGGCTCTGTTGGCAGGGAGGGTAGGAAGAAGATGGTGACATGTCCTTAGAGAAGGGCTCTGTATAGGGAGGGTGGGCAGGCGGCAGTGCACTGCTTCAGTTTACTAGCATGGGGCATGGAGCGAGGAAGACTAGGGCATGTCATATGTTGAGTGGCTAGGATAGGACTCTACTTCTTCAGTTTTATCCAGCCGGAACTCGTCCAGAAGGTATTGGAGCTTTGACATGAGCAACAGTTGCAATGCAGGTCACATTGTTAACATGTCGAAACATTGCAGAAGATATTACTGTGTAGAGACTCTTGATATAGGGTGATATGGTTAATTGTACCAGGTCGAGTTGGTGCATCTCAATAGGACTTGTTAACTTGTGCCTTGACCTTCGCTTCCAGGAAGGGTGCTGGGGTATGATCTGTGTGATGTTGATTTTTCCAGGTCTACTCGTGTTATTATTGCTCCTTCTGAGAGTCGTCCGTGCAGCTACATATTGAAGACGATCTTCATCTTCCACAGCATATGAAGAGGAGTCATGTAAAGCAGCTTGTGCCACACAGCCATCTTAAATCTCCCAATATTAGAACATCTCAGGCACTATGGTTGCTTGTTTCTGAACTGTTCATTTCCTCAGTATTATCACTTTCGAAGTTTATAAAACAATTTAGGCAACAAAGACATGCCTTGTGTTGGATTGAAATCTTTAACTCTTCCTTTCCATGGCTTTTGGTTTGCAAAATGGTAGACAGTTAAAAAAGAGCCCTTGCACCAAGTGTGTCATAGATAAACAAGCATTTACAATGCAATGGTTTCGCCTTTGGAAAAGTTAGAGCTATTGGCATTGTAAATGACAAAATTTGTATTTATGTGTTGGTTTTGAAAACAGATAAATAAATGGCATTGTCATTTACATTGCCATTAGCTTAATCTCTCGCAAATGTGAGACCTATTGTACCCTACAGACGAGCTCAGCAGACAGCAATTACTACCACACACACACACACCCAGAGCCAGCCACACACACACACCCAGAGCCACACACACACACACACACACCCAGAGCCACACACACACACACACACACCCAGAGCCACACACACACACCCAGAGCCACACACACACACCCAGAGCCACACACACACACACCCAGAGCCACACACACACACACCCAGAGCCACACACACACACACCCAGAGCCACACACACACCCAGAAATGGACAGGGAAACAGGCAGGACCGATGGACCTGGGGCCTGGTTTCAGAAATACACCAGTTCAGTTGTGCACAGGTCTTTGCACCCCCTGAAAGTGTAAACAGTGAGAAGACTATCCACTCTCCATTGATAAATCTACATTTAGCTCTAAATGTTGCTTCAAAATCTGTGTAATCCGGAAATGTCTGTGCTTAATCGAACCGGAACCAGTGCAAGCTGTGTAGTTACAAATGTTGATGCAAATTTGCACCTGTGCTATTCCTTTAATTTGGCTGATGACAGGGTTTCATTGTAGTTACACTCTATGATTTTGAGAATTGGTGAAATAAAAGGCAAGCACGCTCAGGATTCAAATAACACGTTTATCCCCAAACGTTCTGCTGTGGCAGTATTAAATCGAGCTGATTCCTATTAGTGCACGTGGGGGAGATGAAGCCAGGACAGAAAGGGCAAGGAAAGATGAGGAGAAAGAGAGGGCAAAGAAATAAAAGGAAAGAAAGAAAGAATGGGAAGGAGGGACAAACAGAAGGAAGAAGAAGAGAGAGGAGACAGAAAGGAGGACAAAGAGAGGACAAAGAAATACAAGGAAGGGAAGAGATAATGGGAAGGAGATACAAACAGAAGGAAGAAGAGCGAGTAGATAGAGAGGAGGAGAAACATGAAGGAAAAGTTTTTCTCTGTGTTGTTTTTGAAAACAGATAAAAAATGGCATTGCCATTTACAATGACAATAGCTTAATCTCTCGCAAATGTGAGTAGTGAATAGTTGTAGTAGAGTTAGTAGTAGATAGAGCGAGTAGTATAGTGATTTGAGAGTAGAGAGTAGTAGAGAGTGAGTAGTAGAGAATGAGTAGTAGAGAGTAGTAGAGCAAGTAACATAGTTAGTAGAGTTGTAGATAGTGAGTAGTAGATAATAGAGAGTGTGAGTAGAGCAGAGTAGTAGAAAGTGAGTAGTAGAGTGAGCAGTAGAGTGATGAGTAGAGAGTGCGTAGTAAAGGAGTAGAGTGTGTTGTAGAATATTAGTTAGTACTAGAGAGTAATAGTAGAGAGTGAGTAGTAGTGCGTAGTAGAGAGTTGTAGTGAGTATAGTGATTAGTAGAGTGTGAGTAGATAGTAGTAGAGAGTGAGTAGTAGAGTGAGTAGGGAGTATTAGAGAGTTGTAGAGTAAGTAGTAGAATACTAGAGGGAGTAGTAGAGAGTATTAGTGAGTAGTAACGCGTGAGTAGTAAAGAGCGAGTAGTAAAGAGCGAGTAGTGGAGTGAGTAATAGTGCGTAGTAGAGAGTGCGTAGTAGAGAGTGCGTAGTAGAGAGTGCATAGTAGAGAGTGTGTAGTAGAGTAGTAGAGTGAGTACTAGAGAGTAGTCGAGATTGAGTAGTAGAGTGAGTAGGGAGTATTAGAGAGTTGTAGAGTAAGTAGTAGAGTGTGAGTAGTAGAGTGTGAGTAGTAGAGTATTAGAGTGAGTACTAGATAGCAATAGTTATTAAAAGAGTGAGTAGTAGAGAGTTGTAGAGAGTACTACAGTGAGTGACAGTGAGTATTGTGAGTAGTAGAGAGTGAGTAGAGAGTAGTAGAGTGAGTACTAGAGATTAGGGTGGAGTTGGAGGGTGGAGTTGGAGGGTGGAGTTGGAGGGTGGAGTTGGAGGGTGGAGTTGGAGGGTGGAGGTGGAGTTGGAGGGTGGAGGTGGAGGTGGAGTTGGAGGGTGGAGGTGGAGTTGGAGGGTGGAGTTGGAGGGTGGAGGTGGAGTTGGAGGGTGGAGGTGGAGTTGGAGGGTGGAGGTGGAGTTGGAGGGTGGAGGTGGAGTTGGAGGGTGGAGTTGGAGGGCGGAGTTCTAGTTTGTAGTTACTCAGCTGATCCCAAAACCGCCACCCTTCTGTACGCCTCGGGTCTTTCAATATCATGGTCTCCCAGAGTCTCTAGTCTTTATTAAAATACAGGACTGACTGATGGGATAAGGCATCTGAAAGGAGGCAGTGTCAGTCTGTTGTGTACTCCAAATCATCAGAGAGGAATAATCAATACATTTCTGGTATTGTAACTAATCCTGTACCTCTGACTCCACCTTGAGAGATTCGCTGTAGATTCTTTCTTGGAATCATTCAGGCAAGTGCTATTGCCCTTTTACAGTTAAAAGTTTATCATTTTGCTTATTCAGATGCCCTCAGGGTAATCACAGTTGATCTTAGATTCAAATGGCGCCAACCTGTTCATGAGAGTGCCTAATTCTTTACTTGGACTCTCTGAATGAGTGTTGTGTAGTCTGCAATATGAGGAGGTGCTGAAATCAAAGGTGATGATTAATCGCCTCACTTTAAACCAAAGCACTATTTTTTCACACTAGAAGTTGGTTGTACATGCAGAGAGGCAAGTAATAGTTCCCTTGTTACTTTCTTCGAGGATCCTTTATTTATATAAAGTTTTATGTAGCGCGGACAAGACCCAGGCGGGTATCAGAGCGCTTTACAGATGTTCCCGGACCAAAAGAGGTAGGCCAGTAGGTCCGTAGAAACAACAGTGATTGGGAAGATATTGGAGTAAAAAGAGGAACAAAGGGATATAAATGAGCATATATGCACAACAAACAAATGTGTTCGGTTCTGCACGCATAATTGGTAGCCTCGTGTGGTATGTGGTTGGTCAATAAATAGATCTGGTCAGTCGTCACGAGCATTCTATTGTGGGTCAGTTACACTGAAGTTAATACATGCCACTCAAATGTATTGACAATGTATCATGTGTCGTAGAAACATAGGTCGGCTATTGGGATTTGCTGACAAGTTTTCCTCCTCGGGCAGACATGTAACTTAAAATATGAGCGATACAACGTCCTGTAAAATGTTGCCAGGCTGCAAAATAGTACATCGCCTGAAATCCAGACAAAATACTGTTTTTAGCTGCTTTGATACGAAGCTGTGACAGTAGGGGCCTGGTTTGCAGAAATCGAAGAGCTCCCATCAGGACTTATTTTCGTCTCGTAGCCCCCGTGTGGCCCACTCCTCACACGCACCCACACGCTCAGACACTCTGCGCCCCCCACTCAATCACGGGCTCTAATTGTGAAGCGTCTTCATTTCCTCGCTGCTCCCACAGCGCTTCTCCATCCAGCCTGCAACCACTTCGCTTGCCCAGCTTCAGCTGATGCGAGACCATCATAGTTGAAATAAAAAACAAGAGGGAAGCAGGAAGGAGGCATAGCGCGCCTGGCTCGGCAGAGTGTGGAAGGCAGGCGAAGTATTTGCACCCGAGAGCTGGCCTGGCTGCCGCTGCGCCTGTATGCAGTCCTTGCCCTGCGGCTGCATTCGTAATTCGGAGGTGACATTGCTGGACGTAGGGCTGTGCAACATGTGGTGGCTAAAGAGTTTTTTTTGTTCTAAACATTCCATTGGATTGTGTCGGAATATTTGTACAGCGCTTCATACCCCTGACACAGCTGTGAAGCACTTGATTACTTGATTTTTAGCAGTTCCCTGGCGCCCTTCCAGGGCTGTATGGATGGAAAGATGTTGGCGATATTGCTTGAGGTCCACGAGGTTCAAAGGCAGGCCCCAAACATTGTGCGGCCCACTGCACTTATTCACAACACCAGATCCACACCACCCCTTAGCTCCTCCCACCCCACGTTTTGTTTTACTCACCATTATTGAAGACGTTTCGTACAAATCGTGGATAACAAACTTGCTATGGCGAATTAAAAGATAAGGTTGACCGATTTGTACCAAACTTTGATGAGCAAGTAAAAACTAAAAGAAATAAGTCTGGGAGGGAGTGCCGGCTCCGAAGGGGCCGAGGAGAGATGGCCTGACCCCTCTTAACATCACCCAGAGAGGCGGACATTTTAAAACAAACTTGAGTGTCGGGGATTAGGGCCAGCAGCGCCCACTCGGGGCACGGGGAGGGCGGCAGGCACTTCAGGAGCTAGTCAGAGGGAAGGGCCGGCTTTGCTGTGATCTGTATGTTGGAGAAGACAAGGGGATTACCTGGAGTAGTGAGTGCAAAAGAGGATAAAACAAGCATTTACAAGACACGGACAGCGGGGGGGGGGGGACGGACAGCGGGAGGGGGGGGGGTGGGAACGGACAGCGGGAGGGGGGTGGGAACAGGCACACATAGACAGCGGGAGGAAGGTCGGTAACGGGCACACGGACAGCGGGAGGGGGGGCGGGGGAAGACAGGACAGCAAGCACTCACCCCAGAGAGGCGGACATTTTAAAACAAACTTGAGTGTCGGGGATTAGGGCCAGCAGCGCCCACTCAGGGCACGGGGAGGGCGGCAGGCACTTCAGGAGCTAGTTAGAAGGAAGGGCCGGCTTTGCTGTGATCTGTATGTTGGAGAAGACCAGGGGATTACCTGGAGTAGTGAGTGCAAAAGAGGATAAAACAAGCATTTACAAGACACGGACAGCGGGAGGGGGCGGGGGGACAGCGGGAGGGGGTGGGAACGGACAGCGGGAGGGGGGGTGGGAACAGGCACACATAGACAGCGGGAGGGGAGTCGGTAACGGGCACACGGACAGCGGGAGGGGGGCGGGGGAAGACAGGACAGCAAGCACTCACCAAGGACGACTTCTTCCGGTGGCGGTCGGCAGAATGACCAACCCCCCCCCCCCCCCCCCCCCCCCCCCCAAAAAAAAAAACACTCCCACAGCCGCATGACGATCGCAAGGGGGCGGGATGAGTAAAAATGTCCGGAACGCCCACGAATCTGCTCCGGCCATGACGGACAGATCTCTGTTCCAATGGCTAGCCTCCATTTATGGAGCTAGCCAATGGAACAGAGGGCAGATTCCAAAGCAACATACTGTAAACATTAGATTTCACCTTCGCCGAAAAGCTGCGCGGCGCAGCTTTTGACGAGGCGAAACCTAAAAAGGAGGGAATATGTATGTTTTTTCAATGGTGGATTATGGAGGTTCTAGGTTGGTGTGATTTTTTTTTTTTCTTTTCCCCTATTAGATTCAAAGCCAGTACTGTGAAAGAAATCATTCGTACCATGCTCAAGGCGGAGTTATCCAACAAACTTTACGACCCTACAGAAGTTCCGGATATGACAATATCTCTATCTGAAAATATTAAAAATAAACTGAAAGGTAATCGTTCTTTACTTCAGAGGGCATTATTCACAGGCTTTCTTTAGTTTACCTTTGTTCGGTGTGGTTAATCTGAAGTGAAAGATAATCACAGATTCGAGACTTTCCGCTGTTTTAAAAAATAATTTCTGCCTCCAGGTCTTCTGAAAAAATATTTAGTTCCATGCACATTTGATCTAGCACCAAGCATGTATTGTTCTGTCTGTGCTGTTGATTTAGGCTTCTCTCCATACTACGCTGTGTAACTCTGTATATACCCAGTCAACCTCAATGAAAATCTGCAGCCTCTAATAACCAGTATTAATGGTAGTCTTTGCTGGGCTTCTGCACTTAACAAAAATCACTTTCTGAGGCAAGTTTCATATTACTACATTGCAGTTTATATTTGAGAATATTGATCACGTTTCTGGAACTTTAAACAATGTGAATAGCACTTAACTGCTAAAAAAACAGCTTTTTTTAACCACAGTTTTTTTCATTTTCTAAGAGGTAGAATATTCTTCCTAATTTTTGTGGTTTCAACCTACTTGGTGGAAATTTATGCAAAACTCATGGGTGTTCCCAGAAAGCAATACATTTTTGGAAATTAGAAAAAATTCTCGTTTCAGCAAGGGGTCTTTTGTGAGATCCTTCAGGGTTTTCACACAAAAACTGTTTAAATAAAATAATGAAAATTAGTAGAAACATTCTGCCATTTGTGACTACATGTTCATCTATAACGTCTTGTCACAATGGCAGATTTACAAAAGCAATATACTGTTACGTCCACTAGACCTTTATGTCCGCAGGGATATAGGATTTATAGGTTCTACAAGAATCTGAGGGATCCAGAGCCAACACCTGAGGCCCCTTACAGTTGTTTTTCATTGTGTACTGACTTTACAGCAATTTATATGGTAAAATAAAAGGAATGCAAAATGGGTAGAAGAATACCTGTGTATTTCTGAAATGTACCCAAGATTCTGAGTTTAGGAGCAGTGTTTTTTTGTACACCTCTGAATTTGGGGTTGCCCTTACAATCCCGTGATTTAGATGTGTTTTTGCAAAATTGTTTCTTTCTTGCTCTCTTGCTTACATTTGGAAGCCACAAATGCAGAGAAATCCAATTTCTACTTATCTGTATACCTTCATGTTGCCTGATAAAATCGGTACCCAACTTGTGTGGCTAGGCCTAGCACCTGCAACAAAAATGGCCCAAAACTCAATCTGGGGACATCCCTTCTGATTCTACGCTTTTTTACAGTATGGGTAGCTGTGGATTTTGGGCTGTAGCTCAGCCAGCACCCAGGGAAACCTACCAAATCCATGTTTCTGAAAAATAGCCACATGGAGAAGTCCAGGGTGGTATGACGTTTGTGACCCTCTCCAGGTTTTCTTACCTAGAATCCTTGCAAATCTCAAAGTTTGTCTAAAAACACTGATTTTCCTCACATTTCTGCGAGGCAATCTTCTGGAATATGCATAAAAGCACACATTTCTACAACCCAGCATTCCCCCAAGTCTCCTGATAATAAACAGTACCTTACTTGTGTGGCTGGGCCTACTGCCCAGCAGGAATGGACCCAAAACACGACATGGAATCCCTTGCGAGGACTCCCATGGACCCTGGTTTGATCAGTTCCTGTAGCGTGTACTAGGCCTAGCCACATGATTAGGGTCGCGCTTTTATTGAGACAAGTGGGAGAATACTGGATAGTCCATAATTAATGCAAATAAAGTAGAGCTGTGGGTGGGAAGGTATATCAAAATGAATTATACAGATCCCCGTTACCATGGGTAAGAAATTGGGTTATTAACAGGACCACTAGAAATATGCGGCAGGGGAGGACCAAATTATGTTTTATTGTCCAGTCCATGAACCACACAATACTTCTCATTAAATTACAAATGTGTACATCAGGTAAATGGAAATACCTTTGACACCTTTCTATCACGTTCTACTCCTAGTGGGGGTGTTGTTTTAACTAAGCTAAGTGGCAAGCTCCGACCATTGGGTGCCAGACAACACATTGGACCACGTTATCGACCTCCTACTCATTGCAGGATGCCTCATCAAGGGCCTGAAGACATTTTCCTTAATCAGACCCACCCTGATGGAACTCTCCTGGGTTTCCCCTGCCAGCCCACACCATCTTCAAAATCAGCTGCATCATCTACAAAAACCGTGTGACTGGCAACCCCACATATCTGTCTGACAAACTCGCCATCTGTGGTGATTGTCTGCTCACCTGCAATCAGAAGATCATCACAGTGGAGACTGTGAAGCACAAAAAAGCTAACGCAAGGCAGAGAGCCTTCCCCATCTAAGCAACTATGATGAAGAATGACTTGCCTTTATTAATCTGGGTTTCTCCAAATGTACTCCAAATTATTAAAGGGCAGAATAAACCCCTTTTAAAAAGAAAACTACATTGTAGCATACTAACTGCCCACTTCCTCTATCAGAACCCAGCTACCCTATTGGATGTTTTGGTGCGGTAGAGAGGTTCTGGTTACTCACCCTTCCTTTCTGTTACGAAACTATTGTCCGTATGCGTCCCTCGGATACTAGATGTTCTAGTGCGGTTACTCACACTGCCTTCTATTGGTAAACTTGAGTACCTTGTTCTAAGAAGTTAGTTTGGACAGCTCCTCGTACTGGCCCTACATAGTATTGTGATGTTATGAGGCATCCACTTCAAACTGAAAACATTGTAATTTTTTCTCTTCCTAACTGTTGTTAGGGATGGCATGAAGGATTGTTTCCCAAATAATTACCTATTTAACCCCTCCACTGCGCCTGCGATTTTGCGAAAGTGCGGCACTTCCGCAAAACGGGCGGGGCGCGTCTGCCATTGGCCGACGGCAGCACCAGCGAGGTAGCGTTGCCGTTGGCCAATGGCCGACGGCAGCATGGAAGGGGTTAAGTAACAACACTACAGCCTGGTTTTTATTAAAACATGTGGCATAAATGGTTAGAGGGAGCTACTGTCATGGTTTGCAACATTTCTATGTGGCAAGTTGAGCATATCAGGATTCGTTTCTATACTGTCGGCTCCTACTGGATTCTAGACCAGCTTACTGTAAAGACTTTGAGGAAGGTATCACCTATAAATTACTGAGCGGTATTCCGTTGAAACCATATGGTCGTACAACCTTGTTGGTGTTACTGTACTCATGCGATTGCTCTTAGACACGTTTTTACCAGCTTGCTATAATATTGAAACATGTACATGTATGATCAGCTTTAAAGACCCAGTATCTGTGTTTTCCTTCACAGATATGGGATATGACAGATACAAAATGGTGGTGCAGGTTGTGATTGGTGAGCAGAGAGGAGAAGGAGTGAAGTAAGTTGCTGTTTTTTGCCTCTCTCTTGGGTTCTGTGCCAACTGTGTGTAAAAGGTGTGTTTCACTTATTGGAAATTAATCTCTACATTGCTTGAGATCTAGAGAAACGCTCACTGTATGGATTAATGTTCTCATCCCTGGTATATTTTACTGTCCTCCTCTTTTTAAAACCTGTATGTATTTGCTGTATCTAATTAAACTTGTGATTGCTTGACAGATTTGCCGAAGGCATTTTTACCAATTTGGGTGTCCAGATGCTAAACTTGGGGAGAGGAGTTGGCCTAACGGCTAGGGCGGTCGACCTTGAATCTGGGGAACTGGGTTTGAGTCTCGGCAATGACGCTAAACATCCTGGGATTCTGGGCAAATCACTTAATCTCCCCGTGCCTAACAAAAATAAATGTGTCCTCATGTAATGCAACTGGTGCTATGTAAAGCCCTCTGATACCGGTTTAGGGTCAAGTTCGCACTATATAAAACTCTGATCAAAAATGTAAAAAAAAATAAACTTCTGTAATTAACTGGAAGTTAAAGCAGTTACCTCCTGCTTGAGGACCTAGCTAAATGCAAACATCTGCACCAACATTGCAAAGTCAGCTTGGATAGCAAGAGAAATAACATTTGAGCTCCTTCCTCTTCGCACTCCCTGCCCTTTACCTACTTGTGGATTCTTCAGTGCCTAGAATTGTACAAGATCCACTCAACAATGAGAAGGGCCTGGCTGTCATCCTTAAAAATATTGGTACAATGTTTGTTTGATGTTCTCCAACACTGCGACTTTTTTAATGCCTACAGCTTAACAAACAGAACAATCTGCACAAAGAGCGTAGGATAGAGGCTGAAACAAATGTTTGATACCAAGCACATCTTGGGGCGGAGCTGAGGCGTAGCTGAGATGATCATGATCCATCACTGAACTACTGTTCTGAAAAAGCAGCAGTATTAACCCAATAAAATAACCACCCCAATGGGACGTGTAAGAAAGCATTCCAAACAAAGCCAACTTTTAGTAATTGTGATCACAACAAATCAGCTGCCAACGTCTACAAGCTTCAGAAACACCTTGTTATTAATTATTGGCTTCTCATCGCAGCGGTTTGTGTGCTGGATTTGGGAACATCTTCCCTCTCTCAGAGATCATCATGTTTTGCCATCAGCCTCCAAGCCTGACAGTTTACCGCCTAGCTTGACACCCAAATTCCCATTCTACTGCCCATTTCCAACCCTTTGTAGGATCAAATTCAAGACGTCCATCTATCTTTGTCTCTCTGTGTAACAGGGAGTAAGTGCATATATAACTTCCAGCTCCAAGAGTATGTTTTGCTTTTTCAAATTGCTTATGTTGCACAGCAAGTGCATGGTCAGGAAAATATGTTAACAATTTCAAATGTTATAGCACCAAATGTGGGCCTTGAGCAAAGTGACATCTCTGTAAGGAAAAGTGGGAGTAATTATTGTGTGCGGCGGAGCTCTTTCGGGTGGTGTGCAGGCAGGGTTTGGAATCTGGCGCACTGTATCAGCAAGTTGAGCATTCAGTTGAACTCCCTCTCAGCAGTCTCTTGAACATTTACTTCAAACCAAGATTTTCAGATCTCTTGAGCGGCACCAAAGCAAGGCCCAGCGCGTCCTACAACTTCCAAACAAATAAATCCTTGTGTTAAACCCCATATGGGAGGTCTATACTAATCTTCTGTTGAGCTCTCTGGCAAGACCCATGTAAGCAGGGTAACGGGAAGGTGTTATGGTATACTAAAGGTGCTTCGAAAGGTGCTGGATCTCCTTCCTATCGGAGCCAGAAAAACCATTGTCCACGCACTAGTGACTCCCCATTTGGACTATGGGAATGCCCTCCTGATTGGGCTCAGTCAGAAGGGTTTACATCAACCGCAATGTGTGCAGAACGCTGCCGCACGCCTTGTGCTCGGACTCTCACGTAGAACTTCCGCAAAAACTGCCTTGGTCAAACTCCACTGGCTTCCGGTTAGGGAGAGGATCAAATTTAAGACCCTTTGTTATGCTCACCGCATCGCTCAGGACAAAGGTCCTGAATACTTAAAAAATCTCCTCACTATACATCGCCCTATCCGGAACCTAAGATCATCTGGTATGATGCTATTTAAACTCCCTCGAATCTCCAGGGCTAAAATGGGAGGAAGCTCCTTTAGGTAGCCTCCAAACACTGGAATGCGCTCCCGCTCCACTTGCGGATGGAGCCATCTGAACTGAGATTTCGGGGAAAATTTAAAACCTTTCTGTTCCCCAACATGTAACCTCTCCTGAGCTTTTTTTTTTTTCACAGCTGCTTTTGGATTTCTGTATTGTATCAGCAGTTAGCGCAGGGACACACAGCTTTGTGTAGCCAGGCGCTTTACAAATGATTTATTATTATTATTATTATTTTTATTATTAGCTACAGCAAAGAACAACTGATCCTATCACTCTTACAGTTTCTTTGATTGTGGCAACAACATTAATCTCGGCTGAAACTTCCCAGAAGCTCTGTCAAACGAGATGCACAACATTTACTTTCTTGGGTATTTGTGTGCCACACAAATGTTCTGTCTGGGATACTAATTTTCCTGTTTCCGATCAATCCATAAACACGATCTCTGACCACCTCTTTTAGTTTGATTCTTACCTCCGCTTCTTGCTATACTATCCCTATGGTCAGCCCCACAGGACTTTCTTCAATTCCTTTACTGAGGTAAGTTGTCTTGTTCGAATTGACTTCTTTATCTCTGTTACTTAGTGCCTCCCCTATAAATCCTCAAAGTAGG
The DNA here is from genome assembly GCF_964261635.1 of Lissotriton helveticus. Lineage (NCBI taxonomy): Eukaryota > Metazoa > Chordata > Amphibia > Caudata > Salamandridae > Lissotriton > Lissotriton helveticus. The sequence continues at coordinate 29,280,831 of NC_136072.1, forward strand.
TTACTGAAGGAGCAGGAACACTGTACCTTCTATACATTTGGGTTTAGCAGTTGTTCTTTATAATGTATAGTTTTAATGTTTTCTTGCATTTGGTAAACTGCTTAGTTTATAAATTTCTACTGTCGATATTTGCTGGGTCTGTCGTATACTGTTGTGTAGATGACTGCACTGTGAACCAAGCCATTCATTGTCTGTCTTCTCCCCCGTCAGCTTGGAACTTGTATTTTTGGGCTAATTACAAACAAGTTGTATTTATTGCAATAGTCTTCAGTACCTAAGAGCAGCATGTGTTTTTGTTTTGCTTAGGATGGCGGCTCGGTGCTTCTGGGATGCTGACACTGATAACTACGCTCAAGAGGTTTTCATGAATGTAAGTATTTGGGGTTGGTCACTCTGAATAGTAATGCCAGCATGGGGCTCTGTGTCTTCCTTTTTTATGGGGTTTACTCCTAGCATTATGGAGTTCCGGGACAGCTAGTTGAAGGGCCGCCATCGCTGCACTCGCGAGGCCACGCCCATCTCTCTGGCCACGCCCACTCCCCCGCCTATAACTAGCGCTGACTGAAAGCGCAGGCTGCCATTATCTACACCTCTGAGGCGGAAGCCGGAGGCCATACCCACTCGATAATTTTAAAATTGTGTTTTGTGTATTACAATGATTTTAAAACTTACCTAACCCTCCCCTGAGCTTGACAGCATTAAGCGCCTAGCAGGACACCCCACGAGTAGCGGAGCTAGCGCTGCATCGCGGGACAGCTAGTTGGAGGGCCGCCATCGCTGCACTCGCGAGGCCACGCCCATCTCTCTGGCCACACCCACCCTCTCCCTAAATGTGCCATCCACGCAAGCGCAGCGGACGAGCGCAGCGGACGAGCGCAGCGGGAGCGCCTAAGGCAAGCCCGTCTGCGCCCGTCCGCGACCATCTGCGGCCCAGGCCCCGTCCCCCTGGCCAAACCATCTCAGACCAACATGGGATTGTAACCTATACGAGGCAGGCGTTACTACAGCTGCGTAGGAGGCTGCCGCCGGAATGCAATCACAAGCTGCAGGTGGAACAATGGCCCCTGAAGTGTGTGGGCTGCGGCCATACTATCCTCAGAGACCAAACGACGAGTAAGGAAGGTAACAAACTATCTGCCTTATTACTGAACTGCCGATCGATGAAACGGCATAGCTTGAACATTTATGACCTACTGATAGATGACAAACCCGACTTAGTCTTCTTGACCGAGACATGGCTGGATGGACAATCCATCCCTGATATCGTAGAGGCCCTTCCTCCCGGCTTCAATATTCTTCACATCAATAGAGGGGATCAAAGAGGGGGGGGGATAGCTATTATTCACAAAAGCGACCTACCAGTCTCTCTTGAACCAACTTCCATCAATAAATGTGAAGCAGGACTTTTTTCTATCGCGGTTAGCCCCAACTGCACCATTAAGGGCTACCTTATCTATCGTCCTCCGGGTGTGGCAACTGTGTTCATTGAAAGCCTCCTGGATGCTCTAACGCAATCTGCTTTACGCCATAATAAGTTCATGATTGTAGGAGACCTCAACGTGCATTTGGATGATGTCAACTGCAGAGAGGCCGTTTCCTTAGTCAATGAACTTAGAGCTCTAATGTTTGTTTTAGCTGACAATAGAGCCACCCATCAAGCAGGACATCTACTGGACCCAATTTTTACTAACTGGGACGATATAAGTGTCTCTGCTCCGATTAAGATCCTATGGTCAGATCATTATCTGATCCCATTTCAACTCAGAAAACTGCCCAACAGGGGGCCCTTACAGAAACCTCCCGTCATTAGACGCAGGGACTGGAGGAAATTCAGTCACGACGCCTTCAGTCAAGCCCTAGAACAGGATCCCCCAAAGCTTAGCGACAATTTGGTTGAGGCGGACAAGATGTATGAAGAGTGGGTTCAAGGTGCGCTGGATAATGTAGCCCCGTGGACTCACAAAGCCATGGCACGGAGCACGAAATCCGCTCCGTGGTTCACCGCTGAGCTACGTGCCGCTAAAACCAAATGTAAAACCCTGGAGCGTAGATGGAGAGTGGATTATGCCCCCTCACTACGCGAAGTCTATAAGAGTGAACTTAGATTCTACCACAGCCAGATCAGGAAATCTAAAAGAGAGTACTATAATAACAGGATAGACTGTGCAGAGAATACATCGAAAGAGCTCTTTGTGATTTTGAAGGAAATCTCCGCCCCTCCAGTGAGTTCAGGGGAAGTCCCCCCCACGACCGAGTCATGCAATGAGATCGCAGACTTCTTTATAGGGAAGGTAGAAAAGATCTATGCTTCGTTTCAGACTCATTCTGATGCTACTAATTCGCCCGACCCTAACTGCGGAAAGAAGGTCAGGGAAGAACTTAGGAAATTTGTGGTTCCCCAAACTGAGGAGCTTATCAACATCCTATCGGACATTCACTCGGGCTCTCCCTTAGATGCGGTACCAGCGAGAATTCTTCGAAGTCATCTTCCTCAGGTAGCGAAGCATATAGGCAACATGGCCTCGCTTTCCTTCCATGAATGTCTAGTTCCGGAGAGCTGGAAACTGGCCCAAGTCGTCCCAATAAAAAAGAAAGCCCACATAAGCATAACGCAATTAGACAACCTGAGACCAATCTCCCTTCTCTCCTACTGCGGGAAGGTAGTAGAAAAATTGGTTAACCGACAGCTGGTGAGCTTTGTGGAGGAAAACTTGCTCCTTCACATGTCTCAGTCGGGTTTTAGAGCCAAACACTCGACAGAGACCGCCCTCCTCCTATCGACAGAACTGCTACGGAGCAAGGCGGATGAAGGTCACACGGCCGCACTGGTCCTACTGGACTTAAGTGCGGCGTTTGATACCGTATCACACCCCGTATTACTGGACCGCCTGAGTGAAAAGGGAATAACCGGACCTGCACATGAGTGGCTGGTATCCTTTCTTAAGAACAGGAGATTTCAAGTGCATTGCCCACCATGTAAATCCAGTGTAAGATGTCTCAAGCAAGGGGTTCCTCAGGGCTCGATTTTGAGCCCCACATTATTCAATCTGTACATGGAACCCCTTGCCAAACTGGTGGAGTCATATGGTGTTGCAATAGTCTCCTATGCAGATGATACACAGCTGGTGATCAATCTGTCCCGTGATCCAGTTGTGGACGCTGAGAATTTCTCGGCCTGCCTTGTGGCACTTGAAGGGTGGATGAAACAGAACTGTCTCCGCCTTAATGGTAACAAGACGGAAGTTCTTATTGTAGGTCCCTGTCCTTCCATCTGGACCTCTGCCTGGTGGCCCATTGAACTGGGCTCTGTCCCGGCCCCGGTAGACACAGTTAAAAACCTTGGCTTTCTTCTTGACTCTAAACTAGCCTACACCAATCATGTTGGTAAGGTCGCGGGAAAATGCTATGGACTTCTGAAGGTCCTGAGGAAAATCCTGGACCTATTGCCCCCTAGCTCCAGAAAAACTATGGTACACGCCCTGGTCACCTCCCATTTAGATTATGGGAACTCCCTCCTATGTGGACTTAGTAAAAAAGGCCTAACACAGCTACAACGCGTCCAGAACGCAGCTGCTAGGCTGGTCCTTAACCTCCCTAGGAGAGCCTCTGGGAAACATGCATTACGCTCCCTTCACTGGCTCCCGATAAAGGAAAGAATCAAATTTAAAACGATGTGCATCACCCACCGTATAGCTCACAAAAAAGCACCTCCATATCTTCAGGACTTGCTTCCAGTCTATCGCCCCTCACGTCCTTTGAGGTCGATGGGCAGTATGCTATTAGTGGCGCCTCGGATACATAGAGCAAGGATGGGAGGACGCTCCTTTAGACACCATGCCAGCAATGACTGGAATAACCTACCTATCGAATTGAGGATGGAGCCGTCTGAAACCAGGTTCAGACAGAGGCTGAAAACCCATCTTTTCCCCAAGATAAATTCAGCATAGTACGCCCGTGTCCCTTTGCTCACCCTCTGTGAGCTAAGCTGAAGAGATGTAGGTAGGGTTGTCAGCGCGGGGACGCACTGTTCTCTGTGCAACCAAGCGCTTAACAAATGGCATAAACTAAACTAAACTAAACTTCCTGGGGTGCTATCGCGAGACGAAATAGCACTCAAGGTAAATGGTGATGAGTATTGAAAGCTCCAGTCATTGTAGCTTTTAGATAACAAAACAAAGATCTTCGGCCTCAGAAACACAAAGTGAACTTGTACCACAGAATCATCATCAAGGCAAGGTACAGAACCTCATTAAACATGTACCTCTTGGGCATCAGCTGTGCCCACTACTCCATAACAGAAGACGTCCAACATGGACATAAACAATAAAAGCTTCTGCCCCTCACTCATCAGCTACCTCGTGGGCTTGAGGAGTACAAGCTACTCTTCCTCAAAGAATAGACACATCATAGGCCTAAGCAGTTCAAGCTTCTCTCCCTCATAAAACAGGTTCAGCATCGGCATCAGCTGTGTCAACTACCTCTTCACAGAACAGGTACCACAGAGACATTAGTAGTGCAAGCTTCTCTCCCTCACAGGACAGATACAGTATCGGCATCAGCTGTGCCAGCTACCCCCTCACAGAACAGGTACCACTTGGACATTAGTAGTGCAAGCTTCTCTCCCTCACAGGGCAGATACAGCATCAGCATCAGGTGTGCCAACTACCCCCTCACAGAACAGGTACCACAGGGACATTAGCAGTGCAAGCTTCTCTCATCCCAGAACAGATACGGCATCGGCATCAGGTGTGCCAACTACCCCCTCACAGAACAGGTACCACAGGGACATTAGTAGTGCAAACTTCTCTCATCCCAGAACAGATACGGCATCGGCATCAGGTGTGCCAACTACCCCCTCACAGAACAGGTACGACTTGGACATTAGCAGTGCAAGCTTCTCTCCCTCACAGGACAGATACAGTATCGGCATCAGGTGTGCCAACTACCCCCTCACAGAACAGGTACGACTTGGACATTAGCAGTGCAAGCTTCTCTCCCTCACAGGACAGATACAGTATCGGCATCAGGTGTGCCAACTACCCCCTCACAGAACAGGTACCACAGGGACATTAGCAGTGCAAGCTTCTCTCCCTCACAGGACAGATACAGTATCGGCACCAGGTGTGCCAACTACCCCCTCACAGAACAGGTACCACAGGGACATTAGCAGTGCAAGCTTCTCTCATCCCAGAACAGATACGGCATCGGCATCAGGTGTGCCAACTACCCCCTCACAGAACAGGTACCACTTGGACATTAGCAGTGCAAGCTTCTCTCCCTCACAGGGCAGATACAGCATCAGCATCAGGTGTGCCAACTACCCCCTCACAGAACAGGTACCACAGGGACATTAGCAGTGCAAGCTTCTCTCATCCCAGAACAGATACGGCATCGGCATCAGGTGTGCCAACTACCCCCTCACAGAACAGGTACCACAGGGACATTAGTAGTGCAAACTTCTCTCATCCCAGAACAGATACGGCATCGGCATCAGGTGTGCCAACTACCCCCTCACAGAACAGGTACGACTTGGACATTAGCAGTGCAAGCTTCTCTCCCTCACAGGACAGATACAGTATCGGCATCAGGTGTGCCAACTACCCCCTCACAGAACAGGTACCACAGGGACATTAGCAGTGCAAGCTTCTCTCCCTCACAGGACAGATACAGTATCGGCATCAGCTGTGCCAACTACCCCCTCACAGAACAGGTACCACAGGGACATTAGTAGTGCAAGCTTCTCTCCCTCACAGGACAGATACAGTATCGGCATCAGGTGTGCCAACTACCCCCTCACAGAACAGGTACCACAGGGACATTAGTAGTGCAAGCTTCTCTCCCTCACATCACAGATACAGTATCGGCATCAGCTGTGCCAACTACCCCCTCACAGAACAGGTACCACTTGGACATTAGTAGTGCAAGCTTCTCTCCCTCACAGGACAGATACAGTATCGGCATCAGGTGTGCCAACCACCCCCTCACAGAACAGGTACCACAGGGGCATTAGCAGTGCAAGCTTCTCTCCCTCACAGGGCAGATACAGCATCGGCATCAGGTGTGCCAACTACCCCCTCACAGAACAGGTACCACAGGGACATTAGTAGTGCAAGCTTCTCTCCCTCACAGGGCAGATACAGTATCGGCATCAGGTGTGCCAACTACCCCCTCACAGAACAGGTACCACAGGGACATTAGCAGTGCAAGCTTCTCTCCCTCACAGGACAGATACAGTATCGGCATCAGGTGTGCCAACTACCCCCTCACAGAACAGGTACCACAGGGACATTAGCAGTGCAAGCTTCTCTCATCCCAGAACAGATACGGCATCGGCATCAGGTGTGCCAACTACCCTGTCCCGGGGGCTCAGGAAGGATTGGAGGTTCGACCACTGGAGTGGGAGGGGCAGGCTCAAAGAGAAACACTGGGGCTTTGATTAAAGGTTTTAAGGAGGGCTTTATTGTTATATACGTTTTCTTCATGAACAGGTAAGTAGTCTTTAGTCTCTGGGTATCGCTGAATGCCGCGGTGCCTTCTGGTCGTGGAAGTCTTTATCTTGATACGTCTCAACAACAGGATTCCACGTGGTACCGGAAAGACAAAGGAAATCAAGAGAAGGCGAATTACTGCCTGCACTCTGGTTGGACACACACAAGGACCGGGAGTGAGGGACACGCAAACCCCGTGAAGTGCTCCAGTTAACAACGGGAGTGACGGAAGGTGCTCGTGCTCAGGGAAGGGTTTGGTTGCAGGAAGTGTTACACCGGGGGCTGTCTCCGCCTCCCAACCCAACCCGCGACCCGGCCCCGTACCTCTTTAAGCCACGCTCCTCCCGTGGGCGCGTGGCAGGGCGACTCGTCCGACCGTTGGCCTCCTGGCTTGTCGTTTCCGTCTGCTTCTCTTCCTGGACTTGGTTCCGCGCTGCTCTCCTCCTCGATCTCCTCCGCGGGGGAAACGCCGTTCGTCCTCGATGCCGTGCTTCCTGCTTTTGTCGTCACTAGGGGCGTGACTCCACAATCCCAGCCGTCGGCCTTAAAGGAGCCGTATACATTCACGCCTGATGGCCATTCCGTGTCGGGGTCTCCTTCTTCCTCACGCCACGTAGATGTCTGCGGCTGTTGAGACAAGACGCAAGGTGAAAGGTGGGTGGCGCACCACCAGTCTTTATATTCAGAGGTCTCTTGACAGTCAGACCCGTGACACACCTCCCCCCCTGGCATCTCCCGATCGGGGAGAGGAAACACCCGGGATAAAAAGTCTGCATTTGCATTGTCTCTTCCTTTGCGATGTTGCACGGTAAATGCATAGGGTTGTAAGGACAGAAACCATCGTAACACCCGGGGGTTGTGGCTACTATTTCGGTGCATCCACTTCAGGGGAGCGTGGTCTGTATGTAGAACAAAGGGCTTGCCCTCCAGGTAGTACTTTAATTTGTCAATTGCCCATTTGATTGCCAAGGCCTCCTTTTCGATGGTAGAGTATCGGCACTCCCTGGGGAACAATTTCCTACTGACGTATAGGATCGGATGTTCAACGCCTTCTTTGACTTGTGATAGTACCGCACCTATCCCCTGATTAGAAGCGTCCGTGGACAACACAAATGGTTTGCTGTGATCCGGTGATATCAAAACAGGAGCCGTTGTCATCGTGGACTTAAGAAGGTGAAAAGCCTGTGAGGCCTCTCTCGATGGGTTACTAAATTCCTTGGCCTTGACGTCTTTGCGGAGCAGATTGGTTAAGGGGGCTGCCAACTCTGCAAAGCCTGGTATAAAGCGCCTGTAATAACCCACCAGGCCAAGAAAGGCTCTAAGGTCCCTTTTGTTATTGGGGAACGGGACTGCTGCTATTGCTCTTACTTTTTCGCTTTGGGGAGCGATGGTACCTTCACCCAACACGTAGCCCAGGTATTTCACACTTTGAAAAGCTGCTCGCGATTTTCTTGCATTGATGTGTAGTCCAGCTGTTTGTAGGGCTCCCAGAATGGTTTGTAAGTGTCTCAAATGTTCCTTCCAGTTCTGACTGTAAATGACTATGTCATCTAAGTAAGCTGAACTAAAGTGTGAATAGGGTTGTAAGACTTTGTTCATCAGGCGCTGAAATGTTGCCGGGGCGCCGTGTAATCCGAAAGGCAGGACGGTGAACTCAAAAGCACCTTCATCCGTTACAAACGCTGTTTTTTTTCTATCTTCCTCCCGAAGGGGGACCTGCCAATACCCCTTCGTGAGGTCAATGGTGGTGATAAATTTGGCGTCTCCAATTTTTTCAATCAAGTCATCGACTCGAGGAATCGGATACGTATCAAAATGCGAGACAGCATTTAATGCCCGAAAGTCCATACAAAACCTTTTAGTGCCATCAGGTTTAGGAATTAGAACAATCGGGGATGACCAAGGACTCTGGGAAGGGCGTATGATGCCCAAGTCGAGCATGTCCTGTACTTCCTTCCGTACAATCTCTTTTCTTGCTGCGGGAATTCGATATGGTCTTTGTTTTACCACTTCGCCAGGAAGAGTTTCGATGCAGTGCTCTGCTAACTCTGTCCTTCCTGGTAGGTCGGAAAACACTGCTGTATACGGGGTTAGAGACTCTGTTAACTCCTGCTTTTCCTGGGGAGTCAGCTCTGGGTTCACCACCAACTGTTCTAGAGTAGAGACATCCATCTGCCCTACGAAGTGTCCCACCCGGGGTAGGGGTCCCAACCACTCTTTCAAGAGATTGATGTGGTAGATTTGTGATTTGTGAGGGGTTAACCGGAGTCTATACGTAGTGTTTCCGATTTTTTCCGTGATCTGATATGGGCCTTGCCACTCATGTTTATTCTTAGTACTGATGGACGGCAGTAGCACTAGAGCCCATTTTCCTACGTCCAGGGATCTTAATCTTTTCCCTTTGTCATAAGATTTCTTGTATCTCTCATGTTGATGCTCCATAGAGGTATAGGCGAGTTCTCTTAATTTACCAAGTCTAGTTCGGAGCTGAGAGGTATATTCCAACATGGATTTTTGCTCCTGGGACGTTTCGTTTTCCCACATCTCTTTAGTGATGTCTAGGAGACTCCGGGGCATCCTCCCATACAGTAACTCAAACGATGAGCACCCTAGGCTACTTTGCTTTTGTGCTCTTATCACATAAAGGGCGATAGGTAGGAGCCGATCCCAGGCGGGCCCTTCCGCCGTCAGCATTTTCTTTAGTGTTTGTTTCAGAGTCTGGTTGTATCTTTCCACCAAACCATCGGTTTGGGGATGATACACTGAGGTTTTCAAGTGTTTTATGTCCAGTGAGGCACACACCTCCTTCATTAATTTTGAGGTGAAGGGAGTCCCCTGGTCGGTCAACACTTCTTTAGGAAAACCAACCCTGCTGAAAAGTTCCACGAATTTTTCAGCGATGGCCGCCGTGGTAGTGTTCTTTAAGGGGAAAGCCTCAACAAACCGAGTGGCATAGTCCACGATTACCAATGCATATAGAAAGCCTCTCCCCGTCTTTGGTAGGGGCCCTATCAGATCCATGCCCACTCGCTCGAAGGGGACACCAATTAAGGGCATCCTTTGTAGGGGGGCAGCCGGAGGGCGCTGTGTGTTTCTACGTTGACAGACCTCGCACCGGGCACAGAATTCTTGAACATCTTTGTAAATACCCGGCCAATAGAAGTTGCGCAGGATACAGTCAGTGGTTTTTTCCTTGCCGGCATGTCCTGCCATCAAGTGGGCATGTGCAAAGAATAGCACTTGTTCTCTAAAAGACTGGGGAACCAATAGCTGCATTTCTGCTTCTTGGTTGGCTTGTCTGTATAACAAATCGTTTTTGATCAAAAAGCGGGGAAATACTGGAGCGGTCTGATTGTCTGAGCTATGGGCGATTTCCCAGGCGTTGAAAAGGGATTTGTCTTCAGCCTGAGCAAATCTGAAACTGCGATCAATAACCCAGGGTTCGGGGGATAGGTAGGATGGTATATGCACCCCACTCCTGGTTGTGGACAGGTGTTCCTTAAATAGGGACAGGAATTCTGGATTGTCGGTCCCCAGGATCATATCTTCAGGCAGGGAATCAACTACCCCTACGCTAACAGTACAGGGGTCCCTATCCTGCGGTGTGAGAGTGATGGAGGCCACGGGGTAAGGCTTCACGTCCCCATGGACGCACCTGATATACACGGGAGTCTTATGATTCATCTGATCCGGGGTTACGAACCTGGACTGTACCACAGATTGCCTGCACCCTGAGTCTAACAATGCTTTCAATTGGAACCCATTCATCTTTATACTCACGTAAAACGTGCTGCCCATTTCGGCCGAATACATCACAGTCCGGGGCAGATACCCCACCTCCATGGGTTCCTCATGGCTCTTCCTTTTGGGACACATCCTGGTGATGTGGCCCCACTCGCCACATTCGAAACACTGTGGTCCTTTTGTTGGAGGAACCATCATACCGGGAGGTCTGTAGGGTCGGGGAGCCTCGAGTACTGGTTTTGGCCTTTTGTCCGTTTTGATGGTAGGAGTACCTTTGGAGGTTTTTTCTGGTTCCCACGGTATAGACTTGGGTTGGGCCCTGGCATATTGGGATGCCATCTCTATGGCTTGTTCTACTGTCAGGCCAACATGCTGTTTGAGCCAACGCTGGGTCGCATATGGTAACGCCTCCATAAACTGCTCTACATAGACTTTATTCAGTATTTCTTCCTTTGTACATACATCAGGGCGAAGCCATTTGTCCGCCGCCATTTTTAGCCTGAAGAACAATGTTTTTGGGTTTTCCCCAGGAACCCCTTTCTCTTTGCGGAAGCGGACTCTATAGGCCTCCTGGTCCAAACCTAGATGGTCCAATATGACCATTTTAATAGTCGCATAAGGGGTTGTCCCCAGGGGATTCGCCGCTTGATATGCAGATTGGGCTTCGGCAGTCAGGAGAGGGGCGAGAAAGAACGGCCATTTTTCTTCGGGCCAGCTCATAGCCCGAGCCGCCCTTTCAAAGTTTACCAAAAAGGCGTCAGGATCCTCACCGGGTACATATTTTTGTAGGGCCATTCCTGACGGATGTGGCGTGTGTACACGTCCTTCGCCCGTGGCTGCCTGTTGGACAGAGGGTATGGACTTAAGACCCTCTACGTGTGCGGTCATTGTTTTAGTAAAAAGTTCTCGGTCCGCTTGTGCAATGGACAGCTGGTTCTCCACGGCCCATTCTAACTTCTCCTGCCCCTTTATGAGGTGGTCTATCAGGGTCTCCATCTTGATCTCACTGATGGATGATGAAGTGAATCCCACTTCTGACACCAATTGTCCCGGGGGCTCAGGAAGGATTGGAGGTTCGACCACTGGAGTGGGAGGGGCAGGCTCAAAGAGAAACACTGGGGCTTTGATTAAAGGTTTTAAGGAGGGCTTTATTGTTATATACGTTTTCTTCATGAACAGGTAAGTAGTCTTTAGTCTCTGGGTATCGCTGAATGCCGCGGTGCCTTCTGGTCGTGGAAGTCTTTATCTTGATACGTCTCAACAACAGGATTCCACGTGGTACCGGAAAGACAAAGGAAATCAAGAGAAGGCGAATTACTGCCTGCACTCTGGTTGGACACACACAAGGACCGGGAGTGAGGGACACGCAAACCCCGTGAAGTGCTCCAGTTAACAACGGGAGTGACGGAAGGTGCTCGTGCTCAGGGAAGGGTTTGGTTGCAGGAAGTGTTACACCGGGGGCTGTCTCCGCCTCCCAACCCAACCCGCGACCCGGCCCCGTACCTCTTTAAGCCACGCTCCTCCCGTGGGCGCGTGGCAGGGCGACTCGTCCGACCGTTGGCCTCCTGGCTTGTCGTTTCCGTCTGCTTCTCTTCCTGGACTTGGTTCCGCGCTGCTCTCCTCCTCGATCTCCTCCGCGGGGGAAACGCCGTTCGTCCTCGATGCCGTGCTTCCTGCTTTTGTCGTCACTAGGGGCGTGACTCCACAATCCCAGCCGTCGGCCTTAAAGGAGCCGTATACATTCACGCCTGATGGCCATTCCGTGTCGGGGTCTCCTTCTTCCTCACGCCACGTAGATGTCTGCGGCTGTTGAGACAAGACGCAAGGTGAAAGGTGGGTGGCGCACCACCAGTCTTTATATTCAGAGGTCTCTTGACAGTCAGACCCGTGACATACCCCCTCACAGAACAGGTACCACTTGGACATTAGCAGTGCAAGCTTCTCTCCCTCACAGGGCAGATACAGTATTGGCATCAGGTGTGCCAACTACCCCCTCACAGAACAGGTACCACAGGGGCATTAGCAGTGCAAGCTTCTCTCCCTCACAGGGCAGATACAGTATCGGCATCAGGTGTGCCAACTACCTCTTCACAGAACAGGTACCACAGAGACATTAGCAGTGCAAGCTTCTCTCCCTCACAGGGCAGATACAGTATCGGCATCAGGTGTGCCAACTACCCCCTCACAGAACAGGTACCACAGGGACATTAGCAGTGCAAGCTTCTCTCATCCCAGAACAGATACGGCATCGGCATCAGGTGTGCCAACTACCCCCTCACAGAACAGGTACCACAGGGACATTAGCAGTGCAAGCTTCTCTCCCTCACAGGACAGATACAGTATCGGCATCAGGTGTGCCAACTACCCCCTCACAGAACAGGTACCACAGGGACATTAGTAGTGCAAGCTTCTCTCCCTCACAGGACAGATACAGTATCGGCATCAGGTGTGCCAACTACCCCCTCACAGAACAGGTATCACAGGGACATTAGCAGTGCAAGCTTCTCTCCCTCACAGGGCCGATACAGTATCGGCATCAGGTGTGCCAACTACCCCCTCACAGAACAGGTACCACTTGGACATTAGCAGTGCAAGCTTCTCTCATCCCAGAACAGCATCAGCTGTGCCAACCAACCCCTCACAGAACAGGTACCACAGGGGCATTAGCAGTGCAAGCTTCTCTCCCTCACAGGGCAGATACAGCATCGGCATCAGGTGTGCCAACTACCCCCTCACAGAACAGGTACCACAGGGACATTAGTAGTGCAAGCTTCTCTCCCTCACAGGACAGATACAGTATCGGCATCAGGTGTGCCAACTACCCCCTCACAGAACAGGTACCACAGGGACATTAGTAGTGCAAGCTTCTCTCCCTCACAGGGCAGATACAGTATCGGCATCAGGTGTGCCAACTACCCCCTCACAGAACAGGTACCACAGGGACATTAGCAGTGCAAGCTTCTCTCCCTCACAGGACAGATACAGTATCGGCATCAGGTGTGCCAACTACCCCCTCACAGAACAGGTACCACAGGGACATTAGCAGTGCAAGCTTCTCTCATCCCAGAACAGATACGGCATCGGCATCAGGTGTGCCAACTACCCCCTCACAGAACAGGTACCACTTGGACATTAGCAGTGCAAGCTTATCTCCCTCACAGGACAGATACAGTATCGGCATCAGGTGTGCCAGCTACCCCCTCACAGAACAGGTACCACAGGGACATTAGTAGTGCAAGCTTCTCTCCCTCACAGGGCAGATACAGTATCGGCATCAGGTGTGCCAACTACCCCCTCACAGAACAGGTACCACAGGGACATTAGCAGTGCAAGCTTCTCTCATCCCAGAACAGATACGGCATCGGCATCAGGTGTGCCAACTACCCCCTCACAGAACAGGTACCACAGGGACATTAGCAGTGCAAGCTTCTCTCCCTCACAGGACAGATACAGTATCGGCATCAGGTGTGCCAACTACCCCCTCACAGAACAGGTACCACTTGGACATTAGTAGTGCAAGCTTCTCTCCCTCACAGGACAGATACAGTATCGGCATCAGGTGTGCCAACTACCCCCTCACAGAACAGGTACCACAGGGACATTAGCAGTGCAAGCTTCTCTCACTCACAGGGCCGATACAGTATCGGCATCAGGTGTGCCAACTACCCCCTCACAGAACAGGTACCACTTGGACATTAGCAGTGCAAGCTTCTCTCATCCCAGAACAGATACGGCATCGGCATCAGGTGTGCCAACTACCCCCTCACAGAACAGGTACCACTTGGACATTAGCAGTGCAAGCTTCTCTCCCTCACAGGGCAGATACAGTATCGGCATCAGGTGTGCCAACTACCCCCTCACAGAACAGGTACCACTTGGACATTAGCAGTGCAAGCTTCTCTCATCCCAGAACAGATACGGCATCGGCATCCGGTGTGCCAACTACCCCCTCACAGAACAGGTACCACTTGGACATTAGCAGTGCAAGCTTCTCTCCCTCACAGGGCAGATACAGTATCGGCATCAGGTGTGCCAACTACCCCCTCACAGAACAGGTACGACTTGGACATTAGCAGTGCAAGCTTCTCTCATCCCAGAACAGATACGGCATCGGCATCAGGTGTGCCAGCTACCCCCTCACAGAACAGGTACCACAGGGACATTAGCAGTGCAAGCTTCTCTCCCTTACAGGGCAGATACAGTATCGGCATCAGCTGTGCCAACTACCCCCTCAGAGAACAGGTACCACAGGGACATTAGTAGTGCAAGCTTCTCTCATCCCAGAACAGATACGGCATCGGCATCAGGTGTGCCAACTACCCCCTCACAGAACAGGTATGACTTGGACATTAGTAGTGCAAGCTTCTCTCCCTCACAGGACAGATACAGTATCGGCATCAGGTGTGCCAACTACCCCCTCACAGAACAGGTACCACAGGGACATTAGCAGTGCAAGCTTCTCTCCCTCACAGGACAGATACAGTATCGGCATCAGGTGTGCCAACTACCCCCTCACAGAACAGGTACCACAGGGACATTAGCAGTGCAAGCTTCTCTCATCCCAGAACAGATACGGCATCGGCATCAGGTGTGCCAACTACCCCCTCACAGAACAGGTACCACTTGGACATTAGCAGTGCAAGCTTCTCTCCCTCACAGGGCAGATACAGCATCAGCATCAGGTGTGCCAACTACCCCCTCACAGAACAGGTACCACAGGGACATTAGTAGTGCAAACTTCTCTCATCCCAGAACAGATACGGCATCGGCATCAGGTGTGCCAACTACCCCCTCACAGAACAGGTACGACTTGGACATTAGCAGTGCAAGCTTCTCTCCCTCACAGGACAGATACAGTATCGGCATCAGGTGTGCCAACTACCCCCTCACAGAACAGGTACCACAGGGACATTAGCAGTGCAAACTTCTCTCCCTCACAGGACAGATACAGTATCGGCATCAGCTGTGCCAACTACCCCCTCACAGAACAGGTACCACAGGGACATTAGTAGTGCAAGCTTCTCTCCCTCACACGACAGATACAGTATCGGCATCAGGTGTGCCAACTACCCCCTCACAGAACAGGTACCACAGGGACATTAGTAGTGCAAGCTTCTCTCCCTCACATCACAGATACAGTATCGGCATCAGCTGTGCCAACTACCCCCTCACAGAACAGGTACCACAGGGACATTAGCAGTGCAAGCTTCTCTCATCCCAGAACAGCATCAGCTGTGCCAACCACCCCCTCACAGAACAGGTACCACAGGGGCATTAGCAGTGCAAGCTTCTCTCCCTCACAGGGCAGATACAGCATCGGCATCAGGTGTGCCAACTACCCCCTCACAGAACAGGTACCACAGGGACATTAGTAGTGCAAGCTTCTCTCCCTCACAGGACAGATACAGTATCGGCATCAGGTGTGCCAACTACCCCCTCACAGAACAGGTACCACAGGGACATTAGTAGTGCAAGCTTCTCTCCCTCACAGGGCAGATACAGTATCGGCATCAGGTGTGCCAACTACCCCCTCACAGAACAGGTACCACAGGGACATTAGCAGTGCAAGCTTCTCTCCCTCACAGGACAGATACAGTATCGGCATCAGGTGTGCCAACTACCCCCTCACAGAACAGGTACCACAGGGACATTAGCAGTGCAAGCTTCTCTCCCTCACAGGACAGATACAGTATCGGCATCAGGTGTGCCAACTACCTCCTCACAGAACAGGTACCACAGGGACATTAGCAGTGCAAGCTTCTCTCCCTCACAGGGCCGATACAGTATCGGCATCAGGTGTGCCAACTACCCCCTCACAGAACAGGTACCACTTGGACATTAGCAGTGCAAGCTTCTCTCATCCCAGAACAGCATCAGCTGTGCCAACCACCCCCTCACAGAACAGGTACCACAGGGGCATTAGCAGTGCAAGCTTCTCTCCCTCACAGGGCAGATACAGTATCGGCATCAGGTGTGCCAACTACCCCCTCACAGAACAGGTACCACAGGGACATTAGTAGTGCAAGCTTCTCTCCCTCCCAGAGCAGATACAGTATCGGCATCAGGTGTGCCAACTACCCCCTCACAGAACAGGTACCACAGGGACATTAGCAGTGCAAGCTTCTCTCCCTCACAGGACAGATACAGTATCGGCATCAGGTGTGCCAACTACCCCCTCACAGAACAGGTACCACAGGGACATTAGCAGTGCAAGCTTCTCTCATCCCAGAACAGATACGGCATCGGCATCAGGTGTGCCAACTACCCCCTCACAGAACAGGTACCACTTGGACATTAGCAGTGCAAGCTTCTCTCCCTCACAGGACAGATACAGTATCGGCATCAGGTGTGCCAGCTACCCCCTCACAGAACAGGTACCACAGGGACATTAGTAGTGCAAGCTTCTCTCCCTCACAGGGCAGATACAGTATCGGCATCAGGTGTGCCAACTACCCCCTCACAGAACAGGTACCACAGGGACATTAGCAGTGCAAGCTTCTCTCATCCCAGAACAGATACGGCATCGGCATCAGGTGTGCCAACTACCCCCTCACAGAACAGGTACCACTTGGACATTAGTAGTGCAAGCTTCTCTCCCTCACAGGACAGATACAGTATCGGCATCAGGTGTGCCAACTACCCCCTCACAGAACAGGTACCACTTGGACATTAGTAGTGCAAGCTTCTCTCCCTCACAGGACAGATACAGTATCGGCATCAGGTGTGCCAACTACCCCCTCACAGAACAGGTACCACAGGGACATTAGCAGTGCAAGCTTCTCTCCCTCACAGGGCCGATACAGTATCGGCATCAGGTGTGCCAACTACCCCCTCACAGAACAGGTACCACTTGGACATTAGCAGTGCAAGCTTCTCTCATCCCAGAACAGATACGGCATCGGCATCAGGTGTGCCAACTACCCCCTCACAGAACAGGTACCACTTGGACATTAGCAGTGCAAGCTTCTCTCCCTCACAGGGCAGATACAGTATCGGCATCAGGTGTGCCAACTACCCCCTCACAGAACAGGTACGACTTGGACATTAGCAGTGCAAGCTTCTCTCATCCCAGAACAGATACGGCATCGGCATCAGGTGTGCCAGCTACCCCCTCACAGAACAGGTACCACAGGGACATTAGCAGTGCAAGCTTCTCTCCCTTACAGGGCAGATACAGTATCGGCATCAGCTGTGCCAACTACCCCCTCACAGAACAGGTACCACAGGGACATTAGTAGTGCAAGCTTCTCTCATCCCAGAACAGATACGGCATCGGCATCAGGTGTGCCAACTACCCCCTCACAGAACAGGTATGACTTGGACATTAGTAGTGCAAGCTTCTCTCCCTCACAGGACAGATACAGTATTGGCATCAGGTGTGCCAACTACCCCCTCACAGAACAGGTACCACAGGGACATTAGCAGTGCAAGCTTCTCTCCCTCACAGGACAGATACAGTATCGGCATCAGGTGTGCCAACTACCCCCTCACAGAACAGGTACCACAGGGACATTAGCAGTGCAAGCTTCTCTCCCTTACAGGGCAGATACAGTATCGGCATCAGCTGTGCCAACTACCCCCTCACAGAACAGGTACCACAGGGACATTAGTAGTGCAAGCTTCTCTCCCTCACAGGACAGATACAGTATCTGCATCAGGTGTGCCAACTACCCCCTCACAGAACAGGTACCACAGGGACATTAGCAGTGCAAGCTTCTCTCATCCCAGAACAGCATTGGCTGTGCCAACTACCCCCTCACAGAACAGGTACCACAGGGACATTAGCAGTAAAGCTTCTCTCCCTCACAGGACAGATACAGCATCGGCATCAGCTGTGCCAACTACCCTCTCTCAGACCCGGTCTGACAAGGGCAACAAGCGGTGCAAGCTTCCCTTCCTCGCAGAACTGGTACTACATAGGAATAAGGAGTACAAGCAGCCCTTACCCATTATTTGAATATAGCTCAGGGCTCAATAGTGCAAGGTTCCTTCCTTCACAGAACATGTCCAGCTTAGGCGTCCGCATTGGAAGCTCCCTCTCTCACAAAGCCGCACAGCATCAGCAGTGAAAACTCCCCTCCGTTAGAGAAAACTCTCATGATGGGCATCATTTGGGCAGGTATGTCAGCCCTTCAGAACTGGTACAGCATAGACCTCAGCAGTGCAAGCTTCCATCCTCACAGAACAGGTACAGGAGAGACCTCAGCAGTGCAAGCTTCCATCCTCACAGAACAGGTACAGGAGAGACCTCAGCAGTGCAAGCTTCCATCCTCACAGAACAGGTACAGGAGAGACCTCAGCAGTGCAAGCTTCCATCCTCACAGAACAGGTACAGCATTAGCAGGGCCAACTACTACCTCACTGTACAGATATGACAGATATGACAAGAGCAACAGTGGTGCACAATTCAAGCACACAGAATTATACCACATGGGCATCAGTATGGCAAGTTTGCCCCATCACAAAAAGTACAGCATGGGAATCAGTAAAGGTGGCTTCCATCCATCACATAAAAGACACAGCATAGCATCGGCAGAGGCACCCCGCCCACCAGAACAGATGGTGCATAAGCATCAGCAATGCAAGCTCTATTGCGCGCACTATAGAGGTGCAGCATGGGCACCGGTACGCCACGCTTGCCTTACTCACAGAATTAGTAAAGAAGAGCTATAACATGAGCATCAGTAATGCAAGCTGCCTTCCCTCCCAGAACAGGTACAGTACAGCTTCAGTATGGAAAACGTCCCTCTCACAGGTCACACGCATCAGTGTGTGCTTCACTCCCTCCCAGAACAGGTACGGTACAGCCTCAGCGAAACTAGGCCTAAGAGAGAACGACCACTGCTGGAACTGTAACAGCGCAACAGGGGACCTAGCCCATCTAATCTTCTACTGCAGCAAGGTCAAGAAATTTTGGGATAAAGTGTTTGACTTTACTAACAAGACACTAGACTGCACCATCAAACAAGAGTTTAGTACTTTAACCACAGCAAACCTCAACACCGACGTTACCTCACAACAAGACAGAAACCTTCTCGACTTCCTCCTAACTAGTGCAACAAAGACAGTACTAGCCAAGTGTAAAGACACCACCAAGGCCACCTTCAAGGGTTGGCTAAATTGGGTAACGTTCTTAAGAGGAGCCAACAGCACTGCATTAAGGCACACACCTTGGAGAACACCCAACAGAGATATGTGGTCACCACTGGATAGCTTCCTAGACCCGTACAAACCACCCTAGACAACCAAATAGCGATAATCACACACAGTGCTAGACGGCCGATCCTCAACCAGCCACCAAACAATTATATGTTATATGTTCATGTTATATGTTTAAAAATAGACAAAGGGCGAAAATAAGAGGTCCGTTGCAATGAAGCCATGAAGACGACCAACCGAGCGGGACATTTAATCAGCCACCCAATAGCCATACACAAAACGCTTTTATGTAATTTATGTACTCCAAATGGATCAGCGATTTGCTCTAATTGCCTTAATTGTTATATGTTTTATATGTAACCGGTCATGAAAAACAATAAAAAAATATATATTTAAAATAAAACTTCCAGCTCACAGGTCATGAGCATGAGCAGTGTATGCTTCACTACTTCGCAGAACAGGTACAGTACAGTATCATTAGGGACAACGTCCCTCTCACATAAGGTCGTGCACATCAGCAGGGTACTCTTCTGTCCCTCACAGAGCTAGTACAGTACAGCATCAGTAGAAAAATCTTCCCTCTAACAAAGTTGTGCACATCAGCAGGGTACTTTTCTCTCCATCACAGAGTTAGTACAATACAGCATCATTGTGAAATCTTTCCTCTCACAGAGTTCCATGCACAACAGCAGAGTTCACTTCACTCCCTCACAGAGACAGTGTAGCACGGACACCCATACAGGTGCAAGGGATGTGGTCAACAGTCTGCTGGGATGAGAATGGCAAAGTGGGGTTTGGGTGGGTCGGGGGGGTGGGGCTTGGGGCAGGTAAGGGGAGGTGAGGATGGCTTTGCTCCTCTTCTCTGGGTAGCTACCCTGTGTCGACATGGGAAAAGGAGGGCTTGGAATAAAAGGCATTGTTGAGGGGAGCAGGTTAAGGGGGGGAAAGGATCACTGTTGAGGATAGAATAGGAATGGGGGAGTTTGGTCCATGCAGGGGATGTGTGTGTGTGGGGGGGGGGTTCAGAAGATAAACAGTAGGGCTTGGGAGAGGTAGTACCTCAGCATGCACTCGCTACTGGTGTCCATCTGACGCCAAGACTTTTCTGACCAAAACTAATCATAAAATCATTGTATAATGAAAGCATTTCCATCTATGCATTGCAATGGAAGCAATTCATTGTCAATGCAAGGTCACGCGAGGGAATGTAAGCAGTTGTGGTAACAACTCTTTCTGCTAGTTTCTTCTACAGGGTCAATTTCTTAAAGGATAAACTCAGAAGTTTCAGCTGCTTTGTGCCGGTAGACCAAAACTTAAAAAATGCAGCCGGACCCCATACCACTTTTTAAATCTCTGTTCTTCCCTCCTCTTTTCCAGCCTTTCTTTCTTCTCGCCCATGCCTTGTCTCTTTCTCCTCTGTCCATTCTCTTCCTCCACTACCTCCACCCTCTCACCTCTTGTTTTTCTTCCTTTCACTTCTTTTCTCATCCTTTTTTCCCCCTTTTCTCTGTTGCGCACTTTTCTTTCTTTTGACTATCTTGCTATTGCTCTCACATGCTCTTTTCATCCATCTTTTCTGCGCTCACCCTGCGTTCTCAGAGCTGTTACTTTCATACTTGCTGTCCTCCGCCAGAGAGGAGATTACAGGAGTCATGTGCTGTACCTCACTGCAGTTCTGTGCAGTGCAGAGCCGGAGGCGGGTGGTAGCGTGGGTAGAAGTTTGTGAAATAGTTATTTGCGTCGCAGATGGCAAGTGCAACCTTTGCCAGCAGTTGCAAAGATGGGGGCATCTTTTTATGTGTGGTTTTTCACATGTTGGGCAGAAGTGGTGGGACCGTCACCACTTCAGCCACCAAATCTGCAGGTAGCATTTTTTCACTTTATTGTCTAGAATTAGAAATGCCACACCAACCACCTGCAGTATTCTTATTTTAATTTTATTTCATAAGCAGTTACTTATAGCGCAAGCGTGACCCAGTGGCGGTGAGTCTTTTTCCAAAAGGGTGGTTTTAAAAGAGCAGTTCGTATTTTAAGGCGTTCAAGTGAAGCTGAGAAGTTTGCACTGAGTCAAAAGATGATGATGTCAGAGGGAGAGCACGGGAGGGAGCACCATAACTACAGGCTGTAGACCATGGCCAAAAACTACCCAGTGCTTTGGGTATTGAGTTCTTCACCAACCTTGTTTTTTTCTGCATCGCTCCCCTGCACTCTGTGCTTTCTCTTCCATTCTTTTCCCTCTTTGCTTTCTTCTCCAATTGCTTCTAGCCCTGGTGTTACTTGACTCTTCCATCTCATGCTGTGATCACATCGCCTCTGTCCCATGCTCTTGTAATCCAACGAGATCATCACCAACAGCTTGCTTTCTCCTGCATCGCTCCCCTGTATCCAGTGCCTCCTCTTCCTTTCTTTTCACTCTTTCCCTATTTCTTCTTCTCCGGCTTCTAACCCTGGTGTTTCTTGACTCTTCCATCTCATACTGTGATCACATCGCCTCTGTCCCATGCTCTTGTTATCCTATGGGGTCTTCACCAACAGCTTGCTCTTTCTTGCATCACTTCCCTTCACCCTGTGCTTTCTCTTCCATTCTTTTCCCTCTCTGCCTTCTCCAATTGCTTCTAACTCTGGTGTTTCTTGACTCTCCCATCTCATACTGTGATCCCATCGCCTCTGTCCTGTGCTCTTGTTATCCAACGAGATCTTCACCAACAGCTTGCTCTTTCCCGCATCACTTCCCTTCACCCTGTGCTTTCTCTTCCATTCTTTCCCCTCTCTGCCTTCTGCTCCAGATGCTTCTATCCCTGGTTTTCCATGACTCTTCCCTCTCATAATGGGATCAGACCGCCCTTGTCAACTGCTTTTCCATTTTCAGTTTTTATGGTCCCCAAAAATGTATCCACTTATCCTTCAAAGCTGTTTAAACATTGAACCTCAGCCTATTCCTCTCAGTGATTAAACACAGAGGGGTGGGTTTCTTAGGTGTGGTAGGAATGGCGCCAATCAAAAATGCATAGAAGTAAGCCTGAGGTAAGTGAGGCGGTGCGAACAGGAGAGGTACAACCCCTAATCCTTCCAAAAGATAGACCCTGAGGTCAGCATATGATCGTCGTAAGCCTGTGTACATGCTAAAGTTCCAATGCTTATTGCAACATAGTATACATCAGAATCAAGAGCACGTGTCATGCAAAGAATTGTCAACAACAGTTGTAGTTGTATTGTTTTTCTTTAATCCAATAACTTGCCCAGCCTCTCAATGATTGTTCTTTTTCCCTCTTTCTTGGTTTTCCGTGCACCCTCTCCATCTACCTTCAACTCTTCCATCCATTTTCCTGTTCGACTCGGGCATTTATTTGTTTTTTCTGCCCTTTCCCACCTGTTGACATCTTCTCCACATTTCTTAGGTATCATCGCCTTTCTAACATTTAGGTAGCTTCACTACATTGCTGATGGTTCCCTCTTATCTCTGCCTAAACTTTTTCCCATAATTTAAGTTCAGATTCTTCAGTAGTGTGCAATATATTCCCCTAAGCGAACTTGTGCAGAATCACATGGGCTGTGTCTACACGAGCCTGTAGCGAGAGCTGCCACCACCCCGCATCCTACACTGGAGACCAGGGCCGGAAAAAGGAAAATGATAATAACATAGTTATTATCATTTTACTTTTCTTCGCTCCGGGGCTAGGTTAGGGCGGTGCTGGGGTCACAGGGAGAGGAGTGGTTTGCACATCTACCTATGACTGTTTGGCCGGCCGTCTTGGGTGACCCAAACAGTCATGCGCACTTTGCATGTTCCCCACTAGACTGTAATACACAGCCTGGTCGAGAACAAGCACAGGCTCCCAGTCCCCGTTTGAGCACTGAACCACGGCACTCAGACCAATCACAATGCTGAATTGTAGTGTTGGGATTGGCTCAGGGGAGCCTGCGTGCTTCCTGCTTCCGGGACCGAAGCTGACGAGAGACGGCGGTTGCAGATAAGTACGTGTTTTTGACCACCCCCGTTCCTTGACAGCCGCCACTGCTGGATACTTCATCTACGAGTTCATGTACAGGAAGATCTGGCCAGCCTAGATGAGGGTTCCTGTACAAGTTCCATTACTCTGCATCGGAAAGACCACTTTGAGTGCCCTTGGAGAAGGACATTATTAATGAGAGGTATCTGCTTAATGGTGATAGAGATAGTAAGGACCTGGAGCACAGGCAAGGCTACGGCAGATAAAACGAAAACCCTGGGCTTGCGTTAATCTTTAAACACTTACCCAGCTAGTGGCAACTCCTCTTCTAGGAGTACTTGCTGACAGCTGACCTGATCCCCTAAACATTTTGCATGTGAAGTAGGAACCTGATAAAAATTCATTTTGTTTCTTCCTCTCCCCACAGGACAGTCTATTCTGTGTTGCTGCAGCATTTGGCTGTTTCTTCTATTAACGAAAAGCCACTGACGTCAACGGGGCCACGCTTCAGACCTATTTTTGTGTACACATTTATATATTTATACGTACATTCATATTCTAGATGTTTATTTTTGCACTTTCTAGCAGAGGCTTTGCCAGCAGCCTTGTGTTTCGCGATTTGTCATTTAGAAATAGAAGCAGTTTTAAAGTGTTATAGATTGTTTTACTGTCCAGTTAACACATGTAAAATGCTTTGTATTTTTCTCTCTTTTCTCGTCCTTTCAAAATTCTGACACATGTATTTATTAAATGCTCTTGTATTGTGACTGATAAATGACCTAATGATGCCTAAATAAATATTTATCTGGACAGAAAGTTGCGTGAGTCGTGCATCCATGTACAGTTTTGGTGAATTATGGCTCTGTTTTAAGTCGGTAAAATGAAAGTATCGTAAACCAAATTAGTAAATTTAGCATCGGAGACACCAACCTGTGCAGCCCCCTCCCTGATGCTCTGGGTTAGTTTACTCTTGCTCGTGTATATGTATGCATAAAGTATGTACGTGTATATGGTATTTCTATAGCACAAACCTAGCCAACTTTGCTTTGAAAGAATCCTCTTGATGGGCTGTGATGGGAGTGTATGCTTAGACTCCATGGCTGTCCCCACACCGAAGGGGGATTTCGATGACATACATGTTGTGGTACCTAAAGCAAATCAACCCAATCATTAGAGACTCCTAACAGGCTGTGTGCCCCAGATTAATTGGAACAAGTCTGGAAGGCAAGTTTGTGGAGGGGTCACAGCATGCTGGTAAATGTGGCAGGATCTGATGTAGCTATCATTAGGTCTGCAGGTGCCCTCGACACTGGTTTTCATGCGGGTGAGGGTGCCCCATCAGCTAGGTGGACAGTGAGCCCCTGTTAGACATGGAATTTCTTGCTTGATCCAGGGCACGTGGCACGTTTGCTGCCCCATTGAGACTGCTAGTTAGCAGCCCACTTCAGCCGGCCTTCCAAGCCAAAGCAGTGATTACCCATCTCATTATGAAGCCAGCAGAGCATTTGAGAGAGTTGACCCTTCGAGTGTGCTTATGCACTCACCAGTACCTTGTCTTTCCGATCTTGTGGGTCATTGGCGGGTGGAGCTGGAAAAAAAGGTTTGTGGTGGACTTGAGGTTTCAGATTCAGCACAGAAGGTCCAAAAGGAGGCAATGGTTCCAATAAGGCACCCAGCCTCCCAGTGGTGGGAGCCATGTGCTAAATTAGAGGTGTGCAAAGTTGTATTCCTCTGAGCCTCGTGAAGCCTCATTGAGAATACCGAATAGTGAAGGTTTTCGCTTTGGTTCCTTTGCGTGAAGTTTGGTCTGTGGCAATAGTTCTATATGGCGTAAATCCCATTATGGAAATGCGTGTTTAAGCTTGTGAACCTTTTGCGTACCCGTTTCTTCACACGAGGCACTTGTGAAGAAAGGTTGTGCAAATCCTGCTCAGGAAATACTTGCAAGTTATGGCTGCCAACTTTTGACTCGTGTGTGGAGCAGGGCATCGCACATACACTGTCTCTGGTTCCCCACTGTTTGCTGTCAGGGCGATGCATACCATATCACCTCAAATTCCATGACACCTGCCTGGCACCAGCTGGGCCTCTGTTTTGTATTGATATATTCTATTGCTCTACCTCCATCTGTTTTGCTTTTATTGTCTTCCATCATGTCCTCTATCTTTGGCACAGAAATGAGGCAACAATCCCTTAAGCCTTGAGTGCTTTGCTTGCCTATTCCTGGAGTGCTTTCCTTGTCTTTACGGAGTCAGATTGTGGGCTGTCCTCTAAACTCCCATGCTCCTTATAGGAGGGGGGAAAGGCTGCTTGTGCCTTAGAAGAATCTGTCCCTATGCCCTGGGCACTCTCGCCCGCTGAAAATACCTGGTGTCCAATGCAAAGATTGTACCTCCGGTCTTTTAGTGGGGTTCCTTTCCACTACTCGCCACCCACCTCTCACATTCCCAGTTGAGTTCAGACTCCAGTAGGTTCCTCGTTGATTTTCACCTTAGTCCAGTATAAAACAAATGTCCCTTGTGCCCCAGCGATCATTCATCTGTTAAAATTACAACATCGTGGATATTAAGGACCTTGTTGGCCAGAACTGGTTGCAACCGGCCATCTGTGTGAGTGCTGGCTCTCTAAAACAAGAGTCTGGATAGAGGTTAACCTCATGTGTGCTCATGACGAGCTCAGCTCGTCATAACGTCCGCAACGCTCGCACGCGGGGCTAATTCCCCCGCTGTGCTGAGCGTTCCGAGGAAACGGGTGTGGCCGTGACTAGCTCAGCTCGTCATCAGCACTGCTCCACCAGGGTGCTGTGTGCGCTCCCCCAGCACAGCGGGGGAATTACCCCCGCGGCGAAGGGGTTAATACAAAGGTAACCTTTACATTGCTGGGCTCGGTGATCATGACCAACATGCTGGCCTCCCACTGACAGGCCGCCACTACTAGACTCCTAGATGCCTGATACCTGTCACACTAGATCAAAAGTAATTAGTGTTAAATGCTTTTCTTGAAACATTGATAGATTTCATTCACACTAGGAATGGTAGAAGGTGAGTAACCATGCACCTGTGCACCAGTAAGGGAGTATTGCCAACCTCACTCACCCTCCAGTCACGATGGTTAGATATATGTTGCAGCGGCAACAAGATAACCTGGCAGACTTACACGTGAGGCCAGAAAATATTAAATCTAGAACCCGTTGAGAGCAGTGGATAAAAGATCTAAAAACCCCTGTCGACCAGTAAATGATAGAGCTAGAAACCAGTGAGACCAGTAGACAGATCTAGAAACTCTTGAGACCAGTACAGATTAGTTATAGAAACTGTTTAGATGAGTACATGATAGACGTAAGAACCCCTGAGACCTGTGGTTAATAGAGGTAAAATCAGTGTAACAACTAGGTAACACATCTACAAATCCTTGGGAGAAGTGGATGGTGGATCTAGAACCCCTTGAGACCGGTGGACAAGAGAGCTAGAAACCCTTGAGACCAGTGGACAAGAGATCTAGAAACCATTGAGACCAGTGGCCAAGAGATCTAGAACCCCTTGAGACCGGTGGACAAGAGAGCTAGAAACCCTTGAGACCAGTGGACAAGAGATCTAGAAACCATTGAGACCAGTGGCCAAGAGATCTAGAACCCCTTGAGACCGGTGGACACGAGATCTAGAACCCCTTGAGACCAGTGGACACGAGATCTAGAACCCCTTGAGACCGGTGGACAATAGATCTAGAACCCCTTGAGACCGGTGGACAAGAGATCTAGAACCCCTTGAGACCGGTGGCCAAGAGATCTAGAACCCCTTGAGACCGGTGGACACGAGATCTAGAACCCCTTGAGACCGGTGGACACGAGATCTAGAACCCCTTGAGACCGGTGGACAAAAGATCTAGAACCCCTTGAGACCGGTGGACGAGAGATCTAGAACCCCTTGAGACCGGTGGACAATAGATCTAGAAACCCTTGAGACCGGTGGACAAGAGATCTAGCACCCCTTGAGACCGGTGTACAATAGATCTAGCACCCCTTGAGACCGGTGGACAAGTGATCTAGAAACCCTTAAGACCAGTGGACAAGAGATCTAGAACCCCTTGAGACCGGTGTACAAGAGATGTAGAACCCCTTGAGACCGGTGGACAAGTGATCTAGAAACCCTTAAGACCAGTGGACAAGAGATCTAGAACCCCTTGAGACCGGTGTACAAGAGATGTAGAACCCCTTGAGACCAGTACAGATTAGTTATAGAAACTGTTTAGATGAGTACATGATAGACGTAAGAACCCCTGAGACCAGTGGTTAATAGAGGTAAAATCAGTGTAACAACTAGGTAACACATCTACAAATCCTTGGGAGAAGTGGATGGTGGATCTAGAACCCCTTGAGACCGGTGGACAAGAGATCTAGAAACCCTTGAGACCAGTGGACAAGAGATCTAGAAACCCTTGAGACCGGTGGACAAAAGATCTAGAAACCCTTGAGACCAGTGGACAATAGATCTAGAAACCCTTGAGACCGGTGGGCAAGAGATCTAGCACCCCTTGAGACCGGTGGACAAGTGATCTAGAAACCCTTAAGACCAGTGGACAATAGATCTAGAACCCCTTGAGACCGGTGGACGAGAGATCTAGAACCCCTTGAGACCGGTGGATAATAGATCTAGAAACCCTTGAGACCGGTGGACAAGAGATCTAGCACCCCTTTAAACCGGTGTACAAGAGATCTAGCACCCCTTGAGACCGGTGGACAAGTGATCTAGAAACCCTTAAGACCAGTGGACAAGAGATCTAGAACCCCTTGAGACCGGTGTACAAGAGATGTAGAACCCCTTGAGACCGGTGGGCACAAGATCTAGAACCCCTTGAGACCGGTGGGCACGAGATCTAGAACCCCTTGAGACCGGTGGACACGAGATCTAGAACCCCTTGAGACCAGTGGACATGAGATCTAGAAACCCTTGAGACCGGTGGACAAGGGAGCTAGAACCCCTTGAGACCAGTGGACATGAGATCTAGAAACCCTTGAGACCGGTGGACAAGGGAGCTAGAACCCCTTGAGACCAGTGGACACAAGATCTAGAACCCCTTGAGACCGGTGGACACAAGATCTAGAACCCCTTGAGACCGGTGGACAAGAGATCTAGAAACCCTTAAGACCAGTGGACAAGAGATCTAGAACCCCTTGAGACCGGTGTACAAGAGATCTAGCACCCCTTGAGACCGGTGGACAAGTGATCTAGAAACCCTTAAGACCAGTGGACAAGAGATCTAGAACCCTTTGAGACCGGTGTACAAGAGATGTAGAACCCCTTGAGACCGGTGGGCACGAGATCTAGAACCCCTTGAGACCAGTAGACATGAGATCTAGAAACCCTTGAGACCGGTGGACAAGGGATCTAGAAACCCTTGAGACCAGCGGACAATAGATCTAGAACCCCTTGAGACCAGTGGACACGAGATCTAGAACCCCTTGAGACCGGTGGACACGAGATCTAGAACCCCTTGAGACCGGTGGACACGAGATCTAGAA
This sequence comes from Lissotriton helveticus, assembly GCF_964261635.1. NCBI lineage: Eukaryota > Metazoa > Chordata > Amphibia > Caudata > Salamandridae > Lissotriton > Lissotriton helveticus. Next base: position 29,309,690 of record NC_136072.1, read on the forward strand.
CCCCTTGAGACCGGTGGACAAGAGATCTAAAACCCCTTGAGACCGGTGAACAAGAGATCTAGAACCCCATGAGACCGGTGGACAAGAGATCTAGAACCCCATGAGACCGTTGGACACGAGATCTAGAACCCCTTGAGACCGGTGGACACGAGATCTAGAACCCCTTGAGACCAGTTCATAATAGTTGTAGAAACTTCACCACAAGGCTCTTGAAGTAACTGAACCAGCTGCTGTGGTGGGTACAACCTAGAAGGTGACGGTCATGCTGAAGGTCAGAGCCCATGAGGTGCTGAAGGATGATTGCGGGTCTTGGATCACAGCTGAGAAGGTCTGGTCAGATGTCTGCCTTCAGCACCGTTGACTTCTCCTGGATTACCTGTGTACTTGAGGGTGTTGGAGCTGTGCTGATGGTGCTTGAGGGCCTCTACTCTACATGTATATGCTAAGGCAGGTCAATTAAGTCCTACTATGTTTTTTCCTGTCCTATTTTGTGCAATTTTGTTACACCTCTCCCTTCCAAGAATAACTTGACAGCTTGATACCAAGGCAGAGTCAAGATCCCAAAGGCAGTAACCTGGGAATCTGGAGTGCAACCTCTTTGTGGCCCGGGGACCCCAGTTGTATAAGGCATTGCCAACACAAGATGCCATCCACTGCCCACGTTTGGACCCAAGTCAAGGCCTCACCGTTATTGCGTCTGGTGAGGATCTGGGTTGTTGGCTTGATTGATGGATGCTGGCAAGCTGCTGACGCCCGCTTAACTTCTCCCTCCGCTACATTTCACGCTTTTCTTCACGTTCTCACCCTCTTTCTCCACTTAGTGCCCCAACATTTCTCTTGAGATTTCTAGTTGTCCTATGTCAACCATTAATAACTTATCAATCCTGTTTTCCTTTCTATTCTGCAACTTGTAGCCCCCTTTAGCCACAAATTCAAAACTAAAAGTGCTGGAATGCAAAGAGGGGGACAACACGTAACTGAAGAAAGATGCAGACGTCTTGCTACTCCCTCCCTCCATGTGTCTGCTGTCGTCTTCTTTCCAGTCTCTTCTCCCTCTCTCCTTCCCTATGACCACCCGGCCCTTCTCCTGTCGCCTTTTCTCTGTCCTTCTTTCTTCACATGCTGTTCCTCGCGCCCCCCCCCCCTTGCACTGCCTCACACACCCTATTCGTGAGTGCTTCAAACCTCTTCTCCATCTGCCTTTTTCCCTTCCTACTTCCTTTCCTGTTTCAACTGCTCCATTTTCGCTCCATCTGTTGTTCAGTCTCCCCCTTTCCGCCTCTCCATCAATACCCTTTTCTTCAGTGACGTCACCCACTGGCATCCTTTCATCCTCTGCCCCTGAAGGCACAGCCCCCTGACTCCTGGGGAGTTAAAAGGCACTTACTGACACTATTGATTGTACGCAACAGGACACCTGTGACGTCCATTTCTCCAAAGAAACACTTTACCCCATTTATTCTCCAAAATATGTGTTATGCGACACAGCCAGAATCAAAATAAGTGCAGACGGCGCAGTGCTCAAACGTGCAGTGGTGTGCAACATTTACAATGATACACATGTACAGTGGGGTGTCTCAGGGTTTTAAAGACCAAGAAACAGACCAAAATCTATCCACTGGTTACTGCTTGCAATGTAATTGAATGACAGACAAAAACCTCTAAAAATGTTGACGTTTCGACCCTTCAGTCAATTTGCAAGGGTCTCCTCAGGACAACATCCTGTCTAGCACAACACCTATCCGGGTAAAAATATACATAGAGGCTAATTTACCATGTCTACATCAGACATGTCTGTTCTAATGAGAGTCTACTAAATAAACCAAAATCATAGTTCCAAGCAGTATACATTATTGTCGTGCCGCGGTAGTAAATATTAGTAGGCTTCTGGATCAACACTAAAATTAATTAATAAAACCTATTAGGGATACATACATATGGGTACCACTGCCTGCATCACATATCTACAATACCATATCTACAATCTGCATGTTGATGAAATCACTATGTAACTATGTCCAATTCCTTTTTTTTTTATTATGATTTGGAGCTCCAATTTCTCAATTCCTTTAAAATACAGTACTAACTAAGTCAGTGCAAATTGGATTTTTCCATTAAATACTCCAACAACTTCAACTGTAGAATACAAAGACCCTAAATATGAAATGGATTTTGCCGAAAAGGGACCATGTGCAAAATACATGCAGAGACCTAACAGTTGCAGATTTTCATAGTACAGTACAAGATTCATAGCAGCATACAGGATGTTGAAAGTGCAAGTGCTAAACCTAAAACCAATTTCACAAATCCTTTCAAATACAATACTAACTAAGTCAGTGCAAATTCGATTATACCATTAAATACTCCAACAACCTCAACTGTATAATACAAAGACCCTAAATATGAAATGGATTACATATCACAGTTACAGATTTATATTACATATTAATATTACATATTAATATATATTATATATAGTATAATACATAATACATAGTATTACATATAACAGTTACAGATTTTGATCGTACAGTACAAGATTCATAGCAGCATACAGGATGTCGAAAGTGCAAATGCACAAGAATAATACCAATTTCTCATATCCTTAAAAAAAACATCCTAACTAGGTCAGTGCAAATCGGATGATACCATTACATACTCCAACAAGTTCAACTGTTAATACAAAGACCCAAACATTCTACTTATAATATGCAATGAATTTTGCCCAGAAAGGACCCTGTTCAATATACCACAATATACACAACGTGCCGGTCCTGTTCTAAAATATATTTAAGAATTGCTTCGCTGTAGCGATGTTGTATTTTAGATACAATGGTCTTAAAAAATGACGTTGTAACGGTTGTAGCTGGGGACAGACAAATAAAACATGATTTAGACCCTGCACCCAGTTTCCTCTTAGGTGACACAGTCTGTCCTGCCTGGCTAGTCCCGCCCACGCCCCTGATATAATTTGTAAGTGAAAGAAATTCAGCCTTAGCAACAGAACAGTTCTGCACACTCCATGGGGAAGATTCCATACAACATACGGTTGAGGTTGTTTAAAAATACTACTCCCCACTAATGTATCATTACTGGAATGCCCTGAACACAATTCAATGGATGTATGATGTTACAACGCGATCATTTAGATTGCGGTACATTACATCACTGTTTTTACAATGCAAGTCGTTACAACGACTTGCGCTGTAGGTGCTGGACTTAAGAATAGCATTATTTACTATTCCAACTCCAGCCTACGTACAGTAGGGAAGGTGTTGGAATAGTAAATCACGCTATTCCTTAGTCTAGAGCGCTGTCCAGTGCCAGTCGTGGTAACGACTTGCATTGTAAAAACAGCGATATAAATGTATTGCAGTGTTTTGACCGCGTTGTTAAGTTTGTTTCCCCAAAACAATATGTATTTTATGGCAGACTTCATACATTTGATGTCAAGGCCCTGACTTTGGGACAGCAGCAGTGTACGAAAGGGCTCGACAGTCGTCGCCTACCCCACCCCTGCACTCCCCCCCACGCCAATAAAAATAAAAAACTGGCGGACACCCATGGCTTGGGGTTGCCTGTGCTCCAGCACGTGAACCCCTGCCCCGCCGGCCTCTCTGTGCCTCCTAGAAGTCGTCACATTTGTCTGCTTCCCTTGAAAACCAGAAGCGAGGTATAGAAATGTGCCCGAGACCCGAGTGTCCCAGGACCGGATCATTTGCTGTCCCCGCTCAGCCCTCGAATGGTGAGGGAAGCATGTTTTCGTGAGTTCTGCCATAGCCTGTGCAAGCGCGGGAATCACAATACAGCACTCTCAGTGCGCATGAGTCTACAGCGTGCGCAGGAGAAATGGCAGGGTGTGGACAGACTGGTGCTTTTTGTATGTGGCGTGAATTTTCGCGCTGTGCGGCACTTTTAATGAGTGGGCGGGATCATGATGGCTCCCAGCCGTCATCAGCACACGCCCACCGTAATGCATGACGGCCAGGGGCTGTCATCAGCATGCAAGGGGTTAATCTTTCGTTCTCAGCATGGCACACCTGTGGCCGTTCAGGAGGATTACACAATTTGCAATGCGGTGGGCATGAAGGCCGCAGAGTGTCAGTAATACTGCAGCAGTTTTCCCTTTTATTGACATACACTATTCAGGCTGGGTTATTGTGTTCATGAATGCTCTTACAGGTACTTCAAAGCAGATGACTAGGCAGGCTGCAGAAGTAAGGCATCATTTCGTGTTTATGGTCTTATGGTCTGATGGTCCCTGGACTGTTGGCTGCCAGGAGGCTCAAAGGGGGAAAAGACCTCCGGCGGCAGATCCTCCTCCTACCTCACCGCCAAGACCTGGAACACCCTCCCTACCCACATACAGCACACCCAAGACCTACTCGCGTTCAGAAGACTCCTCAAGACCTGGCTCTTCGAGCAGTAGCAGCACCCCCCTCCCCTCAGCGCCTTGAGACCATCACGGGTAAGTAGCGCACTCTACAAGTACTCTGATTGATTGATTGAAAAGAGTAGAAATTGGCGAGTTATACCTGTGGCTGGACTGGGAACCAAAATCAACCCTGGCAAAAATGTCAAGGTCAGCCCTGCTCTCTTCTCTGTCCTCTTCTCTCTCCTCTCATCTGAAGCACCTGCTGTAATTACCTGGGGGAACTGGAGAAAGTGGCAGAGCCCCCATCAGCGGCCTTCTGCCATCAAATACTGGCTTCTGGTGGCTCCAGCCAACCGGGAAAATGCCCCGGGGCAATAAACTGGCAGCCCAGACCTGGATATAAGAACCCTGAAAACCTCAACTATGCTGTCCTTTCCCCAAGTAGGAGGACACAAGATCAGAGAAAACTATCTGTGATACTAGTTGTAACAAAATAAGTCTGTTGCCCATTGTGCTTGAGACATGATTTGAAACCTGATAACAGGGTCATTGAGCCGGAGAGAGGAAATATCAGATGTGAGCGCAACTCCCATCACCAATATCCTTTTCATATGTAGCAATTTCTTTGATAGGCACAGAAACTTCACATATACAGGTTTATATACTTGAACCTTTGAATGGGGATAAAAAACAGATTTTATATAAACGTCGATAAAGGGAAAAAAATACGTTAGATCACATATTATAAAAATATTTAGGGCCATGTGTATCATCAACCAGATTTGCGATTCTGAAATAGCGATTTTTTTTTAAATCGCTATTTCAGAATCGCATATTGGGATGTATGTACAAATTTGCAATTTTTTTGCGAATTCTTAGTATTCCTTATTTGCGATTCGCAATTTGAGAATCGCAAATTGAGAATAATTTCAAGGGTACAGGGGTGTCCAAAGGACAACCTGTTGCACCCCTGAAATGAGCATGGGTGCACATGTGGTGCACATACATGCCCTAAGGGCATGTATGTGCATCACATGGCACTTTGAAAAATTTGCATTTTTCAAGGAATTCGCAAATTACCACCAACTTGAAGTTGGTGGTAATTTGAGATTCCTTAAGGACAATTTGCATTTCTTTTTTTGCTTCATACATTGCATTTAAGGAATCGCTAAATTTGCGATTCCTTGTTGTGCACCAGATTTTCCTTTATACATACCATTTGGCAAATTCGCATTCACAAACGCCCAGGTTCTGCGAATTTCGGCGTTTGCGAATGCAAATTTGCTTGATACATATGGCCCATAATCTTTAGAGTCAACCCGTTCAGTGAGGTATCTACTGCCAGGTCTCAAGACCCTGGATAGAAGAGCGGTATAAGAAGTGTGGTACAACAGACAGGAAAATCTAGTTCTGAGTTTCTGATGTACATCCCTTGCAAGATCCTTTTGAAGAAACCTGACGGGGGTAACTCACAGATACTGATATCTGCTTTAAGACCTGCCTGGGAGACCTTGTAGATCAGCAAAAAAAAATCTGTTGCAAGGCACACTGGCCTAGCTGTCTTCCATCTGAAACACAACTCCTACAGACAGACATTCTGCAGAGAGAAAAAACAATTCTAATGCAGCACAAACTCTAAAAAGTACATATCAGGAGACAAACTGCACAACTTTCTGAAAGCCTACATTGCAAAATGATCAGCATTGCTGCTTTCAGATCATATAAATGGGAGTGCTTCTCTTTGTCATCCATGGGAGAGTCAGATCTCTTTTACCAATACCAACCAGATAGGAGCATGAGCTACCTTCTGTTAACAAAATAGCTTCATCTACTTCAGAAAGTTTCTTATCCACTCATGGGGGAAACAGCCTTTACAACTCAACTTTTACAACGCACCACCATTACAACGAAACTTTTACAACGCAACATCCATTGCATCGCATGCCATTACAACGCAACCATTACAGCGCATGACACTACAACACATGTCATTACAACACATACCATTACAACGCATAACATTACAATAGTCATTTTTACCCCTACACTATCCAACACTTACCCTACTGTTGCACCCCCTGGAGTTAGAATAGTAATTTTTACCCCTACACTATCCAACACTTACCATGCATGCAATGTAATGTTATGCATTGTAATGGTATGCGTTGTAAAGGTAGTATGCGTTGTAATGGAATGCGTTGTAAAGGTAGTTTTTAAAAATTCGTAATGGCATGCAATGCGTTGTAATGGATGTTGCATTGTAAAAAATGCGTTGTAAAGGTATGCGTTGTAAAAGTATGCGTTGTAACATCATACATCCCTCAAGGGAGCACCAATTACCTTCACAAGGTTTAGATTGACTGGACCATCTTTTTGAGCACTTTTCATCCTTTGTAAGGCCGGCTTTGACCAAAGTGACATCTCTGTGATGAAAAATGCGAACAATTATTGCGTGCGGTGGAGCTCTTTGGGGTGTTTGCAGGCAGGGTTGGGAATCTGGTGTACTGTAGGCTCCTTCCATCGAAAAGAGTTTACAAACGCCCTAGTCAGCTTGCCATGTACAAAGGCTACGCCACCATGAATAGCTTGCTGAAGGGGACTTGCGCTTCTTCAGGAAGGTCCATCACATAAATGTTATTCCGCTGAGAGGGACCTTCTGACGCCTTTGGACAGTCTTACAGGAGTCTTTCACATGGCACAGTATTTACCAGTTGTGATTTCAAGTTGCTGAACCATAACCTCCATTTCAGTCACTCTCTTCAGTCTTTCTTAGATCTAAACATAGCAATTTGACTGCAATCCTGGAAGCCTCAAACTTATTTTCCAGTGACTTCTGCACAGCTTGCATTGAGTCAATCTGCAGTGGTGACACACTAATCCTAGGGGTAAACCTGGGGCAACCCCTGTGGGTTGCTGCCCTCACCTAAGAGTCCATTGAATTTGCTTGTGTTTTGGGACCACACCTGCTTTTCACAACGAACAAATGAGCAATCATTTTTGGCCCAGTACACTTAAGAATAGTAAACAAGCAGCACCAGTGTAAGAAATAGAGGCAACAACCATGAAGTGCCAGCATAGTGTAAAACGCCAGTCCATCGGCTGTAGTTATGGTAGCTTTGAGAGCGTTGCCACTAAGTTTATTATCCAATCGCGGAGGCCTGAGTGTCGGCAAGTTACCATGATATGATTAGTGGAGACAATACTACTCTGCAGTCCTGTATAGTGCGACTGCGCAACGACACAATCACTCCAGGCACCACTGCACTGTACGCTATTCCAGTCCATGTCACGACACTCTAAGCTATTCCATTCCACTGTACTCTAGGACACTGTAAGCCACAACACTCTATGCCACTACGGTATGCCATTACACTCTACGATACAACACTCTATGACACTGCTGTCTATGCCACTCCAGTCTACTGTGCTCTACGCCCCTCCACTCTACCAAACTCTACTCCACTCTATGCTACTCCACTGTACAACACTGTACTCTAGTCTGTGGCACTGTATAACACTCTAGTCCACTCTATGCCACTCCATCCCACTCTACAGAACTCTGTTCCACTCTACGCAATTCCCTCTACGCCACTCCACCCCAATTTACTTCACTCTACAACAAGCTACTCCAGACCACTTGACTGCACAACACTCTATGCCACTCCACTCTACGACAGTCTACTCTAAAACACTATACTCCACTCTTTCACCATTTACGCTAAGCACCTCCACTCCACTGTATGAGACTTTACTCCACTCTATGACACTCCACTATACACCGCTCCAGTCTAGACACTCTACACAAGTCCACTTTACAACACACTACTATACTCTATGCCACTGTACGACACTGTATTATGGCACGGTAGGAATTGTCATTTGGTAATTCCTTAGAGAAATCTGAAAGATTTTGGAGTAATCGCCTCACCCACGTGTTGCTGTCATACTTCACCTGTGCACCAAATTCTTGTTTGGTTTGTCCAACTCATCATTCACAAAGCAGGCATTTTCCACAATCTATTTATTAAAACTTCTAAGCACAATTTAATTAGAGACAGTAGGACCAACTGACAAGATGCAGAGTGAGTGAGTGGTGATGTCGCTAATCGGACTCTACTAAATTCCTCACAGTGACTCTGTATTAAACTGAAAAAAACGTATTGCCGAAATTAAGACTAAACGCTTGTCTTAAGATTTTTTTTCTCGTGATATAAATTCTTCTGACAGTATCCGGATCAAACGCAACAGGATTTAAATGAATGTGATGTCACATGGGTTACATTTTGCATGATGTCACTTCCTGCGATGTTCTCTTAGAAGCAGATAGTGTGTCACTTCGGCCACCACTCTCTGCTATGGCTGGATGACGCCAGCCAATCTTGGTATCTGGTCTTTTGATACTGAATTCTGTGGAAAAAAGGCATCTTTACAGGTGAATGACCTCAAAGCATGTTGGCATTCCAGGACATAAACTGGCCCAAAGCACTTGGGCCAGTTGAAAAAGGATGGAAAAGAAGACAGAAAGATCCCTCTCCAAAAGCGGAATATCTCACTCTTTAATGGGATAATAAATTCCTGCGTGCTGACCAAACCAACATAGGGTAAAGAAAATAAACTACTATGCGTGAATTATACAATTATACAAATTTAATACAAAACTTGATCACTTTATATAATATAACAATAAATATAACATAATCCAGAATCCATATTGAATCAATAATGTAAGGATAAAAAGACACAGAAATGAGGCTAATTCTCATCCCCCACTCAACCATTCCTACTCACAACCCAGTTCTCATAAACCATACATACTAAATTCTCATCACTCACACTCTTCATCCTATCCTTATGCTTGTCTGCAGTGTGATTACAAAACCCAGTGGTATATAACAGGAGCAGTACAAGTGGAAGTCATCCAAATATTAATGTATAATATGAACTCCAACTGTTGATATATCTTCTCCAATAAATACAGTAGAGTAATACTTATTACAAGTGCCGCAATAAAGCACTATAATGTTCGTAGTTGTAACTACTTGGCATAGGCTTCTTAATATGTTGACATTCTAATGCCCCTGTACTAATCTTCGCCCGACGCACTTTTCGGTGACTACCCGGTCCGGGGTTACACCTTCATCAGGGCGCTCAAGTGGTATACTCCAACAGTAAACATTGGAATGAAGTAAGGGGGGAAAAGACTACAGCAAAATGTATATATGATGTTCAGAAGAGAACTGCAAGAGTCTCAACGTGCAAAGGGGAACAAACCCTTCAGAAATATTTGAAAGCAGGCACCAGTTCTCTAGACAAACAAAAGTAACACTCAGGACCAAAGAGAACCTTCCTGGTCCTGGAGACGTGGGGAGCGCTCTCATGCGATGTAAATCTCTAGCACGCGTCGTAGTGGATTACAAAAGATCCAGATTTGAATCAATTATAATGACCTGGCCATGGGTCCGTAGCTGCGCATAGTGCTGCCTCCATGGAAACAAGGTACGGAATGAGTCAGTTGAAAAAGGATGACCAGATGTCCCGGATAGTTCCGGTCTTCAGAGAACTCCCCCATGGTCTTGACGCATCTCAATTTTAAATACAAGTCCCAGTTGAGTAATCCTGCAAAGTAGAATTGAAACGTATGCTCTCCTTTCCATAGCCCCTCTATACCAGCTGTTCCGCGCCACCGACTGGGGCGCCTCGCGTTGGGGGTAGGTTCTTCTCCTTGGCTGTTCGTGCATCAGGTACCTTACCTTTCTGAACAGCCCCACGTGAACAGACTGCGGGGTCCTTTAGGGTTACTCCTAGGGTCTCCCCTCTAGAGCAGGACCGATTGGCCTGCTCCCTGATTGACCCAGTGAGGTTGTATCTTTCTCCTTCAATTTTAATGTTTACCTTACTCTCACTGTGTAGTACCTAACACCCGAGGTCCTGAAGAATTGCCAGACAGGCAAGAAACATGTCGACCTTTTTAGAGGGTTGAGTTAGCCCACTGTAGACTAAGCAGTTCCTTTCTCCCCTCCCACCATTTTAACTAAGGGAGTCAGCCACGTGAATAAAGTCCCTTGTGGATTGACTCACCTCCTTTTAATTTCACTACTCCCTCACGACTACACTTTCACCAGACCCCTCACACGCACTCAAACCATTGGCTGGAACAAAAGATCTCCAACAAAGAGCGCCTACGGCGCCCGTCAGACATTGCAGCGCCAGTCTGACGAGGAGCAGGAGACCAATGATGAAGCATGACACCTAGGTTCCTGGGTGTGTGAGGTCTCCTAGTTCCAATAAGGGAACACCCTGTTCCCTGCTTACGTTCTGTCTCCATATCTTTACACTTACTTCATTATCCATCCCCGGGGAACTTAGTATTCTTTTGCTTAATAGCCCCTCTATAGTCTGACACAAGCAATTTATTTTTTAGGTCGAGCCTAGGCAGCACTTGCACTGTCTTTTTGAGAAATGTTGTGTAAATTTTTTGGGCATATCAATTGCCTTTTTATTCACTACTTTGTTCTTTAAAAAGGCTTGCTTGCTAGTGGTTAATCTTTCATCTTCATCCCTTCTTGTTGTCATTTGTTCCCTCCCTCGGAGCAATGCCTAACTACAGGTATCTTTCCACTTTGGTGCTTATCTGTTTGTTTTGGGGCATGTAAGAACTGGGGTCACCAGTTCCCCGGGGGTAGCCTGGCACGAGCAGGTAGGCACCCGAAAGCTCAGGTGTTAAGTGACTACACAGCACACACATCCACTGAGGCAATAAATGCACGCAAGGACTTGGACCACACCAGTTACGTTTGATTCAAATCAATACGTTTTTATATAGGCTTGAAATCAAGGCAATCAATATTCACAGTAGCAATAACTCTTTGGCATATTTCATTGAGGGGAAGCAAAGGGAGCAATTAATTATTCAGGGCATCAAGAACTTAGGAGTACATTTCATTAGAGCCTTTCAGCAACGCATGTATCAACAACCATTGCATCAGGTAAGTGTAAAAACGTTTCATTTGTTAGCAGTGAACCTCTCAGTATCAGGGCCAAACATTTCATTAATTATGCATCACCATTTCTGTAGGAATAAATACTGCATCAGGTAACCATTAGTTAACCCCCAGGCGGGGGTTAACTAATGTCTTGGCCCAGTTCCGAATGCTTGCAGGGGCCAATTAGGGCCAACGGGGCCCAGTTACCAGTTCTCCCCAGGGGAGGGGCAAGCTCAGGGCCTCCCTGGGGGTTGGCTTAATTCATGGCAGTTAGTTAGGGCCAACGGGGCCCGGTTACACTTTCCCCAGGGGAGGGGCGAACTCGGGGCATTATCCGGCCTACCGCCCTCCTTCCCGGGGGTTTACCTCTCTTCTTCGGGCCTCGCCGGCCCCTTGCATAGATCTCCTGGTCAGGGGGCTCTCGCTCTTCTCAGAGAGCCCTCCGGTGACTTGCAGGCCTCAGGGGGTGAGGGGTCGGACAGGGGAGGCCCGCACTGCTCCCGCGCTCTTCTCGGGCCTCCCTCCGGCCCCGGGGGAGCTCCGTCTTTCTTCGTGCGGGGGAGGGAGGGCTCTCCGCACTCCCCGAGCCCTCCGGTGAGAGGATTCCCTGTTCCCGGGCTCGCGATGACGTGAGCGGCCCGGGAACCAATCAGCAGGCGGGCGCGGCAGCGTCAGCCAATCGCTGCGCGGCACCAGATGGGGGGCGTGTCCAGGGACACCGCGTCCCCCGTCACGTGACGGCGGGAGGAAGGCTTCAGGTCGCTTCAGGCCCTGTCAGGCCTAGCGCGGCCTGACAGGAATTCCGGCGGCCCTCTCCTGACACCGGGGGCCACCACAACGGGACACTCAACGGGGCAGGAGGCTCAGACGATCGCGGCGGCCCTCTCCTGGCCCCGAGGGCCTCCCGGGGGAAGTTACCACGCCTGACAGGGCACCCTCAGCTGCACGGATGTCCTGGGCTGCGGCAGTGAGTTGGGGGCAGTTAGTGCTTCAAGGAGGCAGCGCTCCCAGGCACACACACAGCCCTGAGCAGGTATAGCGCTTTGGGGCAGTTAGTAGGATCACAGCGCTTCAGGTAGCCACAGTCTCTAGGTTCTCAGCACTTCTCGGGGGCAATTAACACAGCGCCTCAGGCCACAGGCAGTTCAGTTAGCTCAGGGAACTAGAGTGGGAGAGCCAGATAAGGTCAGGCAGGACAGCAATTCAGGCAGTTCAGTCAGGGGGAGTTAGGCAGGACAGCTCAGGCCCAGGTGAAGGCAGGGGGCGCAGGTGCAGCACAGTCCAGTACCTGGTTGATCCCCCAGTAGTCCTGATTAGCGCAGGGGAGTCTCTTCTCGGCGCTTGTTGGTTCTGGCGCCCTTCTGTGGAAGCAGGTTCCTGGTTTCTTACAAGGGGGGGTATTGAGTTGAAGGCTTGTCAGCAGGTCACTTCAGGTGGTCCCTGGGTTCCCCTCCCGCCGGGCCAGATCAGTGGGCTAGTTCAGGGTTCCTCACTCTACTTGGAAGGCAGCACCTAAGCCCTGTCACTCCCAGTGGCATAGGCCCCTGACTAGGCCCTACCGCCTAAGTCTCCTGCGTGGGCCCCCCAGGTCAGTGATGCCCCAACTGTCTGGAAAGTTTCCCTCCCTTTCTTTATATAGGCCCAGGTCAGGTGACCACCCTCTAAGGCGGCAAAAATAGGCTCCGCCCCTATTCTAGGAGGTGCCAGGAGCTTCCCTACTCTAGCTGTGGGCAGGCAAGGCAGGCTGGAATGGTTACAATGTTTAGGGGTTCCAGCCAGCTCCTGGCAACTAGAGTGCGACTAAAAAGACCACGCTGCAGTAGCAGGGGTCAGCGGCAGCCATGATGGAAGTAAAGAGCACCTGCACCTTAGCATTGATTTTAATATTACACAGTGAATCTCAACCTCACAGGGCCTATACAACTCCATTACTATGGGGGGACATCCTAAATTAGGGGAGCGAAAAACAAAACATTTTTTAGGGAAAAGGGCCAAGTCCAACACAACTCCCCCCAGCCAAAAGCCAGGGTAGACCAATCATCACCTTGATGGGTTTCCCTGCTTGGGGCGGAAAAAGGTGGACGCAGGCCCGTAACTGCAATGGCATCTGCCAGCTCTTCGCCAATCAAACCACCCCACTGGTGTTCCCTAGTGGGATGTGGCCAGGACTGGCCTCTAGACAATCCAAAAATCTCTGGCCCTTGCTCTCTCACAGAGTGGGGGGCAGTAGCCCCAGGCCCGTAGTACCCTTTGACCACTCTCCTTCTCCTCCTTGCAGCTCCAAACTGCCACTGGTCCTCCCACCTGGGGTCCGAACCCTCACGCTGACCAGCCACCAGGGGCGAGGCTCTCCTCCCCCTACCTCTCCTTCTGGGGTTCTGCCCATTCCTCCTAAGCGGGACACCCTCAGAACACCACTCTCTCCCCAACCTAGAGTCTAAACCCTTAGGTTGAACCGGTGATAGGGGCGAGTCCTCCCTCCCCCTGCACTCCCTTCCAGAGTTCCGCACCCTCCTAACCGGAGTAGTACCCCTGAGAGTCAAATCCGGGGGGACTCTGGTTACAGATGTCCCACCCGCCAGGTCCGGCAAACCCTCAACCTGGCCACCCAACCCGGGATCTGCGCCCTGTGGCTGAGCCGGTGACAGAGGAGAGTCCATCCTCCCTCCGCACCCCCTTCCAGAAGTACCCCTGGAAGTCAAACCGGTAGGGACCTTAATTACAGGTATCCCACCCTCCAGGTGAGGCAACTCCTGAACCTGAAACCCCAGTCCAGGATATACGCCCTGTGGCAGGTGCCGAAGGAGAGTCCTTCCTTCCTCCGCACCCCCTCCCAGAGTTCCGCACCGTCCCACCGGGAGAAGCACCCCTGGAAGTCAAACCCGGGGGGGACACTGTTTACAGACGTCCCACCCGCCAGGTCAGGCAACCCCTGAACCTGGCACCCCAGTCCAAGATCTAAACCCTGTGACTGGTCAGAACCCCAAACCTCAGGTACGCTGCCACCATTAGGACTTCCTGGCGCACTTAGTTGCAAGGCTCTCAGCTCCAACTCCTTAAGCTGAAGCTTGTGCGCCAGCTTCTTCTCCTCCATTGCTAATCTCTTCTTCCATTGCGAACTCTTTATCTTCCCTTTCTCTCTCCCTCTCGTGCTCTAGCTTAGCAAGCTTCAATCTCCATCGCCTCTCCTTCCTCCTGTCCTCATACTCCTTTGACGACGCACTCCTCCTAGATACACTACTGCCTGCCCTGGAACGTCTTCCTGGCAACACATTTCCACTCGCCACAGTGTTCAGTAGGTCTAGTTTTTCTGGAGCGCCCGCCTCCCCTGGTGCACCCTGCCCCTCCTGTCCCCCATCCCCTCTCCCCTCTGGGTGGGACCTTACCCATGCCCTCAAGGCGGTACGGAGCTCATCCTTTGCGGCTCTCCGCCCAACCGCACCCCCATCCCCTGACAAAATTCCCTTAGCTGTGCCACTGTGTACTCTTCCAGGTCGGCTAGCTGGAACTCCATTTCGCCAGGTTGGGACCCAGATAAAATAAAGGGAAAGCACTAGGACGTAGGTAACAATACTGGGTCAAAACAGGTCTCTACACACTCAGGTTAACAGTGGGGGGTCAAATGCTTAGGCTTGCATGCACTATAGGTGTCTAGTCTAATTGCGGTGCACTCTGTCTCACTGGAGGGTGCTGTATAGCCACAGGTCCTGAATCTCACCGCTGCCACCAATGTAAGAACTGGGGTCACCAGTTCCCCGGGGTAGCCTGGCACGAGCAGGTAGGCACCCGAAAGCTCAGGTGTTAAGTGACTACACAGCACACACATCCACTGAGGCAATAAATGCATGCAAGGACTTGGACCACACCAGTTACGTTTGATTCAAATCAATAAGTTTTTATATAGGCTTGAAATCAAGGCAATCAATGTTCACAGTAGCAATAGCTCTTTGGCATATTTCATTGAGGGGAAGCAAAGGGAGCAATTAATTATTCAGGGTATCAAGATCTCAGGAGTACATTTCATTAGAGCCTTTCAGTAACGCATGTATCAACAACCATTGCATCAGGTAAGTGTAAAAACGTTTTATTTGTTAGCAGTGAACCTCTCAGTATCAGGACCAAACATTTCATTAATTAGGCATCACCATTTCTGTAGGAATAAACACTGCATTAGGTAAGTGTAAAAACGTTTCATTTGTTAGCAGTGAACCTCTCAGTATCAGGACCAAACATTTCATTAATTAGGCATCACCATTTCTGTAGGAATAAACACTGCATTAGGTAAGTGTAAAAACGTTTCATTTGTTAGCAGTGAACCTCTCAGTATCAGGACCAAACAATTAAATAATTATGCATCACCAGTTCTGTAGGAATAAACACTGCATCAGGTTACCAGGAGTTTTGCATTATGCAAATATAAACCATGTATCCAGCAATAGCACTTCCTTAAGCGACAATAAACCAGGCATCGGGGCCTACGTTAGCTGGCATTTAACTTGACCCCAAGCGGGGGTTAACTAATGTCTTGGCCAAGTTCCGAGTGCTTGCAGGGGCCAATTAGGGCCAACAGGGCCCAGTTACCAGTTCTCCCCAGGGGAGGGGCAAGCTCAGGGCCTACCTGGGGGTTGGCTTAATTCCTGGCAGTTAGTTAGGGCCAACGGGGCCCGGTTACATTTTCTCCAGGGGAGGGGCGAACTCTGGGCCTTCTCTGGCCTCCCGCCCTCCTCCCCGGGGGTTTACCTCTCTTCTTCGGGCCTCGCCGGCCCCTTGCGTAGATCTCCTGGTCGGGGGGCTCTCGCTCTTCTCAGAGAGCCCTCCGGTAACTTGCAGGCCTCAGGGGGTGAGGGGTCAGACAGGGGAGGCCCGCACTGCTCCCGCGCTCTTCTCTGGCCTCCCTCCGGCCCCGGGAGAGCTCCGTCTTTCTTCAAGCGGGGGATGGAGGGCTCTCAGCACTCCCCGAGCCCTCCGGTGAGAGGATTCCCTGTTCCCGGGCTCGCGATGACGTGAGCGGCCCGGGAACCAATCAGCAGGCGGGTGCGTCAGCGTCAGCCAATCGCTGCGCGGCGCCAGATGGGGGTGTGTCCAGGGACGCCCCGTCCCCCGTCACGTGACGGCGGGAGGAAGGCTTCAGGTCGCTTCAGGCCCTGTCAGGCCTAGCGCGGCCTGACAGGAATTCCGGCGGCCCTCTCCTGACACCGGGGGCCGCCGCAACGGGACACTCAATTGGGAAGGAGGCTCAGACGATCGTGGCGGCCCTCTCCTGGCCCCGAGGGCCGCCCGGGGGGAAGTTACCACGCCTAACAGGGCAGCCTCAGCTGCACGGACGTCCTGGGCTGTGGCGGTGAGTTGGGGGCAGTTAGTGCTTCGAGGAGGCAGCGCTCACACACACAGCGCTGAGCAGGTATAGTGCTTTGGGGCAGTTAGTAGGATCACAGCGCTTCAGGTAGCCACAGTCTTTAGGTTCTCAGCGCTTCTCAGGGGGCAATTAACACAGTGCCTCAGGCCACAGGCAGTTCAGTTAGCTCAGGGAGCTAGCGTGGGGGAGCCAGATAAGGTCAGTCAGGACAGCAATTCAGGTAGTTCAGTCAGGGGGAGTTAGGCAGGGCAGCGCAGGCCCAGGTGAAGGCAGGGGGGCGCAGGTGCAGCACAGTCCAATACCTGGTTGATCCCCCAGTAGTCCTGATTAGCGCAGGGGAGTCCCTTCTCGGCGCTTGTTGGTTCTGGCGCCCTTCTGTGGAAGCAGGTTCCTGATTTCTTACAAAGGGGGGGGGGTGTTGAGTGGAAGGCTTGTCAGCAGGTCACTTCAAGTGGTCCCTGGGTTCCCCTCCCGCCGGGCCAGATCAGTGGGCTAGTTCAGGGTTCCTCACTCTACTTGGAAGGCTGCACCTACGCCCTGTCACTCCCAGTGGCATAGGCCCCTGACTAGGCCCTACCGCCTAAGTCTCCTGCGTGGGTCCCCCAGGTCAGTGATGCCCCAACTGTCTGGAAAGTTTCCCTCCCTTTCTTTATATAGACCCAGGTCAGGTGACCACCCTCTAAGGCGGCAAAAATAGGCTCCGCCCCTATTCTAGAAGGTGCCAGGAGCTTCCCTACTCTAACTGTGGGCAGGCAAGGCAGGCTGGAATGGTTACAATGTTTAGGGGTTCCAGCCAGCTCCTGGCAACTAGAGTGCGACTAAAAAGACCACGCTGCAGTAGCAGGGGTCAGCGGCAGCCATGATGGAAGTAGAGAGCACCTGCACCTTAGCATTGATTTTAATATTACACAGGGCATCTCAACCTCACAGGGCCTATACATCTCCATTACTATGGGGGGACATCCTGAATTAGAGGAGCGAAAAACAAAACATTTTTTAGGGAAAAGGGCCAAGTCCAACAAGGCACTATTTTTTTCTTGGCTTCTTGCTCATGTTTGGCGATGCTTCGCTTTTAATTTGTTGTGAACAAGCCTGCTCTCCATTAGCCTGCCATCCGTCTTCTTTCCTCACAGCGCAATTTTTTTTCTTGGCCCTTTGTAAATTGCTACGTGGCAGCGTGTTTCCTTTTATTAATTTTCTTTGTTCTTCCTGCTTAAGTGCCAGCCTAATTATATATAACTTTTGCCAATGTTTAAACTATATGGCCTTTCACTTGCTAGCCTCTTACCCCTCTCACCCGCCCCATTCAAACCCAGCCAGAGCGCCCTCACATCCGAACGTGCTGCTTTCTCTGCTAGGAAATCGATCTTACAGCAATAAACAAGACCCCTTGTGGCCTCTCGTACAACCTGACCACTGCTCGCCCAGACAATCCACGCTGCCGTGTAATAGGCTGACATGTTCTGCACCATTCCTATAGTAATTGACAATAATCTGTTGAAATATATATATTTTGTGCATGGGCCATCTCGAGTTATACAGTCGCTACTGGGCACATCCTTTCTGCGAAATCGCTGCATGCATAGGGGCAGGCGGTATTTGCGCTTCAGGCAAGAAAGATTTCCAGAGACGATCACAGGCTGTGCTTAATGTGTTGATTGCTGCATGCTGCCCTGGGGGGCTGCCTGTGAGGTGACGCCGTGTGTACAGGGCTTGAGCCTTCTTTTGTCTTGGTTGGAACACTTCTGTTGTGTTCCTGAGGAGGCAGAAGGAGGATGCGGCTAGGTTCAACCTCCTAAACTTAAAGTACAACACAAAAATCCATATATGATGGATCGTGAGAACCTAGCCAGGGAGAAATTTTAGGTTTACCCAATTTTGGGTGCGCCTTATCAGAAAAGACAAATTATTTTCTTGAGTCCCCTCACTCACCCAAGGTTGCCACTCGGTGACATGCTTCATCATTGGGGCCATCCCAAGCATCTACTGCTTGGGGCGTGCTGCGACTTGCGAAGGATACGTAGGAGCACTAGTTTTGTGAATCTATGTGTGGTGCAGTGTATGGTGGAGTGGTCAATTAAGGTAGAAAAAAGGTAGAAAACACACCTAATGTGTGTGCCTTTCACTTATACATACGGTTAACGCTGTACCCGCAGTATTTCTTAGTTAGCAATATTATGCCCCATGGTCCGCCTGGGTAGAGGGGCCTGTAGACTTTGTCTCGGCTGCCCTCCGTCTAATCAACCTGTAAGTCCCAGGCTCGACCGCATATGTATAAGTGAAAGGCACACTCATTAGGTGTGTTTTCTACCTTAATTTAGGTCTATTCACAGGAGTGGTACACATGGGGCTGGCCCTGATGTTGTCCTGAAGAAGAGGCGTAGGGGACACCATGAAACATGTCGACAGGATATTAGGGATTATGACCACATAATAGTTATTCTTCCTCTATCTACCCCTTTTTATTATATCAACTAGGAGCAGGAATAAAACTTTAGCTTACAGGTTAGGTATTTTTAATTAGCACAAATCACCACTCCAACATACACTGCACCACACATAGATTCACAAAACTAGTGCTCCTACGTATCCTTCGCAAGTCGCAGCACGCCCCAAGCAGTATTTTATTTATTTATTTATTTGTGCATTTTTATATAGCGCGGACTTTACCCGAAGGTGTCAGAGCGCTTCACAATAGGAACAGAACTGGTACATGAGAACATTCCAGTGAACCAAATAAAAAGGCAAACGTTACATTAAATGAAGCAAAAATGACAATCGTGAGCCAGCAAAATACAAGAGGTAGCAAACGGTGCATTACAAAAGTGACAATCGTGAACCAACAAAATAAAAGAGGTAGCAAACGGTGCAATACAGGAGGAAAAAGTGACGTGTGCAAGTTACAAAAGCGTACAAGGTAAACATAAAGCTATAATACTGCAATATATGGAGGGCACTCAAGCACAAGAACAAATAAGAAGGGAATGGTGGCACTTGTGCAGGTAAACAATTGTAGGAGGTAGAAAACAGTGTGTTACAAGAGAAAGTGACGGGTGCAGGTTACACATGAGTACTAAGCACAGGTAGAAAGATAGTACTGCACAATATGGCAGACTCTCAGACCACAAGAACACACTGGGAAAACACTTCCATAGTCATGTAAAGTAGATTTATCTATAATTGAAGGGCTTCCTTCGGATAATAGAGAGGGCATGAGTTACATTTGGAAGTGTCTTTGAAGGAGGAGAGCTTTGAGGTCAGTTTTGAAGGCCTGGGAGGAGGTGGTGGTCCGGAGCTGCGGTGGAAGGGAGTTCCAGATTCTCACCGCGTTGCCTGAAAAGGATTGGGCCATTGTTCTTTCCTTCTTGAAAGTGGGAGGTTCAAGCAGAAGAGTTTCCGCATTACGTGAAAGTCTAGAGCCTCCAGAGAGTTTCAGTTTATTCACCAGGTAGCGAGGAGAGGAGGAGTGCAAGGCTTTGTGGGTGATACAAGCGGTCTTGTAGATGGCTCTAGCCTCGATTGGAAGCCAGCGGAGGGTGGATAACATGGGTGTGATGTGGTCGCTTCTTTTGGCCCCATAAATGAAACGAGCTGCTGAATGGAGAACAGATTTAAGGGGGGACAGGTGGGATTTGGGTAGGCCAGTCAGATCCCAAGCATCAGTAGATGCTTGGGATGGCCCCAATGATGAAGCATGTCACCGAGGGGCAACCTTGGGTGAGCGAGGGGACTCAAGAAAATAATTTTTCTTTTCTGATGAGGCGCACCCAAAATTGGGTAAACCTAAAATTTCTCCCTGGCTAGGTTCTCACGATCCATCATATATGTGTTCCTAAATAATCCACTTTACATGGTACTTGCATTGGAAGTAACCAAGCCAGTCTCCATTTAGTTGGATGCCCCACCACCCGTTCTGCTTCTGCCACGATTTGGTCTGACAGCCCGTGGTGAGGTCTGGGTGGCATCTGCTGCTGGGCATCGAATGCTGCACTATCCTTCCTTCCCATACTGTGCCACTGGCAGGCTGTTGTGACATGAGTATCTCTTGCACAGTGTCACACATTGTTATGGCTCAGACTAAATGCACTGCCAAAGAAGTTCAAAGGTACGCTTTCACTTGATGCAAGGGTGTGTACAGGCATGCTGTAATTGGGTGCTTTGATGGTGTCTAGAAGCAACGCAATTTCAGTATGCATTTTAGGCTCTGCCAAGCAACAGGTGTATCTCTGTCCTGTGGTATCTGCTGCAAAGCCTCATGGCACGCCCTAGGCATGCTGTGCTGCATAAATATAATTCAAGACGGTTCCGGTGAGGCCCCAGGAGTGCTGTCTTGCAGTGCTTTGCTGAGTTTGGCAGCAGTTGTTTTAGTTTTAGTGAGTGCTTAATTTGAGCCGGTGGCTTCTGGTGCTCGGCACCGGCACTTCATTGTCAGCACCGGCTCTAGTAACAGTCCACCACATGGTGGCGCTGTCTGAGATAAGCACAACAGCCATGTTTATTAAATCAAATGGCATTGAATACCAGCCTCTCACGCCATTGTTATTGCTTTGTGTGGCATGAAATAGTCTGAATTGTCACACTTGTAGGAGTGCGATGGTTAGGTGTTATGTTGGTACTGTCGTTGGCAGCGCTGGCAGGGACAATGTGTGGTGCAGGCTACAGTGGCGTTCCGGGAAGGGCCCTTGGACCCTGGCACTTACATTTTTACAAATTAAGCACTGGTTTTAGTGCACTGAACTCCCTTTGAAGGGGCCCTCGGGCACTGTAGGAGAGTAGGGTCTGCAATCCTATGATCACCCAGATTTTTGCTTTTTGCTTCACTGGTTTACGACTTTCCCTGGCTGTGGGCCTGCTAATCAGACCCACAGCCTAGCTGTTCTCTCTATTCCAAATTGTACCCAGGTACTGAATTGGCACTGGGCCCTCTCTAAGTCCCTGTACCCAGGGCTGGGGTGCACCCAGAAGTCTCCCAGGGGCTGCAGCATGTATTATGCCACCCCTGGACTGACTAACCAAACAGACACAACTGGCTGCTTGACAGCTGGGGGCAAGGTGGTGTACTCACCCTTTGCTTTAGATATAGTATCCCTATATCTAAACCTAAATGGACACACAGATCTCCTATCAGTCACTCCTATGGCAGGCCTTGACAATCCTGAAGGCAGAGTGCTTGGAATCGTGTGAGATAGTGCTCTGGCATGAGCTGAGCCTGTCTGCGGCTTTCGGGATCCATCCCTTAGCCGTTTCCATGATATCGCATACCATATACTCTTAAGTGCATTATAATCCTCGCGGTTATATGCCAACTCTGGTATCGCTTTATCAAAACATGTCGAGTAAGGTGTCATACGAATTGGAATACTAACCCCTCGCCAATTCTGGCGACGGGGTTAGCATTCCACCCTTCTAGAGGGACACGACATGTATGTAACCTGTAACCCCGGTTAAAGTCAGACATAGCCTTAGCTCCACAAAATGGATGCTGCCACCGAGACACAAGTCTGCCCTCCTGCTGCTGGGAGTCCTCCCAGAGCAGGAGGCAAGGACAAAGGGTTTCCTGTCAGGGGCGGTGCCAGCACCGTCCCAGACAGGATTTTGTGTATCCTAGGTAGGCAGGGCTTTAGAGGAAGGTGACTGCAAGTGGCACCCCGGTGCTCACTATGCATAGGCCGGCTGGAACCAGTTCCAGGGGCACTCCAGCCCCTGACCTGGGGAAAGCCCGCCAAAGGAGAGGGGTGTAACCACCCCCCTCCTGGTCCCACCCATAGGGCAGGACCTAGGCGCGTGCCAGCCCCCTTTTTCAGGATAAAGGTAGGAACTGGCCCCCTTCCAAATCAGATCATCTTTGAATCCTGAAACTACTTTCCACGAAAGGAACTCAAGACTTCTTCCCAAGATTCTCCCTTGTGACTAAGGAGTAGTCACCCTGCAGCAGCAGGCACCAACCAAGCATCGCGGTTTGTTGCCAGTCTCTCCTTCGGATCAAGACTGCTCCAGCACGACGAGAACTGGCTTCCCTGGCACCTCTGACCTCAACCTACATCATCAGCCCAGCTGTGATCCGTGGGTGCGACGAGACCTCGAGGGACCGGCCATCTTCAGAACTGCACGACGCTTGTCCAGCACGACTCCCGAGTGACCCTCGACTGAGTGCTTTGGGGTAAGAGAAGCCCCGACCCTGAGCAGCTCCAGCACCGAAGTTCAGCCCCCCTGCATCCACGAGATCTGCGTGGGGCCCTTCTGCTCTTTGCTGCTCACCGCGTTGTCCAGGTCGCTTGCCCGTTGGCTAGTGGCCCTCTCACGACGCTCCACAACGACAACTACTGCTGGTCTGGTTGCTCCAGACTAGCCCTTGCTCCCCTCCAACAGAGGAGCACCCTGGACCCTCCTGGTCCACTCAAGACGCCATCTTAGGTCCACCGCGTGGGCCTTGCATTTGCCAAGACTTGTTGCCCAATCCTGGGTCCAGCGACGTCGACAGCAGAGACCTTCGTGGGACAGCTCGCACCTCCATCCTGGTCGCCGACAACGCCTCCTGGTCCGAGAGACTGCAGAGCCCAGCAGCGCCCACTCACCTGGTCGAGGTGACTTCGTCCGGTGCCACTCTGGTGCCCACCTAAATCACTGGCTAGTGATTCAGAACTTGGTCCCCTCTGCTTACAGGTTTCTTCTTCCCTGATCCAGGCTTGGATCTCCACGAACTCTCTTCACTGGCCGCCTGCCAGCAACTCTTTCTTCAGGCTCCTGGTTCTTCAACGTGGGTTTCCGACGCAACTTCAACCCTATGCAGCCGCAGCCCCTGGGCTAGGTAAACCAAGTACTCCGGTGCTTCAGCATAGTCCAACACCCTAAGTGTTCGGATCCACTCCCGTTTTCGACCCACCTAGTCGGGTTCGCCCGAGAACAGTAACTTTGTGACTACTAGCCTCCATAGACTTTTTCCCGCCTTACGCGTGAGAGTTCCCACTCTGCACACGACGTCCACAGGCCTCCTGCAACTAATCTAAGTGTTTAGCATTGTAGGACTAGCGTTTCTAAAGTCTATGAGAATAGTTACTTACCTGCTAGTAATTCGCATTCCACTTTTGTAATATATGGTTTTTCGTGCCCCTCGGGCATTTGTGTAAATTGTGCGACTTAAAGTATTTTCTTAAGAGTTTTGTTATGTGCTTAGCTCCCTGACTCATAAAGAGTTCAGGGTAGTCTTGTTATAAATAAATATCTGTTTATTTTCATAACAACTTGTGTGGTGTCCTTTCACTTGGTGTTCAAGGGGTAATGTGATGGTAAAACAGCTGGCTTAACACGCCCTCTAGAGTCTTAGCCTTAGACTGCTCGTATCCATGCTACTAGGATAGCTGGTCTATAAGGTTGACTTACAACCAATCATCAATAAGGGTTGTTTGGACTGATACAAAGTGCTCACTAGAATAGTGAACATTATATATCAGGCCAACTTCTCACATTGGTGAGCAGCGGTTGGGATTTGAGCTTGCTGTTGTTTTACCACACATATCCTAAGAATATCAGTTGAAAGATCACATAAGTACTAGAGGTACATATAACTTAGCTTAGAATACTCTGAGTTCTACTGAACCAGCTGTTGTAGCTCCTAGGGCCTAGCACACCCTAAACTACAACTCTAGCAAGGGATCAGTAGGCAAACAAATAGTGTAGGTAAGTGCACCACTTACACCTCACTAGAAAAGCATGTCTACCCATGGAGAGTCTTCAGAGACTCCCCTTGTGGTTATTGACCCTCCACAGGTCACTTCAAGATATGCAGCTCTCAGTTTCCAGGAGATGAGACAAGTGTGTACCTCCAGGAAACTGAAACAGGGGTCTAACCCCACCATTCCCTTTCTAATAGGCCTCTTAGAGACCTATGATGCGAGAAAGATTTCTCAGTTAGATGGGAATATGCCAGCCTTAGAGGGTACCACTGGGGATCCAGACCTCCTTGACACTGACAAAGCAGTTGAGGAGGAGGATCCTGAGGAACTCTCTGGGGATGAGGCAGACAAAGGTCTTGAGGTAGTCAGAAGGCTAACTAGGGCCAACTTAGACTTGCTTGGGCTAGGATCTGGGGGCCCCCCAGTACTGACCCTAAGTAGGCCTAACCTTGGAGTTAGGAGAGATAGATCTCTTTCTAGGGACTCCAGTAGATCTCTGCACTCTAATGCCTCTTCTCAGAGGAGGAGGAACTCTCCCCAGAGGAGATTGACTTCCCCTCAGAGAATGGAGCATGAAGCTAGGATGAGACAGGCTACTCTGAGGATTGAAAGGGAAGAACTTGCCCTGGCCAAAGAGAAGCTTGCCTTTGCAAGAGAGCAGCAGATGAGTGGGTTAGCTCCCACTGGTGGCAGCAATCTCCCAAGAGAAAAAGAGAAGGGTTTAGATACTAAACACCTGACAAAGATAGTGCCCCCCTTTAAGCAAGGGGATGACATCCAGAAATGGATGGCTGCTCTGGAGAGGGCCTGCACTGTGCAGTGCATTCCCCAGAGTCAGTGGGCAGCTATACTGTGGCTCTCCTTTGATGGTAAAGGTAGAGATAAGCTCCTCACTACTAGAGTAGAGGATGCTAACAATTACCAGGTCCTGAAAAATACATTGGTTGATGGGTTTGGTTTAACCACTGAGCAGTACAGGTTGCTGTTCAGAGACACCCAGAAAACTCAGTCTCAGGACTGGTCTGACTTTGTGGATTGTGCCACTAAGGCTTTGGAGGGCTGGTTGCTGGGTAGCAAGGTTACTCATTACACAGGGTTGTACAATCTCATGATGAGAGAACAGATTTTAAATAATTGTCAGAACCAGTTGTTGCACCAGCACCTTGTTGATTCAGATCTGACCTCTCCCCAAGAATTGGGAAAGAAGGCAGACAAATGGGTCAGAACAAGGATCAAGCAGAACCAGAACCAGAACCAGGGTGGTCAGAAGAAAGCAGACCAGAAGGGTAATACTAAGAGTGAACAAAATGACCAGAAGTCTTCGACAGGTCCCCAACAAACCAAAGAGGGTGGGGGTCAGGCTTCACAGCAGAAAAAGAAGACTCCAGAAGGCCAGTCAAAAAGGTGGTGCCAGTACTGTAAAAGTAAATCTCACTGGTTTAGTGAGTGCACCAAAAGAGGAGGGCAATCTCCTACCACTACAGCCCCTAAGGCAACTGCACCCCCTAGTACAGTCAGTAGTGGTAGTGCTCCTCCCAAGGCATTAGTTGGGTTAACCTTGGGAACTGAGGGGTCTGGCAACTTAGTTGGCACACTCACTCAGGCTGTCCTTTTCTGTACAGGGGATATAGGTGTATCCCCTGACACAAGTCCCAATACTTTGGGCAAATACAGGCAGACACCTTTAATAAATGGAAAAATGGCTCAGGCCTACAGGGACACTTGTGCCAGTGTCACAATGGTGACACCTAACTTTGTGGACCCTGGACAGATCATGCTAGGTCCAGAGTACCTAGTGACCAATGCCAGCAATGTCACTACCCACCATAGTATGGCAATTGTTGATTTCTCCTGGGGAGGGGTAAGTGGCCCAAAGAAGGTTGTGGTTAGTTCAGACCTCCCTGTAGAATGTCTGTTGGGCAATGATTTGGAAACATCCCTATGGTCAGAAGTGGAGCAGAGGACTCACATGGAAATGTTAGGCTTGCCAGCACATGTGCTTGCTGTGACCAGGTCACAGGCAAAGAAATGCCCCACTGAACAGGTGCTGGATCCTGGAACAATGGACCAGACACCTCCCAAGAAAAGGAGCAGTAGGGTTAAGGCATTGCCTTCCCCCTTGCCCCAGGTTGAGGATCAAGTCTCTGAGGAGGCTGATCTGAAGGAACTGAAGGAAACTGAGCCTAAAGAACTTGAACCTGATCAGGTTGAGTTTCTGGGCTCAGGGGGACCCTCCAGAGCAGACCTGGGTAAGGCACAGTTCGACTGCCCCTCACTTGAACCCCTCAGACAGCAGGCTGCTGCTGAGGCTGCTGGGAATGCCACAGGTACCCACAAGGTATACTGGGATGATGGACTCCTCTACTCTGAGTCAAGAGACCCCAAGCCTGGTGCAACCAGGAGGCTGGTCATCCCCTTGTCTCAGAGAGGTTTCCTTCTTACCTTGGCCCATGAAATTCCCCTTGCAGGTCACTTAGGCCAGAACAAGACGTGGGACAGACTTGTCACACACTTTCACTGGCCCCACATGAATGAGGATACCAAGGAGTTTTGTCGCTCCTGTGTCACCTGCCAAGCCAGTGGTAAGTCAGGTGGCCCAACAAAGGCCCCCCTCATACCACTACCTGTGGTGGGGGTACCCTTTGAAAGAGTGGGGATTGACATTGTTGGTCCAATGGAACCCCAGACAGCATCAGGGCACAAGTTTATACTGGTGATAGTGGACCATGCCACCAGGTACCCTGAAGCTATTCCCCTTAGGACCACTACAGCACCTGTTGTGGCAAGAGCCCTAATTGGAGTGTTCTCCAGAGTGGGCTTCCCTAAGGAGGTTGTCTCTGACAGAGGTACAAACTTCATGTCAGGATATCTGACTGCAATGTGGAAGGAATGTGGTGTCAACTACAAGTTCACTACACCCTATCACCCACAGTGCAATGGGCTTGTTGAGAGATTCAACAGGACCCTTAAAGGGATGATTCATGGACTACCTGAACCTCTTAGGAGAAGATGGGATGTCCTGATACCCTGCCTCTTGTTTGCTTACAGAGAGGTCCCACAGAAGGGGGTTGGCTACAGCCCTTTTGAGCTTCTGTTTGGGCATCCTGTAAGAGGACCCCTTTGTTTGGTAAAGGAAGGATGGGAGAGACCTCTCAAAAAGCCTGGAACAAACATTGTGGACTATGTACTTGGTCTCCGCTCCAGGATGGCTGAGTATATGGAAAAGGCATCTAAAAACCTTGAGGCCAGCCAAGAACTCCAAAAAGCTTGGCATGACCAAAAGGCTGTCCTGACTGTGTACAAGCCTGGACAGAAGGTGTGGGTGCTGGAGCCAGTGGCCCCAGCAGCACTCAAAGACAAATGGTCTGGGCCCCACACAATCATTGAGCAAAAGGGAGAGGTCACCTACCTGGTGGACCTTGGAACCCCCAGGAGCCCCCTCAGGGTGCTCCATGTGAACAGGCTCAAGGCATATGTTGACAGGAAGGACATGAGCTTGCTCATGGCCACAGATGAGGGACAGGAGGAAGAGAGTGACCCTCTCCCAGACCTGCTCACTCAGAATCCTGATGATGGATCAGTAGATGGTGTTGTCTTTTGTGGCAGCCTCTCTGAGCATCAGCAACAGGATTGCAGGCAAGTTCTGCAATCCTTCAGACATATGTTCTCTCTGACACCCAGCCAAACTGATTGGTGTACCCATGAAGTTGACACTGGAGACAGTCTGCCTGTCAAGAGTAAAATCTACAGACAGCCTGATCATGTCAGAGACTGCATCAAGAAAGAGGTGCAGAAAATGTTGGAGCCGGGAGTCATTGAGCCCTCAGATAGCCCTTGGGCTAGCCAAGTAGTTCTAGTGCCAAAGCCTCACACCCAGGGTGGTAAGAAAGAGATGAGGTTTTGCGTAGACTACAGAGGACTCAATGCAGTCACTAAGACTGATGCCCACCCCATCCCAAGAGCAGATGAGCTCATTGATAGATTGGCTTCTGCCAACTACTTAAGCACATTTGATCTGACAGCTGGGTATTGGCAAATCAGGTTAGCTGAGGAGGCCAAGCCCAAGACAGCATTTTCTACCCCTGGTGGGCATTATCAATTTGTGGTAATGCCCTTTGGTTTGAAAAATGCACCTGCCACCTTCCAGAGGCTGGTGAATCAAGTTCTCACTGGGTTGGATGACTTCTGTGCAGCATATCTTGATGATATAGCTGTCTTTAGTTCCACCTGGGAGGATCACCTGGTCCACCTGAGGAAAGTGTTAGAGGCTCTGCAAAATGCAGGCCTCACTATCAAGGCCACCAAGTGCCAGATAGGGCAGACACAGGTTGTATACCTGGGCCACCTTGTAGGTGGAGGCCAGGTTCAGCCATTGGAGAGCAAGATACAGGCCATCCAGGACTGGGCTCCTCCAACCACCCAGACTCAGGTTCGAGCTTTCTTGGGCCTGACTGGTTACTATAGGAAATTTGTCAAGAATTATGGGTCCATTGTGACACCACTTAATGACCTGACAAGCAAGAAGATGCCAAAGAAAGTTCAGTGGACAGCAAGCTGTCAGAAAGCATTCAATGACCTAAAGCAGGCCATGTGCACAGCACCTATCCTAAAGAGTCCAGACTACTCCAAAACATTCATTGTCCAAACAGATGCTTCTGAGTTGGGTGTGGGAGCTGTTCTATCTCAGCTGAATTTTGATGGTAACGACCAGCCCATTGCTTTTATTAGCAGAAGGCTGACCCCCAGAGAGAAGAATTGGTCGGCTATTGAGAGGGAGGCCTTTGCTGTGGTTTGGGCCCTGAAGAAGTTGAGGTCATACTTGTTTGGCACTCACTTCAAGATTCAGACCGACCATAAGCCCCTCTTGTGGCTAAATCAGATGAAGGGTGAAAACCCCAAACTACTTAGGTGGTCCATTACCCTACAGGGGATGGATTTTACAGTGGAGCATAGACCTGGTACTGATCATGGCAATGCCGATGGGCTCTCCAGGTATTTCCACTTAGAGCAAGAAGACTCACCTGGTCAAGGTTAGCTTATTGTCCCAAAGTTTGGGGGGGGGGGGGTCATGTAGGAGAGTAGGGTCTGCAATCCTATGATCACCCAGATTTTTGCTTTTTGCTTCACTGGTTTACGACTTTCCCTGGCTGTGGGCCTGCTCATCAGACCCACAGCCTAGCTGTTCTCTCTATTCCAAATTGTACCCAGGTACTGAATTGGCACTGGGCCCTCTCTAAGTCCCTGTACCCAGGGCTGAGGTGCACCCAGAAGTCTCCCAGGGGCTGCAGCATGTATTATGCCACCCCTGGACTGACTAACCAAACAGACACAACTGGCTGCTTGACAGCTGGGGGCAAGGTGGTGTACTCACCCTTTGCTTTAGATATAGTATCCCTATATCTAAACCTAAATGGACACACAGATCTCCTATCAGTCACTCCTATGGCAGGCCTTGACAATCCTGAAGGCAGAGTGCTTGGAATCGTGTGAGATAGTGCTCTGGCATGAGCTGAGCCTGTCTGCGGCTTTCGGGATCCATCCCTTAGCCGTTTCCATGATATCGCATACCATATACTCTTAAGTGCATTATAATCCTCGCGGTTATATGCCAACTCTGGTATCGCTTTATCAAAACATGTCGAGTAAGGTGTCATACGAATTGGAATACTAACCCCTCGCCAATTCTGGCGACGGGGTTAGCATTCCACCCTTCTAGAGGGACACGACATGTATGTAACCTGTAACCCCGGTTAAAGTCAGACATAGCCTTAGCTCCACAAAATGGATGCTGCCACCGAGACACAAGTCTGCCCTCCTGCTGCTGGGAGTCCTCCCATAGCAGGAGGCAAGGACAAAGGGTTTCCTGTCAGGGGCGGTGCCAGCACCGTCCCAGACAGGATTTTGTGTATCCTAGGTAGGCAGGGCTTTAGAGGAAGGTGACTGCAAGTGGCACCCCGGTGCTCACTATGCATAGGCCAGCTGGAACCAGTTCCAGGGGCATTCCAGCCCCTGACCTGGGGAAAGCCCGCCAAAGGAGAGGGGTGTAACCACCCCCCTCCTGGTCCCACCCATAGGGCAGGACCTAGTCGCGTGCCAGCCCCCTTTTTCAGGATAAAGGTAGGAACTGGCCCCCTTCCAAATCAGATCATCTTTGAATCCTGAAACTACTTTCCACGAAAGGAACTCAAGACTTCTTCCCAAGATTCTCCCTTGTGACTAAGGAGTAGTCACCCTGCAGCAGCAGGCACCAACCAAGCATCGCGGTTTGTTGCCAGTCTCTCCTTCGGATCAAGACTGCTCCAGCACGACGAGAACCGGCTTCCCTGGCACCTCTGACCTCAACCTACATCATCAGCCCAGCTGTGATCCGTGGGTGCGACGAGACCTCGAGGGACCGGCCATCTTCAGAACTGCACGACGCTTGTCCAGCACGACTCCCGAGTGACCCTCAACTGAGTGCTTTGGGGTAAGAGAAGCCCCGACCCTGAGCAGCTCCAGCACCGAAGTTCAGCCCCCCTGCATCCACGAGATCTGCGTGGGGCCCTTCTGCTCTTTGCTGCTCACCGCGTTGTCCAGGTCGCTTGCCCGTTGGCTAGTGGCCCTCTCACGACGCTCCACGACG
This sequence comes from Lissotriton helveticus, assembly GCF_964261635.1. Taxonomy (NCBI): domain Eukaryota; kingdom Metazoa; phylum Chordata; class Amphibia; order Caudata; family Salamandridae; genus Lissotriton; species Lissotriton helveticus. The sequence continues at coordinate 29,340,699 of NC_136072.1, forward strand.
ACAACTACTGCTGGTCTGGTTGCTCCAGACTAGCCCTTGCTCCCCTCCAACAGAGGAGCACCCTGGACCCTCCTGGTCCACTCAAGACGCCATCTTAGGTCCACCGCGTGGGCCTTGCATTTGCCAAGACTTGTTGCCCAATCCTGGGTCCAGCGACGTCGACAGCAGAGACCTTCGTGGGACAGCTCGCACCTCCATCCTGGTCGCCGACAACGCCTCCTGGTCCGAGAGACTGCAGAGCCCAGCAGCGCCCACTCACCTGGTCGAGGTGACTTCGTCCGGTGCCACTCTGGTGCCCACCTAAATCACTGGCTAGTGATTCAGAACTTGGTCCCCTCTGCTTACAGGTTTCTTCTTCCCTGATCCAGGCTTGGATCTCCACGAACTCTCTTCACTGGCCGCCTGCCAGCAACTCTTTCTTCAGGCTCCTGGTTCTTCAACGTGGGTTTCCGACGCAACTTCAACCCTATGCAGCCGCAGCCCCTGGGCTAGGTAAACCAAGTACTCCGGTGCTTCAGCATAGTCCAACACCCTAAGTGTTCGGATCCACTCCCGTTTTCGACCCACCTAGTCGGGTTCGCCCGAGAACAGTAACTTTGTGACTACTAGCCTCCATAGACTTTTTCCCGCCTTACGCGTGAGAGTTCCCACTCTGCACACGACGTCCACAGGCCTCCTGCAACTAATCTAAGTGTTTAGCATTGTAGGACTAGCGTTTCTAAAGTCTATGAGAATAGTTACTTACCTGCTAGTAATTCGCATTCCACTTTTGTAATATATGGTTTTTCGTGCCCCTCGGGCATTTGTGTAAATTGTGCGACTTAAAGTATTTTCTTAAGAGTTTTGGTTATGTGCTTAGCTCCCTGACTCATAAAGAGTTCAGAGTAGTCTTGTTATAAATAAATATCTGTTTATTTTCATAACAACTTGTGCAGTGTCCTTTCACTTGGTGTTCAAGGGGTAATGTGATGGTAAAACAGCTGGCTTAACACGCCCTCTAGAGTCTTAGCCTTAGACTGCTCGTATCCATGCTACTAGGATAGCTGGTCTATAAGGTTGACTTACAACCAATCATCAATAAGGGTTGTTTGGATTGATACAAAGTGCTCACTAGAATAGTGAACATTATATATCAGGCCAACTTCTCACAGGCACCCTCATCCCTCCCCTTCTATGGTGGCTATAAAAAGAGCTAGAAAGGGGATACTAGACAGATATCACGTTTTTGTTTTCATTGAGAGGGTTTTGTAGAGTTCACAGTGCTTTCATGAATATAACATATTGCATGTGAATTTGCTGATAAATCTATGGGTATTTGCTTCTTTATGGATTACTGCACGGTTTTCCCTCAAATTCAATAGCTTTGTTGTGCGGTGACCTGGAAATAGATGTCAATGGAGCGCTGCAAAATTGTAGCTTCTGGAGGCTTCCACTAGCACCCTTCATTTATTGACCCCATCTTTACCCCTTCTCTTGATCCACTATTTCTCTCTCCTCAACGCCTCCTCGACCATACACCTCTCACTGTCCCTCTTCTTGCTCTGTTTCCACGTGTGCATTCCCCCTCAAACTTGTTTGATTCCCACTCATCCATCTCTCCTCTTGTTAATGTTATTACTCTCTCCATTTTGACTTGTCACTCCTTTGCCCACCCACTCTCTGCAACTCATACCTACCTCTTCTCTCTTTAGATCTCGCCTGACACAAAGCAGGCATTGTCTGTAGTGAGACATGTTGTTTTCTTACAGTGGACTTGGAGCCCGCCCATTGCTTACCACATTGTTGATATTTTAAAAATCAATTGCCAATACATCCATCATTATATCTGGATAGAGTAATTCTGTGTAAATGTTATAATATGATGCATTGATTGATGTTGATTAGCAACAATTTTGAATGTTTTTTATTACTGTTTTTAGGTAAATCAGTGGCTTTTCCTGAAGAAGGCGTTTTGATCACGCCGAAACGCACGTCGATATAATTGATAAAGATTGCCACCTTTATACATTCTTTATATTTTATCGAATTGTAATGAAATGAGAAAATCAATTTTTCTAATGTGTAATTAATGTTGTTTTTAATTTTATGCCTTTTTTGATATGATTAAAAATATTATGCTTTTTTACATGATTCTTGTTGTTTACCTTTCCCTGATTTATGTCCGGATATATGTATTGACTGACTGAAATTGCCTAGGAACTTTTTTTCTCAAATTACCACAGGTTTGCTTCATTGTAACTCTCCTTTGCTTGATTTTTATTTGGTAACTTTAGAGGTTTCCTTCCTCTTCTTGTGGTTGCCCCACACCTGGAACATGGACGCATTATGGTGTCCTAAGACTCCTCACTTTTTTAGGTACTACTTTCCTTTTGATTTAAGCACTCTAAGTGTATGTGTTTTCCATCTGTCTCCCTTCTCTCCCTCTCGTATTCTGTGCTCCATGCTCATATGTCCCCTATGTGTCTTCCTACTAGCCCATGTTTCTTTCTCGCATGTGTGCTTTCTCCCTGACAGCTCCACGTTGCACTGTTTTGCTCGTTTCATCCCCCGCACCCCTGTATTGCTTCTGCCCCCTTCAGTGGCCTTTTTTTCTTTCTCCCCACCTGCTTTAATACCCACACCCCATGTTGCTTCCACCCACATCCGCTATGTTTTGAGTTACATATCCAATTGTACGCAGGGCTTTAAGTGGGATGAAAAAACTGGGGGGGGGTCTCTCAAAGGGGCTTGGTCAATGTAATTAAGGGTGTGGATTAAATCATGTAAGCTAAAAATCTGTGTTTAGCATAGTGTGCCGCCCAACTTGTAATTTGCTGTTTCTGTCATTGCATCCAGATATTTGATACAACAAGTAACATCATACCTACAACAAGTCAGGACTATTGGCTTTGTCAATGATTGTTAGTTGCATAATATAAATAAGCCGCAATTATGGTTTGTATATAATATTGAAAAAGCTTTCACTTAAAGCCCTGTGACACCACAACAATGTTGCTGCTCCTGAGTTTCAAAAGGAGAAGGGAAATCCAGAGAGAAAATGGCTCTTTAAAGGATTTCCCTTTCCCTACAACGATCTCCTGGTATGACGTCATGCCGTAACTTCTAAACAAGTGAGAAGTGAGCAGTGTGAGAAGCGTGAGCCCACTGCAGTCTCGAAAAAATAACGGACTGCCCAGCACTGGTGAGACCTGGCCCACTTAAAGCCCTGACTACACAACAATACAAGAAAAGGGTGTCATTTCTCAAAATGTTCTCTTGACATGTATGCAGCTGTCTTATTTCACTCACAATAAAGTGACACTAATAAGGCTTGAAATGTCACACATAACGCACAACACACATGGGAATGTCACACATAAGGAAACTGAAAACTTGGCAGCTATGGTATAGGAAATTGAATGGGGAAAAAAGTGTTTTAAGACCCCCCTTTCTCTCAGCCTCTGTTTGACGAATCACCCTGAAATTTTCAATACAGCAGCCGAAGTGAGTGGCAAACTAGTTTTAAAAATGATTTGTCAAACGGCTCCAAACTAATTAGCAAAATAAAAAAAACAAGATGTCTTTGGAGAGTAGGTTCTAACTATAACTACCTACTTGTTAGCCACACTGGGTTTAAAGGGTATTCAGGCGCTCATGCAGATATAACACTATTTATCAAGACGCCAAATAATTCCTAGTGTCCTGTGGTGCTTGAATAGTCCCTATGCACGAGGTTGGAGTTTTGGGCTCACAACATGAAATAATAATGGCTGTAATTATGTTATGTAGTCCAACTATGGTATTTGTATTACTTACAGCCCTGAGGAAGTCGTTTGGGTCAATCTCTATAGCGACGAAACACGTTGGGAGTGGAAGATTCCTTGACAATAAAAGAAAGAACAGAAGTCCAACTTATTACTGTTTTATTATGATACACTATTGTACAGTGATATATGTGTGTGTGCTTCAACATGTAAATATAACTACCTACTGTCAACCACCAATAGGCAATATATATATACTCTATAGTAGGGCAACTTTTGGATGGATATATATATATATATATATATATATATATATATATATATATATATATATATATAAGGGGCGGCTCTAGGCTCATGGCGGCCCTGGGCAGGGAGCGTAGGTAGGGGGCCCCGGAAGAGGGGGTCCAGGCGGGACGGAGCACGGAGGCCAGTGAAGGGGGGGGTTCATGGTGTTTGGAAGTGGAACAGAGCCGGAGGCTGTCAAATCCCTGCCAGGGCCTGCCACGCAAATATGTCTCCATCCTCAGAGGATTATTATATTAAGGATATATATTGGCGTGGTGGCCCCTGGGGTTTGGTGGCCTTGTGCAGGTGCACAGCTTGACAATGCCTAAGGCCACCCCTGTATATATTTATATATCTACACTTTATTCATGGTCAGGCAGCCTTTATTCCTACTTCTGTGCCTGGCCACCCCTGGTATTTACTTCTCAAAACCTGGACAGACTCATTTGAAGGCTTCAGAGCTTTGATTTCTCTGCTGTGCTTCCCTCATGCAACAAAGGCAGAAGCTTAAACTTATAATGCAAGTGCACGAGGCTGCAGGAAAGAAGCCAGTCTCTTGTGGACTTCTGATCTGCATGACCACGCCCTTCTTTGTAGTGGCCACGCCCACTCTCCTGTCTGCGCATGCGCAGTGCCACGCGGCATTCCTGCCCGTCAGACGCGGAACCCGTGCGTCGCGGCCCTTGCTCCCTTCCGGAGCTCTCAGCCGCCGGTGCCGGGCCGTCACTTCCGGTCAGCGTCCTCCCGCTTCCGGCACCGGCTCGGCTGTCAGTGTGGTGGGCGGAGCTCCGGCCTGGGCGGGGTCGGTGTCCCCCGGAGACGCTTCCGGTGCCGCGGCTCCTTCAGCAGTGACAGCCGCGGAGCTGGAGCCGCCGGGCGGGGCCAGGTGAGCGCGCAGCGGAGGGGCCCGGCAGGGGATGGGCAGGCGGCGGGGCCCGGCAGGGGGCGCGGGGGGGGCACCGAGGGGCTGAGGCCGGGGGTTCAAGTGGGAGTCACGGAGAGGGCGTGAGAGTGCAGGGTGCAGGGGGGAGGGGGGGCTTCGGTGAGTGAAGACTGCAGGGAAGGAGGCTAGAGAAGGAGTGGGACAGTGGGTGGGGAGGGAGAGAGTCTTGGATCTGGGACAGTGACAGGGCTGCAGGGGCACATGAGAAGTGGGGCAGTGAGAGGGAGAGGGCCCTGGACAGTGGCTCAGAGGGGGTACTGTGTATGGGACACTGACTGTGCTGCAAGGGCATAGGGTGAGGGGGTACTGGCTGGGCTGGGGGAGAGTCTTGGATTTGGGACAGTGACTGGGCTGGCAGGGGGTACTGTATATGGGACACTGACTGGTACAGTGACGGGACACTGACTGGTACAGTGACTGTGTTTGGCTGGGGTCCTGGAAATAAGACAGTGACTGGGCTGGGAGTGGGTCCTGGATGTGGGAGACTTCCTTTGTTGGGGGGTACTAGACATGGGACAGTAACTGGGCTGGCAGGGGGTACTGGATATGGGACAGTGACTGGGCTGGGAGCGAGTACTGGGTCTGGGGCATTGACTGGGCTGTATGGGCATAGGGAGAGGGGATTCTGACTGGGGTTGTAAGGAATACTGGATCTGGGACACTGACTGGGATGGAGGACCCAGTCGGAGTTGGAAGAGCTGGGGGTGCTGGAGTAGTCTGTGCTAGTGTGTGCTGGTGCCTGTGAGTACTGTCAGTGCTGGAGTACTGTCAGTGCTGGAGTACTGTCAGTGCTGGAGTACTGTCAGTGCTGGAGTACTGTCAGTGCTGGAGTACTGTCTGTGGCATGTGTGTGCAGGAGTACTGTCAGTGGTGTGGGAGTACTGCCAGTGCTGAGGGGAGCCAGAGTACTGCCAGTGCTTCAGTACTGTGTGCGACGGTGTGTGCTGGAGTATTGTCAGTGGTGTGGGAGTACTGCCAGTGCTGAGGGGAGCCGGAGTACTGCCAGTGCTGCAGTACTGTCTGCACTGGAGGGGTAGATGGGTAGTGTCTTGCTTGAGAGGCGCTCGGATACTAGAATCCCAGCACTGCAATGCCTTATTGCTGTCACTGCCAAGGCTTGATTGTAAACAGCGTTCCTTACACTTTGTCCTACGATAGATATCCATCAAGGGGCCTTTATTGCGCTGTGTTTAAAGTGGGGTAACTGGTGCCCTGGCCAGTCCCGCGTCTTCCTCTAAACCCTTGACTCCTTTGATCCTCTGCATGCCCCCAGGCCTTCTCCGCCTTTTATCTTTCACCTCCCAGGTCAAGGTTAGAAGCTTCTCTTCATCACTTAGTTTATGAAATTCTGTGAATTATATATATTTTCTCAAACTCACCAAATTCGACTCTCCCTGTTTGACATTTAGTGCCGCTCACCAGGAAGTAAGCTGTACCTTCTGCCTGTTTTTCTTGCTTTGTTTACGGAGCCTGGCTTCCTCTAGTATCTAGGCCTGCTTGTGTGTTCCTGTCTTTAACCCATGATTGTCCGCCCCAGCCTTGTGTGCTCAGGTGGTTGTGTGCAGATCAGGCACCCCTCAGTAACCTGTACTGTTTACTCCTTTCTTGCCTCATTGTTTGATGCTGCCTGTGCTGTCTTCAGAGCTGTTTAAAGCACTCGTGGCCACATCCTTTCTCTGGGTGGCTGCCACCCTGGAGTGCCTTTAAGGCAGCAGCCCTGCTGTGCCTTATGTTCATGGTAGCCATGAAAGGGGCATCAGACAGAGCTGTCTGCATGGGTCACACAGTGAGAGACAGGCCTGTTGTCCTTCTCTCCTGGGGTCGCCTTCAGGAGCCCGCGGCGTGGGGGCACATGTTTTAGGAACATAACAATTTTGGTGTGAAATTACTCAGCAGGTCTGTAATGCAACAGCAAGCTACGTGCCCTGGCAGAATGTAACGCATGTGGCTGGGTGCCCTGGGGGGACATTAGCTCACCCTGCAGGAGACTCGACCCAGCAGTCCTTGGGGTGTAAAAGGCCATCTTTGATGCCCTTGGTGGCAATATAGGCAACTCACCCCCCAACATGGAGACATAGCATGCACACCAATAAATAACCACTTGAGACTTGTTTCTGGAAAAACATTTTGCTGCGGGTTTATTTCATACAAGAATTCTGACAACATGGAGTGTTAACTTGCGGGCGATCCAAGGGCAGGCAGCAGTGACTAACCTAAGCTGCCCTGCCCGCCGGATGAACCAACTGAACCGTCGCCAACCCAATCGGTGCTACCTTTTACTGGGGATTATCCCCCTTAAATACTGTTGACCACCAGTCCATCCATATACTCTTGCGTTTTTAGGGACGGAGCCTGTCCAGGCAAGCCCCCGTTTGCCCAGGCTTACAACCGCCCAAAGGACTAGCTGGTGCTGTTGTTTTGCTCCTGGGTCCTGCCGTAAAGATTCCTGGGGTTGTGTGGCTTCTGAACCCCTATTGTGCTCCTGATGAGGGTACCCCTATGTACCATTCAGCCTCCGGATCACCCTGTAACTCCGCCTGCAACACAAATTAACAAGTTATCATATTCATGCCCTAGCCACCCTTCCAGCTGACACGCTGGGTATGTGATAGGGAGGGAGAGGGCATGGTGCAATGATGCCAAAAGGTAGGCTAGGCGGAAGGGGCAGGTATAAGTACCTTGCGCCTGCCTGCCGCGCGCAGGAAATGACGCCGGGATCCTGCGCCGGATTGTGGGGATCCCATGGGGGGCTGTGCCTAATGTGCACTGAGGTGGCCTCCCCACTTAGTGGGCACACTGTGTGTGCCGCGGGCAGCCTCAGATAGCCATATCTTTCAATGAAGTGCAGGGTTGTTTGATTACGTCACAGGTGTGGGCTTGGGGCTGGTGGTGAGGGCGTGGAGGGGGTATAGTGCTTGCTGCATGAATGCCGAGCAGGTGGAGGGTTGGGAGCCTGAGGCAAGAAGGGATGAGGCCTGCTGCATCAGGCTGTAAGAGGGAGGGACTGCAGAGCGGACAGGGAGAGAGCTTAGTGCGAGAGGTACTGTCCAGATGCTTGTAAGGGAAAGCTATTATCCCCCCCAGGGTAAAGTGGAGGAACAGGTTGAGAAGTTGTGGCGCAAGAGCCGAGGGAGAGTATTTGAAAAGTCTATCGTGGCCTCAGGCAGAGGAGAAAGGAGGGCTCCAGTCTGTGGCGCAAGAGCAGAGCTGTTCCGAGGCGTGTTTCATGGGTGCCAAATGCAGAGGGGCGGCGTGGTATGTAACCCATGTCACAATAACTGAGGCGCTAGAGGCTTTAGAACATGTGGCGCAAGAGCAGAGCTGTCAAACCTGTCATGACAGCAACTGTAAATGCAGAGAGCTGGCACGGTATGAAGCCCATGTCACGAGAACTCGGGCACAAGAGGGGTTATAATCTATGGCGCAAGAGCAGCAGTGATGAGAAGTCCTGCAAAGAATAAGAGGAATGTGGAGCCTGGTGTGAGAACAGAGGTGGCATGGGGTCTGTGTCACGAGAGTGAAAGGAGGAAATGGATAAAGCCACTGGTAACAGAGCAGAGGTGGCATGTGATCTGTCACAAGAGTAGAGGGAGGAGATGGATAGAGTCCCTGGCGAGAGGGCAGAGGTGGATAGAGTCCCTGGCGAGAGGTGGATATAGCCCCTGGCGAGAGGGCCGAGGTGGATATAGCCCCTGGCGAGAGACCAGAGGTAGATATAGCCCCTGGCGAGAGACCAGAGGTGGATATAACCCCTGGCGAGAGGGCCGAGGTGGATATAACCCCTGGCGAGAGGGCCGAGGTGGATATAGCCCCTGGCGAGAGGGCCGAGGTGGATATAGCCCCTGGCGAGAGGGCCGAGGTGGATATAGCCCCTGGCGAGAGGGCCGAGGTGGATATAGCCCCTGGCGAGAGTGCCGAGGTGGATATAGCCCCTGGCGAGAGGGCCGAGGTGGATATATCGCCCCTGGCGAGAGGGCCGAGGTGGATATAGCCCCTGGCGAGAGGTCCGAGAGGGATATAGCCCCTGGCGAGTGGGCCGAGGTGAATATAGCCCCCTGGCGAGAGGGCCGAGGTGGATATAGCCCCTGGCGAGAGACCAGAGGTGGATATAGCCCCTGGCGAGAGGGTCATGGTGGATATAGCCCCTGGCGAGAGGGTCATGGTGGATATAGCCCCAAGCGAGAGGGCCGAGGTGGATATAGCCCCTGGCGAGAGGGCCGAGGTGGATATAGCCCCTGGCGAGAGGGCCGAGGTGGATATAGCCCCTGGCGAGAGACCAGAGGTGGATATAGCCCCTGGCGAGAGACCAGAGGTGGATATAGCCCCTGGCGAGAGACCAGAGGTGGATATAGCCCCTGGCGAGAGGGCCGAGGTGGATATAGCCCCTGGCGAGAGGGCCGAGGTGGATATAGCCCCTGACGAGAGGGCCGAGGTGGATATAGCCCCTGACGAGAGGGCCGAGGTGGATATAGCCCCTGACGAGAGGGCCGAGGTGGATATAGCCCCTGACGAGAGGGCCGAGGTGGATATAGCCCCTGGCGAGAGGGCCGAGGTGGATATAGCCCCTGGCGAGAGGGCCGAGGTGGATATAGCCCCTGGCGAGAGGGCCGAGGTGGATATAGCCCCTGGCGAGAGGGCCGAGGTGGATATAGCCCCTGGCGAGAGGGCCGAGGTGGATATAGCCCCTGGCGAGAGGGCCGAGGTGGATATAGCCCCTGGCGAGAGGGCCGAGGTGGATATAGCCCCTGGCGAGAGGGTCGAGGTGGATAAAGCCCCTGGCGAGAGGGTCGAGGTGGATATAGCCCCTGGCGAGAGGGCCGAGGTGGATATAGCCCCTGGCGAGAGGACAGAGGTGAATTTAGCCCCTGGTGAGAGGGCCGAGGTGGATATAGCCCCTGGTGAGAGGGCCGAGGTGGATATAGCCCCTGGCGAGAGGACAGAGGTGAATTTAGCCCCTGGTGAGAGGGCCGAGGTGGATATAGCCCCTGGCGAGAGGACAGAGGTGAATTTAGCCCCTGGTGAGAGGGCCGAGGTGGATATAGCCCCTGGTGAGACAAGAGGTGGAGTCCCTGGTGAGAGACCAGAGGTAGTAGGAACTCTATGCTAGGAGAGGGAATGGAAGAGATGGTCCCTGGTGAGCGGGCAGTGATGTATGAATGCCCTGCCACAGGAGTGAAAGGAAAGAGATGGTACGAATTTCTGGTGAGAGGGCACAGGTGCTACAAACCTTATGTCACGAGAGTGAAGGGAAGATATGATTCGATTTCCTGGTGAGAGGACAGTGCGACACCTGTGTTGTGAGATGGAAATGAAGGTTTGGAGTCAGTGCTGTGAGCAGAGGTGATGTGAGACCTGTGTCATGAGTTGAAGTGAAGGTTTGGAGTGTGTGCTTATAGGAAGCCAGTGGTGTGTGTGTGTGTGTGTGTGTGTGAGAGACAGAGGATTTGTAGTCTGTTTTGAGAGAGCAAGGGAGAAAGGAAGGCGGTGTCGAGAGAGAGGAAGCCAGTGAGTGTTGAGAGTGAAGGGAGAGAGAGTATTTCGAGTCTGGTGAGAGAGCAGAGGAGATAGGACACCAGTGTTGTGTGAGAGAGAGAGAGAGAGAGAGAGAGAGAAGGGGTTTGTAGTCTGTGGTGAGAGGGCAAGGGAAATAGAAGGCCTATGTCTTGAGAGACTGTTTGTAGTCTGTTGGGGGAGCAGGGTAGATAGGAAACCGGTGTTGAGAGTAGGTTTGTAGTATGTTGTGAGGGAGCAGGGGAGATGGGAAGCTGGTGTTGTGAGAGTGAAGAGAGAGAGGGGTTGGAGTCTGTGATGAGAGGGAAAGAGAGATAGGAAGCCAGTGTTGAGAGAGATGGTTTGAAGTTTGTTGTGAGAGGGCAAGGGAGAGGAGAAGCCCGTGTTGTGTGACCGAAGGGAGGGAGACGCTTGCAGTCTTTGCTGAGAGGCAGAGGCCATGGAAGACGAGGAGAGAGGCAAGGGATTGAGGTTGAGCCCAGGGAGCAGTGATTGAGGGGACATGAGGCCCACAGGAGGGTGGGGCTTTCATCCACATGTGAGAGTGGGCGGGGCTTTCATCCACATGTGCGAGCGTGGGCGGGCAGGAGGTGCCCAGCAGGGCGCTGTGATGCTGGCAGTGATCGTGTTCTGCCCAGTTACTGTCCCTGACCCGGGGAGAGCCTCCAGCCTTTGGACTGTGACACGACATCTTTCTAGGGGGTCAAAGTGCCATCGCGTGGCTGCTGAGATTAGGAAGTGCCCTGAAGCTTGTTATCAGGTACTCTTAAAAGAGGGAGCTTTCGAAACTCTTTAGACTTTACTTTGAACGGCCTCTTTTCCTGCAGTAATGCACACGTCCTTTTTAGAATCCGGCCAGCTGCTTCTGTTGTGGAATTCCAGCTATGGAGGCGGCTCCTTCACCTGCTGGCCTGTGTGTGAGGTGTGGCGCGTGGTTGTACGACAGGTGGTGCAGGCCAATAAGTAAGGGGTGGCATAGCAGGCTTGCAGTACTCAGCCTGGGAGGCCGCAGTAGGGCAGGTGTGCTGGCCTGTGTGTGAGGTGTGGTGCAGCGGTGGAAGGACAAATGGTGTTGGCCTGTGTGAGGTGTGGATCAGCTAGGCTGGCTGTACTCGGCCTCGGAGCCAGCGGTGGGACCGGTGGTGGTGGCCTGTGAGGTGTGGCACAATAGTGGTAGGAAAATAGCTCTGATCTGTGTGTGCGGTGTGCCACAATGGTGATAGCACTGGTGGTGGTGGCCTGTGTGTGAGTTGTGGAGCAGCATGGGTAGGACAGGTGGCGCTGGCCTGTGTGTGAGGTGTGGCCCAGCAGTGGTAGGACAGGTGATACTGGCCTGTGTGTAAGTTGTGGCGCAGCGAGCTGGCTGTACTCGGCCTGGGAGGCAGCGGTAGAACTGGTGGTGCTGAAGCAGGAGGCTAATCAGGGCTTAGATATCACCAGAGCTGTCTTGGAGCAGGAGGAATGCTGATCTGCAAGCCCCAGGATTTCCCAAAGTAGATTTAATTGAGCTGTAGGCTTTAGTAGGGTAATACCGGCTGGGATCCGAGCAGGTCACGTGCCGCACTTAGACAATGTGCCAGTGTTTTCTTTTTATGATGTTGCACGGATGCCGAGTTACTGGGGTTTTTAAAAGCGCTCTTGAGAGGGCGACGGGAGATTAATATTATTCTGGAGTATGTCTCGGGGTGGGGCCGTTGAGGGCGGTAAGGATGCCCTCCTCACCATGGCATTGACTTCTTGGGCCCTCGCCGCAGGGCTGGTATCATGAGCCTGCCAATGGAGGGGGGCAGCTGGCTGTTTCCGGCAGCAAGTGTCCTGGCTTTAAGTTGTAGATGTTGGATTTCTGAAGTCATCAAAAGGAGATTCACTCTTTCCCCATTAAATGAATGGTAAGACGTCTCTCCCCAAGCGCTCTCTGGTGGATGTTATAGAAATCAATGGTAAGACGTCTCTTTCCAAGCGCTCTCTGGTGGATGTTATAGAAATCAATGGTAAGACGTCTCTTTCCAAGCGCTCTCTGGTGGATGTTATAGAAATCAATGGTAAGACGTCTCTTTCCAAGCGCTCTCTCGTGGATGTTGCAGAAAGAAGCTGTAAGCCTGAGATTCACTGACTTACCTCTGCAGTACCCTCACAGGAAGGAGTAGGTCGCTGAAACCAGAGCGCCAGGAGTTAGTCTGATCAGATCTTGCATGGCTTGAACTTGCCCTTCAAGAAGGCAAAGAGATTTACCACTTCTCGGATCGAGGAATCGACTTTGTGCTTTTCCTGCAAAGTTGACTTTTTAGCTTGATCTAAGGTTCATAAGGTATGATCCAAGAGGGCGGGGCTCTGTTTGCGGCTCTGAGGGAGCACAGGTATCGACTGATTGACTCTGGATAAAGGTGTGCTGTTGTAACTTGAAAAACAAGGTGAGCCCAGGGCACTGGGTGAAATATGAGCCATAATGCCTTGTCACTGAGCAGGGTTCTGTTAAAAGAATCCCAGTGGTAAGTTACCAAGTGCATACACCACTACAGCTTTGTATGCTGGTAAGTTCCACCAAAGCCGCTACGTCATCCACGCTAGGGTCTGCCAGGCAAGACCCCTTCTATCCTTTGTCCACACTTCCTCTTGCTGCTCTCCCACAGTCCCTTTGGGGTTTCCTTGTCTTCTCTCATGGTCACCCACCTCCACAGCCTACATAGTGGACGAGTCCAAACAAATGCCACAGAAACGTACCAATGCGAGTAGGTGGATGCCCTGTTCAGAACAAAAGTCCATTATATTGGTGAAACCTGAAAGTCACAGGTTTCCCCCTATATCTAATGAAGCAGTTTTGTCTTATCCATCATTAATCAATATTTTCAAAGTTCGGTAATGGCTGCTGTCCATAGACTTAGTAAATGAGCGCTTACAAAAGCCTGTACGGTGAAGGCATCTTTGGGTTCATAGAGTACCATCTCTCCGCACCCTAAGATCTTCCTGAAGGCCATCTTAGACTTGTTATAAGTAGGGCTCCCGGTTTTATGGTATTTTTTATTTTTATTTAACATTTCTGTCTGTATTTATGCATTTATTAACTTTTCAGACATCTTATTGGCATTTATCCATATTTGTTTTCAGTTTTGAGAATAAGGGAAGTCCTAAAATGGTATATTTCCACAGTTATTTAACTGAAAAACATGCGATCAAACTTTGCGGCCTGATGCATTTTAGTAAATTAAGCAGCCAAACCGTACACCCACTGGTAAATATCTCCAGTATAATACAAATATTTGTTAACCTATGCATGTATTTAGGGAAAGCACACCCTTGATTTTAACTTCCCATGCGGTCTGTCTGCTCAGCTGTTGTCCTGGAAATCATGAAACACATCATGAAGTCACCCACAAGAAGCATAATTGTTTGTATTGTTCCACTTTTAAAAATAAATACAGACAGGACACACATTTTCTGTCTGTATTTATTGGAAAAATCAGTAAAAACGGAAAACTGGGGGTCTGTTCTAAATAGCTGAATACATGTGGGCTTTTTATTTCTAATACTTTTACATCACGTGAACATGAGATGGTAAAAAATAAATTTGTATTCTAGGTGAGGGGGTGGTAGGACTGATCAAAGAGTTTAGGAGGTAGCTGTTTCTTTATGCCTAAGTGAGGAGAGGGTAAGGAGGTAGATTTGATTGGACAGGGATGAGGGAGTCTGGATGCTCTCCCTGTCATCACTCCTGCCGCCTCTCACCTCAGTGCATTCTCTGGGATTTTACAGTCTTTGGTTCAGCTTGCTCCACAAAGTCAACCAACTGCTCCAAGTTGTTTTCCATGCAGTCAATGCAACCTCCATATTGGCCAACATAGTCATTTATGGAAGTAGGAAACGAAGAAAGATGGTTGGAGCCAGAGCACAATATCGCAACATTATCAACCGAGAAGAAGAACAGCTGCTGGTCCCAGGTCTGTCCCTGAAAGCAGCATAGTGTAAGAGTGGCGAGTGGACAGGCACACCTTGTGTGGCGGATTCTGGTACTTTCAGCATTCACAGGTTCACCTGGTGCTTTTTCCGCATGCGTGGCCCTCTTATCCATGCTGGTGTTAAGTGTTTGTTATCTCCCTGATACTCCAGCTTCGGAGTGTCCGTAAGCCTGTTGTGAAGACTCTTGATGCTGCTTTTTAGCCGTGCAATGTCCTTGTATTGAGATTCAGGTTTACTCATCGCCTGCTTTCAAATTGCAGACTCCACAATCCATGAAGTAACAATGGATTGTGTTCTTTTTTGAGCATCATCTCCAACTTTTACTCTTCGTTGTTAATCCCAGTAGCTGCTGTATCAGCCCTTTTGTTGCCCTCCTGTAAGTCCCCAGGGGCCTTGTTGTTTGCTATGACGTTCACAAACTTTCAAGAGCGGACCGAATGCTGGGATTTTCATATCTGTGGATATGATGAAGAGCGTGTTTGTTCTAGGACTGAGCTCTGCCTCAAACCGTATGTCTGGTTTTGGACAATACTTGCTATTTTCTTGATGTTGGTTTCTTCGTCGCAGCCATTGTTTTTTGGTTCAGGAATTAATTCAGAGAAAATGAGACTGTAGAGCGGGTTCACGTCCATGTCCTCTGAGTTCTTGTCAATGTTCTGTATACATTTCTTTAGTTTGTGAGAAGAAGCTATCCATGAAAGTGGTATTTTCAATGTCCAGCTCTGCATTGTCAACATCACTTCATCCATGGCCTGCTTCAACCAGATCTGCTCCAGCCTATCCTTCCTGCCTTTTCCACCGGGTCCGAGCTACCTGTGTAGTGAGGGGTTGGAAGTGCCACACCTGGCGCCCCGTCCTGCCTTTCCCACTCGAAGTCCGAGGTCCCACTGATCTTATTTGAAAAGCAGAGTGCACCTGCCTGGGCACTGGATGGGTGTTTGAGATGTTTCAAGAAGGGTAGAGGGTACCAGCCAAAATTAGGAAAAAGAGGTAATGGTGTGAGGCTTGTTTGATATATTCTTGAAGGTCGTATATTAAGTGCATCGTGCACCCTACATAGGATATCTTGGTGCTGTAGAATATTATCACACGGCAAGACCGTCCGCTCCTTACAGATCTCCTACAAATGAAGGCTTAAAGCGAAGATTGAAGCTTCTAAGTTTAGGCAACTTCAGATGGGACAGCTTGTCCCGAATGTTCAAGGGCTTGGAGTTTACTCGTAAGGAATCTTGAAATCTCTGCTGCCCCTCTTCTTCAGCTTGAATTTGGGAGCCTTAAAAAGAAGTCTGTTCAGATGATGCATATATTTAACTTGTTTCCTCCGAAGCTTTAGTTCCTATGAATAATAGAAGTGATGCATCTTCTAGGGGCTTTTGAGCACAGTTTGCTTGCTGCAAGGACCCAAGGAAGTTGTGGGTAAAGAATTTGTCATACATTTGTCACACAAGAATTTGTCGCAACCAGAGGGTTCTGGTTGCTTTGAATATATTTTAACTTAACAATGCATTTTTAGGCGGTCCAAGATGATTCGACGCGAGACAGGACAAAACATTGATTGCTGCTTCACTTAGAGAGAAAGATGAGGCTTAAAAGCTGCAATGGAGCAGTCTAGTATAATGATAACCAGTTTTAGTTGGCGTAGCCACCAGTTACTAGAGGGCAACCTCTGAAACAGAGTCCCTAGAGTCCTAACTGGTACCTCGCTGCCTTGTGCAGTAATGTGTTTATTCAAACATGGATGAACTTGGCTGAGCACCTGTGCACGCGTGCTTGGGTCTGATTTAGGGCAATGCCTGAGAGCTGTAGACTTTAGAACATTGTTTCATTCTGTTTGCTCCTCCCCCGGTGGCTGTTCCAGTTTATGCTGGCATGGGCCATAAGCCCGGCACACGGGCGTACCTGACGCCTACTTCTGTGTTGCGAGGTGGCACTTTGCATGCATCACCCATAGCTTCGCCCTCTTGGTGTTTGCTGTAAATGCCACTCTCATTGGGTGAGCCGGTATGGCATAATTGCCCCTTCTAAGGGACACCCACTGAAGTGGGATCAGCCACAAAGTCAGCTGAGCCGAGAAGCCCCACATGCCAGCCCCAGGGTGTGTGTGTTTGTTTCTTGGCTTGTAGTGTTTTGGGATGGCACACATATGGTCAGTTTCCCATTCACCTCTTCACATGCCTGCGGTTGCTTGCCTTTATTGCCAGTAGCAGCAAGTGAAACTTCAGATGTACTGCAAGCCTGCCGCTTGGGTGACATGTATGTGGCCTGTGTAGTGAGGGGTTGAAAGTGCCACACCTGTGCCGGACACAAGCAAGTAACTTGGCTTTTACATATGCAGGCTCAGGGAGACAGAAGGTATCCAGACTGTACGGCACTAATATTCCTCTAAAAATCACATTTAATTCCGTATTTGTGTAACTTTGTATGGGCCCTTTGTTGCTGACTTCCAGGGGCTTGTAGAATTGGCAATTTATCTGTTTCTAGGGCTCTAAGGTAACTGCGCAACGGTTTTAAACCCAGCATCGTGTCTGATTCCCCCAGTGTCACGTCATCTAAACTCTGTATTTTGAGCTTTGCACTGTACTTTCACTCCTGCTAATCTGTGGTGTCAAACTTTTTATCTAATCTTACACCTTTGTCATCCACGTCCTTCCGTCCATCTGTCGCCTGATCTGTGTCCTCTATTGCACGCGGTGAACCTGCGTTATCGAGGCGGGCCGTCCAGTGTCTTGTAGTATATCGTCTGCTGATGGCTTTGTAGGAATTCATTCCTTCCTTAAATCGTGTGGCAGGGACACCTTATGAGGTAGGTCGCGGGCGTTGGTTTTGAAGCTCTTAAGGGCCCTCCATGGTGTTTGTGAACATGATGGGACTCGAACAGAAACTAGGCCCAGGCACAACAATAAAAGTGCCCCATTTGTGAATTAGATAGCTAAAAATGTGCCCCATGTCTGCAAAGTGGATAAGTTGTGAACTTGTAAAACATGTTGTATAAGGGTTCTGCAAGGTATGAAAGACCGCATAGATTTGAGCTTGCAGCAGACAATGTTTGTTTTAATATTGGTGAAATCAACAATAAAAGACAGTCTAGGAGACCCCAAAACAGCCATAAGATCGTCCTACATACTCCGCTTTCCAAACAGGACTTCCGGCACTGCCGGACTGCCCTATAGGCAGCCAGTCCCAGTTTGTGAAGACCCCTAAGGAAGGCTCAAGTCTCTTCCCGCCTTCAGACCTCCTCTGACGGAAGGGACTTGGGTGGACAGCATGCAGCGAGGGGCCAGCTTCTGTTGGGCTGGGCAGGTCAGTCAAGGACTCTTGCTCTCCGGTGTGGCGGAGACCGCGTAGGGGAGGTGGACATGTGTTTGTAGGGAGCCTTGCCTCAGAGGCACACCCAGAAGACCTGAGTCTACCAAAAGTCAGGGGTGTGTTGCTATGTAAGTTAAGACTTGCCAACAAAAGGTTGGCTTACAATGTGCATATTTTAGATGTATTTACCTAGCACAGCAAACATCACATGCTGTGGGCAGTTCGAGGACCGGAAGTGATGGGTAAACAATTAGGGAATCATGTGGTCAAGAAGCACAGCTCTTCACTGCACCAACATTTTGAGGGGGTTCCATGCCCTACTGAAAGATATCTGTAGAATGTCATCCTCAACCAGTCACTGTTGTCTACGTCTGTGCCTTGAGGGTAATGTTTGCAGATAAGTTTGCAATCTCTCAATGCCGATGGTCTATGGAGGCAAGAACCACTTTTTTATTTAATTAATCAATAAAAGTTCATAGCAAACAATAGAGCTGCCAAAAACAAAAGAGTGCAAAATGTAGAAATTCTATAATGTAGTTTTGATTCTGCGCTTTTCCTCCTACTTGTCTGGGAGGACACCGTAGTTTTAAGGTGAACAGTATAGCAATTATTAACCCATGGGAGTCAGCAGTGAGCTTGGGGCCACTGGGAGGATCAGTAGCATAGAGAAAGGGGGTGCTGTACCAGCCACTGGGCCCAGGAGCTCCGTGGTGGGCACAACATTATATCCAAGGCTTATGAATGTGTGCCCCTGATGTACCGCAGAGGGATTGTGACGCTTATAGAGTAAATGTTTGGGCCGGTCCACTCACTTCTTAAAGGCGGACTCGCTTCCACAGTCACTCACTTGCTCCCTCCTTTGGGATACACCATGAACTCCCTCACTCATCCCTTCTCCCTCAAACACTTGATTTGAGGTCTTAATTCAATTTCCATGCCATGCGCCTCTTTATTGAGGTACTGCTGCAGCCCCTCATTCAGTTGGAGGCGGGGCCTGATCCACCCCTCACTGTTGACGTATTTCCTGTCCCCAGGGATCTTTAAAAAATATATTTGAATGATTTTATCCACATAACACATGATAATTACATTTTCCTTTGTGGACAAATGGTTCTTGCCTTAAATGATCAAACTAACGTGATGCTGTAACTTTGCTGTGGCGTGCAGCAGACAGCGACACATTTTAAAACAAAGACATTTGCTATGTAGCCTTCCCTCCCATCTGAGCATCAATTGATAATCACCATCTAAATCATGGAAGTGAACAATTCCTTAAAAAAACCTCTAATTTCCCCGATATAGCTGGCTAGTGATGTCTATAATCACCTGTAATAGCAAAATACCATAGTTTCTCAACTGTAATAAAGTGTTACAGTTGAGTTGTGATGTCATAGTGACTGGTGCCGAGCTGACAACCAAGGTGAAAAGCAAGTCTCAGAGCATCATTGCAGCTGCAGCTCAAACGAGGAAAAGGAGAACAGTTTTTCATTCTTCTGTTCATTTTTTTTCTAAAATAAACACTGATTAGCAAAAAGGAGACATTTAAGGCAACATTTCTTTTTTTGCGCACTGCGTGTCATGACATGAAAGACAGAATCTTTCCTAAGCGGAGTGTTGTAGAGAGAGGGTCCCTCGTCCGCCATTACCTATATTAACCCCTTCCGCGCTCATGACGAGCTCAGCTCGTCATGAGTGACAACGCTCGTACGTTCATGACGAGCTGAGCTCGTCATGTAACGCGGTATTTACAAAAACGCAGCGCACAGCGGGAAAACCGCTAGCGCGCATGCGGTTAAGCACAAGGATGGGAAACTGGTAAATACCCAAATTGGAATAAATTTGATTTTTTTGACAGAATGGGCATGTCCTATGTTAATCGGATACCTGAATTGTTGTGCGCTTACACACCTCTCCAGTGAACAGAGACTTTAGCTGTAGAGCGCCTTATCTAAACCTGAAGTCATACGAGCTACACCACTTTTAAATAACAGAAAAACCCCTGCAGGCAACGGGCTTACTGTATATTTTTACGGTTCCTCTGAAAATATATAGGTCGACGAATGAGGCTGGGGAAATGGGATTCCAGCCAAAATAAATGCAAGAAGCCACCTACCTCCAGTAGGTGGTAAGCAACTTGCAAACGGGAAAAGGTCCCATGTAGCCCACCTTACCTTTTGTGAATGGATGCAAAAACGTTTTAAAGAGCAGGCAGTAGTTCCAGGGACCACTGCCTACTCTTAAAAAAAAATTAAACTGAAACGTTTCCTTCTCGCTTGTTTCCCTTTAACCCCTTGCGTGCTCATGACAGCTCTACGCCGTCCTAAGCCACGGGCGGCGTGTGCTCATGACGGCGTGGAGTCGCCATGCTGCCGCCGCTCCTCCCACGCGGCACTAGTTCCCCGCCTGTGCAGGCGAATTAATGAGCGGGCGTGGTCATGACGGAACCACGCCGTCATGAGCACATGCCGCCCGTGACTCATGACGGCGTGGAGCCGTCATCCGCGCTCACGCCCTAACACCCGTGCAGCGACAGAATTTGCAGCACAGGGAAGGGGTTAAGGAAAATGGGCTGCATTCATTTTTTTTGTTTGTTGTTTTTAGTTGCTTTACTTTAAAGCAAACAAAGGCCTGATGGTCTGCTGTCCCCAGAAGGCTATCATCCCTGTATTTGTATCAATTCCCGGTGGGTCGCAAATTGTGACCTACCTCATGAATATTAATAAAGTAGGTCAATTGCAACCACATTAGAAATCGCTGAATATGTCGACACATTTCTACGTAGGTGTTTGCAATGTTGTAGTAGCGAATCGCAAAAATTTGCTATTGGTACTCACAAAATGAAACCTGCGTACATGTGGCCCTTAAATAACCATAATACAAAAACGGAATCTTTTTTTGAAGCTCCAACTCCCTGCTTGAGCTGGTCCTGTACTCCGATTAGTCTCCAAGGAGTGCCCTTAGCCAGAATTTGTCCCTAGGACAGTGCTGGGCCCACACAAATGAGTTTTAATTTTTCCAAAGCCAATAAAATAAATGTAACAGAATTTATTAATAGTAATACACTTCAGTGTTATGTAGATAGCCCAATAGGTTGATATATAATTTACGTATTTATGAATGAGGTATTCATAATGTAGGCTTTTTGTAAGTCTGTATTATGCATACACAACTCAACAGCGATCATTGGAAATGTGAGGAGGAAATGAAAGGGCGCCCAGAATAAGAAAATGCTACAGTGCCATACTGATGGCAGAAGTATACAAATGCTCATAGCCTAGCCTTTCTGCAGGAAAGACTGTATGCAACACAGCGGAGCTTTGAGTTTTTGTAACTGATCAGTTACAGAGAGGAAGGGGAGGCAATCACTGGTACAATACATTACAAACAGTCCACCATATAGATTTACATTGTTAATTAACCCCTTCCATGCTCCCGTTGGCTGACGGGAGCACTACCTCGCGGGTGCTGCCGTCGGCCAACGGCCGACGGGGCCCAGCCCACTCTTTAGAACGCCCGCACCGCGGCGGAAAAACCGCTGCAGTTAAGGCATTAATAAATGGTTTAAAATTTGAGGAAAGAGCAGATCATGTACTTTGCCTACAACCACATGTTTGTTGGTCATTGGCCTAAGCTGGATGTAAAGCCCTGATATCCGGTGCCAGAGTTAGTCACCTATGCATTAGATTGCATCTACTCTGTAAGCTAATGTTGAAGCACATCTTGTTCAGTGGTGTGGAATTTAATAAAATATCTACTTGTCCATGGAACAAGTTGCTTCATAAATCTACTTGTCCCTTTGGTGCCATGTAGTGCAGCTACAAATTATGGCAGCAGTCCCATTATAGAAGAGCTCTTATAATTGGCTCGCTGATTATGCCAAAGCGAATAGTATAGCAGAGCTTAAATAATAGCAATTCCCTTATTTTGTCACCTTTTCGCAAACCTACATGCTGGGACTGGAGGCCACCAATAGTTCCAGGGTTAGAATTCCCTTTGGAGTCTGTGCAAACCTACTAACTTGAATTATTTAAGGGATTTCACCAGCTCTTTTCAAATCTTTTTCTATACTGAGAAAGGTTGTAAATTTACTCCTGACAAGGGGAGAAGTTAAAGTTCTTCCAGTGCTGGTAAAAAAGTGGATAAAGTGAGCTTATAAACGCTCAACAGAGTTTCACATGAGCAAATCTACTCGTATATATTTGCTAATTGTAAAATATAGTTCAAAAATATTGTCTAGGAGTACGATTTTTTGGTTTACTTCTGTAAATTCTTGTGAATTCATGAAATACATAAATCTGCTCTAATGCAAAGACATACCTTGGATGCACTTTGGTGACTTTTTAAAAATGAGGCCCCTAATTGGGTATGGCGTTAACCAAGACCTTTTGTTTTTAATAAAATTCTGTCTCTCTCTCTCTATACATCAATGAATTGAAATCCAGTATTTGTAAAGCGCATAATTACCCAAGGGTGTCCCGGCGATGGTGGACGTCTGGAAGATTAAGCGAGCTTTTGCCCAGAGTCACATTGTGCTGGACTAACCTGCCGCTGGCACTGGGGATCGAACCGTTAACCCCGTGGTCAGGAGTCAGGGGCCCTGGCCGCTGCGCCACACCTCTTCCATGGGTTGGCTGGCTTCACTTTGAGTTACCGCATTCTGCTCTGTCACAAGGAGCATATCGGCACAGAAAGTAGTTTTCTTCAGTGACAGGAACTATTGTGAGAGTCTATACGTTTTTGAGAGCAAAACATAGTTTTGCTTTTTGTCAAAGTTTGTTAAAATGGTAAGGGCCTGACAGTTCCCACAATGAAGTTTTACAAAAGCCATGTCAAAACAAGACACGCATTGACAAAACCAAACGACTGACCACCAGTGTCAGACTTAGTGCCTTTGCCACTGCTCTTTTATTTTCATGTTTTCCATAATCTTATTGCAAGTGGTCACACTAATTTTCCATTATGAATATTTTCGGGAAATATTAGCACGCATCAACACATTTTACTAAATGTTGCTTCAAAACAAATGGTACAGAAAATTTCACAGTAGTTTTTTTTTTCCTAGTTGCATTTTGTTTGGTAACATTTTGTTTTGAAATCAAAGAATCATCAATCTGGCTTTAAAGCTTATTATATTTGCATCTAATCAAAGAACACTTTCGGAGCATTATGTGGATCCTCATATTGTTATACTTTGCAAACGTGTGTACACATTGTTTTGCCTTAACCACTGTCTGTAGTAGAGTACGAGCTTACAGCATTTATTTAAAGTGCTCACCCGAATAACAAAGGCTTTGCATTAATAGACCAGACATACAAGTTCCAACGGCATTAACATATAGACCCAAATATTTCCTCCCTGCTCCATAATGTGGCACTGTAAACTGTCAGCCAAAGGGCTTGTGCTGCAGGTGGTGGACCTACATGTCCCAAGGACAAAACAAACATGAAATCTTGTGGTCCTGGACCCAAAACAATATGTCCTGGGTCCATGCAGAGATTTGTGCATGTACTTGAAACGTAGTAGCAAATATATAGTCATTTACAAGGACAGAACCCAGTTCCCAATTTATAGAATTGTATCTAATAGGACTTATCCATATGGCAATTCTGCCAGTATGCTGGAATTTCCATGTGAGCAAATCTGCTAACAAGAGCAAGTTTGTAGACTGTTCCACGATGGGTCCACCTGTAAAAGTTGGTGACATCCCAGAAAATGGCCGGTTTAGAAACTTTGTCCAGTTACTTTAAGATCCCGAAAGAAGTTATATATTTGCAAATCTCAAAGACACGAGTACATGGTTTTCAGAGTAGGAATGGGGAAGTTGTACGTGAACGAATGAGATGCTGTGTCAGGGTTTTCTCTGCTTTGAACATGTCTTCCCATTAGAGAAGCATGACAAGCAGATGACCGTTACGGTCACATTGCTACACGTGGAAATTTACTCTTCCATGTCCAACTGTGTTAGAGGGTACGCGTGTGACTACTCCTGCCAATCTGTGACGGGCGCATACGCTTAAGAATACTACAATATTTCTCAAAGAAGTTCAGTCTGAAACGTATTTAAAATGTAGGTCTAAGTCCACATGAGTACATTTTAGCCTTTTTTAAGGAGAGTGTTTTCATATTGTTTGTACTTTAATCTCCCTAAATTCTGAATTGTGGTATGATGCAGATCCGTTGACACTGATTTACTTTTAGTGTGTGTTTTGTGATTCTCCATGGAAAAGGGATATACATAACTTTGTAAGAATATCCCTTGCCCTCAATGTGTGGCATGCTACATCATCGAGCTCTACATCACGGCAAAGGGTGAATCGGGATGTGTCGGGTTGGGTTCTACCATTCTAGTCGGAGATGCTTCTTTTTCTATGTGATCTGGGGTTCGGTTATGTTGTTGAACAGTTGGAAAAAAACTCGTAAATTTATTGAGTTAATGTATGCGAGGCAAGATTATAATCAAAACTTTGGATGATTAGGTAAGTTATTTATCCCTCCATGGTAATGAGTCGACATGTTTCAGCTTCTTTTGCTAATGCCACAAGGTCACCAGGCTTACTTCAGGAATGTGATATTTCCTGTTTATTTACATGTTTCAGTTGGAAGTTCCTTTGATTAACACACAGCACATACAACACTTAAGACAAGATAAAGAAAGGCTTGCATGATACTTGCTTTGTATCTACTGATAGAGGTAATTCGCATTCAGTCTACTAGAATCATAGGGAAAAAATAGAGAATACCTCCCACTAGCTACACGTTTGTCAAGGAACCGGTATTGCACCAATAAGTGTTGCTATTACCCGATTTAGTGGTATTCTGTTTACCTAACTCGGAAGGATAGAAGGCTGGATCGACCTTGCTTGGATTCAAACTCTTGACATGCATATCAACGTTTGTTGCAGAAGCCAACATTAAACTCCCTCAGTCATCCTGTTGCCTAAAGAGACACAGAAATACAACGCTGTCTCCCACTTATGTCGTGGCCAAGCAAGAGCTAAAATTCAGGTCAAGAGAGTTGTGTATTCGATTTTAAATTCCACTGGAATATTTGCTATCAGCGGCAGCAAAAATTGTTGAGAGGAATTGCACCAAAGCTTGCTTGAAACTAGAATTTTATATCAAGGTGCGGCTTTACTTGGTTTGGAATAAATCGACTCACACATTTTCAAAACATTTTTGTTACAAAAATATTTCATGCCGGCCTTCCGTTAATAAGGAAAGAAGATAAGTATATCTGAGTAGACCAGTTTCAAAAATAAAAATTCTGAGAGCGGACCTGGGTTTGAAATAAAATCTGATTGGCTGAAGTTCAATATTTTTTGTTGACGCTTTCACAGGATGCCAGGCATCAAAGCCTGTGTCATGGAAAAAAAGGGACGGTGGTTGCCCTTAAATGTAAAGAAAAAGGAAAAAAAATCCTTGAATTCACAGGTAGATAGGCAACTTTTTGGGGAGGATAAAAAACATTTATTTACGTATTTTGCAAATGCAATGGACGCCCAGTTGCACATGGCACATTTTTTAAACGTAAAAAAAAGAAAAAGGAAAAAAAATCCTTGAATTCACAGGTAGATAGGCAACTTTTTGGGGAGGATAAAAAACATTTATTTACGTATTTTGCAAATGCAATGGACGCCCAGTTGCACATGGCCGCATGCTGTGCCCTGTGCGGATCGGGTGTGGGATGGATGGGATGGAGGACTGGCCAAACGCCTGGCTCTTCCGCTCATCCCGATCTGTGTCCTGCACAGTGCGGATTGGTTGTGTAGAAATTGGATGTAATATACAACTTAAAAGGTCACTTTTGATTTATTTTGCTGATAGCATACTAACATACACTTAAAAGTACAGCAGAAATCCCATTTCAAAAAACAGTAATTTTATGATTCCGAAAAAAACGTAAAACTCCTGAAATAGGGAATTGTTAGTCAGTGTTTCTCAGCCCATTACTTTGGGAGTCAATACATTGTTGTTTTTACATCGGGCGTGGCCATTACATCGCAAGTCATTACTTCAGGAGTGCGTTTATATTGCATACCTTTATATCTCCACTGCCTTGACTTCGTAGTTAGGTATGTACTATTTTATACCAATGTAAATTCACTTTATATTATTTTTTTTAATAAATATTCATTCCCATTTCTATATACAGATATAGTTCTACCCAATATATTATAAAAGCTGTGAATTATTATATTCAAAATGTTTGTTTTTGTTAAAATTAATTCTACAACGTTAACCTTATAAAATATTTAGTTTTACCTATTTTTAATTCATACATATTAACTTTAAAATAATATACAAGTACGTTCAAATTCCCCTGTACACTACCCATCACTGAAACACTATACACTACTCATCCCTGAACTCTAAAACCCCCTTGCTTCCCCCTAACAGTACCTTTCCCTGAACCCTAAAACCCCACGCTGCCCTTAACACTATTCATCACTGAATCCTAAAACCCCATTGCTACCCCAATACCTATCCCTAAACCCCTCTTACTACCCCTGTACACCAACCATGAACCCTAAAAAACACTTATTACCCTTATACTCTACCCATCTTTGAAACCTGAATAACCCTCACTACCCCATATGCTACCCCCACACACAACTGTGAAATAAAGCCCCATGAAGTAAAATTCCTTGCAACATTATTGTGAAGTAAACACACAGTGTTTCCTGTGATGTGGCAACAAAGCTGATGTACTTACCCCCGATGTAACTTCCCTCAAAGTAGTGACTGCAAAGTAAGGTAGCACACAGAAATTGGCAAGTTATGGTTGGCTACACAGACCATAACTTGAGTCTACGCCGTGCTAACTGCACTCGCCTCCTTACTCTCCCTCAAATGGATGCAGACGATCAACATCTTAGATCAATCAATCAATCAGAGCATTTATATAGCGCACTACTCACCCAGAGGGTCTCAAGGCGCTGGTGGAGGGGGGGTCCGCTACTGCTCGAACAGCCAGGTCTTGAGCTGCTTCCTGAAGGCAAGGTGGTCCTGGGTCAGGCGGAGGTGGGACGGGAGGGAGTTCCAAGTCTTTGCGGCCAGGTAGGAGAAGGACCTTCCTCCTGTGGTGGCTCTTCGGATGCGGGGGACGGCGGCGAGGGCGTGGCCGGTCGATCGAAGTTGGCGTGTGGGAGCGTAGAAGTTGAGGCGGCTGTTGAGGTATCCTGGGCCTTGGTTGTGTAGGGCTTTGTGTGCGTGGGTGAGGAGACGGAAGGTGATTCTCTTGTTGACCGGGAGCCAGTGCAGATCTCTCAGGTGTCCGGAGATGTGGCTGCGACGGGGGATGTCCAGGATGAGTCGTGCTGAGGTGTTCTGAATCCGCTGGAGTCTCTTCTGGAGTTTGGCGGTGGTTCCGGCGTAGAGGGAGTTGCCGTAGTCCAGACGGCTGGTGACGAGGGCCTGGGTGACCGTCTTCCTGGTCTCGGTGGGGATCCACCGGAAGATCTTACGTAGCATGCGCAGGATGTTGAAGCACGACGAGGAGACGGCGTTGACTTGTCTGGTCATGGAGAGGGAGGAGTCAAGGATGAAGCCCAGGTTGCGTGCGTGGTCTGTTGGTTTGGGCGCGCTGCCCAGGGCGGGGGGCCACCAGGAGTCGTCCCAGGCGGAGGGTGAAGATCCCAGGATGAGGACTTCGTCTTGTCCGAGTTCAGTTTCAGGCGGCTGTTCATCATCCACTTGGCTACGTCTGTCATCCCTTCGTGTAGGTTGGCTCTGGCGGTGGCGGGGTCGTTGGTGAGGGAGAGGATCAGCTGGGTGTCGTCGGCGTAGGAGATGATGTTGAGGTTGTGTTGGCGTGCGATGGCTGCGAGGGGGCTCATGTAGACGTTGAAGAGGGTTGGGCTGAGCGAGGAGCCTTGAGGAACGCCGCAGATGACTTCGGTGGCTTCTGATCTGAACGGGGGGAGGCGGACTCTCTGTGTCCTTCCGGCGAGGAACGAGATGATCCATTCCAGTGCCTTCTCCTGGATTCCGCCGCTGCTGAGGCGCTGCACTAGGGTACGGTGG
This sequence comes from Lissotriton helveticus, assembly GCF_964261635.1. Classification (NCBI taxonomy): domain Eukaryota; kingdom Metazoa; phylum Chordata; class Amphibia; order Caudata; family Salamandridae; genus Lissotriton; species Lissotriton helveticus. Next base: position 29,368,468 of record NC_136072.1, read on the forward strand.
CAGACAGTGTCGAAGGCCGCGGAGAGGTCTAGGAGGATGAGGGCCGCTGTTTCTCCGTTGTCGAGCAGGGCTCGGATGTCATCGGTGGCTGCGATCAGGGCGGTCTCGGTGCTGTGGTTGGCCCGGAAGCCGGACTGCGAAAGGTCAAGGGATCCGTTCGTCTCGAGGAAGGTGGCCAGCTGCTTGTTGACGGTCTTCTCGTTGACTTTTGTAGGAAACGGGAGCCGCGAGATGGGGCGGTAGTTCTTGAGGTCGGTGGGGTCGGCTGATGGCTTCTTTAGTAGAGCGCTGAGTTCGGCGTGCTTCCAGCTCTCCGGGAAGGTCGCGGTGTTGAAGGAGGTGTTGATGATGTCCCGCAGGTGGGGTGCGATGACAACGTCGGCCTTGTTGAAGATGTGGTGAGGGCAGAGGTCGGTCGGAGATCCGGAGTGGATGGAGTTCATCGTGCGGATGGTGTCTTCGGTGCTGATCGGGGTCCAGGCGCGGAATGGTGGTGGTGGGGGGCGGTGGTTCAGTCGTGGCGTGCGTCGGTTGAGTGCTGAAGCTGTTGTGTATGTCCGCGATCTTGTTGTGGAAGTAGGAGGCGAGGGAGTTGCAGAGGTCTTGTGAAGGGGTGATGTCGTTGTTGCCGGCGTTGGGGTTGGAGAGCTCTTTAACGATGTTGAAGAGTTCCTTGCTGTTGTGGGCGTTGTTGTCAAGTCGTTCCTTGAATGCAGTTTTCTTGGTGGCGTGGATCAGTTGGTGGTGTTTACGGGTGGCGAGCTTGAGGGCAGTCATGTTGTTCGGTGTTGGGTCTCTGCGCCAGGCTTTCTCGAGGGCTCGGCAGTTCTTCTTGGAGCTCTTGAGTTCGTCGGTGAACCATGGGGCTTTCTTGCTGCCAGGTCTGCTAGGCGGGGTCTTCAGAGGGGCGAGGTCGTCTGCGCAGTTGCTGATCCACTTCGCGAGGTTGGAGGCCGCCTGGCTTGGGTTCGTTACGCTGGTGGGAGGGTTCATGCTCAGGGAAGTTGCGAGCTGGTCGGCTGTGATCTTGTTCCAGCTTCTGCGTGCAACCTGTTGCTGGTGGTGGTGGATCGTGGTCCTTCAGAAGCTGAAGTGGACGCAGCTGTGGTCCGTCCAGTGGAGTCCGGAGGCGTGGCTGGGTGTGGTGGGTTCAGCTTTACTCATTCGTGACACTTTTTGAAGTGCACCATTTTGGAGAGAGGACTTTACTCCTACTTCTTGTCACCTTATTTTCCATCAGAACATTTCCACAGGCCCGTAGATCTGTGACAGTGGAGCCTGAGTGGCTAATATTAAACCTTAAAGGAATTTGACCCTTGCCACATTGTGTATTGGAAAACTTTCCCTTTTTTCCAAGCCAAGAAAACGCCCTTGAAGTGTCAATATTAGAATCATTAAAAAATCAAATCCAGCCGGCCAGTGATTTTCCCAGCAATGCTTTTTTTTTTCTTTTTCTGAAAACCTCATTTGAAAAGCAAGCAGTGTTGAGTAAATGTGTCATCACGATGCAGTAACAGTCGAGAACCCAGCTACCTCTCCAGTCACTCGTTGACTTTCTTTGGCTCTGTACAGCTCTCCGCTGCCTTTTGCTGATGTCATCGCCACATAAAGACCATCACATAGATACATAAGATACGGCTTGCCGCTGAGGAGAGCCTGTTGCAGGTTGGAGAACTGACGGCATGGCTCATCACTCTGTTTACTACCCCTGCGTTTGAGACTTGTTGAGGTGAACCCAGATATTTGTCTCCATGTTGCTCTAGTCCAGTGAAGTCCTGGTTGCTCTAGATCTGCAGGCCACACGGTAGATGTGCCGCCTTCTGCTGGGTTCTGCTATGAACTCTGCACTCCCTTATCATGTCCTCCCGTCCCACCCAACAAGAACCGGCTTCTGTCCTTGCATGTACACTAATGGTTCCTTTACATTCTGGAGTAATCAACCACTGTGTAATTCCAGTCTTCCACATTCTGCTAAGTCCCTTTGCCGTCATTCACAATATTTCTGCGCCGGACTTCTTTTGTGGATGTTCCAACCGAGTCGGCTCTAGGGTTTCATGCGCTGGTGCTGTGCACCTTGGTGAACCTGTTCTTGATCATGTTTGCAGTAGGCCCAAGGAGTTTCTATGCCCTGTTTGAGCAGTGCCCGAGCATCTGGCAGTGGTGTACCCAATAGATCTGTGAACCTGGTCCTCTGATTTTCACGCCAGCTAAAAGTAGGGTGCTTGCTCACATAAGACCCTCATTAACAATGTGTAGGGTTTATTTACCTTCTAAGGCCGAGCTTGACATGAGGTTGGGGGATCCCAAGTGTTTTTACTGATTTTGACTTGTGTGTTTGTTGGCCATGAATTTGAGGTCTGGTATTGCCCAAGCAGCGGAGGGACCATTAAACCGGTTTATTTGAAGTGGATTTCAAGTATTAGTTCCCACCCAGAGCAGTGAGGATCCACGCGCAGTCTATCTCCACCTGAGACTCGGTGACCTTGGTGCAGCACTCTCATCACAGCCTTCTTCCACACCATCCATTCCATGGGACAGGGGCACCACATGGGAGCATGACATGGGACTGCAGAGGAGAGGACGCAACATGGGTGGAGGAAAAGTAGTGTGTTGGAAGGTTGCGTGACTGCGTCTTTTGCCACTATGGGGAGTCACACTAGCTCTTTTGTGGTAAGGCAGCCATGGTCCCCCCAAAGAGGGAGGCTTGGTAGGTACAGTTAATGAGAGTGGCATCCATTGTGGTGTAATCATGGAACCATGGCCACAGCACAGAATTACCTTGAATTTTGAGAATTAACATGACTGAGAGCTTTATCCCTTCTTGTGATTAAGGGCGTTCTAGACCGGTCCGAGTGTTCTTTCACTGAGTGGCTAGGAAGCCACTTGTAGGTGGTACATGGGTGGAAGAGATGTATTTAGACTTGGTAAAGCCTTAGCTATCGATGCACTCCGCATACTTGCAAATAACAGCAGCAGCATTGGGGTCATAGTCTTTGTGCTGAGTGACAGGTGTGCAAGGATGTCTGTAAGTAAAGTTACGTGACACCAGGGTCGGTTGTGGACATGTGGTTTTCAGAATAATAAGGCTCAATTGCACACATGTGAAAAACGTGTTCATAAAGTTTAGTGAATGCATACATCAGCCTCCCAGCTGAAGGGACTTGTAAAAAATTGAATTATTTGATGAAGGGGTTGCGAATCAACTTCAAATAATAATTGTCGTCCTTGTCAGAGTGAAGCTCTAAAGTGACAACCTGTTCTTAACCCTCTGGTAGGTTGCCACAAAAGCAGTCAGGCTTAACTTAGAGGTGATGTGTCAAGTATTTATACAGAACTCAAGCAGTAATAAAGTGAAACCCAACGCAAGAAAAATCCCAAACCTATTTACAAAATAGAGTACATTTTGATAAATTAAATTACGCCAAAACGTCAAAGATCAAACAACTAGATCCGGAGGTATGAGTTTTTAAAGTTTTAAGTGAAACAGCACCAAAGGCGCAAAGTGCCAACTGCTGGTATCTGGCCATGCCGGACCAGGACAACGTCACAAGTTCAGGCTAATGCGATGGATGGCGTGCCCGATGCTAGACCAGGTTCGTCCCACTGGATGTTTTAACTTCTGAGTTCGATGTGAGGATAGTGTGGCGCGGCTCTGCGTTGGATCCGGTGAGGCTTTCAGCTGGGAGCGGCACGGCTCTGTGAGATCCAGTGAAGCCTTTAGTGAGGATCTGCATGGTGCCGCTCTGCGAGGCTCTGCGGCACTCTGCGTTGGATCCGGTGAGGCTTTCAGCTGGGAGCGGCACGGCTCTGTGAGATCCAGTGAAGCCTTTAGTGAGGATCTGCATGGTGCCGCTCTGCGAGGCTCTGAGGCACTCTGCGTTGGATCCGGTGAGGCTTTCAGCTGGGAGCGGCACGGCTCTGTGAGATCCAGTGAAGCCTTTAGTGAGGATCTGCATGGTGCCGCTCTGCGGCACTCTGCGTTGGATCCAGTGAGGCTTCCAGTAGGGAGCGGCACTCTGCGTTGGATCCGGTGAGGCTTTCAGCTGGGAGCGGCACGGCTCTGTGAGATCCAGTGAAGCCTTTAGTGAGGATCTGCATGGTGCCGCTCTGCGGCACTCTGCGTTGGATCCAGTGAGGCTTCCAGTAGGGAGCGGCAGATCTCTGCATCATTTGTCATTGGATCCATGAAGCCTTCGGCTAGAATTATCACAACCCTACGGGATGCTATGACTCTCTACGTCACATCTGGTGAAACCCTCCGTGAGGCAGGGAGTAGAGCACTCTGACTCCAGCCAAAGCTCCAAGACCTTCATGACAGCATTTGTTGGCCTGGACTCACTTCCACATAGGCCTGCAGAGGGGGACAGGTCCGGTCCAGTTGGGTTGGGTCAGCTGGGAAGCAGGAAAGGCCTCTGGAACTTGTACCTCTGTAGTTCACCCAGGGCAGCCCACTGACCCTTGGAGTCACTTCTAGGGTCCTGGGTTCAATTCTTGCTTCAGACAGAGGGCAGTCTTTCTACAGCTTCTTCTCATGTTCAGCAGTGTTCTGATTTCAGGTTCTGGGGATGCCACTTTTATTCCCATTGCCGGTCTGTGGAATACCTTAGTATAACTCTATAACTGACTCTGATCAGTTCTTCTTTTTCCTCTGGGTTTGACACCAGCCTGGCAGGTGAACAAAGACAGGCACAGGCCTGCTGTCGGGTCCTATTGCGTGTGCCTCAGCAGGCATCTATGAAGTGCAATCAGGACAGGGGCTCAGCTCCTCCCCAGCCACCCTTTCAGGAAGACCCTCGCCTCTCCACTCTGAAGCCCTTTGCCCACTGACTGTAAGGAAAACACAAAACCACTCAGGAGCACTATTTAACATTCAGGTGACAGTGGTTGGGTGGCACATTTGGCTTACGCAGGCATTTGCAAACTTTAAAACATGGGAGTAATTTAAAAAGAGACTTAACCCTTAGGTTGGATTTAACATTCCTATTCCAATGAGTCCTTGAATCATTTTTAGGTCTCGCCTGTCAATGCGCATGCGCATTGAGCAGAGCGAGACTATGGGGGCTTAAACAAAGCTTACCGAGATCAGGCGATTCCCAGGCGATTTCTTGCAGTGCATGTGAAAGCGCGTGCACAATGCCACCAGCTGCTTGCCTCGCATTATCACATCAAAGGCGGCCGCATCTCAGGCCCCTGCTGCTTCACACCCTCATGCCGCTCTCCCCGCTCCGCCCCCTCCCCTGCCCGTCGTGTCGCATTTCTCCTCCGCCGGCCGTACTTTCAAGGCCGTCTCTCGTGTTTCTCCTTGTTTTTATTAGCTCTTCCCTCCAACACAAATATAGGTTATAGTTCCACCTTTGCAGGTACAAACATGTTTTTGCAGTGGAATGCGTAATTTTCCAAAGTGGCATTCATTTATCTTGTACATGTTTACACATTATGAGCGCTACACTTTGCTGCGACGGGTGCCGATAATGTTCTTTGTTTTTTCCATCATCTTAAATGGGAAAAATCGATTTTACCTTTGCAGCAGTTCTAGGTTTTAATTTGTATTTATTTTGTGGACAATTGTATATAGCGCTAACTTTGCCCTCACGTATTGCACCGTTTTACATGGCCACAAGTTAGATTACAGAAACCCGACCTTTATGTTTCTTTGTGAACTTGCGCTATGATTCGAACTTCTTTCCTGTAAACTCCAAAGTCGTCACCTTTTGCCTTATGCTACAATGTTGCCCATAAGAAGTAAACCATGTTTACTATTTGTATAGCTAAGCCTTTGGTTTTTTTTCTAAATATTTGTGCTGTGGCAACCATTGATGCGGCCGCATCTCAGGCCCCTGCTGCTTCACACCCTCATGCCGCTCTCCCCGCTCCGCCCCCTCCCCTGCCCGTCGTGTCGCATTTCTCCTCCGCCGGCCGTACTTTCACTTTGACGGCCGCAGGCCGTCTCTCGTGTTTCTCCTTGTTTTTATTAGCTCTTCCCTCCAACACAAATATAGGTTATAGTTCCACCTTTGCAGGTACAAACATGTTTTTGCAGTGGAATGCGTAATTTTCCAAAGTGGCATTCATTTATCTTGTACATGTTTACACATTATGAGCGCTACACTTTGCTGCGACGGGTGCCGATAATGTTCTTTGTTTTTTCCATCATCTTAAATGGGAAAAGTCGATTTTACCTTTGCAGCAGTTCTAGGTTTTAATTTGTATTTATTTTGTGGACAATTGTATATAGCGCTAACTTTGCCCTCACGTATTGCACCGTAGCCACAGTGATCACAAGGTTGTCCATAATTACAAAATGGTGAGCCAGGGCTGTGACACAATTCTGCTCCCTGAAAGCCGCAATCGTTTGTCTTCTGCTACAAATTAGCACATACGAACAAAAGCGTATTTTTTTTATATAGCAAAGCTTTATTTTTTTGTTAAATCTTTATGTAGGAACAACTATTGACAAAGCTAATAGGCATGGCTGCTTTTTGGTGTGTTTCCACTTGTGTTACATATATGGATACGCTGGCAGGAGTAGAAACATGATAGTTTGGCGGCACACTATCCACCACATCCACCACCACATCCACCACCACATCCAACACATCTTCCACCACATCCACCGCATCCACCACCACATCCACTACCACATCCACTACCACATCCACCATCGCCTCGACATCCACCATGACATCCACCACCACATCCACCACATCCACCACCACATCCACCACATCATCCACCACCACCACATCCACCACCACCACATCCACCACCACCACATGCACCACCACTGCATCCACCACCACTGCATCCACCACCACACCTACCACATCAACCACCACGTCCACCACCACATCCACCACCACATCCACCACATCCACCACCACCGCATCCACCACCGCATCCACCACCACCACATCCACCACACCCACCACACCCACCACCACATCCAACACATCCACCACCACTTCCACCACCGCCACATCCACCACATCCACCACCACATCCACCACCACATCCACCACCACCACATGCACCACCACTGCATCCACCACCACTGCATCCACCACCACACCTACCACATCAACCACCACGTCCACCACCACATCCACCACCACATCCACCACATCCACCACCACCGCATCCACCACCGCATCCACCACCACCACATCCACCACACCCACCACCACATCCAACACATCCACCACCACTTCCACCACCACCACATCCACCACCACCACATCCACATCCACCACATCCACCGCATCCACCACCACCGCATCCACCACCGCATCCACCACCACCACATCCACCACACCCACCACCACATCCAACACATCCACCACATCCACCACATCCACCGCATCCACCACATCCACCATCGCCTCGACATCCACCATGACATCCACCACCGCCACATCCACCACCGCCACATCCACCACCGCCACATCCACCACCACCACATCCACCACCACTGCATCCACCACCACATCCACCACCACTGCATCCACCACCACTGCATCCACCACCACTGCATCCACCACCACTGCATCCACCACCACTGCATCCACCACCACTGCATCCACCACCACTGCATCCACCACCACTGCATCCACCACCACCGCATCCACCACCACCGCATCCACCACCACCGCATCCACCACCACCACATCCAACACCACCACCGCATCCACCACATCCACCACCACCACATCCACCACACCACATCCACCACATCCACCACACCTACAAAATCCACCACCACACCGACCACCACGTCCACCACCACATCCACCGCATCCACCACATCCACCACCACATCCACCACATCCACCACCACTGCATCCACCACCACCGCATCCACCACCACCGCATCCACCACACCGCATCCACCACCACCGCATCCACCACACCGCATCCACCACACCGCATCCACCACACCGCATCCACCACCACCGCATCCACCACCACCGCATCCACCACCACCGCATCCACCACCACCGCATCCACCACCACCACCGCATCCACCACCACCACCGCATCCACCACCACCACCGCATCCACCACCACCACCGCATCCACCACCACCACCGCATCCACCACCACCACCGCATCCACCACCACCACCGCATCCACCACCACCGCATCCACCACACCCACCACCACATCCACCACCACCACCACCACATCCACCACCACATCCACCACCACATCATCCACCACCACATCATCCACCACCACCACATCCACCATCACCACCACCACCACATCCACCACCACCACCATATCCCCCAGATCCACCACCACCACATCTATATATGTGTGTGTGTGTGTGTGTGTGTGTGTGTGGCTCTGTGTGTGTGTAGGTGCAAATGCAATGTTCTTGGATTTTCGTCACAATAAAATACACTGAACATAATCTTCACAAAAGTTATTTACAAACGTTTAAGCTATTGCCATTATAAATTACAATAAATTTTATTTAAGTAATAATTATTTACAAAATTAAAAGCCATTGTTATTTGTAATATCAATACATCTAAGTCACGTAAATACAACACACATTGCATTACAAATGCTATAGGTGTCACATTTGCGAAAGTTAAAACTATTGACATTGTAACTGACAAAGGTATTAATTTTGCTATTTTCAAAACCAACACATAAATAAAAAGTCAAACTTTCCTAATGCGAGACCTATTGCATTTCCAATGCTTGTTCTAGCTAATCACATACTGAAGCTATGCATTAACTCGTTAACTGCTTCGAACGTTCCGCGCCAGTGCGGAGCGTTCGAAGAAACGGGTGGGGCCGCGACGGCCAGCGGTCGTTCGCAGCACCAGGCAGGTAGTGCTCCCGTCGGCGAACATGTTAAAGAGGGTTATAAGGTAGCCCATTGCTTTTCTATGGGAGAACCCACCTTGCTGCATGGAAAACCGAATTTATAGGTTTCTCCATGCTAAGACGTGTAAAACTTGAGCATAACATGTCCTACTTTTTAAACACCCTGACGTGTTTGCATTTAGGGCCCACTTTAAGGGGCGACTTATTACTATTAAAAAGAAAGGGTTAGTCATAGCAAAATGTTTATTTTGCCAGGTCGAAATTATACCGCGCTACAGGTTGCAATAGCTGACCTGTGACATGTTTACAGTGCTACTTCAGTGGGCGGCGCAATGAGTGCTGCAGCAAACTTGTGATTCAGAAAGGGGGTGGTGATGGTCAGAGCTTCTGAGTTAAACAGAATACTCCTACCCAGTCAAAAGATCAGGGCTTGATCCATCACCGTTTTTTAACTCACTGCACCATCCCAGTTCAGAACCTGGCTACATGCAAATTAGTCTGTCCCTGGCCCAGTGCATCATGGGAACAGGGCAGACCAAACTACCAAGCCAATTCTTTACTGGAAAGGAAACAAGCTTCCGGGGACCGGTTTCTGGCATTGCAGCCGTCTTCGGCCCGGCTTGCTTGAATCCTAATGGTGCAGTGAGCAAGGGACTCACATCTGAGCATACCCTGCCACTCCTGTAGTGGCCAAAACGATTCAGGTAGTTTGGTCTGCCCTGTTACCATGATGCACTGGGCCAGGGACAGACTAATTTGCATGTAGCCAGGTTCTGAGCTGGGATGGTGCAGTGAGCTAAAAAACGGTGATGGATCAAGCCCTGATCTTTTGACTGGGTAAGAGTGTTCTGTTTAACTCAGATGCTCTGTCCATCACCACCCCCTTTCTGAATCGTGCAAACTTGTAGCATTTAATTACTTTGAGAGCTGGTAACAGGCAGAACCAACCCTCCCCCCAGATCCGTCAACCCCATCCTCGCTTGTCCTGAAAGCTAAGCACCTAGCTGTGCACACACCAATTCTGGGCACACATGGTTTTTTTCTCCTGTTCATGACTTCATGTTGAATTGCCTGTATATCTGAAATATTTGTCTTCGTCACCAAGGACTTTGTAGAAGAAATGAGCCTGTTCAGATGTGGGTAGAATACAATGTACTTTGTGTGCCTTGGCACACAGTGGTGTACAGCTGTTTGCATTCTGACTCACAGAATGGAGGTATTTGTGATTCAGCTGAATGCGGGCTTTGTGTATAGCGCGTGAAGCGGCCAAGAAGCGTCTTCCTCCACTCGTGGTCTTACGTTCGACGTATGTTGGCTTCAATGCACAAAGAGCTAAAAATCGAGGCTCACTGCCAACTTTCAGGATGTTTGAAAACTTTATATTCAAGATATGATGTTTAATGTCCACCACCTTCTTCGGATGCTGTTCGTTTTTAGATAAAGGCTTGAAGGAGTGTATAATTCTGGGCTTGACATAATGCTTTAAGGATGAGCTATCCGGTCACTTCTGGACATTATTCTGTTCTCCATCACTGTCTGAAGCTGAAATGCTGCTTGAAGCCTACAATAACACTTAGCTTTTTGGCTGGAGTATTATGAGCGGAAGAGCATTTCATATCCTTTCGTAACAGGTATTTGTTAAGTGTAAACTGAGCTTAGTGAGCAGTGGCCTGTTGTAGAGGCGGGCTTGGGGAGCATACCAGGAGGATGTAGGGGAACCACTCAAAGATTGTGCACAGGGTCACAGAATGGCTAGCTGGTGTTGGGGAGGTGCTAAGATTCCCGTTGGTATTTTCAGGTAGGCAGAATGTTCTTTAGGGGCACTAATGGAGGTCTTCCTCCAAGACTTGAATATCCCTAATACTCTTGAGTCTTGTATGAGAGTTTGTGTGACGATGGTTGTTCCATGGGCTTGAATCCAAGACCGAGAAGGCTTGCGTCTGGGTTTGTTCGAAATCTGATCAGACTGCTTTGGAAACTTCTCCCAACAGTTCTTCAAGTTGTGGCAGCAAACAGAGGTTCAGATGAAGGGGGGAAGAAGGGTAGCGGAGGTAGCAGTGCTTGTGTTTTCAGAGGGCCCAGGAGCCAGTCACTTGCATGGGTCCATTACTTGCCTGGTGTGATTTTGTCTGCGGCTCAGGATCCTAAGTTGTGTGAGAGCTGATATCTGTCAACAAGGACCAACTCTGCGCCTAAGAATGCTATAGTAATCTCTTGTTACTGTGTGCTGTAGCGGTCAACAAGGACCAACTCTGCGCCTAAGAATGCTAAAGTAATCTCTTGTTACTGAGTGCTGTAGCGGTCAACAAGGACCACCTCTGCACCTAAGAATGCTATAGTAATCTCTTGTTACTGTGTGCTGTAGCGGTCAACAAGGACCACCTCTGCACCTAAGAATGCTATAGTAATCTCTTGTTACTGTGTGCTGTAGCGGTCAACAAGGACCAACTCTGCGCCTAAGAATGCTAAAGTAATCTCTTGTTACTGAGTGCTGTAGCGGTCAACAAGGACTAACTCTGCGCCTAAGAATGCTAAAGTAATCTCTTGTTACTGTGTGCTGTAGCGGTCAACAAGGACCAACTCTGCGCCTAAGAATGCTAAAGTAATCTCTTGTTACTGTGTGCTGTAGCGGTCAACAAGGACCAACTCTGCGCCTAAGAATGCTAAAGTAATCTCTTGTTACTGTGTGCTGTAGCGGTCAACAAGGACCAACTCTGCGCCTAAGAATGCTAAAGTAATCTCTTGTTACTGTGTGCTGTAGCGGTCAACAAGGACTAACTCTGCGCCTAAGAATGCTAAAGTAATCTCTTGTTACTGTGTGCTGTAGCGGTCAACAAGGACCAACTCTGCGCCTAAGAATGCTAAAGTAATCTCTTGTTACTGTGTGCTGTAGCGGTCAACAAGGACCAACTCTGCGCCTAAGAATGCTATAATAATCTCTTGTTACTGTGTGCTGTAGCGGTCAACAAGGACTAACTCTGCGCCTAAGAATGCTATAATAATCTCTTGTTACTGTGTGCTGTAGCGGTCAACAAGGACCAACTCTGCGCCTAAGAATGCTATAGTAATCTCCGCTTGTTACTGTGTGCTGTAGCAGTCAACAAGGACCAACTCTGCGCCTAAGAATGCTATAGTAATCTCTTGTTACTGTGTGCTGTAGCGGTCAACAAGGACTAACTCTGCGCCTAAGAATGCTAAAGTAATCTCTTGTTACTGTGTGCTGTAGCGGTCAACAAGGACTAACTCTGCGCCTAAGAATGCTAAAGTAATCTCTTGTTACTGTGTGCTGTAGCGGTCAACAAGGACCAACTCTGCGCCTAAGAATGCTATAGTAATCTCTTGTTACTGTGTGCTGTAGCGGTCAACAAGGACTAACTCTGCGCCTAAGAATGCTAAAGTAATCTCTTGTTACTGTGTGCTGTAGCGGTCAACAAGGACTAACTCTGCGCCTAAGAATGCTAAAGTAATCTCTTGTTACTGTGTGCTGTAGCGGTCAACAAGGACCAACTCTGCGCCTAAGAATGCTATAATAATCTCTTGTTACTGTGTGCTGTAGCGGTCAACAAGGACCAACTCTGCGCCTAAGAATGCTATAGTAATCTCCGCTTGTTACTGTGTGCTGTAGCAGTCAACAAGGACCAACTCTGGCCCTAAGAATGCTATAGTAATCTCTTGTTACTGTGTGCTGTAGCGGTCCACCAGGAAGGACTCTCCTCACAATTCATTCTATTCGTAAGCATCTTTAACCCCTTCAATGCTGCCGTCGGCCATTGGCCGACGGCAGCACTACCTCGCTGGTGCTGCCGTCGGCAAATGGCCGACGTGGACCCGCCCGTTTTGGGGAAGTGCCGCACTGTGGTCTCTCACTGTCTCAAAGATGCAGACGAGTTATTGCCGGCATTGCTATTAGAAGTCTTTGCACTTATGGATGATTGAGTTGCGTTAATATAGAATTTACCAAGAAATTCAGATGTTATTGAATTGACTTGTTTATATGTAAGCATTTTCAATGGAAACAGAAATAAGTTTGTAGGAAGCTTTCGCCTCCTGATAATGTTGATTTTGTTTCGCGTCATAAATGTGTCTTCTTCCTGCGTTCTTCTTGGGGGTACCCTCACTCCTGCATTTGTACTGTCGTGAATTTGAGATTGTGTCAGAGTTGGGTGTGAGTATGTTAATATTATATTACTGCATCAATAACTTTCGAAGCTTCAACTTGTCATTTTCTTTCTTTCTTTCAGCTAGTTGTATCTTCCTGCAGATCAGCCCACCTCCAGCGCTCCAGAAGGCATCTGGAGGCCAATGGCAGAAGATCTTAGTTGAACAAGGTATGTTGACCAGGCTTTTGTGCACTGCACAATAGAAGGCGCATTCAGAGCTATGTGAAGTGAATTCCAGTTCAGGTGAACATTGTAATGTTGGATAAACAGATAGTTACCCCATTAGATCTTTAGTTGGGTGGTGGGTCATCTAACCTATTGTCCAACTCTCACAAACGTGCATTTTGCATTAAATACATGTAGAAATTGTACAGGAAGTGATGATATTGTATTTGAAAATCAGTGCTTACAAAACTGTCGAAGCACGTACATTGTGTGCATAGATCGGTGTCCTTATTGGCTGCTCTATATGGGAAGTGCGATCAGCCACTACAGATCAGGATTGTGGAACACAGTAGTATGATTGGGAGGGGTATGAGAGCTATCCTGATCTAATTTAGCCTTTTAGGGAACTCCATAGCGGTGACTATTCAAACCAGAACATTTTGGGAATTTAAAGTAAAAACGAGCATCTGAGAGGAGGACATCGTCAATCAAGGTTGACATAGCTGTAATCTAAATGTATCAATTTGTCAATAGTGAAACCAAAAGGCCTCATACTAGAGGATATCCTGTGTCATTTTATAGATTAAGCACTGTATAAATATCAATTACAACCTGGTGTTAGTAAATTTCTCCTTTTCTTTTGTCTCGTTATATTCTGTATTTGTGCGTGATGATTTTCTTTACCTGCCTGGACTTGTATCTCTAGCAACAGTCGTTATAATAATGTGATTGGTAGCACTTATATGCGTACAGATCTAGATACCTGGGCTTGTATGTAGTATTGATTACAGACAGGATTGATAGATTGGGCTGTTGAAGGGGTGATGTGTACTTACCTATGATATTGTAGCTCCTGCATGCTAGGACATGCTTTGCAGTGTCTGATGATCTTGTTTGGGTTCAGCGTGAGGTCACTGGGTGGCATGCAGTGGTGGATGTCGGGAGACAGATGTGAAGGTGAAATAGAGGATGAGAGAATCCCAAAAATATATCACATCACCAACGGACGCTGAATAACTCGAAAAAAGGAGATGCCACAAGACTGGTGTTTTGGGGGTATGTTTTTGAGATACCAACAGTTAGGGAGCTGGTGTGATAAGTCATGAGCGCCACAGCATTGCGAATGATGATGCTGAGGTTGACTAGGGTAGATAGGAAAGTGAGAGGTAAGAGTATCCTACGCTGCAGAGAGATTGCAGATTATAAGGATGGGTGAGAAATGGTTCTGATGCAAATGTAAGACCACAGGAGAGTGGGCAGTCTCTGAGCTGAAGAGCTGTGTTACCGGAATGAAGGGGATTTATATTAAAAGCATGTGCTTTATACTGTGAAACCGTAAGCAGCTTATATTCTAACTTGAGCAAGGACAATGCCGGTGAACAGGAATAGGAGAACAGATTTGGCGCGGTGGCAATCAGCTGTAGTTGGTCTTTATTGAGGTAGACTTGCAGCGTTTACGTGGTTGCATGATTAGTTGGTTGTCCAGAAGCTTTGCATCCAAAGTGGGATTTTAGTCGATATTTGAATTGTAGGAAAGTAACTAAGTCTGCTCATTGAGGGGTTGGTTTTCAAGCCTGGGGACACAGGTGGAGAATGCCTATTATACTGCTATTCATTATTGCTGTGTGGTATTTCTGTTTGATGCCATTGTTTTGGGTGGGATCCAGAAAAGTTGTGGAAATCCTGAGGGTATTACCCTCATGCAGTAGGACATGACTAGGGTTTGAACTATGAGCTGGAAATTTGTTTTGGGTAATAGCGTCTACTCTTGCATAGTCTACTTAATTAAACGTGCTTTGAGCCATTTTTGCTCTCGAGTTTCGCGCCTGTGTTTGTAGTCTATCGCAGCCACATGTTGTGGCTCATGGGTTAAGGTTCAGAGAGGAATATTTTAGATTCATGAAATCAATGAAAGGATAGTATTTTGGGATCTGTGATCCCACCTGAGGGGTTCTAATTCAGTTTGTGTAGAGTTCCCTTACCGACAGACCGCAATGCACCAGATTTAAAGGAGTGCGAGGCATGGTTTTAGTATCAGGAAGTTTTCTGAGAGATGACCCTATTATATATACTTTTGCCCCTCTGCATGATGCCATACAGAGGCCCCTTGATTTAGTAGATTGACCCACTGGTTCTGTCTATGTGCAGAAGATGATAGTCGGACCCACAAAATACTCAGTCCAACTCTGGTTCATAGTTAACCGTAGACTGGGTTGGACCCAAAAGCTCACACTCGCCACTCCATTATGGGATGCGGAACAACTGGGCTCTCTCGGGAGGACAAGAGGGTTTGACAAATGGGATCTTATTGGGCTGTCGCGATTCGGGGACCTGTGGGGGGCAGGTGGGGTGGTTTCATTTGTCTCACTTCAACAAACTCACAACTTAGCGGACAAGGAATATTTCAGATATATACTAGTGGTATCTGGAGGAAGCAGGAACTCCCGGTCCGCCAGAAACCTCTTACTCCAACTCGGCTTCTTCCAGAAAAAAAGAACCTATAATAGGGTGTTCACCGGGGCAGCTCCTAGAATCTGGAACTCCTTCCCACCCACCATCAGAAGAAACCCCTCTATAGCACTTTTCAAGAAGGAGGAAAAAACCACCTTCCTCAAGGGTAAATTCCTCGTCTAATGCCTGACCACAAGTTTGATGTTTCTAAGACTAGTGCTTCTCCCTCAGATCACCAACTTTCCCCGCAGAAAATTTTCGGGGCCCTTATTTTTATTTTTTATTCTTTTATTCTTATTTTTTACCGACTTTAAATAGGATTGCAATCATCTTGTGTATCACTCCCTATGTTCCCTACACCCCGGCCCATCGCCATTCCCTTGTACAGTTTTGTATGTATATTTCTGCACCTGAACGTTGTTTGTACTCCTCTGCATATCCGGTAAAGCGCTCTGATACCCTCAGGGCTCAAGTTTGCAGTCTATAAAACACTAAAATAAAAAATAAATAAATATGCAAGTCCGACACTCCCTCCAAACTAACCTTCCAGCAGGGTCTTCCCCACCAGAATCCTCTCCCTTGGAGGACAGACTGCTTGACGGATACCTGCCAGACAAGGACATCTCCCTCACCTATAAAAAACTCATCAACAATACTCTGGATCCCCTTGTACTTTTGTGGGAGCGATGGGAGAGAGATGGGCTAGAACTAGAAGATGAAGAATGGCAGGAGGCAGTGTCCTCTCCACGGGAAGTCGCAATTTAATCTAGACTACGACTTGTCCAACTTACAATTCTACACAGGATCTATGTCTCTGGGCCTAGACTGGTACACATGGGTAGGGCTAGAGATGGGCTATGCGGGAGACAATGTGGACTAGAGGGCTCCTTTATGTGGAGTGGTGTGGCTCACTGGTTAGAGGCGGCAGACCCGTAAGCAGAGAACGGCCCGGGACCAGGGTTCAATTCCCGACGCGGCAGGGTTGTGGACCAGGGTCAAAACGGACTTGATAATTCTCGCCTCGGTGCCTACTCTAACCAGGGAACACACTCGGTAACTCTGGGCATTAAGCTTACCTCATCTCTACAACGGCCCCCCACAGACGCCGGGGATGCCTGGTTTCACCTTGGAGATACCCAGAAAGGGACCATCTCACAGGGAAAACCAGGACGGGTTCCCCAGCGGTCTTCAGCGCCAGGATACTCCATGGAGTCGCAGTGCGCTTTACAAGTACACCTACATTTACATTTTTATGCATATTATATGGGAGTGCGGGCTGATTCAAGAATATTGGAGGAAGGTGCATGAGTGCATGAGTATAGTCTGGGCAATTGTGATTAGGCCCGAAGCCTAACACGGACCTCAACAGCCAGGGCAAGCTGTGGGCGACTGTGGGTCAAATGGTGGCTAAAATAAATATTGCTCATCTATGGGGAGAGACTGCACCGCCTACACTGGCAGCCTGGAAGGCGGACATGGACTGGTGTATGTATGGTCAGGGAAAAAACTGTATATGTTGCACGCGGTTGCCCCCAAAAGTGGATGGCTGTCTGGGGTAAACGGAATGTGTATCGTGGCAATATTTGTGAGCCTCGTCTTCTTCCCTCCCTTGATGATCCAACATCGCCATGACTACCATATCATTATGTTTTGCTGTGTATAGAGTGCTATGACATGTATCGATCTAATTTTCAGAACTGTGCTGCTGGGGCCAATTTGTATCTGTAATGAAGTGACCTGAACGTTTGTTAATAAAAACAGAATGCAACAAAAAAAATGATGGTCCAATTTCTCAAGGGGCCCCACTGTGAACTGTAAGTGGGAGATGTTACCTGCGCCCTTATGGATACATTGGTGTTTTCCTGTGAGGAATAAAAATAACCAGTCAAGGACTGTTTGGTCATTCTACTATGTAGTAAAAGTTGCTAATAGTGTTATGTGGTCTACGTTGCCAAAGGTGGCTGACACATTTCTTGGGATAAGCGGGCAGAGAACAGCTTGTTCAGGGTGAGTCGAGTATTGAATAGTGGTGATTTTGGGTGTTACCATATTGTCTGGTACCTGTACCCTCCCCATTCATTTATAGAGCATTGGGGGGGGGGGCCTGATACAAAACCGTACACAAGTTAGCAGGTGGACACTGTGAGAAGTTGGCCTGATGTGCAGTGCTCACTATTCTAGTGATCACTATATATCAGTCCAAACAACCCTTATTGATGATTGGTTGTAAGTCAACCTTATAGACCAGCTATCCTAGTAGCATGGATACGAGCAGTCTAAGGCTAAGACTCTAGAGGGCGTGTTAAGCCAGCTGTTTTACCATCACATTACCCCTTGAACACCCAGTGAAAGGACACCACACAAGTGTTATGAAAATAAACAGTGTATTTATTAGAATCACAACAGCCCTGTACTCTTTGAGGACAGGGTGCTAGGCACACAACAAAACTCTTACGAAAATACTTAAGTTAGCACAGTATATACAAATGCCCGAGGGGCACGAAAAACCATATACTCTGAAAGTGGAATGCGAAATTACTAGCAGGTAAGTACAGTACTAATAGGCTTTGGAATCGCTAGGACTTGACTAGGGAATCGTTAGATTACTTCTAGGAGGCCCAGGGGACTCGGGTGCAGAGTGTGCACTCTCACGCGGGATGCGGGACAAAGTCTATGGAAGCTAGTAAAGTTAGCGTTTACGGGCGAACCCGACCTGGTAGGAAGAAAACGACAGTGGATCCTGACCCTTGGATAGTGAGGCTATGCTGGGGCACCGAAATGCCGAAGTTACCTAGCCCAGGGGCTGCAGCTGCATAGGTCTCAAAAGACGTCGGGAATCCTCGTAGACGAACCAGGAGCCTGGAAGAAAGATGCTGGCAGGCGACCAGTGAAGAGAGTTCGAGTTGATCCAAGCCTGGATCTGGAAGATGGATGACACCTGAAAGCAGAGGGGACCAAGTTCGTGACTACTAGCCAGTAGTCAGTGGGCACCAGGAGGGCACCGGATGGTAGTCACCTAGACTAGGTGAGTGGGCGACGCTGTGCTCTGCAGATCTCACGGACCAGGAGGCGTTGTCGGCGACCAGGATGGAGAGGCGAGCTGTCCCACGATGGATGAAGCTGTCGGCGTCGAAGAGCCCGGGATTGGGCAACAAAGCCTTGGCTAATTCAAGCCCACGCGGTGGACTCAAAATGGCGTCTTGAGTGGACCAGGAGGGTCCGGGGTGCTCCTCTTCTGGAAGGGAGCAAGAGCCAGTCTGGAGCAACCAGACCAGCAGCAGTGATGTCGTCGGGCGTCGTTCAGAAGGCCACAAGCCAGCGGGCTAGTAGCCAAACAACGCGGTGAGCAGCAAAAAAAGCAGAAGGGCCCCACGCCGATCGTGGAGATGCTGGGGGGCTGCTCTTCGGTGCTGGAGCTGCTCAGGGTTGGGGCTTCTCGGACCCCAAAGCACTCACCAGGAGATTACTCGGCGGGCTTGCTGTGAAGAAGTCGTGCAGTCTTGGCAATAGTCGGTCCCTTGAGGTCTCGTCGCACTCACGGTTCTCAGCTTGGCTGTAGAGGTGAGTAGAGGTCGGAGGTGCCAGGGAAGCCGGGTCTTGTCGAGCTGGACAGTCAGATTCCGGAGGAAGGACTTACAGCAGACCGCAGTGTTCTTTAGTTGGTGCCTGCGGATGCAGGGTGACTACTCCTTAGTCACAAGGGAGAATCTTGAAGAAGAAATCTTGATGTCCTTTCGTAGAAAGTCGTGTCTTGATTCCAAAGATGATCTGATTTGGAAGGGGGCCTGCTCCTACCTTTATCTGGGAAAAGGGGGCTGGCACGCGACTAAGTCCTGCCCTATGGGTGGGACCAGGAGGGGGGTGGTTACACCCCTCTCCTTTGGCGGGCTTTCCCCAGGCCAGGGGCTGGAGTACCCCTGGAACTGGTTTCAGCCGGCCTATGCACAGTGAGCACCGGGGTGCCACTTGCAGTCACCTTCCTCTGTAGCCCTGCCTACCTGGAATACACAAAACCCTGTCTGGGACGGTGCTGGCACCGCCCCTGGCAGGAAACCCTTTGTCCTTGCCTCCTGCTCTGGGAGGACTCCCAGCAGCAGGAGGGCAGACTTGTGTCTCGGTGGCAGCATCCATTTTGTGGATGCTAAGGCTCTGTCTGACTTTAACCGGGGTTACAGGTTACATACATGTCGTGTCCCTCTAGAAGGGTGGAATGCTAACCCCGTCGCCAGAATTGGCGAGGGGTTAGTATTCCAATTCGTATGACACCTTACTCGACATGTTTTGATAAAGCGATACCAGAGTTGGCATATAACCGCGAGGATTATAATGCACTTAAGAGTATATGGTATGCGATATCATGGAAACGGCTAAGGGATGGATCCCGAAAGCCGCAGACAGGCTCAGCTCATGCCAGAGCACCATCTCACACGATTCCAAGCACTCTGCCTTCAGGATTGTTAAGGCCTGCCATAGGAGTGACTGATAGGAGATCTGTGTGTCCATTTTAGGGTTAGATATAGGTATACTATATCTAAAGCAAAGGGTGATTACACCACCTTGCCCCAGCTGTCAAGCAGCCAGTTGTGTCAGATTTGGATGGCCAGCCAGGGGTGGCATAATACATGATGCAGCCCCTGGTAGGCCCTGGGTACACCTATGCCCTGGGTACCTAAGGTACACTGTACAGGGACTGATAAGGTGACTCAGTATCCAATTAGACATGTACCTAAGGTACATGGAATCCATTTTACAGAGAGAGCAGTGGGCCTGGGGTCCTGAATAGCAGGGCCCCAGGTCAACTAAGTCAGAAAACCAGCAAAACACCAGGCAAAAAGTTTGGGGCAACCATAGTCAGGGATCTACCTTCCTACAGACACTTATGCCAACGATGCGAAGGAGTTACATTTGGATTCTGCAAAAAAGTGTGAATGTTGTAAACAAGTGGAATGAGGAAGCGTACAATAGTTTCAATGTGTGTCAGAGGATTTGTGGTGCAACATGCAGACTTGGTGGAAGTGAAGAACCAGGTGAGCTAAAGGGCAACTGTTGTAAATGTTCTGAAATGTGTGATGCTTTATGATGTAACCTATGGTGCTGTACAGGCGCTGGATGGTTCAGTAAAAGATGAAGTGTATGTGTTGGGAGAACAGGTCATGAAGACGGCGAATACAGTTGTAGTGGGTTTCAATGTAGCAGTTGATATCAAGTGTTGTTGCGTAGTTTTTGTCTCGTTAAATTTGGGGGAGGAAGAGGTTTATCTTTTTGGTTTTTCATGTGTTATTATTTTGTTAAATTCCTATGTTTTTATTGAAATTGCGCGCGTGCCAGAATTTCATTTTGTATTTCGCCAAATTGGACATTTCCGTATTAGTTCTGCTTCACAGGCCAGTGTAGTTCGCGTGCTCTTGTCCGTTTCAACTTGCCTTCTCCTGATCGTCAAATCTTTACTTTCATCTTAAACACCCTGGTCCAAGTATAAGAGGACATTTTGTAAATATTTCAGTGATTTTAGCCTTAATGGTCTTTTATGGAAGGCCCTTGTAACACTTCAGTGCTTCCTCCCACTCTGCGTATTCTAGGTTGTCTGTACAACTTAAGCCCAGTTTCTGGTCTACTTGTCTCATAATGACCATGTAGTAACACGCTACACAAATGGAAGTTAAATAAGCTCCTTTATAATGCGACCAAGCGCTCCGCGTCTTCCACGCAATTGATTTTTATTTTTATTTTATTTTATTTTTAATTTTGTAATGCGCTCAGCTACCCAAAAAGGGTTTCAAAAAGGGTTTCCCGGCGCCAGGACGGAGACTAAGAGTGACACATGACCTTTAGCAGACGTTATTGATCAAACAACCATGTTTTAAGGTTTTTCCGGAAGTGTATGTAATTGGTTTCTTTACGAATGGAGGTAGGGAGCGTATTCCAGATGGACGGGCCTAGGTAGGAAAAAGATCTCCCTCCCATTATGGAAAGTTTAACCCTGAGGTTTCAGATCTTAGTTGACGGTTTGGTACGTAAGGACGCACTAATGCTTGGAGAGATTTAGATGCAGTACCTGCTTTTATTTTAAACATATAGCTCAGGGTTTTGTACTTAATACGGTTCTCCACCCTGAGCCAGTGGAGATCACGTAAGTGTCCAGAGATGCTGGAGGTTTTGGGGACCCTACAGAGCAATCTGGCAGCAGAATTCTGGATTAACTGCAGTCTGCGGACCATAGCTTTATTCGATCCAAGGTAGAGAATGTTGCCGTAGTCAAGTCTTGAAGTAATAAGAGCATTGACTACGGTCTTTTGAGTGGAGACAGGCAACATCCATAGAATCTTCTTGAGCCATTTAAGAATTGTAAAGCATAGTGCAGCTACTTTAACCGTTTGTTGGTGCATGGAAAGTGTGTTGTCCACGGTAACGCCCAGATTCCGGACGTGGCTGGTGGGTTCAGGGAGGTTTCCCATTTGGGTAGGCCAATGGGCAGGTCCCCAAAGGTCTTTTTGTTTGCCCAAGATGCCCAATTGATTTATCCAACGTTCATTTATCACATTCTAACTTTAACATTCTACGTTCTTCTGATGTCAGTACTTTACCCCCTTCCCCTTTTAAACATAAATAAAAACCCTTCTATATATCCTATTAAAAAAGTATAATCATTGCGTTGATACATTTTAAATAGTGTAATTCACCATATAGCCTATGGGGTAAAAAAGGTATGTAATCAAGCTCAATTCATTAATCACAAAGATAATTACCCAACTGAATGGGATGCTTAATTCATCTCTTTGGTCTTCTAATCAATTTGTCAATGGAAGTCACAGCAATAAAATGTAAATCTGTTCCACTACCTTCTTATCCCAGGTTTTCTTCACCACTACTAGACTGATCATACGCTTGTTATTTTGTTGTTCACAACACTCTGCAGTTACGATATCTTCACCCAGATTGCGTGTCCTACCATTTTGTTTTGCTAGCATTTCTACTCTGCATTGTTCCTAACACTTAGCTAATATCTTTAAATGCCACACCTTACCATCTTTTAATCTCATCGCATTATTTAACACATGTTTAATGTGCTTAGATTCAAAGGAAAAACTAACTCCCTTAGGAACTAAGCTTGGTTTTTACATTCTAACCCATTGTCCAAGCTTTAACTTGCTGTGTTTGACACCATGTTTACTGTTGTAGTATTTTTTGTATTCTTGTTTGTTTTATATTTATTCTCTGACCTTTCCCAAAGACCAGGTAACACTCGTAGGAGTGGGTAAGCAGCTTGGGTTAAAATTTGCTCTAGGATTCCTTCTTCTAATTTATTCAAATGGGGAAAATCCTGTGCATGCCACTTCTGTTGATCAATATGACCAAAGAGCTTTATACACTTGCATTACCCAACAAGAATAGTTTTTTAATGGTAACTGAATGGCCCCCATGAGAACTTTAAGGCATTCTACCATTCCATTTCCACTGGATTGTTAAGGGATGGTGTAAAAGGTTGTGAGACAGCTTGTACACCATTGTCACTCAGTAAAATGCTAGGTATCCCTTCATTCTAGAAAACCTTGTTTATGAACCCTTGAATTGTATCTGTATTTATTTTGTTAACAATTTTGATGAAAGGACACCAGGAAAATACATTCATCAATATATTTTTGAGTGTTCCCAATTGGTCCCATAATGTCAACTGACTCTTTTTCCCAAGGCGCTTTCGGGCACTCTAATGTATTTCCCATAGGAGGTCTCAAGGTCTTCAAAGATTGATCAGCTGACATACATACATAGCTTCTCTGACTTCCTGTCCTACCTTGTTATCAATACCTGGCCACCAATATACATTTTCTATGCCCATTTAAGTTTTGTTTTTTCGAGGGTGGGGGCACGCAGAATGTGGGCACACTGTTTTCCGTCAAGCGCACTAGCCTTGCAGCTCCCCCATCTATAATGAGAAGGAGGCACCCGTTGCAAAGGGCCTTCTCAACGAGACACCGGCCCTCATATTCTCTACATCCGCACATTTAGAAAGATGCTCCTTCAAAGTTCCTCGTCAAAATCAAAAAGCTTTTATGGGAAACACCGACTGGGCAAATGTTGGTTTGGTGAATAAGACTTGGCTGTTACTCGTTGCCAATGTTGTGTAGTAACCCGCTACACAAATGGAAGTTAAATTAGCTCCTTTATCATGCGACCAAGCGCTCTGTGTCTTCCAAGCAATTGGTTTCTCAAACTGTCATGTCTTACAATCTAATTTCAACATTCCTCGTTCTATTGACGTCATTACTTCCCTTACGTTACTCCTACAGGCCACCTTTGTCCCTCTTAAGTCACCCTTCGTTGTTTGTCCCAGTGAGTGACCGACCCTATCAGTCTTGCATCACCCATCACTCTGGCGAGGCACCTCTCATGATGGTTCATGTACCAGATCCCGTCGCAAACCAGGCATTTCAGAAAGCGCTTGTACCACTTGCACGGAATCGCGTCACGGCATACATGGACAGTCATGGACCGTTGTAGAAGCTCTGCCATGGGGTCACCCTAAGCATTTGATGCCCTTCTAGGTCCTTGGGAGAGGCCGGGTCCTACTGCTGGCTGCACCATGCCATCCGGTGTGCAATTCTTGGGGCCACTGTGACTCTGGCTGAACAGAATGCACCCGAACCCCGGAGACCCGTGGGTGGGGCCTCAGAGCCTCTATAAGCATGGTCCAGACCTGGTTTTATCCTGTTCTGCCAGTGGACAAAACTGTACCCCATAACATACTAAGGGAATCATGAAAATCCTGCATCTTACTTCACTTCTCACTCTGTAGATCCTCCCCAATGGGCAAAAAAGAACCACTCCCTTATTGTTAAGACATCTGTCAGTGCTGCATATACAGAGATATCAGTGAGAATCTTCTACTCCCCAGAGAAGTGGCTGCAGATCTCTGTAAAGCCACTGTAAGAGTTCTTAAACTCACATCTTGTGAAGTGTCAGGCGTCCAGCGTGGAGATAAATGATAGAGGATGCTGCTGGAAGTTGGCCACTTCTGCTTTGCCTGGCCCTGTTATCTACCTGGGCAAACTCTGAAAAGAGTATTATGATTGGCGCCTCAACTAAACCTGATACTGTAATCAAAATATTCTCTTGCATTGCCACAGTTCTTGTATCCAAAAGCGGATTTGAGTGGGGAGGGGTGGACTGGGACACTATTTGCAACCTCCTTTATGGCTCTAGCTTACAAAGAGTTCTATCTCTCTGTCCGAGACTTCTTTGTGTCAGTGTACTTCTGTGTACATACAACAAACACAGGCAGGGTGCTTTAGGTCAGCCCTCTTAAGCCATTGGCTGATTGCATTTAAAAAAAAAAAAAGATTTGTCATTTGTTGAGTGAGCTGTCAAAGTCTTATCATTTTGTAAAGGGTGCATGAGTTTGCCATTATGTTTTGCCTCGGCTTTTATGATAGGGTGAAGCTGTGAATAGTCATCTGTGGTAACCACATCCTGTTTGCCCTGCCCTCTTTGCTGCCTCTGTGTTCCTCCTTGCCCCTGCACGGCAGACTGTGGCCCGGCTGCCGCCGGTCACCACTCCCTTCCGTTTATACTTTTGTCTTTACCAATACTGGTTTACTTATGTTAAAAGCATTGGCAAAGCCAACAATGTTGTGATTAAAAAAATATTTCCTTTATGCAACTTAGTGTTCAGTGGCACACAGAGGCAACCATCTTGTAATAGTTTTTCTTATCCTTCATGGAAAATATTACAACATGGCGTGTACGCACACCACTGGAGTCAAGCTATCCAGGCTGATGAAGGCTGATAGCCAGAAACCGGTCCTTGGAAGCTTGATTCCGGTCTGGGAAAGACATGGCTTGGTAGTTCGGACTGGACTGTTCCCATGAGGCACAGGGTCAGAGCTGATTTGCATATAGACAGTGTCTAACCCAGGGTGGTGTGGAGTGCAAAAAAACGATGGATTTAGGCCCAGATCCTTGTACTGGGGTGAATGTATGACATTGTTCTACATTCTGTCCATCAACTGTGTTTTTTGCAATTTTCACCTGGAATTGGGCCATAAGCGCCAAGATTGGGCGCAGCGTGGAGGGCACATTTAAGAGTCTTGGCCGTCGGATGAAGTTCTTACAGTTTTGGATTCTTTTCTCCAGAAGGATGCTGCCTGGCTTCCTCTGTGCCTCAAAGCATTCGAAGAGGCTTAATAAAGCAGGAGGTAGATGGAGACAAAGAGCAAGTAGGAAGTAACAGCCCTGAGTAAAGAAGAGGGTTACCTGATGGACTGAAGCTGCCTGTAGAATGGAGGCGAGAAACTCTTGTAGCACCCTTGTACCTGTATTCGGTTCAGTGGGTCCAGATATTGGAACTCTGAAGATAGCAATATTCCAGAAATGAATGTGGCGGAGCTGATTTCAAGCCCAGTGCCTAAGCACAAAGCCACATGTCCTGATAGAACCAACATGAATGCCTGCAGCCTGGTGAGCATCTTGTACAGATGATGTCATAATGCAGGGCCAATCAGAGCGTGTGAAATGCTCAGGCCTGGATTCAGACAGGTGTGGGAATAAAGAGTGCGGTAACCAGAGCGACAGCTGGTGCAAGAAGGGAGAGAGCTGGGACAGAATCTACTCATGTGGCGATGAGGAACACGACAAGGGCAGGGAAGGTCAAGAAGATCGGTCTGGGTGCCGCGCCCGATGGGACTATGGGCGCAACTCGTTGGAAGGGGAGGAGAGCACTACCAGGAAGGAATCGAGATAGGGTATAACAAGCAGATTGTTGCCACGGAGACGGCGGTGGAAGGGACTGATATAAGTATCTTAGGTGACCATGGGAAGATTGGGGTGGGGGGAGGGAGTAACGCTCACCCTGGAGCAAGCGATGTATACCCAGATGGAAGCAATGTTCAACCCGGAGGCAATGTCACTAACCAGGGACAAGATGGTGTTCACCTGGAAGGGAATGACGTTGCCGTGGAGTGGAGTGATGTTTCCATCGGGGAGAATGCCGTTCCAGACCACGGAATGGCTTTTTCCCCAGGAGAGATGGAAGTTGACCTGAGAAGCTATGAGCCGATGGATCATCGCGATGCCCACCTTGAAGGAAGTGATATTGCCCTTGACCAAGCGGCCTGGGAATTTGACCAAGCGACCTGGGAGCGTGACCCAATTAATAGGTGAGACTTGTTGTTTTCATGGTAGGGTAATGCTTGAGCCGTTCGTTAATGTAAAGTGCCTTCAAACCATCTTAACAAAGATCTGAGAAAGACTGGGGATGTGTAAGAGGCAAGTAATTGAGCTTCGCCAGTGCAGTAAAGCTTCTTGGGGTCCACACACCAAAGGCCCTTTCTGATCTTCACACATACACTTGCACTTCGTGTATATATAGATATACGCACTTCGTAGCACGGTATGCTTCAAGTCTTCATAATATTAGTGCCGCAGTGATGCAACAGATTAAATGTCCTTCAGCTTAGTAGCAGATGATCTGCAGAGCACGCTCTGGCCTTAGTTTGGCAAAGTTTTTGTTGTACTCTGTGGTAGAAAGTAGACGCTGGTAGCCATATAAGTTCTTAAGTTCCTTTATTCCAGTGGCTGAGCAGCAGGTGGACTGGTAGTCCACCTGCTTCCATCTTTACGTTGAATGTTCCTTCACACACCGGCTCGTGTGCACGGTGTCACGGGGATTGGAGGAATCGCTCATCCATGACGTCCAACAAGTCCCAAGTGTGTCCATCTTCTAGTCCACCTTGTAATGGGAGGCCGCATGGGGCGGACCGCAGTATTTTAAGCAGCAATTGCTGATTTGATTAGGATGATACATTTCTGTAATGACAATGAGTCAAAAAACAGTGGAATGGATTGCTATACAGAAGACTTGATCAAGGAGCTGCCAGACAATTCAGATTAAGTTAGGCTTTTCCACCCCTCACCCTTGTGCTGCACTAGAGCAGATACAACAAATGTCTTTTAGGGTAACTTATCTTTGGTAGAAACGTCATTTAATCATGTTTGCCAATCTCCTAATGGTGGTGACAGTGGATGGTTGTCATTAGCAGGTACATGCAACAGACAGGTGTGGAGTGGAGGGCGTTCTTGCAAAGAAGTTTGGTTAAAAGATCATGATTTTTTTTTTTTTTATTAGATTTCGTACATTGATAACTTATGAACAGTACAATCAATCTCTACTTCAATTTTGTTTGTACACTTCACCTATTACATTAAACATCCCAATCTCCTCATAATCGATTAACACAGAAATACACCCCCCGACAGTGTTTCTTATCATTCCTCCTTTTCTTTGCCAACGTTTTGCATCCACCACTGTTTGTAAAAGATCATGAATATTTAATGTTTTGTGAATACAGAATTTAAAAGGTGTACAATTAAACAGGGAAGAATGACAACCCAGATTGTGTACACAGAGACAAAAATAAACCTGTAGAAATATGCAAATGCAGGTCATAAAAATATATCATATACAGAAACAGGCCCAACAAATGTCTCCAGTCTTGCTCTGATGGTAAGAAACATAGGAACATGTAAACTTGTGACTCGTCTCATTTCCTTGCCCCTGTAATATGAGTTGAATCAAAGTGGAAAATAAGGCCAGGCCGAAATGCAAGCAAAGAGAAGCCATAACTCTGTTCCCTCAGGCAACAGAGAAGCAAGGAAACAAACCTTAAGTCTTGAGGAAGTCATTTAAAGACCAGTTGTCCTGCGTGTTTCCTTTTCAGAAAAAAAGTATTACTTAGCTAGCTCTTTCTGGCTGCTGATCTGAAGCCAGGGGTCACCGGGGCACTGCCAGGGGTCGCAAGGAGCAAGAGGGGGTCACAGCTGTGACCCTTAAATGACTTCCATGTGAGCAGTCTTTGAGGACAGGAGAGCCCTGTTACACCTCATGTCCCTCTCTTCTTTCACTTCTGCCTAAATGTAAATGTAAATGTATTTGAGCTTGTAAAGCGCACTGCTACCCGTCCGTAGGTTTCCTGGCGCTGTATAACTCCGGGGAATCCGTCCTGGATTTCCCTGTGGGATGGTCCCTGCTGGGAGTCCCCAAGGTGGAGCCAGGCATCCCTGGAATTGATGGGGCCGTTGTGGAGATTAGGCAAGCTAATGCCCAGAGTTGCCGAGTGGAACCCCTGATTAGAGTAAGCACCGAAGCGAGAATTATCGAGTCCGCTGACCCAAGTCCACGACCCTGCCGCGTCGGGAATTGAACTCTGGTCCCGGGCCGACTTCTGCTCCCGGGTCTGCCGCCTCTAACCAGTGAGCCACACCACTGCCTAGGTGTATGGGGTACAATACAAGATACTTTATTGGCGAACAAGTCTGATAGAGTAAACATGTAAAATACATTGGGTATTAAAGTCTTGTAGCAAGCTGGCTGGCCCTTTGCCTGCAGAACGTGAGTGAAGTGCTTGTCCCAGGGGTCTTAGTAGGTTGGGCAGTATAGCATAAAGTCTCTGTCACTTCTCTAGCAAGTGTTGACAAATTCTTTCCTCTGAGTTTGGGGCTTGATCTGTAGCCAGCCTGTGGTCACTTAGCTTGTATATGGTGAGGGTTTGTCATTGCTTTGTTTTTTTTTTTTTACCACAGTTGTGTTCTGATCTGCAGTATTTTATCCAGGGTTGTCCCAGGTGTGACTTTTGGCACATTGTGCATTGCTTCTTGGGGGTCTATTCCTTGACCCGGGGAGGGGCTCCTACAGCTTGGGGAGTCCTGTGTTAGTATTCTGTGTGGGTTCCTCTAGAGGGAAGTTTGGTTTCTGAGATGGCATTAAGGGGGATTGGGGATTTGACTTCTTCTTTTCTTTCAGCGCCCTCCAATGTAGGGCATTTGGGTCACTTTCTAGAATTTAAAGATTTGCTTTTAGATATTGAGCGACTGAGAAATCTCCTTAATTTGGTTTTGAAACCAGTTTGACCATTTCTAGGCGCACAGGAAAGCCTGCTTGTTGAATGAACTGAGCGTGTGCCATTTCTGTTGGGAATTTGTCCTCTGCTTCGTAGTGTTTTCACTGTTTGAATCCAGTCCACACTTTCATGAAGTTAGATTGGATAGACAATGCTTTCAAACTGTTTGCGCATTATTCTTATTAGGGGGCTGAAGCCTGCAAGTTGCTTCTTGATGGTGTAAAAGAAACGCAGGGCTTTTTTCCTGGCAGTGAAAATCTTCCTAATACACTACAGTTATTCTGAGCCATAGGATACTCTAGTCTGTGTTTACTCAACTTCCATGTCATCTTGAAATAATTTAAGCTTGTTTTGTCTTTAAATCATATATTTTGTAGGTCTCGCCTAGCGTTGCAGCGCACGCATGTGCAGCGTGCTCGGCGAGATTTATTGCTAACGAGGACTTTCAGAAGAGGGCTTGAAGCCCCGCCCCTCATTTCCATTGGCTGGCGTCACCGTTATGCTAAACGGTGTCCTGCCATTGGAAATTAGGGTTTTTGGTTCACGCCCTCTCGTCTGCGATCCGGACTGGCTCGCCTGCTTTGCTCCTGTGGCAAAGCACTTATCTTTATGGGCCATGTGTTTCTAATTAGAAACACATGGCCCCATAAAGACAAGAGATCAATGCTTGTTCTCTCTGCCGCTGTGATCACTGGCTAAGGCCTCTTTGTCAGGGACAGCCCGCTGACCCCCACCACCCTGCCGACTGGCCTCAACAGTCCTGGAGCAAGTCACCGCCGTGAGTAATCAGGCCATAGCTCTCCTTGCTGGTTGCCTGTGTGGCGATATATATCGCAGTTTCCTGGGGGCTTGTCTCCAGCCGCTGTGTACTATGGATTTTTGGGGGCCCCCTACTCACTATCGGTCTCTATGGGCTTAAGGTGCCGGCTGGTCCAGACACTGGGGGCTCATATGCTACAGCTTAAAGACATCTGGGGCTCCAGTGCCACAGCGTACAGGCACCGGGGGCTCCAGTGCCACAGCGTACAGGCACCGGGGGCTCCGTTGCAGCAGCATACAGACACTGGGGGCTCCGGTGCCACATGGTACAGACACCGGGGGCTCCGGTGCAGCAGCATACCGACACTGGGGGCTCCGGTGCAGCAGCATACAGACACTGGGGGCTCCAGTGCCACAGCGTACAGGCACCGGGGGCTCCAGTGCCACAGCGTACAGGCACCGGGTGCTCCGTTGCAGCAGCATACAGACACCGGGGGCTCCGGTGCCACATGGTACAGACACCAGGGGCTCCGGTGCCACAGCATACATACACCGGGGGCTCCGATGCCACAGCATACATACACCGGGGGCTCCGGTGCCACAGCATTCAGACACTGGGGGCTCCGGTGCCACAGCATACAGACACCGGGGGCACCGGTGCCACATGGTACAGACACCGAGGGCTCCGGTGCCACAGCATACAGACACCGGGGGCTCCGGTGCCACAGCATACAGACACTGGGGGCTCCAGTGCCACAGCGTACAGACACCGTGGGCACTGGTGCCCAGCGTACAGACACCAGGGGCTCCGGTGCCACAGCATACAGACACCGGGGGCTCCGGTGCCACATCGTACAGATACCGGGGGCTCCGGTGCCACACATCGGGGGCTTCAGTGCCACAACATACAGACACTGGGGTCTCCGGTGCCACAGCGCACAGATACCGGGGCCTCCGTTGGAGCAGCATACAGACACCGGGTGCTCCGTTGCAGCAGCATACAGACACCGGGGGCTCCGGTGCCACATCGTACAGACACCGGGGGCTCCGGTGCCACACATCGGGGGCTTCAGTGCCACAACATACAGACACCGGGGGCTCCGATGCCACAGCGCACAGATACCGGGGCCTCCGTTGCAGCATCATACAGACACCGGGTGCTCCGTTGCAGCAGCATACAGACACCGGGGGCTCCGGTGCCACATGGTACAGACACCGGGGGCTCCGGTGCCACATGGTACAGACTCCGGGGGCTCCGGTGCCACATGGTACAGACTCCGGGGGCTCCGGTGCCACATGGTACAGACTCCGGGGGCTCGGGTGCCACATGGTACAGACTCCGGGGGCTCCGGTGCCACATGGTACAGACACCGGGGGCTCCGGTGCCACAGCATACAGACACTGGGGGCTCCTGTGCCACAGCATACAGACATCGGGGGCACCGGTGCCACAGCATACAGACACCGGGGGCTCCGGTGCCACATGTACAGACTCCGGTGCCACACATCGGGGGCTTCAGTGCCACAACATACAGACACTGGGGTCTCCGGTGCCACAACGCACAGATACCGGAGCCTCCGTTGCAGCAGCATACAGACACCGGGGGCTCCGGTGCCACATGGTACAGACACCGGGGGCTCCGGTGCCACAGCATACAGACACCGGGGGCTCCGGTGCCACATGGTACAGACACCGGGGGCTCCGGTGCCACAGCATACAGACACTGGGGGCTCCGGTGCCACAGCGTACATACACCGGGGGCTCCGCTGCCACAGCGTACATACACCGGGGGCTCCGCTGCCACAGCGTACATACTCCGGGGGCTCCGCTGCCACAGCATTCAGACACTGGGGGCTCCGGTGCCACAGCATTCAGACACTGGGGGCTCCGGTGCCACAGCATACAGACACTGGGGGCACCGGTGCCACAGCATACAGACACCGGGGGCTCCGGTGCCACAGCATACAGACACCGGGGGCTCTGGTGCCACAGCATACAGGCACTGGGGGCTCCAGTGCCACAGCGTACAGACACCGTGGGCACTGGTGCCCAGCGTACAGACACCAGGGGCTCCGGTGCCACACATCGGGGGCTTCAGTGCCACAACATACAGACACCGGGGGCTCCGATGCCACAGCGCACAGATACCGGGGCCTCCGTTGCAGCATCATACAGACACCGGGTGCTCCGTTGCAGCAGCATACAGACACCGGGGGCTCCGGTGCCACATGGTACAGACACCGGGGGCTCCGGTGCCACATGGTACAGACTCCGGGGGCTCGGGTGCCACATGGTACAGACTCCGGGGGCTCGGGTGCCACATGGTACAGACTCCGGGGGCTCCGGTGCCACATGGTACAGACTCCGGGGGCTCCGGTGCCACATGGTACAGACACCGGGGGCGCCGGTGCCACAGCATACAGACACTGGGGGCTCCAGTGCCACAGCATACAGACATCGGGGGCACCAGTGCCACAGCATACAGACACCGGGGGCTCCGGTGCCACATGTACAGACTCCGGTGCCACACATCGGGGGCTTCAGTGCCACAACATACAGACACTGGGGTCTCCGGTGCCACAACGCACAGATACCGGGGCCTCCGTTGCAGCAGCATACAGACACCGGGGGCTCCGGTGCCACATGGTACAGACACCGGGGGCTCCGGTGCCACATGGTACAGACACCGGGGGCTCCGGTGCCATAGCATACAGACACTGGGGGCTCCGGTGCCACAGCGTACATACACCGGGGGCTCCGCTGCCACAGCGTACATACACCGGGGGCTCCGCTGCCACAGCGTACATACACCGGGGGCTCCGATGCCACAGCATACAGACACCGGGGGCTCCGGTGCCACAGCATACAGACACCGGGGGCACCAGTGCCACAGCATACAGACACTGGGGGCTCCGGTGCCACAGCATACAGACACCGGGGGCTCCGGTGCCACAGCATACAGACACCGGGGGCTCCGGTGCCACAGCATACAGACACCGGGGGCTCCGGTGCCACAGCATACAGACACCGGGGGCTCCGGTGCCACAGCGTACAGACACCGTGGGCACTGGTGCCCAGCGTACAGACACCAGGGGCTCCAGTGCCACATCGTACAGACACCGGGGGCTCCGGTGCCACACATCGGGGGCTTCAGTGCCACATCGTACAGACACTGGGGTCTCCGGTGCCACAGCGCACAGATACCGGGGCCTCCGTTGGAGCAGCATACAGACACCGGGTGCTCCGTTGCAGCAGCATACAGACACCGGGGGCTCCGGTGCCACATCGTACAGACACTGGGGGCTCCGGTGCCACAGCATACAGACACCGGGGGCTCCGGTGCCACATGGTACAGACACCGGGGGCTCCGGTGCCACAGCGTACATACACCGGGGGCTCCGATGCCACAGCATACAGACACTGGGGGCTCCGGTGCCACAGCATACAGACACTGGGGGCTCCGGTGCCACAGCATACAGACACCGGGGGCACCAGTGCCACATGGTACAGACACCGGGGGCTCCGGTGCCACAGCATACAGACACTGGGGGCTCCGGTGCCACAGCATACAGACACTGGGGGCTCCGGTGCCACAGCATACAGGCACTGGGGGCTCCAGTGCCACAGCATACAGACACCGGGGGCACCGGTGCCCAGCATACAGACACCAGGGGCTCCGGTGCCACAGCATACAGACACCGGGGGCTCCGATGCCACAGCGTACAGATACCGAGGCCTCCGTTGGAGCAGCATACAGACACCGGGTGCTCCGTTGCAGCAGCATACAGACACCGGGGGCTCCGGTGCCACAGCATACAGACACCGGGGGCACCGGTGCCACAGCATACAGACACTGGGGGCTCCAGTGCCCAGCATACAGACACCGGGGGCTCGGTTGCAGCAGCATACAGACACCGGGGGCTCGGTTGCAGCAGCATACAGACACCGGGGGCTCCGGTGCCACATCGTACAGACACTGGGGGCTCCAGTGCCACAGCATACAGACACTGGGGGCTCCAGTGCCACAGCATACAGACACTGGGGGCTCCAGTGCCACAGCATACAGACACCGGGGGCACCGGTGCCCAGCATACAGACACCGGGTGCTCGGTTGCAGCAGCATACAGACACCGGGGGCTCCGGTGCCACATCGTACAGACACCGGGGGCTCCGGTGCCACACATCGAGGGCTTCAGTGCCACAACATACAGACACTGGGGTCTCCGGTGCCACAGCGCACAGATACCGGGGCCTCCGTTGCAGCAGCATACAGACACCGGGGGCTACAGTGCAGCAGCATACAGATACTGGGGACTCTGTTACTACAGCGCACAGACACCGGGGGCTCCGGTGCCACACATCGGGGGCTTCAGTGCCACAACATACAGACACTGGGGTCTCCGGTGCCACAGCGCACAGATACCGGGGCCTCCGTTGCAGCAGCATACAGACACCGGGGGCTACAGTGCAGCAGCATACAGATACTGGGGGCTCTGTTACTACAGCGCACAGACACCGGGGGCTCCGGCATTAGTGGCCCATGATGGACAGCCATACTGGTACATTGATGGTTCCTGCACCACCGTAGGAGCTTGGCACAGTAGTGTAGAGGGCCTGGGACACTGGTGGAAAGAAAGCTTCTGCTGTGCATTCCTGTCTCAGTCGTCCTGGTGTACGACTGTAGTGGCGTTTCACGCTCTGACACATTGATCCAGGGCGTTCCATGGCATTAGTGGCTCATGGTTGGCGCCATCCTGGTACAGTGATGGTTCCTGCACCACCGTAGGAGCTTGGCACAGTAGTGCAGAGGGGCTGGGACACTGGTGTAAAGACCGCTTCTGTCATGTCTCGGTGTCTCCTGGTGATTCACGCTCGGACGCAGTGATCCAGGGCGTTCCATGGCATTATTGGCCTATGATGGGCAGCCATCCTGGTACAGTGATGGTCCCTGCACCACCGTAGGAGCTTGGCACAGTAGTGCATAGGGCTGGGACACGTGTGAAATGTCAGCTTCGGTCATGTCTCGGTGCCCCTGGTGCAGGATACCTTAGTGCTGGGAATGAGTCCCTCGTGGTGTATACTCCGTAATTTTAAGACTGATGCAACCCTTGAGTTTCTGATACCCTTTGTTGAATGTGTCTTTTTTTATTAAAGTATGTATTCGATGAAGGTTTGAAGAAGCCAGCTGTAGTAGGGGGGGGTGCAGATGCCTACTCTTGAAGACATTGGGTCTGTGGATGGGAGGGTTGGTGGGTACTCCTCATCATCAGAGGCGTATCTCCTTGCGCGGTGTCCAGGGTGGCGCACCCCTTTGATGTTGGTTTCTAGGTAGGTCGCCTGGTCCAAAGACGCTCTCTGTGTGTCCAGCCTTCTTCTGAGACCGGCAGCATTCAGGGCATGGGTGTTCATGTGCCCACACCCAGTGCAGGGGGCATGGCGGGTATCCTGACCATGCCGCAGGTGCTGTCACTCCATGACGTGCTCAGTGGGGTGTCTTCATCTACACTAAGAGAGCATTCCAGGCTGGTATTACCACAGCTGTCTGAGGCATGGAAGGTTGATGGACATGTCTGCTCTCTGATCCTATGAGCTCTACATCATTGTGTGATTTGTTTCCACCCTACAAGAACATTTGACTGATAATCTACCCCGAAGAGACAAGTTGGGGGAAAAAAATCAAAGAACAAGGCTGAATGCCTACGCGCTAATTGTAATTTCAGCACTTTTCTGCTTGTTACTTCTGGCGTGCTGCACGATTAGGTGCAGGCGCCTTTTACTCCTTAACATTGCTGAAAATTTTAACCTGTACTTCCCCATCCTGGCGCTCTGTACGATTAGGTGCAGGCGCCTTGTATTGTTTTAATTGCTGGTGTACATTAATACTTTGCACTACTGTGACTTACCTGTTTTGTGGCTGCATACGCCCCGGTCCATCGCGGCTCCTCTGCCGTTGCGTGGAGGGCGGCTCTTCCCCCACGGCTCTCTGTGCCGGTCGGGTGGAAAGCGGGCGCCATCTTGGGAGAGCCTGAAGGACACGGGAGACCAGACTAGGTGGTCTAGTTGTCCGAGGCTCTCACGCATAAAACACACATGTGCTTCCGGAAGGGCAGCGGACGAGCGAAGCGGGCGCGACGATGGCGCGCCGAAGTTGCGCCAAAGTTAAGTTCGTCTGCGCCCGTCCGCGGCCGACCGGGGGCAGGGGCACCCCATCATGCCTGTTTTATAGCGTATTCCTCTTCTCAATTGCACTTTCTCCACAGACACTGGCCTCTCGCCCCTGACACACTGTCTCGCGTTAAAGCCCTTGGCATTGCCTTGCCTACGTCCTCTATGCCTTCCCCTCCTCCCCTTACTACCGCTCTCCTTCTGAATACACGATCAGCTGTCAAACACCAAACTGAAATATTCGACCTTTTAGATTCGACCTCCCCAGACCTGTTGTTTCTAACTGAAACATGGTATTGCTCCGATTCCCTTCCGAGCATCTTGGCGGCCCTCCTGCCCCACTATTCCATGCTTTGTGTTGATCGGTCGGACGGGAGAGCCGGTGGCGGGGCAGCCCTGATTGCCCGTAAGGGAATTCATTTCCAGACCCTTGCCCAGCCTGCGATGCCGGCAGCTGACTGCCTCGTAGTACGCTCTACTTCTTTTAAGATTCCCCTCACCTGCGTTTTATTATACCGGCCTCCCCAGTCATCCCCTGGCTTCCTCCCCGCCTTTCAAGATCTATTGGCTACCCTGGCAGTCAATTGTGCTTCTGTCCTTGTGCTGGGAGACTTCAATTTCTGGCCCACGGACCCCGCAGAGGACCGTATCTCCAAAGATTTTACCCAGCTGCTCCTTAGCCTTAACTTCACTCAGCACGTCCAGGGCCCTACCCATAATCGAGGCCATATTCTTGATCAGGTATGGACACTTAACATCCCTATTTCTGCCCCCATTATTTCGCCTTGCCCATGGTCTGATCATTTTCTGCTCGCCTTCTCCTTAGACTTGAGCCTTGACAAAACACCCTCTGTCATTCAAAATATTCAGGCAAGGAACTGGAATCGAGCTGATATTCCATCTTTGTGCAACTCATTAACCACCACCTGCCCGGATTTATCCGGTCTGGCCCCTCATTCCCAGGTTACCACCCTGAACCGCTGGCTGTTAAAAGCCTGCGACTTAGTGGCCCCCCTGAGGCGGATTTCCATCAACCGCACTCATAATGCCAATAAGTGGTTTAACTCTGTGATGTATTCCTATAGGTTCTGTATAGATCCCCCTATTCCTGACCCTATTCTGGTTAACAAATTAACTAGCAGCCATCCCATGATGCAGAAACCGTTATCTGATTAAGCCAGACCACGGCACAGGAGCGCGTTATCTGATTAGGTCATAACGCTTGCCATCTAATTAGGCAAGCAATATTCCTCCAGCCCCTGATAAGGCATACGGAGTTCTCAAAGCAAATCAAACCTATGACAACCTGGGAAAATCCCTGTGGCCATTGTTTTGATTTCTCAAAGAACTTCAGTAAAAGAATGTGCTAACGACCAGCTCGTATGACATCCTTATTGACGTATCTATGTCCATCCTTACGTCAATCTCGGCACCTTACAGGTATAAATATTACCGACATTGCCTTAAGCAAACACACGCGGTGGTGACGAGATCGGAGCAGCGAGACTTGCCGAAGCCCAGCAGAGAGCGAAGCCCACTGACGCTGCCCCGCCTTCCTGACGCGCTGAGAACGAGACGCTGCCTTTCTCCTGCCGAGAAATCCAGCTCCGGCGCTTCCGAGCAGCCCTCGCAGGCAGCTTGGAATATCGAGACCACAGACGAGAGATACCATCCCTCAACCATCCTAGATCTCAGGTACAGAACTGAATAACCCCTTGCAGAGAATTCTTGAGTCAGTCACTTGGCAAAACAAACTTAACTCAAACTGCTACTTTCTACTCCAGCCCACGTATTAGGCTTAGGTCAGGTACACCGGGGTAGGCGTGGTTAGAAGCACCAGTTGAGTACGATTAGTTAAATGTATATATGTATGTATATATTCTATCCATTTTAAATAGCATATGGCTTAGAAACCATATCAATGCTTTTACAGTATTATTTCATAATTCTGCTTTTATTGTATGCACTTTACTTAACCATAAGTATTGCAATAATATCGATTCATTTCTCTTGTACGAGAAAAGAGACTGATCAATAAATAACATCTTTTATTGAACACGCCAGTCTCTTCCTTTTCTCTACAATCTGGTGAAACTAAGAATGCACGTACTGACTGAGTAAAATAAGTTGTCTTTTGTTTTCACACGACTCTAGAGATATACTCTTGATTAGGGGAGAGCGAAGTTGTCATGTTCTATGGTTGTCAGAAACTAAATCCCTTCTTGTCTATCCAGGGAGGTTCAACTCCTCCTTGCCTATTCGAGAAAGTTTCTAGTGAACTCTGAGCTAGCTGGCAAACCCAAAACTTTAAGTCTAATATCGACAGTAGAAGACCTAGTTAACGTCTGGTCTAGGTCTATACTATTGGAGGTATTATTCCAATGCGCAGAGCCTATTGGGATAATAGGAACTACACTACATGGCGCCCAACGTGTTTGGAAAGGCGATAAAACTAACGCAAGACTTTAGAGTAACTCAGTCGTGCTCTTTCACTCAGACCCCTTTTTTCCCATAATACTCCAAAGACGTCTGGAGTGGGTGAGAGGTAAAATCCGCCAAACCTCGCAGGAGGGAACTCCTATGTATGGTTCTTGGTTCAATCAACGTTGAAGGATACACTGTTCCAAAATATTGTGCATCTAATCTTTGTTTCCATAAGGAACCTGATCTGCAAACAAACAGAATAACCTTCCTGACAGTAAAATGTCAGAAAGTGATGATGAAAGAGAGAGAGTTAGATTAGCAGCTGAACTAATAGAAGCTGATAATACTATGCAAGAAGCAGACCCAGATATAAAACTCATCCCGGTCAACATAAGAAGATCTATAACGTTAAAACTTATAGACAATGGACTGACACCAAGAGGTGGTACAGTCATATTCGTAATTGAGGCACACGAATATCTGCAGACAGAGGTATTCTATTCATGGATAAACTTTCCAGCAGCAAATACTGTAACAAAGGAGTTCCACTATTATAAAATAGAGGAACCTCCTAATGAGTACACTCCTTTCGAGGAAGTGGAAGTACCACTCAAATTCCAAGAGCACCTGCTCTTGTTTAATGGCGCCCTAAAACATAATAATCACATCACCAGGCTCGGTCCACTAGGTAGACCAGGAGCAACGTGGCCGGTCCTAGCCGGATACACACCACATCCAGACATCGAAAGAATGTCTGCAGCAGATGTTTTAGTACAACTAAAACAATTAATTAAAATATATAGACAACTAGTGCAATATGTAATGCGGACTTCAACTATCCAACCAGTAATTAAAATTCCACAGCTGACCCCACATCAGGGGAACACAAATAAAATTACACCACAGAACATACAGTCCTGCCTAGGTAAAGTACCAGCTAAACGGGAACAAATACCATTCTGGTTAGCACAAACAATCACCCAAATAGAGGCGGTATTTCCAGATACCACCCCGGTAGAAAAACACAGGATTCTGACTATCGGTCTTCCAATGGGAATCGCACCACACGTGGAGGACTGTGACACTTGGGGTACAGTCTTTGCTTCCATTTACACAAAAACACATGGAGTTCCATCCATGTCAGTAATACCAGATGTGCTAAAACAAATTCAAGACGAATACGGTCCAGAACCCGCTTTAACTCTCGGTATGAAATTACTAAAAGACTTCAAGCAGGTCTCGGCAATATTACTAGCCAACATAAAAGAAGAAGCAGCGAATGTGGCGATCCGCCAGAGGTTAAAAGAGACAGATATAGCAGACCAACCAGCTGAAATTGCCAGAATTATAGAAAAATCCTATGAAGAACTAGGTAGAGATAGTTTGGGTGGAATACCAGTGAAGCCCCAACTAATTGAAAGTCCTGAAAAAATATTTATAAAAAATAATCTAAACAGTCAAAAGAAGAACTGGGATGGAAACAAACAATCCAATCCAAAAGAAAAGAGATTCCAGTCCAGAGGAAGGTCTCCTCGGCGGAGAGAAAGATCTCCGGACCAAGGACCCAAGTCTCCCCAAAGGGAGCCCTCTGTGAAAAGATACAACCTTAGAAATAGGGATAACATAAAGAAACCTGATAGATATCAAGATTTTGATACACGTCCCTCTCAATCTTTTCAGACTTCCTCGCAGAAATCGGAAAGAAGAGGACGATCGGAACCCAGGGAAGGGCACGTCAAGTCCAAAGACAAGGAACCTGCTCATCCAAATAAAAAATTACAGTTTCCAAAGAAGAAGGTAGCCAGTATTAAAGTATTCAACAATGCCGAGAATACTGAGGACACAGCTGAAAAACGGAGAGTGGGCTCAGACAATGCTAGACAGCGCAGCAGAAGTGAGCATAGCACGCAAAGTCCTTATGAATCATCTGGAGACAGTGGACACGAATGAATACATTAAAGTGGAAACTGCAGACACCAGAGTTAGCAAACCTCACAAAATATATGAAATAACTTTACATATAGAAGGGGCCTTTTTTGGGATAATCTCTCCAAGGGCTATGACATCCTTCTAGCTGAAAAAGATTGGCCACCAGAGTTTGTCAGGGAGTGCCCACATGGCGAAGAAATAATTATGCCTGCCTTCTCAAATCATATTCCAATTCATAAAAAATATACACTTGCAAGAAAGTGGGCAGTAGCTCAAGCTCCTGCTTTATATAAAAATCATGTGGGATGGGATGAGGAATCTCCTCCACACAAAATCCAGTTAAAATCACAACCTACTGCACAAAGGCAGTATCCAATCAAGCAAGAAGCTAAAAAACAGGTAAAAGAAATTCTAGATCAACTAGAATACCAGGGGGTGATTGAAACTTGCACCTCACAAATGAACAACCCTTTGTTTCCTGTCTCCAAACCAGACAATTCATATCGTCTAGTTTTGGATTACAGAAACCTTAACTCATGTTGCAAAACTTTTGCAGTACAAAACTCGCATAGTGCTGCACTAATGAATAACATAGTGCGCAAAAAATATAAAACAACATTAGACATCTCTAATGGATTCTTTTGTCAAAATATAACACCAGAGAGCAGATACTTATCAGCGTTCTCAATAAATGGCGCTCAAAAAGAATTCTGTCGGTTACCCCAGGGATACAAGAACAGCCCAGGATTATTCTCAGCGAGAGTAACAGAGTTACTACAAACATATGATGACGAAGCATTATCTTATGTCGATGACATATACCTAACAGATGATGACTTCGATACTCACTTGAAGAGAGTGAACACCATAATACTTGGGTTCGCAGCAGAGGGTTACAAATTCAACTTTAAAAAATCTAGAATTGCCCATCTAACAGTCCTGTTCTTAGGATATGAATTATCAAGTGAAGGCAAAAGCCTGGCTGACAATTTCCTAGAGAAATGTGCCGTACTCCAAGCACCTAGAACACTAAAAAACCTACAGTCAATTCTAGGTTTCCTAAATTTCGGAAGAACATACATTGCAAATTACGCAGAAAGGGTCAAACCCCTTTATGATCTAATAAAACCAGATTTTTAAAAAACCAATTGGACTCAAAAACACACAGAAATTCTGAGATCCTTACAAACAGATATGTTAATTAAAACAAAATTAGAAACACGTGATAACACACGCAACCTTGTGATTCGAGTCATCCCAGGAAGATGCGGATTCACATACCTGACCTCTAACGAGGGAGAAAAGGTACCAATTGCATTCAAATCACACTTGTACACAGAAGCTGAAAAGAAATTCAGCATTAAAGAAAACATTGTTCATGCAGTTCAAACCGCAATAGCTAGAGAAAAAAATAAAGCTGACGGTAGACACATCACAGTCAGAACAGCAGATTCAGCCTTTGAGGCATTAACAACCCCGTGTAATTTACCAACAACAGCATTGAATCTGGAATGGATACAATGGGTGAATTCCATTACAATGGACAAAGTAAAATACTACTTTGATCCAGAACTAGAGGAACTAAAATATCTAGAATATGAAAGAATATTCCCTCTGCCAATCGACATTCTGCCATTACGACAGTACGCTTGTGTAATCTATACAGACTGACATGCTCAACCATCCGTTTGGGGAGAACAAGCATACAACCCCACATGTGAGATTACAAAAGAAGTGTGGCGCGGAGGTATACTAAGACCTCTATTAACAAACACACTCAGTAGAAACTAATTCAGAACAACAGACTGAAATAATAGCATTGAAAATGGCGCTAGATAATGCAGATCGCGAATTCCCGACACTCATAGTGTCCGATTCGTATTACTGCGTCAAATCATATAACAGCGATTTACAGAAATGGATTCAAAACGGTTACAAAGATGACACAGGTGCAACAATAAAGCAAAAACTGCTTTGGGAACAAATAGTTCTGTTAAAAAAAGAACTACCAAAGACTCACGTGATACACTCACTGAGTCATCAGCGTGATGGCGTTCACGTTGCAGGGAATTCATTGGCTGAGAAAGCCACAGCGGTAGCAACTGAATCGGCTTCCGTAGCTAGAAAAAAGCGTGCAGTAAAATACATTGACGGTGAAACAATGCTGGCGGTGAAAACGTCATCAAAAGGCGACTGCTCAGCGTTACCGATCAGTTACCCACTCAAATATACATACATAATCGATGCGAACTCCGTTCCTTTTGCTCGAATCCCTGGAGTGGGGGATAGAGTGATTCCAAACATGGACAGGAGAGGCTTGTTAATAGCAGACGCACATATGGGCGAGGGTCTCAGACACCTCAAACTAAAAGATTCTCTGGAAGAATTACAATCAGTGTACTGGTGGCCAGGCATGAGCCTGCATCATACCATTTTTGTAAAAAACTGCCCAAACTGTAACAGAAATAGCAGTGGTGAAAGAAACGGTATATTACCTTGGAGTTTCACACCAGAAAGGATCAACAATAAAAAATAAATCCCAATATGAAAAATGCGTCGTATTAACATACAGAGACTAGTTTTCACTTATAATGTAGACCCCAACTTTCGGCTGACGCCAGAACTGTTATATCAAGATTTGCAAGTCTATAATGGCATATACGCTAGAAGCATGCTACATACTGACCAATATCTTTCCATTTGCCTCTTGGGTATGTGAGGAGTGCTTGGCCAGAATGAGCATTGCATTTGCGGAAATCTTCTCACTTCCTTCCTGAGGGATACGGGATGGTGTAAAGAAAAAACCAAAGGCATAGAGCGATCTATAACAGCTAAGGTATTAGGTTCGGGAGCTGGGTGGGTCAAACATCTAATAAGTGTCCAACGTAGTCTAAACAACTTGCCAAGAAATTCTCTGAAGGGATTCAGTCCGTACGAATTATTGTTTGGGACTAGGATGTTAGTCTTAGATCTTGACAGTCAGACTTCAGTGGTGAAAGAAAAAAGCTTTGATATCAAAGATCGTTTGGCTATTTTGCAGGACTTAAACGAAACAAGAAAAGACCTGAGCAACATAAAGTTGAAACAACAGCCAATAACCACTGAAGAAACACAGCCTGTCCCAGCAAGACCTGTCTGGATTCCAAAAATCGGGGATCTAGTCAGAGAAAAGATCGCGGTAAAGAAGGAATTTGGGCCTTCTTACAGAAAAGCAGTTCCTGTCTTGTCCATCAACGGGACAAGATCAGTTGTACTACCGCCGCTTGCTGGTAAAAAGGAGAACCGAGTTGTATCCATCGACCTGGTAAAACCACAATCATGTGGCCGATAACAAACAGTAGGCCAAGTGGACTCCCGATAAGTAGTAGAACACCGAGGTTTGCTACAAGTACAGAGGTGCTAACTAAAAGGCTAATCACATTCGAAACGCCTACAGAACAACAACAAGGACTATGCAACAATGCAGTGGAACTCACACCTCTGAAAACCCAAATAAAAACGTTTAGTAGAGACACACCAACCTACAATGAAGTAACAAATGAATATGCAAGAAACAGTAATCCTGAAACAATTGGAACAATTGATAGAACAGCATCCGGCTACTTCATAAACTTCAATGATTCCTCTGAAGACCTCAGTGAATCAAAGACACAGCCATCAACAAAATCCCTTAAAGACAAAGCTAAGGAGCATTTGAAACAGCTGAAAGAAACCTATCTGATTTCTCCATGGATTGAATTTTGGGTGTCCTTTGGTGTATTTATCCTCATACTTTGGCTCATCATGGTACTATGTTTGGGACGCTTCATTGAGG
Organism: Lissotriton helveticus; assembly: GCF_964261635.1. Taxonomy (NCBI): domain Eukaryota; kingdom Metazoa; phylum Chordata; class Amphibia; order Caudata; family Salamandridae; genus Lissotriton; species Lissotriton helveticus. The sequence continues at coordinate 29,413,065 of NC_136072.1, forward strand.
GAAAATATGCAAAAATGGACACAGAAAGCCAGAAAATCCACTTGATCCTCAAGCCACACACGTCTTCACACGTCGAGAAAAGAGAACTTTCTTCAGTCAACTTCACAGCCAATCCTATACCGGGTGGGGTAGCATGGGACAATACTGACTATGAAATTTATGGTCCGGTTGAAATCCTCAAATATCCACACCAAATCAAGATCTCGTTGAGTGACTTTGTAAAACCAAACTCATTTGCTGATGATTGGGACTTTGAAAGTATTAATGACATGATGTCTGACCTAGTGATGTCTGCTAAATTTACCAAACATGATTATTTGCAGGGTTCGTCTAATTATGATAGTATGTACTGCTACAACCACTATGGTAACCATTTTCTACATAAATCTGCACAACCTAGAAATGTTTTAAATTATAATCAATGGGAACATTGTGCAACCCCTCCAAAAGGAAGCTCAAGAACCGTTTATGACAAATATTCATATTTTTCAGGGTTCAATACAAGTAAAGCTGAAACATTTTATTTTAAATTGTCAAATAAGACGGGAACAAAAACCATGCTTACAAACACAAAATTGATATATTCGGACTCATTTTTTGAACAGATGAATACATTTGGTTTTGATTATTGGGACAAAAATGTGGAAGTTAAAAGTGTTTGGGGTACAAGAGAATGGCAAGTTCAGGGTATAGAATCATTGTTTAGAGCCTGCATGATCCCAGAACAAATTATATTCTTGAATGACACTATTCAACAAACTACTTGTCTTGGATTAGCCAAAATCAAAGACTTAAATAAACCGTCTATTCCAAAACGAACAAAGAACAGCAATAACTCTGCAGATGAAGAGATAGACGTAAACTATGTATTAAACCAAAAGAGAACAAATCCTGATTGGAAACAATGGTTTATCTGGCCCACAGATACTAATAACTGTCAAGACAGATTCCTGAACAAAACACAGGGGTTCACATTGACCAGGCCAGACCCTAGATATTCCCAAAGACAACACCCAGGGATAATCACCACCTACAGTGTGGGCAAACTATGCCTTCAATGGCTACAAACTTCCACACTGACAGAAATTAAGCAACACCTAACTTTACTTACTGATGGTGCTGACTTGCGTGATTTCATTATGGGACCGCGCAAACAGCGTCAAAAACGCTTCATAGCAGCCTCTATATATGCAGCTTACAACGAGGCCTGGAAGATAACTCAAATTGAGACAGCAGAAAGTATACGGGAAATTGACCGTATTAATTTGGAAAAATCGCTTTCTGTAGTGGACAATGGGTTAATGACTCTGTCCTCCAGAATTTTTTCATTGGACAGTATTGTGTCTTCAGCAATCGACATAATATCGCAAGACTTACTGTTGTTACAACACGGTCAGTCGCAATTGCGTTCTATTATACAGCTTGGATGGACGTTACAAAATCTGCGTTCAGGCTATGTGCCTTGGCGTTTAATCAACACAACGTCACTATTCAATATCTTTAACCTTACTGATAAACAAATCAGTATGGCACAAAAGGGTGCTGATTATACAATCCTGAGCATTGAGAAACTCGAGAGATTACCATTGACAATGTCAGAACGACCTGTCATTGAATGGATAATACATGGGATAATTAATATTCCGATATCTACTTTCAGGTTTCAATACTGCCAAAAATATATACAGGCTGGCATGTACGAAAAATTGGGAAAAGGGTACATTAAGTCAACATGGAACTTGCCCTATTCACATGCATGTGTCAGTAATAAAGGACAGAAAGTGTTCCTTAGTGGCAGTAATTGTGCAATGTCACTAAGCGGTACACTTCTGTGTAATGGAATTAGTTTGCATGGAGCCTGTGAAGGGAACTCAAATAACCTTTCATGTCACCAGCTAGGCACACCTGCAACACAGATAGAACCATTCTTTAAAAGACTCTATAACGGGAGTTACATCCTAATTGTGGATCGCAGATGTTGTAGTCTACTGCCCGGGGTTCCTTATCTCGTAAGTACGACTGCGAAGGTCATGTGCTGTGGACGCTTATTGTTCCCCAGCTCCTTTCCAGACAGGGAGGCAAGGACATGGCCTAACTTGAAAATTACTTCTATTCGAATTGATACTTTAAGCAGAATGAAAACAGTGCTTCTTCAGACGCCGACCAGGCTCACGTCACCAAAAGAAACGTATGATCTCCTAGTCGCAAGGACGACTGCAGAGATTCATTCATTGTTAACTAATTCCCCCATACATTTCGCAGAAATCCTGAATGAAATCTTAAATATTTCTGATACCAGTGGAGTCTCAAATGTATTTAAGACATTATTTTCAGGAGCATTAACACCATTCAAAGCCATACTGGGTATTTTTCCAGACCTCGTCCATTCGATTTTTGGAGGAGTTCCCCTCATTTTGGGACTAATTGCAGGAATCCTATTCTTAGTCCTTATATTTCGTTATGGCAAACCATGTCACAGACAAAACACCTGCGACAAGGGAAGAAACAATCCGAGCCATTGGATACCGGGACCGGATATCAAAAATCCTGGGACTAACCCGGCTTAGAGACCTGAACATGACTTGGTTTCTTTCATTTCGGCCGATATGGCAAAGATGTGTTTTACCTGTATTAAGGTGCATGCTGTGCGGAGAAGAATGCGTGTTGGACACCTGTCTGACGCTACAATCGGATGCGCCAATGGATGCAGAAACATTGTTGGGTCCGGTAACGGCTCATGCATTGTGCTGCCCTCAACGGCTGCCAATCCTGATGACGGCATTCGTGGAAACTTCACCACTACGATTAAGGGGTAGTGAAGATCAAGATGAAAGCAGCATCGATCAGGTACAACCTTCTGTCAGCAATACTACTCAAAACGTCAATGGAGACAATCATGCACATGAATGCATGGTTACATCTTTTTCCGAGTTAGTGGGACTCTCACAGGAAGCTGTTGACAGCTTTTTCAGCAGTCTCAATGATATGATGTTCTCACCAGAGCAGAAATAACGACTCTTGAACAAGCTAGCACACGGCGTTCCCGACACCTTGAATTTGGCCTTCAACTTTAATAATAAAGTAGCAAGATAAACTTTTCCTCCAGTCCACGGACAGCAATTTTTTTAGCAGCCCCAAAATATTTTTATAATTTTTTCGGGACACTTATCTGCTTAAAGTAAGAACTATTCTTAGAGAACTAATTTCTGTTTTTAGAAACTTCATAGACATTAGCTGCCCGCTGGTATGTTCATAAATATTTTTTGAACTGTGATGAAGTGGTCTCGAACTTTTCTTCTGTATTAAGAGCCATTTCATGTGTAATTCTCATATTCGATTACTAATAATGTATACATATGCGTGATTCATTTAGCATTATTCTACTGCTTGAGTGCATATAGTACATGTGACTATTTTTTTTCCCGTATATTACATAATTTCGAAATGCATTATGTGTATTTTGGGGTGATAAGGTATACACGATACTCTACAGTGTGTTTTACTATGCCTAGATTCGTAAATATGGCCATAGTTAGCGTGGAGTGGGTGTGATGTATTCCTATAGGTTCTGTATAGATCCCCCTATTCCTGACCCTATTCTGGTTAACAAATTAACTAGCAGCCATCCCATGATGCAGAAACCGTTATCTGATTAAGCCAGACCACGGCACAGGAGCGCGTTATCTGATTAGGTCATAACGCTTGCCATCTAATTAGGCAAGCAATATTCCTCAAGCGCCTGATAAGGCATACGGAGTTCTCAAAACAAATCAAACCTATGACAACCTGGGAAAATCCCTGCGGCCATTGTTTTGATTTCTCAAAGAACTTCAGTAAAAGAATGTGCTAACGACCAGCTCGTATGACATCCTTATTGACGTATCTATGTCCATCCTTACGTCAATCTCGGCACCTTACAGGTATAAATATTACCGACATTGCCTTAAGCAAACACACGCGGTGGTGACGAGATCGGAGCAGCGAGACTTGCCGAAGCCCAGCAGAGAGCGAAGCCCACTGGCACTGCCCCGCCTTCCTGACGCGCTGAGAACAAGACGCTGCCTTTCTCCTGCCGAGAAATCCAGCTCCGGCGCTTCCGAGCAGCCCTCGCAGGCAGCTTGGAATATCGAGACCACAGACGAGAGATACCATCCCTCAACCATCCTAGATCTCAGGTACAGAACTGAATAACCCCTTGCAGAGAATTCTTGAGTCAGTCACTTGGCAAAACAAACTTAACTCAAACTGCTACTTTCTACTCCAGCCCACGTATTAGGCTTAGGTCAGGTACACCGGGGTAGGCGTGGTTAGAAGCACCAGTTGAGTACGATTAGTTAAATGTATATATGTATGTATATATTCTATCCATTTTAAATAGCATTTGGCTTAGAAACCATATCAATGCTTTTACAGTATTATTTCATAATTCTGCTTTTATTGTATGCACTTTACTTAACCATAAGTATTGCAATAATATCGATTCATTTCTCTTGTACGAGAAAAGAGACTGATCAATAAATAACATCTTTTATTGAACACGCCCGTCTCTTCCTTTTCTCTACAATCTGGTGAAACTAAGAATGCACGTACTGACTGAGTAAAATAAGTTGTCTTTTGTTTTCACACGACTCTAGAGATATACTCTTGATTAGGGGAGAGCAAAGTTGTCATGTTCTATGGTTGTCAGAAACTAAATCCCTTCTTGTCTATCCAGGGAGGTTCAACTCCTCCTTGCCTATTCGAGTAAGTTTCTAGTGAACTCTGAGCTAGCTGGCAAACACAAAAATTTAAGTCTAATATCGACAGTAGAAGACCTAGTTAACGTCTGGTCTAGGTCTATACTATTGGAGGTATTATTCCAATGCGCAGAGCCTATTGGGATAATAGGAACTACACTACAACTCGAGTCTTAAAATAAAGAAACTCGAGCTACGACAGGCCGAACGAGCCTGGAGAATGGCATACTGCCCGATTCGTAGGCAACATTACATCACCATTCTCACTGAATATAAAAAGACATCCTGGCAGGAAAGACACAATATTTTTCGGGGCGCATATTAGCCGCAGAAAGCGAGCCACGTGAGATTTGCCACCGTCCACGAGCTAGCTTCATCGCAGAGAACTCTGCCCAAGATTCCCCCTTCCCTGGCCCTATGCGACTCGCTTAACGAGTTTTTCTTCGAGAAAATTGTCTGTATCAAAGCCAATATCCCTCCCCCTTCCCCTACCTCCACTGATCCCCATCCACCTGGTAATTTTCAATCCCTTACTCACATTCCTCCACTCACCAAAGATTCCTTTCTCCCCCTACTCAGGCGCGTCAAGTCTGGCTCTTCAGCTGACATCTGCCCGGCTCGCATTCTTCGTCAGATTTTCATTGATTGTCCCTCTCCTGCCCTCACTTTATTGAATGATTCCTTCTCCCTTGGTTCTGTCCCTACCCCCTTTAAGACCGCCATAGTCATCCCGATACTAAAAAAGCCTAGGGCGGACCCTGCCTCTCCAGCAAACTATCGCCCTATATCCCTTCTCCCGTATCTGGGAAAGGTGGCTGAGTCCCACGTCACCCAGACGCTCAGCTCTTTTATAGAGGCAACTAACTATCTGGCACCCTGCCAGGTGGGCTTTCGCCCCCGCCACTCCACCGAGAAAGTGGTTATTTCGGTCATGGACCAACTCAGGGAGGGGCTCGACACCAACACCCCCAGGCCTTAGTCCTTCTGGACTTGTCGCCGCCTTTGACACAGTGGACCATTCCATCCTTTTGTCCCGTGTCAAGGCGGCGGGCATAGGGGGACAGATATTGGCCTGGCTCGGCTCCTTCCTGTCTGACCGTACTCAGGCCGTCCACCTGGCCGAATTCTCTGCTCCGCCTCGCAGTGTGCACTGTGGTGTCCCTCAGGGTTCCTCTCTCTCTCCCCTTTTGTTTAACCTTTACATTTTTCCCCTTATTTTTGCACTGCAACAAATGGAGGTCACAGTTTACAACTATGCTGATGACCTCCAACTCATTTTTAATTTTTCTACCCCTACATTAGGTACCACTTGCTTCCAGTCGGTCATGCTGTTTATCCGGGATTGGATGAATGCGAACCATCTTAAACTCAACCCGGATAAAACAGAGTTGGTTTTGACTGGGGGCAGTGGCAACCCTTGGTCTCCTTCCTTCTGGCCCGACTCCCTTGGTCCCCCCCCTACTCCTTCTCACTCTGTCAAAACCCTTGGAATCACACTTAATCATCAGCTTACACTTCACTCCCACATTAGTTCTGTTGTTTCCTCCTGCTTTCTCACCCTACGTATTATCAGGAAAATATCCCTTTTTTTCCCCTACCTGCACTTAAACTGAAATTAATGGCCATGGTCCTATCCAAAATCGACTATGGCAACATTATTTACTATGGCACTCCTGCCTACGCACTTCAGCGGCTCCAGTTAGTGCAGAACCAGGCTGCTCGCCTAGTTTATGGCCTACCCAAGTCCTACCACTCCTCTCCTCTTCTCTCTGCCCTTCATTGGCTCCCCATTAAACAACGGGCTCTTTTCAAACTCGGATGCCTTACCTTTCAAGCCCGGGCAGGCACGGCCCCTGCTTTTATTAATGCTGCCATCACCAACTATGTTCCCTCGAGAGATCTTCGTTCTTCCTCTAAATCCCTTCTTGTCATCCCTCGTTTTAAAAAACAAAGATCGGGAGGCCAGAAATGTGCGGTTCTCGCCCCTACCTTCTGGAACACGCTCCCTCCCGCCTTCAGTTAGACACTCCCTTTCCTATATGGAGTTTCGTAAGGCCTTAAAAACCTTCTTATTCCAGCAGGCTTTTAGCCCTTAAACCTTGTGTTCTTTAGCTCGCTGCTTCCCCCCAGCGCCATGAAACTGCAGAGTGAACGTGCGCGTTATAAATTCAAAAAAATTCAAATTCAAATGCCTTTTGACAAAAAATAGGTTTTGGCGCCATTTTTTCTTGGAAGATAAATTTCCTCGTCTTCGGAACCTCTGTATGTTCAGCTAATTGTGCGGTCAAATATAGCATTGGGCCCTGTTTTCCCTAAACGTTTGTGGGGAGTTCTCCTCTGGCCCCTCAAGGTCCTGATAGTTGTGCTTGGTCGCTTATCTTGAGGAAAGCCCCACTTTCAAAGTTCCCAGACCCCTGCCGTGCTGAGGGCTCGGTGATAGCAAAGTCCTATTGCAGAGCAATAGCTGCAGATGTGAGAAGAACCAGAGAGCCTTACAGATGTTTAGTTGTTACACAGAGAAGCCGTGCTCAAATGTCTCTTCCGGGACGGAAGTGATGGAGCACGAGGACAAAAGACCAAATGTGTCTCGTGCAGCTGCTTTGGGGTAGTTATTTTTGGAAGAAGAGTTCAGCAGTGGGAGATCAAACATGAATAGACGTGTCCTCGTGGGTGACAACAATTCAATTTCATTCGTAGGAAGGCGGGGAATGCACTTAAGTACACACATTGTAAGTTCATATTTCCCTGCTGTCCCACTGTCTTAAAATACCCTGACTTTTCACACCAATGTTTGTCAGATGTTCTTTACTGTATTTTAAATCACTTTCTGCTTCATCTGGGAAGACCCCTCTTTTCTCCTCATCTATCGACCACTTTTAGCTGTTTGTTGTTAAAGTCCTAAGATGCCTCCTGCCTGTGGTAAAAGTTTTTTTTTTTTAAACTTTTAGCCATGGTGCTTTACAACACGGCTAAAAACATGTACAAAGCCTCGCGTAAACACGACCCACTGACTTTGCAATTCTTGTTTATTTAACCCATCTCCTTCATTGTGCCTGCTCAAATTGTTCGCCTTTTCTCTCGCCTCTCAGTGGCGTTTATTCCCCCCACCACCACCTGCCCACTACAACGTCGCTCACCCGCCTCTCCCTGTTAAATCATAACTGTTTTCCTTTTTGCAGGGTCACACAGCTCTAATTTGCTTCAGGTCGTTATTTAAAAAAAAAAATACATGCTTTCACATGCACTTAATTTATTTACTTACTTTTTTATTCTTATTTTATTATTTATTGCACCAAGATTGATGGCTTCTGCCTTTGAACCCTAAATAAAAAACAAAATGGTGTCCTCATACTGACGCATGTGTGATTGCACATGCATACGTCATAATGCCTGGCCGCTGTGGCGTCATGATGCATATGCAACTACTCAACATTTTACTTTTTTTTTGCCAACGCTGGTTAGCATTGGCAATTCAAATTTGGGATTTTTGGGGGACTGATCCTGACGAGCATCTGCAGAAAATATTGGCACACCCAGTAGTTTTGCATTGTGAAAGCCTAAAGGCAAGCCCTGTTGGCGTTGCCAGTGCCTGTTTTTCTTGTTGAATAGTGAAGCCTGGGTGGAGGTTACATGTCCCATCCCCGCTGGATTCTCCGACTTACCTCCCTGTTCGTGAAATACTTTTATCAATACCATCTTCAAATGTACTTACCTGGCTTGAGCTTTTACTGCAAAGCTGAACTCCAGTCACTGGTTTGGGGTCTGGTCATGACTGAATCTTTGTTTTGTAGGCTAATGTTTTTTTCTCCCAATCAATCAGGGGCTTATAAAGCGTGCTACTCACCCGTGGGGGTCTCAAGGCGCTGGGGGAACTGAAGGTGTCTCAATATCTCTCTTTGTAAATATGTGACATAAATGTCGAATTAAATATAGAACTGCCTGGACATATTTGTAGGGCTTCATTTATCCAGTTCCAAACTGTGGTGTATAAAAGTGCTTTAAATATGCAGGGTGATATAAGCAACATGTGTATAAAACTCAGGTATTGTAAGTGAATTAAATCAGTTAATAACAAGTGTTGGTGCGAACAGAATGGCACTCATTTTATCATTCGCGGAAGGATACAGAGCTGAGTTAGTCCTTCGGGTTGTTGAGTTGTGCAGAAAGAGGCAAAATAACGGGAAGAAAGAGGCAAAATAAAGGTAAAAAACCAGCTGCAAGAGGCAAAATAAAGGTGAGAAAAGAGCAGGAAAGGCAAAATTAAGGTCAGAAAGAGGTAAAGTAACGAGCAGAAAGAGGCAAAATGAAGGTGAGATACAAGTATAAAGAGGTAAATGAGCAGGAAGAGGCAGAATAAAGGACAGAAACGAGCGAGAAAGGGGCAGAATGAGCACAAATTAAACGCTAACCCGGTTATGCAGAACATTGGAATCGACATTAGTGGGCTATTGGACTGTTAAGGCCGTCAGCCAATCAGATTCTCCAGAATGGGGTAGTACAGGGTCTCAGGCACAGCTCTTCACAGTAGGGAACTTGGGGGCAGATTTATGAGGCCCTTGCGCCACGTTTACGCCGCTGTTGCGTCACGCAAGGCGGCGTAAACGTGGCGCATCCCTACGAACGATTTACAACGTGACGCATCTAGGCAGATGCGTCGCGTTGTAAAGCACTGCGCCGCTTGTGGGCGTTCCGGCGCAGGGTGGGCGTTCCGGGGCAGGTGCGCCTCGCAAAAATGGCTGAGTGAAATCTATAAGATTTCACTCAGTCACTTTCAGGCCAATGCTGCGTCAAAAGCCTGCGCCTGCTTGAAGCAGGCGTAGGTCTTGATGCAGCATTGGTCAGATAGGGCACCCCCGAGCCTTGCTGGAGCTGCGTTGCACTTGCGACGCAACTCCAGCAATGCGCCGCCTTTACGGCACAGATGCGTCACGCATCTGTGCCGTTTTTGCCCCATGGTGCGCCGCATTGTAAATGCGGCGCACCATGGGTGGCGGAGCTGTGGCGCACTGTGGCGCACATTAACTGCCGCATCCCTGGGGATGCGCCAGTTAACATAAATCTGCCCCTTGCTGTTTACAGGGAAAAACAGAGCGGGGGCAATAACAGAGTATTAACGACCAAGAAGCACAGCCAACACTTTCAGCTTGTAAATTGGATGAGGGCAGTTATCTGGTGTTATTGACTGGCTCAGCAGTGATTAACACAACATTCTGACCGATCGCTGTATTTAACTTTATTCTGTCTCTAGTGATTAGCCCACTGTGTAGAAGTGTGGCTCAATGGTTAGAGCGGCAGACCCTGATGCAGAGGTCTGGCCCGGGATCAGGGTTCAATTCCCGCCTCGGTGGGTCTTGGGCTCAAATTTCCTCGGACCTGATAATTCTCGCCTAGGTGCCTAAGCTAACCATGGGTCCCACTCTGCAACTCTGGGCAATAGCTTGCTTAATCTCCACAACGGCCCCAACAGCGCTGGGATGCCTGGCTTCACCATGGGGGTGCCCAGGAGTGGACACCTCACAGGGAAAGCCAGGATGGGTTCCACAGCGGTATTCGTACAAGCGCCTTGAGACCTTTGCGGGTGAGTAGTGCGCTATACAAGTATCAATTTACATTTACACTCAATAGGCACATCTGATTGTGCCATTGCTTTATGTAGGGCCCACCACATTGATTGATTGATTGATTGATTGATTGGAGTGGCCTGGGGGGGGGGGGGGGGGGCTCAAACCAGGGAAATGGCCCCTGGTCGAGGATGTAGCTGCGTTTTGTGAAAGTAGGAGTGTGCTAACATACTTGTAGGAGCGTGGGGGTGGCACAGAGCCCGGGTCCATTTAACTGAAGGGGCAGTGCGCATGGGCCCCCCCGCTTCTCACCCCCACGCACAGCAGGGGTAGCCGTCTGTGATACTTTACACCTCCTCTCTGTGGCCCCATGTGACTCGCTGAGACAGGGCAGGCTGCCTTTTACACGCGCGCCCATTGCATGCTGGGACTTGAAGTTCAGCTCTGAGCGTTGCAGGTTTGCGCACAGGGTGCCAAGCAGGGCAAGTGCCATGGGTTGGAAGCCAGGGCCGTCTGGAGGTGTGGCACAGACCGGGGGCAGCCGGGGGTGCCCAGGGCACGGCCCCGCTCCTCGGGCAGCAGGACAGGGCAGTCAGGAGTGCCATGGACGGTGTGTTCTGGGCCCCCTTCCAGGCCTATATTTAGCCTCACCCGGGCAGTGCAGAGGCCAGAGCGCCCTGTCACCGCTCCCCGCGCCGTGACTCAGCCCCGTGGGCACCAGCCGGGCCCCCGCGGCTCGCATGCCACAGGGCCGGGGTGGGGCTCCTGGCACCGGGCAGGGCTCCAGCGCTTGTTTTCAGGGCGGGGGCCCAGGGCGCATCTCTGGGAGGGCGCTGGCTGCACACTGTGTACCTCCATCCGTGCAGAGGGGGCGGTGCTGGGCTCTGGGGGCAGCGGGGGCTTAAGCAAAGCCCAGGGGGCAGCCAGCAGGCCCCTACCTCTGTGCTGGGTGCTTTCTTCAGTTCAGACCCTCCCTGGATGATAACATTGTTCTTTATCTCTGCAGCTCCCACTGCAGCGTCGACTACCAGCTCGCCATCGACATGGAAGAGCCCCTTAGCGCCGAGAGGCCCACCAGCAGGAAGAGGAGGAAAGACGGGCCCGGCTCCAACGGGGCGGCGGAGGATGGCCAGGTGCCGCGGAAACTGGCGCGACACACCATCGTGAGTACATCTAGAGCCAAAACGAGTGCTTAGACACATCTAGCGCTTCATCCATCCCGCCTCAAAGCGCTGCACTCACGCCACACCATCGTGAGTACAGCTAGCGTCAAAACTAGTGCTTGGACACATCTAGCGCTTCATCCATCCCGCCTCAAAGCGCTGCACTCATGCCAGGCACGCCACACCATCGTGAGTGCAGCTAGGGTCATACTAGTGCTTGGACACACCTAGCGCTTCATCCATCCCGCCTCAAAGCGCTGCACTCACGCCACACCATCGTGAGTACATCTAGCGCCAAAACTAGTGCTTGGACACACCTAGCGCTTCATCCATCCCGCCTCATAGCGCTGCACTCACGCCACACCATCGTGAGTACATCTAGCGCTAAAACTAGTGCTTGGACACACCTAGCGCTTCATCCATCCCGCCTCATAGCGCTGCACTCACGCCACACCATTGTGAGTACATCTAGGGTCATACTAGTGCTTGGACACACCTAGCGCTTCATCTTCCCCGATGGGGAATGTAACTTATTCCAACTCCTGTTACCAGCCGATAGGGAAAGTAACTTATTCCATTTCCCTTTACCAGCTGATAGGGAAGGCAAGTTATTCCAGCTCCTGTTACCAGCCGATAGGATAAGTAACTTATTCCAAACCCTGTTATCAGCCGATAGGGAAAGTAACTTATTCCAGCTCCGGTTGCCAGCTGATAGGGACAGTAATTTATGCCAACTGCTGTTACCAGCCGAAGAGGAAGGTAACTTATCCCAACTCCCGTTACAAGCCAATGAGGAAAGTAACTTATTCCAACTCCTGTTACCAGCCGATAGTGAAAGTAACTTATTCCCACTGCTGTTACCAGCCGATAGGGAAAGTAACTCATTCCAGTTCCTGTTACTAGCCGATAGAGAAAGTAACTAATTCCAGCTCCTCTTACCAGCCGATAGGGAAGGTAACTTATTCCAACTCCTGTTACCAGCCAATAAGAAAAGTAACTTATTCCAACTCCTGTTACTAGCCGATAGGGGAAGTAACTTATTCCAACTCATGTTACCAGCCGAAAGTGAAAGTAACTTATTCCAACTCATGTTACCAGCCAATAGGGGAAGAAAATTATTCCAGCTCCTGCTGCCAGCTGACGAGGAAGGTAACCTATCCCAACTCCCGTTACCAGCCGATAGGGGAAGTAACTTATCCAAGCTCCTGTTACTAGCCGATAGGGAAAGTAACTTATTCCAACTCCTGTTACCAGCCGATACGGAAAGTAACTTATTCCAACTCCTGTTACCAGCTGATAGGGGAAGTAACTTATTCCACCTCCCATTGCCAGCCGAAAGGGAAGTAACTTATTCCTGCTCCTGTTACCAGCTGATAAGGAAAGTAACTTATTACTGTTCCATTTACCAGCCAATAGGGGAAAAACTTATTCCAGCTCCCGTTACCAGCCAATAGGGGAAGTAACTTATTCCAACTCCTGTTACCAGCCGATAGGGGAAGTAACTTATTCCAACTCCTGTTCCTGGCCAAAAGGGAAAGTAACTTATTCCAACTCCTGTTACCAGTTGATAGGGAAGGTAACTTATTCCAACTCCTGTTTCCGGCCAAAAAGGGAAGTAACTTTTTCCAACTCCTGTTACCAGCCGATAGGGGAAGTAACTTTTTCCATCTCCTGTTACCAGCTGATTTGGGAAGTAACTTATTCCACCTCCCATTGCCAGCCGAAAGGGAAGTTAACTTATTCCAGCTCCTGTTAGCAGCCAATAGGGAAAGTAACTTATTCCTGCTCCCGTTACCAGCCAATGAGGAAGGTAACCTATTCCTGCTCACGTTACCAGCCAATGAGGAAGGTAACTTATTCCAGCTCCTGTTACCAGCCAATAGGGGAAGAAACTTATTCCTGCTCCCGTTACTAGCCAATGAGGAAGGTAACCTATTCCTGCTCACGTTACCAGCCAATGAGGAAGGTAACTTATTCCAGCTCCTGTTACCAACCGATAGGGAAGGTAACTTATTCCAACTCCCGTTACCAGCCAATGAGGAAGGTAACTTATTCCAACTCCCGTTACCAGCCAATGAGGAAGGTAACTTATTCCAACTCCTGTTTCCGGCCAAAAAGGGAAGCTAACTTATTCCTGCTCCTGTTACCAGCCGATAGGGGAAGTAACTTATTCCAACTCCTGTTCCTGGCCAAAAGGGAAGTAACTTATTCCAACTCCTGTTACCAGCTGATAGGGGAAGTAACTTCTTCCAACTCCTGTTACCAGCCGATAAGGAAAGCAAGTTATTCCAACTCCCATTGCCAGCCGTTACCAGCCAATGAGGAAGGTAACTTATTCCAGCTCCTGTTACCAGCCAATAGGGGAAGAAACTTATTCCAACTCCCATTGCCAGCCGAAAGGGAAGGTAACTTATTCCAGCTCCTGTTACCAGCCTCAATCACAATTATGGATCTACCGGAACACACTAGATCCTTAACTTTAACCCGGAAATCAAATAGTGACACTGCTGATGAAAATGAGGACTTACTGGGGAATCAGTCCCAGAATTTTTCATTTCTAAGGGGACCATCAAGGTCTCTTCCCCTGTTTTTATACACCACATCCTCTGCATACCCAGACATACATACTTTTGTCATGTTTGAATATAAATGCAGTATTATTCATTTGCCTGTTTAATATCTAAATATATTATGTCATTATAAAAAAATAAAACCATATTCATAGGTTCGAGTACCTACTTATCATATTTAGGTACAGCTGCATATATATATATATATATATACACTTGTGTACATAGCTATATACTGTGATATATGTATGTGTAATGCGTAAACCTACATTTGTCATATAAGTAAGATGTTTTTTTCCCACAGATGTATATAATTCTTATATCCTTGTTCAATGCATACTCCTGTGCAGACACGGGTATAAGCACATAGCCGTGTTTACATATCCAGACTTGCGTGTCCATTAATACCTAAATATGCATGTATTGTCCTATACATACGTTTTTAAATATGTATGTATTCACACACATGCACTTAAATGCATATATGTACCTACCCATAAATACACACATATGTAGGCACATCCTTATACAAAGCCTAAGCATGTATTGATGGAGTGCATATGCTCCCAACAACTGTAGCATATCCAGACACACACATACATGGAGCACATACATATACACAGATTGCCATGTATATAACACTTTTGTAAATTTAGACGGCTACATAGAACATACATATGGAGGCATATGTATTCACAGATAGATACACATACTGGTGAATCCCTATACAAAGTAGCGCCCCATATAAATACATACATCTGTGTACATACACTGTACGATGTCTATATACACAGACATATGTGAATTTGTAAGACAACTTACATATACAAGCATTGTTCTATAAATGGCAGAGGTTTATTTTTCTCTGTCTTGTTCCTAGAATTGCTGTAGATTTGTTGTGAGTATTGTGATCATGCAGGGAAGAGCAGGCTCGCGACTGGTCTTCTGAAGCTCAGATGGTTCCCATTGGACTTTGTTTTGTCGTAGCGAATCCCATAGTTTGTTGCAAACACAGAGAAAGATTGGCACCCATGGTTTTTTTTGGTGTGCTGGCTTTTTGAGATGCTGTGCCACCCTAGAACGCAAGTTCCCGCGCGAAATTTATTTTGTGATTTAAAAAAAAAAAAAAAAAAATTTTCCTCTCGGTCGAAAGTGATCCGTTGACGCATATTGACTCGTGGGGGAGACAGAGCAGCTTGAATGTGGATCTTCTGGCAACTGGTAGCCAGTGGAGGGTCTTCAAGGCAGAGAGAGATGAGCTTGTGGCTTTACATGTAGGAGTAGCCACAATAGACACGTGGCAGCAAATGATACTGGATGTCTGGGTACTATTGCCGGTTTGCCACTGGTGGCCATGCCATCGCAGTGCCCGACACAGATGCATCCACTGCGCTAGCAGAAGCTGTCTGTCAGTCTAAAACCATGTACGAACAGCAGCTTTTTGGTTCGTTCTTCTTAACGTTCAAGCCCAAAATAATATTTCATACAGGGATGAGTTAGTCTCCACCCTGTAGGATCCAGGGATGTTGCCACAACCCGACTCCTGAGACATGGTAGGTTCCATCAGACGACCTCCGAGCGAGGAAAGCTAGGAGAGCGAGGATCACAATCTCCCATAAACATTTTGCCCACCTGTAAATTTCTGCCATTTGTAGGTTCCGCGCCTGCGTAGCACTGCGTTTTGTTAGTTTGTGGATGGCTTCTGGAGAAAATAAACCCACAGGGGGGGAGTTGCTTTTCAAGACTTCCAGAAATTCTTGACCAATCTTTGCTTTAAAGACCTTGTTAAGAGTAGGTTGCATGTATAGTCATTGAGTTTTAATCAGATGCATCAACACTGCAGGAGGTGGGAAAAGTGTTTTTAGAAATTCTTTAAACAGAAACATTTCATTTTGGCAACCACAAATCAAGCTTGAAGCCCTGAACACACAGGGCGGGCGGCACATTTGTAGGAAAACAGCTACTTTACCTCTTCATTATTGGATCAGGATTAGGCCCAGGCAACGTTTTCTTTACACTAGTGTCATTTCTGTCATTTCACGTTAAACTTGCTACTTGAAATTTCTAAAATACATCCATTATGCTGTGTAATTTCAGGGCTGTTCACGTAAAAATCCTATAGTGAGAACATGAACAGAATGCAAATTGCTGTTTGCGACACCGCTGTGTTCTTGCTTCATTTTTGTTTTTAGAGGTAAAATGCATCCTTACATTTTGCATTAACATATAAAGCTG
This sequence comes from Lissotriton helveticus, assembly GCF_964261635.1. Taxonomy (NCBI): domain Eukaryota; kingdom Metazoa; phylum Chordata; class Amphibia; order Caudata; family Salamandridae; genus Lissotriton; species Lissotriton helveticus. The sequence continues at coordinate 29,429,330 of NC_136072.1, forward strand.
AATGCTGGATTTGCATTTTATTTCACTCAAACTTTCAGAAATTTTGAGTAATTACACGAAAGAAAATTGCGCAAGTTTCGCACACCCATTAAAGTATCTCCACTGAAATCCGCTGCATCCATTTCTTAGTGACAGACACCATACTGGCCCCAAACACAGTGTTTCAACAAAGTTAATACTTTTTGGATGGTTAAAGTTCAATTTATATTATACGTATTTAATTGGTTCTAATGTTTTTTCCCCAGAATCTCTCATCTGCCACCACATCTCTGATCAGTCTGCTCTTTTTCACTTTGTTGCATTCCCTTCAAACAGGTAAAAATGTAGATAGCACTTCAATTATTTATAAAACACCGCAAGGTATCGACTGATCCACATTCAGCTCCAAAACGTATTTTCTCTCAAAATGCAATCAGAATACTATATTGTTGTTTGGTTTTGTTCCCTCCACACAGATGGAGAGCATTTGTTAAATATTTAAAACCACTTATACTTCTTCCTGTTCAGTTTATTGTCCTCAGGCCTTCATATTCATCACACAGAATGTCTTGCCAATGTTCAGGTCTGCTGGGTCTTGTATGAAGGTAGAACTCCTCAGTGATTTTCCAAAAAGTTACAAACCTCCTTTCTCAGGGGTGAACGCTGGAGCAGGGGTTTCCAACACCGATTCTCAAGGGCAGGATTCTTTTCAGTGGTTTAGGATAACCATATACTTTATAAAGAAGTTCCTGTTATATTAGCCAGGGTTAAACACATCTTGTGTAGATATCTTAAAAATCTGGCCTCAATCAAATTTTCATGAACCTATAGTGGACACCCTGGCCTACAGGAACATCTGTGAAACTCCATAAAGTTAAACAAGTTAATAATTTAAGAAAATTACAGAGTACCAGCATGTTCTTTTAGCTTCCTCAGGACACATAAGCCTGAACTCCTAGGAAAGCAATAGTGGAATTATTGGAGTGTGGACAGCTGAACTAATGAAATGCATGTCGGAGGTGAGGACGTACATCATGGCTTGTCCCGGTGGGGTCCCGGATTAGGGCGTTCTAAGAATATGTCCCCTAGCTCATCCTGTACAGTCTAGCACAGAGGTCCTGTAAGCTTCTGGTTTCATTCAGCTGTCCTGTCTTACGTGAGACGCAGACTTTGAGAAACCTCATTCCCTGCAGCACCCCATACCGCATGAGGATCATAGAAGTGGTATCAGAAGCAGTCTGCCCTCTTCAGCCGTACCCCAAGGGCTTTGTGTACTTTAAAAGAACCCGATACACACTTGTCAGCAGTTAGAGGCACAAGAAGTCTGTGCCCTCCCAATGCTCAGCCTCCACCACCAGCCAGGGTGGAGCAGAGAAGGTGTAAGTGTAAGGGTCTGAAGGAGAAGGACTCCACATAATCTTCTACGCAGATGACACTCAACTGATCATCTCATTCACCGAGGACACCTCCAACGCCAAAACCAACTTCTGCAATGCCAGGACCAACGTAGCGAAATGGATGAGATACAACTGCCTCCAACTCAACTCAGACAAAACCAAAGTGCTGATCTTGAGGAAGAACGGCTCCACATGGTACCGCCGCTGGTGGCCTGCAGAACTCGGCCCCACACCGACCGACCATGTACACAACCTCAGCATCATCCTCAACAGCCAACTGACCATGAAACGTCACCAGCCGGAACCGGCCACAGCAATGCCCTGTACACTGGTTTCCCCACCCAGCTCCTCAGAAGACTTCAGACCATACAGAACGCCACAGCCAGACTCATCCTGAACCTCCCCATCTGGGAGACCTCCACTGGCTCCCCATCCAGAAGAGATGCCAGTTCAAGATCCTCAGACACGCCTGCAGAGCCCTCCACAACCAGGTACCTACCTACATCCACCATCGACTGAGCTTCCACCAACCCTCCAGATACCTTTCTCCTCCTCACTCACCCTCGCACACCCCTCGTATCTGTCGCAGCACATCGCTGCCAAGCCTGGGAACAACATTCCCCTCCAGCTCAGTACCGCCCTCGCACTGGCAGACTTCAGAAAGAGACTCAAGACCTGGCTCTGCGGCACAAGCACAGCGCCCAGATACCCCCAGGGGGGGCAGTGTGTGCTTTACAAGTGCTGATTGAGTGAAGGAATCCAGGAGTGGCTGCCTTGAGGAATCTCTAAGTTCTTTTAAGTCTTAATAACGAAACATGAGCAGATGAAGGCAGAGGAAGACGAACAAGCATGGGGCGGGACCTTTGTGAGAGCGCCACCACTTGTACGTCAGTTGCCTTTTTATTAAAGAGGCACAGGCTACGTTTAAAGGGAAGACCATTCTAGGAGTAAGGTTTATGGAGACTGGACTCTGAGTGTAGGTGGATTTCAGTCCTCTTGTCAAGGATAGATCAAGTGCAAGCACGTTTCCAAGACGGAGCCCTCTTTGTACCTGTAACATCACTAAGCTCCTCCCATGAACGCCCCTTCCATGGTTCTGCCCAGCACCAGGACAGACTTACAGGTTCATGCGCAAAAGAGTGACCACACCTGGAGAACGAGAGTGGTCATCAGGGCTGGTGGTAAGCATTTGTATAAGCGCGCAGAGGTGAACGCTGCAGGTCGCCCTGTCCCTTTAGTATGCAGTCGCGGTGAGGACAGATAGGGAAAGCAACAGATATCAGCTGCAAGCATCAGAGGGCACTGCAATCCCTCGTTCCAGGCAAATCTCTGGTCTTACAGGCACTGAGAGCAGAGCCAGCTCTCATTTTACAACATAAATACTGCTTATATGTTCCAAGTGCCGTGAAAAATACCACCATGCGTCCAATTTAACCGCATGCGTGCGGGCGGAATTCCGCCCGTACGCTGAGATTTCCGAAAGCGCACTTTACGTGACGAGCTGGGCTCGTCATGAGCGTGCGAGGAGGCTACCTCATGACGAGCCCAGCTCGTCATCAGCGTCGAAGGGGTTAAGGGGACACAGTAGCATTTCGATTTAGGGTGCCGGACAATATTCCCATCAGAAGTCCTCCGAATCCATGTGTCCCTGCTATAAACATAAGAGTAACAGTGTCCTGAGCAGTGTGCAGTGACACCCTCTGCTGACGACGACGTGTTGTGGTAATGTCTAGTATACGCAATAAACAAAGTTGTTGTTCAACAGAATGCCTGACCCTCTATTACTGTGCCATGGAACACCTACTCTCTCTTCCTCCCTTGCATGTCTGCCTGTATCTCTTCTCTGCCTCCTCTAGTGCATCATCATGGCTGACATGCAGGGTTAGTCTTTCCTGTGTGTGCCAGTGCAGGGAGGCCTGGGCCTTATACTACACCTTGTAAACTAAGCATCCCGCTGAACTCTGCAGACATTAAAAGCGCCACAGTCCGTATTCGCGTAGACCTGGGTAGGTGATGACCGCATAGTCCAGTTGTGATACCAGGTAGGCAAGCATGGCTTAATGTCAGTGAGGGAATAGTAGAACAAGACGCACTTCTCTTGGTAGATGTCTTATGTTGATCAGACTAGCGATCTATCGAAGAGTACCTCCCGTTGGTTCGATGAGGAGATCCTGAGAGACAGGACTGGGACAGGAGCCAATGGCCTTCTCAGGCCAGAAGTTGTGTGGTTGGTCCATGGCTCCTGACTCCACCAAGGACATCCCTGATATGGACACAATGAAGAGGATTCTGTGCCTGGCCCTCTGCCTGGTTGTATTCCTTCTCAACCAAGATGGCGGATAAGCCTCAGGAGGGGGAGCAGGTAAATGTAAATGTAGTTGAGCTTATATAGCGCACAGCTACCCGCAGTGGGTTTCCCGGCGCTTGCTTAGGGAACCCTTCCTGGTATTCCCCTGTGAGATAGCAGGGTATCCACAAGGTGAAAGTCAGGCATCCCGCCGCGAGGGGCCGTTGTGGAGATTAAGCAAGCTATTGCCCAGAGTCGCAGAGTGTGAACCCGTGAGTCGAGGAGGCACCGGGGCGAGAATTATCGAGTCCGTGGAATTTTTAGCCCAAGACCCGCCGAGGCGGGGAATTGAACCCTGGTCCAGGACCGATCTCCGCTTCCGGGTCTGCTGCCTCTAACCCCTGAGCCACACTTCTCCACAGAAAGATTGAAAAGCAGAGGCTCGATCAGTGCAGCTTCGGCTGTTTCACTCTACTGTTAGTTGTTGAGTGTCCACCTTTAATGCAGCCCAGTAGCTGGTGTGGTATGTATCGCACTTGATCAAATCCGGCTCTGCTTGGTTGGAATTTAGTAGTACACACTTGCTAGTTTTTGAGAAGCATGCTGTGTTTTGGTACTTATCGCAATAAATTCTGCATGTTCAGTAAACGCCAGACATTTGACCTCAATAAGCATAGACTGGTTAAACCTGCTGATATTTATCACAAGGCCCATAGTTGCGATAAATGCAGAAATAGGAGTTCACAAACATATTGCAATTATCTGGGCTGCTCATATTCAGGGCCTTGGTCTCCTAGCCAGTTGGGAGCCATGATGCAAGTAAAAAAATAACTAATAGAGTGAAAAAGCGTGTTTTAGTCTAAAATGCACGAGACTAGATAACTATAATTTGGGGAAAACTCCAAGCTGTCATATGTTGAGCGCCCATCTTGCATGTGCCACCACTTACCCTTGGTGTGGTCTGTGTTAACTTGTGCAAGAGTGATTTTCTGAATAGTAAATCCAGTACATTGGGTACAGTTAGTTTAGTTGTTTGTCCGGTTACGCTATAGAATAGGATATCTCCACTTGCATGTAGCGATGGTCATATAGGTCCATATCCTCAATTTTCACTCTTCTTTTACACATTCGCATCTTTTTCGAAGCCCACCAAGCAAAGAGTCTTGTTTTTTAATGACCTCCGTAACTGTTGGTCGCTACCCTTTATGTTGTTCGATTTGCGACATAGACGCTTAGTCCCTGTGACTCCATCTGTGTGGTCTTGTTCTATCGGGGGTTACCTTAACAAGAGCCCATCCCACTTTTCCGGGCTCTTATTTAGAAAATTTCCTCGAAGTTAGGTTTTGTTGGCATGTAATCTGAAATCGGGCATTCTCAGTGCTTTATTCCATTAGCCGATCCTTGTAAACTATAGCTCTCTCGACATGATGTTTCCGGTGCGTTCTTGTTTTCTTGCACGTTTTGCTGCCACGTGACACAATAGTGTTAAAACTGAGGTGATACTGTTCAGCATAACGCTGACTAAACACAACCATCAGTCAACCGGGGGAGTTATAGCCTAGCGGCCTGAGCTGCAGACTTTGGGATTAGGGAGCCAAGTTTGAATCCCGACCTTCGCTCAACATCCTACCATTCTGGGCAGTGGTAGCTGCCTTGGAATGGGGATGGTGGGTAGGGGGAACGTATTTAAAAAAAAGAAACTTACCATCTCTGCCGCACCGCCGAAAGCCTCTCCTCCGTCCTCTTCAGATCTGCTGCAAGCACCCAGGCTTCTGGACTCTCCCAGCCAATCAAGACGCTGCATGAGCAGCGTCGTGATTGGTCTGAGCGGCCTGTTTGTCCGCTAAGGCAGGGCCTGGGAGGCTGGGCATGTTCTCCATGGGGCTGTAAAGGGCTGGCCAAACCGTCATGCGCACTTAGGGGAGTGTAAACCACTCCTCACTCTGCTCTGGCGTCACAGAGTGACGCATTGAAAAATAAAATGATAATAACGTTCTATTATTATCGTTTTCTTATTCTTTTATGTACTGCTTAAATAGCAGTGGGGCGATGATCCTCAGCGGAGGAGCCGCCACTGATTCTGCGTAAATTACATAACATCCCCATGTTTAAAAAAAATAATATCTCTTGGACCATGTTCATGCTATATAAACCCACAAAACAATCCAACCGTAGTCGATATTCTCTATTTGATATATACCTTTATCTAAATAGTTGATCTTGGATTGATGTAAGTTTTGCACATGTTGTGATAGGCAAGTAATTAAGGCCAGAGTGTTTCAGCCTGAGTGATAGGAGGTGGCCTGAAAATAGTCAAAAGTACGCAGCCTGTTCATTGGCATTATTGTTTATATATGCATTTTGTTGATTGATTTACAGCACTGATCTCGCTAGCCTTACAGTGTTTTGTCTAGACGCTAGAAACACGAATGTCCAGTTATAGGAAACCATGCTTCTAGTTCAGCAAGATGGCGCCCAACTTTGTCGTTTTACACAGGCGGACTAGTGTGACGGCACTGTGAAACGTATAGCAGCTGTAATTGACCCGTGTTCTTGTATTGGCCTGGATGCCACTGGATGTCGTTGGTTTTGCTAAGGGGTGTAATTATTATGCTCTAATAGTAGTCCAAACATGACTCTTCGAGTTACGCGCAGTAGCGGGCACCATACTCCAGCACATGTCTGTAATTTGTGGCGTACGTCACCATGTGCCAGAGCCCTTCGATCCACAACGGCCTGCCTTGTAAAAGTACCGAGATTTAAAAAGGTCCGGACCGGAGGCAGATCTTTCAAAGTTGCAGCTGCCACACTTTGGAATAGCATGCCCCTGGACATCCGCCAAACAAAGGAACTTCTCCCTTTTAGGAAACGGGTCAAAACGTGACTGTTTCCTAAATGTTAAACTTCTGGCCACTCTATTGCTGCCTCCCAGTGCATTCCATCTTGGGAGATATCTCAGCGCCAGGATACCTACCTGTAAGGTGACAGCCGCGCTATACAAATGTTCTAAATAAATAAATAATAGATGTGGTGTCCTCCAGAGCTGCCCTGCATAGCAGGATCAACAGTAATGACGTGTGTAGCCTGGCACCGCCACCAATGGCATAGGCAGACGCCTTCGCTTTTAAATGGCCAAGATGGCTTCCTCAGTGCTGAGGTGACTTCAAGCTATTGACGTGTCTGCTCCGTGCCACTCTTACAATCACTAAATTGACTCCAGCACTCCAAGTGCATGTAGTACCCATCTATTTCATGAGATCAAGACCCCTGCGTGCTCCTGATGACATGTTCTCTTGTGGTCCCGCGTGGTGGCACCACGCCCTCCGTGGGCTCCGATCCCACCCGTAGATGGTTGCGTCTGCTATGTGGTCTATTCTTGACTCTTCTTGCAGTCTGGAGTGATTCTTTTAAACTGCTTCAACTGTGCCATTCTTGTGTTTCAGATGTATCTTAGTAGAACGTCCACCGCCCGCCATAAGGATCTAGACCCTATTTTAATGTATTGAGTCGCGTTTCTTTCTACATCTTTGGTGAATGTGCAGAAAAAAAACACTGAACAAGTTTTTAAAGTCCTGGAACACCTTAACTGTGTATTTTTATTTAAAGTTGGAGTTACTCTTGCACAGTACATATGTCTGACTCTAAGTTGGCTGCCAAAACCACACTCCTTCTCCTACCTTTCTATCCTTGCGCCTACCACCCGTCTTTGGTCTCTAGCCTTCTGATCCCCTCCTGATCGTCACTCTTCTCTGGCGGAGCCCTAAACGCATACATGGCCGCTTCCCGGTGGAGCTGCACCGACAGCTAAAGGGGAGATTGGCCCTGGCACACCGCTATGGCCGTCACCCACCCGGCCGGACCACGGACATTTGTCTCGTTTTCTTCCCCGCTGCTGTCTCCTCCCTCTGGATTACCTGCTGCCCCCTGGTCTTTCCTATCCTGACTTTCGTGTTCGCTAATTTACTCCTATATTGTTTATTTATCCATTTTGTAACTACTGTGAAACTGTTGTAACTTGTAACTCGCTGTGTCCTTATGTAAAGCGCTCTGATACCTCCGGGTCTAGCCAGCGCTATATAAAACTCAAGTAAATAAATAACTCAATGCGTGTAATTAACAGACATTGAAACAGTTCTCTGCATTCCGTGGCTTGTTTGCTAGTAATGTATATTTAGGGTACCCCTGTGATTTTAGACAGTTCTATGTTCAGATGACTCATCTCAAGCTGCCTTTTGCTGTGTGACGCCTTTACTAACCTCTGGCACAGGGGCGACCTTTACAAGGCAGTTCGTCAGGGGGAAATGTACCAAAGTTTTAGCTCGAAGGCGTGTCTGAAGCACACTTTCTTTAGAAGATGTGAAATGATTGTGCTCATTGTGTTGTTGGTCAGTTCGTTCTTACTTGTTAAGGCTCCAGTGAAACCTGTTCGGTCCTTGTCATCACCGCCCTGTGGGCCTTTAGTCACACAATGGTTCCATGGCATTTGTTGTGTTGCGTCACACACCCATTGTGGAAAGTTCACTTACCTTTCCTGAGGCGAAACCAAACCGAGTCATGTGCTTAGCTTAATTAAATGTGGCTATCTGTCGGTTTTATGAGAGGTGTACAGCTGAGTATCTGTTTTTCCCATTTGTTTTTCTTTCAAACTTTAGAGGCCCCACACACCCTTTCCAACCCATGAAGTTGTGAGATTTTTTCTTTTGCGAAAATGCATTTTTTACTGGACAAAAGCTGACTTTAAGTAGGAGGGTTGTGTTTTAAAAACTTGTACTAGAGAAAACTATGCAACAAGTGGAATTTTGCAAAGATTTCCAAGTTTGCAACTTTGACGCGTTTCTGACTTTGTGAACTCTGCAAAACTTCAAAAATAGAATGCCCAAATGTACCCTCCCTTTTTTTAACCCAGGCTGTAAGTGTTTAAAAGACTGTTTGCCCAAGTGTTGATAAACATTGTGTCATGAGGCAGCATTTTATGTTAATGCTGCATCAGAGACTATTGCTAACAGGATCTTATGCCGCTGAATGGAGTGCAAGGAGACGGCTAGTTGGGTAAGAGCCAGCTTTTCATGGCCTTTAGGGCTGGGAACCAGCTGACAGTGGTATGAAGCTGAGGTGGAAATGTGCTCAGGGACCCTTCTCCTCAGTGGCGCTCTCCCCTACACCGCCTGCGATGGCGCCGAACATTGGTATAAGACGGCTGTTTGGAGCAGAGCTGTGCAAGACGATTGGACCAAGCGCCTTGAAGGCCTGAGGGCATCCATACGGGAACATATTGAATTTTGCCCGCAGACCACTTACAATCCAATAAGGATTTTTTTGTTCAGATTTCGAAGTTGATGAAACCATGATGGCGACACCGCGTAAAAGCGTGGCGCTGTAGAAGTTGGAATCCACCCTGAAGCCAGCATCAGTCACCACTGCCGCTGGTTCAGAAGACCCAAATGTGGCACCCACAGCTCTCCTCTGCCAGCGGTCACCTCTTCTTCCTCAGTGTGCCTTCAGCCAGTGACCCTCTTTCACTGCAACCGCACAGCGCTGCTGATCACTGGTTTGCTCTGTAAACTGGGCATCCTTCCTTGCGTGTAATAGTTGGACCAGATGACCTGCTCCAGAGGCTGAACGTAGACGTTGAATAAAATGGCAGCAGTTATTGACGTCTGAGGAGCCTCGCACGTCAAGGGGTGAGGCCTGACGTGTGTGGCAGACGAGACACTGTCCGAGTATGAGGTGGAGGGAACGCGTGAAGAGTTAGTTAGGGTGGTTGGTTTAAGAATCTGTTTTCCTCTGGCCCAGCATGTGTTCACTTTTTCCCATTGGGAATAAAAGCAATGGGCAGGTGTCCTGAACCTGGCAGCCTTAGTCCATGTTTTTAAAGCCAGGTTGAATGAGACCTTTGATGCATGGCTCTGTGTTTACCTGGAACCGTTGGCCAAGCTTGTGCCAAGGTACTGTTCTGCAGGGCTAGGTGGGATCCAAAAGGAACTATTGATTTGTTTTCTTTTATTACGTCTGAAAGCCACACTACAGCAAGCAAGTGCAGCAAGCAAGTCTGATCCAGTTCATAGAGGATAAGATTCTTCCCATCATTGGCACCTTTGTTTGAAAAATAACTTGCAAACAGCTGACTTTAACTCACAAATTTCCAAATTGATTTGCTAAAATGCCACAGTTCCCTAGAAGCTATATTTTTCTGCAGAAACTAGTCCCGTCTGTCAGCATCAAGCGACTCATCAGAGCCACGTGCGCTGTTAAAATACTTCAGTCAGTAATTTATTCTGCATCTAAACGAAAACAGTGTCCTGAGCTCTCTCAGGAGTGTTTTTGATGGTCAGTGGTATGTGGTTCCCGGAGTCCAAGCCAAACGAGAGGAGATGCACAGAGCATTGAAACTTTTCAGACACTCACCTAACCATAAAAGCAGCCCATTGTCCACCAGCCTGCTCAGGATCTCCAGGGTCTTGGGTGGACAGTCCAGCCTTGAAAGCCACCCACCTGCCTGGTGGAGCCACTGACCAGAAGCCTAGTGGAACCTGTGCCCTTTATCTATTAACCCCTTCGATGCTTGTGACGGAACCGTACCGTCGTCAGTCACGGCTGAGCTGTGCTGATGACGGAACGGTTCCGTCACGACCGCACCCTGTTCTGGAATGTCCAGCACAGGGGCGGAATCGGCGCCACACTAAGCGGTTAATCAATTAATTAATCGGGATTCATAAAGCACAGCTAATAACCTGATGAAGTATCCAGGTGCTTTCAGGTTTCTGAAAGATATTTGAACAGCCAGGTCTTGAGGGCCATTTGGAATTCCAGACGTGAGGTGATGGTCCGGAGGTGCGCGGAGAGGCTGTTCCAGGTCTTTGCTGTTATGTGGGAGAAGGAGCGTCCTCCGCCTTTGCTTCGGTAGATGTGGGATGTATGGGCGAGTGAAAGGAAGGTGGAGTATAGTCTTCTCGATGGTTGGTGGAATGTGGTGTTTGGTATGGATAGTCCTGCCCTGAGGGCAGCCCTCTGCTCCCTAGCCTGCTGTGGGTAGTATCCTGTATGGATTGTCCTGCCCTGAGGGCAGTCCTCTGCTCCCTAGCCTGCTGGGGGCAGTATCCTGTATGGATTGTCCTGCCCTGAGGGCTGCCCACTAGCCTGCTGGGGGCAGTATCCTGTATGGATTGTCCTGCCCTGAGGGCTGCCCTCTGCCCACTAGCTTGCTGGAGCCAGTGTACTGTATGGATAGTCCTGCCCTGAGGGCACCCCTCTGCTCACTAGCCTGCTGGAGCCAGTGTCCTGTGTGGACAATGTAGCCTTGAAAGCAACCCTGTGTCCTCTAGCCCGCAGTAGACAGTGTCCTGTTGGGACAGTCCTCCCCAGTAAGTAGTTCACTAGCCTCCTGGAGACGACCTGATGTTCTGTACGGACGGTCCATCCCCGGCTGATCTGTTTTGGATCAGGGAGGAATTATTTATTGTGTTCTTTAACTGCAAGTACCTCATCAGTGTGTTGCAGTCCTCATTGCGAAGAACTGCTCTGATCTTCCTCCTCATCTCTGTGGGTTTGATCTGAGTGACATTGGGCTCTGGGTACTCTCCAGCTTTCGATGCAGAGTTCTCGTTCGTTTCCGCCTGGTCATGGCGGCAGCTTCTACTTATGTCTGTTTTTGGACACTTACAATAGCTTACCTTGAAAATAAAAGATGTGTCGAGTGCTCAGTGGCTGCCAGGGTGGAGGCAGGTCCCTTCTTCAGGTCTGGTTGTTTTTTGGTGTTTGTTCTGGATGCACCCACAATCTTTTTTGGTTTTTGGTGGGTGGAAGGGTTGGAGGAGAGCTGCCTTGGTATGTATTACATATCCTCCGACTGCTCATTGGAGCTGCTGTGCAAAGCACGATTAGCGTTTGGAATACACCTAAGTAAGTATATTCTACAATAACATAACCTAACGTGTATTTGTAAAGCGCACGGTCACCCAAAGGGTATCTTGGCCCTGAATAGCAGATGCTTATTGTTATCCTTCTCAATGGTACTCATTTTGACTCACTATGACTTTCTTTTCGGACACAATCGTTCAATTAACCTTATGATGCTTTTACATTTAGTGAACTCTATCACTCATATTGTGAATAATGCACTGTAAATTCAGAGTGCTCCATTTTTCATACAGATAGCAAATGTAATGTCCTCAAATGCTTCTTGTCGCCAAATGAAGTTTTTTTTCTCAACGTTAAGGGAACCAATGGCTCTCCTAAACAGCAAGGGACTGAAGCGATATTTTTACGAAACTCTCACCACGTGAAGCCTGAGCGTGCTAAGCTGAGCAAGGGATGGGTGAGTTATTACTTTTCTCTTCACACTCACCCATGCAGCAACGACGCTGCTCACCCTGCTCATCCAAGGGACTCTGTCTGTCTGTCTTCGACTGAGCAAGGACAGAGGCGGAAATGATCTGCAACTGTCCGGCTTGCTTAGAGAATCATCTTTAAGATCCATCTATAAATGTGCACATCAATAACCCTCTGTGACCTTTTTTTAATTGTTTTTAATATGCATGCTCCTAATTGGGAAAATCACTGCATGTCAAGAGGTGGGAAATGTATCCCACTTTTGAAGTTCAATCACGGGAGATATGGGAAGAGATATTTTACCTGTCTGATGCATAATTTCCAAATTCATGCAGTAAGTGTCACAAACTGAGTTTGTCTCGCGGAGATTATTTGGTCTTAGAGTATGTTTTTCATGAGGTTCGTAAAAAACTGTATCAGTCCTGTCAATGTGTAACCTTTTTGCATTATCCTCTCATAACCAATGGTTTTTCCATTTGCAAAGCAGTGAAAAGTTCACCTGTGGGAGCTCCACCTTTCTCTGTTACAAACACATTGGGCTATGTTTGGCCTCATGCAGGAGGCACAAGTTACAATTAATAAGCAAATGGCCATATTCACACCTTGAGAGCAGAGGGATGCAAGGCTTTGGTACTCAGTTGAAAAATGAAAAGCAGAAAGGAATTTGGGCTGTGGACAGAAATGGGCAGGCAGATAAATTCAAAACATCAAGGAGACCTGGAAGGTTACTACGTGCTTGAAGACTGACTCTGGAGTTCTCAATTATATGTGTACTTCAACATCTTCGCAACCTCGTCCCGGAAGGCACTTACAAGCCTGGTGACAGGTCCAACACGAGTGCCACAGACCTCCAGGGGCTTGTGGTGCCCAACTAAGGTGGGTGAGGTATTTTGCCAGTGGTGTTCTGGGGTCTATCCAACTAATGCTCTGCAAACTGGGCCAAGTACATGATTTCACCATGTGACTCTGGGTAACGAGGGCGAGCCAAGCTAGACTTTCAGGGCGGTAGTGTAGGAGCCACCAGCCCAGAACTCAACAGTCATCCAACAGATACAGTAACTATGTTACGCAGCCCAGTGCTTGTCTTACTAAAAAAGAAAGTACTTTATTAACCCAACAAAATTCAATGCCATACGGTTCAGTGGGGCTCAGGGGCTCAGATGCAAGATTGTGACTGCAGCTATTACGCATAATAAAACAATCAATCTCTGTTCCATTTTCTGGGATGCTGCCTGTAGCTCTTCAGTTCTAGTAATTCGCATCACTATATCTGCTCTCAGAGTATTTCAGGTCTAGCGTTTGTACCTAAATTGAAGCGGTCATTTAGGCAACCGTTACTGCGCCTGCTGCAGGACTTGGTTGCTCGTCAGTTTTAGTCTTAGTGTGAGGCCTAACATTTTACCTGCTTATGTTGTTGTGGTTGGCTGGCTGTGTCGGGCACTCCTTGGGCTGGCGCTCTCAGCGGTATTGCTGCTGACACAGACCCGCAGCAGCGGTTTGCCTAGGGGCTGGATCTGTGGTCCGCGAGCAACAGCGTTGGACTGCTCGTCCGGTGGCCATCCTAGCAGATGCCGCCTCCAGACCGGGATCCAATGCTTCCTCGTTGTACGGTTCACACGCGGTGGAGGGTTTGGACAGTTGCAGCCTCCAGGCCGGGATCAGCTCCTGCTTCGGTGGTGATATCTGCTCCTCCTCCCGATTCATTGAGGTAGGTGGGATGGGCAGCAGCACCCAGCCTTCAGTGCTGTGGAAGCTCTGAACAGCATTGGTTGACTTCTTGACTTGATTTTCCTATAAGCACCACTGAGGAGGCGACAGTCTGAGACTAGGAACCCCATGATCGCAGTTTTTGGCCCTGGCCTTGCTCCCAATGGCAGTCCGCAAATTCTGGGTGCTCCGTAGGCCTGGACCACAGCTGACTCTTTCAGGACAGTTTCTCCTCCTGCAGGGCCAGACCCTTTTCTTCCCTTTCTGATCAGACTGGCAGGCAGGCTTCTAGGTGCTAGGCATGTGGTAAATAAATAAATAATACCTCTATTTTTGACTGGATATATAATAACAGATAGCTCAATAAATAAGAGTCAAGATTCGAGGTAGCTGGAGTTGGCAGGTTTAATACAGCATAAAGGACAGGAACAGGACAACCTGCACGGGAATAGGATGGCAGCGCTGCACGGGGCAGGGACAAAGGAATGGTAACTTTTAATAACAGTGCACAAGTATATATACTTAAACAAAATACATGGTATTCAATACAATAGGCGTAGCAGTGGGCAGGGCCTGTAGCAGTCGCGAAAGATAAGGCAGAAAGTAGGTGTAACAAGAGGCGTGAACAGGGCGTATACATAGACATGTGATGTAAACGTAACGGAATATGTCACAAATGGGGCGGAAACCTGGAGGGGGCTACCAAAGGAGCCGGGACCTCTAACCTAGTGGTGCGCGCAAGCTGGCAATGACGTGTTACTAGGGAGAAGCTGGGGGCTATGACTTCTGCGCTAGAAGGAGAGACGAAAGTCTGGAGAGTCAGAGCGACATGTACCTAAACACTATCTAGTATCTGATGTTTAGAGAACATGTTAATAGAATCCAAAAGTTATCAGGGCAAAGGCTAACAGACACTAAGACTGGTGCATGCATTATTCTACATGTAGTGTGTGTCGAGGAATATTAAATGACCATAAATACAGTATTTCTCTTACATGGAGACGTAAAGGCTAGACGATGACTGAAACTATTGATGCGATTCAGTAGCTTAGGAATGCAGAGAAGGAGAGCTGGACTGATAACTAGAATCATAACATACTCTTGGCAGACTGGCAGGCAGAGCCAGGCCGAGCCGGGCACTGTGAGGCAGGAAGTAAGTGAAGGGTCAGGGATACAGGTGGGGGCTGTATCGCTCCTCAGCGAGGGTTCAGGAGACAGGAGCTGAATCTGGTGTCCGGGCCCTTTTGAGGCCTAGAAACGGGGATTTTTACAATGAAATAACGAGCACACTGAGAAACGTGGCAACGTAACTTTACATAGGCCTGATGCTCGTAGCTTTCACGAGAACTGGAAACTGGCATACTAGAGATGGACACAACTGTAATTGCGTCTTTAATCGATCATGGGGAATACATATTGCATATTAATCATGCACACATAACATAACATGGGGAACACGTAGGGACACAGAACATGGCAAAATTTACTTTTCCACATTCCCTCCTTGTCACTACGTTTCCATCAGGAAACATCAATATTCATGATACCATCTATCATTTCATACAGTATCATTTGCTCGTCTCGAATTGCCTTGGAACGGGACTTAGGATGGGACTTGGGACTAGGAATACAAGAGGTAGCACAAATGCCGCAAATCGCAGGGCCACATTGTATACAGAGGCAGCAACTGAATATGATCGCTACTGCAATACCTAGAAATGACAATACTTTCCATCCCCAGGCAGAAATTATACTCCAGAACCAACCGGACCATGTCCAGGTGCCTGGATTCTGGTGTAACTGATGGGCAATTTTATGAAGTCTGGTTATAGCTGAATAAACAGACGGCGCGTTATTAGGAATGAAAATGCAGCAACTAGATCCGATGACTCTACATGCTCCTCCTCTATCGGCCAGTATGACGTCAAGAACGAGACGATTTTGGAGCACGACAAATCTCATAGCAGATTGCTCTTCGGTTAAGTTACCTAGGGCAGAGGCAGTCTCATTCACTACTGCTTCAAGGGTTCTGGTTAACCTACGGATTAACTTACTATTCTGGATAGGTCCTATAAAGAAGAAGAAACCTCTATTGAAGTCTGTATACTGTTCTAGAGCAGTTTCAGTTTGATCGACAATCGGGGACTCGATCTCCCTTCTATGTCTAATGTGTACTAGATGTGTGTTTCTGTGATAATCAGATGGGGCTAGGAAAACTGGTGGCAGTAGGAAGGCAATGTAACATGTTCCATCCCAATCGAGGGGCAGACGAACATATGCGGTCTGACCACAAACAAAATAAGAATGACGTGAGGCTTTGAAAATAGATTTCCCACTGTCACTATACTTGACAATAGTAGTACAATCACTATGTCCTACATGTGCGGAACCATTTTTTCTGACACATAATTTGCCTTTGACTGGTAGTACTGAAATAGCAGGTAAATCTGGAGTAGGATCAGACTGAACATTCAGAACCATGAAATTCGAAGAATAATTACCCAAATTATAAACTTCATTTTCTAGATCTAACCCTGTTCTGTGGGGAAGACCTTGCTTGTCTGGAAAACATGTACTGTTCAGAAGGGACATATCTGTTGAGGATGACGTTAACATGGACCAGGCTCCACATGAACCATTATGTGAAAACGGATAAGGAAACAGTGGCAGAACTCCCTTCGGTGTCTGGAAAGGGGGGAGTCGACCACACACCCAACAATTAGTGGCATTGCTGGTCTGGTGTGAATAATGTAACATACGGATAAATGTATTGTTGCGCATAGCAAGACGATAGGATAGTTCGTGAGGAGGCAGATCACTAAACGTATGCTCTACTGTAGCATTAGAAAACATATTTACATGAGAAATTGGAAAACATAAATAAAATGCATAACTCGTGCAGGTAACCATCAAAGTTAAAAACAAAATAAAACTTAGAAAAACGATACATCGGATGGAGTTTTGACTAACTCTCTCACTATGGGGGTCTATCTCATACATGTCAGATACCTGTCTAACCGTTTCACCCAGGGGGACTTAGACAATTAAACTGGCTGACTTATTTTACTAGACCGGAGCTTACTTTTATACTCCTGCTGTGGAGTTTTCTCTAACAGGGAATCCTTTGAATCAGAGTCAATAGCGGGACAGTCCTTGATAATAGTATCTTGGCAGTCTTTAAAATCTTGACAATCCTTGGAAATGTTCTTGGAAACAGTTTTTAGTCGGAGTCCGTGAAATTTCTTGACATGCGACAGGTGCACCCACCCCTTCCTGCCTTCCAACTTGACGGCAGTACGGGTGGTCAGAAGGACTAACTTCGGTTCCTTCCAGCGAGGCTCCAGCGGACTTGAACGATCGAAATTCCGGATTAAAACCAGGGAGCCAGGAAGGACCTCGTGTGGCTTGACTTCAGTATTGTCGGGAAATGCGGCGGCAACCTGTGAACGACAAGAGTGTAGGGCAGACATCAAGGAAGCTAGGTAATCTGTCAGCATATTACTGGAAACATCTGTAATACTTCGGGGTCTGGGTGTACCCCACATATTCGGGGGGCGGCCGAATACGACCTCATAAGGGGACAGACCTGATCTGGAGTGTACGACCATGCGCATATAGAATAGAGCGACTGGCAAGGCAACTAACCAGTCTACACCTTTTTCTTGACAGACTTTCGCAATACGGATTTTCAATGTCTGATTATGTCTCTCTACGAGACCTGCTGCTTCAGGATGGCGTACACAATGAAACTTCCACTGGTACCCTAACAATAGGGAAACGTGCTTCATAAGTTCAGATGAGAATGGCTGGCCGTTATCAGAATACACGACCCTAGGGAGTCCATAGCGGGGGAAAAATTCACGAACCAACTGCTTGGCAGTGGTCGCGGCTGTATAATCTGGGACTGGATATGCTTCTGTCCACCTGGACAAAGCGCATACAACTACAAGGACATACTTGAAACCTCGACATCGCTCCATCTGAATATAATCCATCTGGAGGACTTCAAAAGGGTGGTCAGGAGGCTGGAATCCACCTTGTTCCACCGGAACACTTTTACCTGGATTGAACTGACAACATATCATACAGGTACGGACTTTCTGCTTGGCTGCAGCTCGTAAATGCTTGTTGGACCAAATGTTCTGGATACTGTCTATCATGGCTTTTTCTCCTAAATGGGCAGGACTATGTGCGGTATTGATAATGACATGAACCATAGAGTCGGGGAGAAACCATGTGGCTTTTCCCTTCGTCAACCATCCCTGATCTGTCTGGACCCCTCCTTGTTCGGACCATTTCTTAATTTCTTCGGGAGTAGCATGTAACTGGATATCTATGACATCTTGGGTAGGGTCCTTAACTGTCATACAAGTAGTCTGTTCTAGAGTGGATGTCGGTGTCTTGTTAACTGGAATGTCCGGAGTCTGGGCTGTAAACTTGGCTGTTCGATCTGCTAGATCGTTACCTTGGGAAATAATGTCAGTGACTTTCGTATGTGCTTTGCACTTCATGATAGCGATAGCTGTCGGTAAATGTATTGCATCTAACAGAGCTTGAATAAGGAAACCATGCTGAATCTTGGTTCCATGAGAAGTCATGAAACCTCTCTCTTGCCAGAGCACTCCAAAGTCGTGTACAACTCCGAATGCGTAGCGTGAATCTGTGTAAATATTAACTTTCAGGTTCTTGGCACGTATGCAGGCTTGGGTCAGAGCAACTAGCTCTGCTGCCTGAGCAGACAGAGTGTCAATACGGTGTGTTTCAATAACTTCAGTGTCAGTAGTCACTGCATACGCGGCTACTAGTTCTCCTGTACTTGTTCTCATACATGAACCATCCACATAAAGTGTCAGGTCGGGATCTGGTAACGGAATATCTGTCAGGTCTTGTCTTGGCTTTGTCATAGTGTTAACAACTTCCACACAGTCATGTGTGGCAGGATCTGAGGAAACTGACGGTAACAGTGTAGCAGGATTTAGAACGTTGCAGCGTCTGATTTCTATGTGTGGCTGGAACAGTGTCAATTCATAACCTGTCAAACGTGCAATTGTCAAGTGCTGAGTCTGTGTTCGGTTTAAAAGAACTTCCACGGAGTGTGGAACTTGTACTGTCAGGGAATGTCCTAACACTATGGAATCACTTTGTCTGATAGCTAGTGCTGTGGCTGCAACTGACTTGAGGCACGCAGGCAGAGCCTGGGCTACTGGATCTAATGTGCTAGAAAAATAAGCACAGGGCTTGTATTGTCCTGCTTGATCTTGTGTGAGAACAGATAATGCTGTACCATCACGTTCTGTGACAAAAAGTGTAAAAGGCTTACTGTAGTTCGGTGTAGCTAGAACAGGAGCTTGGCATAAAGCTTTCTTTAATTCATTAAAACTAAGTGTATGTTCAGATGTCCAAGGGAGGACAGTCGATACGGCTGCCTCCTGTGTCGTTAACTGTATCAGTGGCTTGGCTAGAAATGCATACTGAGGAATCCATTGTCTGCAATAAGAAGTGAGGCCGATAAAAGCACGTACCTCCTTCTGGGTCTTGGGCTGAGGAAGACTCGCTATTAACTGGATACGGTCGGGTGTCAACTGCCTACCCCTCTTGGACAGTAAGTGGCCTAAGTAGATCACTTGCTGGACACAGAATTGAAGCTTCGAAGGGGACACCTTGTGCCCCATCTCGGCTAGGAAATACAGAACTGTAAGTGACGCTCGCTCACAATCACGTTCAGAACGGGCTGTGATCAGTAGATCATCGACATACTGGAGCAGGGCAGTGTCAGTTGGCATGTGAATATTGTCTAGTTGTCTCTTAAGTGCTTGACTGTAAATACTAGGACTTTCTGTGAAACCTTGAGGAGCTCGTGTGAATTTATAGCTCCTTCCATTTAAACAAAAACCGAAAAGGTACTGACTGTCTGGATGAATTGGAACACTGAAAAATGCATTCTTGAGGTCGATTACGGTGAAAAATGTAGCCTCAGAATCAATGGCTGTCAATAGGGAAGAAATATCTGGGACAACTGGGTACTGGGGAATGATACATTTATTAAGTTCTCGAAGGTCAATCACTAATCGATATACTGGAGGTGCATTTGGATCAGTACGTTTCATGACTGGAATGATAGGAGAATTACATACATTGGAGTCAGTTTCTACAACTACTCCTTGAGCAATGAGCTCGTCAATAATTTTGGATAAGGCTGCTACAGCCTCAGGTGGCAATCTGTACTGTCTGATTCGTGGTAACACTACACCTTGCTTGAGAGTCACACGATGGGGTGTGATTTGCATAAAACCAACATCAGTTGGACCTTGTGCCCATAGATGCTGCGGAACATTAGACAATCTCGGATCAAAATCTCGTAAAACATAGTGACCCTTAAAGTCACGCAAAAACAAACGTATTCCCTCTGGGGAACAACATATGACTGCACCTAATTCTTTCAATGTCTTAATGCCTAACAAATTTTCTGGACATGACTTCGTAAGTAATAGATCAGTAGTTCGGGACAATGGACCAACTTCTAGAGTAACTGGCTTTGATATCTCGTTTACAATAGGCTTTCCTGAAAATCCAAGGGAAACATTTCTAGAGCCTGAGAGCGGAGCCCCTGGAACCTCGTCATGACTAATAGTCGTCCTACTTGCCCCTGTATCAATCAAGAACTTTCTGTCTTTCCCTAATACTTGACTGTGAACATAGGGACCCTCTTGATCTACAGGAATCTCGATGAGAGGCAAGCCTACCTCCCTCTCTAGGCTGTTTCATGAATACGCTTGATACTCTGGATACTCTGTCTGTGCATACTGGTACATCTGCTGTGTAACATGCTGTGTTGCAGCAATAGGCTGTGGTGCTGTAACTGTCTGTTGTGCATTCTGTGGCTGAGAAGTCTGTGAAACTTGTTCTTGTCTAGGCGGACGTGGTCTTTCTTTAGTCTTACCAGTGGCTATGTTGTGTTTCAGAACTGCACACTCGTTTATAAAATGACCTGGCTGTTTACAATAATTGCATGTCCCTTTAACGGGAACTGCAGGATGACTGGCTTGATTCGGACCCCTCTTCTGACTGTCTTGAGGAACAGATTGTGCAACTAATACTTTCATTTTCGTGTCTTTCATACGTTTCCTTTCGTGTTCTTGCTCTTCTCTGATTCTATTCTGGTGATACTGGAGCATCTGGAGCATCTGTGACGGGGTACTAGCTTGCCATGTACTTTCGACTTTCAAAACTCGATTCTTAACTTGTGGACTTGAATTCTCGACTAGTTTAGTAACAAAAAGATGAGGGTATGACTCGCTACTCGTCTTTAAACCACTGTTTATTATAAAACATTTCTCAAATCTAGAATAAAAATCACTAGTGTCTTCGTCTTGTTTCTGTTTACAGGCTGAGATTGCATCCCAGTCTTCCTTTTTAGTGGCTAATAATCTAGGCAAAACTTGTATCAATAATTCTGGTAGTTCTTTACATTTGTCTCCAAGACCGGTACCTGGTACTCGTATCTTATCTTCAGCTTCTAGAGCTGTCCAATCGATCTTTTTCTCTCCCACCTCCCAATCCTTTTCCTTGAGTTTTTCGTATATGCCCGCAGGCAACAGGACTTTTAACATTTTAATAATATCTGGATACGTGTATTCTCCCATACGGAGCATGTCTTTTAATTCTCGGTGGAACCCTGCTGGATCTTTGTCGTGACAGGGAATTAATTTCTTCATCTCTAAGAGTTCCATCTTTGTAACTGGGGTGTAAACAAATACTCGTTGCATTTCACCACCCGTTGTCCTAACTGGGTGTACTTCTCGTAACGGATGCTGTCTATCTATGTAAAACGGTTTACTTTCTGGAGGTGAGACATGAACAAAATGTGGGTTCAGAAACGTTCTATATTTATGGCGCTGTTCTAGAATGACACTAATTAAATCGGTCCCTAAACCTTTCCATCTATACTGGAGTAACTCGTTCAGGATATCATGTAACGGACCTGGATCAGAATGTTGACCCTCATACAGCGTAATGAGGTGCTGGATCATGTACATACCCACCAGTCGCTGCTCGGCTGGGGGCAGTTTCAGAAACATTTGTGCCACTATTTCGTCTGGAAAAGTGGTAGAATCAGTAATCCATCGGACTGCTGATCGGGCTAGTTCTTGTTCATGCATGGTACTTAATTCACTATAACCGACTCGTGATTTCAGAATGTGATCGGTAGCTTGAAATACTTGTTCTAGAGAGCCTTGTTCTGGTGCTGGAAGAGAAACAGTTTTCTTGTGTTCTAGGCGTAAATGTCGGTCTGGAAATCTAGATTTACCTACATACGCTATTCTGGCGGTATTCTCGTCTTCCACCTCTTCAGTAGAAGAGTCATTTTCTTTCTCGCTTCCTAGAGCTTCTTTGCGTTGTTCGTGTAACCTTATTATTTCTTTACGTATTTTCTTGTACATACTCTCTATACTATTGAGTGTCTTGTGCTTACCCTCGGCTATATTATCACTCCACCTTGTCAGAACTTTCATTTCGGTCGGATCTTTAGTCGGGGAATCTTGTTCCCGTATTAAACAATTGATCAGAAACTTTAATAACATGAACTGGATCTCAGCTTTCCTGAGAGACATGACTTCACCAATACTTTCCGGATCTTGTCCTGTACGAATGAAACGATACATTCTGTCTAGATCTTCTTTCATATTCGGTAGGGTGTCCAAATACTCTGTCACCCGTCTTACACGTAATGAATATATAACCATACTATCATCACCTGGGACCGGATCATAACGGCATTCGGTAAGAGCTCGTCTGATATCTGCAACAGACTGATGTTTGGGCGTGCGCTGTAACGCACGTTCATGTAACTCGACTGACGTTACACGTTTGTGTGGCGGCGGGGTACCCGGAGGACCTCCTCCAGCGGCCCCTAAACTGGAATCGTCGACTGATACTCTTCGTGCTGGCAGAGTGACCAGTGTAGCGGGTACTTGTAATGTAGGCTGGACCGGGGGTACCGTAACAGGTGCTGTAACAGGTGCTGTAACAGGTGCCCCGGTGACTGGAGGAGCAGGATTTACATTATTTACAAGAGCTGGCGGAACAGGATTTGCATATTCTGGGACTGTGTCGTCCAAATAGGACGAGAGAAAAATATCAGCTGCGGTCGGTTTGTGACGTAGCTTGGTCGGAACTAAAGGTGGCGGGAAATTACTGGATGCCTCCGGGGTTGCTTTTGGCAAGCCCTCGGCAAGAAGAGGATACATACCCTTAATAAGGGCATTCTTCTGTCTGTCTGACTGTTCGGTTTTAACTCGTTCACCTATTTCGATTAATTCCCTTTCTTGGGCTCTTTCTGAGGATTCTCTACTTAATTCTGACTTTCTGATTTCTTTTTCGGTTCTTTTATGAGATTCTTTGCGCCATAACTCGATGGCATCTTTCTGTGACTGTCTGGCTTTCTTTTTCCATAATGCTTCTTCTACTCGCATGATGCACTCGGCATCCCATGTACCCGATACGGGCCATCTATACTTTTCTTCTAACTGTTTGGTGTACTCCACCCACAAATCTAGATACAATATGGCACTTATGCCATGCTTTTGATACATAAAATGACCTGGACTGTCCCTAGGCGGGACAGGAACTGCTTCTTCTAACAGACCTTTTCTAGTTCTTAACTGACGTAATTTTGAGAACAATGGCATGACTGGGCTGGAGTCTAGACACAATACAATACACAACGAACACGATAATTACTGAAGATACACCACTTTCATACCACGACATTGAAATACATGAATGACATTTAAAAATAACAGTTCGGACAAAATACTACCTGGAACACCAAAAACAGAATACATGAATTTCTCGAGAACAGAACGGACTAGAACAGAAACTAGATGCACTGCTAAAACAGTACGAAACTTACCGGTCTCATAAAGAGACGCGTCAGGACCCGCATCCACCTAAGTGGACACTTCGTGTTGGATCTGTGTACCCAAACCCACGGACCAGAGACAATGCAATTGACCCTGTCTAGATACTACCCCAGCAACGGTACTCACCGGGCAGCAAGAACGGAAGGCCTCGTACTGGACTGGACTGCTACGACGACGGACGGACTTCGGACTTCTGTTACGGGTGGGCCTCCGGATACCTCGGACCTTGGACTCTCGGCTTGGGCTCTGGTCGGGACTCGCCGCGTTCCTCCACCGCCTCGTCTGGATGCTAGACCGCAACCTCCGTCTCCTCCGTAGGCCTGAGGGATACTTGAAGCAGAAATATCTGCACGTGCACGGTATGGTTCTGTCACGGCTGCAGAGGATCAGGGGGCTTGCGTGGCTTCACCGGCGCGTGGGGAAAGGGCAAGTCCCTGTTCGGGCGCCATTATGTGGTAAATAAATAAATAATACCTCTATTTTTGACTGGATATATAATAACAGATAGCTCAATAAATAAGAGTCAAGATTCGAGGTAGCTGGAGTTGGCAGGTTTAATACAGCATAAAGGACAGGAACAGGACAACCTGCACGGGAATAGGATGGCAGCGCTGCACGGGGCAGGGACAAAGGAATGGTAACTTTTAATAACAGTGCACAAGTATATATACTTAAACAAAATACATGGTATTCAATACAATAGGCGTAGCAGTGGGCAGGGCCTGTAGCAGTCGCGAAAGATAAGGCAGAAAGTAGGTGTAACAAGAGGCGTGAACAGGGCGTATACATAGACATGTGATGTAAACGTAACGGAATATGTCACAAATGGGGCGGAAACATGGAGGGGGCTACCGAAGGAGCCGGGACCTCTAACCTAGTGGTGCGCGCAAGCTGGCAATGACGTGTTACTAGGGAGAAGCTGGGGGCTATGACTTCTGAGCTAGAAGGAGAGACGAAAGTCTGGAGAGTCAGAGCGACATGTACCTAAACACTATCTAGTATCTGATGTTTAGAGAACATGTTAATAGAATCCAAAAGTTATCAGGGCAAAGGCTAACAGACACTAAGACTGGTGCATGCATTATTCTACATGTAGTGTGTGTCGAGGAATATTAAATGACCATAAATACAGTATTTCTCTTACATGGAGACGTAAAGGCTAGACGATGACTGAAACTATTGATGCGATTCAGTAGCTTAGGAATGCAGAGAAGGAGAGCTGGACTGATAACTAGAATCATAACATACTCTTGGCAGACTGGCAGGCAGAGCCAGGCCGAGCCGGGCACTGTGAGGCAGGAAGTAAGTGAAGGGTCAGGGATACAGGTGGGGGCTGTATCGCTCCTCAGCGAGGGTTCAGGAGACAGGAGCTGAATCTGGTGTCCGGGCCCTTTTGAGGCCTAGAAACGGGGATTTTTACAATGAAATAACGAGCACACTGAGAAACGTGGCAACGTAACTTTACATAGGCCTGATGCTCGTAGCTTTCACGAGAACTGGAAACTGGCATACTAGAGATGGACACAACTGTAATTGCGTCTTTAATCGATCATGGGGAATACATATTGCATATTAATCATGCACACATAACATAACATGGGGAACACGTAGGGACACAGAACATGGCAAAATTTACTTTTCCACAGGCAGACCTTCTGCTTCTCCATCAAGTAGAGCAGACTCCAGCCCTGATCACTCAGCACATCACATTTTCCATGGGGGGTTGTGGATCCACCCTTAAGGTTTTAGAACCGGTTTGGGTTGGTTCTGTTTCAAATCTCATTTTCTAGCTCCTTAGTCCTCGCCTTCGGGAAAGTTACTGCTCTCAGAGCGGGTAGCAGTAGGGCTGGCTCCAGGCTGGAGTATCCAAAAAAGTAAGCAAGAAATGTCATCAGTCTTCTTGAAGCAGTAATCCCAGACTTTGTCACCTTAAACAACAGACTGCAGTCCCACCCCTCAACTCTCTTATCTACCAAATGGCAGTTCTCTGGAAGAACTGCCCCCAGACTGCTGCGGGGCGGGCGGCGACAGACGGTGCCCATCCGAAATTGAAAATATAGTCTTCTATCTGTAGGCTTGGAAATAAAATCCCAATAAGGTTCGTACAGGGGGCACGGCTTAAACTCTAGGACTCGGCCTGTCAATGATGAGTGCTCAATGGTTTGTGTGCACTTGGGTACAGTCATGGACCAATGAAGCTCTTTCATTTCCCTTTGAGGGTATCCGTGGGCCCATAGGGTCTTCCCGTCGATGTCTCAAGCCCACATTGACCAATGTGCTCTTAACTTTTTGTGACCAACTGATCTTGCGTGTGGTGTCGGCTTCCCAGACCTCCTTGAGTGCTGCAACATAGTGTGTTAGTTTGGGGGTGGTCCACAGTCTGCACCAGTATGCTATCGGATGGAACCTTGCTACCGCATCCAGTCGATTACATACTAGATCATGGTATACGGGCTTTAGGGGGGTGTTTTGCGGTAAACTAGTGATGCCTCTTGAGAATTTGTTTTGGGCTAAAACTAATGGTGTCAGATTTTCAAAGCCCCATAGTTCTGAGCCATAGAGCATTGCGGCAATGACGTTCGAGGCATGTGGGCTGCTAAATTCATATCTTAGCATTAGATCGCCGCCTAGTGTTGGGTCCGGATGATCGCACATTGTTGTCCTGGAAGAGTCTTCGAAGTATCCTGAGATAGGTGGCTCCTCCCCTGGACTACAGTGCGCATGGGCATCGGCTCCATCCCCAGATTGTTTTTTTCCGCCATTGGGTTCGGATGCGGTCTCGACTTCTCTCTGTCGGAACCGAGTAAAACTAACTTTTTAAGGCCAAAAGGCCTTGTATTTATAGCGTCGGTATTGTTTGCGCACGGTCTCGAGTTCTTCCGACTCTTGGAGTCGGATTCAGCGGAGTTTTTTCACTCTTCGGACATCGAGGCCTTCTCATCGCGAAACGACCACGACTTTCCAGCATGGAGCGGAGTCCGTTTAAGTACTGTCCGCTCTGTGGGTCCAAGTACCCACATATAGACCTTCACCCGGTCTGTAACAAATGCCTTTCACCGGACCATGACGACGGCAAGTGCAAGGCTTGCGCACAATTCAGGTCGAAAAAGACTCTCAAGCTTCGGCGCGCGGTGCGCCTGGAGGCCAGACAAGCGGCCCCGGATCTAGAAAACATCTTCGGCGACCGAGAAGAAGATGAACAGGGTCATCATCTCCAAATATCCCCACCCGAAACGGAGGTCGAGGCGGATCCGGTAGACGACGACGGAGTCGTGGATCAAGGCCTTGAATACGTCGACGAGGTAGGGGACGTCGAAGAGATTTATGGGGCCGCGGCAGATAGCTCAGGGGACGAGCTATGCCCCGAAGGTTTCGAAGATCACGATCGGGTCACGGGATCGCCAGTTGGCCTTACCCAAGACCCCGTACCGCAAGCCACGGCCCCGCCTTCAGGCCCGGCCACGGACATACTTGCTGGGCAGGCCGGATCGAAACCGAAACCTACGGTATCGACTACACCTAAAATGGCCGACCCGAAAACGAAACCGAAACTTATGGACTCGAGCGTCCCTACAATGGCGGCCGGCCCACAGAAAACTACTGCACCCGCCGCATCGGCTCCGTCGACCTCCGGTCCACAGAAGTCAAAGAAGTCGGTCGATTCCACAGGGTCAAAATCGGCGCCAGAGGAGGGATCCTCTAAGAAGGGTGGTCGGCACGGATCAACCGCTGCGACACCGTCTAAGCATGCCAAGGCCAGCGGCACGGCTCCGGTTCCGACTGGGACTCCGTTCGTCGGTCGCGTAGTGGAGTCGGAGGCGACACAAGCACACGGATCGACGGCTGGCACATCTGCGCATCGATCCAAGGACTCTGGGTCGGCGGCAACCGCATCGGCGTCCAAGACTCAAAAAGGCCACCATGACGTCGGATCCGAGGGGAAGGTCAAGACATCCTCGTCAGCGCCAAAAGCCACTGTAACTGAAGTGTCCCCCATCGCCGCTTCGCTACAGAGAATCAGGGACAAGGCCGCTGCTACGTCGGCTCCGTTGCCGTCGCCTCAGACGCCGTAGGACACTCCGGCAAAGCCTAAGAGTAAGCTTCTCTTCCTTCTGCCGCCGAAAGAGGCTCCGAAGGCCTTTTCTACGAAATCGACGACAAAGACGTCGGATTCTTTTACGGCAGGGGTACCTTCAGGTCGAGAACTCTAATCAGAGGACGATTCTGAGCACTTCATCGACGCCAACACAGGCAAATTAACACTATACAAAAGGAGGATCACTTCGGAGCCTCTGGACTCCTATGTCATCCCACTAAAGAAGAAGAGGGTTCCTCAGGACGCTTCTAGCCTCATAGAACCTATCCAGCCTCCTCCAAGAAGAAGCCCTACTCCCTCACCAGAACACTCTGAGGGTGAGGGATATGATGAAGATGACCAATACACCTTCCCCATCAATGAACCAGATGCACATCCAGATGCATATGATGACATTGGTGACCAAGGCACCCAAAGTGTGGGGCAAGACCCACAGGCTTTCAGTGCACGTGCATCCCCAACAGAGGATTCTGCAGGTTTTCATGCACTCATTGAGAGGGCAGCTGCTAATCATGATGTAGACATGCATGCTGACCCAGTGGAAGAGGACTTTCTCTTTGATACTTTTTCAGTCTCTGAAAGAACTGTGAAAACGCTGCCTATGCTCAAGGGAGTCCTCAAGCATGCAGCTGACATCTTTAAAGAACCTACCAGAGCGAGAGTGGTCAATCCACGTATCGAGAAAAAGTACAGACCAGCACCTGCAGACCCTGCATACATTCGGGGACAGTTGCCACTAGACTCTCTTGTGGTCGCAAATGCCAGAAAACGGGCCAACTCCCAGACGACGGGTGAAGCTCCTCCCCCAGACAAGGAGTCCAAGGTGCTAGAGGCAGGGGGCAAAAGAGTGGCGGCACAAGCTGCCAACTTTTGGCGTATTGCAAATACACAGGCACTCTTAGCACGTTACGATAGGGCGCATTACGACACCCTAGAGCAGATTGTACAACACCTGCCTCCAAAGTTTCAAGAGGGCACCAAACTGCTTATAGAGGAAGGGAAACTAATCTCCAACGCAGCCATCAAGTGTGCACTTGACGCCGCAGACACAGCAGCTAGAGCGATCAACACTAGCGTCATGCTAAGACGACAAGCTTGGCTCCGCATATCAGGGTTTAAACCTGATATTCAGACAACCATACTTAATCAGCCAGTCAATCCTGATAGACTGTTTGGTCCAGATGTTGACACCACCCTCGAAAAGATAAAAAAGGACACAGAAACTGCTAAATCCATGGGGGCCCTACAATCGCAACAGTTTCGTGGCAATAATTTTCGTCGCTCAGGTGCACGTGGAGTCACCAGAGGACAAATGGGTCAACAATCGCAATTCTCAAGAGGTGGAGCACAATCCTCGTTCACAAAACAGAACAAGGGAGGTTACAGAAATAACAGCAACAGAGGTCGCGGCAGAGGAAACAGCTCCCGCTCCTCTACCCCAAGCAAACGGTGACTCTCTGTCACTGCCCCCCGACCACTTAACACCTGTCGGGGGGAGACTGCAGCAGTTCCTGCCCGTCTGGAGAAACATCACCACAGACAGGTGGGTGCGACAACTAGTCCAGTATGGTTATTGCCTAGAGTAGAAATCCGCTCCACCCAACATTCCGCCAAGGCAAAGGCCTATGTCCGCAGAGCACTTGCACTTATTGCAGCAGGAAGTAGTGGCGATGCTGCACAAAGGCGCAATCGAGCTCGTGCCGGTGGAAGAGGAAGGCACAGGGGTATATTCCCTGTACTTCCTTATTCCAAAGAAGGACGGATCTCTCAGACCCATTCTAGATCTACGTCCCCTCAACCTGTACATACTATCAGAACATTTCCATATGCTTACACTGCAACAGATTCTTCCCTTGTTAAACCAAGGGGACTTCTTAGCAACCTTAGATCTCAAGGATGCTTATTTCCACATTCCACTACACCCGTCCCACAGGAAATACCTCAGGTTCACTATTCAAGGCAGGCATTACCAGTTCAAGGTCCTACCCTTCGGAGTCACCACAGCCCCAAGGGTGTTTACCAAGTGTCTGGCGACAGTAGCAGCGCACCTCAGGAGGCAGAACATCCATGTCTACCCCTACCTGGACGACTGGCTCGTTCAAGCCAAGTCGGAACAACAGTGCGCCGCGGACATGTCGACTACCATTCACCTCCTTCACAATCTAGGTTTCTCGTTGACCTACCCAAAGTCGCATCTTCAGCCGGCACATGTCCGGCAGTTTCTAGGTGCGACGATCAATACCCTGACGGCCATGGCTCAACCAAACCAAGTCAGGATAGACAGCATGCAGTCTCTAATCCAGAAGTTCAGACCACAACACTCGCTTCCAGCAAGAGTGTTCATGCAGTTGATAGGCATGATGGCCTCCTGCAT
This sequence comes from Lissotriton helveticus, assembly GCF_964261635.1. NCBI lineage: Eukaryota > Metazoa > Chordata > Amphibia > Caudata > Salamandridae > Lissotriton > Lissotriton helveticus. The sequence goes on from NC_136072.1 coordinate 29,459,421, forward strand.
CTTCATAGTCCCTCACGCACGGTTACATATCCGCCCGCTCCAGGAGTGCTTAGCAAATCAGTGGACACAGGCTCAGGGACAATTGACAGACCTAGTGTTGGTTACCAGTCGGGCATACGACTCTCTGCATTGGTGGACTCCACACAATCTTTGCAAGGGCCGACTGTTCCAAGAGCCAGTGCCACAGATTATCCTGACAACGGACGCATCTCTCCAGGGATGGGGCGCTCATCTGCTCACTTACACAGTGCAGGGACTATGGACGACGCAACAACAGAGGATGCACATCAATTATCTGGAACTGATGGCAATCTTCATGGCGATCAAGTCCTTCATTGTACATCTGTGCAACAAGGTAGTGTTAGTCCGGACGGACAACATGACCGCGATGTACTACATTCAAAAGCAGGGGGGCACCCACTCGCCACAGCTGTCTCATCTGGCTCAGAGCATGTGGAAGTGGGCCATTCAGAGGAACATTTTCCTCATGGCAGAACACCTCCCGGGAAAGGACAATCAGATGGCGGATCTGCTCAGCAGATACAGCCATCAAATGCACGAGTGGGAGATACACCCATCTGTCCTCCACCCGTACTTCCAGCAGTGGGGTCATCCGGAGATAGACCTGTTTGCCACAAAAGAAAACGCAAAATGCCAACACTTTGCCGCCAGGTTCCCTCACCCACAGTCGCAGGGGAATGCGATATGGATGAACTGGTCAGGCAAATTTGCGTACGCTTTTCCGCCAGCCCCTCTGATACCGCTGGTGGCAAGAAAGCTAAAGCAGCACGCGATGACTCTCATCCTAGTTGCTCCAACGTGGGCGCGCCAAGCATGGTACACCACGTTCCTCGAACTCTCGGTGGTGCCGCATCAAAGACTGCGCCTCACGCCCAGACTTTTGACGCAGAACCATGGAGAAATTCAGCATCCAGATCCGCAACAGCTCAACCTGGCGATCTAGCTCCTGAAGTACTAGAGTTTGGATACCTTAACCTACCTCCGGAATGCATGGACATCATCAAGGAGGCAAGGAAGCCAACTACCAGAGCATGCTATGCTGCGAAATGGAAGCGTTTTGTCATTTACTGTACAGCCAATAACATCAACCCGCTAGATGCATCTATCCCTAACATCATTTGCTATCTGTTGCATCTTTACAAGTGCAATCTAGCGTACACTTCCATTCGGATACATCTATCCGCCATAGCGGCTTATCTTCAGAACAGGCAGCATCTCTCTGTCTTCAGAGTGCCTGCCATTAAAGCTTTCCTTGAAGGTCTGAAACGAGTCATTCCCCCAAGAACACCACCAGCTCCGGTGTGGAACCTCAATGTGGTCCTCACCAGACTGATGGGACCACCTTTTGAGCCACTGCACTCGTGTGAACTCCAGTTCCTAACGTGGAAAGTAGCTTTCCTAATAGCTATTACGTCACTGAGGCGGGTTAGTGAGCTACAAGCGCTCACAATCCAAGAGCCTTTCATTCAGATTCATCCAAATAGGGTAGTGCTACGCACTAACCCCAAATTCCTTCCGAAGGTGGTGTCACAGTTTCATCTCAACCAAACTATTGACTTGCCGGCATTCTTTCAAAACCCACAAACGGTAGCGGAAAGAATGCTCCATACCTTAGATGTACGGAGGGCGTTGATGTACTACATAGACAGGACACAACCCTTTAGAAAGACAAAACAACTTTTTGTTGCCTTCGCACCACAACACAAAGGCAACCCTATTTCCAAAGCAGGAATAGCCAGGTGGATTGTTAAGTGCATCCAAATATGTTATCAAAAGGCCAAGCGCACTCTAACGATACCCCCAAGAGCGCACTCCACACGCAAATTGGGGGCATCCATGGCTTTCCTAGGAAACATTCCTTTAGAGGACATTTGCAGAGCAGCCACGTGGGTTACACCACATACCTTTACAAAACACTACTGTGTTGATGTGCATTCCAAGCAGCAAGCTGCTGTAGGACAGGCTGTTCTCAAGACACTCTTTCAGGTTTCTGCAGCTGGCACGGGCAACCGCCGCTGATGGAGGGACTGCTATGTATTCTATGCTAAGATATGAATTTAGCAGCCCACATGCCTCGAACTGAATATGCTACTTACCAGTATGCATCTGTTCTTGGCATGTAGGGCTGCTAACATTCATATCGCCCACCCTCCTCCCCGGTGCCTGTTGCAGCTGCAGATATACTATTGTATTCAGTCATTAGCATGGACATCCTTTACACTTTTCACTCCATCTTCTGCCACAATGGCGAAAAACAATCTGGGGATGGAGCCGATGCCCATGCGCACTGTAGTCCAGGGGAGGAGCCACCTATCTCAGGATACTTCGAAGACTCTTCCAGGACAACAATGTGCGATCATCCGGACCCAACACTAGGCGGCGATCTAATGCTAAGATATGAATGTTAGCAGCCCTACATGCCAAGAACAGATGCATACTGGTAAGTAGCATATTCATTTGGTATGATAGATCTTTAGGGCAGGGCTTGTTGGCTTGGTTAGTGATGTTTTACGTTCTCTCGCCAATGCTCCTGCCAGTTGGCGATGTTTTAGGACCATAGTATCTATCTGAGGTTTCAAATGTATTTTTGTTGCACGGGTAACCCCAAGATAATTCAAGCCTGTTTGAGGGACTCATTGTTTGAAGATACGCTGCCCTCGATTGCCCGATGCTTGTGTAGGACTATAAATGTAGTTTTGTTCGCATTTATCACAAGATCACCGGCCTTGCAAAAATCTTCAAAGCGCGTAAGTGCTCGCTGTAAACTGCTCTCTGTTTTCAAGATAACAAGCTTGTCATCTGCGAACATAAGTATGGGTATTTTAGTATCTGCAAATGTTGGTGCCTCTGTTGGGTGAGTGGAGAAGAAATTAACAACCCCTTTCAGAAATAACGAAAATAATGTTGGGGTCATGACGCACCCTTGGTGAACCCTTTTAGATGCAGGAAATCAATTTGTGTTGTTACCCTTTGCGCCCCATCGCACCTGGGCAAAGTTGCCCTTGTGTAGTCTCACGAGTATAGATAATCGAGCTAATGGCAACCCTAGGTCCATTAGAACCGACCAAATTTTTTCCGGGAGACCAGCTCAAACGTGGATTTCAAATCCACAAAGGCAGTGTAAATTGTGCCTTCCGCAATCACTACAGTGCACAAATATATCAATACTAGCAGCCCGTCCCGACGTTGTCCGGGCATGCTGTAGCCGACGCCACTGTACCTTAACACGCTTCAGCCGCGAACGTGTTTTTCCGGTGTTCGCTCCATCCCCGAACGTGTTTGGACGCTCCAGCCTACGACCCTGCAATTTGCGAACGTGTGTGTTCGCTTCATCCCCGAACGTGTTTGGCCGCTCTAGCCTACGCCCCTTAGACGCACAACATCGCGTCCACGTCCAACGCCCACAACAATGCTAAAGGACACACCCACTCGTATTGGAACGCTAGTCCCACACAGAACGCTTCTCTTTTGCCGAATCCCACAACGCACACGCCCACAACGGACTACTTTTCACAAAACGTTCTTTTCCCCTTCTAATGTATATGTTGGGCTGCTGTATAGCCTATGACCATCTGCTGATACTTTAGTTTGCAATGCTGTATTGGGTGTTCCGATTGGTGCTGTAGTTCTTGAGCTTACCCGCCTCAAAGGTTTGGGCTCTCTCTTTATTATATTAGTATAGATAGATAAAACGAAATACCTGGTTGATGTTGCTGGCATGGGCACAAAAACCTGCCTGCAGAGGTGTTAGTAGATCATAAGCTGTGATCCTGTCCTGAATTCTTGCCAGCACTAATCTTGCCACTACCTTTTGTATCGAATCAATTAGGCATATTAGCTTTTAGTTGCTAGGACTAGATCAGTCACTTTTTTTATAGATTGGTAAAATTTCTGCACCTCGCCAGGATTCGGTATTGGGAGCTCCACTGACTATTGCGTTAGCTAGCCACTGTGTATACCTTTGCCAGAAATCCCTGTTGTACAAAAATAGGTCCACCGGCATACTATCTAGGCTCTACCTCCCGTTACTACATCCGGTATATCAAAATGCAAGTCTGACTCATATGGTGTGATTTGAAAAGGCTCTTCAATTACCCCTCTTCTGCTGCAAATTGCGTTGAAAAATGTGCAACCCATGTTTCTGGGGCTACATGATTTTGCCACCTCTACCCCATTTTATCAGCTGCCAAAAAGTTTGGTGTTTTTTCCCCAGACTGGCCCGATGAATATCTTACCATCTCTGTTCGTCCCAGTCTTTTTTGGCTCTCAACTGAAGGCGTCATTAACGCCGACCAGGCTCTGATCTAGTTGTGACATTGTGTTAAAGCCATTGTGTACTGGTGCTTCCCTCAGTTGTGTGGTTGTGTGTCAATCATTTTTGTAGAGTTTTATATTGCGCGAACTAGATCCGAAGATATTGGGTATCAGAAGACTTTACATGAGCACCAGTTTCGTTGCACAGGGACACATTCATTTTTGTTAGGCACGGGGAGATTGTGGTTTGCCCAGAATCACAGGATGTTGAGCGTCGTTGCTGAGACTTGAACCAGGTTCCCCAGCTTTGAGGTCGACCGCTCTAGTCATAAGGCAACATCCTCTCCGCTATTATTGAGCGATGGGTGTGAAGGTAGTGACACTGAAAATGCTTTACCATTTGTGTACGCGTCTTCATCGCAGCAAGTGTTGGTGGGGTGCTGTAACAAACAACTGTAGCTTGGCTGTCTCACTGGAGCTTTCTGTTGTGTTTTCTGTGTGATGTTTGAGTGTGGTGTGAAGTGTTGTAAAAGAGGGATATGGAGGGACAGCTCTACTGCTGCTAAGTAGGATCTGTAGTCTGACGAGTAGGAACCCAGAATATGTTCCACATGTTACAATTGTGGCCAGTACTAAAGGAGGCCAGAATGCATCTTTTAGATACATTAATTGCGAATTTTTGTACAGAAACATATGAATGAATATTGCATTTGTAGTGCGCAACATCACTCCAAACGGAGCATCCTGGCTGTTGGACCTGGCCTGTCCCCTGAAATTTTTCGCTTTTGCCCCCCTAATTTGGAATTTTTGTACAGAAACATATGAATGAATATTGCATTTGTAGTGCGCAACATCACTCCAAACGGAGCATCCTGGCTGTTGGACTTGGCCTGTCCCCTGAAATTTTTCGCTTTTGCCCCCCTAATTTGGAATGTCTCCCCCATGGGATTAAACCTGGATAGGCCATGAGTGGTGTGAGACACCTTGTTAATATGGAATGTTATGTAATGGTGTGAGCACTTGTAAATTTCCCCATTTTAGAAATGCACCTGACTAAAATGTACTGTGTTTAAAATGGATGCCATGGCCATGGGTTTTGCCACTGGACTGCCATAGGTCAGCGGTCTAGTTATTATTACCCAGCTACCCCTAGCTTTTGGAGGGAAAGCCTGGCACCCAGGGTGCTCAACCCCTCCCCTTGAGCCAGTTTAGGCCAGCTTTGCCAACATTCTAGAAGGTTCTGGCACTGCCTGGGAGGAGGGTATAAGTAAGGGGGATGTGCCACCAGAGAGTCAGTCAGCGCTGGGGCAAGAAAGAGAGGGGACCTGCTGCGAGGTGCTACCGCCACATGGGCCTGTGAGCTGGGCCCTGCACCCCTAAAACCCCCTACTCTACTGTCCCCTGGGCCCCTGACAAGGGAGGGCCCCTACCCAGGTCCCTGACACTGTGGGGACCGAGAATTACGCCAGCGCTGCGAGGAAGAAGTGCCCAGGAGGTGAGGAGTGGGACTGTCTACCCCCCCCCCCCCCCCGCCCCCCTTGAGAAGCTGTGGCCCCTCTGAAGCACCGTATGGGGAAGATTGTGCCCCCAAAAGAACTGTTGCTGGCTGAGGTGCTGTAAGGCCCTGTGAAAGCGCTGGGCCCTGGGACTGTTGTGGCCCCCTAGTGCTGTAAAGCCTGCCTATCAAGCGCTATACTTTGGAAGCGCTATAATTGCGAAGCGCTGAGGAAGAGTTAGTTTCCTGCCCCCTCTGGGTGGCCTGAGGAAGGAGCTGAGGTTGTGGGCAGAGGGAGGAGCAGTGCGCTGTGAATAGCGCCAACCTGCTGAGGAGAATCGCGCTGGAGGAGCCTACCCTCGTTTTGGCGCTGTCCGCCATATAATTAATTAATTAAAAGGGAGCCTACCCCTTATTGCCGCCGAGGAGACTGTGGCCCTGCGGGAAGATAGCGCCTCGTTGTCGCCGATTTCACCGCCGCGGCCCGGCGGCGCCTTGAGGGACCCCCCCACTGCTGTGGGCATCGTCGCGGCGGCCCCCGGTGCCACAAACCCTGCCCAGGGACCCCCTGCCCCACAAACCCTGCCCTGGGACCCCCTGCTCCACAATCCCTGCCCAGGGACCCCCTGCTCCACAAACCCTGCCCAGGGACCCCCTGCTCCACAATCCCTGCCCAGGGACCCCCCTGCTCCACAATCCCTGCCCAGGGACCCCCTGTCCCACAAACCCTGCCCAGGTGCCCCCTGCCCCACAAACCCTGCCCAGGGACCCCCTGCCCCACAAACCCTGCCCAGGGACTCCCTGCTTCACAAACCCTGCCCAGGGACCCCCTGCCCCACAAACTCTGCCCAGGGACCCCCTGCCCCACAAACCCTGCCCGGGGGCCCCCTGCCCCACAAACCCTGCCCGGGGACCCCCTGCTCCACAAACCCTGCTCGGGGACCCCCTGCTCCACAATCCCTGCCCAGGGACACCCTGCTCCACAATCCCTGCCCAGGGACCCCCCTGCCCCACAAACCCTGCCCAGGGACCCCCTGCCCCACAAACCCTGCCCAGGGACCCCCCTGCCCCACAAACCCTGCCCAGGGACCCCCCCTGTCCCCACAAACCCTGCCCAGGGACCCCCCTGCCCCACAAACCCTGCCCAGGGACCCCCCTGTCCCACAAACCCTGCCCAGGGACCCCCCTGTCCCACAAACCCTGCCCAGGTGCCCCCTGCCCCACAAACCCTGCCCAGGTGCCCCCTGCCCCACAAACCCTGCCCAGGGACCCCCTGCCCCACAAACCCTGCCCAGGGACCCCCTGCCCCACAAACCCTGCCCAGGGACCCCCTGCCCCACAAACCCTGCCCAGGAACCCCCTGCTTCACAAACCCTGCACAGGGACTCCCTGCTCCACAAACCCTGCCCAGGGACCCCCTGCTCCACTAACCCTGCCCAGGGACCCCCTGCTCCACAATCCCTGCCCAGGGACCCCCTGCCCCACAAACCCTGCCCAGGGACACCCTGCTCCACAATCCCTGCCCAGGGACCCCCTGCTCCACAAACCCTGCCCAGGGACCCCCTGCCCCACAAACCCTGCCCAGGGACCCCCTGCCCCACAAACCCTGCCCAGGGACCCCCTGCCCCACAAACCCTGCCCAGGGACCCCCTGCCCCACAAACCCTGCCCAGGGACCCCCTGCTCCACAATCCCTGCCCAGGGACCCCCCTGTCCCACAAACCCTGCCCAGGGACCCCCTGCTCCACAAACCCTCCTGCCCAGGGACCCCCTGCTCCACAAACCCTGCCCAGGGACCCCCTGCCCCACAAACCCTGCCCAGGGACCCCCTGCCCAGGGACCCCCTGCCCCACAAACCCTGCCCAGGGACCCCCTGCCCCACAAACCCTGCCCAGGGACCCCCTGCCCAGGGACCCCCTGCCCCACAAACCCTGCCCGGGGACCCCCTACCCCACAAACCCTGCCCAGGGACCCCCTGCCCCACAAACCCTGCCCAGGGACCCCCTGCCCCACAAACCCTGCCCAGGGACCCCCTGCTCCACAATCCCTGCCCAGGGGCCCCCTGCTCCACAATCCCTGCCCAGGGACCCCCCTGTCCCACAAACCCTGCCCAGGGACCCCCTGCTCCACAAACCCTCCTGCCCAGGGACCCCCTGCTCCACAAACCCTGCCCAGGGACCCCCTGCCCCACAAACCCTGCCCAGGGACCCCCTGCCCCACAAACCCTGCCCAGGGACCCCCTGCTCCACAAACCCTGCCCAGGGACCCCCTGCTCCACAAACCCTGCCCAGGGACCCCCTGCTCCACAAACCCTGCCCAGGGACCCCCTGCTCCACAAACCCTGCCCAGGGACCCTCTGCTCAACAAACCCTGCCCAGGGACCCCCTGCTCCACAAACCCTGCCCGGGGACCCCCTGCTCCGCAAACCCTGCCCGGGGACCCCCTGCTCCGCAAACCCTGCCCGGGGACCCCCTGCCCCACAATCCCTGCCCGGGGACCCCCTGCTCCACAAACCCTGCCCAGGGACACCCTGTCCCACAAACCCTGCCCAGGGACCCCCTGCTCCACAAACCCTGCCAAGGGACCCCCTGCCCAGGGACCCCCTGCTCCACAAACCCTGACCTGGGACTCCCTGCTCCACAAACGCTGACCTGGGACTCCCTGCTCCGCAAATCTTGCCATGGGACCCCCTGCTCCACAAACCCTGCCCAGGGACCCCCTGCTCCACAAACCCTGCCCAGGGACCCCCTGCCCCACAAACCCTGCCCAGGGACCCCCTGCCCCACAAACCCTGCCCAGGGACCCCCTGCCCCACAAACCCTGCCCAGGGACCCCCTGTCCCACAAACCCTGCCCAGGGACCCCCCTGTCCCACAAACCCTGCCCAGGGACCCCCTGCCCCACAAACCCTGCCCAGGGACCCCCTGCCCCACAAACCCTGCCCAGGGACCCCCTGCCCCACAAACCCTGCCCAGGGACCCCCTGCCCCACAAACCCTGCCCAGGGACCGCCTGCTCCACAATCCCTGCCCAGGGACCCCCCTGTCCCACAAACCCTGCCCAGGGACCCCCTGCTCCACAAACCCTGCCCAGGGACCCCCTGCTCCACAAACCCTGCCCTGATCTAATTATACTTGTGTTTGTGTTTATATGCTGTGATCTAAAACTGCATACACCCTACCTCTGAGCTGACTCGGCACCCGCAGACTCCTCGTTCCACCGCCAGTCAGCAGCTGACTGTTTGAAGTGGAGGGAGACTCCGGGGACAGCCCGATCTTTCTGAGCCACTCACTCACTTCCTGATAGTCCCAACCTGAACCGCCATCTTGGTTGGGTGAGCGGTCTAGTCGCTCCGCCCCAACCTAGACAGCCGGCAGTATATTTACCGGCAAGGGCGAGGGAGCGCAGCGGACGAGCGCAGCGGGCGCACGAAGAGCGCACCGAAGACGCGCCTAAGAGAAGCCCGTCTGCGCCCGTCCGCGCCAGGATGTCGCCACTCGCCAGGGACCCTGGCCAAATCAAGGTAACCCAGCTTGCTTACACTCAGGCGCAGCTGACGGGCTTTAACACCATACACCTGACCTGTAAAAAAATCGACCCCCATCTGGTGCTAAGTGGCACTCGCTGTGTGTGTGGATATTCACTCCCATATATATCCCCCCCTCTGTCTACACCAGCGCGTGACTCTGTAAGAGTTGCACAACTGAATGTAAGATCTCTTGGAAAACATTATTCACAAATACACGACTTAGTTATCGACCAATCTCTTGACATTCTATTCATTACTGAAACTTGGATGCAAGATGAAATAACATCGGTAGCTAACCTGGCCACTCCTACAGGCTACACTATCCACTCCCTAAACAGACAGACCAGAGGAGGTGGGATAGCGGCAATGACCAGATCCCATTTCGAATGTACTTTCACTAAGCTACAAATTGCAGGCTGCGAGAGCGCTAGCTACACCATTAAAATAAACCCGCGTCTATCCTTTTCTGGCATTCTAATTTACAGACCGCCGGGAAATGAAAGCAACTTTGTAAAAACATTATTAGAGACAGTATGTTAATTGGCCGCCGGAACAGCGAATTTTAATATTCTTGGAGACCTGAACATACACTTTGACTGCAGTAATGAGACAAAAATAACTAATCTACTTGCAGACTTAGAAGGGTTTCAACTTAGACAGATGGTCCAGGGAGCAACGCACACTGGAGGTCATCTTCTAGATCCCATTTTTACTACCATAGAAGAGGCCGTGGTGTCCTTGCCTATACCCATGACATGGACGGATCACTTGCTGACCATTATGTCCATCCCCAACCAGGCTAAATCCCATCCCAGACCAACACACAAGATGTATAAGAGGCCGTGGAGGAAACTACGGTTAGAAGACTTTGCTAATTTGCTCAAAGAACTACCGTTATCCCACTCTTACAATACTAACCTATGTTATGAAAATTACTGTAATTGGATAACCCAGGCCCTGGATATACTGATTCCTACTTCCTGGGTTCAAGTACGGGCCAAGGAGTCAAGCCCTTGGTTTGACGAAGAGCTATTAGCCTTGAAAAAAAGCTGTAAAATAGCAGAACGTAAATGGAGGAAACATTATGACCCCGACCTAAAAGCTCAATACAATACAACTCAGAAAAAGTATCACAGGCAGATCTGTAAAACCCGTGCAACTTTCTGTGCCAACGAAATCAATGTAAGTTCTAATCCTTCCAAGATAATCTTTAAAATCCTGAAAGATTTGAGCACAAAAAAAGCAGAAGTTAACATCTCTGCATCACAGATGTTCTGCGATAAATTGGCTCTGCATTTTGTGGAAAAAATTGAAAAAATCTACAATGTCTTTCCCGCAAAGCCTGTGCTCACCCCCTCTAAAACAGAAATTATATCCGAACTTACCAGAATTCCGGAGCTAAATCAGGAGGTTTTTGTCGGACTCTGTCAAAAAATTAAATCAGGCTCTCCCCTCGACCCTCTAAAGCCCGAGCAATTCAGGAAAGCAGATACCACAGTACTTGATCCACTAAAAGACATTATTAATACATCACTGGCAACATCAGAAATCCCCTTAAAATGGAAGCAGGCATGGGTTAATCCCATAATCAAAAAACCTAACTTAGATCCGACAAAACCTGATAATTATAGGCCCATATCCTTACTGCCATGGCCTGCCAAGATTGCCGAGTCCCACGTAAATACCATCCTCACGGCACACCTCTATGCCAACGATATCTTGGACGCCTCCCAGCATGGTTTCCGTGCAGACCACAGCACGGAGACGGCACTTCTTAGTGTTACAGAACATCTCAGATCCATCAGAGATTCCGGTCAAACGGCAGCGCTGATCCTGCTCGATCTCAGCGCTGCCTTTGATACGGTCTCTCATGAGGTGCTTCTGTACAGACTGGAGGCAGCAGGGGTGAAGAACGCAGCTCTGGCTTGGTTTAAAGCATTTCTGTCAGACAGATCTTTCCAGGTAGCTACTCCTCCTTTTGTCTCTAAAAAGTGCAACATAATGCAGGGAGTACCTCAGGGCTCAGCGCTCAGCCCAACACTCTTTAATCTATATGTTCAACCACTAGCTGAGGTCGCCAAAAGGTGGGACCTCTCCATCGTGTCATACGCTGACGATACTCAGCTAGTGGTAACATTGAGTGATGACAACGGAGCAGGAGCACTGAATTTTAAACATGGCCTCACTGCAGTAACTGAGTGGCTGACGGCCAATTACTTACAACTTAACGCCGATAAAACGGAGGTGTTAATAGTAGGAAAAAATACCGAAGCCTGGGGAAAGGACTGGTGGCCCGACACTCTTGGCCCCCCCCCTGACCCCAATACAGAGGTAAAAAACCTGGGGGTGTGGTTCGACTCAACTTTGAGTTTTATTAGCCACACAAAAAAAGTAGCTGCCACAAGCTTTGGTATCCTGCGCAACTTACGACCTATATTAAAATTCTTCGACCCCTCCACACGTCAGGTAATCATCCAAGCCACAATCCTTTCCCGCTTAGATTATGCTAACTCCTTACTCCTGGGAGCCAATCAAGCGGAAAAAAAACGTTTGCAGCGCGTCCAAAACGCGGCAGCGCGGGCCCTAACAGGGCTTCCCCGATTCGAGTCTGTAACCAAGACCTTGGTAAAACTGCACTGGTTACCGGTGGAAAAGAGAATCAATTTCAAGGCCCTGTGCTTGGCCTTTAAGATTCTAAAAAAATCTCTACCTCCCATGCTATGTCATCTCATGACGCAGTACACTCCAAATAGAGCTCTTAGATCCGAAGGAAAAAATCTGGTCACAATCCCCCGTGTCAGACTCGCCCGCACTGGAGGACGTTCCTTTCAATACATGGCTGCCAAACTATGGAACGCACTACCTTTGTGGATTCGGAGCATAAATGACCTTCTTACCTTCAGAAAGGCATTAAAGACCCACCTGTTCTGCTAAACTGACCTGATAGCCTGTCTGTATGTTTTGTACTCTCCTGTCTAGTCAAGCTCCGGGACGCCCCTTCGCTGGGGCAGCCGCCGCACTATATAAGCAGATGTAACATAACATAACATAACATAACAAGGACCCCCTGCTCCACAATCCCTGCCCAGGGACCCCTGCTCCACGATCCCTGCCCAGGGACCCTCTGCCCCACAAACCCTGCCCAGGGACCCCCTGCTCCACAAACCCTGCCCAGGGACCCCCTGCCCCACAATCCCTGCCCAGGGACCCTCTGCTCCACAAACCCTGCCCAGGGACCCTCTGCCCCACAATCCCTGCCCAGGGACCCCCTGCCCCACAAACCCTGCCCAGGGACCCCCTGTCCCACAAACCCTGCCCAGGGACCCCCCTGTCCCTAAAACCCTGCCCAGGGACCCCCCTGTCCCACAAACCCTGCCCAGGGACCCCCTGCCCCACAAACCCTGCCCAGGGACCCCCTGCTCCACAAACCCTGCCCAGGGACCCCCTGCCCCACAATCCCTGCCCAGGGACCCCCTGCTCCACAAACCCTGCCCAGGGACCCCCTGCCCCACAAACCCTGCCCAGGGACCCCCTGCTCCACAAACCCTGCCCAGGGACCCCCTGCCCCACAATCCCTGCCCAGGGACCCTCTGCTCCACAAACCCTGCCCAGGGACCCCCTGCCCCACAATCCCTGCCCAGGGACCCCCTGCCCCACAAACCCTGCCCAGGGACCCCCTGTCCCACAAACCCTGCCCAGGGACCCCCCTGTCCCACAAACCCTGCCCAGGGACCCCCCTGTCCCACAAACCCTGCCCAGGGACCCCCTGCCCCACAAACCCTGCCCAGGGACCCCCTGCTCCACAAACCCTGCCCAGGGACCCCCTGCCCCACAATCCCTGCCCAGGGACCCCCTGCTCCACAAACCCTGCCCAGGGACCCCCTGCCCCACAATCCCTGCCCAGGGACCCCCTGCTCCACAAACCCTGCCCAGGGACCCCCTGCTCCACAAACCCTGCCCAGGGACCCCCTGCTTCACAAACCCTGCCCAGGGACCCCCTGCTCCACAAACCCTGCCCAGGGACCCCCTGCTCCACAATCCCTGCCCAGGGACCCCCCTGTCCCACAATCCCTGCCCAGGGACCCCCTGCTCCACAAACCCTGCCCAGGGACCCCCTGCTCCACAAACCCTGCCCAGGGACCCCCTGCTCCACAAACCCTGCCCAGGGACCCCCTGCTCCACAAACCCTGCCCAGGGACCCCCTGCCCCACAAACCCTGCCCAGGGACCCCCTGCCCCACAAACCCTGCCCAGGGACCCCCTGCCCCACAAACCCTGCCCTGGGACCCCCTGCTCCACAAACCCTGCCCAGGGACCCCCTGCTCCACAAACCCTGCCCAGGGACCCCCTGCTCCACAAACCCTGCCCAGGGACCCCCTGCTCCACAAACCCTGCTCCACAAACCCTGCCCAGGGACCCCCTGCCCAGGGACTCCCTGCCCAGGGACCCCCTGCTCCACAAACCCTTCCCAGGGACCCCCTGCCCAGGGACTCCCTGCCCAGGGACTCCCTGCCCAGGGACCCCCTGCTCCACAAACCCTGCTCCACAAACCCTGCCCAGGGACCCCCTGCCCAGGGACCCCCTGCCCAGGGACTCCCTGCCCAGGGACCCCCTGCCCCACAAACCCTGCCCAGGGACCCCCTGCCCCACAAACCCTGCCCAGGGACCCCCTGCCCCACAAACCCTGCCCAGGGACCCCCTGCCCCACAGACCCTGCCCAGGGACCCCCTGCCCCACAAACCCTGCCCAGGGACACCCTGCCCCACAAACCCTGCCCAGGGATCCCCTGCCCCACAAACCCTGCCCAGGGACTCCCTGCCCAGGGACCCCCTGCTCCACAAACCCTGCCCAGGGACCCCCTGCTCCACAAACCCTGCCCAGGGACCCCCTGCCCAGGGACTCCCTGCCTAGGGACCCCCTGCTCCACAAACCCTGCCCAGGGACCCCCTGCCCCACAAACCCTGCCCAGGGACCCCCTGCCCCACAAACCCTGCCCAGGGACACCCTGCTCCACAAACCCTGCCCAGGGACACCCTGCCCCACAAACCCTGCCCAGGGACCCCCTGCTCCACAAACCCTGCCCAGGGACCCCCTGCTCCACAAACCCTGCCCAGGGACTGTTGAACCCGGCCTCATGGCGTGGTCCTACCCCTCCCGCATGGCGGGCCCAGGACGACATCAGCCCTCCTCCGGACCTCGGGCGGCCCATTCTGCCCGACCCTGCACGCCCCAACACCACAGATCCGGCTACCATCCCGGACCCCCATCGGCCTGGCCCCAGCGTAGGCCCCTCACGACCTAAGCACGAGGCCGGGCCCGACTCCATCTTGGGCCCACCACGTCACGACCGCGTGGCCTCGGCCCCAGCCTCGGCCCCAGCGAAGCCCAGACATCGAGGCACCAAGATCCACCCAGGTGGTCGAGTGGCCACTCGACAGATCCCGATGGGAGAGGAGTTTCGATGGCCCTCCAGCCGTCCCCGGACGCCTGGTATCGATCGCCCTCCGGCCTCCCTGGGCGCTGGCTCCACCCCCCTGCTGGGTGTCTGGACACCATCATCTCGGCCCCTCTGGCCCCCAGGCGCGAGGGTCCGGACATCAAAGGACCTCCGTCCTATATCTGGGCCCGCCCCGGAGTAGGACCCCAGTTGTATCCTGGACTGGAAGCCCTGCTGACGCTGTCACGGCCGACACCAGACGAACTCATCCGTAACCCGACGACCTTCTGAGAGCCTGCTGGCGCTGCCGCGGCCTACCTTGCTGAAACATCTGAGAGCCTGCTGGCGCTGCCGCGGCCTATCTTGCTGAAACATCCGAGAGCCTGCTGGCGCTGCCGCGGCCTACCTTGCTGAAACATCTGAGAGCCTGCTGGCGCTGCCGCGGCCTACCTTGCTGAAACATCCGAGAGCCTGCTGGCGCTGCCGCGGCCTACCTTGCTGAACCATCTGTTAGCCTGCTGGCGCTGCCGCGGCTCGACCTCTCGGAACCCCCCGGCTCGAGGATTGAGAGCTGTGCGTAGGGTATCCCGTCCTCCGCCCAGAGTAAGACTGTCCCGCTACCTTACCCCCCTTTACGAGACTTTACAGATCCCTCGATCTGCTTGTACATACTTCCAAAAACCCGCAACCTTTTACTAGCTATAAAAGCTTAAGAACTTGACCTCTTGTGTGGTGTCCATCTGTAGTGTTGTGATTACTCTGCTGTACGATCCTAGGAGAGGACCCTCATTCAGGAGGCCTCTCAGTAAACGCTTGGCTACTTCTCGACGGAGAGGTGGACCTAGGGGTGGTCAGTCAGACATCTTCTGCCTCCCCCGGGGTCGCCTTTCTAAAAGGGACCCCCTGCCCCACAATCCCTGCCCAGGGACCCCCTGCCCCACTAACCCTGCCCAGGGACCCCCTGCCCCACTAACCCTGCCCAGGGACTCCCTGCTCCACAAACCCTGCCCAGGGACTCCCTGCTCCACAAACCTTGCCCAGGGACCCCCTGCTCCACAAACCCTGCTCCACAAACCCTGCCCAGGGACCCCCTGCTCCACAAACCCTGCTCCACAAACCCTGCCCAGGGACACCCTGCCCCACAAACCTTGCCCAGGGACCCTCTGCTCCACAAACATTGCCCAGGGACCCCCTGCTCCACAAACCCTGCCCAGGGACCCCCTGCTCCACAAACCCTGCCCAGGGACCCCCTGCTCCACAAACCCTGCCCAGGGACCCCCTGCTCCACAAACCCTGCCCAGGGACCCCCTGCTCCACAAACCCTGCCCAGGGACCCCCTGCTCCACAAACCCTGCCCAGGGACCCCCTGCTCCACAAACCCTGCCCAGGGACCCCCTGCTCCACAAACCCTGCCCAGGGACCCCCTGCTCCACAAACCCTGCCCAGGGACCCCCTGCTCCACAAACCCTGCCCAGGGACCCCCTGCTCCACAAACCCTGCCCAGGGACCCCCTGCTCCACAAACCCTGCCCAGGGACCCCCTGCTCCACAAACCCTGCCCTGGGACCCCCTGCTCCACAAACCCTGCCCAGGGACCCCCTGCTCCACAAACCCTGCCCCACAAACCCTGCCCAGGGACCCCCTGCCCCACAAACCTTGCCCAGGGACCCCCTGCCCCACAAACCTTGCCCAGGGACTCCCTGATCCACAAACCTTGCCCAGGGACTCCCTGCTCCGCAAACCCTTCCCAGGGACCCCCTGCCCCGCAAACCTTGCCTAGGGACCCCCTGCTCCGCAGACCTTGCCCAGGGACCCCCTGCTCCGCAAACCTTGCCCAGGGACCCCCTGCTCCGCAAACCTTGCCCTGGGACCCCCTGCTCCGCAAACCTTGCCCAGGGACCCCCTGCTCCGCAAACCTTGCCCAGGGACCCCCCGCTCCACAAACCCTGCCCAGGGACCCCCTTGCTCCACAAACCCTGCCCAGGGACCCCCTTGCTCCACAAACCCTGCCCAGGGACCCCCTGCCCCACAAACCCTGCCCAGGGACCCCCTGCCCCACAAACCCTGCCCAGGGACCCCCTGCCCCACAAACCCTGCCCAGGGACCCCCTGCCCCACAAACCCTGCCCAGGGACCCCCTACTCCACAAACCCTGCCCAGGGACCCCCTGCTCCACAAACCCTGCCCAAGGACCCCCTGCTCCACAAACCCTGCCCAGGGACCCCCTGCTCCACAAACCCTGCCCAGGTGCTCCCTGCTCCACAAACCCTGCCCAGGGACCCCCTGCTCACAAACACTGACCTGGGACTCCCTGCTCCACAAACGCTGACCTGGGACTCCCTGCTCCACACCCCCTGCCCAAGGACCCCCTGCTCCACAAACCCTGTCCAGGGCCCTGTAAGAAATGGGGTTACCAAATCTCCAGGGGGGTAGCATGGAACCAAGCGGGCAGGCCAAACTTCGAAGGACATTTGAAGCACTCACGCAGTACCCACAGACAACACACCAGGCACACCACAAAAGAGGCAGGACACCAGTTTGAGTTGGAAAATTAGTAAGTAGTTTAGTATCTCCAACCTGCAAGGCAAAAATGTATCAACAGTGGTATCATAAAACGGCGCCAACTGGCACCAGAGCCAAGTATATCAAGGGGGATTATTTACATGGGAAGTAAGGGCTGAGTCTGTAAGTCCATAGCTGAAAATAAAGAAGAATGTTTACATTGTCGTTAAACCTGGGGTCACAATGGCGGGGCCAACTCGGGCTCTCATCCATAGCAGTTTAACTCCAACCCAACCCCTGTAAAGGAAAACTTCATGGCATCACAGCAAATCCCAACAGACAGGAACACCTGAAATAAATAAGCAATGGGATATAACCAGGGGCCTGGAATGACATGTCAGGCCAGCACCGGGGCAGGACACCTGCAGTAAAAGGGCACATCAACATTAGATATCGGTCTCATCACCTTAGGACAGGGATATGACCATCTCATCAGGGTAGTAGGCACCTTGTAGGCAATTGAACCTTAGGCCTACACATTACGCTGTGACATTAGGCATTTAACCATAAGCATATCAACACTGGCGCATTATTCCTGAGCAATACCCTGGCATCTAACACATTGTGCACCTCACCAGTGCGTACATTAGGCTCCCTTAGGCAGGTAAATAACATCCGCAGGGGCCCACAACCTCAGTTGTCTAACAGCCTGGAATCAGCGTAGGATCACCTAGCAGGCGTGAAACATTAATATGCATTGGCATCTGTAACCTTAACAACAGAGGGTACCCTTAAACATTTCCTTCACCAGGTTTCCGTAATAACTGGGGGACCTCAGGGCAACCCATACAGCAGGGACCTATATCTTCAATGGGGGGGGATGATGCTCTCCACCCCAAAATATATTCACTGAGGGCAATCCCCAGTTTATCTGGTGGGGCAGTTAAGTGCAGGAGAGTCAGGACAGTACAATCCTTCTGGAGCCCAAGTTGCAGGTGCCCTCTGCCAGACGGGACACCTGATAACACAGTCCCCGGGGGCGAGCACCGGCAATGTACCCCGTTGCCCCCCCTCCACCAACTTAAGACAGGCCCCACTCACCGGCTGCACTTGGTTCTCCCTGTGGGGCTCAGGTCCTCAATCCTGCGCAGGCCAATCGGGGCCCGCAAGGCCTCACTCAGGCCTATGCTGCACAACCGGGGCTCCCTCTCCACTACGGGGGCCCCGCGAAACACCTCCGGCTGTCTTCGGGCCTCCCCGGCCCCTCCCCTTTCTCTGGGACCCGGGGCTCTCCACAATAGGAAGCAGGGTTCTTTTCCGAGGAGGGGGGCCAGGCACCGACCACGTGCCTCGAGGCCCTCCCCACTGTACTTCTGCCGCCGGCAGCAACACACGGGGCACTCTGCAGTTCCGAGGCGGAGGGGGCAGGCACCGGCAATGTGCCTCGAGGCCCCCCCCTTTCGACGCCGTCACCCGGGCCCCTCCTCCTCACGGGGGCCCTGGGGGTTCAACATGGCCTCTGGGCGGCACAATCGGGGCTCCCTCGTCCTCACAGGAGCCCCGCAGGTACTCTGCTCCTCCGGCCACTTCGTAGGGGGAGTCGGGGCTGGCACCGACAGTGTGCCCCGGCCCCGTCTATCTCACCGGCCCCTCACTCAGGGGCACAGACCGGCGGGGTGGCCTCCCGCTCCGGTCGCTCCCAATCGGGGCTCCCTCCTGACCACGGGGGCCCCGCACCGATGCTTCACCCGGGTCTTCTGAGGCAGAGGCAGTGCAGGCACCGATCCTGTGCCTCGATGCCCCACCTCCTCCTCACTTACGGCAGCCTCCTCGATCCGGGCCACAGACTGGCGGGGTGGACTCCCGCTCCGATCATTCTTTACGGGGCTCCCTCCTGACCACGGGGGCCCCGCACTGATGCTTCACCCGGGTCCCCCTCCCACACAGGGACCCGGGGCTTGGAGTCTGCTTTCTCCGCTTCTCTGGCTGCCGGCCGGCAGCCAATCCCTGCGCGGCCTTCCAGGGGCACGGCTGCGCAGGCCAATCCGTGCGCGGCGTTCCGATGACGCGGTCAGGCCCCCGTCACGTGATGCGGGAGACGGCGGCCTCAGGGCCTAACGCGGCCCTTCCTTCACTTCGGCGGCCCTCTCCTGGCACCGGGGGCTGCCGCAACGGTGCCCACAGAAGTGGGGGTCCCCTCGGCAGCGCCGGGCCGCGGCGGTGATTTCGCCTATTTACAACCGGAGCAAGGCAGCGCCAACACTCCTCGGCGACAGTAAAGGGTAGGCTCCCTTTTAATTCATTATTTATATGGCAACCAGCGCGCCAAAACGTGGGTAGGCTCCTCCAGCTCGATTCCCCTCACAGCGCCCTCAGGCCACACGGCGCTATTCTCCTCAGCAACCGGCGCTATTCACAGCGCACTGCTCCTCCCTCTGCCCACAGTTCTCAGCTCCTTTCTCAGGCCACGCAGAGGGGGCAGGAATTTAGCACTTCTCCAGCGCTTCCACAGGGGGCCACAGCTTCCTTGGGGGCATCAACCTCCCCAAAACAGCGCTATTGCAGCACAGCACCTGGCAGCACACCTCATAGGGGGGCGAACAGTTCCACAGCCAACCTCAGGGGCACACTCCTCACCTCCTGGGCGCTTCTTCACGCAGTGCTGGCGTGGTACCCGGTCCAAACAGCGTCAGTGACCTGGGTAGGGGCCCTCCCTTGTCAGGGGCCTGTGGGGACAGCAGAGTAGGGGGGTTTTAGGGGTGCAGGGCCCAGCTCACAGGCCCATGTGGCGGTAGCACCTCGCAGCAGGTCCCCTCTCTTTCTTGCCCCAGCGCTGACTGACTCTCTGGTGGCAAATCCCCCTTACTTATACCCTCCTCCCAGGCAGTGCCAGAACCTTCTAGAATGTTGGCAAAGCTGGCCTAAACTGGCTCAAGGGGAGGGGTTGAGCACCCTGGGTGCCAGGCTTTCCCTCCAAAATCTAGGGGTAGCTGGGTAATAATAACTAAACCGCTGACCTATGGCAGTCCAGTGGCAAAACCCATGGCCATGGCATCCATTTTAAACACGGAACATTTTAGTCAGGTGCATTTTACAATGGGGGTAAATTTACAAGTGCTCACACCATTACATGACATTACATATTAACACAGGGCAACTCCTACCACACATGGCCTATACAGGTTTATTACCATGGGGGAGACATTCTAGACAAGGTTGTCAAAAGCGAAAAATTTCGGGGGGAAAGGCCAAGTCCAACAGACCCCCTGCCCTGTGACCCCCTGCTCCACAAATCTTGCTCAGGGACCCCCTGCCCCACAAACCCTGCCCAGGGACTCCCTGTTGCACCCGGTGAGTGCACGTGTCTCCATGGTGGCCTTATGGCACAGCTTTCCAAACTGTGTGGCGCGACACATTACTGTGTCGGGCCCCAGCCGTAGGTGTGTCGCGGGATGAGATGAGATGACTTCTGCCGGCAATCGGCAGAGTCGAGCTGCAAGGGCTCTTAGAAGGGGTGAAACAACAACAAAGCCCCATTAACATGCACAAGGTCTTTAACGACCTGCGAAGTGCTCGGGTGCCGCTGTGAGCGGGCCCGGGATGCCACCCACGACGGGGGTGGGGGTTGAGTGGGGGCTGAAGCCCTTTGATGCCAATGGAGGGGGGGGGAGGCATTGCATCATCTGCATTATTTGTCGATCCTGCATATCTTCGTATAAAAAAGCCAGTAACATTTAGGCCCTAGATGTTACTGGCTTTTTTATACGAAGATATGCTTACGTTATGTATGGTGCATTTTCTTCTGTCTTTTGGTCCCCCGTTGTTTGTTTTACACCATCACTGCTCAGGTCAATATTTGTGGTATTCTCTTTGCCAAGCAGAAGGTGAGCTTAGGCCAAGTGCCCTATGACAGAAATGACCGAAAATGAGGAACTAATTCTATTTTTAAGAGTACTCGTTTTATTGAAGAAAAGCATTTCTAGTCATGTGCTTTCCCCACTTTCTTTAACAGATTGTAGACATTAATTTCTATAAAAATGATTAGTGTTGCTGCATTTTTGGGTCCCTTTATTTCCTCAGTTTTGTTCTACCTATAAATAGTAGTTGTGTTCCTGCATATGGGACTTTGGCATCTTCTGTATGTGTGTTCTGTGCATCTAAATACATCACGCTTCATCTCCTTCCTCCGCATCACTGTCACTTCACTCTCTTCTTGTGCAAGTACTTCCTTTTGTCGCCTCCACTTTACCATCACCTCTCCCACGTACACAAACACAAAATACTTTTTCTATTCATTGAGCCCTGTCAATGTTTTGAGAGCTGTGTACAGGGCCAGACTGGGAGCCGAAGGCAGCCCTGGCAATTTTCTCAGACCGGTCCTGGGGGAGTGGGGGTGGCAGGTGTTTGGGTTGGCTGGCTGTCTGGCCTCTGGGGAAGCACTGCCTGCCCTGGCAGGCTGGAAACGCTTGTATGCTGCTTTTGTAACCTGGGGGGCAATATTGCAGCACAGCTGCAAACCCGGCCCCCAGTAATAAACCGGCCCCGGTGTGTGTGTGCGGTTGTGTGGGGGGGGGGTTGTGTGTGTGTGGGATGTGTGTGTGTGTTGGGTTGTGTGTGGGGTGTGTGTTGGGGGGCTGGTGTGGGGGGGGGGTTGTGTGTGTGGGTGTGTGGGGTGGTGTCTGTGGGGTGGTGTGTTGGGTTGTGTGTGGGGTATGTGTGGGTGAGGTGTGTGTGTGTGGGTGGGTCTGTGTGTGGGGTTGTGTGTGTGTGGGGGGGTGTGTGTGTGGGGGGGTGGTGTGTCTGTGGGGTTTTGTATGTGCGGTTGGGTGTGTGTGTGTGTGGGGGGGTGGTGTGTCTGTGGGGTGTTGTGTGTGGGGTGGGGTGGTGTGTCTGGGGTGGTGTGTGTGGGGGGTTGTGTGGGTGGGGTTGTGTGTCTGTGGGGTGGTGTGTCTGTGGGGTGGTGTGTCTGTGGGGTGGTGTGTCTGTGGGGTGGTGTGTGTTGGGTTGTGTGGGGGTGTGTGTGGGGTGTGTATGGGGTGTGTGTGGGGTGTGTATGGGGTGTGTGTGTGTGGGGTGTGTGTGGGGTTGTGTGTGTGGGGGTTGTGTGGGGTGTGTGTGTGGGGTGGTGTGTCTGTGGGGGTTTGTGTGTGGGGTGTGTGTGTGTGGTGTGGGGCCCGAACCCACCATAGGTGGTTCGGGCTTGCTCGCTGTGCTTCCTCACATTACCGTGTCCCTGAAATTTTTTTCACAAAAAGGTGCGTTACCAACATGAAAAGTTTGGAAAGCTGTGCCTTATGGGCTCATATGTGGGTTCATATGTGACATTGGTTCCTTCTGTGAATCATCCTTGTTATCACTTCCAAAGCTAGACCCGAACCTAGATGTTGACGAACTCCCCTCCCAATGCCTCACAGTCCTTGCAGTCGAAATCAATAAGGTCGCTCCTCTCCAAAGCAAAAAGGTTAGGCCCACTCCGTCAGCACCTTGGTACAACAAATCCCTCTATGAAGAAAGGAAGCAGCTAAGATACCTGGAGAAACAATGGAGGCAAGCGCCCTCCACCGATAACTTAGCCACGCTTCGTTCTGCAAGATCCAAATACCATAAGAACATCTTCCTTGGTAAAGCGTCGCACTTCAGAACCCTCCTTGACTCTGCCAAAAATAGACCCAAAAAACTATTCAATCTCATCAAGATTCCTAACCACTCTCCCCCTACCTCCAAGCTGGAGGATTCTACAAAGAAAGCAATGGACTTTGCTCTATTCTTTGACAAAACAGTGAAATCCCTTGTGGCTCAAGTCGCTCACCCTACCCCTCCTGAGGAGCGCAAATCCTTAGCCATTTGGCAGAACTTTGACCTCATCTCTGAAGATGCCCTCCTCAAATGCATCCTCGAAACTAAGCCCTCCAACCATTCTCTTGACCCCATCCCCAGTGCCATTGCTATCGACTTCTATTCCCATTCACTGTCCTATTGGACCACTCTGGTCAACCTCTCCCTCTGCCAAGGCTCCCTTCCTGTCTCCTTCAAAACAGGGCAGGTCACCCCTCTGCTTAAAAAACCCTCTGCTGATGCGAATGACCTCAACAACTACCGCCCCATCACTAACCTTCCATTTCTTGCAAAGATCACAGAAAGACGTGTAGCGAAACAACTCTCTCGTTATATCAATGATCTTCTTGACAAATGTCAGTCCGGCTTCATCCAAAACTGCAGCACTGAAACAGCCCTACTGCAAGTGATTGATGACGCGCTGAGGATACTCGACTCGGGGGGGGTCCTGGCTTCTTATTCTACTTGACCTCTCTGCAGCCTTTGACACTGTCAACCACGACACTCTCCTCAATACTCTGCAACAGAGAATGGGCATGGAGGGTAATGTGCTTAAATGGTTTGCTTCCTTCCTCTCAGATAGATCCCAAATGATCAAAATAGCGAACAGCCTTTCATCTCCTCTGATGGTAGGTCAAGGTGTTCCTCAAGGCTCTATACTTGCACCTACTCTGTTCAACCTCTACCTAGAACCCCTGGGAAATCTCCTAAGTGAATCTGGGATCCACTATCATCTCTACGCAGATGACACTCAAATCTACCTCAAGGTTGCCTCCACCCACGATCTCGCTATCCTTAGCTCAACTCTCGACTCCATTCAAAACTGGATGTCAACTCATCAACTGATTCTGAATCCCTCCAAAACTGAATTCCTCCTCCTCTCCTCCTCACTTTCTCCTCCCCCGGTTCAATCTTGGATGGATCAGACAAATCTACTTAACAATAAGCATATCATTGTTGAAAGCGCAAAATCCCTTGGTGTCTTACTCGACAACAATCTCAATCTAATCTCTCACATCAATTCCATGGCAAAGTCTGCACGATACCAACTGCGACTTCTTTGGGGAATCCTTCGCTTTTTCCCTGAGCATGACCTTAAAACACTGGTGCAATCGCTGGTCTTCTCCAGACTGGACTACTGCAATTCTCTTCTTACTGGCCTCCCCAAATCCCACCTGTCCCCCCTGAAATCGGTCTTACACTCAGCAGCCCGTTTTATCTATGGGGCTAAAAGAAGCGACCACATCACACCGCTGCTATCCTCCCTTCGTTGGCTTCCCATCGAGGCTAGAGCTATCTACAAGACTGCCTGTATCACCCACAAAGCCTTGCACTCCTCCTCTCCTCGCTACCTGTCGAATAAACTGAAACTCTCTATAGGCTCTAGACCACCTCGGAATGCGGAAAATCTTCTGCTTGAACCCCCCCCCTTTCAAGAAGGAAAGATCGATGGCCCAATCCTTTTCAGGCAACTCAGTGAGAATCTGGAACTCACTTCCGCCTCAGCTCCGGACTTCCTCCTCCTCTCAGGCCTTCAAACGGGACCTTAAAGTTCTCCTCCTCCAAAGGCACCTCCAAGTCTAACTCACACCCTTGCCTTCGTCTGAAGGAAGACCTCCCATTACTGGAAAGTCTATTGGCCAGGTTTATGGTACTTCCTCCCCAGGGTGTTCTGGTAGTCTAAATGTTTAGTAATCTCCCAATACCTGTGTATGGTACCCTTTTGGAACTTGCACACGTCACTTTTGTTTGTAACACACTGTTTGCTACCTCTTACTTTTTGTTTGCTTTTGATACTTGCACAAGTGCCACCTTTGCCTACGTAGCGTTTGTTCTTGTGATGGAGTGTCTGCCTTCTATTGCAGTATTATACCTCTACTTGTATTTTGTATGTTTTTGTAACCTGCACCCTTATCACTTTTTTCTCCTATAATGCACCGATTGCTACCTCATGTATTTTGGTTCCTCACTAGTGTCACTTTTGATCCATGTAACTTATTGTTTGCTTTTGTATTTTGTTCCTGTATATCATTATTGGTCCTTCTGTGAAGCGCTCTGACACCGTCGGGTAAAGTCCGCGCTATATAAAATTGCATTAATAAATAAATGAATAAATGTGGGTTTTGAACGGGTGTCTGTGCTCCGCCCCCTGGAGGGTTCTTCCGGCCACGTCCACGCACCTGGTTTGTAACCAGGAACTTGGCCCGGTTTATTGCTGCGTTTGTTTGCTGGCACTGTGCTGCAAAACTGTTTGTCTCCACTTCGGACTAACTCGGGAGTTAACGATGGCACCCCCAGGAAGGACCAGGCAGGCCTGGGCGCTCGCCTGCGGCAGTGTGGGGGCTCAACACGTTTCCAGCCCTGTCCCTGCTCTGTCGAGTCCCCGACTGGTGTTCATGGAGCAGGCCACTAGGTGGCGGCAGCGGCTCATGCATGCCATGGAAGCCCTGCAGCTCCACTGAGGCAGGGCAGACACAGCCCCACCCTGGAGGGTATGTGCTGCCAGCCTTGCCCATCCAACAGAGCGTCCCTTGTTTGCCACCAGGTGGCGGCAGCGGCTCATACATGCCAAGGAAGCCCTGCAGGGCGCGCCCCCGTTGCTGCAGCTCCACTGAGGCAGGGCAGACAGAGCCCCACCCTGGGGGGGGGTGTGCTGCCAGCCTTGCCCATCCAGCAGAGCGTCCCTTGTATACCACTAGGCGGCAACAGCGGCCCATGCCTGCCAAGGATGCCCTGGAGGGTGTGTGCTGCCCATCGGACAGAGCGACCCTTGTAGGCCGCGTTTCTGTTTACTCACAGCTGTGGACACCGCCCTATATATAACTCATAAAGACCCCCGTTTCCATCCGAGCGTCGCGCTCTAGATCTAGTTTGCACCCCGGGCGAGAGGTCATTTGCAGCTTCCTCTGCGTGCCTTGAAGAAAGAAGCGCGTTTCCTTCTTTTGTTACACGTGGAACTTGACTCCGAGTGCAGCTGTGCGCAGCGCAGCCGCATTGCATCTGTGACCGTGGCCAGACCGGCTCTGATTGTCTAGAGTTACAGCCTTCAAACCAAAGTTCAGCGCGCGCCAGGCATGTTATATGCATACCAGGGTACACCAGTCACCCCCCCCCCCCCCACACACACACACACACACTTTAACTGGAGTGCACCAGAGCTGTCGCGGGCACAGACCCAGCCAGTCCACGAATTTTCCTTTGAATTCTGGAACTTTTGGTCCCGTTTATAGTGAAAAAAAGTAGATTACCAGTTACAAGTTTTCAAAGAAAAAACCCCGGTCTAGTCACACATTTTATTTGATGTAATCTTTTTATAGATGCCCCATTTATACAATACATTCCAACCACAAGTAGCACAAACGTTAGATTGTATAGAATGTACAAGGTTAAAGTTTTTTTTAAATGTAAAAAGTCTAAAACATGCGTTTACCGTGTCAGGATTATAAATCCGATCAGTAGCCGGATACATCCTACTGATTTAATGTACAGTAACCATAGGTCGCCTTCCAGCCTTTAGCATGGGGTACAGAGCCCAACTAAAGCAGGCATCCTGGAGAGAGCAGTCACGTAGACCCCACGGAGCACACGTAAGTACATTACACAGTTGTGCCACACATGTTTCTGTAGCAGGAAACCCCCTCTCAGAGCCGCCCTGGGCGTGGGCCCTGCCCCTGCTATTAAAACTCCAGTATGTCGGGTCTGGTGGCTCAGTGGACTAATGCATCCACTGTCGGGACCTGTGTTTGACCTCATGGTCTCAGGTTAAAATCCTAGCGGGTCCACTTAGTCTTTCATCCTTCTGAGGTCGATAAAATGAGTACCATTGAGTTGAGTAACAATAACTGTCTGTTATTCGGTGCCAAAATACCCTTGGGTGAACGCGCGCTTTACAAATACGCATGTTATGTTATTTTATGTTATATGTTATGGCGTGAAGCCAGGTGTGTTGTTTGCTCAGAGGTAGAGCTTTCTTTGTTCCACAGCAGAAGTTCACTAGAGACCAACATCCGCCTTTTAGTTGTAATGCAGTGGTTCAGATTGCATCGCAAGCTCTTTTCACAACTTTTCCCTTTGGAAATCAGTTTGCATTTATAGCTCAAAGAAGTAGGTAACATTCTGCCCATTCCATTGATTGCAGTTGACTCAGAGTAAACATAACTAGTCGTTGAAACTAGAACTGGCCGATTAGGCGAGAGGGAGCAGGTTTCTAAGGAGTCAGCCTGAGGCCTGATGCCGTTGGGGCAACTTGTGAAGCGGGCAGTTGTACGTGTCCTGTTACACATGCTTTGTGGCCATTCATAACATGAGGCATGCATCTTGCCTTCGTGGCAAAACGTTCCGTTTGTCTTTCTGCCTAGTGCAGATTTCCGCATAGGTGTATATACCAGTACGGGGCTCCTACAATGAGCTGTGTAACCTGTAGATGGTTTCTGCACTGGTGTGCGCCTGAAGCCCAGTAACGGCATCTTGGCCTTTCCTCTTCCTCAGATTGATAAAATGTGTATCCCTGAGGTCACCGTCGAACACTTTCTGCTTACAGTGCTGAAAAATGGCAACAACTGCTGCAGCAAGAAGACCTGGCACTCCAGGCGGGGTGGTTTGGGTCCCACACTTATTCTCATTTTCCAGACGAGGATGTGACTTCCCTGTCTTAGGGTTCTGGAAACTGTTTGCGGTGCTTCCATTTCAAATGTCATTTTTGGGCTCAAGTCAGACACTGCCTTTGCACCAGGTGACGCCTGGCGTAGCCGTTTTCGATGAGGCTGGCCCAAGCAGGAGAATCCATGGAATAAGCACAATGAAGTTTGAGGCCTGCGCCTGGCTGTCCTCAACCTTCCTGAAGGTATGGTCAGGGGGAAAAAAGGAGGTCCTGCCTAGAAATCTCCTCACACTCAACAACAGACAGGTTCTGCTAACTCACCCCTTCCCCCTTACCATCTACCATACAGCAGTGATCAGAAAGTTCAACCCACAACCCCAAGCTTAAAAGATCTTTAAAAAAAATGATACGGGCATCCCTGCATCTACCCATCCTCCAGTGTCTGGTTCTTCAGCCACGGGAACACACTTCCTCTATGTGGGGAAGCTGTGTCCACCCCCTCTCCTGGCCCAGGCCAACCAAGGGGGGATCCAGAATGGATCCCACTGCACCTAGCAATCATACTGTGATCTCAGTCGGAATCTAGTTACACCTTCACATGCATATATGCATGCAACATGCACACTGAATTCTTTGCAAGGGTCAGGGTTTTCATGGGAATAGAAGTTTTCATGAGTGGGGCCAGTAGGCTGCACTCCCCTGTGATACTGAAATGGTTAGTTCATTATTATTCACAGAAAGTTTTATGCTGTCACCACTGTTTCATGTCAATAGCCCAGGTCATGGACAGTAGTCCAATGTTGACAAAAGAAGCGTGTCTGCCTCCTTAGGCCCCGGCGTGTCTGCCTCCTTAGGCCCCGGCGTGTCTGCCTCCTTAGGCGCCGGCGTGTCTGCCTCCTTGGGCCCCGGCGTGTCTGCCTACTCAGGCCCCGACGTGTCTGCCTCTTCAGGCCCTGGTTGTCTGCCTCCTTAGACCCCGGCGTGTCTGCCTCCTTGGGCCTGGCGTGTCTGCCTCCTTGGGCCCCGGCATGTCTGCCTCCTTGGGCCCCGGCGTGTCTGCCTACTCAGGCCATGGCGTGTCTGCCTCATCAGGCCCTGGTGTGTCTGCCTCCTTAGGCCCCGGCGTGTCTGCCTCCTTAGGCCCCGGCGTGTCTGCCTTCTTAGGCCCGGCATGTCTGCCTCCTTGGGCCCCGGCGTGTCTGCCTCCTTGGGCCCCGGCGTGTCTGCCTCCTTGGGCCCCGGCGTGTCTGCCGCCTTGGGCCCCGGCGTGTCTGCCTCCTTGGGCCCCGGCGTGTCTGCCTACTCAGGCCCCGACGTGTCTGCCTCTTCAGGCCCTGGTTGTCTGCCTCCTTAGACCCCGGCGTGTCTGCCTCCTTAGGCCCCGGCGTGTCTCCCACCTTAGGCGCCGGCGTGTCTGCCTCCTTAGGCGCCGGCGTGTCTGCCTCCTTGGGCCCCGGCGTGTCTGCCTACTCAGGCCCCGACGTGTCTGCCTCTTCAGGCCCCGACGTGTCTGCCTCTTCAGGCCCTGGTTGTCTGCCTCCTTAGGCCCCGGCGTGTCTGCCACCTTAGGCCCCGGCGTGTCTGCCTCCTTGGGCCCCGGCGTGTCTGCCTCCTTGGGCCCCGGCGTGTCTGCCTCCTTGGGCCCCGGCGTGTCTGCCTCCTTGGGCCCCGGCGTGTCTGCCTCCTTGGGCCCCGGCGTGTCTGCCTCCTTGGGCCCCGGCGTGTCTGCCTCCTTGGGCCCCGGCGTGTCTGCCTCCTTGGGCCCCGGCGTGTCTGCCTCCTTGGGCCCCGGCGTGTCTGCCTCCTTGGGCCCCGGCGTGTCTGCCTCCTCAGGCCATGGCGTGTCTGCCTCATCAGGCCCTGGTGTGTCTGCCTTATCAGGCCCCGGCGTGTCTGCCTCCTTAGGCCCCGGCGTGTCTGCCTCCTTAGGCCCGGCATGTCTGCCTCCTTAGGCCCCGGCGTGTCTGCCTCCTTAGGCCCCGGCGTGTCTGCCTCCTTAGGCCCCGGCGTGTCTGCCTCCTTAGGCCCCGGCGTGTCTGCCTCCTTAGGCCCCGGCGTGTCTGCCTCCTTAGGCCCCGGCGTGTCTGCCTCCTTGGGTCCCGGCGTGTCTGCCTCCTTGGGTCCCGGCGTGTCTGCCTCCTTAGGCCCCGGCGTGTCTGCCTCCTTGGGCCCCGGCGTCTCCGCCTCCTTGGGTCCCGGCGTGTCTGCCTCCTTGGGCCCCGGCGTCTCCGCCTCCTTGGGTCCCGGCGTGTCTGCCTCCTTGGGTCCCGGCGTGTCTGCCTCCTTGGGTCCCGGCGTGTCTGCCTCCTTGGGTCCCGGCGTGTCTGCCTCCTTGGGTCCCGGCGTGTCTGCCTCCTTGGGTCCCGGCGTGTCTGCCTCCTTGGGTCCCGGCGTGTCTGCCTCCTTGGGTCCCGGCGTGTCTGCCTCCTTGGGTCCCGGCGTGTCTGCCTCCTTGGGTCCCGGCGTGTCTGCCTCCGCGTGTCTGCCTCCGTAGGCCCCGGCGTGTCTGCCTCCGTAGGCCCCGGCGTGTCTGCCTCCGTAGGCCCCGGCGTGTCTGCCTCCGTAGGCCCCGGCGTGTCTGCCTCCTTTCACAATTATTTTCTGTATTTGGTGCCTGTTTGAAGCAAGTTTTTGTCACTTACAATTATTTCTAGAATAACTTTGTTATCCTGCTAAGTAGCGTTGTGCCAAGTATCTGCTTTGCATGATTCCTTCCCCTTACTGAAGACTCCTCCTGAAATACACTCTCCACGCCATCAATAACACATCTGTACGCATTAGCCAGGTGTAACTTTAAATGAGTTCATACGGCGCTTCTAAGGGTATTTTCAGAGTAACACTAGGTTACATTCTGCTGCCATTGTTAATGGGTTTGTTGCAAGTTTGGGTAAATGCTTGTTCTGTCTGGGCACTTTAGATTCTGACATGCAGTGATTTCTTTCTGTGCTTCAGTTGGTTCACAGCCAACATCTGTCCAGAGTTAGGTTGGAGTTCACACTTCCGTAGTGTGTAATCCTATCAAAAACAAGAATATTTGATGAGACCCAAGATGGAGGGTTGCCATGCAGTACCAGGGAGTGCAGAGACCGCACTCCGTGCTAAATAGAACCTGTACACCAGGCATCCCCCCCAGGACAGCAGGGAGGGGTCTCATTTACTGCTGGACTGTCCTGCAATGTGAAGGGACAGTGTACTTGTAAAAGTGCTTAGAACATGAGATAATGAAAGAAATGTCCTAAAACTGCACCACTGGCCACCAGTTCTCTAAAAGATCCCCGGTGGGTGGGAGTTGTTATAAATCTCTTGTAAAATATATTTTATTCTCTGTTCCACACATGATCTTGAGCACGAAATTCTGCACCCTGCCTGTAATACTAGCTTGATGAGTATTGAAATGCAACACTAAAGGTGAAGGGCGAGCTCATGAGTAAATGTGGCTTTGAAAATGGCTCTGCCCGCCCGTTCGAAATCTACCCCCCCCCCCCCAAAGTGTGGGCCTAGTTGCGCCCCTCCTGCTGATTCAGTTTTTTTCTGGGAGGCTCAGTAGGGTGTCTGCCCAGGGCACTGCTGCATTACTGCTCTGATTAGTGCTGCACAGTGATTTTAGCAAAAGAGACACAATTACTGGACGGAATGCAGCAAAAATCAAAACATTCATCCTCAGTCAACAGATCTGGGTTATATCCATCATTCTTTTGCTCACCATGCCACCAAAGTTTAGACTCAGCCATATTCAAATCAGTCTTGACCCTGTGCCTCATGGGAACAGTCCAGCCCGAACTGCCAAGCCAGGTCTTCCCTGGACCAGAAACAAGCTTCCTAGGACCGGTTTCTGGCTAATCAGCCGTCATCAGCCAGGCTAGCTTGAATCCAGTGGCAAAGTGAGCAATGGACCCATGTTTGGGCATAGCCTGCCAACTTAGGGCGAACAAAGCGATACCAAAGGGATGATGGACGGAGCGTTGGAGCAAATCAAACACTCACCCCCAGTCAACTGATCTGGGTTTAATCCATCATCAATCTTTAGCTCACTCAGCCACCCCAGTTCAGACCTAGCCATATGCAATCAGTCTGACCCTGTGCCTCATGGGAACAGTCCAGCCCAAACTGCCAAGCCAGGTCCTCCCTGACCCGGAAACGAGCATCTTAGGACCGGTTTCGGGATTTCACTCCTATTCAGCCAGGATTTTAGCCTAGCTGTAGCCAGGTGAGTCCCCAGCCTCACCATACTAATAAGCACTGTTATCTTGTCGCTTCATGAAGCATTAGCGAGAAAGACAAAATGTTGAGACTTCAAATAAAGGTGAGGAATAAGAAATTATAATATGTATGGGAAGGACTAACCTCCGTATAAGAGGCATGTCCCTTATGTTCACATTAACAGCAAGTTTCTTAGAACATTTTCTTTGAAGATGCCTGGTTTCATATTTTAAATGCTGCTAAAAGCAAATCATACTTGTTCTAAAATATGTGCATGTTTAAAATTGGGATATTCTACATGTGATGTTTCTTTTTTTAGCTATACAAATCGTTAAAGACTCATGCATTATAAGAGATAAAATCCCCCCATATTTACATAAAGAGCCTCCTCTGGGTTCCATTACTTTATATATAAATACTCTCTCACTCTGGTCTTGGAAGTGCACATCAAATAGAGGTCAAGTGATTCGCAGTACCCTGATGTCGCACAGTTTGGGGTATCTTACATCGTATATTATCACTAGTGTTGGATACCAAAGTAGAGAGCCAGCAAGAGACTCTGCTTAAATTCATTAGCTTATAAACCTCTTTAAAACATTACCCCTCCTAGATTTTGCTTATTAGTAGTAGAGCGTCCTCACCCTTAGCTGTGAGGTGCGTGGCCTTCCATTCTTCTAAGTACTGAGAGATCAGTCTTAACACCCTGGCGCACCCCCGTGCCACCATCAAACGAACCACATTTACTGGCATAAACCTGAAGTTTTGGCCTGAGTGGTCTAGAGTTGTACTAAAGAGCTAGAGAACCAACCAGATGTTCCTGTAGGCCACCACCATTGCCCCCTGTCGCAAAGAAAGCACTGAGGTGTGCACACTGGACTTGAGAGGTGTGTAACCCCTGAAACAATCTTTCCATATCCCGAATCCTACTGAAGCTGAACGCTGGGCTCCGCCTAGTGTTGGGGAAGCTTTGTGGGGGGTGGGAGCGGCAGGGTGGTAGTATGTTAATAGACACCTGGATCCTGCTGCCCAGTCACTCATGGGCTTTTCAATTTTTGTTCTTTCCATTAACCCCTTTTGTTCTTTTCTGCCCAGGGCCTGAGTGAGCCAGCGCCCTTCTCGGACGAGCTTGAGAAGGACTACAGCCAGCCCTACAAAAGGTTGACGCTAGAGGAGGCAAAGATGGGGACCCCAGGTACGCACCACTACTACCGGAAGCCTTGATTTCGCTCTCGGTGTTTGTTTCAAGTACAGGAGATCCTCTGTCCTTGTGCTGGAGTGGTCTTCTATGCATGCTGCACAGTTATGAAAAATGGAACCGACTGTGTTCAGCCATAGGACAGCTGTTGCAAATTGTGTGTGCTTGTAGTGGATTGCAGAATGGTGGTTTGTAGTTGGGGAAAAAGCGAAGGACCAAGTGAAAGTTGATACTTGACACCCAGCTCATCCTCTCCCTCACCAAGGAAACCAACATCACCAGGTGCAATTTCCAAGATGGTATGAAAGACGTCGCAACCTGGATGAGCAAAAGCTTCCTGAAGCTCAACTCAGAGAAAACAGAAGTCCTCATCCTCTGCTTCACCCACTCCGTATGGGACAACACCTGGTGGCCCCCGCCCTCAGAAATCCACCCACCCCAACAGACCATGCACGTAACCTCTGCATCATACTCAACTCTTCACTTACCTTGAACCACCAGATCAAAGCCGTATACTCCACGTGCTTCAACACCCTCCGCATACTTCGCAAGAACTTTAAATGGATCCCCCCAACTAAAGGAAGATAATTTCCCTGGCACTCATCACCAGCAGACTGGGCTACGGAAACGCTGTCTATGCCACAATCAACAAAAAATTTCTCCGCAAACTCCAGACCGTCCAGAACCCGCAGCCAGACTTATCTTCGACATCCCACGACATGACCACATCACCAAACTCCTCAGCGACCTCCACTGGCTCCCCGTCGAAAGAAGAATAACCTTCAGACTGCTCACACATGCCTGCAAAGCCCTCCATAACACAGGTCCCCAATACCTCAACGAATTAATATCCTTCCATGCCCCTAGAGAATCCTTTGCCCTGCCGACCTCACCCTAACCACGGTCCCTCACATCCACAGAAACAGAGCAGGTGGCAGATCCTTCTCCTAC